>NC_140996.1:64924288-66124288 GCF_052327205.1 Somniosus microcephalus | reverse complement strand
CAGCTAGCTATCCATTCTACTACTTGTCCCGACTCCGCATGCTCTGACCTTATTCATTAGTCTATTATGTTTTTTTAATTATTTGTTTATGGGATGTGGGCATCGCTGGCAAGGCCAGCATTCATTGCCCATCCATAATTGCCCTTGAGAAGGTGGTGGTGAGCTGCCTTCCTGAACCGCTGCAGTCCGTGTGGTGAAGGTACTCCCACTGTGCTGTTAGGGAGGGATTTCCAGGATTTTGACCCAGCGATGATGAAGGATCGGCGATATAGTTCTAAGTCAGGATGGTGTGTGACTTGAAGGGGAACTTGGAGGTGGTGGTGTTCCCATGCTGCCCTTGTTCTTCTAGGTGGAAGAGGTCGCGGGTTTGGGATATGCTGTCGAAGAAGGCTTGGCAAGTTGCTGCAGTGCATCTTGTAGATGCTACCCACTGCAGCCATGGTATGCCGGTGGTGGAGGGAGTGAATGTTTAAGGTGGTGGATGGGGTGCCAATCAAGCGGGCTGCTTTGTCCTGGATCATGTCGAGCTTCTTGAGAGTTGTTGGAGCTGCACTCATCCAGGCAAGTGGAGAGTATTCCATCACACTCCTTACTTGTGCCTTGTAGATGGTGGAAAGCCTTTGGGGAGTCAGGAGGTGAGACACTCGATGCAGAATACCTAGCCTCTGACCTGCTCTTTTTGCCACAGTATTTATGTGGCTGGTCCAGTTAAGATTCTGGTCAATGGTGACCCCCCAGGGTGTTGATGCTGGGGGATTCGATGATGGTAATGCCGTTGAATGTCAAGGGGAGGTGGTTAAACTCTCGCTTGCTGGAATAGACATTGTGTGGCACTTATCAGCCCAAGCCAGAACGTCGTCCAGGTCTTGTTGCATGCGGGCATGGAATGCTTCATTATCTGAGGAGTTGTGAATGGCACTGAACACTGTGCAGTCATCAACGAACATCCTCATTTCTGACCTTATGTTGGAGGGAAGGTCATTGATGAAGCAGCTGAAGATGGTTGGGCCTAGGACACTGCCCTGAGGAACTCCTGCAGCAATGTCCTTGGGCTGTGATGATTGACCTTCAACCACCACAACATCTTCCTTTGTGCTATGTATGACCAGCCAGTGAAGCATTTCCCCCCCCGATTCCCATTGACTTCAGTTTTACTGGGGCTCCTTGATGCCACACTTGGTCAAATTCTGCCTTGATGTCAAGGACAGTCACTCTCACCTCACCTTTGGAATTCAGCTCCTTTGTCCATGTTTGGATCAAGGCTGTAATGAGGTCGGGAGCTGAGTGGTTTTGGCGGAACCCAAACTGGGCATCAGTGAGCAGGTTATTGCTGAGTAAGTGCCGCTTGACAGCACTGTCGATGACACCTTCCATTACTTTGCTGATGATTGAGAGTAGACTGATGGGGCGGTAATTGGCCAGATTGGATTTGTCCTGCTTTTTGTGGACAGGACATACCTGGGCAGTTTTCCACATTGTCAGACAGATGCCAGTGTTGTAGCTGTACAGCTTGGCTAGAGGCACGTCTAGTTCTGGAGCACAAGTCTTCAGCACTATATCTGGGATTTTGTCGGGGCCCATAGCCTTTGCTGTATCCAGTGCGCACAGCCGTTTCTTGATATCACTTGGAGTGAATCGAATTGGCTGAAGACTGGCTTCTGTGATGGTGGGGACCTCAGGAGTAGGCCGATATGGATCATCCACTTGGCACTTCTGCCTTGTCTTTTGCACTCACGTGCTGGGCTCCACCATCATTGAGGATGGGGATATTCATGGAGCCTCCTCTTCCCGTTAGTTGTTTAATGGTCCACCACCATTCAAGACTGGATGTGGCAGGACTGCAGAGCTTTGATCTGATCTGTTGATTGTGGGATCGCTTAGTCCTGTCTATAGCATGCTGCTTCCTCTTTTTAGCATGCATGTAGTCCTGTGTTGCAGCTTTCCCAGGTTGGTACCTCATTTTTAGGTATGCCTGGTGCTGCACCTGGCATACTCTTCTACACTCCTTATTGAGCCAGGGTTGGTTCCCTGGCTTGATGGTAATGGAAGAGTGAGGGATATGCCAGGATATGAGGTTACAGATTGTGGTGGAATACAATTCTGCTGCTGCTGATGGCCCACAGCACCTCATGGATGCCCAGGTTTTAGCTGCTAGATCTGTTCTGAATCTATCCCATTTAGCACGGTGGTAGTGCCACACAACACGATTTAGGGTGACCTCAGTGTGAAGACGGGACTTTATCTCCACAATGACTGTGCGGTGGTCACTGCTACCAATACTGTCATGGACAGATGCACCTGCGACAGGTAGATTGGTGAGGATGAGGTGAAGTACGTTTTTCCCCTCGTGTTGGTTCTCTCACCACCTGTCACAGACCCAGACTGGCAGTTAGAACATAAGAACATAAGAAGTAGGAGCAGGAGTAGGCCATACGGCCCTTCGGGCCTGCTCCGACATTCAATAGGATCATGGCTGATCCGAACCTAGACTCACGTCCACTTCCCTGCCCGCTCCCCGTAACCCCTAATTCCCTTATCAGCTAGGAAACTGTCTGATGTAAGAAAAAGGAGTCTTACCATCGAGTAACTTTAAAGTAAGCTTTAAGTAACTTATAAACACACTATATACAAGAGAGGTCTTTACCATGCCTCTGGTAGAAGCCTCTTACAATACTGAACAGTCCAGTATTTATACCAGCCCAACAGGAAGTGACATATGACAGGAAGTGAGGTATGTACACAGTTCATAGTTCATAGTTCACAGTTCACAGTTCACAGGAAGTGATGACATAACTTCCCGGAAGTTATTATTATTATCACATTCTTCCCTCCTGCAGGATTAGGAGGCTGTGGTCTACCTTTTGTTCCGCAGCCGCCGAACAAGGAAGAGTCGCACCCGTTTGGATTCCCGTCGTAGAGGGTCGCTGGTCCGCTTACATGCGGTTGGCCATTGGTCAGAGTCTGTGTGGCCTGGATTGCCCTGTGAAGGGTCGGGGAGATCATGGCTTCGTGTACGAGCCCCAATAGGTTCAAAGTCGGACTGCCTCTGTTCAGAGGGAGGTGCAGAGCTGGTCTGTGGCGGATCAGTACTTTCATGCGCGGTACCGGGAGAGTCGCAACCTTGAGTACGGGGTTCTACCGGCACCAAGCTAGTTAGTGTCCGATCAGGATCCTGGAGAGGGGTACCCGATAGGTCCCAAGAGTTTCCTGGTGAAATGCCATCAGCCGATGTCCCACTAGGTCCTGGTGGGCAGGGAGCCAGATCCCGTAATGATACAGTAGATTCTCGGCCGTCGGAATATCGTATGTTTGCATAGGTGGGGTTGGCATCGGTTAGTTCGACCTCGTCTACGAGAGGGTCATTTTTAGACGTCCGAACGTATCTTCGGAGTAATACAGGTCCAGGAGTAGTTAGCCATGACGGGAGTGATGTCCCATGAGATGAGCGACGCTGGAATCCAAAGAACCGCTCATGAGGTGTAGTATTTGTGGCTGTAGAAAGCAGGGACCGTATAGCGTGCAATGCATCCGGAAGCACTGTTTCCCATTGCTGGTCTGGTAGGCCCCGAGATCTTAAAGCGAGACGTACGGAATTCCAGATGATACCGTTATACCTCTCTACCTGCCCATTTCCGATGGGATGGTATGGTGTTGTTTTGCTTGTAGCAATTCCCTGTTCTGAGAGGTAGTCCTTGAGTTCCCTTGACATAAAGGACGGACCCCGATCTGAGTGAATATAAGCCGGCATGCCACAGAGAGAAAATACCTGCTCAAGGCAGCAGATTACTGTGGACGCCAGCATATTGGAGCAGGGGAAGGCAAACGGAAAATGTGAATATTCGTCGCTCATGGTGAGCAAATATGTGTTCCGAGTTGAAGAGGGCACTGGGCCCTTAAAATCGATGCTAAGTCGTTGCATCGGTTGGGTTGCATGTATGAGTATACCATCTGAGGGGCGGAAGAACTGAGGTTTTAATTCCGCACAAAGCCGGCATTCTGAGCATATTTTCTTTACATCTCCAGTGGAAAAAGGGAGATTCCGTGATCGTACAAAATGTAGCATGCGCGTAACGCCAGGATGACACAATCCATTGTGGACATCCATGAGAGTAGAGGATGACATAATGGAGCAGAATGCCCGTGTGAGGGTGTCCGGGGCCACATTCTCCTTGCCAGGCCGATAGAGAATGGTATAACCAAAAGAGGCCAGTTCCATCCTCCAAAGTTGTATTTTATTATTCTTAATTTTGGTTCGTTTTCGATTATCGAGCATGAAGGCGACTGATCGTTGGTCCGTGATCAATGTAACGTGCTGGCGAGCTAGAAAATGGTTCCACTTCCGTACTGCCTCTATGATGGCTGTGGCTTCTTTCTCAACCGGAGGATAATGTAGCTCGGCACCTTGTAAGGTCCTGGACATAAATGCTACAGGACGACCTTCCTGATTCAGAGTAGCCGAGATCGCCACCTCCGAGGCATCACATTCAACCACGAAAGGGAGATTCTCATCGATGGAGTGAAGAGTCGCTTTCTCCAACTGTTTTTTGAGAAGGTTAAAGGCTGCAACAGCCGCTGTTCCCAGTGGAAATGATCTAGCATGCAGCAAGGGTTGGATTTTGTCCGAAAAATGAGGAATCCATTTAGCGTAGTATGCAAACAGACCGAGAGCCCGACGTAAAGAAGCCGGATTCTTAGGTGACGGGAGCTCTTGGAGCGGGCGAAGTCTTTCTGGGTCTGGCTTAATGATACCATTGCCTACGCAGTAGCCAAGGATGTTGATGGTCGGTTGCGACTCAACAGATTTGGATTCATTCAGGGTCAAATTACGGCGATGGAGGGCATCCCGAAATTTTTGGAGGTTGGCGTCGTGTTCCTGTTGATCGTGACCTGCAATGGTAATGTTATCAAGATAAGGAAAAGTGTCCCTTAGGTTTTCCTGCTTAACCAGGCCATCCATTGCCCGTTGGAAAACAGCCACTCCATTAGTAACCCCGAATGGGAGGCGACGAAATTGGTACAGCCGTCCATTAGCCTCAAAGGCCGTGTACTGCTTATCTGAGACCTTCAAGGGTACCTGATGATAGGCACTTTTTAAATCGTAAGTTGAGAACACTTTGTATTCGGCCAGTTTATTAACCATATCATCAATGCGTGGCAATGGGTAGGCGTCCAAGTCGGTATATTGATTGATGGTTTGCGAATAATCGATGCATAGTCGCTGTTTGTGAGGTTTTAGAGGGTTCTTGACAATGACGACTTGAGCCCGCCAGGGCGACGAACATGGTTCGATGATATCCTCTGCTAGAAGTCGAGAGATTTCAGCCGCAATAAAAGATTGGTCTTCCTGATTAAAGCGCCGCGATTTCATTATTATTGGTTTGCATCGAGGCGGAATACTGGCAAATAATGAGGGTTCATCAAGTGAAGCTGCTGACAATGCACAAAACAGTAATTTAGATGGTACATTAGAAATAGTAAGTCCGGGTTTGGATCCACCGAACTCAATGGTGAGTTTCTTATGCTGTTTTTGGAAGTCCAGCCCTAAGAGGAGATCACTACATAAGTCCTTGAGCACCGAAAGTCGGGTGGAGGGATACATACGACCATGAAGTGTCATATCAACAACACAAAAGCCGGAGATTCTGGTATTAAGTGATGACTGAGCCATCGCAATTGCCTGGTCCGATGGGAAGATATGTAGTTTCAATTTCGCAACAATCTGTTCCTTAATGAAACTATCAGTACTTCCTGAGTCAATTAAGGCATCTAAGGTATGCCCTTTAATTGAAATTTTTGTGGCTGCATGAGACAGGTTCTGTGGGCAAGCAGCTGTAATTGGTGTCGTTGCACAGAGAGTGGCTAAAACTCTCGGTGTGCTTCTTCGGGAGAGAGCTCGAGAGGAAGCTTGATAGGTCCTAGCTGGAGCATCTTGATAGGCCCTAATTGGGGCAGTTCGGTAGGCCTTAGCTGGATTGGCCCTCGTAGAGGCCCTTGATAGGCAAACCTTAGCAAAGTGTCCTTTTTTGTTGCAATAACTGCAGATTGCATTGCAAGCAGGGCAGGTTTTCCTAGGGTGAAAAGCATCTCCACAAAAGAAGCATTCCTTCCTAGATTGCCAAGAGGCTGCTAAAGTGGGGTCATCCTCCTCTTCTTCATCAGAATTATCAGAATTAGATTCCCCCATGATAGGGTTCACCTGAGACCGCTTGAATTGTCTGGTTGCAGTTACAGCAGCAGATCGAGATCAGGGCAGCTGATAGAGGTCTGCATTTCTCTTTGCCAAATCCAGAGAACAAGCTAGGTCAAAAGCTTTTTGTAGCTCAAGTGTTTTACTTTCTAGTAGACGCTGGCGTATAAATGGAGAGGCAATCCCGCAGATGAAAGCATCACGAATCATTTCTTCGCGGTACAGCTCAGCTGAGGCTGCCTGAAAGTTACAATCTATGCTGAGCCTGCGAAGTTCTTGCAGGAATTCGTTAATTGATTCCCCTGGCCCTTGTTGGGCTGTGGCCAGTAGATGTCTAGCATAGACCTCATTTGGGGTCTTGGCATACAGTTTCTTAAGTGCCCGAATCACCTCATCGTAATTATCCCATTCATCAACATATTCGAACACTTTTGGGGTCACATAATTGATAAGTATCCTTAATCTAGTAGGAGCATCCGCTTTACATTCATCCAGAAAATTCTCAAAAGTACGGTACCAATGCTTCCATACCCTGCCAGCTGCTGGTGTATTCGGGTCCAAGTCCAGACGAATAGGTCTAAGGATTCTCTCCATGATGGGTGGTTCCCTGGATCCTTAACTCCGAGTTTGTCTGAAGGTCTAGTATTTGTGAGTGTAAATACTAAGTTACTTAAATTGATGTAAGAAAAAGGAGTCTTACCATCAAGTAACTTTAAAGTAAGCTTTAAGTAACTTATAAACACACTATATACAAGAGAGGTCTTTACCATGCCTCTGGTAGAAGCCTCTTACAATACTGAACAGTCCAGCATTTATACCAGTCCAACAGGAAGTGACATATGACAGGAAGTGAGGTATGTACACAGTTCATAGTTCATAGTTCACAGTTCACAGTTCACAGGAAGTGATGACATAACTTCCCGGAAGTTATTATTATTATCACACTGTCTATCTCCTTTTTAAATTTATTTAATGTCGCAGCTTCCACAGCTCTGAGGCAGCAAATTCCATAGATTTACTACCCTCTGAGTGAAGAAGTTTCTCCTCATCTCAGTTTTGAAACGGCAGCCCCTTATTCTAAGATTATGCCCCCTAGTTCTAGCCTCACCCATCAGTGGAAACATCCTCCCCGCATCCACCCGATCAAGCCCCCTCACAATCTTATATGTTTCGATAAGATCGCCTCTCATTCTTCTGAATTCCAATGAGTAGAGGCCCAACCTACTCAACCTTTCCTCATAAGTCAACCCCCTCATCTCCGGAATCAACCGAGTGAACCTTCTCTGAACTGCCTCGAGAGCAAGTATATCTTTTCTTCAATATGGAAACCAAAACTGTACGCAATATTCCAGGTGTGGCCTCACCAGTACCCTGTATAACTGAAGCAAGACTCCCCTGCTTTTATACTCCATCCCCCTTGCAATAAAAGCCAAGATTCCATTGGCCTTCCTGATCACCTGCTGTACCTGCATACCAACCTTCTGTGTTTCATGTACCAGGACCCCCAGATCCCTTTGTACTGTAGCACTTTGCAGTTTCTCTCCATTTAGATAATAACTTGCTCTTTGATTTTTTCTGCCAAAGTGCATAACCTCACACTTTCCAACATTATATTCCATCTGCCAAATTTCTGCCCACTCACTTAGCCTGTCTATGTCCACTTGCAGGTTTTTTTATGTCCTCCTCACTCACTGCTTTCCCTCCCATCTTTGTATCGTCGGCAAACTTGGATATGTTGCAGCTGATCCCCTCCTCCAAATCGTTAATATAGATTGTAAAGAGTTGTGGTCCCAGCACTGACCCCCGCGGAACACCACTAGTTACTGATTGCCAACCCGAGAATGAACCATGTATCCCAACTCTCTGTTTTCTGTTAGATAGCCAATCTTCCACCCGTGCCAGTATATTACCCCAATCCCGTGATTTTTTATCTTGTGCAGTAACCTTTTGTGTGGCACCTTGTCAAATGCCTTTTGGAAGTCCAAATACACCACATCCACTGGTTCCCCTTTATCCACACTGTTTGTTACATCCTCAAAGAATTTGAGCAAATTTGCCAAACATGACTTCCCCTTCATAAAACCATGCTGACTCTTTCCGATTAAATTATGCTTATCCAAATGTCCTGTTACTGCTTCCTTAATAATGGACTCCAACATTTTACCAACCACAGATGTTAGGCTAACTGGTCTATAGTTTCCAGCCTTTTGTCTACCTCCCTTTTTAAATAAGGGCGTTACATTAGCAGTTTTCCAATCTGCTGGGACCTTTCCTGAATCTAGGGAGTTTTGGAAAATTGCCACCAATGCATCCGCAATCCCTACCGCTACTTCTCTCAAGACTCTAGGATGTAAGCCATCAGGTCCAGTGGATTTATCCGCCTTAAGTCCCATTATCTTACCGAGTAGCATCTCCTTAGTGATTTTAATCGTGTTTAGCTCCTCCCCCCCTATAGCCCCCTGTTTGTCCAGTGTTGGGATATTTTTCATGTCCTCTACTGTAAAGACTGATACAAAATATTTGTTCAGCGTTTCTACCATCTCCATATACCCCACCACTAATTTCCCGGTCTCGTCCTCTAATGGACCAACATTCACTTTAGCCACCCTTTTTTTATATATAACTGTAGAAACTCTTGCTATCTGTTTTTATATTTTTTGCTAGTTTACTTTCATAATCTATCTTCCCTTTCTTAATTAATCTTTTAGTTATTCTTTGCTGACTTTTAAATGCTTCCCAATCTTCTATCCTCCCAGTAGATTTGGCTACTTTATATGCCCTTGTTTTCAGTCGGATACTATCCTTTATTACTTTACTTAGCCACGGATGGCTGTCTTTTCTTTCACGCCCCTTTTTCCTCAGTGGAATATATTTTTCTTGAAAGTTGTGAAATATCTACTTGAATGTACACCACTGCTCATGTACCGTCTTACACCTTAATCTATTTTCCCAGTCCACTTTAGTCAACTCTGCTCTCATACCTTCATAGTCTCCTTTATTTAAGCTTAGTATGCTGGTTTGAGATCCAACTCTCTCACCCTCCAACTGAATTTGGAATTCAACCACATTATGGTCACTCATTCCAAGGGGATCCTTTACTAGGACATTTTTTATTAATCCTGTCTCATTACACAGGACCAGATCTAAGATTGCCTGCCCCCTGGTTGGTTCAGTAACATACTGCTCAAGGAACCCGTCCCTAATGCACTCTATGAACTCTTCCTCAAGGCTGCCCTGCCCAATTTGATTTGTCCAGTCAATATGAAAGTTAAAATCTCCCATTACTATAGCTGTTCCCTTATTACAAGCCCCAACTATTTCCTGATTTATACTCCGACCAATAGAGTTGCAACTGTTAGGAGGCCTATAGACTACGCCCACTCGTGACTTTTTCCCCTTATTATTCCTTATCTCCACCCAAACCATTTCACTATCCTGATCCTTTGACCCAATATCATTTCTCACTATTGCAGTGATTCCATCCTTTATTAACACAGCCACCCCACCTCCCTTTCCTTCCTGTCTGTCCTTCCTAATAGTCAAATACCCCTGGATGTTTAGTTCCCAGTCATGGTCACCCTGCAGCCATGTCTCCGTAATGGCCACCAGTTATTTGTACCGTCAACTCATCTATTTTGTTACGAATGCTGCGTGCATTCAGATAAAGAACTTTTAAATATGTTTTGCGACAATTTATTCCTGCTTTTACCCCCTTTACTACTTCACCTTTATCTTTATATATTCTGTCCCTTCCTGACACGCTCTGGTTTTGAATTCCCCCACTGCTACCTTGCTCTATTGCCTTCTCCATTGACATTTTTATTTTTCGCTCTCTTGAAACCTCCCCTCCACTAATTAGTTTAAAGCCCTCGCTACAGCCCTAGTTATTCGATTCGCCAGGATTCTAGTCCCAGCACTGGCCAAGTGAAGTCCCAACGGAACAGCTCTCTCCTGTCCCAGTACTGGTGCCAGTGTCCCAAGAAGCAAAACCCATTTCTCCCACACCAGTCTTTGAGCCATGCATTTAACTCTGATTTTATTTACCCTAGCCAAATTTGCTCGTGGCTCAGGTAGTAATCCAGAGATTATTACCCTTGTAGTTCTGCTTTTTAATTTGGCCCCTAGCTGCTCATACTCCCTCAGCAGAACTTCTTTCCTTGTCCTATCTATGTCAGTGGTACCAACATGGACCATGACAACTGGATCCTCCCCCTCCCACTCCAAGTCTCTCTCCAGCCCAGAGGAGATATCCTTAACCCTGGCACCGGCCAGGCAACACAACCTTCGGGACTCTCGCTCTTGGCTGCAAAGAACCCTATCTATCCCCCTAATGATACTGTCCCCTACGACTACAATATTTCTTTTTACTCCCCCCACATGAATGGCCCCTCATTCCACGGTGCTGTGGCCAGGTTACTCATCCTCCCTGCAGTCCTCGTTCCTGTCCTCACAGGGAGTAAGAGCCTCGAACCTGTTGGACAAGAGCAAGGGCTGCGGCTCCTCCAACACTACCTCTTGGATCCCCGTACCTGCCTCACTCATAGTCACACCCTCCTGTCCCTGACCACGTACTACATCTGAATTTGTTAATCTAATTGGTGTGACTACTTCCTGGAACACAGAGTCCAGGTAACTCTCCCCCTCCCTGATGTGTCACAGTGTTTGAAGCTCGGACTCCAGCTCATCAACATGGAGACGGAGTTCCTCGAGCAGCCAGCACTTACTGCAAATGTGATCACTGTGAACATCAATGGTGTCCACCAGCTCCCACATATTGCAGCAATAACACATCACCTGCTCTCCCATTCTATGTAATGAATTAAATTTATTAATATTATTTTTAAATACCCTCTGCCCCGATTCTAAATGATGAATATCACACCTCTATTTAATTGAACTTACCAACTTATAAAGGTTTAAAATGGAAGGAAAAGTACTCACCAACCAGCCAATCACCTACCAGCTTGGCTGTGATGTCACTTTTGAATTCTGACCTCCCCTTGGAATGTTGTCTGTGGAGCCTGTTTAGGCTGCCTCGCCTCGCTGCTCCGACTCGACTCAACACCCACTGCTGCTCCCGGCTGCCTTGACTGGGCCTCGCCTCGCTGCTCCGTCTCCGCGATGTCTGCTAACCCTGAGACTGGCAGGAAAAACAAGGCCAGAAACAAGACAGAAACAGCACCTAACACCCCACTTACCCTAACTCTCTCACTTACCCAAACTCTCACAGCACTCTCTGCTACTCGCACTCAGCGCTGCTCGCACTAGCACTGGTCTTTTTATACTGTTTGTTTGTAGCCAATTGAGTCACCCCTGCTGATTGGTTAGAGAACTGGTTTTCACTGCCTGCCAATTAACTCCTACTGCAGTGTTACCTTGCTTTACTCTTCTTAAACCAACAGAATCCCAAATATTTAACTTTTCCCCTTTACTTAAACTGCTTAAGTAATCTTATCAAGAAACTACTGGCAATTGCCACTAACAATTTGCACCACTCCAAATGATTTAAAGATAAATAACCATTAAAGAACTCTCTCACTTACCCAAACTCTCACAGCACTCAGTGCTGCTCGCACTAGCACTGGTCTTTTTATACTGTTTGTTTGTAGCCAATTGAGTCACCCCTGCTGATTGGTTAGAGAACTGGTTTTCACTGCCTGCCAATTAACTCCTATTGCAGTGTTACCTTGTTTTACTCTTCTTAAACCAACAGAATCCCAAATATTTAACTTTTCCCCTTTACTTAAACTGCTTAAGTAATCTTATCAAGAAACTACTGGCAATTGCCACTAACAATTTGCACCACTCCAAATGATTTAAAGAGAAATAACCATTAAAGAACTCTCTCACTTACCCAAACTCTCACAGCACTCTCTGCTACTCGCATGTCCTTCAGGACTTGGCTCGGTGCTACATTGAAGTCGCCCACCCATACTACATTCTCCCAATTTTGGCACCAGTCGCCAGATGTTGGTTAGGAGGACTTTGCAGGGTCGACTGGGCTGGGTGTGGTATTGTCGTGTCCGCAGCCGGTGCCAAGGTCGATGCAGGGTGATCCGTCCAGTTTCATTCTTATTATTGTGTTTCGTAGCAGTTTGTTACAACTGAGTGACTTGCTCGGCCATTTCAGAGGGCAGTTAAGAGTCAGCCACATTGCTGTGGGTCTGGAGTCACATATAGGCCAGACCAGGTAATGATGGCAGATTTCCTTCCCTAAACTGAACCAGATGGGGTTTTTATGAAATTCCGATAGTTTCATGATACTAGCTTTTTATTCCAAAAATGAATTTCAGTTTCAGATTTATTTAATTAACTTCCCCAGCATTCGTGGTGGGATTTGAACTCCCATCTTTGTTTCATTAGTCCAGGTCTCTGGATTATTGGCCCAGTGACACTGACAGTACCACAATGCTACTGGTCCCGTACCTAATCAAAGCCCTTTGGAAATCTAGATAGGGCAGCACGGTGGCGTAGTGGTTAGCACTGTTGCCTCACAGCGCCAGGGACCTGGGTTCGAATCCGGCCTCGGGCGACTGTCTGTGTGGAGTTTGCACATTCTCCCCGTGTTTGCGTGGGTTTTCTCCGGGTACTCCGGTTTCCTCCCACAGTCCAAAGATGTGTGGGTTAGGTTGATTGGCTATGATAAATTGACCCTTAGTGTTAGGGGGATTAAATACGTGGGGTTACGGGGATAGGGTGGGATATGTGTTGGTGTGGGGGTTACGGGGATCGGGTGGGATATGTGTCGGTGCAGGCTCGATGGGCCGAAAAGGCCTCTATCTGCACTGTGGGGTTTCTGTGATTCTGTGATTCTGTGATATTAATTCTACTTAATTACCCTTGTTTACTCTCTCTGTTACCTCTTCAAAGATTTAAATGAGGTTGGTCAAGCAAGACTTTCCCTTTTTGAAATCCCTGTTGAGTATTTATTATTTTTGTTTTCCAGATGGTTTTCTATTTTCTCCTTTTAGTTGGAATTCCATTATTTTTCCTACTACTGATGTTAAGCTGACTAGTCTATATTTCCCTGGGCATGTTCTATCTCTCCTCTTAAGTATGGGTATATCATTAGCTAGCCACCAGTCCTGTGGCACTAAAACTTTTTAAAATTAATTATTAAATATGCGTAATAGTGCCACTGCTAATTCTTCCCTAGATTCTTTTAAAATGCGTGGACACAGTCCATCCAGACCTGGGGTTTTATCCCCTTTGAGTTTGATTAGTTAATTTAATATTCCTCCTCTTTTTATTTTAGCAGCGGTTAATCATTTCTAATCTCATCTTCCAATGTCAGGTCCACCTGATCTGTCTCTGAATAGTTTGGATGTAGGCCTAGAAATTGAGTGGCGTAAGGTAGGCCTCAAAATGGCAGGCAGGAATTCAACGCACATTTCTGACTGTGACTGTGCCACATGACATATTGGGTATGTGGAAGCTGACCCCATGACGTCCTGCGGATGATGTCACCGAGGGCAGCAAGTAGATGAGGAGGAGGAAGAGGCCAAGGATAGATATCACAGAAATCACAGAATCACAGAAACCCCACAGTGCAGATAGAGGCCATTTCGGCCCATCGAGCCTGCACCGACACATATCCCACCCGATCCCCGTAACCCCTACACCAACACATATCCCACCCTATCCCCGTAACCCACATATTGTAATCCCCCTAACACTAAGGGTCAATTTATCATAGCCAATCAACCTAACCTGCACATCTTTGGACTGTGGGAGGAAACCGGAGCACCCGGAGAAAACCCACGCAAACACGGGGAGAATGTGCAAACTCCACACAGACAGTCACCCGAGGCCGGATTCGAACCCGGGTCCCTGGCGCTGTGAGGCAACAGTGCTAACCACTATGCCACCGTACTCGGGGGATTCCAGAGGTAATGGTATAGGAGTGGGGAGAGAAGCCTTGCTGGAGATTCTCTAGCTACGATCGGATTGTAGCATCAATACCCTGTGTTGGGGCGAAGCTCCTAAAATTTCTAACTAACAAAAAAATCACCCAATTTTTCTAGGTCATAGGGTGTAACATGTGAGGAGTGAGGTGGTGAAGGTTACTAAATTGGTGAGAGTTGGAGGTGCCGAGTGTGTTAGTATGAAAAGAAGAAGGTGGTGTGCAGTGTGGGACGTGATTGTAGGAGAGTGAAGGCAAGTGGGGGAGTTGAGTAGTGAGGCTGCAGGTGGGGAGGTGTGAGCAGAGAGCAAGAGAGCTAAGAGTTAAAATTCTTACCATGACAACTCTGGTGAGATCATGCAACATTTTTACATTGCAGCCATGTCCTGGCATTAATCTCCTCTGAAACCTCTTTCCAGTAGCGACGGAGATGTTGTCTGGAGGGCTTTCTGCCCCAGGGGGACCAGAATCTCCCTCCTCCTGTTCACCACCTGGACAAGGGCCTCCAAAGTGGCATTAGCAAATCTGAGGGCCTGATCTACAGGTCTTCCAGCCATTTGTTCCGCACGTACGGAATTCCCATAAGCATGAATGGGGGTCACACAAAAAACATATTTATATACCAAATAAATTAATTAAAATACAATTGAATTAAACATTTAAAACAAAAATTTAATTTTTTGAAAAATACATTTTAATGTTTTAAAGGGGCTAAAAGTAACATTAACTTATTTTACAGGTGTTTATAAATAATTGAAAAAAATTATTTTTATATTCATTTAAACTCTTATGCTGGTAAAAGCAGGACTTACACCTGCTTTTACCAAGCATAAGAATTTCATGGGCATTCGCTGGGCAGTAGTTGGGAAAATAGCCCGCGGATGCCCTTTTCCTGGGGATGCGTTGGATCTGTCAAGAAAATTCTTGACCGATCACAAGTGACGTGTATTTGCGCATGTGCTTTGTGCGCGAAAACCCAGAACTTGCAGGACCTTTACGGGCGCGTACACACCATATACACTCCCATAGGCATCGGAAAATACGGACCTATATGGAAGCACAGTACAGTTTGTGCAAAGAATTATAATAGAGAGGTTAAGGTGTTTCTGTGGTGTTATCGAGACATCTTGATTTATCATGTTTTCACTCCATTGGTGGTATCTTCCACCAAGAATCTAGGCCCTTCACGTCAGGTTGTCAATACAAAGTACTGAAAAGTTGGAGCTGAAAAAGTGCATTTTTTTGTATTCTGGATTACTTTTCTGATGCTAGATTAAGGAGAGGAAAGAGGTTGGAAATTACTCTTCCCTGCTGCTCACCCCTTACACACAATAGCAGTTATATACAGTACATCCATTGCTAATGGTTTATATTCTGAGGGTAGAAGACTGGAAGCACACAATACATTCTTGCAGCACAGTCTGCTTTATTTGAGAAGCAGCTTAAGCTTGTGACAGCAGCACTTTTTAAGCCAGTGACATTCAGTATGCATTTTTCTGCTTCATCATAAACTTCCTTGTGCGCTGACAAGAAGCTTAAATAGTTATTCATAAAGCAGATTTATAGGTACTTTGGAGAAGAGTGATGTTGTGTCGGTACCTTTCTACCTAGATACAATTTAGGACTCAGAACTCAGAGATTCAAACATGAAGTGCTTTATTGGAAGGAAAGGAAGTTCTGGAAAGTTCCGAACAAAGAGAGCTAAAACTTAACAGAGAACACCCAACCATTTATCTCCTGTGACAGCGCCACCACAGGTGGGAGGAGAACACACAATACATAACATTTCCTCCCCTCTTAAATGGAAGGTCCACATTATTCCTCAACAGGTAAGTTACTTTCAATGCACTCAACGAACCTAGGGTAGAGGTAGACTGCCTCAAACCTTGACTTTACCCTGGGGTTTATTCTGCCCCAGTCTTGTGGGTAAGTCACTAAGCCTACAGATCCAAGCGTCTTGGAGGCCGCCGCTCTCTGACAGGATACCAGCGGTCATCGCTGGCTTCCACAGCAGTAGGCATTGACACAGGCCTGGATGGAGAAGGTGCCTGTGTCAGTTGAAAGTCAGGAGTTTGCACAGGTGGAACAGTCTCTTTGACTTCCTGTGTTGGAGAAGAGCACTGTGGCAAAGGATGCTGGTTTGCGGTATCATCCGGAAACAGTTCAGGCCAACCAGCCGTTGGAGCCTCTGTGGCTGTCTCTGCTCCTAGCAACAGTTGATCTGTGTGTCTTCTCCAGACGACGTCCTCAGCAGTCTCAACTGTGTAAGACACAGGGCCCGTCTGTGCGATCACCGTAGCAGGAACCCATTTCGGTCCAGTGTTGTAGTTTCGAGCTAGGACGTGCTCTCCCGGATGAAACCGTCTCTCCTTGGCTCTTTTCTCTCTCTTTTCAACTTGAGCTTGTTGTTGACAATGGACAACCTGTTCTGCCCTTGGAGGTTTGAGTAAGTCAAAACTTGTCCGCAACTGCCTCTTCATCATGAGCGAAGCGGGGGAAGTTTGGTTGTGGCATGCGGCTCGTCCATGTAGGACAACAGGAAGCTGTTCAGACATTGGTGGATTGAGCCCTGACCTTGCGATGCCTTCAAGGCGTGCTTCAAAGTTTGCAGAAACCTTTCTGCCTGGCCGTTAGTAGGGGGATGATAGGGCGCAGACCTGATGTGTTGGACACCATTCACATGCAGGAAGGTTGCAAACTCCTGTGATACAAATTGTGGACCGTTGTCACTTACGAGTCGTTCTGGTGAGCCATAACGGCTGAACATCTCACCAAGTTTCTCAATTGTTTTCTCTGCCGTGGTAGACCTCATCACCGCGACCTCCGGCCACTTGCTACGAGCGTCCACAACCACCATAAACATCTTCCCTTCGAAAGGACCGGTGGAGTCCACATGTACTCGCTGCCACACTTCTGCAGGCCAATCCCAGGGGTGTACGGTTCGCAGCTGTGGAACATTCCGGACCCTTTGACATGGGGAACATGTTTTGGCTTTCTCCTCAATATTCCCATAGAGACCTGGCCACCAGAAGTAGCTTCTTGCCATTTCCTTCATCCGAACCATCCCACTGTGGCCTGTATGAAGTTGTTGCAGTATAGTTTCCCTCAGGGGTGGCGGAATGATGACACGGCGTTCCCAAAGAAGACAACCTGCCTGGACGGACAGCTCATTTCTTTTTGAAACGTAAGCTTTCAAACTAGGAGAATCTCCTATCGCTCTCCCTCGAATGACATCGTCCATTACCTCAGACAGGACTGGATCGTTGCGGGTGTACCTTCGCACCTGAACTGCAGTGACAGGTGCTCCCTCCACTTGTCTAAAGTAGAAGATGTCTATCTGACGAGGCTCTGGGGGAGTAACAGGCAAGGGTAGCCTCGAGAGACCGTCTGCGTTGCCGTGCAAGTCTGATTTGCGATATTTGATGTCGTATGTGTGTCCTGACAACAGTAAAGCCCACCTTTGCATCCTGCTTGCAGCGAGAGATGGAATTCCGGTGTGGGGCCCGAAGATTGAAGCCAATGGATGGTGGTCCGTCAGGAGTGTGAACCTTCTGCCAAACAGGTACTGATGACATTTTCGAATTCCAAAAACGATTCCCACGGCCTCGCGCTCGATCTGCGCATAGTTACTCTCGGCCTTGTTCAAGGTGTGTGATGCGAAGGCGATAGGTTTCTCTTCACCCGAAGGCATGATGTGGGATATGACTGCTCCCACACCATATGGTGATGCATCACATGCTAGCTGCACGGGTAGCTTTGGGTCGAAGTGTGTCAGGACCTCCGAATTCAGCAATGCTTTCTTTGCTTAGGCGAAAGCTTCGTTGCACAGTTCAGTCCATTTCCATGTTTTGCCTTGACATAGCAACTGATGTAACGGCTTCAGCAATGTTGCTAAGTCTGGAATAAACTTCCCATAGTAGTTAAGTAGCCCCAGAAATGAACGTAACTGGCTCACATTCTGGGGTGCTGGGGCCTCCACGATCGCCTTGACCTTTGGCGGCACCTTATGCAGGCCAGTAGCGTCAATCACATGCCCCAGGTACTCAACTGAAGAATGAAAAAATTCACATTTGTCTTTACGAACTCTGAGTCCATACTCTTTCAGTCGTTGTAGTGTCGCATCCAAGTTCAGAAGATGATCCTCCTCATTTGTCCCAGTGACAAGGATGTCGTCCAGGTAGCACTGGACTCCTGGCAGTCCACTCAAAATCTGATCCATTGCCCTTTGGAATAGAGCAGGGGCCGACGTAATTCCAAACGGAAGGCGGCAGTACCTGTATAGCCCCTTGTGTGTCACAATTGTCAGCAGCTCCTTTGATTTGTCATCGACATGCATTTGTAGATAAGCCTGGCATAAGTCTATTTTGCTGAACTTTTGCCCTCCGGCCAGGCCCGTAAAAAGATCATCAATGAGGGGAAGAGGGTACTGTTCCACAGACAGCACCGGGTTAATAGTCACTTTAAAATCCCCGCAGATGCGAACAGGTCCATCCTTTTTCAGGACAGGAACAATGGGTGTGGCCCATTTGCTCACGCTCACAGGCTCCAGGACTCCATTCTCGACTGAGGCCTCCAAGTTAGCCTCAACTTTTGGCCTAATTGCATAGGGTACAGGTCGGGCTTTGTGAAACTTCGGCTTGCTGTCAGGTTTAATGTCCAGTCTCACGCTGATCTTTTTCATGCTCCCAAGTTCCCCATTGAAGAGTTCTGCATGTTTGTTTAACACTGCAGTCAGACCTGACTCCCCTTTTGACATCATGCGGACTGCAGGCCAGTCCAGCGCGATTTTCTCTAGCCACGCACGTCCCAGTAGCGATGGGTAATTTCCCTTTACCACATATAGTGGCAGTTTTGCAGTCTGTCCATTCAATTTAACTGTCACCTCAATGACGCCTCTCATGGCCACAGGTTCGCCGGTATACGTCTTTAGCACAATGTTTGTTGGCTGAAGGGTAAGATTCTTTAGCATTTTGTTGTAGACAGTGTGGCCTGTGTCCACCTCCATCTGCACTGATTGTCCCTCCACCAGTGGTGACACCCAGTAGCCATTTGAACCACCTGCAACCGTCAGTATGTGCACCTCTTCCTCCTCAGAGGTGTCGCTCCCCTCTGTTTTGCTTGTTCCATCATACTGCACCGAATGAACACTCTTTTTCCTCTCTTGTCCAAATACAGACATTTTGCTTCCATGCTTCCTGATATACCTATCAATTTATCCAATGAAAAGCGACGAGTTAAGAAAGTAACTATAGGTTTTTATTGGCTAAATAACAGAGCCCACCCTCGTGGGTGATTGGATCCAACAAGGAGGAATACCAGCCAGTCGACCACCTTTATACCTGGGCAGGTAGGTGGAGCCGTGGGCGGAGTCAGCAGTGGTCAGCCCAGGTATAACAGCGTGACAAGAGGCGACCTCGTATAGTGATACAACAGTGTGAACAGTGATAACCATAGAGTAACGATATAACAGTGATAACTATAGTGTAACGATAGTGAACGATAAAAGTGGTTTACCACATTCACCCCTTGTTTAGATTTGAGTCCGGCGGGGTGAAGTGTACTACCAGTTCTGGTATGTCAGTCTGTCTGGAGGCCTCGTAAGCCTTTCTGATCGTCGCAGCGGCGGTGTTGCATTATCCGGTGTTAATGCTGGTGTCTGCGTGGTCGGCGAAGGCTCGTGGGGTTCCGGCATGCCGTCTACCTCGGGTGGCATTGGGGGTGTGGTGGGCGGGGGGGTAACGGTGGTGTCTCAGGAGTGCCCGAGGGTGCGAGGTCTCGTAAGGAGACTGTGTCCTCCCGCCCGTCTGGGTATGCCACATAGGCGTACTGGGGGTTGGCGTGCAGGAGGTTCACCCTCTCGAACAGGGAGTCCGTTTTATGGGCCCTCACATGCTTTCGCAGCAGGACGGGCCCCGGAGAGGTCAGCCAGGTTGGTAGCGTGGTTCCTGTCATCGACTTCCTGGGGAAAACAAACATTCGTTCATGGGGGGTGGCGTTAATGGCAGTGCACAGTAGTGACCGGATGGAATGCAGTGCTGCCGGGAGGACTTACTGCCAGCGGGAAGTTGGGAGTCCCTTAGACTTTAAGGCTAAGAGGACGGCCTTCCATACCGTCACGTTCTCTCTTTCCACCTGCCCGTTCCCTCGGGGGTTGTAGCTGGTGGTCCTGCTTGCAGCAATACCTCTCGCTAGTAGGAACTGACGGAGTTCCTCGCTCATGAAGGAGGAACCCCGGTCACTATGTATATAGTTTGGGAACCCGAACAAGGCGAAGAGGTCGTTCAGGCATTTAATGACCGTGGTACTGGTCATGTCTGGGCAGGGGAAGGCAAAGGGGAAACGGGAGTACTCATCAACAATGTTGAGGAAGTACACATTGCGGTCAGAGGACGGGAGGGGCCCCTTGAAGTCGATGCTCAGGCGCTCGAAGGGGCGGGTGGCCTTGATCAGGCTTGCTCTGTCCGGCCTAAAGAAGTGCGGTTTGCACTCGGCACAGGTCTGGCAGTTCCTGGTCATGGTCCTGACCTCCTCGATGGAGTAGGGCAGGTTGCGGGCCTTAATGAAGTGGTAAAGTCTGGTGACTCCGGGGTGGCAGAGGTCGTTGTGGAGGGTCTGAAGTCTATCAATTTGCGCGCTGGTGCATGTAATTCGTGAAAGAGCATCAGGGGGTTCGTTCAGCTTACCTGGCCGGTACAAGATATCATAATCATAGGTGGAGAGCTCGATTCTCCACCTCAAGATCTTGTCATTCTTGATTTTGCCCCTCAGCTTGTTATTAAACATAAAAGCGACCGAACGCTGGTCGGTGAGGAGGGTAAATCGTTTGCCTGCCAGGTAATGCCTCCAGCGTCGTACCGCCTCCACAATCGCCTGGGCCTCCTTCTCGACCGACGAGTGTCGGATCTCAGGGCCCTGTAGGGTCCTTGAGAAGAAGGCCACCGGTCTCTCCTCCTGGTTAAGGGTAGCGGCTAGGGCGAAGTCGGATGCATCGCTCTCCACTTGGAAGGGGATGGACTCATCCACTGCGTGCATTGTGGCCTTGGCAATGTCTCCCTTAATGAGGGAGAAGGCTGCGCACGCTTCCTCCGTAAGGGGGAAGGATGTGGACTTCATGAGGGGTCTGGCTTTGTCCGCATAATTGGGCACCCATTGGGCATAGTAGGCGAAGAGCCCCAGGGTTCTCTTTAGTGCCTTTGGACAGTGGGGGAGGGGTAGCTCCATGAGGGGGCGCATTCTTTCGGGGTCGGGGCTGATGACTCCGTTCTCTACTACACAGCCGAGGATGGCAAGGCGCGAGGTGTTAAACACACATTTCTCCTTATTGTAGGTGAGGCTCAGCCGTTGGGCCGTACGGAGGAATCTCTCCAGATTAACATCATGGTCCTGCCGGTCGCGGCCGCAGATGGTGACGTTACCTAGCTAGGGGAACGTGGCGTGCAGCCCGTTCTGGTCAACCATCCGGTCCATCTCCCTTTGGAAGACCGAAACCCCGTTGGTGACGCCGAAGGGGACCCTAAGGAAGTGGTAGAGGCGGCCATTCGCCTCGAAGGCGGTATACTGGCGGTCCTCAGGGCGGATAGGGAGTTGGTGGTAGGCCGACTTAAGGTCGATGGTCGAGAATACTCGGTATTGTGCGATCTGATTGACCATATCAGATATGCGGGGAAGGGGGTATGCGTCCAGCTGGGTGTACCTGTTTATGGTCTGGCTGTAGTCGATGACCAGGCGGTTTTTATTGCCGGTCTTAACGACCACGACCTGGGCACGCCAGGGGCTGGTGCTCCCCTCGATGATGCCCTCCTTCAGGAGACGCTGCACCTCGGAGCTAATGAAAGCTCTGTCCCCGGCGCTGTACCGCCTACTCTTGGTAGCGACGGGTTTGCAGTCGGGGGTGAGGTTGGCGAACAGGGAAGGTGGCGGGACCTTGAGGGTGGATAGGCCGCAGGTGTTACGCAGTGGGCGGTTTAAAATCTGTTGGTTGTCGACTGTGAGTGGGGGGAGGGGTCCGCCGTATGCTAGCGTGACGCTTTGGAGGTGGGATTGGAAGTCTAGACCTAGTAGGACGGCAGCACATAGCTGGGGCAGGACGAGGAGTTTAAAATTTTTATACTCCGTGCCCTTAACCGACAGGGTCACAACACAGTAGCCGCTGATGTCTGTGGCGTGGGACCTCGATGCCATCGAGATCCGGTTGCGCGTTGGCCGGACCATGAGGGAGTAGTGGCTCACCGTGTCTGGGTGGATGAAACTCTCCGTGCTTCCGCTGTCGAACAGGCAGGTCGTGGCGTGGCCGTTTACTTTGATGTCCATCATGGACTTGGACAGGTGGTGCGGGCGGGCTTGGTCCAGTGTGACGGAGGCTAGTGTATAGCTGAGCGAGTTGCTGTCATCTGCGGGTGAGGCGGTGGTCGGGTCTGGAGGCACGGTGGCGGTCGAGCGTGGTGGGTAAAATGGCGGCGCCCACGAGGTTGGACAAAATGGCGGAGAAGATGGCTGCCCCCACAACTCACATGAGGCACTGCTGGTGTCGGTTGCCTGGATCAAAGATGGCCGCCCCCATGACTCACATGTGGGGATGCTGGCCTCTGTGGCCTTGATGGAAGATGGCCGCCCCCACAGCTCGCATGAGGCACTGCTGGCCTCTGTTGACCTCCCTCTGCAGGCCTTTGCAAAGTGGCCTTTCTTCAGGCAGCTCGAGCAGGTCGCGTTTCTGGCTGGGCAGCGCGCCCTCGGGTGTTTCGCCTGGCCGCAGAAGAAGCAGCCGGCGGCCCGATCGCGGGGGTCCGATGTCGCAGCCGGTACCGGGGGTGGCGGTCCCGATCGGGTCCGGGACGCCGACGCTGAGGTAGGTCCCAGGGGGGGTGCTGCGGGGGGTATTGCGGTCGGGGTCGGTCCCGAGTCCCAGGGTCGCAAATTACAGTACCTGGAATATGCCTCGAGGTCCCGATGGGCCACTTCTAGGGAGCGAGCGAGGGCTGCAGCTTTGTCCCGGTCGAGGTCCTTTGCTTCAAGCAGTCTTTGCCGCGAGTAGTCGGACCGCAGGCCTTTCACGAA
This sequence comes from Somniosus microcephalus, assembly GCF_052327205.1. Lineage (NCBI taxonomy): Eukaryota > Metazoa > Chordata > Chondrichthyes > Squaliformes > Somniosidae > Somniosus > Somniosus microcephalus. Next base: position 66,101,144 of record NC_140996.1, on the reverse strand, counting down.
GGCATCGCGGACATTGTCTTCAGTATTTTCTGCCGCCGTTACCACTTTAAGGTTACAGTCCCTGCCGAGTGCTTGTAGCGCCTGTAAAAATTCATCTACAGACTCTCCTGGCTGTTGCGGGCGGGATCTTAGGAGGTGTCTGGCATACATGGAATTTACCGGGCTCTGGTACTGTCGTTTCAGCCGGTTGATGGCGTCCTCGTATGTTTTAAGGTCCCGGATGAGTGCGAATACTTTAGGGCTCACTTGGGCGGTCAGAACTCTTAGCTTGGATTTCTGAGGCACGCCGGATTCTCCCAGGTAGGACTCGAAACAGCTCAGCCAGTGTTCGAAGTCGAGGGCTGAGTTTGCTGCCTGTGGGTTTAGATCCAGGTACGGTGGTCGGAGGGCTCGCAGCCAAGCCGGCTGCTGTGGCTGTTGTAGCTGGGCGTCTGGCTGGTCGTTTGGCTGCTCGTCTGACTGCTCGTTTGGCTGCTCAAGTAACGACATTTTAAAATTTAGCCAATAAAATTGATATACCTATCAATTTATCCAATGAAAAGCGACAAGTTAAGAAAGTAACTATAGGTTTTTATTGGCTAAATAACAGAGCCCACCCTCGTGGGTGATCGGATCCAACAAGGAGGAATACCAGCCAGTCGACCACCTTTATACCTGGGCAGGTAGGTGGAGCCGTGGGCGGAGTCAGCAGTGGTCATCCCAGGCATAACAGCGTGACAAGAGGCGACCTCGTATAGTGATACAACAGTGTGAACAGTGATAACCATAGAGTAACGATATAACAGTGATAACTATAGTGTAACGATAGTGAACGATAAAAGTGGCTTACCACACTTCCCAGCTCTGTCTGTTCTTTTTTTACCTCTACAGGCGCGTTCAGTGTGACCCTTTTTGCCACAATTTCGGCATTCCAGCTCCGTACACCAGCAGTCATTAGCGTGATGGCCCGTTTTCCCACAACGGTAACATGTGCCGTTCCGCGCACCTTTAGGCTCAGACGACACCTTGTGAACTCTCCCTGTTGAACTCAACTGGTGAGCCTCCTTTTCCGCCATCTCCACGGAGACACTAACTTCAATTGCCTTTTCAAGAGTAAGGTTGTCCTCGGTAAGAAGGCGCTTCTGTGTGGCTGCATTTTGCAGACCACACACAAGTCTGTCTCTAATGGTGTCATTCAGCACCTCCTTGAACTGGCAGTGTTCCGACAACCTTTTTAAAGCAGCAATAAACATCGTCACTGATTCCCCCTCCTCTTGATTCCGTTTGTGAAATCTAAATCTCTCAGCAATAACTAGAGGTTTTGGTGAAAAATGTGCTCCAAGAATTTCCACTAGTTGCTTATATGTTTTAGTTCCTGGCTTATCTGGCTGCACGAGGCTGCGAAGTAAATTGAAAGTCTTCGGCCCGATTACACTCAAAAAGGTAGGCACGACCTTTTCATTTGACACCGCATTCGCCAATACAAAATAGTCAAAACGTTCCGTATATGCGCTCCATTGCTCCACATTTTCATCAAAATCACCGATGTTTCCTAATATAGTAGCCATCTCACGTTTCAAATTAAATTTTCTGTTTACTCACTGCACCCGTAACGTACGCAGATTCACCCGCTCCTCGTTGCCACTTGTTGTGTCGGTACCTTTCTACCTAGACACAATTTAGGACTCAGAACTCAGAGATTCAAACATGAAGTGCTTTATTGGAAGGAAAGGAAGTTCTGGAAAGTTCCGAACAAAGAGAGCTAAAACTTAACAGAGAACACCCAACCATTTATCTCTTGTGACAGCGCCACCACAGGTGGGAGGAGAACACACAATACATAACAAGTGAGCATCAGGTTCCCATAAATTATTTCATGATAACAATAAAAAAAAGCATATTATTGGTAAAGATTTGAAAAATCACTGAGTGCAATAGGATTGGTAGCTGTGTTTTATTCCCTCCCCTTTTTTGTTTTTGCCTTTGCATTTGGTATCATGCTTCAGTGATGACAAAACGTTGTCAATATCTAACCACGTGAAAGTGTTTTAAAAAATGAACATGATGTCACAGCGTTATTGGTGCTCCAACATGCTGTGCAGCTCTAAGGTGGGACATGAGCCAGCACCTCCTATTCCCTGGGCCTTGAGATCCCTATGGGACATGAGCCAGCACCTCCTATTCCCTGGGCCTTGAGTTCCCTATGGGACATGAGCCAGCACCTCCTATTCCCTGGGCCTTGAGTTCCCTATCTCAATGCTACTATCAGGAGAAGTGTAGAACAGATACTTACTTAATGGTTCCTCACAGCATGGAAAAGAAACTCAGGAAACAAGTTACCCTTGCTCCATCTCATGAACCTCTCCAGAAGCTAGTTCAAGAGCAGCATAGACAGATGCCTGGAAGCAGCTCATCTGATAAGCTTATTTAGTGAATAATGCATAGAAACATAGAAGATAGGAGCAGGAGTAAGCCATTCGGCCCTTCGAGCCTGCGCCGCCATTCAATGAGATCATGGCTGATCATCCAAATTCAGTACCCTGTCCCTGCCTTCTCCCCATATCCCTTGATCCCTTTAGCCTTAAGAAATATATTCAACTCTTTCTTGAATATATTTAATGAACTGGCCTCCACCGCCCTCTGTGGCAGAGAATTCCACAGGTTCCCCACTCTCTGGGTGAAGAAATTCCTCCTCATATCAGTCCTAAATGGCTTACCCCTTATCCTTAGACTATGACCCCTGGTTCTGGACTCCCCGGCCATCAGAAACATCCTTCCTGCATCTAGTCTGTCCAGGCCTGACAGACTTTTACAGGTATACTCCAGTGAGTATAAGCCCAATCGACACAATCTCTCCTCATACATCATTCCTGCCATCCCAGGTATCAGCCTGGTGAATCTTCGCTGCACTCCTTCCATGGCAAGAATGTCCTTCCTCAGGTAAGGCGACAAAAACTGCACACAATACTCAAGGTGTGGTCTCACCAAGGCCCTGTACAACTGTAGCAGGACATCCTTGTTCCTGTACTCGAACCCTCTTGCTACGAAGGCCAACATACCATTTGCCTTCTTAACCGCCTGCTGCACCTGCATGCTTACCTTCAGCGACTGGTGCACAAGAACACCCAGGTCTCTTTGCACTTCCCCTTCTCCCAATCTATTGCCATTCAAATAATAATCTGCCTTCCTGTTTTTGCCACCAAAGTGGATAACCTCACATTTATCCACATTATACTGCATTTGCCATGTTTCTGCCCAATCACCCAACCTGTCCAAATCATACTGGAGTTTCACAACATGCTCCTCACAGCTTACCCTCCCACCCAGCTTTGTGTCGTCTGCAAATTTGGAGATATTACATCCAATTCCCTCGTCCAGATCATTAATATATATTGTGAACAGCTAGGGTCCGAGGACCGATCCTTGCGGTACCCCACTAGTCACTGCCTGCCACTCGGATTAACGACCCGCTAAAGGAGATGGATAAAATAGAGGAGGTGGGGACAGAATTAGAAATATATCAAACCTGAAGGTGGACCAGATGCATAGGATTTGTTTGGTGCAGTAGGTTAATAGACTATTATTTTAGCTTATTATGGGTTGTATGCATTTACACCAGATTGAGGAGCTATCTTTAATAACTGAGTATCCCAAGAGTTTGGGCAATTTCAGTCTAATTGTTGGTGTGGTTTGGTGCACGGTAGAAAACTGCCCTATAGTTCAGAGTTAATTGACAATCCCACTCAGAGACTTCGCTGTTATATTCAGTCTGGAATGTTTAATGGGGATACTTTTCTGAGGTTATGGACAAACCCCATTTGTGGGGCAGAGTGGAGGTACCTTTAATCGTTATGTTTCCTATGCTATATCTGACCTGCGAGAGCTTGATGCTGGTATCTTGTGTGAAAAATGGGAAATTGTTCCAGTTACCATCATGGGCATCCCTCAACCAGATGAGCACAAATTCAGCAAATGTTTTGTAAAAAGAAATGCAAAATATAAAATACCGCCTCCGCCACTTACGTGTTACCATAGGAGTCAATTACAAAGGCACCGCTTATAACGTATTGAGTGTGCCGGCTGTTTCAGAGAGTTCAATAAGTTCATTGCACCTCGTTAATTCCCTATATTTACCGATTTAAAAAGCTCCGCTGATTTTCGTCAAAGTCGGGTCTTCAAGCAGCTTCAATCAGCTGTTCACGCCTTGTTAAAGTACAGTTACATTGGTGATGAGATTCTGAGCATTGGTATTGATGCAACTGCCAACAATTACAAGAGGCAGTTGGAAAGTGGCGACTTCAGGCGTTCTGCATTGTGCCTGATATTTTAAAATCTGCATGAGAAATTTTTTCACTACTATTGCATTTCAGATACCTTCAGTTTAGCCTTGATTAAAGAGATCAAGAGATCTTTAAGGAGAAGGGGAATGGCCAGAAGTCGTGGTCCATGTTAGAAGCAATGACATATGTAAGATAAGGGTTGAGGTCCTTTAGGCAGAGTTTAAGGAGCTAGGGAGGAAGTTAATGGCCCAGAACTTGGTGTCGGGGGCTTGCCGCGCGTGCAAGCCCCCGATGTGCGCTCACCCTGCGCGCCGACATCTGAAACCTGGCCCGCAGTGGATTTCCTTTCAGTGGCCAGGTTCTGATGTCGGCGCGCTGTGCTAACCTGACCCAGCGGCGTAGTTAGTGCGATGTGCCGGCTGGGACCAGGTGAGCACTGTTCAGCCAATCAGGGGAGGGGAAACTTCATTCATAAGTTTGAGAGTAAGAACTGTCAAACTCATGAGAAGTACTGCACCCCAAAACACTACTTAAACTTTAAATAAAATTTTAAAAAACATCCCAATCATTAAATCTATATCTATATATATAAATCGGTCGATCTGTCTGTCCTTCTGTCTGTCCTTCTGTTTGTCCTTCTGTCTGTCTGTCATTCTGTCTGTCATCACGTGTCTGTCTGGTATGCGATCGAAAGTTATAGAGCGTACCTACGCGTGCGTTATGTCGAAAGAAAGCTTACCTTTCCAAAACGGTCTTAAGCGTATTTACATTTCGGCCGGGCAAAAATCGCGCCCGCAGTGTCCGAAAAACCTTCAACATTCCGCTCATTAGCATCTCATTATCCGCTCATTAGCGACAGAATGACCTCGAGCTCTTATCGTTCTGAACCGAGGTGAGTAGCCGCCATCTTGCTTCCATTCTTTTTCCTGCTTTCTGCGTCTTTCTTTTCAAATATACATTTCCAGCAAAATAAAATTGAATTTATTAAAATGTTTAAAAAAAAACTTCATTCATTTGTGAATATTTTCTCTAACCTGAAGATTCTTTTTCCTACCTTTCCCCGTTTTTGTTAGGCCTGAAAGCCTGGGTGTTTCTTGCCCAGCCAGGCCCGACCTAGGTAATTCTCCCATGGCTTCTGCTAAGCTCCTCACCCCGCCCCTCCCCCGTGTCATGTTACCCGGGGCAACGGCGTCAGCCACGAGGGTCAGGGTGCGCGCGCAGCAGGAGCAGCTGAGACGTGGCGTCTCTCTCTGTTCCGCGCTTGGCTCGGGCGGGGGGGGCGGGGCTCTCGGGAGTGCGGATCTCGGCCGGGGCTTGGTGAGCGGGAAGGGTTACCCCGGCAACCGGGCCCGCCGGCCGTCTCTCACAGACGCAATCGGCGGACTTCAAGCCGGCTCAGCCGGGGGGGGTGGGGCTTGGAGAGCGGGGCTCTCGGGAGTGCGGGGCGGGCGGGGCTCTCGGGAGTGCGGGGCGGGGTGGGGCTCGGAGAGCGGGGCTCTCGGGACTGCGGGGCGGGCGGGGCTCGGAGAGCGGGACTCTCGGGAGTGGAGTGCGGGGCGGGGCGGCGCGGCCGGTGCTCGGGAGGACGGGGGCTTGGAAGGGGGGAAGGGTTACCCCGGCAACCGGGCGTGGCCGTCTCTCAGCCTCAAGCCGGCTCACGCCTGTTCTCGGGGCTTGGCTCCATTTGCGGCCGCGGGCCACTCGCCCTCTCTCTCTCTCCTTCCCTCTGTCTCTCTCCCCCCTCCTCATCCCCCTCCTCTCCCCCCTCCTCCCCGCCCCCCTCCCCGCCCCTCCCCGCTCCCTCCCTCCCCCTGCCCCCCCCCGCCCTCCCCCCTCCGCTCCCCCCTCCCCCCCTCCCCCCCTCCCCTCCCCCCTCCCTCCCCTCCCCCGCCCTCCCCCTCCCCCCCTCTCCGCCCTCCCCCTCCCCCCCGCCCTCTCCCTCCCCGCCCTCTCTTCCTCCCAGTCGCTCTCTCTCTTCCCCCCAGTCGCTCGCTCTCTTCCCCCCAGTCGCTCTCTCTCTTCCCCCCAGTCGCTCTCTCTCTCTCTTCCAACAACAACATGCCCTCGAAAAAGCCTCGGCACCACCGGGCACTTTAGCTAGTTAAGTATAAATAAGTTAAAAAAAATAATTTAAACAATAATTTTTTTTTTTGAAAAAAATAAATTTTTAATACAAAGGGTCTAAAACTAAACTTACCTTATTGTAGATTCTTTAAAATAATAAACCTGTGGGAAAAAAAATTCTAAATTGCACTAAAACACCACTTACCTGTAAAAATAAATACTTACGTGTGCTTTTTACAAGCGTAAAGACCGGAGGCCTTTACACATGCGCAAATCCCCCAAAACAGAGGAAATCCAAGACGCACGCGCTGCCCCCTACAGCGCACGCACTAGCCTCTTCACCTCTTGGGTGAGAGGAGAGGAAATGCCGGTTTTCAGCGCATGCGCTGTGCATGCTGAAAACTGGCATTTCCTCCGGCCAGACGCGTGAGTACCCCTTCAGTACTCACGCGTTTGGGGAGGAATTTCTGCCCCAATGAGCAAGACCTCAAAGGTAGTAATCTCTGCATTATTCTCAGTGTCATATGCTAGCGAGTATAGGAATAGTAGAATAAAACAGGTTAATGCATGGCTGGAGAAATGGTGCAGGAGGGAGCGGTTCAAATTCCTCGGGCACTGGGGCCAGTTTGGGGCAGGTGGGACTTGTACATGATGGACGGGTTGCACCTCAACAGGGTTGACACCAATATCCTTATAGGTAGGTTAACTGGAACTGTGAGGGGATTTAAACTAATTTGGTAGGGGAGGGGCACTTGGATGAAGCATTAGAGAGCAGATGCAAGATGCACAGAGGACTGGGGAAGACAAACAGCATTAGAATAAAGACTAGTTCAGAAATAAGAGGGATCAGGCAGGAGGGAATTGCGAGGCAGACGAAGATGGGTTTAGAGTGCATGTGTGTAAATGCACGGAGCATGGTAAATAAGGTTGGTGAGATGCCGGCACAAGTAGTTGCATGGGATTATGATAATGTGGCAATAATGGAGACCTGGCTCAAACAAGGGGAGAAATAGGCACTTAATATTCCTAGCTACAGTTTATACAGGGAAGATAAGGGAGGAAAAAATAGAGGAGGTGGTGGCAGTGTCGATCAAAGATATTGGCCGGAATTTTCATGCTGCCATGCGTGCGGAATTGAGGCAGGTCAGGAGTAAAAGTGTAAATAAATCAGGGTGTGTCGGGAACCCGCTATCATCCTGCCTCCTTGCACCTTTAACTCGGGCCCGTTTGCCAGCGCGGCAACGACCTGAACGGCAAAGGCGGCCAACCCAATTTAGATAACTATTAGCTTGTTGTCAGACCCTTAAACATCTTTTTAACCAGAACTTTGCAAATTCACTGCATGACTACGGGAATCACGCAGCTCGGGAACCACATCTGTCAAGCTGAGGCGGAAGTTCAGTGGCCATTGATCCAGTTCATTAATGCAGAGCATGGAAAGCACAATAGATACTGCCACCTGACACCTGCTTACTTTCCTAAGGGAAATGCTGTTACTGAGTTCATTTTCAGCACAGATTTAGGTGTCTAGAGGTAGCAAGTCTTCTCTGCAAATTCAGAAACCACTTTCACCTCATTGTTACAACCTATCACTCCATTGACAGATCACTTCTCTCATCTCTACTTGATCTGCCATCTATTACATCAGCATGGATGATGCTTATACTGTCTCACCTTGGTCCTCAGAATCAGACTAGGATGAGCCCCTACACCAGCAGCAGCAGGCACACCAGCAGCAACAACACCACCAACCTTCTCCTGATGCTCCATAGGACAGAGGCCATCAGCACAGGGCTGCATCGCACCAGAGGCGATACCCCCAACACAGGGTATACTGGCAGAGGATGAGCTTCCTCAACATGACTGAGCAGTAATGCCAAAGGAGGCTCAGGCTATCGTGCTAGGATGTCGCAGACATTTGCACATTGCTCGAGCAAGCCCTGCAGCCCAGAGGACCTGGTGGACACGCATTACCAGTGACTGCCAAAGTCACCAGCATCCTCAATGTCTTTGCCTCAGGCTCCTTCTAGGGATCTGCAGCAGATATTTTCAGCATCTTGCAGTTGGCTGCCCACAGATGAATCAAGTCACCAATGCCCTGTTTGACAAGTCAGACAATGATATCAACTTTGCCACTGATGATGCCAGTGTTATTGAGTGGGCGCTCGGCTTTGCCACTCTGGCTGACTTCCCACGGGTGCAGGGCATCATCGAATGCACACCTGTGGCCATCAGGGCACCCCATCATCACCCAGGAGTCTTTGTCAACCGCAAGGGCTTCCACTCCCTCAATGTGCAGCTCGTCTCCAACTATAGGAAGATCATCATGCATGTGTGCACCAAATTCCCTGGCAGCTGTCATGAATCTTTTGTCATGCACCAGTCCACTCTCCCTCAGCTCTTCACACCCCCAAACAGACTTTCTGGCTGGCTGCTTTGAGACAAGGGCTATCCACTGAAGACATGGCTCATGACACCCTTGAAGAGACCAAGTACCGAGGCCGAGGAGAGATACAATGAAAGCCACATGTTCACCAAATATGTCATAGAGCAAATAATAGGCATGCTGAAAATGCGCTTCAGATGCCTTGACAGATCTGGAGGAGCCCTTCAGTATGCACCAGCCAAGGTCTCCAGAATCATCTTTGTCTGCTGTGCACTGCACAACAATGTGCATTAGCGAGGATCAGCGCTGCATGAGGGGCAAGGCTCTGAGCGCACAGCCTCTTCAGAGGAGGTGGAGCATCAGCTGGAAGATGAGGAGGAGCAGGAGCTGGAGGAAGCTGAGGTCCAGATGCCACCAGCACCTGAGCACATTGCTGCCCGGGAGACCAGGGATGACCTCACCATGGCCAGATTTACTTACATTTCTGCAGTACACCCATATGGAAGTCACATGCTGTGTCAGATTCCCCCCCACCCCCCGCCCCAGCAACAACATAAAGCATCCCTACAATGACCAAGCTGTGATGAAATATTCCATTCATCACTCATCAGTATTTCTCTGCCTGTGACTGTGGTTGGTTTCAGTTTCATTTCCATTGTATTGTACTGTGTGTAGGGCTCCACCCATACCTGGCTCCTATGTAAGCTGGCCCAGCCTGCAGCACATCCAGTACGGCAGACCTCTGGATGGAAGATACATTCTCCTCTGTGTGTTACCTTCTAAGTCAATAAAAGTCTTGTTTTGTTTCGCTAACATCGAGTCTCGGATTTATTGAGGCACATCAATTTTATTGACTTAATTTTCAACACAATGGATCAACTCTTGAAACCCGAACGTTTGGATTTGGACCAGCATGCTTCGGACGCATCGGCACGCTTCGGACACTGGTTTATGTGTATGGAATTCTTCCTGGACAATTCCGCAGCCGTCAAAGACGCTACGGACGCTGCGAGTATGAAACTCGGAATTCTGCGGAATTGGGTAAGCCACCGGGTTTACCCCCTCATCCAAGACGCCGACACGTACCCGGCCGCCTGCGACATCTTAAAGGCGCATTACCAGCAGCCTACGAATGAGGTGTATGCTAGGCATCTGCTCGCTACTCGCGCACAGCGACCTGGGGAATCGGTGGAGGAGTTCCTAGTCACCCTGAAAACGCTTGGCAAAGACTGCAAGTGCCAAGATGTAAAAGCCGCAGTGTACACTGACGAGCTTGTTCGCGATGCCTTTATCACAGGCCTCAGCTCCACTTACATCCGGCAGAGACTGCTGGAAAAAACGGGATTGGACCTGAAACAGGCTGCGGACACAGCACAATCCCTGGATGTGGCCCAGAGAAACTCGGACGCCTACTCTTCAGCCCGCGCCGTCCACGCCGCCACGTGTGCACCAAGCGCACCGCCATCTTGGAAGGCATCTTCCCCGCCCGGCAGCCCGACACCGTCGGGGCCCCGCTCTCCCCCAGAAGCCCTACGACAGCCGCGACACGTCGGGGACCCAACTGCTACTTCTGCGGGCAGCCGAGGCACACCAGAAACCTGTGCCCGGCGAAAGGCACCACCTGCTTTAAGTGCGGTAAGAAGGGGCACTTCGGGAAGGTGTGCAGAGGGAACCCCGCCGGAAAACCCGCCACCGCCGCGTGTGCGCCGTGGGAGCGGCCATCTTGGACGCCATCTTGCCCGACCTCGTGGGGTCCGCCATCTTGTGAGCAGACAGCGTGGACGCCATCTTGTCTCGATCAAGGCCCTACAGTGGCATCGGTCACAGTGGACCAGACCAGGCTGCACCCGCTATCCAAATCAATGGTGGACATCGAGGTAAACGGGTGCAGGGTTAAATGTTTAATTGACAGTGGAAGCACGGAGAGTTTTATCCACCCTGAACTGGTACAACAACTCTCCCTAAAGGTGGTCCCTACTCGGGGTACCATCTCTATGGCTGATAAAACCCAGACATCGACCATTATGGGTTACTGCATGGTACAATTGTCCGTTAACGGAACTGTATACGATAATTTTAAAGTATTAATCATGAAGAATCTATGTGCGAGCGTGATCTTAGGCCTGGATTTCCAGTGCTACCACCAAAGCATCACGCTCAATTACGGTGGGTCCCAGCCGCCCCTCACAGTGTGCGGTCTGGCTACCCTGAAGGTAAAGCCGCCTTCGCTATTCGCGAACCTTACCCCTAACTGCCGGCCAATAGCGACCAAAAGCAGGAGGTACAGCTGGGAGGACAGGCGGTTTATCGCGACCGAGGTAGACAGGCTCCTGAAAGAGCGCATTATTGAACGCAGCAATAGCCCGTGGCGCGCCCAAGTGGTGGTGGTAAGGGGTAGCGAGAAGAAACGGATGGTGATCGACTATAGCCAAACGATCAACAGGTACACCCAACTAGATGCCTACCCGCTACCCCGCATATCAGAAATGGTGAACCAAATCGCCCAATACCGGGTGTTCTCCACCATCGACCTCAAGTCAGCGTACCACCAGCTCCCTATCAGACCAGAGGACCGCCCGTACACCGCCTTCGAGGCGAACGGACGCCTCTACCAATTCCTCAGAGTCCCCTTTGGGGTGACGAATGGGGTCTCGGTCTTCCAGAGGGAGATGGACCGCATGGTCGATGACCACCACTTGCAGGCAACCTTCCCCTACCTCGACAACATCACCATCTGCGGTCACAACCAGCAGGATCACGACTCGAACCTCGAGAGGTTCCTGAAAACCGCACAAAAACTCAACCTCACCTACAACGAGGACAAGTGCGTTTACAACACCACGCGCCTCTGCATACTAGGCAGCGTGGTGGAGAATGGGGAAATCGGACCAGACCCCGACCGATTGCGCCCCCTACGGGAGCTGCCCCTGCCCAACACTCCCAAAGCCCTGAAAAGGTGCCTGGGGTTATTTTCTTATTATTCCCAATGGGTCCCCAACTACTCCGACAAAGCCCGCCCCCTCTTGAAAGCATCCTCTTTTCCGCTCTCTGCTGAGGCCCGTGCCACCTTCAAAAGCATTAAGCAGGATATTGAGCGGGCCACGCTACAGGCAGTGGACGAGAACACTCCCTTTCAAGTGGAAAGTGATGCGTCTGACTTTGCCTTGGCGGCCACCCTCAACCAGGCGGGGCGGCCCGTAGCTTTCTTCTCGAGGACCCTCCAAGGGCCCGAGATCAGACACTCCTCCGTAGAAAAGGAGGCCCAAGCCATCGTGGAGGCAGTGCGCCACTGGTGCCACTACCTAGCCGGCAAACGCTTCACCCTACTTACCGACCAGCGGTCGGTAGCGTTTATGTTCAATAATAAACAGAGGGGGAAGATTAAAAATGATAAGATTCTTAGGTGGCGGATCGAGCTCTCCACCTTCGATTATGACATCATTTACCGGCCAGGGGCCCTTAACGAATCCCCCGACGCCCTCTCATGAGGGATGTGTGCCAGCGCCACCGGGATCGGCTACAGACCCTCCACAACGACCTCTGCCACCCAGGGGTCACGCGGCTGTTCCACTTCATAAAGTCCCGCAACTTGCCCTACTTGATTGAGGAAGTTCGGTCTCTGACCAGGAACTGCCGCACTTGCGCTGAGTGCAAGCCTCGGTTCTACCGCCCAGATAGAGCCCACCTAATCAAAGCTACACGGCCCTTTGAGCGGCTCAGCTTAGATTTCAAGGGCCCCCTCCCGTCCGTCGACCGCAATGTTTACTTCCTGAACATTGTGGACGAATACTCTCGTTTCCCATTCGCCTTCCCCTGCCCAGACATGACCAGCGCCACGGTCATTAAATGCCTCAACAGCCTGTTCTGCCTGTTCGGTATGCCGAGCTACATCCATACGGATAGGGGGGCGTCCTTCATGAGTGAAGAGCTACGCCAGTACATGCTGTCCAGGGGGATCGCCACGAGCCGTACCACCAGCTACAACCCCCGGGGTAACGGTCAAGTGGAGCGAGAGAACGGGACAGTATGGAAAGCAGTCACTCTAGCTCTAAGGACCAAAGGCCTCCCTATCTCCCGCTGGCAGGAAGTCCTCCCAGATGTGCTCCATTCGATACGGTCGCTATTGTGTACTGCCACTAATGCCACGCCTCACGAGCGAATGTTTGTCTTTCCCCGGAAATCCACCTCAGGCGTATCCATGCCGTCATGGCTCTCCACCCCAGGTCTGGTATTCGTGCGAAGGCATGTGAGGGGCCACAAGACGGACCCTCTCGTGGAGTCAGTGCACCTACTCCACGCCAACCCCCAATACGCGTATGTCCGGCACGCCGACGGAAGGGAGGACACCGTGTCCATAAAAGACGTCGCCCCAGCCGGTAACGACAACAACCACGACAACAGCAGCAACAACGACCACAGCAACTCTTACCCACCCACTACTCTTTCATCACCCCCGGAAGAACATCGACCAACGGTACCCCCACCAACTACCCCTTCAACAACCCTGGCGGCACCCCCGGCAGAGACCCAGGAGGCCACCGGGGACACCCAGCCGACACCCGCGGCACCACAACAGCCACGTCGGTCGCAGAGGACTATCAAACCCCCGAACAGACTAAATCTATAGAAGGGGTGAATGTGATGAAATATTCCATTCATCACTCATCAGTATTTCTCTGCCTGTGACTGTGGTTGGTTTCAGTTTCATTTCCATTGTATTGTACTGTGTGTAGGGCTCCACCCATACCTGGCTCCTATGTAAGCTGGCCCAGCCTGCAGCACATCCAGTACGGCAGACCTCTGGATGGAAGATACATTCTCCTCTGTGTGTTACCTTCTAAGTCAATAAAAGCCTTGTTTTGTTTCGCTAACATCGAGTCTCGGATTTATTGAGGCACATCACAAGCCATTCCTTTCACACTAACCCCATTGCTGGAGGTTCCTTTATGTATTACCATTCACTCCAACTCACTAAGCCACTTCCAAAGTATCAGACAAAATTAGGCATGACCAGAAAGTGGTGAAAATAAATAGTTTTATATGTAAAGGATCCTTAACAGAAACACTGTGGCTTCAGCAGAGATAGAGGCAGCCTGCTCACTTCCCTGCTGCGGCTGCATAGACACTTTTGGCGGATGTCCTCTGGGTTTTGGAGCCTCTGATGGCCCTGCCAAAGTCTGCTCCTCCTGCGACTGCAGGGGCAGACTCGGCCATCACGATCTGAGGAGGAGGAAACGGGGGAGAAGTCTGAGTGATTTGAGAGAAGCCTCCACTTCCATGTCCCCTCTCACCATCATCTCGCTCACGGGCCACCCGCACTTCCCTGCTAGCAAGGAGGTGGCGAGCACCTTGCTGTACATCAGTGGGGCGATGAACGGCCAAGTCTACATTGACATCTCTCCTAAAGAGGAGGTCTATGAGCCTCTGCCATCTGTTCTCCATAGATACCACTTGCTCCTGAGAGTGGTGCATTAGCTGCTCCATGCAGGTGGCCATCCTTTCCATGGAAGAGCCTACAGTCGCCATTGCCATCGCCTGCAACACGGTGGTGCTCATGTTGGAGACGGACTCCACCATTCTCTGCATATTTGTAGACATCCCGGTCGCAAAATCTGTCAGAGCCTCCTGCACTTCTTACTGCACCTCCAGGATCGCCTTCTTTCTGGTTAACCCCCCGAGGCTCAGCATCTGCATGCAGCTGAGCAGAGCTGGAAGCATCCTGTTCCCTCCAGTAAGGAGTCTCCACTGCAGTCCCTGTCTCCACCATCTCCTCTTGCTAACTTGTGTGTTGTGAGATACCAGGTGACAACACTACTCTGACTCGCGTAGGACCAACCGAGGTGTGCGTATCTGCGCTGGTGCTGGGTGAGCTTATGTCTGCTGATGCTGCACCCTCAGAGGCTGGAGGCTTCTCTGAGAAGTCATCTTCCTCTTCCTCCTGGACAGTGTGTGGGGTGGGGGTGGGGGCTCTTGATGGACCTGTGGGAGAGTAAAGAGATGATTTAGCAATCTAGGGGGGGGATATTTGGTACCTTAGTGCCTCCAGTCAGCGCCTGGCAGGGGCGCTAACGGGATGATGAGCCAGTAGCAAGAAAGATTGGAACATGTGGCCAGAGGGAGGAAGAGGGCCATGAGGGCTCTCAACAAGGGACCTGACCCACCGAGGGTCTTCTGACAGAACTTTTCCTGCCTTCAATTAAGCAAGGAGCAGTGTATTAGAAGGCCCCGCTTCACCAAGGAGGTGGCCACAGAACTCTGCCACCTCCTGCAACCAGACCTCGAGCCTCAGATCTGGACAAGGACAGCTCTCTCAGTGGCAATCAAGATCACCGTTGCCCTCAATTTCTTCGCCAGTGGATCCTTCCAGCCTGCAGCAGGAGACATAGCTAACATCTCACAGTTCGCCGTCCATTGCTGCATCTGGGACGTCACAGAGACTCTCTACAGTAGGAGAAGGGATTACATTTCCTTCCCCATCACCAGAGAGAAGCAGGATGAGTGTGCATGTGGCTTTGCCAGGATAGCGGGCTTCCTCATGGTGCAGGGCGCCATTGATTGCCCCCACGTCACTTTGCGGGCATCCCATAATAATCCTGAAGTCTTCCATAACTGCAAAAGCTACCACTCACTTAATGTCAAGTTGGCGTGTGACCACAGACTGCGAATCCTCAATGTGAATGCCTGCTACCCTGGCAGCAGCCACGATGCCTTCATCCGGCGCCAGACTGGTGTGCCAGCACTTTTCCAGCCACCACATCAAGCTCGCAGCTGGCTGGTCGGAGACAAGGGCTATCTGCTCACCACCTGGCTCATGACTCCCCTCCGCAACCCCAACACTCCTGCCGAGCACTCATATAATGCGAGCCATGCCGTCACCAGGAGCATCATTGAGCAGACCATCGGAGTACTCAAGCAATGGTTCCACTGCCTTGACCGCTCAGGAGGAGCCCTCCAGTACTTGGCTGAGCAGGTGTCCTATTTCGTCGTGGTCTGCTGCACACTCCACAATTTGGCTATCATGAGGGCCCAACCCTTGCCACCAGGGATTGCGGGACCACCTCAGGAGGAGGAAGAAGGAGAGGAGGAGGATGAGAAGGAAGAGGAAAATGAGGAGGAGGAGGAGGAGGAGGAGGAACAGGAGTGAGGGAGGAGGCAGCCACTCAATTGACCTTCCGGAAGGGCAGTCCGTGCCCGCCTCATCAGACTGTGGTTCCAATAAATTAAACCCCAGATCCCTGTTGCTCACCGCATCCTCATCATTTCATCCCTGTCACAGGCCATTTTACAGCGCAAAGCTGAAATGAGACACACCACAAAATAATCCAAACTGAATTAATAAACTTATCAATAATCAGTTAACACATATTTACAACCACAATATTAACCATTCACCCTTGTGCAATCCCTTAGTTACTGTGCCGTTGCCTACTCTAGTGCTCCCACGAAGTGTTGGCCGCTGCAGCAAGGCTGGTGGAAGGCTGCTGAGTGTCCATGCAGGAGACTTCAGATGGCCTTGCAGGACACCCTCAACCAGCTCTGGGCCTGGATGGCCCGGCTGTAGACTGCACCACCTCAGCATGGGCGGCAGCAGTCTGGGCTGGCTGGATGACAGGCAGTGACAAGAACAATGGCAGACTGCCATTGGTGGGAGCAGGAATGCTGTCATCCTGAGAGAGGACAGCAGCTTCCTGCTCCACTGACCCGCTGCCACTCCCCCAGAGCAGTACCTCAGCATCCCTAGAAATCTTATGCAGCACAGATTGCTGGCCTGCTGCGACACTGTGAAAGCCCTGGACGACGGTGGTAGACCCAGCGATGATGGCAGCAGTCAGAGATTGCATGGCATCAAGCTGAAACTGCGTGAGAGCAGTTTGAGATTGAATGCTACCAAGCATAGACTACATTACAGCACTTTGATGTTGTGTCGCTTCCGCCTGTGCTGCAATGGAAGCTGGCTGATCACCCATCCCATGCGGCATGAGGTCTGGGTCGCCTCGGTCTCTCTGGGAGTCTACCATCCCTTGCAGACTGGAAATGATGGGCTCCATGGTGTGCGCAGAGCTCTGTGCAATGTTGGAGGTGGACTCATCCATGCTCCTTACCACTGCCAAGAGGCTCTCGGGCACCCTTTGTAAGATTCTCAAAATTCACAGATCCCCCCAAAGCTAGAAGAAAACCCTAAGGAAAATGACTTTGGACTTTTTCTAAACAAGTTTCAGGATGATAAAATAAAAAGGCTGGTTTGGACCTGTACAGGGAGAAAAGGCTGCAACAGGAAATGGGATCAACCTGTGTAAAGACAGTTTGGATATTGGAGTAAAATCAAATTGTCTGGGGAACTGTGTAACCTCAGGAAAAGGCTGCAATGGGAAATGGGATCAACCTCTGTAAAGACAGTTTGGCTACTGGAGTAAATCAAATTGTCTGGGGAACTGTGTAACCTCAATTCATCCTAACAATCGATCCACGAAGGAGCAGTCCCCACCCAAAACACAGGACCCATCCAAAATATGCATAATGCAAATCACCTCGCCAACCTACATAGAAATCTCAGGCTCAGACAGGATACTCGAAACCTGAATATAACTATGACAATGAACTAGGCGATCAACAACTCATTGACTAAACAGTACAACATCCCGAAACCATTTTTCACATTTTTTAAATCAAGTTACCTTAATGAGCCCGCCCAAATCAAACAATAAACTGGGACTGATTTGGCACACAGATTAGGAGGCTCCAATTAGTACAATTAAAGGCCTGTTTTCTAAAGAAAGTCAATTCTCCAGAAGTTCGAGACAATTCAAGAAGTTCTCTCTCAGAAAGCTCGCCCCAGAAGCAACACACAAGAGAAACCAAAGCATCGAAACGGGGCAGCATTCTACCGTACACCCAAGTTCAACAGCTTCAGTGAACCAGGACATCATCGGACACCCTGTGGCAACAAGAACCTTACGAAACTGCCAACAAAATATTACCACCAACCAATCCGGTAATATTGAGCCACCGCGACCAAAGAAAAACAACTCAGGAGAAAACCCGAAGATTCAAAAGTTTCCACTCTACAACCTATTCCTGACTTACACCGGGTAAGATTTTTTTACTTAAAAGGAACTCTAAACCATATCTCTACAAAAGAAAAGTGGGTACTCACCCCATAGATCCAAAACGCACCCTACCGCGTCAGCGGACTCGTGAAGACTGACCAGCAGATAGTCGAAGTCCTCTACCGCATACGGAATATGGCAGACACCGACCAACACATCCAGCAAACCCCGAAACCACAAACCAGCTCAACTATCAAGGATTCGTTTTGGTGAGCATTATCCCTGGTCCTCTAGAGTCCAACTTAGCTAGGAAGTGGGATTGGGAGGGGTGAGGTATTTTTCTGCTGTATTTTCCCTCATATGTATCAAAGTGTTCCCCATTTTTTATTAGAGTAGAAGATTGCTGTGTTATATTTTCTTTCTTGAATAAAGATCAAAGTTTCTTGCACCAAAACCAGTTGTCTGCTGCACTTTTGTCACAACCCCCAAATAAGTCCAAGGTCTAGAATGAAGGGAGTGGGAGTGATTCAAACTGCTCAGATGTCAGAGGGGAAGCTGACCCACACACCACCCCCTACATAATGGTGACCACGGCAGGACCTTGGCAAAAGGGATGTGATACAATGGACACTGTTTTTGAGGAGAGAACTAAGATGGAAAAGAGGATTTCCTCTTATGTGTTCAAGAGAGTAAATATCACCAAGAAATGGGTGCTCAGTCTGTTGCGTACTGAGCGTCTGATAGATGCTGCAGCCAAATGGACTGAGAGCAAGGACCATAAGAAATCTGTGGAGAAAGCAATCTGTTTGGTATGCTTCCAGCGACAGGTCCAGCTTTTGGATAAACACGTTAAGGCACTGGCAGCAGAGCTACAGGAATCAGTTGAACAGTCTCACGCAACGGCTCTAGCAGGGGAAAGGTTATTGGAAGAACTAAATGCACAAAACCGGGGAAAAATACAGCTAGTGGAAACACACAGAAACAGACAGGAATACTTTCGGCGTCAGGTCACCGAAGCCAAAAATAATGAACTGGTGTTACGGGAAGAGAACGCCCACCTTGCCAGGCAAGTAAGAGAGCAGGAGGAGAGGTTGAGAGATGTCCAGGCAGCTTACAAAATAGCAAGCACTAAGGGGTTTGAGGGGGGAGATCACGGGCCCTGTCAGAAACAAATCGACAGTTTGAACCTTGCTCTGTCCAGGGCCAAAGGCATGGTATGCCTAATTAGCCCAGGTGCGGCCCGGGTGGACCTGGGAGAGCAAGGGGAAACTGTTCGGACACCACTTGTGGCGCCGGGGAACGACCCGGTTGGGCAGCAGGAGGGATGGACGATTTGTGAGGCCGGCAGGGAGTGCACACCACCACCACCTGTGGCGCCGAGTTTTAACTCGGTTTGGCAACAGGGAGAGGTGGGCAAGCCAATGCAAGAAGGGTCGGAGCTGGGGCCAATGTGCCTGGTACTGCAGCAAAAGTTTGGCCCGCCCGGCGGTGGTGGAGGTCAGGGACCCCTTGCAAGCCAATTCGTGGCTCCCAACGGCACCCAACAGCTTAGGGCTATGGTAAGCCACCTGAGTAAGCTCACTCAAAAAGGGGATCCTTCAGTCCACTTCATGGAAGTGGAACAGGCAGCGGGCATTAACGAGTGCGACGACTCCGAAATGGCAAAGATGCTACTTTTCTCCCGGGATAGCAAACTCTACCAGTCCCTCTCTGCAGAGAGCAAGAAGGGGCAGGGCAGATCCGCTGTTATATGAGAGGAAGTTCTGGAGGCCATGGGCATGAATGATGGAAGTCCCTTCTCCTGGGTGGAGAGGACAGTACAGCTCGCAGGGGAGACCCCACAGGCTTTCGCAGACAGGCTGCGGCCTGTGTACAGGAGTGCCTGTAGTGGGGTTCTCGACCGGGCTCACCTGAACCAGGATGAGCTGGCCCATTGGCTCCGAAGCCTGGTGGCAAACAGCTTGCCGTGGATCAGAGCCAAGGCTGAGTTTTGGTTTGACCCGAAGGACCCCCGGGTCACCGAGGAGACCATGGTCAGACAACTGACCCTGGCTTACCGGAACGGTCGAGGGACAGAAGAGCACCCACCTAAAGGAAAAGTACATGAAATAAAGCCTAGTCAGAATAAAAAGGAGTGGCACCAGGAAGGAGGTAACCCTTCCGATACGAAGCGTAGCTGCTTCGGGTGCAGGAAGAATGGACATTGGAGAAGGGACTGTCGGAATCCGTGGAAGGATAACACAGGAAAGAACTCCCCAGCTCCTGCCCAAAAGACCGAGACAGCGACCTCTCCCCCCACATTTGATTCATTCGTAGCTGCACTCCGAACTTTATTAAATGGCCCAGGGAAGGTAGCCACCACCACTGGTGCTTTAACCCCATCTGCCCCATGCAACCCAGACCCAGACCCATGACTAGAACCAGCGCAGCCTGTCTCCCTGTGTCCCCTTGAATACGATGCATGGAAGAGACCGTATGTTCAGATGGAGGTGGAGAAGGTGAAAGGGACTTATCTGTTAGACACTGGAGCATCGAGCACCATCATCTATTCAGCTAACCCCACCACCTCACCTCTGTCTAACGGGGTCCCGTACAGCTTAGTGGGGTTTACAGGTAACGAGCAGGCTGGCTCATTCTCCATCCCGCTGTCCATTCGTTTAGGAGCACTCCACACCAAGTGAACCTGTGTCTTAATGAAATGGGAGCAGGAAGGGAAGGGGATCCTGGGGGCCGATTTTATCATAGGCCACAGGATTCTAGTGGATCTTAGGAACCACTGTCTGTGGGGAGCATGTACCGGCAAAGAAAGTGAAGTGGCAGTTATCCCAGAGAAACAGGGCAAGGGAAACCAAAGGAGGGTTACGACCTCGAACTGATGGTCAGTAACACTCCGATGGAATACCAGGCATTTGTGCGAGCACACCTCGCCACATTTGCCACTCACAAACACGATTGTGGGAGGGTAAATGGGGTCGAGGTTAGTGTGAACGGGAACCCCATGACCTGACCACAAATGCAATACAATTTCCCCAGGGAGGCGGAGGCAGACATTGAAGCGGCCATGGATTCCTTAGTCAAACAGGGGGTATTGAGATCGATAGTGTAGTGTATGTACCTTGAAGAAGGAACTATATTCTGCAGTCCCTGTATACTGCAGTACCAGTAGTGACCACCCCTGTATATAAGCCTGTTTAGTAACTTTGTATAGTAGTTCCAGTTTTGTCTCCATTCAGTAAACACCTGTTATAACCAACTTCTGTAGTCCATGTCTCAATTACACACGGACGTTACACTGGCGACGAACAGATCCGAACTTACCTACAGTTCTGCACCACCTCACGGGGATCCATCCCTGAAGCGAAGTTGTTAGAGGTCGAGGCCAGAAGGAAGAAATCCAAAAAGAAAAAAAAACAAATAGAAGAAACGGGCGTCGACCGTGGGCAACTGCCTCTGATTCATTGAATTCGAAGATTTGCAGGAGAGGCTGTCGAGAGCTGGGCTTGGTTATCCAGTCTATGGTGTTCCAGCTAATCGGGCTGGTGGCAGGTAGTACACTGATCCTTCCTGGGCTGCGGCGGGCTGGAGCTCGATCGGGTGGCTTTTCAATGGGGCCGAGCAGCGTTGTCGGGAAGAGGAGAGAGAGAGAGAGGGTGGAGCACACAGGGCGCGGCCGGTGCTACGAAGCCGGGCAGCGCACAGACCCGAGAAGAGGGAGGAAAGTGTCCCATAGGGTCTGCTCTGATGACGGGAACAGTAATTAAAATAAAAGAAATTAGAAGCGCAGAAAGCCGCGAGGAGCTGCAGTTTGCCACGGGGACCGCGGAGAGCGGCGTTGGCAGCAGCGCGGGGGGGAAGACCATAGGACGTCGCCATCAAGGCATAAAAACGCCAGCAACAGCGCTAGCAGCAGCGGAAAAGACAGAAAGCGCGGGAGGCGCCATCTTAATCCAGCGGGGAAGAAGGCAAAGCGCGGGAGGTGCCATTTTGTTCAATCGGGGAAGAAGGCAAAGCGCGGGAGGCACCATCTTAGATCTCCAAGATGCCGAAGACTGGCAATATCACTGCTTTCGATAATGCAATAGAAGACTGGACCACGTATGTGGAAAGAGTCGAAGTATATTGCAAGGCAAATGAAGTAGCCGATGAGAAAAAGGCATCGGTACTACTAAACTCAATGGGCGCAAGAATGTATGGCCTATTGCGGAACCTGATCACTCCAGTCAAACCGATGGCGAAGAGTTTTAACGAAATTGTTGATATCCTACAGGAACACCTAAATCCTACACCGCTGCTGATAGCAGAAATATTTAAATTCCACAAGAGAAATCAGCATAAAGATGAGAGCAATCCTGATTACCTTACGGAACTACGCAAGCTATCAAAGCACTGCCAGTTCGGAGCAGGACTGGCAGATACCTTACGGGACAAATTTGTCTGTGGACTCCTGAGTGAAGGAACCCAGAAGAGGTTACTCTCAGAGAAAGAGCTGACGCTAGATAAGGCTTTCAGCGTGGCAGTATCGTACGAAGCAGCAGCAAGGGGAGCTGCGGAAATACAGCAAAAGCCACAGGAATACGGCACCCATGAAATGACACGGGGATTTGAAAAATGTTATCGCTGCGGCAGAACAACCCATGACCAGAAGGACTGCTGGTCCAAGGACAAAACATGCAGGCAATGCGGAAAGATGGGACACATTGCACGAGTTTGCAGGTCCGGGAAGAAGACTAATGACAACAAAAAGACTACTAAGGAAAAGTACAGGAAAGTAGCTACACTCCAATCCACGGGTACTGTTCCTGAGTCAATGGAGTAACTGGTAAAATAGATGGGGGAGAGCCAGTGGATGTGGTGTACCTTGACTTCCAGAAAGCCTTCGATAAGGTTCCACACAAAAGATTATCATGCAAAATTAAGGCTCATGGGATTGGGGGCAAAGTATTAACGTGGATAGAGAACTGGCTGGCGGATAGAAAACAGAGAGTTGGAATAAACGGCTCGTTTTCGGAGTGGCAGGCAGTGACCAGCGGGGTGCCGCAAGGATCTGTCCTGGGACCCCAGCTGTTCACAATATATATAAATGATCTGGATCAGGGAATTGGATGCAATATTTCCAAATTCGCTGACGACACTAAATTAGGAGGAGGGGTGGGCTCTGATGAGGATGTCAGGAGGCTACAGTGCGATTTGGACAGGTTGGGGGAATGGGCGGATACGTGGCAGATGCACTATAATGTGGATAAATGCGAGGTTATCCACTTTGGGGGTAAAAACAGGAGGGTGGATTATTATCTAAATGGCAATAGATTGGGAGATGGGGAAGTGCAGAGGGACCTGGGTGTTCTTGTGCACCAGTCACTGAAGGAGAGCATGCAGGTGCAACAGGCGATTAAGAAGGCAAATGGTATGTTGGCCTTCATATCAAGGGGGTTCGAGTATAGGAATAGGGATACCTTACTACAGCTGTACAAGGTGCTGGTGAGACCGCATCTGGAGTATTGTGTACAGTTTTGGTCGCCCCATCTGCGGAAGGATGTTCTTGCCATGGAAAGAGTGCAGCGGCGATTCACCAGGCTGATACCTGGAATGGCGGGAATGACCTACGAGGAGAGATTGAATAGTTTGGGCTTGTACTCACTGGAGTTTAGAAGATTGAGAGGGGATCTCATCGAAACATATAAAATGATGGCAGGCCTGGACAGGCTGAATTCAGAGAGAATGTTTCCAATGGCAGGGGAGCACAGAACCAGGGGCCACAGTCTAAAAATAGCGGGCAAATCATTTAAAACAGAGCTGAGGAAGAATTTCTTCACTCAAAGAGTGGTGAGCCTGTGGAATTCCCTGCCACAGAGGGCTGTGAAGGCTAATTCAATAAATATTTTCAAGAGAGAATTGGATATATTTCTGAAGGCTAAGGGGATTAAGGGTTACGGAGAAAAGGCGGGGACGGGGTACTGAACTGGTAAGATCAGCTATGATCTCAGACGAAGATCAGCCATGATCTCATTGAATGGCGGAGCAGGCTCGAAGGGCCGAATGGCCTACTCCTGTTCCTATCTCTATGTTTCTATGTTTCTATGACGGACAGTAGTTCCGAAGACCAGAAGAGCGATAGTGAATCCGGAAACAAGAGACTAAGCTGTCTCAAACTACACAACGTAATCACAAAAGAGGATCACCGAACCATTTGGGTCACCCTCACGATAGCAGGGTCCCAAGTCAAAATGGAATTGGATACAGGATCAGCCCTGACCGTCATGAATCGACGAGACTACGAGTGGCTTTTCTCACACATACACTTGAAAGACACATCCATTGTCTTGAAGACATATACGGGGCAGAAAGTATACCCCAGAGGGAAAATAAGGGTGCCTGTTGAATACAACGGCAAGGAAATACAGAAATTGTATCTGTACATACTGCAACATGGTGGACCACCGTTATTGGGACGTGAATGGATCAGAAAGATAAGTTTAGACTGGCACTCCATTCAGGCACTGACGGTGGCTGGTAAAAAGGATGACGACGTCACACCTGGACGATTGTCAAAAATCTTGGCTAACGCTAAAGAGGTATTTCAACAAGAACTGGGAACTCTTAAAGGCGTAACCGCCTCGATAAAAATAGAAGAGAATGCAATTCCCAAGTTTTTCAAAGCAAGACCGGTACCGTATGCAATTCGCCCAGCTGTCGAGGCAGAGCTGGAGAATCTGGAGAATGCAGGCGTGTTATCTAAGGTAGACTGGAGCGAGCGGGCGACACCCATCCTTCCTGTCATGAAGAAAACGTTAAACAATAAGTCTGAGGAGCCAAGGAAGGTTCGCATCTGTGGGGACTTCAAGGTGACTGTGAACCCAGTCCTTCACACAGTACAGTATCCTCTTCCGAGGATAGAAGATATTTTCGCCTCACTATCTGGAGGGAAACGTTTTACAAAGATTGACATAGCGCAAGCATATTTGCAGATGGAGTTTGAAGAATCCTCTAGGAAATATCTCACGATAAACACTCACAAAGGTCTTTACCAGTATAATTGACTGGTATTCGGAGTTGCATCAGCTCCGGCTATATGGCAAAGTGTGATGGAACAAGTCCTGCAAGGGATTCCGGGGACTCAGTGTTACTTGGACGACATCCTAGTGACGGGTGAAAATGACAGTGAACACCTTGCCAACCTAGAGCAGGTGCTCACTGGACTAAGAGAACATGGGCTACGAGCCAATCGCCCCAAGTGCGAGTTTTTTAAGAAACAAATATCGTATTGTGGCCACGTAATTGATGAAGAGGGGTTACATAAGTCCCCTGACAAAATTGAAGCGGTAGTTAAGGCTCCAGCGCTTGAAAATGTGTCGCAACTGAGGTCATTCCTCGGATTGGTGAATTACTACCATAAGTTTTTGCCGAATTTGTCCACAATTCTGCACCCACTGAACGCCCTGCTACAAACTGGAGTAGCATGGAAATGGAGCGATGAATGTAAGCGGGCCTTTAGAAGTGTAAAGGCCTGATCACTTCAAGAGAAGTATTGGCTCACTACAACCCATCACTACCGATAAGACTGGCGTGTGATGCGTCTCCCTACGGCGTTGGAGCGGTACTGTCACATAAATCCCTTGATGGTTCAGAGAGGCCGATAGCTTTTGCGACACGCTCGTTAACTGCAGCCGAGCGTAACTACGCCCAGATTGACAGAGAGGCCCTCAGCCTGGTGTGGGGGGTGAAGAAGTTCAATCACTACCTGCATGGACAGAAATTTACTCTACTAACTGATCATCAACCTCTTGTCTCCATTTTCAACCCTAAGAAGGGCGTCCCGATAATGACAGCACAACGGCTACAGAGGTGGTCCCTTTTCTTAGGGGCACACCAATATGACATCGAGTACAAAGGAACTAAACTGCATGGGAATGCTGATGGATTGTCGCGCCTGCCGTTGCCGATGGTGGAAGAAGCACATGCTGTGGATCCTGTGGAGATATTCCACTCGACCATAGTCGAATGTCTACCTGTGACGAATGCAAACATAGAAAAGGAAACACAAAATGACCTGACACTCTCCAGGGTCTATGATTTAATGGTGAAGGGCTGGCCAGCACATGGCAAACCACTATTGCCAGCATTCTCGCCGAGAAGAGAACAGCTGTCAGTGTGCCGAGGAACCTTGATGTGTGGATCCAGAGTAGTAATTTCACCCAAATTGAAGGATAGAGTGCTCAATGAGCTTCATGAGGGTCATCTGGGAGGGGTAAAAATGAAGAACTTAGCCAGAGCGTTTGTGTGGTGGCCGGGAATCAATAGAGAAATCGAAGAGATGACCAAGAACTGTACAGGATGCCAGAAGGTCCAAAACGCCCCACCACAAGCCCCTCTACATCCATGGGAGTGGCCCTCATCTCCATGGCAAAGGGTACACATTGATTTTGCTGGTCCATTTATGGACTCGATGTTTTTAATTGCGGTGGATGCACATTCAAAGTGGCCAGAGGTAATAAAAATGTCCTCAACCACCACAGAAAAAACTATCACAGTCTTACGAACCATATTCGCCAGAAATGGGCTGCCTGAACAGATTTGCTCCAACAATGGACCACAGTTTGTGTCTGAAGAGTTCCGGAGGTTCTTAAAGAACAATGGTGTTAAACATTACACATCCGCCCCATATCATCCAGCCACCAATGGATTGGCTGAGAGGTTCGTTCAAACATTCAAGAAGGCTATCAAGGCAATGTGTAATGAAGACATACCCCTACAACACAAGGTGGATAACTTCTTGTTTGCCTACCCGAATGCGACACATGCGGTTACCAACCAAACTCCAGCCATGATGTTCTTCAATCGAAGACTAAGATGCCGCTTGGATTTGGTTAAGCCAAACATCAGAAGAGATGTGGAGAACAGGCAGTTTCAGAATATGAATGAAAGGCCAACCAGGAGTTTTAAGATAGGTCAACCACTTTTGGCCCGGGACTACCGCACAGAGAAATGGCAGCCAGGAACGATCTGCACACGGCAAGGACCTCTAATGTATACCGTGGACGTTGGAGAGAGCATTGTAAGACGCCATGCTGACCAGATTCTAGAGTCACTGGAAAACGTCAAATCTGCACCACGATCCTATACACCTGGTGATGAAACTGAAGTAGCAATTGCATCTACCGCAGAATCGGTGATATTGGAAGCAGACAAACCAAACAACGACGTTGATCCCGAATCAACTTTGCCAGAAGAACCTGATACCCCAAAGAGGCGTTATGTGGACAGAATCAGGAAGCCTCCTCAAAGACTGAATTTATAATTGATTAACTTCAGCTAATGTATATAGCAACTGTAATTGTAAATATGTTATTTAATTATTAATCGAATGTTATGTACTGTTTAGCTAAAAGGGGAGGAATTGTAGTGTATGTACCTTGAAGAAGGAACTATGGCCTAGAAATTCAGTTGCGTTCGCCAGCCGTTAGCGCCATAAGAGGAGTAGATTTCGAGCGCTAGGCACTTTGCGCCCGGGCGCAGAGTGATCTGCGCCTACGCCCAACTTCAGTTGACATTTTGTGCCGGCGCAAAGTGTTTGCGCGCGCTCAGCTGCGCGCGCACCTTATGACGTCATTTCGTCGTGCAACGCCGTTTGTGCGCCCCAAACCGGAACTTCAGTGGCGCCCGCCCAATGTGGGCGTGGCGCTGTTAAGAACTGTGAAGTGGAACGCAGCAGAGGCCCTGCGGGCCTCGGGGAGCGCTAATTAAAGGGCACTTAGACTGAGGTATAAAGGCCAGCCATTTTGCTGCAATGACTTTAGTGCTTTGGATTTCTGGACAGAGGCCAAGGAACAGACCTTACTGATTTGGGACAACATAGGAGAGGTATTTTTGGCTTCTGGCCAGAGCTTGGAAATTTGACTCATTGTGATTTGACTGTTTGCAAGTATATTATGGGGGCTGCATGGGGTTCCAACCCTCAGTTCCAGCATTATGTGCGAAGGGCTCGCAGACGCTGTATGAGAGGGCCAGCCATGCCTAGACGCAGAGGGGCCATCAGGCGTCGGCAACGTAGGCCTTACCCACTCAGGGAATACTGGCAGCAGGTGTCCTATCTCACCATGACTGCCGCGCATTGTGTGAAGAGGCTGCGCTTCAGAAGGGAGGTGGTTGCAGAGATCTGCCAGCTGCTTCACAGAGATCTGCGTCCACAGCTGATGTGCAGGACGTCTCTGTTGGTGGAAGTGAAGGTCACGGTGGCTCTGAACTTTTATGCAAGCGGCTCCTTCCAAGCCGCTGCTGGGGACATAGCGAACATCTCCCAGTTCGCCGTGCATCGCTGCATCCGGCAGGTCACCGATGCCCTTTTCGCAAGGAGACACCAATTCATCTCCTTCCCCATGACCCTAGAGAGGCAGGAGCAGCGTGCAGTCGGATTTGCCAGGATCGCCGACTTCCCCATGGTGCAGGGCGCCATTGACTGCACGCATGTGGCTATGCGGGCACCTATCGACAATGCCGAGGATTACCGCAACCGGAAGGGCTACCATTCCCTCAATGTACAGCTGGTGTGTGACCACAGGCAGCGCATCCTAGCTGTCAATGCCCGCTTTCCAGGAAGCAGCCACGATGCATTTATCCTGCGCCAGACTACTGTGGCTGACATGTTCCAGGCACAGCCTCCCCCAAGGGGATGGCTTATCGGGGACAAGGGCTACCCTTTGTGTACATGGCTCATGACCCCGCTCCGCGCGCCCAGGACCCCTGCTGAGGAGGCATACAACGAAAGCCATCAAGCCACAAGGAACATCATAGAGCAAACGATTGGCGTCCTCAAGCAACGGTTCGGCGGATCTCTACAGTATTCGTCGGATAGAGTCTCCCAGTTCGTCGTCGTTTGCTGCATGCTGCACAACCTGGCTATCCGCAGGACTCAGGCACTGCCACCTCACGTTGGACCACCACCTCAGGAGGAGGAGCAGGAGGAGCATGAGGAGGAGGAGGAGGAGTACCAGCCCAGGAGGGAGCCACAAGGTCCAAGGGCTGTCCGCCGGCGGCTTATTGAACGACACTTCTAGGCCCCCTGTCAGGGAATGGCTTGTGGCAATGAACGCACCTGAATGCAGCCGCTCCGCAAGCCCTCAGCCGGTTAACGCAACAACCACTTGAAACATGACACATGGACAAGCTGAATAAATAAAAAGCTTTATTTAACAAACTCAGCGCCCTTCCCACATGAAACACAAAAACAGACAAGACCCCCAAAAAACAGTCAAAAACATATCTCACTCCCACAACCTGGGGAGGAATAACAAAACTTGGCCATCCAATTGGCCTTCATCCTCGGCCTTACCAAGACAAACCCCCCCATACAGAACACACAAACACCCCCATCTAAAAAAACATTTGCCATCATCTTCGGCCTTACCAAAATAAACCCCCCCCATACAGAACACAAACACCCCCATATAAAAAAACATTTGGCAACACACTCTACTTGGTGTGCCGAGAGGGCGAGTCCTTGTGCAGGCTTCTCCGGCCCCTGCCCGACCTGCTGCTCCGCCTCAACCTGGGCCCTGTGGGTGTTGCAAGGCTGGGGGAAGGCTCCTGAGGGGCACAAAGCGTGACGGCAGATGCCCTTGGGGGTCGGCCTAGATGAGGTCCGGCCCTGGAGGGGCCGGCTGCTGACTGCTGCAGCTGTGGCTGGGCAGCATCAGTCTCTCCAGCAGCTCGTCGCAGCTTTGCTGGGGGAGTGGCAGTGGCGGCTGCAGCAATGGGGGCAAGCTGGATGATGCCAGGCGCTCGCTGGTCGCCAGAGACACTGGCACTCGGCCGGGCTGGCACTGCAGCAAGCGCAGCAATCTGGTGAAGGCCAGACCGCTGTGCTGCAGCAGCGTGGCGGGTGCCCTGGCGATGCGTCCGTGACACAGCGAGTGTGGCAGAAGTGAGTGCCCGTACTGCCCTGGTCTGTGCCCGCATCAGACCAGCCAGTGTCTGCACGGCACCACTCATGAACTCTCGACTCGCGTCCTGTGCTGCCGCGAGTTGTTTGACACCCCTGGCCTGTGAGTCCCCGAAATTGGCCACACTATGAGCCAGGGACTCAATGGCCTGAGGCAACTGTCCCACAACCCCCATGAACTCGGTGTGGCGCCGCTCCGAATCCGCGGACATTTGATCAAGGAGGCGCACCTCCTGGGCGAGGACCGTCTCCGGACTGGAGGCCGGACTCTCCCTCTGGGGAGAAGGCCGCCGAGCTGGCCGACCCTTCCCGCGTGGCTGGACGCCACTGGGCCCAGCAACTGCCCTCCCCTGCAACACTTCCCCCCTCTGGGGAGAAGGCAGCCGTGCTGCCCGACCCTTCCCGCGTGGCTGGACGCCACTGGGCCCAGCAACTGCCCTCCCCTGCAACACTTCCCCCCTCTGGGGAGAAGGCAGCTGTGCTGCCCGACCCTTCCCGCGTGGCTGGACGCCACTGGGCACAGGAGCTACACCCCCCTGCAACACTTCCCCCTGGCTCTCCTCCAGGCAAGACGTGTCCCCTCCATTGCCATCCCCTGGCGCGGATGAGGGTTCCCCCGATGTGCCGCCTTCCTCTTGGTCCTCGTCATCCTCCTCTTCCGAGGGACTGACACTCGCAGCTTCAGGGACCTCCTCCTCACCAGCTGAAAGCAGGAAGGTGCAAGAGTAGCTTTAGAGTGAGGACAGGGCGTCAGTGAGGGAGGCATGAGTGGTGGCATTATGCGCATTGGTGGGACAGTGGCAAAGGATGTAGATCCGAAGCGCAAGGGGAACGAGAGAGGTCCAAACGGTCATGTCCTTACCATTGGGGCCCAGCACAGGGTCGGCATCTCCAATAGCAACGGGGCCAATCACCCAGGCACGCATGAGTCGAGCCACGCGCTCCTCCAGGTCACTGAGCTCCTGGAACTGGACACGGCCTCCCCCGGTGACAGTCCGGCTCTTCAGATTCTGCGCCAGCTTGGCCTGCAAGAGAAAGGACGGCCTCTAAGTACAGTGTGGTGCCCTGTTGTTGTGTGCACTGCCTCCCATGGTCGAATAGCTTGGCCAGTGTGTCAAGTGCAGAAAGTGCTACTGATGATCATGCCAGTGCCATAGCTGCTGGAGGAGGGCTGGCCATTAGGCCTTTGAGGTCCCTTTGGCCATAATGTGAGGTGCACATGCAAGGATGAGGAGGACACTGGAAAGGGTACTCACCCTGACCAACCGAGTGAGGTCGTTGAACTTCTTGTGGCATTGGTCACCAGTCCTGGGGACATCGCTGTTGGCTGTGACCCTCTGGGCGATTTCCCTCCAGGCTCTCCTGTACAGCCTCTTGGGAGCCTTCTTGCCACTGTCCGGGCACAAGATATCTCTTTTCTTCTCCAAACCCCTAAGCAGCACCCTCAAAGCATGCTCTGAGAAGCGCTGCGCTCGTTCACGGGCCTTCTGCATGGCTTCAGGCGCTATTTGGGTCCAGCAGCAGTGTTCAGGCCTAGCTGGAGGGCTCCACTATCCAGGGCGTGGCAGCAGACCAAGTCGACCCTTCCCCCTTTAAGAGCTGGCCGGCGTCAGGGTGTCTGCTGTCAATCAAAACATGACCGCACCTGTGCTGCGCCCGGCCTCGGCGTTATCACTCTGCACCGCCGGCTTAGCGCCTAAAGATAGGGGTGCAACGCCAGTTTCAGCGCTCGCCCAAACTCCTTGGCCAAAGCTACTGAATATCGGTGAAGTGGCCTCCACTTTCCGACGGGCGCTTACTTTAGCGCCCGCCCGACTTTACCGCCCCAAAAGTGGCTATACTGAATTTCTAGGTCTATATTCTGCAGCCCCTGTATACTGCAGTACCAGTAGTGACCACCCCTGTATATAAGCCTGTG
The DNA here is from genome assembly GCF_052327205.1 of Somniosus microcephalus. NCBI lineage: Eukaryota > Metazoa > Chordata > Chondrichthyes > Squaliformes > Somniosidae > Somniosus > Somniosus microcephalus. Next base: position 66,069,535 of record NC_140996.1, on the reverse strand, counting down.
TAGTAACTTTGTATAGTAGTTCCAGTTTTGTCTCCATTCAGTAAACACCTGTTATAACCAACTTCTGCAGGCCGTGTCTCAATTACACACGGACGTTACAGATAGCCACCCACGCAAACTCTCCACTGTGGCCGGTTAGAAAACCGGACAACTCCTGGAGGGCCACAGTGGGCTATCGGGTACTCAACCGTAACATCCCCACCTGTGCATCCACGGTCGCAGCCGTCGCCGGCCTCATTGGAAGTATCCCAGCATCCGCGGCCACCTTCACGGTGCTGGATATTTCCAACGGGTTTTGGTCGATGCCTCTGCGGAGAGAGGACCAGTACAAGTTCGCCTTCACATTTAAAGGCCAACAATACACCTGGAACTGTCTACCTCAGGGCTTCCACAACAGCCCTAGCATTTTCCATTAATGCATGGCTAATTGTTTGAAGGGCTTCAGCCAGCCCCAGCAGTTGGTACAGTACGTGGATGACCTGCTCCTATTTAACGATGAGGGAGAGGAGCATGGTCCACTACTGGCCGAACTGCTGGAGCTGCTCAGGCAAGAAGGCTTCAAAGTAAACCCGAAGAAAGCACAGATCGGCCAGCAGGAAGTGAAATTCCTGGGGCTGACTGTGCACGCTGGGGAGAAGGCCATCGATAAAGCTAGAAGGGAAGCAGTGCAGGAGTTACCAGCCCCCAATACAGTCACAGGAGTGAGATCTTTTCTGGGGCTAACCGGGTACTACAAAGATTTCATTGAGGATTACGCAGCCACAGCAGCCCCTCTGCTCCGACTCCTACACAAGGGAGTGGAGTGGGCCTGGGACGAGGGTTGTGAGGCAGCATTTGTGAAACTCAAGAAAGATCTGCAGACCGTGCCGGCTCTAGGGGCTATTGATGGGGGAAAGGAGTTTTTCCTGGAGGTGGCAGCCAGCGGGGACAGTCTGAGTGCTGTGCTGCTCCAAGAGCGGCATGGCCAGCTGAGACCGGTGGTTTACTCATCCAGGATACTCAGCAATGTGGAGAAGGGCTATTCCAACAGTGAGAGGCACCTCCTCGCCACTCACTGGGCTGTGAAAAGATCATTGATCTTCACAGGAACATCTCCCTTCACACTCCTCACACATCACATGCCCACCCAGATGCTCCTGGATGGGAGAATCAAAGACAGGACAGTGAGCAGTGCCGGCATTGCTCGCTGGACCCTGCTTCTCTCCCAGATGGACCTGAAAGTGAAAGGTCTCTGCGAGCCGAAGCTTGCGGCCAACAGGATTTACCCAGGGACAGCCCACCGGTGTTCCATAGAAGGGGTATGGGAAGTTAACATAGGTTTTTGGGCCGGGATACACCCCGCAGGCTGCGAAATCTATGTGGATGGTTCAAGCACAATATCTGCTGGCGAGCGACTTACCGGGTGTGGAGTTTATGACCCAGAGGCGGACATTGCCCTGGCAATTAAACTCCCCAGCACCATGTGCGCCCAGCATGCTGAACTATCCACGGTAGCGTGCGTGGTCACACACCCCGAGAAATTCCCTACCCCATACACGATTTGCTCAGACAGTGGCCCAGAAATTAGGATCGGGGGCTTGCCGCGCGTGCAAGCCCCCGATGTGCACTTACCCGGCGCGCCGACAGCTGAAGCCTGGGACTGCTTGGAATTCCTGTCACTGGCCCGGTTCAGCTGTCGGCGCGCTGTGCTTGCCTGATCCAGCGGCATAGTTAGTGTGATGTGTCGGCTGGGATCAGGTGAGCACTGGGCAGCCAATCAGGGGAGGGGAAACTTCATTCATGAGTTTGATAGTAAGAACTGTCAAACTCATGAAAACTACGGGCACCCAAAACACTACTTAAACTTTAAATAAAATTTTAAAAAACATCCCACTAATTAAATGAAATATAAATAACTTTTAAAAACTATTTTAAACAATTAATCAAATTTTTGAAAAAAATAATTTTTTAAGAAATCGGGTCTAAAAATAAACTTACCTTACTGTAAAGTCCTTAAAAACAATAAAGCTGTGGAAAAAATGTTATAATTTTAAATAATAGACCACTTACCTTAAAGAATCAAGGCCTAGAAATTCAGTATAGCCACTTTTGGGGCGGTAAAGTCGGGCGGGCGCTAAAGTTAGGGCCCGCCGGAAAGTGGAGGCCACTTCGCCGAAATTCAGTAGCTTTGGCCAAGGAGTTTAGGCGAGCGCTGAAACTGGCGTTGCACTCCTATCTTTAGGCGCTAAGCCGGCGGTGCGGACTGATAACGCCGAGGCCGGGCGCAGCGCAGGTGCGGTCATGTTTTGATTGACAGCAGACACCCTGACACCGGCCAGCTCTTAAAGGGGGAAGGGTCGACTTTGTCTGCAGCTACGCCCTGGATAGTGGAGCCCTGCAGCTAGGCCTGAACACTGCTGGTGGACCCAAATAGCGCCTGAAGCCATGCAGAAGGCCCGTGAACGAGCGCAGCGCTTCTCAGAGCATGCTTTGAGGGTGCTGCTTAGGGGGTTGGAAAAGAACAGAGAGATCTTGTGCCCGGACAGTGGCAAGAAGGCTCCCAGGAGGCAGTACAGGAGAGCCTGGAGGGAAATCGCCCTGCGGGTGTCAGCCAACAGCGATGTCCCCAGGACTGCTGACCAATGTCGCAAGAAGTTCAACGACCTCAGTCGGTTGGTCAGGGTGAGTACCCTTTCCAGTGTCCTCCTCATCCTTGCATGTGCACCTCACATTATGGCCAAAGGGACCTCAAAGGCCTAATGGCCAGCCCTCCTCCCACAGCTATGGCACTGGCATGATCATCAATAGCACTCTCTGCACTTAACACACTGGCCAAGCTATTCGACCATGGGAGGCAGTGCACACAACAACAGGGCACCACACTGTACTTAGAGGCCGTCCTTTCTCTTGCAGGCCAAGCTGGCGCGGAATTTGAAGAGCCAGACTGTCACCGGGGGAGGCCGTCCCCAGTTCCAGCAGCTCAGTCAGCTGGAGGAGAGCGTGGCTCGACTCGTGCGTGGCCGGGTGACTGGCCCCGTTGCTATTGGAGATGCCGACCCTGTGCTGGGACCCAATGGTAAGGACATGACCGTTTGGACCTCTCTGGTTCCCCTTGCGCTTCAGATCTACATCCTTTGCCACTGTCCCACCAATGCGCATAATGGCACTACTCATGCCTCCCTCGCTGACGCCCTGTCCTCACTCTAAAGCTACTCTTGTGCCTTCCTGCTTTCAGCTGGTGAGGAGGAGGCCCCTGAAGCTGAGAGTGCCAGTCCCTCGGAAGAGGAGGACGATGAGGACCAAGAGGAAGGCGGCACATCGGGGGAACCCTCATCTGCGCCAGGGGATGGCAATGGAGGGGACACGTCTTGCCTGGAGGAGAGCCAGGGGGAAGTGTTGCAGGGGGGTGTAGCTCCTGGGCCCAGTGGCATCCAGGCACGCAGGAAGGGTCGGGCAGCATGGCTGCCTTCTCCCCAGAGGGGGGAAGTGTTGCAGGGGAGGGCAGTTGCTGGGCCCAGTGGCGTCCAGGCACGCGGGAAGGGTCGGGCAGCTCGGCGGCCTTCTCCCCAGAGGGAGAGTCCGCCCTCCAGTCCGGAGACGGTCCTCGCCCAGGAGGTGCGCCTCCTTGATGAAATGTCCGCGGCCTCGGAGCGGCGCCACAACGAGTTCATGGGGGTTGTGGGACAGTTGCCTCAGGCCATTGAGTTCCTGGCTCATAGTGTGACCAATTTCGGGGACTCACAGGCCAGGGGTGTCGAGCAACTCGCGGCAGCACAGGCCAGGGATGTCGACCAACTCGCGGCAGCACAGGACGCGAGTCGCGAGTTCATGAGTGGTGCCGTCCAGACACTGGCTGATCTAATGCGGGCACAGACCAGGGCAGTTCGCGCACTCACTTCTGCCACACTCGCTGTGTCACGGAAGCATCGCCAGGGCACCCGCCGCCCTGCTGCAGCACAGCGCGCTTGCTGCAGTGCCAGGCCGGCCGAGTGCCAGTGTCTCTGGCGACCAGCGAGCGCCTGGCATCAGCCAGCTTGCCCCCATTGCTGCAGCTGCCACTGCCACTCCCCCAGCCAAGGTGCGACGAGCTGCTGGAGAGACTGATGCTGGCCAGCCACAGCTGCAGCAGTCAGCAGCCGGCCCCTCCAGGGCCGGACCTCGTCTAGGCCGACCCCCAAGGGCATCTGCCGTCACGCATTGTGCCCCTCAGGAGCCTTCCCCCAGCCTTGCAACACCCACAGGGCCCAGGTTGAGGCGGAGCAACAGGTCGGGCAGGGGCCGGAGAAGCCTGCACAAGGACTCGCCCTCTCGGCACACCAAGTAGAGTGTGTTGCCAACTGTTTTTTTTATATGGGGGTGTTTGTGTTCTGGGGGGGGGGCTTATTTTGGTAAGGCCGAAGATGAAGGCAAATGTTTTTTTATATGGGGGTGTTTGTGTTCTGGAGGGGGGGGGCTTATTTTGGTAAGGCCGAGGATGAAGGCCAATTGGAAGGACAATTTTTGTTATTCCTCCCCAGGTTGTGGGAGTGACATATGTTTTTGACTGTTTTTTGGGGGTCTTGTCTGTTTTTCTGTTTCATGTGGGAAGGGCCCTGAGTTTGTTAAATAAAGCTTTTTATTTATTCAGCTTGTCCAGGTGTCATGTTTCAAGTGGTTGTTGCGTTAACCGGCTGAGGGCTTGCGGAGCGGCTGCATTCAGGTGCGTTCATTGCCACAAGCCATTCCCTGACAGGGGGCCTAGAAGTGTCGTTCAATAAGCCGCCGGCGGACGGCCCTTGGACCTTGTGGCTCCCTCCTGGGCTGGTACTCCTCCTCCTCCTCCTCCCAATACAGGATCCTCTGTAATAAATAGCCTGGACGATATTGAACTGCAAACACAAATAAATGGACTAAAAACCCAGCGACGAAAGATCCTAATGGAAAGAAACATAGTGGTAGGCTCAGAGCTACACGAGGACCAAGCTATGACAATCCATTTGAAGGAAATTATTGCTGAGCTAGAAAGACACGCAAAAACAGTAAATGCACTCATATGGGAGGATAGGAATGCTTCAGATCAGGCTGCACAGAATGAGGTGTGTGTGCTATATGGGGCATGGTTGCTGGGCAAGGGCTGCAGCAACCTGGAGGATTTAAAACAAGGTTTAGTCCCTTCCTGGATCAGCAACAAGCACCTCGCAGCCCTCCACCCATTTAGCAATTTGCTAAGCCCGTGTCAGCTCCGCCTAGCCTCTGAAGCCTACCCTGTCCCAGTAGATTGCAGATGTTCCAATCACACTATCATGGGGATAGTAGTGAGGATGCCGGTCTTGGGTGGGACAGCCCGACCCACACCGGTATACAGGGTGGAGAACATTGGGATCATTCAGGGAGGTGCACACGCCCATTTCGCAGCGGTCCCACCTTATGTCATAAAATGGGAGCACGCTATGACAGGTATTGACCTCTCCGGGTGCCGGGGTGCACACATAATACTGTGTCCCCAGCACTTGAACGCCTATTCTAGACCACAGTGCGGGTTTAAAACAGCTGGCGCATGACCTATGAACTGTACCATGGAGGTAATGGCACAAGGCCATGTTCCCCCACAGGTAGCATACTTAGGGGGTGGGGCATATTGTGTCATCACAAGTGCGCCCCACTACCAGCTTGGACAGCACATCTGGTGTCCGATAAGTGACAGCAGTTTCTGCTTTAAACCTGAGGCAGAAGTTCAAGTGACCCAGGAACGGATTGTCCCCATTTCTGAACCTTCCACTGTTCACCTCACTGTAACTGAAAACATAACCAACCTGCAAGGCTATGTTACCCACTTTGGCTATGAAATTCCCCCTTTACCCGAACATCTTACCGCCCTACTCAAAGCCGTAGAAGTATCACAAAAACATTTCTATACTCTAGAACAAAAAATAGTTGAGATAGGGGGCGAGATTTCGGATATCATAGTTCCACCCTGGTGGGATAGTTTCAAAAATATAGAGATCCCTTCCTGGATCAGAATGGCCTCCCATATTTTAGTGGTCTGCTAGCTCGGTATAGTTTTCTACTTAATATGCACAAAGTGCAAGGGGAGGGGCAGAAAGCTCCGATCCCGACATGAGAAGGTATTGGACGAGCATTACAATAATGTTTTTGATCATGTATTGGACGAGCCTTAATCGTCATTGTAATAAAGTTGGTGACCGCGTATTATTTTACTATGTATGTATCGTATTTTCTGAGTAGTGCAGGGGCGCAGATTAGGAGGCCCCAATTAGTATAATTAAAGGCCTGTTTTCTAAGGAAAGTCAACTCTCCAGAAGTTCGAGACAACTCAAGAAGTTCTCTCTCAGAAAGCTTACCCCAGAATCAATACACAAGAGAAACCGAAGCATCAAAACGGGGCAGCATTCTACCGTACACCCAAGTTCAACAGCTTCAGTGACCCAAGACATTGTCGGACACCCCGTGGCAATAAGAGCCTTACAAAACTACCAACAAAATATTACCACCAACCAATCCGGTAATATTGAGCCACCGCGACCAAAGAAAAACAACTCAGGAGAAAACCCGAAGATTCAAAAGTTTCCGCTCTACAATCTATTCCTGACTTACCCCGGGTAAGATTTTTTACTTAAAAGGAACTCTAAACCCTATCTCTACAGAAGAAAAGTGGGTACTCACCCCATAGATCCAAAATGCACCCTACTGCATCAGTGGACTCGCGAAGACTGACCAGCAGATAGTCGAAGTCCTCTACCGCATACGGGGTATGGCAGACACCGACCAACACATCCAGCGAACCCTGAAACCGTGAACCAGCTCAACTATCAAGGATTCGTTTTGGTGAGCATTATCCCTGGTCCTCTAGAGTCCAACTTAGCTAGGAAGTGGGATTGGGAGGGGTGAGGTATTTTTCTACTGTATTTTCCCTCATATGTATTGAAGTGTTCCCCATTTTTTATTAGAGTAGAAGATTGCTGTGTTATATTTTCTTTCTTGAATAAAGATCAAAGTTTCTTGCACCAAAACCTGTTGTCTGCTGCACTTTTGTCACAACCCCCAAATAAGCCCAAGGTCTAGAATGAAGGGAGTGGGAGCGATTCGAACTGCTCAGAAGTCAGAGGGGAAGCTGACCCACACACCACCCCCTACACCTTGCCATTCCACCTATCACCTCCGTGTGCATGCCCATCACCCTTCTTCTGAAGGCCTCCTCATCGAGGTCCTTATCTAAGTCCTGTGCAGCAGAACTCGTGTGCGAACTTGCCCTCTGGGGAGTTGGCCCCCAAGCTATCCTGTTCCCCGGCCTTGCTGCAGCCCACTCGTCCCCAGTGGATCACCCTGTGCAGATCCCGCTACTATACTAACCTCTAAAGAACACGTAGTGCCAGTATCTGTGCCGGTGCCTGCGGGTGAGACATGCAGACACATGTGTGTTCTTCCTCCTCCTCTCCTCCCGCCTCTCTCTCAACAGTGCCCTCAGGGACAAGCTGCTCAGGTGCTTGCTCATTACCTGAAAGCATAAAGGCACAAGAGATGGGTTAAGGTGAGGGGAGGGGAACAAGAAGGGAGAAATGCATGCATACAGCATGATTAGCTGGAAAGTGCGAAAGGCTTGTGGGGTGAGGGGGAAGTGGGATGTGAGAAGAAGGAGTAGGGATGAACATACCGTTGTTGTCCCCAAGGGGGTCAACATTGCCGGTGGCCACGGTGCCCACCACCTGGCACCCAATAATCTCCAGCACTCTATTTTCCAGCGTAGACAGTTGTTGGGTGTTGGATTGTCCTCCGCCTGTGCGTTCCTGCTTCCTCCTGTTGTGAGCCACTTTGGCGTGCAAGAGAAAGGAAAATGTGTGAGTGAATGTGGAGCAATGTGTTTGGGTGATGTGCCTGCCATAGTTGAATACCTGTCATTGTGTGCAAGGTGTGAGATGTGGATGTGAGCGTTAGTAAGTAGAGATTGTTAGAGGGTGAGTGCTGGGTGCTTTGGCCAGTGTGTGCCGACTGTGGTTCAGATGGTGGTATGTAGCATTTGTTGAGGTATTGACTCACCCTGACCACCCGAGCGAGGTCAATAAATTTCTTCCTGCACTGTGTGTAGGTCCTGGGGACCACAGTGTTGTCTGAGACCTGCTGGGCTACCTCCCTCCACATGGCACGGAAGACTTGCGGTGAGGCCTCCTGCCACTTGTTGGGTAGAGCACCGCCCTCCATCTCTCCACAGCAGGCACCAACTCCTCTAATGCTTGGTCCGAAAATCTGCATGCTCTCTCCCTGGGGCTTGGATCTGCCATGAGTGCAACTAGTTGAGTCGTCTGGCTCCTTGGACTTGGCCTGCTCCTGCTTGCTGAGAATGAGGTTCTGCAGCATGAATGAACCTTCCCTTTAAGAACTGGAAAGAGCCGGTGGCAATGATGACTTGCGATTAGACTGCAACTGATATTGTTTAGCGCTTTGAGTGTAACGCCACTGAGTTAGTCCATTAATGCTTGATTTAATGCTCCCATCCTTTCTTTGAACGATGACACTGAAATTTGCATGCAGCGAGATTCATTAGCGCCTGGCGCTAAATCTCAAACTTTTCCAAAGTTAGCATCCATTCCTGGGCTATAATTAATTTCTCCCCCCTAATATCAAGAATGGCTAATGATACCATTGTGCACTTGATGAACATTCACTGGCTGCTGACATCAGTTCCCATATGAGTGACTGTTGTATGCCATGTGGCTGTATTAGGTGTAATTCTGTCACCAGGTTGCTGAGATGGCCCCGTCTCTCCGTCTCCCACTGCCAGCTGCTCTGCAACTCCTGAGAACTCCAGGGCGACCTCCTCTGCTGGAGTCAATGTGGCCAATGATGGAGGGCCATCCCTGGTTCTCTCCCTCTTCCTGGAGTGGTCAGTTCTGCTGGAGTCCATTATTAAGGAAACAGTAACAGGGCATTTGGATAAACATAATTTAATAGGACAGAGTCAGCATGGTTTTATGAAGGGGAAGTCATGTTTGACAAATTTGCTCGAATTCTTTGAGGATGTAACATACAGGGCGGATAAAGGGGAATCAGTGGATGTAGTGTATTTGGACTTCCAAAAGGCATTTGACAAGGTTCCACACAAAAGATTACTGATCAAGATAAGAAATCACAGGATTGGGGGTAATATACTGGCATGGGTGGAAGATTGGCTATCTAACAGAAAACAAAGAGTTGGGATAAATGGTTCATTCTCGGGCTGGCAATCAGTAACTAGTGGTGTTCCGCAGGGGTCAGTGCTGGGACCCCAACTCTTTACAATCTATATTAACGATTTGGAGGAAGGGACCGAGTGCAACATATCCAAGTTTGCCGACGATACAAAGATGGGAGGGAAAGCAATGAGTGAGGATAACATAAAAAACCTGCAAAAGGACATAGACAGGCTAAGTGAGTGGGCAGAGATTTGGCAGATGCAATATAATGTTGGAAAGTGTGAGGTTATGCACTTTGGCAGAAAAAATCAAAGAGCAAGTTGTTGTGTATGTACCTTTAAGGGAATAACTGGTCTCAGACTGCAGTACCGGCAGTGACCACCCCTGTATAAAAGGCCCTAGCAGGCTTCTGTAGTTTCAGTTTCCAGGTTGTCTCCATTTAGTAAAGACTTGTTATAATCAACTCCTGCAGTCCGTGTCTCAATTATACACGGACATAATACTGGCGACGAGTAAGAAACGAACTTACCTGGAACTCGGCAGCACCTCAGACGACGTTATTGAAGGTCGAAGCCAGAAGAAAGAAAAAAAAACAAAAATAATAATAATCCAAAGGAACTCGAGAAACGGGCGTCGACTGTGGGCAACCGCCCTCCAAATCATCGAATTGAAAAGTGCAGGAGAGACTGTCGACAGCCAGGCTTTGTTCTCCAGTCTGTGGTTTCCCAGCTAATCGGGCTGGTGGCAGGTAGTGCACTGATCCTTCCTGGGCTGCAGCGGGCTAGAGCTCGATCGGGTGGCTCTGCAACGGGGCTGGGCAGCGAGTCGGGAAACAAAGAGAGAGAGAGAGGGTGGAGCACACAGGGCGCGGCCGGTGCTTCGAAGCCGGGCAGCGTTCGGACCTAAGAAGAGGGAGGGAAGTGTCCCAGAGTGTCCGCTCCACGATGGGAACGGTTCTTCAATTAACGGAGCAAATATTGAAGCGCGATAGAAAAATAAAAATACCGCGGAGAGCGGCGTTGGCAGCAGCGATCAGGGAGGCGCGAAGACCATAGGGCGTCGCCATTACAGGATAGTAAAATAAATATAATTGCCAGCAACAGCGTTGGCAGCAGCGGCAGCGGCGGGAAAGCGCGGGAGGTGCCATCTTAACTCGGCGGGGAAGAAGGAAAAGCGCGGGAGGCGCCATTTTGATCCATCGGGGACGAAGGCAAAGCGCGGGAGGCGCCATCTTAGATTTTCAAGATGCCAAAGACTGGCGATATCACTGCCTTCGATAATGCAATAGAAGACTGGACCACGTATGTGGAAAGAGTCGAGGTATATTGCGAGGCAAACGAAATAGCCGATGAGAAAAAGGCATCGGTATTGCTAAATTTAATGGGCGCAAGAACGTACGGCCTATTGTGGGACCTGATTACTCCAGCCAAACCGAAGGCGAAGAGATTTAATGAAATTGTTGCTATCCTACAGGAACACCTAAACCCTACACCGCTGCTGATAGCAGAAAGATTTAAATTCCACAGGAGAAATCAGCATAAAAATGAGAGCAATGCTGATTACCTTACGGAACTACGCAAGCTATCAAAGCACTGCCAGTTCGGAGCAGGACTGGCAGATACCTTACAGGACAAATTTGTCTGTGGACTCCTGAGTGAAGGAACCCAGAAGAGGTTACTCTCAGAGAAAGAGCTGACGCTAGATAAGGCTTTCAGTGTGGCAGTATCGTACGAAGCAGCAGCAAGGGGAGCTGCGGAAATACAACAAAAGCCACAGTAATACGGCACCCACAAAATGACACGGGGATTTGCAAAATGTTATCGCTGCAGCAGAACAACCCATGACCAGAAGGACTGCTGGTCCAAGGACAAAATATGCAGGCAATGTGGAAAGATGGGACACATTGCCCGAGTTTGCAGGTCTGGGAAGAAGACCAACAACAACAAAAAGGCTACTAAGGAACAGTACAGGAAAGTACAAAAGATGACGGACAGTAGTTCCGAAGACCAGATGAGCGATAGTGAATCCGGGAACAAGAGACTAAGCTGTCTCAAACTTCACAACGTAATCGCAAAAGAGGATCACCGAACCATTTGGGTCACCCTCACGATAGCAGGGTCCCAAGTGAAAATGGAATTGGATACAGGATCAGCTCTAACCATCATGAATCGAGGAGACTACGAGCGGCTATTCTCACACATACCCTTGAGAGAGACATCCATTGTCTTGAGGACGTATACGGGGCAAAAAGTATAACCCAGAGGAAAAATAAGGGTGCCTGTCGAATACAACGGCAAGAAAATACGGAAATTGTATCTCTACATTCTGCAAGATGGTGGACCACTGTTATTGGGATGTGAATGGATCAGAAAGATAAGTTTAGACTGGCACTCCATTCAGGCACTGACGGTGGCTGGTAAAAAGGATGACAACGTCACTCCTGGACGATTGTCAACAATCTTAGCTAACGCCAAAGAGGTATTTCAACAAGAACTGGGCACTCTTAAAGGCGTAACCGCCTCGATAAAAATAGAAGAGAATGCAATTCCCAAGTTTTTCAAAGCAAGACCGGTACCATATGCAATTCGCCCAGCCGTCGAGGCAGAGCTGGAGAATCTGGAGAATGCAGGCGTGTTATCTAAGGTAGACTGGAGCGAGTGGGCGACACCCATCATTCCTGTCATGAAGAAAACGTTAAACAATAAGTCTGAGGAGCCAAGGAAGGTTCGCATCTGTGGGGACTTCAAGGTGACGGTGAACCCAGTCCTTCACACAGTACAATGTCCTCTTCCACGGATAGAAGATATCTTCGCCTCATTATCTGGAGGGAAGCGTTTTACAAAAATTGACCTAGCACAAGCATATTTGCAGATGGAGGTTGAAGAATCCTCTCGGAAGTATCTCACGATAAACACTCACAAAGGCCTTTCCCAGTATAATCGACTGGTATTCGGAGTAGCATCAGCTCCGGTGATATGGCAAAGAGCGATGGAACAAGTCCTGCAAGGGATTCCGGGGACTCAGTGTTACTTGGATGACATCCTAGTGACAGGTGAAGATGACAGTGAACACCTTGCCAACCTAGAGCAGGTGCTCACTAGACTACGTGAACATGGGCTACGAGCCAATCGCCCCAAGAGCGAGTTTTTTAAGAAACAGATATCGTATTGTGGCCACGTGATTGATGAAGAGGGGTTGCATAAGTCCCCTGACAAAATTGAAGCGGTAGTTAAGGCTCCAGCGCCTGAAAATGTGTCGCAACTGAGGTCATTCCTCGGATTGGTGAATTACTACCATAAGTTTTTGCCGAATTTGTCCACAATTCTGCATCCACTGAATGCCCTACTATGAACGGGAGTAGCATGGAAATAGAGCGATGAAGGTAAGCGGTCCTTTCAGAAGAGTAAGGACCTAATCACTTCAAGAGAAGTATTGGCTTACTACAACCCATCACTACCGATAAGACTGGCGTGTGATGCGTCTCCCTACGGCATTGGGGCGGTACTGTCACATAAATTCCTTGATGGTTCAGAGAGGCCGATAGCTTTTGCGTCACACTCGTTAACTTCAGCCGAGCGTAACTACGCCCAGATTGACAGAGAGGCCCTCAGCCTGGTGTGGGGGGTGAAGAAGTTCAATCACTACCTGCATGGTCAGAAATTTACTCTACTAACTGATCATCAACCTCTCGTCTCCATTTTCAACCCTCAGAAGGGCGTACCGATAATGACGGCACAACGGCTACAGAGGTGGTCCCTGTTCCTAGGGGCACACCAATATGACATCGAGTACAAAGGAACTAAACAGCATGGGAATGCTGATGGATTGTCGCGCCTACCGTTGCCGACGGTGGAAGAGGAACTGGCAGTGGATCCAGTGGAGTTATTCCACTCGACTATCGTCGAATGTCTCCCTGTGACGAATGCAAACATAGAAAAGGAAGCACGAAATGACCCGACACTCTCCTGGGTCTATGATTTAACGGTGAAGGGATGGCCAGCACATGGCGAACCACTGCTGCCAGCATTCTCGCCGAGAAGAGAACAGCTGTCAGTGTGCAGAGGAACCTTGATGTGTGGATCCAGAGTAGTAATTCCACCCAAATTGAAGGATAGAGTGCTCAATGAGCTTCATGAGGGTCATCTGGGAGGGGTAAAAATGAAGAACTTAGCCAGAGCGTTTGTGTGGTGGCCGAGAATCGATAGAGAAATCGAAGAGATGACCAAGAGCTGTACTGGATGCCAGAAGGTCCAAAACGCCCCACCACAAGCCCCTCTACATCCATGGGAGTGGCCCTCATCTCCATGGCAAAGGGTGCACATTGATTTTGCTGGTCCCTTTATGGACTCGATGTTTTTAATTGCGGTGGATGCACATTCAAAGTGGCCAGAGGTAATAAAAATGTCCTCAACCACCACAGAAAAAACTATCACAGTCTTACGAACCATATTCACCAGAAATGGGCTGCCTGAACAGATTTGCTCTGACAATGGACTACAGTTTGTGTCTGAAGAGTTCCGGAGGTTCTTAAAGAACAATGGTGTTAAGCATTACACATCCGCCCCATATCATCCAGCCACTAATGGATTGGCCGAGAGGTTTGTTCAAACATTCAAGAAGGCTATCAAGGCAATGTGTAATGAAGATATACCCCTACAACACAAGGTGGATAACTTCTTGTTTGCCTACCGGAATGCGACACATGCGGTTACCAACCAAACTCCAGCCATGATGTTCTTCAATTGAAGACTACGATGCCGCTTGGATTTGGTTAAGCCAAACGTCAGAAATGATGTGGAGAACAGGCAGTTTCAGAATATGAATGAAAGGCCGACCAGGAGTTTTAAGATAGGTCAACCAGTTTTGGCCAGGGACTACCGCACAGAGAAATGGCAGCCAGGAACGATCTGTACACGGCAAGGACCCCTAATGTATACCGTGGACATTGGAGAGAGCATTGTAAGACGCCATGCTGACCAGATTCTAGAGTCACTGGAAAACGTCAACTCCACACCACGATCTCACAGAAGAATCACAGAATCACAGAAACCCCACAGTGCAGCTAGAGGCCATTTCGGCCCATCGAGCCTGCACTGACACATATCCCACCCGATCCCCGTAACCCCTACACCAACACATATCCCACCCTATCCCTGTAACCCCACGTATTTAATCCCCCTAACACTAAGGGTCAATTTATCATAGCCAATCAACCTAACCCGCACATCTTTGGACTGTGGGAGGAAACCGGAGCACCCGGAGAAAACCCACGCAAACACGGGGAGAATGTGCAAACTCCACACAGACAGTCGCCCGAGGCCGGATTCGAACCTGGGTCCCTGGCGCTGTGAGGCAACAGTGCTAACCACTATGCCACCGTGCTGCCCACCTGGCGATGAAACCGAAGTACCAATTGCATCTACCGCAGAATCGGTGATATTGGAAGCAGACGAACCAAACAACGACATTGATCCCGACTCAACCTTGCCAGAAGAACCTGATATCCCAAAGAGGCGTTATCCAGACAGAATCAGGAAGCCTCTTCAAAGACTGAACTTATAATTGCTTAACTTCAACCAATGTATCTAGCAACCGTAATTGTAATTGTAATTAGTTATTATTTAGTTGTTAAATGAATGTTATGTACTGTTTATCTAAAAGGGGAGGAATTGTTGTGTATGTACCTTTAAGGGAATAACTGGTCTCAGACTGCAGTACCGGCAGTGACTACCCCTGTATAAAAGGCCCTAGCAGGCTTCTGTAGTTTCAGTTTCCAGGTTGTCTCCATTCAGTAAAGACTTGTTATAATCAACTCCTGCAGTCCGTGTCTCAATTATACACGGACATAATACAAGTTATTATCTAAATGGAGAGAAACTGCAAAGTGCTACAGTACAATGGGATCTGGGGGTCCTGGTGCATGAAACACAAAAAGTTAGTATGCAGGTGCAGCAGGTGATCAGGGAGGCCAATGGAATCTTGGCTTTTATTGCAAGGGGGATGGAGTATAAAAACAGGGAAGTCTTGCTGCAGTTATACAGGGTATTGGTGAGGCCACACCTGGAATACTGCATGCAGTTTTGGTTTCCATATTTAAGAATGGCGGCCTACACAATCCTAGACGAACCTTCAAATGCAAAGTGGCCAAGGCTGCTTTAAATATTCCCTCTGGAAATGAGTCATTGATGATGTCATCAGACCTGCACCATTTAATAGGGCTGGGTAACGCGCAGGGCTGCCTTAATAGGCGCCATTAAGGGAAAGTCGCTCTGAGGAGCGGGATGAAAAGAAGAATGGGGTTCCCGACCCATCACAAAAACTGTCCGCACTTGACCTGCCCAGGTAATGAAAATTCCGGCCACTGTTACAGCACTGGAAAGGGATGATGTAGTTGAGGGTTG
Source organism: Somniosus microcephalus (assembly GCF_052327205.1). Lineage (NCBI taxonomy): Eukaryota > Metazoa > Chordata > Chondrichthyes > Squaliformes > Somniosidae > Somniosus > Somniosus microcephalus. The sequence continues at coordinate 66,053,988 of NC_140996.1, read as the reverse complement.
AAAGACAGAATTTATTTGGCTAGAATTAAGGAACAATAGAAGAGCTGTTATGTTTCTGGGTGTATACTATGGGACACCAAATGGTGGGACAGAGATAGAGGGGCAAATTTGCAGGCAAATTGCAGAAAGATGCAAGAGTGGTGATAATGGGGGACTTCAATTATCCTAATATAGACTGGAAAAATAACAGTGTAAAGGGCAGAGAGGAAGAGGAATTCCGGAAATGTGTGCAAGAGAACTTTCTTGATAAGAATGTTTCCGGCCCAACGAGGAAGGAAGCAGTGTTGGATCTAGATGCAGTACAGAGCATAACCACAGATTGCAACGTTAGCTGAGTGGATCGTGAACCGAGTTGGAAATTTAGAATTTGGTGAGAGTAAGAATTTAGTGCAGGAGGTGCTTCTTTTTGCCTTTAACACTTGTGGTGGTTTGTGTAAGCTTGAGGCAGGAAGTATTTAAAATTTTGTTCAGTGTTTCAATGCTTAGTGCAAATTAATGTGTCAAAAAAAACCCAAAAACCTTAAAATAGACTAAAAGGTCTATAAACAAATAAAAAAGCAAAATACTGCGGATGCTGGAAATCTGAAATAAAAACAGAAAATGCTGGAAACACTCAGCAGGTCTGGCAGCATCTGTGGAGATAGAAACAGAGGTAACGTTTCAGGTCGATGACTCTTCGTCAGAACTGGGAAACGTTACAGATGTAACAGATTTTAAGCACGTACAGAGGCAGGGAATAGGGGGAGGAGAGGAAAGAACAAACGGGAAGATCTGTGATAGGGTGGAAGGCAGGAGTAATTAAATAACAAAGGGATGATGGTGCGAGGCAAATGGGGGTGGTAATAAGACAAGTAAAGAAACAAAAGATTGGTCTAGGAGAGGTGTAAATGGGAGCAGCAGAATCATCAAAAGCTGCTGTGCAAAAAAATGGGTGCCGAGGTTATGATCTGAAATTGTTGCACTTAATATTGAGTCTGGAAGACTGTAAAGTGCCTAATCGAATGATGAGGTGCTGTTCCTCGATCTTACATTGAACTTCATTGGAACAGTGGAATAGGCCGAGGACAGAGATGTCCGAGTTGGAGTCCAGCGGAGAATTAAAGTGGCAGGCGGCCGGAAGCCCTATAATTAGGGGGATAAATAGCGTCCTCTGCAGCCACAAACAATATTCCCGAAGGGTGTGTTGCCTGGTGTGTGTGTGTGGTGCCAGAGTAAGGGATATCTCGAAGTAGCTGGAGAGGAATTTGGAAAGGGAGGAGGAAAATCCAGTTGTTGTGGTCTATGTCGGAGGTAGGAACAGGGAGGAGGTCCTGCTGAGGGAGTATCAGGAGCTAGGAGCTAAATTAAAAATCAGGACCATGAAGGTAATAATCTCTGGATTGTTGCCCAAGCCATGTGCAAATTGGCATAGAAAAAGACAGATCAGGAAAATTAACATGTGGATAAAGAGTGTGGGAAAGAGGGGTTCCTTTTCATGGGACACTGACACCAGTACTGGGAAAGGAAGGAGCTGTACAGATGGGATGGGCTCCACTTGAACCGGAAAGGGACCAGTGCCATAGTGGAAAGGGTAAATAGGGAGCTGGGAATTAAAGATTGCAGGGTATAACATATTCAAAAAAGATAGAGAGGGAAAAAGGGGAGGTGGAGTAGATGTACTTATTAGCGAAAACATAACGACAGTAGAAGAAAGTAAAGTAGCTATCAGTAAGACAGAAATAGAATCCATGTGGATAGAGATAAAAGATAATAAAGGATCAATCACACTAATAGGGTAGTCTACAGACCACCTAATAGTGGAAGGGAGCTGGAGGAAAAAGTATGCAACAAATCAGGAAAAGTAGTAGAAATCCTAGAATAATAATCATGGGGGATTTCAACTACCCTGAATTAATTGGCCAGAAGAGGTAGATAAAGGGGATAAGTGATTGGAGTTCCTACAATGTGTACAGGACTCCTTTCTAACATAGTATGTAAGAAGCCCAACAATGGAAGATTTGGGTACTGGGTCTAGTAATGGGGAATGAACCAGAGCAGATAAGAAAAGTAAAAGTAGGGGAACATCTAGGAAATAGTGACCATAATATAATATGCTTTAAGATAAAAATTGAGATGGACATAAGCATGACAATGACCAGGGCAAAATAAAATGGACAGCAAATATTGGCAAATAATGATGCAGAACAGCAATTGGAAACATTTAAAATGGTGTTCAACAGAGTCCATGAAAAATATATTCCGGCAAAAAATAAGAACAAACTAAACACTAATGAAACACCATGGATGAATAACGACATAACGGAAAAGTTGAGGGCAAGGAAACAGGTATACACTAATTACATGGATTGCAGGGGAGAGCATGACAAGGGTGAATATGAAGAGATTGGGAGAGAAGTAAAAAAAACAAAGAGGCAAAGAGGAACTATGAAATTAAATAATCAAGGAATTTAAAATAAAATAGTAAAATATTCTATTCTAAAAAAAGGGAAGTCGGGATGGGAATAGAGCCACTAGGGGATGGACAGCATTAAATCACAGGCAGCGATAGCGAAGTGGCAGAAATATTAAATAATTACTTTGCTTCAGTATTTACCAGGGAGACAGATCAGATGGGCCTGACATTGGAGGATGAGATTAGAAATGATATAACTGCATTTAAAATAAAAAGAGAAATATTAAAGAAACTACTCAAACTCAAAACCCCTGGTTTGGACAGATTGCATCCATACATTTTAAAAGAATATAGAGAAGAGATAGCAGAGGCACTATTACACATATTTAATAATTCGTTAGAAAAAGGTGTAGTGCCAGAGGATGGCGGATAGCTAACATTATTCCTATATTTAAGAAGGGAGATAGAAAATGTCCATTGAATTATAGACCAGTCAGCTTAACGTCGGTGGCAATAAAAATAATGGATTCCTAAAGGAGAAAATAGAAAAACATCAAGAAACCAAAAATACAATAATGAATAGTCAGCATAAATTTTTAAAAATTCATTCCTGGGATGTGGACATTGCTGGCAAGGCCAGCATTTATTGTACACCCCTAATTACCCTTGAGAAGGTGGTGGTGAGCCGCCTTCTTGAACCACTGCCGTCCTTGTGGTGAAGGTACTCCTGTTAGGGAGGGCAAAGTCTTGCTTGACTAACCTCATTGAATTCTTTGAAAAGGTAACAGTGAGAGTAGACAAGGGTAATGTAGTAGATGTAATTTATCTAGATTTTCAAAAGGCCTTTGATAAGGTAACAAGTAATAGACTAATGAATAAGGTCAGACCAAATGGAAGTCAGAGGACAAGTAGCAGAATGGATAACTAGCTGGCTTCATGTCAGAAAGCAGAGAGTAGGGGTAAAGGAGGAAAGGGATCCAGGAGTACAAATACACAAATCACTAAAAGTAGCAATGCAGGTTAATAAGGCCATTAAAAAGCAAACCAGGCACTAGGGTTTACTTCTAGAGGGATTGAGTTGAAAAGTAGCGAAGTTAGGCTAAACTTGTATTGAACCTTGGTTAGACCACACTTGAATATTGTGTACAGTTCTGGTCGCCATATTATAAAAAGCATATAGAGGTACTGGAGAGGGTGCAAAAAAGATTTACAAGGATGATCCCAGAAATGCGAGGTTATACCAATCAGGAAAGGATGAACAGGCTGGGTCTCTTTTCTCTTGAAATGAGAAGGCCGAGGAGTGACCTAATAGAGGTCTTTAAAATTATGAAAGGTTTTGATAGAGTAGACACAGAGAGAATATTTTCACTTGTGGGGAAGAGAAAAACTAGAGGCCATCAATATAAGATAATCAGCAAGAAATCAAATAGGGAATTCAGAAGAAACCTCTTTACCCAGACTGTGGTGATTATGTGGAACTCGCTACCACAGGGAATGGTTGAGGCAAATAGTATAAATGCATTTAAGGGGAAGCTAGATAAGCATATGAGGGAGATGGGAATGGAGTGTTATGCTAATAGAGTTAGATGAGGAAGGATGGGAGAAGACTCGAGTGAAGCATTAGCAGTGGCATGGATCTGCTGGGCTGAATGGTCTGTTTCTGTGCTGTATATTCTATATAATTCTATGTAGTTCTGGTGAATGAAGTGGGGCGAGTGGAGCATTTTTCAGTGGGGGAGCATTTATGAAACAGTGATCACAATATCATTAGGTTTAAAGTAATTATGGATAAGGACAAGGAAAAATCAAATGTGAAAATACTCAACTGGATGAGAACAAATTTCAGAGAGTTGAAATGGGATCTGGCCTCATGTGGATTGGAATCAAAGATTGTCGGGCAAAGCAGTAAATGAGCAATGGGAGGCCTTCAAAGAGGAGATAGTGCGGGTACAGACTAGACACATTCCTGTGGGGGGGGGGGGGTGACAGAAGGGCATCCAAACCTGGATGACTAAAGATTAAGGCCTGGAATTTTCACTTGATTGCACTGTTTTTATTGGGGCAGTTACCCCAATATTGGCATAACCGCCGCGAAAGATTGCAGAATTTTAAACGCAAATTGCGTTCCGCGCCTCTCAATTTTTCGTAGTCTTTAGCATTAGGTTTCAAGACATCCGCTCGAAGCAGTCATTGCCCACAAAACTGACCAGCCCACATTGGGAGTTCCGCTAATTGCGCTTGTTTGCAAGCCTTCGAGGAGGCTCCTAAAATTAAGCTGGATATTTTGGGTGCAACGACACTAATTAGGTACGTTTTGAATAAAATGCTTTTTAAAATTTAATAAGGAACTGGCTACTGCACCCTAATCTCACTAGAAAATAGTTTTGTATATTTTTTAAAAGTCATTTTCAGTCATTTTAAATTGGGTTACTCACAGGTGGTAGATTAACACTGATTTAAAAAGCTTATTTTTTGTGATAAACCCATTTTCAGCTTTATTAATCAAACTTTATCAAGTTATCACTCTTAAATATATGAAGGAATACATTGTAAAACCTGATTGCGCTGGGTCATGGCAGATTTTGCATTCGGCAATATGCAAATTAATTTGTTTGGTAACTCGGAGGAAAAAAAACACTTTTCAAAACGGGTGTAATTTTGGGCGCAATTTGCGCCGGAATCACTGATTGCGGCCAAAGTGGAAACTCTGCCTGATAGAAATTAAAATGAAACAAAAAAGGAGGCTTATGATAAATACAAAAGTGAAATATTCCGGACGCTGGAAATCTGAAATAAAAACAGAAAATGCTGAAAATCAGGTCAGGCAGCATCTGTGGAGAGAGAAGCAGAGTTAACGTTTCAGGTCGTAACAGTTCAAACCTGTTACACTTCTAACTTTTTCCAGTTCTGATGTAAGGTCATCGAGAGTGAGGTCGCACACTGGTTCTGCTGCAGAGGACTCAGATGAGGACTTTGATGGGCCAGGCTACAGAGGCTGATGGGAGTACACACCCAAATGCTTGGTGCATTTTGAAGCCTGCCTTCAATGTCAAGGGGCATGGAGGAGTCCGGCACAAACTAGGCACAGGGCTTTGCACAGAGCTTGGAGCCCATCCTGTGCAGCATAGAACTGGTGGCCAACTCCATCAGCACACTTGTGGAAGCAACCGTGATGCAGCGTCTGATGGCCGATGTCTCAGCTTCCATTGCCACCCAATGTCTGAGTGCTGCAGTGGAAGCTCAGGCTGCTGCCATCATGGCTCTGGATTCCAGTGTTCAAAGGGACTTCCAGGGCGTCATGGCAGTCCAGCAATCTGTTGGATGGGGAGCAGGCAGCCAATCTGCTCCCAGGAGGCGGTCACTTATTTAAATATTTTAATGGGGCTGCATGCCTCAGATTTTATCTATGTTTCAGGCTTAACATGGGCCTTGGGAAATCTGGCAGCTAAAGGGAGGCATAGAGTCATAGAGTCATAGAGTTGGAGGCGAGACTGCTGCTTGTCGGGTCTATGTCCCGCCTCCATCATCTTCTGGCCAACCAGCAGGATTTTCCCCTGATTGACCTTGTTAAGCCCACCCTGCAGGCTCAGTAGGCCAATTAGGGGGGAAGTCACTGACAGAGCATGTCAACATTTGACATGCTATCAGTCAAGACTTCTTGAAAGAGGAAATGTCAGTGTTTGACAGCTGTGAAGCTGTCAAACACTGACATTCTCTGTAGTTTGATGAGTCCTTGTGTTTAGGACTCATCAAACCTTTCAACTTTGTAGATTTCAGATGACTGTTGGTTCGGAGGATCCAACAGCCAGTCTGTGAAATCGACAAGGAAGATGTCAGGACTCCCGATCCACAGCGGGTGAAGGCTGTAGGCAGAAACCAGGGTAAGTGAACATTTTTTAACACTTAACACTCACCTTACATACTTACCACTCCACACTTGCACCCATCACTCACCTCTACATCTTTCTTTCAGGTCCCTCCGACCGCCGCAGACCTCCTACTCAACTCCTCCAACCCGGCGGGGTTCTCCGAGGTTGGGAAGTCTTCACCTAAAAAGGTAAAATGGCACTAACCCTTTTTTTCTGCGTGTTAACTACCTGTTAACAGGCAGTTAAAAAGATTTAATCCCTTTCCCGCCTCCAGGAGACGGGACCCGAAGCAGCACATCTTCCCGCCTCCTGGCAAAAGGGCATGGAGGTAGGATGGGGGTGGTTTTGCCATCCGCTCCCACTTTCTGCTACTTTACTGGCAGTCCCGCCTCCATACCTGCCTCCTCGGGGCTGAGAAAATCTAGCCCATAGAGTCATTATGGCACAGAAGGAGGTCCATCAAGTCTGTGCCGGCTCTCTGCAGAGCAATTCAGTAAGTCCCATTCCCCCACTCTATCCCTGTAGCCCTGCAAGTTTATTTCCCTCAAGTGCCTATCCAATTCCCTTTTGAAATCATTGATCGTCTCCGCTTCCACCAGTCTCGACGGCAGTGAGTTCCAGGTCCTCACCACTCGCTGCGTAAGAAAATTCTTTCTCACATCCCCCCTGTATATCTTGCCCAAAGCCTTAAATCTGTGTCCCCTAGTCCTTGTACCATCAACTAATGGGAACAGCCTTTCTCTGTCTACCTTATCCAAACCCATCATAATCTTGTACACCTCTATCAAATCTCCCCTCTACCTCCTTTGCTCTAATGAAAACAAATCCAGCAAAATTAAAGCCCATTGGACTAAACAAATCCAGCTCCCACTTTCTGTCTGTGTGGAGTTTGCACATTCTCCCCGTGTTTGCGTGGGTTTCCTCCGGGTGCTCCGGTTTCCTCCCACAGTCCAAAGATATGCGGGTTAGGTTGATTGGCTATGATAAATTGACCCTTAGTGTTAGGGGGATTAAATACGTGGGGTTACGGGGATAGGGTGGGATATGTGTCGGTGCAGGCTCGATGGGCCGAAATGGCCTCTATCTGCACTGTGGGGTTTCTGTGATTCTGTGATTCTCCAACCTAACCTTATAGCTAAAATCCCTCATCCCTGGAACCATTCTGGTAAATGCATTCTGGACAGCTGCATGAAACAGGATTTTCCAGCACTGCTTGTGGGCCAGGAGGAGCAGGAGTGCCACCCCGACCCGCAAAGCAAGCCTGTTTGCCACTCCACGTGATCGGACCCTCCCCTGCGATGATTGACCCCCACACGGTCACCTCCGCGATCATCGATGCCCCGACTCCCCCATCTTTGCCCCAGATCTCTCCGACACCACGATCACTCCCAATTCCCGAAAAATACAGTTCAAATAATATTACTGCAATTCAAGAAAGATTTTAAAGCCTAGAGTATTGAATTAGATGTGTCTGTTGTATTCTCTTAATGATCCTTAACTTTGAGGTCTGAGCTTTCGTTTTTATTATCCCTCGCTGTAATATTAAAGATTTGAAATGTTTGATGTTGATCTGATCCTCATGTGAGTTTAATAGCAATTTATCTTTGCTTTCTCTGCTGTACATGAATTACATGACTTGCATTCAGTTTCAATTGTTTCATAAATCTTTTTAATTTGCTGTCAATTATAACATTTTGTTAACAATAATAAAAACAGAAAATGCTGGAAATACTCAGCAGGTCAGGCAGCATCTGTGGAGAGAGAAACAGAGTTAACGTTTCAGGTCGATGACCTTTCATTAACAATAGTCATTTCTTAAAGCAGTATTAAACACTTTAGGGGAAAAATTGGGTATAACGCCCCGAAAAAGTTAGCACCCTACCACATAAATTCAGTAGTAGCGGGGTGCTACTACCCAATGTCACGGTGCTACGTGCCACCGTGTCATTGCAGGCCTCTTCCTCTGATTAAAGGGGAGTGGCCTAGCGCTGCTCACACCGGAGCCCTGCCGGACCACCTGAAATCTGTGTGCTCTGGTTACTGACCCTTCTGCCACTAGAAACAGTTTCTCCTTGTTTACTCTATCAAAACCGTTCATGATTCTGAACATTTCTATCAAATCTTCTCTTAACATCTCTGCTCTAAGGAGAACAACCCCAGCTTCTCCAATCTCTCCACATAACTGAAGTCCCTCATCCCTTGTACCATTCTAGTAAATCTCCTCTGCACTCTCTCCAGGGCCTTGACATCCTTCCTAAAGTGTGGTGCCCAGAATTGAAAACAATACTCCAACTGAGGCCTAACCAGTGTTTTATAAAGGTTTAGCATAACTTCCTTGCTTTTGTACTCAATACCTCTTTTAACAAAGCCAAGGACCTCATTTGCTGTTTTAACAGCCTTCTCAATTTGATCTGCCACGGTCAAAGATTTGTACATACAGCCCCAGGTCTCTCCGTTACACCACCCTCTTAAAATTGTATAATTTAGTTTATATTGCCTTTCATTATTCTTCCTACCAAAATATATCACTTCACACTTCTGTGCATTAAATTTAATCTGCCTTGTGTCTGGCCATTTCACCAGTCTGTCTATGTCCTCCTGAAGTCTGTTACTATCCTCCTCATTGTTTACTATCAACTTTCCTATTAAGCTGCATGACCGTACAGCGGTCTGCAGGTCTGGTGCAGGCCACTCAACGGCTTTTAAATGGAAAAAAACGCGCATATGCGGAAATTAGAATGGGCTGCGCAGCTAGTTAAAAAAAATGAGAGGGAATATTGTTCACTACATTTCCACGCTTCGTATTATCTGCAAGCTTTGAAATTATGCCCTATATACGCAAGTCTAGATCATTAATATATATCAAAAAGAGCACTGGTCTGTATAATGACCCCTGGGGAACACCACTCTATACTTCCCTCCAGTCTGAAAAACAACCGTTCACCACTACTCTCTGCTTTCTGTCCCTTAGCCAATTTTGTATCCACACTGCCATTGTCCCTTTAGTCCAATGGGCTTTAATTTTGCTAACAGGCCTATTATGTGGTACCTTGTCAAACGCCTTTTGAAAGTCCATATACACAACATCAACTGCACGACCCTTGTCAACTCTCTCTGTTACTTCATCAAAGAATGCAATCAAGTTAGTCAAACATGATTTGCCTTTACAAATCTGTGCTGACTTTCAATTGTTAGCCCATAATTTTCCAAATGCCAATTAATTTTATCCTGGATTATTGTCTCTAAAAGTTTCCCCACACCAACTTTAGGCTGACTGGCCTGTAGTTGCCGGGTATATCCCCCTTCCCTTTTTAAAACAGAGCTGTAATATTTGCAATCCTTCAGTCCTCTGGCACCACCCCAATATCTAAGGAGAATTGGAAGATTGTGGCCAGAGCCTCTGCTATTTGCACACTTACTTCACTCAGTAATCTAGGATGCATCCCATCCAGACTGGGTGACTTTTCTCCTTTGAGGACTGCCAACCTTTTAAGTACCTCCTCTATCTATTTTTATCCTATCCAATATCTCTATTATGTCCTCCTTTACTGCTGCATTGGTAGCATCTTCTTCTCCGGTGAAGACAGATGCTATGTTATCATTTAGTACCTCAGCCATGCCCTCAGCCATCTCACGATCTCTGTGGCGAGAGGGTTGCCTTTTTCGAGGCATAGTGGGGAATTCCCCAGTGCGATCTGTTGTGACGCCAACAAAGCGTCGAAGCAGCCAATCACGTTGCAGAATTCTCACAGACAGGGAAGCAGGAAATGAGAAGCTTTTTTTATCCTGACTTTTAAAAATTTTACAGAGAGCAAAACAAAGGTTGGGGCTCTCACATGGGGATAAGGTAGAACCTTAAATATCATGAATAAACTTTTTAAAAAATATTAATTTTTTTAAATGTCTGTAAAATATTATTTTTTATCGTAATGGAGAAATTTGACACTCCATAAAATTTAAATTAGTTTTTCAGGTCATAATGTTTGTTTACCAGTCAACATGCTGTTAAACCCCCAGTTACACCTAATCCAACAAGGCCTAACATTTAATGGGGTATTAAACAATGATATTACCCCGGAAATGTTCAAGTTTTCATCAGTTTCACTGATTACACTGATTGCCAGCTATGGTTTTGGCGAGTGGGGTGGGGGGCACAGCCCAGCCAGTGTTGGAGCAGTGAATGACTGACCGTAACTTCAGGATTTCTGCCTTTAGATGTGCTACATCCTGAAGTTGAGGTCAGTTTCAAAGGTGTAATAACGGCGAACGCTGTTGGTTCGCCATTATTACCCACCGCAAATTCCGGCCCAATATCTCCCTAATTGGCCGAACCCGTCCTTTGACTATCCTTTTACTATTTATGTGTTTGTAAAAGACTGTTGGGTTCCTTTTTTTTTAGTTGCTAATCTATTCTCATACTCTGTCTTTGCCCCTCTTATTCCTTTTTTAGATCTGCCTTGTACTTTCTACATTCAGCTTAGTTCTCTACTGTATTATGAACCTTACATTTGTCATAAGGCTCCTTCTTCTGTCTCATTCGAATCTCTATCTTTAGTCCTCCAGGGAGCTCTAGTATTGGGAGCCCTTCCTTTTCCCCTTGTGGAAATGTGTATATTTTGTACCCAAACCATTTCCTCTTTTCTTTCTTTCTCTATCTTTCCTGAATACCTTGCAGCCAGGAATATTAAGTTCCTAATCGTCCCCTTCTTTGAGCCTGGCCTCTGTTATTGCCACTATATCATCGTCCTATGTGGCGACTTGTGCCTGCAGCTGACCAAGCTCTGTGCATTCATGCACATGCACTCCATACCCATCCTAGACCACTTGTATTTTCCCCCTCCCAATAACTATTCTTTACTCTAGTGCTATTTGTCTCCCCCATCCTTTGTGCACCTTATTTCTGCTCTCTTAATGTTTCATGTCTCATGTTCAATTATTGTTTTGCCTACCAATTTTTGATTCTAATCCACCTGGGCCAGACCCCTTTTCAACTCACTAAAGTTAACCCCCCTCCAGTTAAATATTTTTACAGTTGATTGTTCCTTGTCCTTTTCCATAACTATTCTAAACCTGCTGATATTGTGATCACTGTTCCCCCAATGCACCCAGAATTCGATCCAGCACTGCTTCCTTCCTTGTTGGGCTTGAAACACACTGATCAAGAAAGTTCGCTTGTGCACATTTCAGGAATTGCTCCCCTCCCACCGCCCCCCCCATTTGCCGTTTACACTGATACTATCCCAGTCTATATTAGGATAATTGAAATAAAAACAGAAAGTGTTGGAAACACTCAGCAGGTCAGGCAGCATCTGTAGAGAGAGAAACAGAGTTAACGTTTCAGGTTGATGATCTTTCATCAGAACTGGAAAAGTTAGAGGTATAACAAGGTTTTAAGCAGGTGCAGAGGCAGGGAAAGGTGGGGGGAGGAAAGAACAAAAGGGAAGGTCTGTGATAGGGTGGAAGGCAGGAAAGATGAAAGAAAAAAGAAAGATTTGCATTTATATAGCGCCTTTCACTACTACCGGACATCCCAAAGAGCTTTACAGCCAATTAAATATTTTTGAAGTGTAGTCACTGTTGTAATATGGGAAACGCAGCAGCCAAATTACACACAGCAAGCTCCCACAAACAGCAATGTGATAATGACCAGATAATCTGTTTTATTTATGTTGATTGAGGGATAAATATTGGCCAGGACACTGGGGATAAGTCCCCTTCTCTTCTTCGAAATAGTGCCATGGGATCTTTTATGTCCACCTGAGAGAACAGACGGGATCTCAGTTTAACGTCTCATCTGAAGAATGGCACCTCCGACAGTGCAGCACTCCCTCAGCACTGCACTGGAGTATCAGCCTAGACTTATGTGCATAAGTTCCATGGAGTGGGACTATGAACCCACAATCCTCTGACTCAGAGGCGAGAGTGCTACCAACTGAGCCACAGCTGACACTAAACATTGTGCTTTATTAAATGACAAAAATTCTGATTGTACAAGGTAAAAGTGGGTGGTAATGAGACAAGTAAAGAAACAAAAGATTGGTCTAGAAGAGGTGTAAATGTGTACAGCAGAATCATCAACAGCTGTCGTCTGAAAAAATGGGGGCAGAGGTTATGATCTGAAATTGTTGAACTCAATGTTGAGTCCAGAAGGCTGTAAAGTGCCTAATCGAAAGATGAGGTGCTGTTCCTCGAGCTTATGTTGAGCTTCATTGGAAAAGTGCAGGAGGCCGAGAACAGTGAGGTCAGAGTGGGAGTGGAGCGGAGAATTAAAGTAACAGGCGACCAGAAGCTCGGGGTCACCTTACGGACTGAACGGAGGTGTTCAAGAAGGAGTTGGATATATTTCTTAAGGCTAAAGGGATCAAGGGATATGGGGAGAAAGCAGGGACAGGGTACTGTATTTGGATGATCAGCCATGATCTCATTAAATGGCGGAGCAGGCTCGAGGGGCCGAATGGCCTACTCCTGCTCCTATCTTCTATGTTTCTATGTTCTGCAAAGCGGTCACCCAATCTGCGTTTGGTCTCCCCAATGTAGAGGAGACTGCATTGTGATCAGCGAACACAGTATACTAAATTAAAAGAAGTACAAGTAAATCGCTGTTTCACCTGTCCACTATAAGCCCACTGACTCCCACAGCTACCTTGACTACATTTCCTCCACATCTCATTGTCATAGAATCATAGAATCATAGAATGGTTACAACACAGAAGGAGGCCATTCGGCCTGTCGAGCCGATGCCGGCTCTCTGCAAGAGCACTTCAGCTAGTCCCACTCCCCTGCCCTTTCTCCATAGACCTTCAATTTTTTTTCCTTCAGGTACTTATCCAATTTTCTTTTGAAAGCCACGATTGAATCTGCCTCCACCACCCTTGCTGCGTACAAAAGATTTTCCTCATGTTGCCTTTGGTTCTTCTGCCAATCACCTTAAACCTGTGTCCTCTGGTTCTCAACCCTTCCGCCAATGGGAACAGTTTCTCTCTATCTACTCTGTCTAGACCCCTCATGATTTTGAACACCTCTATCAAATCTCCTCACAAACTTCTCTGCTCTAAGGAGAACAACCCCAGCTTCTCCAGTCTATCCACATAACTGAAGTCCCTCATCCCTGGAACCATTTCTGTAAATTTTTTCTGCACCCTCTCTAAGGCCTTCACATCCTTCCTGAAGTGCGGTGCCCAGAATTGGACACAATACTCCAGTTGAGGCCAAACCAGTGTTTTATAAAGGTTCATCATAACTTCCTTGCTTTTGTACTCTAAGCCTCTATTTATGAAGCCCAGGATCACGTATGCTTTTGTAACCTCTTTCTCAACCTGCCCTGCCACCTTCAATGGTTTGTGCACATATACCCCTAGGTCTCTCTGTTCCTGCACCCTCTTTAGAATTGTACCCTCTAGTTTATATTGCCTCTCCATGTTCTTCCTACCAAAATGTATCACTTTGCACTTTTCTGTGTTAAATTTCATCTGCCACGTGTCCGCCCATTCTACCAGCCTGTCTATGTCCTCTTGAAATCTATCACTATCCTCCTCACTGTTCACTATACTTCCAAGTTTTGTATCATCTGCAAGTTTGTAAATTGTGCCCTGTACACCCAAGTCATTAGTTTTTAGCAAGAAAAGCAGTGGTCCTAGTACCGACCTCTGGGTCACCTTCCTCCAGTCTCTCTGTTTCCTGTCACTTAGTCAATTTCATATCAATGCTGCCACTGTTCCTTTTACTCCATGGGCTTCAATTTTGCTAGCAAGCCTATTATGTGGCACTTTATCAAATGCCTTTTGGAAGTCCATGTACATTACATCAACTGAATTGCCCTCATCAGCCTTCTCTGTTACCTCATCAAAAAACTCAAATCAAATTAGTTAAACACGATTTGCCTTTAACAAATCTGTGCTGGCTTTCTTTAATTAATCCACACTTGTCCAAGTGACAATTAATTTTGTCCCGGATTATTGTTTCTAAAAGCTTCCCCACCACTGAGGTTAAACTGACTGGCCTGTAGTTGCTGGGCTTTTCCTTATACCCTTTTTTGAACATTTGCAATTCTCCAGTCCTCTGGCACCATCCCCATATTTAAGGAGGATTGGAAGATTATGGCCAGTACCTCTGCAATTTCCACCTTTATTTCCCTCAGCATCCTAGGATGCATCCCATCTGGTCCTGGTGACTTATCTACTTTAAGTACAGCCAGCCTTTCTAGTGCCTCCTCTTTATCAATTTTTAGTGCACCCAGTATCTCAACTACCTCTTCGCTCACTATGACTTTGGCAGAATCTTCTTCCTTGGCAAAGAGAGATGCAAAGTACTCATTTAGTAACTCAGCCATGCCCTCTGCCTCCATGCGTAGGTCTCCTTTTTGGTCCCTAAATGGCCCCAACCCTCCTCTTACTACCCATTTACTATTTATATGCCTATAGAAGACTTTTGGATTACGTTTTATGTTAGCTGTCAGTCTATTCTCATACTCTCAGTTTGCCTCTCTTATTTCCTTTTTCACTTCCCCTCAGAACTTTTTATATTCTGCCTGGTTCTCACTTGTATTCTCAAAGTGACATCTGTCATATGCCCCCTTTTTCTGCTTCATTTTACTCTCTATCTCTTTCGTCATCCAGGGCTTTGGTTGCCCTAACTTTCCACCTCATGGGAATGTACCTCGATTGTACCCGAACCATCTCCTCTTTAAAGGCAGCACACTGTTCGATTACAGTTTTGCCTACTAATATTTGATTCCAATTTACATAGAAACATAGAAGATAGGAGCAGCAGTAGGCCATTTGGCCCTTTGAGCCTGCTCCGCCATTCAATGAGATCATGGCTGATCATCCAAATTCAGTACCCTGTCCCTGCCTTCTCCCCATATCCCTTGATCCCTTTAGCCTCAAGAAATATATCCAACTCTTTCTTGAATATATTTAATGAACTGGCCTCCACCGCCCTCTGTGGCAGGGAATTCCACAGGTTCACCACTCTCTGGGTGAAGAAATTCCTCCTCATTTCAGTCCTAAATGGCTTACCGCTTATCCTTAGACTATGACCCCTGGTTCTGGACTCACCGGCCATCAGAAACATCCTTCCTGCATCTAGTCTGTCCAGACCTGACAGAATTTTATAGGTTTCGATGAGATCCCCTCTCAATCTTCTAAACTCCAGTGAGTATAACCCCAATCAACAGAATCTCTCCTCATACGTCATTCCTGCCATCCCAGGTATCAGCCTGGTGAATCTTCGCTGCACTCCCTCCATGGCAAGAACGTCCTTCCTCAGGTAAGGTGACCAAAACTGCACACAATACTCAAGGTGCGGTCTCACCAAGGCCCTGTACAACTGTAGCAAGACATCCTTGTTCCTGTACTCGAACCCTCTTGCTATGAAGGCCAACATACCATTTGCCTTCTTAACCGCCTGCTGCACCTGCATGCTTACCTTCAGCGACTGGTGCACAATAACACCCAGGTCTCTTTGCACCTCCCCTTCTCCCAATCTATTGCCATTCAAATAATAATCTACCTTCCTGTTTTTGCCACCAAAGTGGAAAAGCCTCACATTTATCCACATTATAGTGCATTTGCCATGTTTCTGCCCAATCACCCAACCTGTCCAAATCGTACTGGAGTTTCACAACACCCTCCTCACAGCTTACCCTCCCACCCAGCTTTGTGTCGTCTGCAAATTTGGAGATATTACATCCAATTCCCTCGTCCAGATCATTAATATATATTGTGAACGGCTGGGGTCCTAGGACCGATCCTTGCGGTACCCCACTGGTCACTGCCTGCCACTCGGAAAACGACCCATTTATTCCAACTCTTTGCTTTCTGTCCGCCAACCAGCTCTCTATCCAAGTCAATACCTTGCCCCCAATCCCATGTGCCTTAATTTTGCACGCTAATCTCTTATGTGGGCCAGGTCCAGGATGACTAAAAAAATAATAAAGAGAGAGAAGATGAATTATGAGAGTAAACTGGCAAGAAATATTAAAACAGATAGTAAGAGCTTCTACAGGTATATAAAAAGGAAGAGTGTAGCTAAAGTAAACGGTCCCTTAGAGGATCAGAATGGGGAATTAACAATGGAGAATTAATAATGGGGAACAGGGACAGGGCAGAGACCCAAAACAAATATTTTGTATCTGTATTCATGGTAGAAGACACTAACAACATCCCAATAATGGATAATCAAGGGGCCACAGGGAGAGGGGAACTAAAGACAATCACTATCACTAAGGAAATAGTACTTGGTAAAATAATGGGAGTAAAAGACGACAAGTCCCCTGGACCAGATGACCTGCATCCCAGGGTCTTAAAAGAAGTGGCTGCAGAGATAGTGGATGCACTGGTTGCAATATACAAAAATCCCCTGGACTCTGGAGAGGTCCCAGCAGATAGGAAAACCGTAAATTTAACACCCCTATTTAAGAAAGGAGGGAGACAGAAAGCAGGAAACTATAGACCAGTTAGCCTAACATCTGTCGTTGGGAAAATACTGGAGTCCTTCATTAAGGAAGCGGTAGCAGGGCATTTGGAAAATCATAATGCAGTCAGGTTTTATGAAAGGGAAATCATGTTTAACAAATTTGCTGGAGTTCTTTGAGGATGTAATGAGCAGGGTAGATAAAGGTGAGCCAGTGGATGTACTGTATTTGGATTTCCAGAAGGCATTCAATAAGGTGCCACAAAAAAGGTTACTGCATAAGATAAGAGCTCACAGAGTTGGGGGTAATATATTAGCATGGACAGAGAATTGGCTAACTAACAGCAAGTAGAGAGTCGGGATAAATGGGTCATTTTCCGGTTGGCAAACGGTAACTAGTGGGGTGCCACAGGGATCGGTGCTGGGGCCTCAACTATTTACAATTTACATTAATGACTTGGACAAAGGGACCGAGTATAATGTAGCCAAGTTTGTGGATGATACAAAGATGGGTGGGAAAGCAAGTTGTGCAGAGGACTGAAAGAATTTGCAAAGGGATATAGACAGGCTAAGTGAGTGGGGAAACATTTGACAGATGGAGTATAATGTGGGAAAGTGCAAGTTTAACCACTTTGGTAGGAAAAATAAAAAAGCAAATTATTATTTAAATGGAGAGAGATTACAAAATGCTACAGTTCAGAAGGACCTGAGGGTCCTTGTGCATGAAGCACAAAAAGTTAGCATGCAGGTACAGCAAGTAATCAGAAAGGCAAATGGAATGTTGGCCTTTATTGCAAGGGGGCTGGATAATAAAAGCAGGGAAGTCCTGCTACAACTGTACAGGGTATTGGTGAGACCACACCTTGAGTACTGCGTATAGTTCTTGTCTCCTTATTTAAGGAAGGATATACTTGCATTGGAGGCAGTTGAGAGACGATTCACTAGGTTAATTCCAGAGATGAGGGGGTTGACTTATGAAGAAATGTTGAGCAGGTTGGGCCTATACTCATTGGAATTTAGAAGAATGAGAGGTGATCTTATTGAAACATATACGATACTGAGAGGGCTCGACAAGGTAGATGCAGAGATGATGTTTCCCCTCGTGGGGAAACCTAGAACTCGGGGGCATAGTTTCAGAATAAAGGGTCGACCTTTCAGAACTGAGATGAGGAGGAATTTCTTCTCTCAAAAGGTCGTAAATCTGTGGAATTCTCTGCCCCAGAGAGCCGTGGAGGCTGGGTTATTAAATATATTTAACGTCGAGATAGACAGATTTTTGCAAGATAAGGGAATGAAGGGTTATGAGGAGCGGGCAGGGAAGTGGCTTTGAGCCCAAGATCAGCCATGATCTTATTGAATGGGGCCAAGTGGCATATTCCTGCTCCTATTTCTTAAGGTTCTTATGTACTTTTGTTCTTATCCGTTCTCAACCCACTGAAATTGGCCCTCGTCCAATTAAATATTTTTTACTCTAGATTGCTCCTAGTCCTTTCCCATAGCTAATCTGAACCTTATGATACTGTGATCACTGTTTCCTAAATTTTCCCCTACTGACACTTGTTCCACTTGACCCACTTCATTTCCCACAACCAGATCCAGCATGCCTCCTTCCTCATTGGGCCAGAAACGTACAGATCAAGAAAATTCTCCTGAACACACTTCAGAAATTCTTTCCCCTCTCTGCCCTTTACACTATTACTATCCCAGTATATATTAGGATAATTGAAGTCCCATATTATCATTGCTCTATAGTTCTCTGTAATTTCCCTGCAAATTTGCTCCTCCATATCCTTCCCACTAGTTGGTGGCCTCTATTGTTTCTTAACTCTAACCAAGTAGATTCTGTCCTTGATCCCTCCAGGAAATCCTCTCTCTCCAGCACTGTAATATTCTCCTTAATAAATACTGCGCACCCCACCTCCTTATATCCAGGAATATTTAGTACACAATCCTGTTCTTTTTTGAGCCAGGTCTCCACTATCGCCACAACATCATATTCCCATGTGGCTTTTTGCGCCTGCAGCTCACCAACCTTATTTACCACGCTTCGTGTGTTTACACACATGGGCTAGAAATTGGATTGTTTTACGCCTCTCCTTAGCGTCCCCGGGGGCGCTAACGTGGCGCAAATGCCCGAGCACCCGGCACGGCATTGCTAATGCCTCCTGCGAATTTCAGTGGGAGGTTATTGGTGGCGGTAGCCAGCAGCGCCCTACTCCGCTGCGCCGGCAATGATGACAGCATCGCGTGCGCAGCACCCAGTTTGCGCCCCCGTCGTAAACTTCCCTTGCACCACCTGATCTATCGCTGGGCAATATGTGCGACAGCATCAGGGGGCGGTTTTGCAGTGGCGGTAGTGGGCGGCGGCGCAATTTAACGGGCAGGCGTCCGGCAGCCATTTTTATTTTGGCCGACTGTCAGCACCTGCCCCATTTCACATTTGTATGCAGGGTGCCAGCTGCGATCATTCAGCCCGGTACTCCTCTTGCGCGCTGAGCTGTTTCCACAGCACCCCGCTCCCCGGAGGTCCGGCAGGGCCCCAGTGCATGCAGCTCTAGGCCCCTTCCCTTTAATCAGGGTAGGAGTCCTGGCGCAGCTGCACATAGCGTCACCACATTAAGTAGTAGTGCCCCAAGAAGGAGGCTGAGAGCTTCCAGTAGTGCCCCACCTCCTTCTTGGGGCGCTACTACTGAATTTACAGGGAAGGGGCGCTAACATTTTCGGGACGCTTAAAATAGCGCTCCAGTGAGGTTAGCACCCCTAAATTGGCTATACCCAATTTTTCCTCCATACACTGTAAACCTATCTTAGGACTTCTTGTATTCTCTCTCAGTTTGACCCTACCTAATACCTTACTATTTCTTACTCTAGTGCTATCTGTCTCTCCCAATCCTTTGTGCACCTTGTTCTCCTTTCTAATGCTACATCCTGGTGCCCATCCCCCTGCCAAATTAATTTAAACTCTCCCCAACAACACTAGCAACCACCGCCCCCACCCCCCCACGTGGATATTGGTCCTGGCTCTGTTGATGTGCAACCCGTGCGACCTCCTCCCATGTCCCACCTCGCCCAGAATTGGTCCCAATGTCCCAGGAATCTGAAGCCCTCCCTCCTGCACCATCTCTCCAGCCATGCATTCATCTGCCACTTGTCAAGCCACTTACAACTTCAGCTGGAAGAAAATGGCAGTGGAAACACATGGAGGAGGCTCACCACAGCAGGGAGAAAGCCCGCAGATTCTCCAACGTGGCTCTTGAGGCACTGGTCATGGCCGTGGAGAGGAGGCGGGCTGTCCTTTTCCCGTACACTGGCAGGAAGCCCTTGCCACACACCTCTCGAAGGCTCTAACAGGAGATAGCTACCCATGTGACAACCAGGACAAAGGTCAGCCATCCAGTGCCGAAAGAAGTTTAATGACCTCACACGGCAGGTCAAGGTGAGTGAAGGCTTCAGCAAATGCCATATCCCACCATCTGCACCACAAGCCTCACACACTGCTCAATGCACCACACCCCCATCACTACCAACAATTCCTACCAAACTCCACTCAGACCTCACAATCATAGCTTCACTTCACCCTCACAACCTTACCACTGCTGCAACACTCACACCCACATCTCACACCTTGCACAACCATGGCAGACACATCACCCAAACATATTGCACCACACTCACTGACATACTTCTCTTTCTCTTGTATGCCAAGGTCGTGCATAATCAGAGGGAGCAGCGGAAGATGAGTGGGAAGGCAGGCTGCCACCCACGACCTCAGCCAGCTGGAGGACAGAGTGCTGGAGATCATTGGGTGGCAGATAATGGAGGCCGTGGCAACTGGAGAGGTTGAAGCCCTTGGGAACAACAATGGTATGCTCATTCCTAATCCTGCTTCTCACATCTCCTTTCCCCCCCTTCCCACAATCTCTTCTCACTTTCAAGCTGCTGATGCTGTATACATGCATATTTTGCTTCCCTCACCATACCCTGACTCTTGTGCCTTTCTGCTTTCAGATAATCAAGAACAAGCAACCCGAGCAGCCGGTCCCTGAGGCGATACAGGAGAGCGAGGAGGGAGAAGAGAAGACAGCGTCACTGCATCTGTCACTCGCAGACACCAGCTCAGAAACTGGCACTGCACGTACTTTTTAGGCTAGTGCAGTAGTGGGATCTACACAGGGTGAGGCACCGGGCATGAGTGGGCTGCACCAAGGCCATGGAGAAAGGGTAGCTTGGGGGCCAGCTCCCCGGAGGGTGAGTTTGCCCGTGCGTTCTGCTGCACACAATTCAGATGAGGACCTTGAAGGGGCGGCCTTCAGAAGAAGGGTGATGGCCATGCACACCAAATTGCTAGATGCAGTAGCAAGCCTGCCAGAGAGCCTCTCAGCAATGTAAAGATGCATGGAGGAGGCCGCCTCCAACATTTGATGGGGCTTTGCGCAGAGCTTGGAGCCCGTGATTTCCATGCTAAAAATGACGGAAAACTCCAGGAGAGACCGTGTCGGCCTAGACATGATGTTGCATGTGATGGGCGATGTCGCGGCTGCCATTGCAGCACAGGCGGAAGCGACCTAACATCTCAGTGCAGCAGTGGAAGCCTCATGAAGTCTCAGCTTGCTGCCACCCAAGATCAGTCTGCTCTCATGCAATCTCAACTTCGTGGTTAGGTTTACCAGTGTTGACCAGGGCTTGCAGGGTGTCACAGCAGTCCAGCAATCTGTGTAGTGGTAGTGGAGCAGGACCCTGCTGCCCTCTATCAGGATGACATCATTCCTGTTCCCACCACTGTGACTTGCTGTTCCCTGTCATCCAGCCAGCCCAGACTGCTGCCGCCCATGCCGTGGTGGTGCAGCCTACAGCTGGGTCTTCTAGGGCCAAAGCTGCTCGAGGTCGTCCTGCAATGCCATCTGAAGTCTCCCCCATGGAAACTCAGGAGCCTTCCACCAGCCATGCTGCAGCCACTGGAGGAACACTTCGTAGGAGCACTAGCGTAGGAAAAGGCACACGAACGACAGGCACTAAGGGATTGCACAAGAGTGATTAGTTCATATCGTAAGTGGAAATATGTGTCAATTGATTTTGGATAAATTTAGTAATTTTGTTTGGAATCTTTTGTGATGGCTCTCATTTCAGCTTTATGCCCAGGAGGATGCTGTGATATTCTGTGAGACAGGGATGGTATGATGGGGATGTGGTGAGCAATGGGGATCTGGGGTTTCATTCATTGGAATCGGAGTCTGACGAGCTATTCATGGACAGCCCATCTGAAAGGGGTTTGGCTCCCTGCATCCTCCCTCCCTCCTCATCCTCTTCCGCATCTTCCTCTTCATCATCCTCCTCCTCCTCCTCCTCTCAAGCATCCTTCTCCTGAGGTGGTCCCACAATCACTGGTGGCAATGAGAAAGGGTTAATAAATAACTTTGTAGTAAAGGGGCCTTTAGGGAAGAGTGACCATAATATGATAGAATTTTATATTGCATTTGAAAGTGATTTAGTTAAATCCGAAACTAGGAAGTCTTAAATCTAAACAAAGCAAACAATGTAGGTATGAGGGGCGAGTTGGTTAAGTTAGATTGGTAAACTACATTAAAAGGTACGATGGCTAGCATTTAAAGAATTAATACAAAATTTACAACAAATATACATTCCTTTATGGCACAAAAACCCCACAGGAAAAGTGGTCCAACAGTGGCTAACAAGAGAAGTTGAAGATAGTATTAGATCAAAGGAAGAGGCTGAAAATGTTGCCAAAAAGAGTAGTAAGCCTGAGGATTGGAAGGATTTCAGAATTCTGCAAAGGAGGACCAAGAAATTGATAAAGAAAGGGAAAATAGAATGAGAGTAAATTAGCGAGAGACATAAAAACAGACTGTAAAAGCTTCTATAGGTGTAAAAAGGAAAATATTAGTGAAAGTAAATGTGGGTCCCTTACACACTGAGACAGGAGAAATTATAATGGGGAATAAGGAAACGGAAGAAGATGCAAAAAACTTCCCAGAAATAGTGAGGAACTGAAAGAAATTAGCATTAGTAAAAAATAGTACTGGAGAAATTAATGGCACTGAAAGCCAATAAATCCCCTGGATGTGATAGCCTACATCCTAGGGTTTTGAAAGAGGTGGCTATAGAGATAATGGATGCATTGATTGACATTTTCCAAAATTCCATAGATTCTAGAACGGTTCCCGCGGATTGGAAGGTAGCAAATGTAACCCCACTATTTAAGAAAGGAAGGAGAGAGAAAACGGGGAACTACAGATGAGTTTGCCTGATAACAATAGTAGGGAAAATGCTAGAATCTATTATTAAAGGACGTAGTAACAGGGCACTTAGAAAATAATAGAGTTTTTGAGGTTGTAACAAGCAGAATAGATAAGGGGGAACCAGTGGATGTGGTGTATTTGGATTTTCAGAAGGCATTCAATAAGGTGCCACACAAGAGGTTATTAAACAAAATTAGGGCTCATGGGTTTGGGGGTAATATACTAGCATGGATTGAGGATTGGTTAACAACAGAAAACATAAAGTAGGAATAAACGGGTCATTTTCGGGTTGGCAGGCTGTAACTAGTGGGGTACTGCAAGGATCAGTGCTTGGGCCTCAGCTATTCACAATCTATATCAATGATTTGGATGAGGGGACCAAATGTAATATATCCAAGTTTGCTGATGATACAAAGCTAGGTGGGACTGTAAGTTGTGAGGAGGATACAAGGAGGCTTCAAGGGATATAGACAAGCTAAGTGAATGGGCAAGAACATGGCAAATCGAATATAATGTGGAGAAATGTGAAGTTATCTACTTTGGTAGGAAAAATAGAAAAGCAGAGTATTTTTTAAATGGTGAGAGATTGGGAAATGTTGGTGTTCAGAGGGACCTGGGTGTCCTTGTACACGAATCACTGAAAGTTAACATGCAGGTACAGCAAGCAATTAGGAAAGCAAGTGGTATGTTGGCCTTTATTACAAGAGGATTTGAGTATAAGAGTAAAGACCTCTTACTGCAATCATATAGGGCCCTGGTGAGACCACACCTGGAGTATTGTGTGCAGTTTTGGTCTCCTTACCGAAGGAAGGATATACTTGCCATAGAGGGAGTGCAACAAAGGTTCACCAGACTGATTCATGGGATGGGGCGATTGTCCTATGAGGAGAGATTGAGTAGACTAGGCCTGTATTCTCTAGAGTTTAGAAGAATGAGAGTTGATCTCATTGAAACATACAAAATTCTTACAGGATTTGACAGGGTAGATGCAGGGAGGATGTTTCCCCTGGCTGGGGAGTCTAGAAACAGGGGTCACAGTCTCAGAATAAGGGGTCGCCCATTTAGGCTGAGATGAGGAGAAATGTCTTTACTCAGAGGCTGGTGAATCTTTGGAATTCTCTAACCCAGAGGACTGTGGAAGTTCAGTCATTGAGTATATTCAAGACAGAGATCGATAGATTTTTGAATATTAAGGGAATCAAGGGATATGGGGATAGTGCAGGAAATTGGAGATGAGGTAGAAGATCAGCCATGATCTCATTGAATGGTGGAGCAGGCTCGAAGGACCAAATGGCCTACTCCTGCTCCTATTTCTTATGATCTTATCTTATGCTACACCCTCATGATGGCAAAGTTGTGAAGCATGCAGCAGACTACCACGAAATGGGACAGCTCCTCCGGCATGTACTGAAGAGCTTCTCCCGAGCAGCCAAGGCAGTGGAACCATTGCTTCAGTCGCCCGATGGTCTGCTCAATGATGTTCCTGGTGGAAGCATGGCTCTCATTATATGTATGCTGGGCACGAGTGGTGGGGTTGCGGAGGAGAGTCATGAGCCAGGTGCAGAGCGGATAGCCCCTGTCTCTGAGCAGCCACCCTTGAGTTTGATGTGGTGGCTGGAAGATTGCTGGATGACGTCATCATGGCTGCTGCCAGGATAACAAGCATTGACCATAAGGAAGTGCTGGCGTGGTTGCACACCAACTGCACATTAAGTGAGTGGTAGCCTTTGCGGTTACGGAAGATCTCAGGATTGTTATGCGGCACCCGCAAAGCCACGTGGGTGCAGTCGATGGTGCCCTGCACCGTGGGGAAGCCTGCTATCCTGGCAAAGCCACATGTGCGCTCAGCCTGCTTCTCTCTGCTCAGAGAGAAGACAACGTAGTCCCTTCTCCTGGTGTAGAGAGCCTCTGTGACCTCCTGGATGCAGCAATGGATGGTGAACTGGGAGATGTTAGCTATGTGTCCTGCTGCAGACTGGAAGGATCCACTGGAGAAGAAATTGAGGGCCGCAATGACCTTGACTGCCACTGGGAGAGCTGTTTTTGCCCTTCTCTCAGGCTGCAGGTCTGGTTGCAGGAGGTGGCAGTGTTCTGTGACCAACTCCTTGGTGAAGCAGAGCCTCCTAATACACTGCTCCTTGCTTAAGTGGATATAAGAGAAGTGCTCTCGTAAGACCCTAGGTGGGTAAGAACTCCTGTTGAGAGCCCTCCTCCTCCTCCCACTGCGGCATTTTTTTGTCTTTTTCGCTGCCTCTGCTCTCTCTCCCTAAGATACTTGAGCACTAGGGGGACTGACAGAAGAGACCCCACAACTGTGTGCAAGTGCTGTGAGCAGGAGCTTTTAAATAAGAATGAAGGCGTTCTCCACTTGCCCTAACACTCCCTGTCACCTTAGGACCTTGATAGAAGTTTATAAAGCTGCTGGACTTGCAGAAAGTTGCACAGAGCCAGTCAAACCAGAGAAACATGTCAGGTGCAAGTTGTTGCTGGTGATCTCTTTAATTAATGCTGCTGGAGCCTCCTTCCTGCTTGTTGTAGGGGGTGGCGTGTGGCGCATGCACCCAGTCAGCTTCGCCTCTGACTGTCCCTTGAGCAGTTCAAATCGTTCCCACACCCCTGGGTTCTAGACACCGGACTTAGGTACAGGCAGCGATGCAGAAAATCAAGTAGACAAGTAGTTTGGTATAAGAAAACCAAGATTTTATTAAAAGCAGAATACAACAATCTTATGAAAAATTACTGGTATGGAAATACAGGCATATACAATAATTATACATACATGGGAATGGGGAACACACGGCACATCGAGGGAAAAACAACTACATTAACAATCCCCTTATCCTTATCCCACCCCAATACCTAACTAGATTAAGCTATGAGGGGCCAGGAATTCATGCTCACCAATCCAAAACCGGTTGCTTTAACAGTTGTGATTTTTGAGGTTTGGCCCTGCTGTCCTTTGGGGTACCCCATCGCCACGTGGTCTCAGGGCGCGGCACTGGAGTTGTTGCTGTGACACACCTTCCCTCTCTTCAGCTACCGTCATCGTCTCGTCGCGATGGGTTTTCTTCTTCTTCTCCCGCGGGCGGTCGTCGGCGGTAATAGTACGGTTGGGGGGTCGGTTGGCAGTCTTCACTGCTCTCTTGATTTTACTACCCAAGCTTTGAACGCCCATATATTTGTTGCGGCGTGGACACCCGTGTCTAACGCCAGCTTATTCGCAGTGTTCAAATGCCAACTTATTCTCACTGTCCATACATACACTGCCAATTTCTTCCCCAAACACCAGCTTATAACTAGGCGTTTGGTTTTTACCAATGTGTCTTTCGCTGCCCTTCTCTGCTTTTATCGGTTACCCTCTTCTTCGTCTCGTCTCGTCTCGCCTCGCCTCGTTGTGGCCTGTGTGTCCTGCGTGTTATTGAACTCGGGTCTCGTTCTCCTCCCGTGTTTGGCCCCAGTGTGATAGGCGTCCTCGGTTGTTGAGCGGTGCGGGGAGCGAGAAGAGAGTCTGCCCGAGGCCAGGGCGCGAGTACGAGCGGCAGCAGCGCAAGGCCACCGGCGAGAGTCAAAGTCAAGAGCAAGAGTAAGAGAGCGATTGCTACTGATGGGCCTCCAATTATACCCTCCTTATCTGCGCGTCAAATCAGGTCAGTCCATTGTTTCACTTTTGGTGGGCTGTTTTAAATGATTACAACCATTTATTTTAACTACTTTAAGGAGTGGTTATCTCCGGGTCTAATGGCCCCGATATCCTGGTTGCTTTGTCATGGATAAGACTTGATTGTCCTCATCCTACCTTGATGGCTACTCTGAGCTGTTATCGATTAAACATGCAGAAAGCTAATGGCCACAATTATGGGCCCATCTAGCTTGATTCAATTCAAGTCAAATAAATGTGTATTCTGTGTTTACTTTGTCTGGCTGGGCTCCAAAGAGTCTCTGATCACAGATTCCTGCATTTTAATGTTTCGTCTCCGGGCTTGCTTGTTGGCAGAGCCTTGCTTTTAAAAATCCTGTCAATGTTGGTCACGAGGTTTACAGAAGCCATTTTGGGTACCCTGTTTTTCAATAACTTGTTCAAAACAGGGTCCCTTGATCCGTAACTTGGGGAGTGCAGGAATTTTGAGAATCCTGCAGCTTACACTCTTGTCAACGTTCCTTAGCTCGTCGCACTGATGGCATGCCATAACTCGCAGATCGGGCATCAAGATATAGTTGCCTTGGAGGCGGTGCAATGAAGGTTCACTAGATTGATTCCTGGGATGAGTGGTCTCTCCTATGATGAGAGATTGGGTAGGATTTTCATTGGGCCGTGGAGTCGGGATTGGAGGCGTGTGGGGGGTTAAAATCCCGAAATCAGGGGTCCCGACCACATCCCACGGTGGCATAGTGGTTAGCACTGTTGCCTCACAGCGCCAGGGACCTGGGTTCAAATCTGGCCTCGGGTGACTGTCTGTGTGGAGTTTGCACATTCTCCCTGTGTCTGCGTGGGTTTCCTCTGGGTGCTCCGGTTTCCTCCCACAGTCCAAAGATGTGCAGGTTAGGTTGATTTGGCTATGATAAATTGACCCTTAGTGTTAGGGGATTAAATACGTGGGGTTACAGGAATAGGGTGAGATATGTGTCGGTGCAGGCTCGATGGGCTGAAATGGCCTCTATCTGCACTGTAGATCCTGTGATCCTGCACCCAACCCCCCTCCATGCCAGTTTCAAAGGAGGCGGGTACCTGCCCCGCACTGGGACCCGCCTACCCGAGGCGGGAAGGGATTAGTGCCAATTAACTGCCTGTTAACAAGTAGTTAGCAGGTAGTTTTTAACCTAATCCCTATTTTTAATGCTAAAGTGTGGGATTCCTGATGGCTCCAAACCACGCCAAGTTAGAAGAGGCGGGCCGTCGGGTTGAAGGACTTGGAGGGGTCGAAATGTTGGTGTTCAGGTGAGTGATGGGTGCATGAGTGCAAAGGTAAGTGTGTATGGTATGTCTAAAATGTTTAAAGAAGTTTAAATTACCTTTTCTTACCTTTTCAGCCTTCCTTCCTTTAGGTCTCGGGAGTCCCTTATCTCACCGGCACAGAAAGCAGAATGGCTGTGGACTGTCAAAAGTGACAGCCTTCGGCTTTCTGTGCAGGAGAGATTTCTAACTGAGTCTGTGGAGAAGGACTCAGGTTAGAAGTAAGACTGTCAGTGTTTGACAGCTTCAAACAGCTGTGAAACGCTGATATTTCATGTCAAAACCTCTTGACCGATGAAATTTCAGTCTGTGACACCTGTTGCCGTGTGGTCCTTAATTGGCCTGCTGAGCTCAACAAGGTCAATCAAGTTAAAATCGCGTGGATTGGCCACATCTCGATGGAGGCGGGACTACAACCCCGAAAGTTGTAGTCCCGCCTCCTACCCGACTCCTGAATGAAAATCCAGCCCATTGTGTAGAATGGGCCTATACTCTCTGGAGTTTGGAAGAATGAGAGGTGATCTCATTGAAACATATAAGATTCTGAAGGGAATTGACAGGGTAGATGCCGAGACGTTGTTTCCCCTGGCTGGAGTGTCTAGAACTAGGGGGCATAGTCTCAGGATAAGGGGTAGGCCATTTAAGACCGAGATGAGGAGTAATTTCTTCACTCAGAGGGTTGTGAATCTTTGGAATTCTCTGCCCCAGAGGGCTGTGCATGCTGAGTCTTTGAGTATATTCAAGGCTGAGAAATATAGATTTTGGACTCTAGGGGAATCAAGGGATATGGAGATCGGGCGGGAAAGTGGAGTTGAGGTCGATGATCAGCCATGATCTTATTGAATGGCGGAGCAGGCTTGAGGGGCCGTATGGCCTACTCCTGCTCTTATTTCTTATGTTCTTATATTGTAAGATCGGTTGCACACTCACTGATGTCACGATCTGCATAATCTACATATCCCTAGCGAGTGCGGACATTGGCAGCGGTGGCAGCCATCTGAAAATGGGCAGAAGAGCGGCGGCCGACAAATTTTTGCCCAAATCTGGCGGTAACGGGTGGCGCTAAACCCCTGAATTTGTAGGCCCGTATTTGTTCAAGCACTACATGGAATTTTATTGAATTTCTGTGTGTATTAAGTTGATATTGTGTGTAGTACAATGAAATGTAAGAAGGATAGGGGACTATATATAGTTTGAGGATTGTAGAATATTGATTTCAGAACATTTTTTATATGCTAGTTGATAATCCAATGTCGGAGAATATGGTCACCAACGTTCCCTCAAAGCCGTGTGCCCGTGGTGCTGTCTGCTGGTCTCGCGCAGCCCGGGATCCGCATTTCCAATTTCAAATTCTGTGCATGCGTGTAACTTTGAATAAGCCACAGCCCATTAAAGGGATCGCGTGACCAAATTTAAAATTAGTGGTAACATTGATGGTCACTCCATTACCTGTATCTGCTGTCTTTGTGTTGCTGTTGCTCTTCCTGGCCCTCCTCTTCCGCTTCTGATTCTATCTTTCACTTCTCTTCTGCTTCTCTTCCCTGAACTCTGCATTTTATTTTTCTCTTTTTCATCTTTTCTTCTTTCCTTTCAGGAGGAATGTGATGAGTGGTATGGCAGGGAAAGGAGCCACCAATGGCTGTAGGTCGGGATTAGAGGGAAAATGTGGTCCTCAGCAGCTCCCTTCCCATCCCGTGCTCCAATCATATGCTTCCCCCTACCCCTTCATCTTCCCACTACCACTTCCCTTCCCTACCGTCCTCCCTCTCCCCTCACTGCCCCGCCACTTTTCCTTTGATCTATTAGCTCCAATATTACTTACCTCATCCTTAACCCTCTATTCACTCCAATTTGCTCTAAGAGTGGGTGGTAGTAGGCCCGAGTCCCCCTGACGCTCCACCATTTTGCCTTCTCCGCTCTATTTCTTACCTTCCCTTTCTATGTTTCCCTCAAAGAAGCTTTGTTTGTTATCAAAATTCAGTTAAAAATAAATCAAATTAGAATGAGAAAAAACACTGGGGGAAAAATTCAGTGTGGCCCCGTTAGGGGCGACATTATCGGCCGTGTGCAAAGTTTAGCGCCTGGTGCTAATTATCGCCTCCGACGGCAAAGTTGGCTTTTATCGCCCCTGGAGGTGATTGGAGCGCTAAATCAGGCGCCTCACACCTGGTGCAAAGGCTGAGGAGCGAGGCGCTACCTCAGAGCGCTGGCGAAGCAAGCAAGGGCAAATCAAAATGAACCTGCAAAGTGCTGCTCAGTACTCAAAACCCCTTCACACAGTGTTGAATCTCTCCAGAAGTCTCTCTCTCTCTCTCAGAATGTGTGGTGCAAAAATATCACCAACAAAAAAAGGCAGGAAGCGGTCGCCTTTAAATAGCGCTCTCCCAGTCCCTTTCTGACTGCAAAACGCTTCCCTCAACCTGTCGTTGATAGCGGCAGGCGATAAGACAGGGGACGCCACTCAATATCCGGTCCGGGGCACTACCGGGGTGTTGCGCACTCGACTGACGTCATGATCTGCCGGCACAGGAGATCGTGGCGGTAATGTTTAGCGCCGCCGCAAAATGTCTAGTTAATTTCGCGAGCGCTGCAAACATCGCCGCACCTGGGCGCTAGTTGCTTTGCACCCCATTAGCGCCCTCTTAAGGCGTTAATGGGAGGTGCAAACAACTGAATTTTTCCCCCACTGTCTGTAAATCCCGACCACAAATTCAGGGCCAATATTCACATTATTGTCAATATGTATTTTGGATTTTTTAACATTTTGTTTCAATTGTTATTTCAGACATTAGAAATCTAATGAGAAAAAAAGTATTTTGAGTGATTTATGGGAACGTAGTAGCCAGATTGCACAATCACAGTCACCAGATTATATTGGCGAAAACTATTCTAAATGTGGACATAGGTATTCACAAAGCGTGTAACAACAATGTGACAACAGGAAGTCAAGTTATGTTGTAAGAAAGTTTGCACACCTCTAAGATTTCTAATATATTACAGATAAATAGGTAAATATCTAAAGAATTGCTGTGGTTAACAGCTAGCCTTTGTGAGGATATTTACACGGTGGGCACATTAGTCTAATTTTTCTTCAGCATCTTGCTCACCTCACTTTTACAATGCTTTTGATACAATAGAAAAAGCAGGATTATTTGTAAATTCGGATACCTAATCCAGTAAAACGTTCGATTCGGTGCAATATTGTAAAATTAGCTGAGCAATTTTGCATCAAAATGTTGTCTAAAAAAATACATAAGCACTTGTATGCAATTGAAAAATAATGTGGAGCTTGTAATGTGGCATAATGTCAATACAAAATTATTGATTTTAGTCATTTAGATATTATAATGAGAGCAGAAAAACAGGAAGATTAAAATGTGCATAATATTCCAGTTCTCTATGTGGCCAATGATGCTTGAGGGCCTGTTTTGCAATCATGTTTTAATTATGAAGCATTTATTCTATTATTGCAGGAAGCATAAATAAAGGAGTAATGGAGAGGGTTGATGAGGATAGTGCAGTTTATGTTGTGTAAGTGGACTTTCAAAAGGCTTTTGATAAAGTGCCACATATTAGACATATTAGCAAGATTGAAGACCATAGGACCAAAGGGGCTGTGGCAGCATGGATACAAAATTGGCTAGCAGAGAATAGTGGTGAATGGTTGTTTATTAGACTGGAGTAAAGAATACAGTTGTGTTCCCCAGGGGCCAGTGTTGGGACCACTGCCTTTTTTAAATATATATTAGTGAACTGGACATAGATATAGGGGGCATAATTTCAATATTTGCAAATGACACAAAGCTTGGAAATGTGGTAAGCAGTGAGGAGGATAGTAGCAGACTTCAGGAGGACATAGACAGATTGGTGAAATGCACAGACACATGGCAGATAAAATTTAATGCAGAGAAGTGTGAAGTGATGTATTTTGGAAGTAAAAATGAGGAGAAGCAATATAAACTAAACGGAACAGAGAGACACGGGGGTTCATAGACACAAATCTTTGAAGGTGGCAGGACAAGTTGATAAGGCTGTTAAAAAAGCATACAGTGTCCTTGGCTTTATGAACAGAGGCATAGAGTACAAAAGCAAGTAATTTATGAAAAACTTTTATAAATCAGGCCTCAGCTACCGTAATGTGCCCAATTCTGGGTACCTCAAGGTCTTGGAAAGGGTGCAGAGATTTACCAGAATTGGACCAGGGATGAGAGACTTTCAGTTATGTGACTAGACTAGATAAACTTGGATTTGTAGGGGGTGGTGGGGTTGGCGCGTGCGCCCAGTCAGTTATGCCCCTGACTGTTTGTGAGCGGTTCGAATCGCTCCCATGCCCCTGGGTTCTAGACACCGGACGTAGGTACAGGCAGCGATACAGAAAAGACTTGAGTAGGCAGGTGGTTTGGATGTAAGAAAACTAAGATTTTATTAAACAGAAAATAACACAGTCTTACGAGAAGTTACCAGTATAAAATTACAGGCAAATACAAATAACTATACTTATACAGGGAATGGGGAACACACGGCACATCAAGGGAAAACAAACTATCTTAACAATCCCCTTATCCTTATCCCACCCCCTATACCTAACTAGATTAAGCTATGAGGGGCCAGAATTCATGCTCACCAATCCAAAATAAAACCAACTGTTAACGAGTGCGAGTTTTGAAGTCTGGTCTCTGGTCCTTCTAGGTACCCCGTCGCCACGTGGTCTTCAGGGGCGCGGTGCTGGGTCTGCTACTGCGACATACCTTCTCCCCTCCGCTGCCGTCGTCGTTGTCTCATCGCGATGGGTTCTCCTCTTCTTCTCCCTCGAGCGGTGGCCGGCGGCACCGTTGTGCCGACAGGGCAGCTGGCAGTTTTAACTGCCTAGATTTTCCTACCCAAGCTTAGGAACACCAGTCTATTCGTCGTGGCGTGGCCACCTGCATTTTCGCAGTGTTCAATGAGGAATGTTCATCTTCCCAAGTGCCAGCTTATAACTAGGCGCTTGGTTTTCTTATCAGTACGTTTCTCGCTGCCCTGCTCTGCTCTTATTGAGTTGTTACCATCTTCTTCGTCTGTACTCGTCTCGTCACGTTGGACTACTATACGAGTCCTGGGCTACCTGCTCAACTTCGTCTCGCCCCTTTCTGCGGCCTGGGCGTCCTGGATGGCTATGGACTTGGGTCTCGTTCCTCTCCCCTGCTGTTGGTATGGTGTAACTGGTTACTGAAAATCTGCTACGGGGAGAGAACCCGCCATGAGGCCAGGGCACAAGTATGAGCGGCAGCCCAAGAGGCTGGAGCCACGAGAGCAGAGCAAGAGCCAAGAAGAGCAGAGAGCAGAGAGCGAGATTGCTACCCGGGGCCTTCAGTTATACTCCTTACAAAAACCCTTACCTGCGTGCCAAATCAGGTTATTTCATTGTCCCAATCTTGGCGGGCTAGTTTAAATAATTGTAGCAATCTAAACTAACTGTTTTTAGATGGCCGGTGATCGCACCTACTGGCCTGATGTCTGAGCTGTATTGTTATTAATGCATTTTAATTGGCCTGCCCAGCCTCGATGGCTTCCTTAAACTGTTTCTGATTATTTATGCAAACAACTTGATGGCCTCAAGTATAGGCCTAACTGGTTTTGGTCTGTCTACGATTTGGCTTAATGCATATTCAGAGTCCTGCTGTCTGCTTTTCAAAATACAAAAGTCCTTTCAGTGTTCTAAAGCATTGAAGTGCTGCAAACACTGACAATCACTGCACAGAGGTGCAGGGCTGCACCCAGGTTCTCCCATGACCCCCTCCATATGCTTGTGGAGGGAGTTACAGCATGCAGGGAGGTCCTGTTCCCTTCCAATGGGCAGAAGAGACCTCGCCAGGAGACAAATACAACCTGGTTGCACATTGCGCAGGAGGATACAAGCAGGGATGTGTTCAGGAGGACCTGGCTACAGTGGCGCAAATGTTTCAATTATCTCATTAGATCACGAAATGTAAGTACAAAGCCACACTCAACCTCATCCTCCTGTCCCTCTTATCACATCCCCATCACTTTGCCTTCCCTATCCTACTCCTGCACATCCTTACACACACCAACATACCTTGCACCGCTACCCATCCCTCTCTCTATCTACATTATCACATCTCACTGGCCACCCCTCACACTCACCCTCATCCTAGTGCAATCATACCAACTAACAACACACAAGGGTAGCCACTTGGGTGTTTTATCCAATATTCATGTAAAGTTTCTGTTAATGTGCTGTCAAACATTGAAACCTTTATTTTGAACACTTTATGTTCTTGGACAGATTTATGTGCACCTTTGGAAGTGGTTTAGTGAGCTGCAGTGAATGGTGAGACAAAACAGTACCCCCTGCAATGGTGGTGAGTGTGAAAGGAATGGCTTGGATATTGTAGGGATGCTTTATGGTGTTGGTGTGGGGTGATGCCAATCTGGCACATCATGTGGCAGCCAGGGTGTACAGCTTCAAGTGAAGTAAATCTGGCCATGGTGAGGCCATCACTGGCCTCCCAGGCAGCAATGTGCTTGGGTGCTGATGTCTTGTATCCTGTGCAGCATCAGGTGATTGCGGAGAAATCTGGTGTTGTTGTTGATGCTGCTAGTGTGCCTGGTGCTGCTGGTGTTGGGGCTGATCGTGGTTGGATTCTGAGGACCAAGGTGAGACAGTATAAAGGGCACCCATGTTGATGGAATAGGTGGCAGGTGAAGTAAAGGTGACAGAAGCATTCTGTCAATGGTGAGAGAGTTCTTCCAATGAGGTGACACTGGATGGAGAGTGGAAAGTGGAAAGCCTGCAGAGTCTCTGCTGGAAACAGCTTCTGTGCTTGAAAAGTGATCACCTGTCAGGTGGGAGCTTTTACTGTACATTTGAAGCTGCCAAGTAATCAGCTGGAGCAATGGCCACTGAACTCCCACCTCAGGTTGTCAGCCATGGTCCCCGAACAGTGTAGTTGCCGTGGTCATACAGTTAAAGTCAAAAGGTAAATTAAAAAAGCCTGTTAAGCACCAGTCAACTAGCTGCTAATGAATTTAATTGGGTCCCCCGCCGCTGCCAGTTAGGCCTGCTCAGCATTGACAGACCCGACATTGGGAAAGGTGCGTTGCCAACCCACTGTCAAAAAAAAAAACATTTTCCCACCTGACCTGCCACTCGCTACCCCCCTGCAAAATCTCGGCCATATGATTCTTTGAAATTAAAAAAAAACTTTTTCTCAGCAAAATTAGATAAGTTTGTGTTAAGGAGTAAAACTTTATAAATTTGCGCTATGAGCAGGATCATAGTTCAAATCCTGCTAGAGACTGTATTTGCATTGACAGCAGTATTTTGCAACCAAAAATAAAAACATCAGGTTTCATTGTGTGTAACAAATAACCATCATAAAGGGGTTTCTTCTCAGTAGGCACTAATAATCATGCTTGGCTTAATAGGAATCTGCATTTAATCATTAATTCCAACCTCTAGGGATTGACTGATTAAGCAAACAACTTTTAAGTGCTTGGGAGATGTTTTCTGTTGTGCATATACAGATAACCAAAACAATGGGGCACGGTGGCATAGTGGTTAGCACTGTTGCCTCATCAGCGCCAGGGACCGGGGTTCAAATCTGGCCTCAGGCGACTGTCTGTGTGGAGTTTGCACATTCTCCCTGTGTCTGCGTGGGTTTCCTCCGGGTGCTCCGGTTTCCTCCCACAGTCCAAAGATGTGCAGGTTAGGTTGATTTGGCTATGATAAATTGACCCTTAGTGTTAGGGGATTAAATACGTGGGGTTACAGGGATAGGGTGGGATATGTGTCGGTGCAGGCTCGATGGGCCGAAATGGCCTCTATCTGCACTGTGGGGATTCTGTGATTCTGTGAATGGTTATACCAAAATAGTATTGATTGTTGAATAAAGATCGTAGAATGTGAAAATCCTGTACAAACTAATAATACTTTAGTCAAGCATCTTATGTGTTTGGAGAGCTAATGTTAAATGATTACATTTCATTTTTATTTTTTAAAACCTAAAATATAAAATGGTAATTTTAAAATAAAAATTCTGACTTTCAAATTATAAAATTAATATGGCTCTTCGCTGAAGTTAATATGGAGATTTGAACCCATCCCCATATATACACAGTAAAATTATAAATCTAAATACTTAGGCCTAGAAATTCGGTATAGCCGCGTTTGGGGTGCTAGTCCTGGCGATGCGCAAAGTTTAGCGCCAGGCGCAATTTAGCGCCACCTAGCACGATATTGGGTTGCAGCGCCCCTAAAGGTGATTGCGGCACTAAATCAGGTGCTGCACACTACTCTTAAGGCGCTAACCCGGCGGCGCAACCCAATTTCGCGGTGGCGGGGCGCAGCGACGGTGCTGTCAATAATCACTTTCCCTGAGACACACTGGCGCCGGCCAGCTCTTAAAGGGGCAGGTCAATTGGCATCACAAGACACACTCACTGCCTTGTAGGCCTTCAAAGCGGTGGGAGCCTACTTGTGGCGCACCAGCCTAGCAAGACATGGAAAGGGTGAGGCAGAGTGTGGAACGCCTCACTGATGGGGCATTGGAATCAAGGCCAAGGAAGATGGTCGGAATGTGATTTATGTTTTGGACAGTCTCCCGGGTGTGACAGGCAGTTATGTGTCAGTGTATTCATTTTGCTTTCTGTCGCCATAGCTTTCTCATGTTTGAAGGAACCACATTTTGTGTAATGAAACACTTTCTTCATTTACAATGGCCATGCCTGCTATTTACATGCATCTTGCCCTTCACAGGCTTGGGGGTATCAGACCAGTTCCATTCCTGTTCTTGGAATGGCAGCAAGCATTCCGTGAGAGGGGCCTAGAAGCTACTTCTGATCAGCCTCTGACGCGCAGCCTGAGAAGAGCCGCCCGCGTAGAAGTTCAGGCCAGCAGGCATCTTCTCAGCCACCGACAGCGATGTCCTGCACCTTATCTGAGGCTGCAGATCTGGCTGAAGTAGCTGGCACAGCTCAGTCACCACCTCCTTTCTAAATCGCAGCCTTCTGACACACTGCTCCTCCGGCATGTTCATGTGGGAAAACTGCTGTCGGAAAACCCTGCCAGCGTAAGGTCTGCTGTGGTGACGTCTGTTGGCCCTCCTCCATCTGGCCATGCCCGCCCCCCTCTCCCAGCGTCTCAGTGCCCTTTCCAGATGATTCAGCAGCAGGACGTTCCCCTCCAATGCAGCCCCCATAATAAGTGCCCACAGGAAGGTTCCCCGTTGTCAAGGCTCACCAACAGCAAGGTGATGGTCAGAACGCTGAAGAGCATCTGCCTGCGCTGGCTCAGTGGTCAAATGGCTCTCAGTGTGCAGCTCAGCAACTCTTTGTAGCTCTCGAGGAAGTTGTGCTCCAAAAATGGCTGCTGCTTTTAAACCAGACCAGTCCCCTTTAAATAACGCTCCTCCAGCCCGAGAGCGACTTGGTAAGGTTCCAGGTAAGCTGTCGCTATTAGCGCCAGGCGCTACGGAGGAGGGCGCCACTGAATTTCCAGCCCGGGGCGCCTAAAAGGCGTTGCACACTCAAATGACATCATAATCAGCCTGCGCCCATGAGCGGGCGCTAAGATTTAGCGCCGGCGCTAAATGCATGCTCAATATGGGGCGAGGTGCTAGGCACCCTGCGCCCGCCCGGAAATTGGCTGGCGCCCCACTTCTCAGCTTCTTTAGGCGTTAATCGGTGGCGCTAACAACCGAATTTCTCCCCCTTAGCTTTTTTGCTACTGTTAATGTAGGTAACCTTTGGGGTTAATTTTGCCTTTGGGAGATATCAATTCAGCCACCCAATGGAAATGAAAAACGGCAACTGAATCAATATCGTCCGTTTTACACTATCATTCAAAGTCAAAATTACCCACTTTATATTGTGTTACTTTATTATAGATTCCATGGTGTGGAGATGCCGGTGTTGGACTGGGGTGGACAAATGTAAGAAGTCACACAACACCAGGTTATAGTCCAACAGTTTTATTTGCAATCACAAGCTTTCGGCGCTCCGAAAGCTTGTGATTGCAAATAAAACTGTTGGACTATAACCTGGTGTGTGACTTCTATTATAGATTCAGTACAGTTCATTGCAATTGCAGGGTAAATTCTCCAATCCTGTGCTCCCAGTGGGGAACCATGCTTGAAGGGAGCACGAACTGGAGAACTGGCGCTGCAGTGTTGTAACCCTGGGTGAATTTTAACTTTTGGGAGGCTGACCAGTGGAGCAGAGGAAGCTATATATAACTTATGCTATACCAGACTTGCAAGTGTTTAACGGTGGCATGGGATCTGCTCTTTCTTACCACTAGTGGGGTCAGGGTAGGGAAGACAATGGGGGAAGTTTTAACCCCCAAAAATGGGTGTGTATGGGTTCGGTGGCATGTAAAAATGTAAAAAATCTGAAACCCGCCTCCATCCTGCCCACTTGCGGTTTTAATGGAGGCAGGATGGGGGGCAAGTAACCAACCCACTCACATGAGTCCAACTGTGTTTCCCGGGCTTTGGGAAACCCGTCGGCTAAAGGGAGCAAGGTCTGCAGGATCCAGGGGGTAAGTGCCTTTCCAAGTACTTACCTGCTGGATGCAGTTTATCTGCTTCACCCACCCCCCGTGATGGGACACCACCCGACCTTTCCAATCTCCCCCCGACTCTTCCGATCTCCCCACTGAGGCCCTTCCAATCTCCCCCCACTATGGACCCTTCCAATCTCCTCTCCTAAGGCCCTTCCAATCTCCCCCGAAACCGACCCTTCCGATCTCCCCCTCCCGAGGCCCAGAGGCCCCGATCTTCCCCCTCCCCCCCCCGGCCTCTGATCTCCTCCACCACCGACTTGTTTCGATCTCTGTCTGTGGCCCCTGATCACTCCCTCTCTCCCCTCCGTTCCCTGACTGTGGCCTGGTGCCGAAGGCCTACCCACCCGACAGCCAGCCAGCCGTTCAATCTGCCTGGCTGCGGCCGGCTAAATGGAGACGAGAAATGCTAATCAGGTCCTGCCGTTAAATTCGGCAGGACATGGGGGAAACCTGTTCTTCCAGATTTCCCGACCTCATATCAGTCCCCGTTCCCTCCCTGCCTCCGATCTAATATCCAGCCAAATGACTTTTTCACTATTACTAAATGTTCTTAGCCTTTCACATGCTGTTAATTCTATTTAATAGCATAATAAATGGAATAGAATTTTATCACATTATTATAGTTTAACATTAACATAGTTTCAAATCAATAAAGCTCAACCTATACATCAAAGTTGTTTTATTTATGATATTTCTTTAAAAATGGTAACTTGGCTGCCCGTATCCTAACTTGCAGCAAGTCCCGTTCACCCATCACCCCTGTGCTCGCTGACCTACATTGTCTCCCAGTTACGCAGCACCTCGATTTCAAAATTCTCATCCTTGTTTTCAAATCCCTCCATGACCTCGCCCCTCCCTATCTCTGTAATTTCCTTCAGCCCCACAACCCCCCCCGAGGTATCTGCGCTCCTCTAATTCTGCCCTCTTGAGCATCCCTGATTAAAATCGCTCAACCATCAGTGGCTGTGCCTTTTATTGCCTCGGCCCTAGGCTCTGTAACTTCCTCCCTAAACCTCTCCGCCTCTCTACCTCTCTTTCCTCCTTTGGGACGCTCCTTAAAACCTACCTCTTTGACCAAGCTTTTGGTCACCTGCCCTAATTTCTTATGTGGCTCGGTGTCAATCTTTTTGTCTGAACATTCCTGTGAAGCACCTTGGGACGTTTTACTACGTTGAAGGCGCTATATAAATACAAGTTGTTGTTGTTGTTCTTTATTCCCTGTGGCAATATTGAAGTACCAGAATTCAAATTTTAAAACAAATGATAATCAGTATCATATTGATAACAGTCACTTTGTGGTAGTTTTATTTACAAATATAAGAATTTATAAAAGAAAAATTAAGTGAGACATTGAGAAGAAATTATCAATATTTTGCCCTCTCCCCTTTATATATAGGTGTGTAAGCTATCAGATGCATTAATATTTATTGACTTAGAATGGATTCAATTGCCAGGTATATTTCAGCCTGGTAAGTACAGCTGACTGCATTAGAGAGAAATGCAGAATATATAAGTACGATAGCAAAATACTGCAGATGTTGGAAATCCGAAATAACAAAAGAAAATGCTGGAAAAACTCAGCAAGTCAGGCAACATCCGTGGAGAGAAATTTGAGTTGACGTTTCGGGTTTGACCCTTCTTCAAAACTGGAGAGAAAAGGAACTAGATCGAAGGCAGCCCTGCCTTCGATCTAGTTCCTTTTCTCTCCAGTTTTGAAGAAGGGTCAAACCCGAAACGTCAACTCAAATTTCTCTCCACGGATGTTGCCTGACTTGCTGAGTTTTTCCAGCATTTTCTTTTGTTATGCAGAATATATAAGGTCAGATATGTTTTACCTCATCAATAATGTTCTACTCCTGTTAATCTACAAAATCTGACACTTGTTAAATTCTAAAATGCAACTATTTACATGAGTCTTATCACAGCTTCAGAGGCAGTCATGGGTTATTTTCCTGTTGTTAGACCATAGTATTTTGAAAAGGGAATGAAGTAAATTCGGTAATTCATTATATTTAGTGAATGCAGATGATTATGCATTTTCCAG
Organism: Somniosus microcephalus; assembly: GCF_052327205.1. Classification (NCBI taxonomy): domain Eukaryota; kingdom Metazoa; phylum Chordata; class Chondrichthyes; order Squaliformes; family Somniosidae; genus Somniosus; species Somniosus microcephalus. Next base: position 66,013,498 of record NC_140996.1, on the reverse strand, counting down.
ACTATTGCTTTGAAGCTATTGAAATGCAAACCAGAATCTATAGGATAAACAAGTCTACATTTAATATTTGTAACTTTATTATTCTATACAACCTAACAGACATCTTTAAAATTCTCATTTGTACCTCAAAGATAGAATTTTTTTGGTCGTGGAGATTGTCAGCACTTTTAGAGATTTCTTTTGTATAAATTGGCCTTTTGTCTTCATGAAAATGATACATTAGGTGGTTCCCCTCCCCACAAAGGTAATGAAATGGTATCCCTTATAATGTATAGAAACATAGAAGATAGGAGCAGGAGAAGGCCATTCGGCCCCTCGAGCCTGCTCCGCCATTCAATGCGATCATGGCTGATCATCCAAATTCAGTACCCTGTCCCTGCTTTCTCCCCATATCCCTTGATCCCCATAGCCTTAAGAAATATATTTAACTCCTTCTTGAATATATTTAATGAATTGGCCTCAACTGTCTTCTGTGGTAGAGAATTCCACAGGTTCACCACTCTCTGGGTGAAGAAATTCTTCCTCATCTCAGTCCTAAATGGCTTACCCCTTATCCTTAGACTGTGACCCCTGGTTCTGGACTCCCCCAACATCGGGAACAGCCTTCCTGCATCTAGTCTGCCTAGTCCTGTTAGAATTTTATAAGTTTCAATGAGATCCCCTCTCATTCTTCTAAACTCCAGCGAATATAAGCCTCATCGACCCAATCTCTCTTCATACGTCATTCCTGCCATCCCAGGTATCAGTCTGGTGAATCTTCGCTGCACTCCCTCCATGGCAAGAACATCCTTCCTCAGATAACGCAACCAAAACTGCACACAATACTCAAGGTGTGGTCTCACCAAGGCCCTGTACAACTGCAGCAAAACATCCTTGCTCCTGTACTCGAATCCTCTCGCTATGAAGGCCAGCATACCATTTGCCTTCTTAACCGCCTGCTGCACCTGCATGCTTACCTTCAGCGACTGGTGCACAAGGACACCCAGGTCTCATTGCACTTCCCCTTCTCCCAATCTATTGCCATTCAGGTAATAATCTGCCTTCCTGTTTTTGCCACCAAAGTGGATAACCTCGCATTTATCCACATTATACTGCATCTGCCATGCATCTGCCCAATCGCCCAACCTGTCCAACTCGTACTGGAGTTTCTCTGCATCCTCCTCACAGCACACACGCCCACCCAGCTTTGTGTCGTCTGCAAACTTGGAGATATTACATCTAGTTCCCTCATCTAAATCATTAATATATATTGTGAATAACTGGGGTCCTAGCACCGATCCCTGCGTTACCCCACTAGTCACTGCCTTCCACTTGGAAAAAGACCCGTTTATTCCAACACTTTGCTTCCTGTCTGCCAACCAGTTTTCTATCCAATTCAGTACCTTACCCCCAATCCCATGTGCTTTAACTTTGCACGCTAGTCTCTTATGTGGGACCATATCAAAAGCCTTCTGCAAGTCCAAACACACCACATCCACTGGTTCTCCCTTTTCTATTCTATCAGTTACATCCCCAAAAAGTTCCAGTAGATTAGTCAAGCATGGTTTACCTTTTGCAAATCCATGTTGACTTTGTCCGATCCTGTCACTGTTTCCCAAGTGCTCTGCTATTACATCTTTCATAATGGACTCTAGCATTTCCCCCACTACCGATAATTCCCTGTTTTCTCTGTACCACCTTTTTTAAATAGTGGGGATACATTAGCTACCCTCCAATCCAGAGGCTATAGAATTTTGGAAGATGACCAGTGTTGTGTATGTACCTTTAAGAGAATAACTGGTCTCAGACTGCAGTACCGGCAGTGACCACCCCTGTATAAAAGGCGCTAGAGAGCCTCTGTTTAGTTTCGTTTATGCCTTTCACCAGTAAAGATCTGTTTGTTTTCTCTCCTGCTAGTCCGTGTCTCAATCATTCACGGACTTAACACTGGCGACGAGTTAGAAACGAACTTACCTGCAACTCAGCAGCAGCTCCGAAGACGTTGTTGAAGGTCGGAGCCAGAAGAAAGAAAAAAAAAAAATAGGCCATTGAAACTCGAGAAACGGGCGTCGACCGTCAATCATCGATTTCAAAACTTGCAGGAGAGACTGTCCAGAGCCAGGCTGGGTTCCTCGGTCCGTGGTTTCCCAGCTAATCGGGCTGGTGGCAGGTAGTGCTCTGATCCTTCCTGGGCTGCGGCGGGCTGAAGCTCGATCGGGTGGTTTTTCAACGGGGCCGGGCAGCGAGTCGGGAAGCAAGGAGAGAGAGAGAGAGAGGGTGGAGCATACAGGGCGCGGCCAGTGTTTCGAAGCTGGGCAGCGTTTGGACCTCAGAAGAGGGAGGGATGTGTCCCAGAGGGTCCGCTCCACGACGGGAAAATAATAAAAGAAAAAGAATACGCGCAAGAAACCGTGGAAAGCAGCGCTAACAACAGCGGGGAAGAAGGAAAAGCACGGGAGGCGCCATTTTGTTAAATCGGAGAAGAAGGCAAAGCACGGGAGGCGCCATTTTAGATTTGCAAGATGCCGAAGACTGGCTGTATCACTGCTTTTGATAATACATTAGAGGATTGGACCACGTATATGGAAAGAGTCGAGGTATATTTCGAGGCAAACGATATAGCGGAGGGGAAAAAGGCATCGATATTGTTAAACTTAATGGGCGCTAGAATGTACGGCCTATTGCGGGACCTGATTACTCCAGCCAAACCGAAGGCGAAGAGTTTTAATGAAATTGTTGCTGTTCTACAGGAGCACTTAAACCCTGCACCACTGTTGATAGCAGAAAGATTTAAATTCCACAGGAGAACTCAGCACAAAGATGAGAGCAATGATGAGTATCTTACGGAACTACGCAAGCTATCAAAGCACTGCCAGTTCGGAGCAGGACTGGCAGATACCCTACGGGACAAATTTGTCTGTGGACTCCTGAGTGAAGGAACACAGAAGAAGTTACTCGCAGAAAAAGAGCCGACGCTAGATAAGGCTTTCAGCATGGCAGTATCGTATGAAGCAGCAGCCAGGGGAGCTGCAGAAATTCAACAAAAACCACAGGAATACGGCACCCACGAAATGACATGGGGATTTGCAAAATGTTATCGCTGCGGCAGAACTAACCATGACCAGAAGGACTGCTGGTCCAAAGACAAAATATGCAGACAATGCGGGAAGATTGGACACATTGCACGAGTTTGTAGGTCTGGGAAGAAGACCAGCGACAACAAAAAGACTACTAAGGAACCGTACAAGAAAGTACAAAAGATGACGGACAGTAGTTCCGAAGACCAGATGAGCGATAGTGAATCCGGAAACAGAAGACTAAGCTGTCTCAAACTTCACAATGTAATCACAAAAGAGGATCACCGAACCATTTGGGTCACTCTCACGATAGCAGGGTCCCAAGTTAAAATGGAATTGGATACAGGATCAGCGCTAACCGCCATGAATCGACGAGACTACGAGCGGCTATTTTCACACATACCCTTGAGAGAGACATCCATCGTCTTGACGACGTATACGGGGCAAAAAGTATACCCCAGAGGAAAAATAAGGGTGCCTGTCGAATACAATGGCAAGAAAATACGGAAATTGTATCTCTACATACTGCCAAATGGTGGACCACCGTTATTGGGATGGGAATGGATCAGGAAGATAAACTTAGATTGGCATTCCATTCATGCAATGACGGTGGATGGTAAAAAAGATGAAGACGTCACTCCTGGACGATTGTCAACAATCTTAGCTAACGCCAAAGAGGTATTTCAACAAGAACTGGGCACGCTTAAAGGCGTAACCGCCTCGATAAAAATAGAAGAGAATGCAGTTCCCAAGTTTTTCAAAGCGAGACCGGTACCATATGCAATTCGCCCAGCCGTCGAGGCAGAGCTGGCGAATCTGGAGAAGGCGGGCGTGTTGTCTAAGGTCGACTGGAGCGAGTGGGCGACACCCATCGTTCCTGTCATGAAGAAAACGTTAACCAATAAGTCCGGAGAGCCAAGGAAGATTCACATCTGTGGGGATTTCAAGGTGACGGTGAACCCTGTCCTTCGCACAGTACAATATCCTCTTCCAAGGATAGAAGACATTTTCGCCTCGCTGTCTGGAGGGAAGCGTTTTACAAAAATTGACCTAGCACAAGCATATTTGCAGATGGAGGTTGAAGAGTCCTCTAGGAAGTATCTCACGATAAACACTCACAAAGGTCTTTACCAGTATCATCGATTGGTATTCGGAATAGCATCGGCTCCGGCGATATGGCAAAGAGCGATGGAACAAGTCCTGCAAGGGATTCCGGGGACTCAGTGTTACTTGGACGACATCCTTGTAACAGGTGAAGATGACAGTGAACACCTTAACAACCTAGAACAGGTGCTCACTCGACTATGGGAACATGGGCTGCGAGCCAACCGCCCCAAGTGCGAATTTTTTAAGAAACAGATATTGTATTGTGGCCACGTGATTGATGAAGAGGGGTTACATAAGTCCCCTGACAAAATTGAAGCGGTTGTTAAGGCCCCAGCGCCTGAAAATGTGTCGCAGCTGAGGTCATTCCTCGGATTGGTGAATTACTACCATAAGTTTTTGCCGAATTTGTCGACAATTCTGCACCCACTGAACGCCCTGCTACGAACGGGGGTAGCATGGAAATGGAGCGATGATTGTAAGCGTGCTTTTCAGAAGAGTAAGGACTTAATCACTTCAAAGGAAGTATTGGCTCACTACAACCCAGCACTGCCAATCAGGCTGGCGTGTGATGCGTCTCCCTATGGCATTGGGGCGGTACTGTCACATAAATTCCTTGATGGTTCGGAGAGGCCGATAGCTTTTGCGTCACGCTCGTTAACTTCTGCCGAGCGTAACTACGCCCAGATTGACAGAGAGACCCTCAGCCTAGTGTGGGGGGTGAAGAAGTTCAATCACTATCTGCACGGTCAAAAATTTACTCTACTAACCGATCATCAACCTCTTGTCTCCATTTTCAACCCTCAGAAGGGCGTACCGATAATGACAGCACAACGGCTGCAGAGATGGTCCCTTTTCCTAGGGGCACACCAATATGACATCGAGTACAAAGGAACTAAACAGCATGGAAATGCTGATGGATTGTCACGTCTACTGTTGCCGACGGTGGAAGAAGAAGACCTTGCAGTGGATCCAATGGAGTTATTCCACTCGACCATAGTCGAATGTCTCCCTGTGACGAATGCAAACATAGAAAAGGAAACACGGAATGACCCAACACTATCACGGGTCTATGACTTAACGGTGAAGGGATGGCCAGCACATGGTGAACCACTGCTGCCAGCATTCTCGCCGAGAAGAGAACAGCTGTCAGTGTGCAGAGGAACCTTGATGTGTGGATCCAGAGTAGTAATTCCACCTAAGTTGACGGATAGAGTGCTCAAGGAGCTTCATGAGGGTCATCTGGGTGGGGTAAAAATGAAGAGCTTAGCCAGAGCGTTTGTGTGGTGGCCGGGAATCGATAGAGAAATCGAAGAGATGACCAAGAGCTGTGCAGGATGCCAGAAGGTCCAAAACGCCCCACCACAAGCTCCGCTGCATCCATGGGAGTGGCCCTCATCTCCATGGCAAAGGGTGCACATTGATTTTGCTGGTCCCTTCATGGACTTGATGTTTTTAATTGCGGTGGATGCACATTCAAAGTGGCCAGAGGTAATAAAAATGTCCTCAACCACCACGGAAAAAACTATCGCAGTTTTACGAACCATATTTGCCAGGAATGGGCTGCCTGAACAGATTTGCTCTGACAATGGACCACAGTTTGTGTCTGAAGAGTTCCGGAGGTTCTTAAAGAACAATGGTGTTAAGCATTACACCTCTGCCCCATATCATCCAGTCACTAATGGATTGGCCGAGAGGTTTGTCCAAACATTCAAGAAGGCTAGCAAGGCAATGTGTAATGAAGATATACCCCTACAACACAAGGTGGACAACTTCTTGTTTGCCTACCGGAATGCGACACATGCGGTTACCAACCAAACTCCAGCCATGATGTTCTTCAATCGAAGACTACGATGCCGCTTGGATTTGGTTAAGCCAAACGTCCGAAGAGATGTGGAGAACAGGCAGTTTCAGAATATGAATGAAAGGCCGACCAGGAGTTTTAAGATAGGTCAACCAGTTTTGGCCCGGGACTACCGCACTGAGAAATGGCAGCCAGGAACGATTTGTACACGACAAGGACCTCTCATGTATACCGTGGACGTTGGGGAGAGCATTGTAAGATGCCATGCTGACCAGATTCTAGAGTCACTGGAAAACGTCAACTCCACACCACGATCTGATACACCTGGTAATGAAATCGACGTTCCAATTGCAGCTACCGCAGACCCGGTAATATTGGAAGCAGATGAACCAAACAACGACATTGATTCCGACTCAACATTGCCAGAAGAACCTGATACCCCAAAGAGGCGTTATCCAGGCAGAATCAGGAAGCCTCCTCAAAGACTGAACTTATAATTGCTTAAACGTAACCAATGTATCTAGCAACAGTAATTGTGATTGTAATTCATTATCATTAGTTGTTAAATGAATGTTATGTACTGTTTATCTAAAAGGGGAGGATTTGTTGTGTATGTACCTTTAAGAGAATAACTGGTCTCAGACTGCAGTACCGGCAGTGACCACCCCTGTATAAAAGGCGCTAGAGAGCCTCTGTTGTTTAGTTTTGTTTATGCCTTTCACCAGTAAAGATCTGTTTGTTTTCTCTCCTGCTAGTCCGTGTCTCAATCATTCACGGACTTAACAACCAGCAAAACATCTACTATTTCTAGGGCCAGTTCTTTAAGTACCCTAGGATGTAGATTATCAGGCCCTGGGAATTTATCGGCCTTCAATCCCGTCAATTTCCCTAACACCATTTCCCTACAAATACTGATTTCATTCAGTTCCTCCCTCTCATTAGAACCTATGTTCCCCGACATCTCTGGGAGTTTATTTGTGTCCTCCTTTGTGAAGACAGAACCAAAGTATGTATTTAATTGGTCTGCCATGTCTTTGTTCCCCATTATAAATTCCCCTGATTCTGACTACAAGGGACCTACGCTTGACTTTACCAATCTTTTTCTCTTCACATATCTATAGAAGCTTTTACAGTCAGTTTTTATGTTCCCCGCAAGCTTACTCTCATACTCTATTTTCCCACTCTTAATTAATCCCTTTGTCCATCTTTGCTGAATCCTAATCTGCTCCCAATCCTCAGGCTTGCTGCTTTTTCTGGCCACTTTATATGTCTGCTCCTTGGATCTTATGCTATCCCTAATTTCCCTTGTTAGCCAATGTTGAGTCACCTTTTTTGTTTTCTTTTTATGCCAAACTGGGATGAGCAAATTCTGTAGTTCATCCATGCAATCTTTAAATGTTTGCCATTGCTTATTCACCCTTTAAGTAACATTCCCCAATCCATCCTAACTAACTCATGCCTCATACCATCGTAGTTTCCTTTATTTAATTTCAGTTCCCAAGTCTCTGAATCATCTATTTCATTCTCCATCTTAATGAAGAATTCTATCATATTATGATCGCTCCGCCCCAAGGGGCCTCGCACAACAAGATTGCTAATTAATCCTTTCTCATTACATAATACCCAGTCTAAGATGGCCTGATCTCTATTTGGTTCCTTGACATATTGGTCCAGGAAACCATCCCATATACACTCAAGGAATTCCTCTTCCACAGTATTGTTACTAATTTGGTTAGACCAATCTATATGTAGATTAAAGGCAGCCATGATAACTGCAGTGCCCTTATTGCACGCATCTCTAATTTCCCATTTAATGCCATCCCCAACCTCAGCATTACTGTTTGGAGGTTTGTATACTACTCCCACTAACGTTTTCTGTCCCTTGGTATTTCTCAGCTCTACCCATACAGATTCCACATCATCAGAGCTAATATCATTCCTTACTATTGTGTTAATCTCCTCTTTAACCAGAAATGCTACCCCACCATCTTTTCCTTTTTGCCTGTCCTTCCTGAATATTGAATACCCCTGGATATTGAATTCCCAGCCTTGATCACCCTGGAGCCATTTACATATCCGTTTACATCTATTTGTGCAGCTATTTCATCCACCTTATTACTAATGCTCCTCGCATTAAGACACAAAGCCTTCAGGCTTGTTTTTTTTAACACTCTTAGACCTTTTAGAATTATTGTTTTCTGCGGCCATTTTTGATTTACACCCTTGATTTCTCTGCCTTCCACTTTTGCTTTTCTCCTTCCTGTCCTTTGCTTCTATCCTTGCTTCCCTTTCCTCTGTCTCCCTGCACAGGTTCCCAACCCCCTGCCATTTTAGTTTAAACCCTCCCCAACAGCACTAGCAAACACTCCCCCTAGGACATCAGTCCCGGTCCTACCCAGGTGCAAACCGTCCAGTTTGTACTGGTCCCACCTCCCCCAGAACCGGTTCCAATATCCCAGGAGTTTGAACCCCTCCCCCTTGCACCATTCTTCTAGCCACGTATTCATCTGAAATATCCTTCTATTTCTACTCTGACTAGCACATGGCACTGGTAGCAATCCTGAGATTACTACCTTTGAGGTCCTATTTTTAAATTTACGTCCTAACTCCCTATATTCAGCTTTTAGGACCACATCCCATTTTTTACCTATATCTTTGTTACCTATATGCACCATGACAACTGGCTGTTCACCCTCCCCTTCCAGAATGCCCTGCAGCTGCTCCGAGACATCCTTGACCCTTGCACCAGGGAGGCAACATACCATCCTGGAGTCTTGTTTGCGGCCGCAGAAACGCCTGTCTATTCCCCTTACAATAGAATCCCCTATCATGATAGCTCTCCCGCTCTTTTTCCTCCCGTTCCGTGCAGCATGGTGCCAGGAAGTTGGTTGCTGCTGCCTTCCCCCGATAAGCCATCCTACCCAACAATATCCAAAGTGGTATATCTGTTTGAGAGGGGAATGGCCACAGGGGACCCCTGCACTACCTGCCTGCGCCTACTACTCTGCCTGGCGGTCACCCATTCCCTTCCTGCCTGTGCAGCCTTTACCTGCGGTGTGACCAACTGATTAAACGTGATATCTATGACATCCTCAGCATCGCAAATGCTCCAGTATGTCTCCATTTGTAGCTCCAGTGCCGCAATGCAGTCTGCCAGTAGCTGCAGCTGGATACACTTCCCAAACACATGGTCGTCAGGGACACAGGAAGTGACCCTGATTTTCCACATAGTGCAGGAGGAGCATGCCACGGGGCCGAGCTTTGCTGCCATGACTTACCCTTTAATTAATTTAAATTGAATCAATACCACCAATTATACTACAATTAAATGATATACTCAAGGAACATACAAAATAATACATATTTCTTAGAGGCAAAAAGGATTGCGCTCACTGCATAGATTGTGCATGATTAATACAATTGTAATGAAGGATATTAGCTCTGATGATTTTGTATCTGTATGGGTAGAATTGAGAAATACTGAGGGGAAAAAAACATTAGTGGGAGTGGTATATAGACCTCCAAACAGTAAGGCGGCGGTTGGGGATGGCATTAAAAGGGAAATTAAAGAAGCGTGCAATGAGGGCACAGCAGTCATCATGGGTGACTTTAATCTACATATAGATTGGGCCAACCAAATTAGTAACAATACTGTGGAGGAGGAATTCCTGGAGTGTTTACGGGATGGTTTCCTGGACCAATATGTCGAGGCACCAACCAGAGATCAGGCCATCGTAGGCTGGGTATTATGTAATGAGAAAGGATTAATTAGCAATCTTGTTATACGAGGCCCCTTGGGTCAGAGAGATCATAGTATGATTGAATTCTTCATTAAGATGTAGAATGAAGTAGTTGACTCAGAGACTAGGGTCCTCAATTTAAATAAAGGAAACTATGATGGTCTGAGGAGCGAGTTGGGTAGGATTGATTGGGGAATGGCACTCAAAGGGTTGACGGTGGATAGGCAATGGCAAACATTCAAAGACCAAATGGATGAGCTACAGAATTTGTTCATCCCAGTTTGGCATAAAAATAAAACAAAAACGGTGACTCAACTGTGGCTAACAAGGGAAATTAGGGATAGCATAAGATCCAAGGAGAGGACATATAAATTGGCTAGAAAAAGCAATAATCCTGAGGATTGGGAGCAGTTTAGGAGTCAACAAAGGAGGACAATGGGATTAATTAAGAAAGGGAAAATAGAATATGAGAGTAAGCTAGCTGGGAACATAAAAACTGACTGTAAATGCTTTTATAGATATGTGAAGAGAAAAAGATTGGTGAAGTCAAGCATAGGTCCCTTACAGTCAGAACCAGGGGAATTCATAATGGGAAACAAGGAAATGGCAGACCAACTAAATACATACTTTGGTTCTGTCTTCACAAAGGAGGACACAAATAACCTCCCAGAGATGCCGGGGAACATAGGGTCTGATGAAAGGGAGGAACTGAAAGAAATCAGTATTTGTCAGGAAATGGTGTTAGGAAAATTGATGGGACTGAAGGCCGATAAATTCCCAGGGCCTGATGGTCTACATCCCAGGGTACTTAAGGAAGTGGCCCTAGAGATAGTAGATGCATTGCTGGTCATCTTCCAGAACTCGATAGACTCTGGAACGGTACCCATGGATTGGAGGGTAGCTAATGTTACCCCACTATTCAAAAAAGGTGGTAGAGAAAAAGCGGGGAATTATATCTATAGCCTGACATCGGTCGTGGGGAAAATGCCAGAGTCTATTATAAAAGATGTAATAGCAGAGCACTTGGAAAGCAGTGACAGGATCGGACAAAGTCAACATGGATTTACAAAAGGTAAATCATGCTTGACTAATCTACTGGAATTTTTTGAGGATGTAACTGGTAAAATAGATAAGGGAGAACCAGTGGATGTGGTGTATTTGGACTTTCAGCAGGCTTTCGATAAGGTCCCACATAAGAGATTAGTGTGCAAAATTAAGGCACATGGGATTGGGGGCAAGGTATTGACTTGCATAGCGAACTGGCTGCCGGACAGAAAGTAAAGAGTTGTAATAAACGGGTCATTTTCCGAGTGGCAGGCAGTGACTAGTGGGGTACCGCAAGGATCGGTCCTAGGACCCCAGCTGTTCACAATATATATTAATGATGTGGACGAGGGAATTGGATGTAATATCTCCAAATTTGCAGACAACACAAAGCTGGGTGGGAGGGTAAGCTGTGAGGAAGATGTCGTGAAACTCCAGTACGATTTGGACAGGTTGGGTGATTGGGCAGAAACATGGCAAATGTACTTTAATGTGGATAAATGTGAGGTTATCCACTTTGGTGGCAAAAACAGGAAGGCAGATTATTATTTGAATGGCAATAGATTGAGAGAAGGGGAAGTGCAATGAGACCTGGGTGTTATTGTGCACCAGTCGCTGAAGGTAAGCATGCAGGTGCAGCAGGTGGTTAAGAAGGCAAATGGTATGTTGGCATTCGTAGCAAGAGGGTTCGAGTACAGGAACAAGGATGTCTTGCTACAGTTGTACAGGGCCTTGGTGAGACCGCACCTTGAGTATTGTGTGCAGTTTTGGCCGCCTTACCTGAGGAAGGACGTTCTTGCTATGGAGGGAGTGCAGCGAAGATTCACCAGGCTGATACCTGGGATGGCAGGAATGACGTATGAGGAGAGATTGTGTCGATTGGGCTGATACTCACTGGAGTTTAGAAGATTGAGAGGGGATCTCATCGAAACCTATAAAATTCTGTCAGGTCTGGACAGACTAGATGCAGGAAGGACGTATCTGATGGCCGGGGTGTCCAGAACCAGGGGTCATAGTCTAAGGGTAAGGGGTAAGCCATTTAGGACTGAAATGAGGAGGAATTTCTTCACCCAGAGAGTGGTGAACCTGTGGAATTCTCTAACACAGAGGGCGGTGGAGGCCAGTTCATTAAATATATTCAAGAAAGAGTTGGATATATTTCTTGATGTGAGGACTGGAACTTGGTGAACCCAACTGCAGTAAGGCAAACTGAGGCAGAGGTTAGGTTGCAAAAACAAAAGATAGACTTTACTTGAAATAAACAAAATAACAACCGCAGAGATTCAGGCTAGCAGGCCGGCAAGAGGTATCACAAGGCAGTGAAACTCAAGACTGAGCAATGAACATAAACTGAGCACCATTTAAATAGTAGGCATATAACAATGCACAGGTGAGTACAATTAGGAATAAAGAAGGACACAATTAAGAGTTCATGGTGCCCTCTGGTGGCGATGCGAGGCAGAATCTGGGTCATTCCTGACAGGACCCCCCCCCCAGGAATGGCCCCTGACGTTCCCCCAGAAGGTCCATGGCGACGACGAAGAAAGTTCTGCACTAAATCGCGATCCAGAATGTTCCGGTCCGGGACCCAGGAGCGTTCCTCCGGACCATATCCCTCCCAGTCCACCAGGAACTGGAGGCCCCCGCGAACCCGGCGAGAGTCCATCAGGCGACGGACCGTATAGGCAGGCTGGCCTTCGATGATGCGGGGAGCAGGAGGAGGCCTCGTGGCGGGCGCCAGGGAACTGATGGCCACTGGCCGGAGCCGGGAGACATGGAAGGCAGGATGAATCCGCATGGAGCGGTGCAGCTGGAGACGGTAGGACACCGGGTTGACCTTCCTCAACACCGTGAAGGGACCGATGAAACGGGGCGCCAGCTTGCGGGACTCCACTCGCAGCGGGAGATCCTGCGTCGAAAGCTAGACCCTCTGACCAGGACGGAATGAAGGAGCCGGTTTGCGCCGCTTGTTGGCCTGGATCTGTCGTTGCCGAGAAGCTCGTTGTAAGACCAGCCGCGCTCTCCTCCAGGTCCGTCGACAGCGCTGGACAAACTTCTCCGCGGAGGGAACCCCCACCTTGAGCTCCTGCTATTGGAACAGTGGAGGCTGAAAACCGAACTGGCACTCGAACGGCGACATTCCTGTGGGGGAGCAGCGCAAGGTGTTGTGCGCGTACTCAGCCCAGATGATGTGACGACTCCAGGTCGCAGAATTAGCGGACACGAGACACCTCAGGGTCGTCCCCAGGTCTTGGTTGATCCGTTCTGTTTGACCGTTAGACTGAGGGTGGAAACCCGAGGAAAGGCTGACAGTAGCTCCAATGAGCTTGTAGAAAGCTCTCCAAAACCGGGAGGCGAATTGTGGACCACGGTCAGAGACGATGTCAAGAGGCAAACCGAACAACCTGAAAACATGCTGGACCATGAGCTCGGCTATCTCTTGAGCTGAGGGAAGCTTGGGCAAGGGCAGAAAGCGACAGGCTTTGGAGAAGCGATCTACGATGACCAGAATGACAGTGTTGCCTTGAGATGGTGGAAGGCCTGTGATGAAATCCACAGAGAGGTGTGACCAGGGGCGGGTGGGAATGGGGAGAGGATGCAGCAAACCCTGGGGGCGAGATCGAGGGTTCTTGTTTCGTGCACAAATGGCACAAGCTGCCACGAACGCCTTTACGTCCTTCTCCATGGTGGGCCACCAGAACCTTCTGCGAAGGAACTCCAGCGTCCTGGATGTGCCTGGATGACCGGTGAGTTGCGACGAATGCCCCCACTGCAGGACTTGTGAGCCTGCCGTGTTGGGAACAAAAAGGCGACCGGGTGGGCTGTTGCCAGGGTCTGCCTCCCTCTGTTGCGCCTTTCTGACCAGTGTCTCGATCCCCCAGCGAACCGGTGCTACAATTCGAGAAGTAGGAAGAATAGGTTCTGGTTGTCTCTCCCGCTCGGGTGGATCAAATTGCCTGGAGAGAGCATCAGACTTGAGATTCTTGGATCCTGGACGATATGACAGGACAAAGTCAAAACGATTGAAAAACAGTGCCCAGCGAGCTTGACGAGAGTTAAGCCGTTTGGCCCCCTGGATATAGGCCAGATTCTTATGGTCTGTCCAGACAATGAACGGGTGTTTAGACCTCTCCAACCAATGTCTCCACTCCTCCAATGCCAACTTAACTGCAAGTAGTTCCCTGTTCCCAATATCGTAGTTTCGTTCTGCAGGAGTGAGTCGACGAGAAAAGAAGGCACAAGGGTGCAGTTTGTTGTCGTTAGACCGCTGGGACAAAACGGCACCCACTCCAATATCCGAGGCATCCACCTCGACAATGAAGGGGAGTGAGGGATCCGGAATCACGAGGACAGGAGCAGACGTGAAGCGCCGCTTGAGATGCTCGAAAGCCTGCGCAGCCTCCGCGGACCAACTGAACCGGGTGGAAGCGGTTTTGGTGAGGGCGTTGAGAGGGGCAGCAATGGTGCCGAAGTTCCTGATGAATCTCCGATAGAAATGAGCAAACCCCAAGAAACGTTGCACCTGTTTGAGAGAGGTGGGTGGTGGCCAATCTCGGACAGCTTGGGTCTTGCCAGGGTCCATTTGGATGTTGCTGCTGAAGATGATGAAGCCCAGAAATGAAACTGTGGAAACGTGAAACTCACACTTCTCGGCCTTGACAAACGAGAGGTTGTTAAGCAGACGTTGCAGGACTTGCCTTACATGCTGGACATGATCGTGAAGAGTTTTGGAGAAAATGAGAATGTCATCCAGGTAGACAAAGACAAAGCGATTCAGCATGTCTCGGAGGGCGTCGTTGATGAGCGCCTGGCACACAGCAGGGGCGTTGGTCAATCCAAAGGGCATGACCAGGTTCTCATAGTGCCCAGTAGGTGTGTTTAATGCCGTCTTCCACTTGTCCCCTTCGCGGACGCGGATGAGGTTGTAGGCGTTGCGGAGATCCAATTTTGTGAAGACTGTGGCTCCCTGTAGTAGCTCGAAGGCAGTCGACATGAGCGGAAGAGGATAACGGTTTTTTATAGTAATCCTGTTAAGGCCACGGTAGTCGATGCAGGGGCGGAGACCTCCATCTTTCTTACTCACGAAGAAAAAACCGGCACCAGCAGGAGAGGTGGACGGACGGATGAAGCCAGCGGCGAGGGCATCACGGACATAATCCTCCATGGCGGCGGTCTCTGGAGCAGAAAGGGAGAAGATCCTACCCCTAGGTGGGCATGTCCCAGGCAGGAGGTCAATGGCACAGTCATATGGCCTATGAGGGGGAAGTGATGTGGCTCGAACCTTACTGAAGACTTCTTTTAAATCCTCATACTCGGGAGGCACTCGGGACAATTCAGAGTGCGATGGGGACGCCTGGGGCTGGGAAGGAGACTTGGAGCGAAGACAGGTGGTATGGCAGGCGGAGCCCCATTCCGTAAGCTGGCCGGCGGCCCAATCCATGCGAGGATTATGGCAGGCCAACCAAGGGTAACCCAGAACTAATGGAAACACGGGAGAGTGGATAAGGGAGAATTGGATGGTCTCGAAATGTTGTCCTTCCACGCCCAAACACAGGGGGGCAGTAAGATGGTGAATAGTTCCAGAGCCCAGGGGTCTTCCATCCAGGGCGACAACAGTGAGGGGGTGATCAGGATGGGTCAGGGGAATCTTGAGCTGTTTGGCTAAACCTAGATCCATGAAGTTACCATCAGACCCAGAATCCACCAGGGCCTTAAGATCATGTTGTTGATTGCCCCAGAAAAGGGAGGATGCCAGCAGGACCCTAGAAACAGTGGGGCCGGGAGGGATGGCTGCGCTCATCTCAGGTCCCTCCGTCCTGGACGAGCCCTGGCTTTTCCCACCAACTTTGGGCAAGAAGAGCGAAAGTGGCCCGGTTCCCCACAATAGAGGCAAGGTCCCTCTCTCATTCGGCGATCACGTTCAGGCTGCGAGAGACGAGTTACTCCCAACTGCATGGGCTCCTCTGGATCAGTCAAAGATGGACTCGGGATGGCTCGGAGGTTCTCGGATGGCTTCGAAGCAGGGAAGGCTCTGGTCTCCGGAAGCGGGGTGAAAAAGGAGTGGCGTTCTCTTCGCCTCTCACGGAGACGATTACCCACTCGAATGGAGATATCAAAAAGAGACTCCAAATCACTCACCGGATCTCTGGAAGCCAGTTCGTCCTTGATTTCATCCGTGAGACTGTGGCAAAAAGTGGCGATGAGCGCCCTCTGAATTCCATTGGCTCTCTGCAGCGAGAGTGCGAAACTCAATAGCATAGTCCGCAACGCTACGAGCCCCCTGGTGAAGCCGAAGCAGTTTGTTAGATGCCTCTCTCCCACTGACAGGATGATCAAAGACCCTTCTCATTTCCTCAGAGAAAAGTTGGTAGTTTGAACATGCCGGAGTTTGCTGTTCCCAGACGGCCGTAGCCCAGGTAAGTGCTCTGCCGGTGAGTAGCGAAATGATGTAGGCCACTCGGGAACAGTCACTGGGAAATAATGAACCTTGCAGTTGGAAAGCCAGGGAACACTGGGTTAGAAAACCTCGACATCCTCCTGGGTTACCGTCGTAGCGCTCGGGTGCAGGTAATCGGGGTTCTTTCAGAGGGGGAGGCGAAACCGGAGGAGCGGGTGACGGTGCTGGAGCAGCTTGGATCACCTGACTCTGGTTCTGGCTCTGATGGAAAGCAATGACGAGGGCCTCCAGCTGTCTCTGGCTTCGGGAGAATGACGTGGCGAGGCACCGCAGTTCGTCCAAGATCAGTTGTAGCTGTTCAAAGATTTGTCGTAGCCATTGGTCCTTCTCTGCTGGGTCCATGTTTTGGCTCAGTCTTGCTGTGAGGACTGGAACTTGGTGAACCCAACTGCAGTAAGGCAAACTGAGGCAGAGGTTAGGTTGCAAAAACAAAGATAGACTTTACTTGAAATAAACAAAATAACAACAGCACAGATACAGGCTAGCAGGCCGGCAAGAGGTATCACAAGGCAGTGAAACTCAAGACTGAGCAATGAACATAAACTGAGCACCACTTAAATAGTAGGCATATAACAATGCACAGGCGAGTACAATTAGGAATAAAGAAGGACACAATTAAGAGTTCATGGTGCCCTCTGGTGGCAAGGCGAGGCAGAATCTGGGTCATTCCTGACATTTGAGGCTAAAGGGATCAAGGGATATGGGGAGAAGGCAGGGACAGGGTACTGAAATTGGATGATCAGCCATGATCTCATTGAATGGCGGAGCAGGCTCGAAGGGCCGAATGGCCTACTCCTGCTCCTATCTTCTATGTTTCTATGTTTCTATGTTACCAAATCTCCTCAACCTACATCCTTTTAATCCAGCAAAATAATTTTCCTTTATTTTGAGGCATTGACATCTCAACTTTCTTCTATACTGAATAATAACATTTCAGACTAATTGTTTCATGTATTTAAAAATAATTGTTCCATAAAACTTTAACAAAAGTAGATGAGCAGAGAGGCTTGTGGAGATCTTTTAAAGTGGAAAGTTGACAATGCTGAAACATAGCATATGGGATCCTAGGTTAATAAACAGAGCACATAGTACAAAAGCAAAGTGGTAGTTTTAAACTTATACTAATTATTTGTTAGGCTCCAGTCAGAATAGGGCATGCAGTTTAGGAAGGATGTCAAGGCTATGGACAGGGTGCAGAAGATGAAACCAGGAATGAGAGGCTTTAGTTATGAGGAGAGATTAGAGGCACTGGCGCTGTTTTCATTAGAACAGAGAAGGTTAAAGAAGAGATCTGATAGAGGCGTTCAAAATTTTAAGGAATTTTGATAAGATAAATATAGAAAAACAATGTTGGTGAGTCAGTAAATAGAGTCCATAAATGTAAGATCATTACAAAAAGATCAAATTAAGAGGTTAGGAATTTTTGTCATGCAGGGGTTATTGGGACATGGAATACCCCATCAGACACAGTGGTGGAACCAGAATCCATGATACAGCTTTTAAAAGGTAAGTATATCAATAATTAAAAAAGAAAAAATTAAAAGGATACGGGGAAAGGATTGAAGAATTGAACACCAGGTACAAGTGTGATGGGCCAAATGGCCTCCTTCTGTGCTGCAAAGTTCAGTGATTTTATGCATTGTACTGCATGTTTGCTATTGGTGCAGCATGATCTGCCTTTAACTTCATTAGTGATTAGGGAGTATATTTTCCACCCGTTCATTATTTAATGTAAAAAAGTAGAAAGGAGTTTACTTTACATTTGCTTTTCGTGCTGATCTGGTACCCGATCTGAATATTTAAAGCAGGTGTCTGTGGTGCCTACAATCTAAAATTGCAGATGGCAGGAAAGGGCAGGAGGCTAGTGGGTATGTCTCCTACTCCATTTAATTGCAAAACTCCCCCCCCTTCTGTGGAAGTTTTTCACATGACACACTTACACACATATGGAAAATATGTTGGTATACTATTTTACAATCAAGCACTGATTTTAACTTGGGGCAGGATCGGTCAAGTGGGGGTTGAGGCAGCTGGGAAACCATCTGAAACTTGATGGCATGAGATCTTGGAGATTCTAACTTTCAGGCCTCATCTATATAGCCTATCAGTCTCTCGCTCAAAAAACAGCAGGATGTGGCAGCAGGCAGAAGCACAATATCGGGCAGAAGTTGGCCTATGCCATGGACTGATGGAAAGTTCCACAGTATTCTGGCAAGTCGCTGGGAGAGAATTGGATGGGTCTTGTATTCAAGGGATGGTGGGGAAGCCCGGGGCAGTGCAGGCCAACACATTCCTTCTAAAGCCCAGAGGAGCAGTCCTGCTTCTCCTGGCCCCACAAGAAGTCAAAAAAGTATACAAACTGACAAGTTTGGCATAAAAATAAAACAAAAAAGGTGACTCAACCGTGGCTAACAAGGGAAATTAGGGATAGCATAAGATCCAAGGAGAGGACATATAAATTGGCTAGAAAAAGCAATAATCCTGAGGATTGGGAGCAGTTTAGGAGTCAACAAAGGAGGACAAAGGGATTAATTAAGAAAGGGAAAATAGAATATGAGAACATAAAAACTGACTGTAAAAGCTTTTATAGATATGTGAAGAGAAAAAGATTGGTGAAGTCAAGCATAGGTCCCTTACAGTCAGAATCAGGGGAATTTATAATGGGAAACAAGGAAATGGCAGACCAACTAAATACATACTTTGGTTCTGTCTTCACAAAGGAGGACACAAATAACCTCCCAGAGATGCTGGGGAACATAGGGTCTGATGAAAGAGATGAACGGAAAGAAATCAGTATTTGTAGGAAAATGGTGTTAGGAAAATTGATGGGACTGAAGGCCAATAAATCCCCAGGGCCTGATGGTCTACATCCCAGGGTACTTAAGGAAGTGGCCCTAGAGATAGTAGATGCATTACTGGTCATCTTCCAGAACTCGATAGACTCTGGAACGGTACCCATGGATTGGAGGGTAGATAATGTTACCCCACTATTCAAAAAAGGTGGTAGAGAAAAAGCGGGGAATTATAGACCGGTAAGCCTGACATCGGTAGTGGGGAAAATGCTAGAGTCTATTATAAAAGATGTAATAGCAGAGCACTTGGAAAGCAGTGACAGGATCGGACAAAGTCAACATGGATTTACAAAAGGTAAATCATGCTTGACTAATCTACTGGAACTTTTTGAGGATGTAACTGGTAAAATAGATAAGGGAGAACCAGTGGATGTGGTGTATTTGGACTTTCAGAAGGCTTTCGATAAGGCCCCACACAAGAGATTAGCATGCAAAATTAAGGCACATGGGATTGGGGCCAAGGTATTGACTTGGATAGAGAACTGGCTGGCGGACAGAAAGCAAAGAGTTGGAATAAACGGGTCGTTTTCCGAGCGGCAGGCAGTGACTAGTGGGGTACCGCAAGGATCGGTCCTAGGACCCCAGCTGTTCACAATATATATTAATGATCTGGAAGAGGGAATTGGATGTAATATCTCCAAATTTGCAGACGACACAAAGCTGGGTGGGAGGGTAAGCTGCGAGGAGGATGTCGGGAAACTCCAGTACGATTTGGACAGGTTGGGTGATTGGGCAGAAACATGGCAAATGCACTTTAATGTGGATAAATGTGAGGTTATCCACTTTGGTGGCAAAAACAGGAAGGCAGATTATTATCTGAATGGCAATAGATTGGGAGAAGGGGAAGTGCAATGAGACCTGGGTGTCCTTGTGCACCAGTCGCTGAAGGTAAGCATGCAGGTGCAGCAGGCGGTTAAGAAGGCAAATGGTATGCTGGCCTTCGTAGCAAGAGGGTTCGAGTACAGGAACAAGGATGTCTTGCTACAGTTGTACAGGGCCTTGGTGAGACCGCACCTTGAGTATTGTGTGCAGTTTTGGTCACCTTACCTGAGGAAGGACGTTCTTGCCATGGAGGGAGTGCAGCGAAGATTCACCAGGCTGATACCTGGGATGGCAGGAATGACGTATGAGGAGAGATTGTGTCGATTGGGCTTATACTCACTGGAGTTTAGAAGATTGAGAGGGGATCTCATCGAAACCTATAAAATTCTGTCAGGCCTGGACAGACTAGATGCAGGAAGGATGTTTCTGATGGCCGGGGAGTCCAGAACCAGGGGTCATAGTGTAAGGATAAGGGGTAAGTCATTTAGGACTGAAATGAGGAGGAATTTCTTCACCCAGAGAGTGGTGAACCTGTGGAATTCTCTGCCACAGAGGGCGGTGGAGGCTAGTTCATTAAATATATTCAAGAAAGAGTTGGATATATTTCTTGAGGCTAAAGGGATCAAGGGATATGGGGAGAAGGCAGGGACAGGGTACTGAATTTGGATGATCAGCCATGATCACATTGAATGGCGGAGCAGGCTTGAAGGGCCGAATGGCCTACTCCTGCTCCTATCTTCTATGTTTCTATGTATTGGCCTCTTCTGGCCCCAACTCCTCTGTCCACTAGTTTGGCCTGGCAGGAAAGGCACACCAGCTTAGAAGAACAGATTAAAATTGGAAACTGTGGGATTGGTGTAGGATACCAGCAGAGGCATGGCACTCATAATCTGAGGACAGGGGAATCTTTAATGGAATTTCATACCCTCAAGAAAGATAAAAATGCTGGCAGTGATATAAAATGCTAATTGATTCTTAGGGTCCTGATAGCGTTGAATACTGCCCCCACAGTTCACTTACTGCCAGTCAACAACTGTCCTGTACATATTTCATATGAATGTATGCACGTCAGCCCAAAAGTAAGTAAGAAAGAATATAGTGCCTTTCACAACCTCAGAACGTTCCAATTCACTTTACAGCCAATTAAATATTTTTGAAGTGTCATCACTGTTGTAATGTTGGAAAAACGAGAGCCAAATTGAGCACATCAAGGTCCCATGAACAGCAATGAGATAATGGGCAGATGACCTGTTTCAGTGACATAACAACAGAAAATGCTGGAAAAACTCAGCAGGTGGAGCAGTCTTTAGTGGGCCCCTCAGGGGCTCCAATACCCAGAGAGCATTGGCGAAAGCATCTCAGCAGTCAGGGCAGGGATCTGAGCAGCCTGCGTCTGTGTCTGCCCACATGAGATGCAACAAGTAGAAGTGCAAGGAAGCTAAGTTAAAGTCATTGTAATTCACCAAGGGTATGCACATGTTGTTAAGTTTCCGTTTTTTATAACGCCACATGAAATTTATTGATTAGCATCACTTCCACGTCTTGCCCATTATTGCGTCCCGAGTGCCAACTCACCCTTTCATTGTTTCATGATGAATGTGAATACATGACGGAACCAATTGGGCAGATGTGCACTGGGTGGATGTATGGTTGAAGGACTGTTTAGTGCAAAGGGGGACGGGGGGGGGTTGATGGGAGTGGGCCGGTGGATTTAATTTCTTATGTTTTCCTGTGTGAGCCAACACTAGTTGAACCTTCGAGTTATGAGGGCATCCCTAGCATCCCAGGCAGCAATGTACGTGGCTGGTCTGGCAATGGGTGCCCTATCTTCATCCTCCTCCTCCCAAGATAACGAATGAACTCCATCGTCCTACTCCACCTCAATACTCTACTGTGTAATGTTGTGCAGGATGCAACACACCACTATTTTTCTGGAGACTGTCACTGGTGAGTACTAAAAGGCGCCTCCAGACCTATTTAGGTATCTTAAGCACAACTTCAACATTCCAATAGCTTGCTCTATGACATATCTGGTGGTCATGTGGCACTCGTTATAGCGCTCCTCCGTCTCATTGGTGGGGTTTTTCACAGGTGTCATGAACCAAGTTTGAAGTGGGTATCCCTTGTCTGCTTAAGTCTGCTTCCTGGAGAAAAAAAAGGCTGTTTCTGCATCTTGTGCCCCTCACTCCTGTGCCCCTCACTCCTGTGCCCCTCACTGCTGTGCCCCTCTCTCCTGTGCCCCTCCCTCCTGTACCCCTCCCTCCTGTGCCCCTCCCTCCTGTGCCCCACCCTCCTGTGCCCCTCTCTCCTGTGCACCTCCCTCCTGTGCATTACCCTCCTGTGTACCTCCCTCTTTGCACTTCTATCCTGTGCCCCTCACACCTGTGCCCCTCTCTCCTGTGCCCCTCTCTCCTGAGCACCTCTCTCATGTGCCTCTCACTCCTGTGCACCTCCCCTGTGCACCTCTCTCCTGTGCACTACCCTCCTGTACACCTCCCTCCTCTGCCCCACTCTACTCTGCCCCACTCTCCTCTGCCCGTCCCTCCCGTGCCCTTCGCCCCGTGCCCCTCTCTCCATGTCCCTCTTCCCATGCCCCCCTCTCCTGTGCCCCTCTCTCCTGTGCACCTCCCTCCTCTGCACCTCTCTCCTCTGCACCTCTCTCCTCAGCACCTCTCTCCTCTGCACCTCCCTCCTCTGCACCTCCCTCCCCTGCACCTCCCTCCCCTGCAACTCCCTCCCGTGTACCTAGCTCCTGTGTGTAGGGGGGCATCCTTTCTGTGGTTTACGGTAATTTACCTGGTCAGCAGCCTTTGCCTGCACACTGTAAATCAATTTAAACAGCGGTTTCGAATTGCTACCCCACTTTCCAGTTCTGACTGAAGGACTTATAATTAATGATATATTAAAACGGACAACTGGTCTGGGTGTGAGAAAGTCAAACTTTATTAAACTAAAGAAACTGTAATCAAATTTTAAAACTATACCACACAAACACAGTAATTACAGTAAATTGCTTAACAGGGGAAGGCAGACGGCAAACACGAGGGATTAATGGCTACAATATTAATTAAACAATCTTAGCAATTTCCCCTAAACTACCACCCCCTAACTCCTTACTAGGTTGCCTTGCTGAGGAGTCAGAAACCTGCTCACCTGGGGTCCAAGGATGTAAGAGAGAGATAGCTTCTCAGGAGCTATCTTTTATATCCTGCCAACTCCTGTTTGGCGCTGAAAAAGTCTATGTGCAAAACTCGCGCCCAAAAGTTCCAATATACAAGAGAAGGGCTGTGATTGGCTGATTCAAAGTGGTTGGACAGGTTTAATCTGTCTGCACTCTGGGGCCGAAGTGTACCCGCCCACATCTGGAGTTCACCTGGGCTAAAACAAAAGGGAATCCAACTGCCCTATTGTTCTGAGTAATGGGTGATTCAAACCCATCCATACTGATCTGTCTCCTATCAAAGTCCTTTTTCCGGGGTTTAGATGTATCCATTGTGTGTAAGTGGTGTTGAAATGGGGTTGGATTGCTGTGTAAACAGAGCCGATTGTTCTGCGGTTTAGTTCAAGTCGGTTAAACCCTTCAGTCAATAAACAAACATCGATTGCTTCTGAGAAGGGAACTCCCTTTGATTGGCAGGTCTGACTGCCACTGTATTTGATCCTCGCACCTTTTCATAGACATACTCCACGAGCTGCGAGCTGCTTTTGTCTTTTGGCCATGCTTTCTGACGGCCATTTTAAAACCTTTTGTGATTTACCAGGCTCCAGGGAACAATTTTATTAAAATGTACTGTCTTAAAGTGTGCAAATTTTTCCACGCGCTCCTTGATTCCGGTGTTGTCCACGTGCTTCCCAGCTCAGAGCAGTCTTCCGTGGTTCTGAGTATGCTTTAAAAACATTGATCCAACCCAGAGGCAATTCAAAACACATAATTCTTCATCCACGATGTGGACCAATATTTCCCGATCTTCAGGGAAAATAGGGGAATTTTGCAAACCCCTACATTCCCCCCTTTTGATACTTCCAACTTGATTGTAGTATCCACTCGAAGGAGTGAGCAAAATTTTCTGACCCCCGACAAACAACCATCCCCTGTGTTTACCTATAGCTACCTACCATTGATCCCCCGACCCATCTATTCCCCTAAAATTTGGGAAAACTGTGGTACGGTAGGCATCTTACAGATACATCATTTTACAATAAGGGGTCTCATACCCCTGCATCACTTGTTACATTATACAATGCAATCAAAATGTAGAATCACTTGTTACATTACAACTTATTACAAAATGTTGCAATCTTAGTCATACAATGTAATCAAAATGATCCCAAGCACGGAGAGAGTCCTATGCCTCTGCTCAACTTGGGGCTGTAACACAAAATACTAAAAAACTTGAACAACATGCTTAAACAAACCCCGACCATCACGTGCCAATGATGGGTTGCGAAATTCGAGTGGGTATTGCTCCTCTCACTCGGACAGTAAATGTTCCTTCCACCCCCCTTGAATGGTCTTAAACCTTTAAAACATACAGAATGGATTTACAGACCAGCCTGCTCCGCCAGCCCCGAGCCATTCCCTTGTCCCTTTGTGGAGGCGGGGTACCCCTCATGTTTAAAATTACCTTGGTACAGACCGAGACCGGGGAGTATGGGATCGCGACTCCCAGTCCCTCCCCCTCCCGTCTTCCCTTGACTGGCTGCAGAAAATGATGGGTGCCTGTGTGGCGACTCTCACTGGCCCCACACTCAAACTTGGATCCCAGATCCGGCCACCCACTCATCCTCCCCAGCCACACTTACACTCTAACTTTGCCCGTGGGCCCCCGGGTGAGTTCCTCCCTTCCCCGAATGCACCCACGTGACTCTTGGGTCTCCCCCTCCCCTTTACAATCTTTCCTGGGCGATCACCACCCACTCCCGGGGAACTCGTCCCTATCTGACAAGGCGCACGTGCTTCCCCACCATGACTCCTCAACAGCGAGGTCTCCCGCAATTGAACTTCGGTCAGGATAGTGCTGGGTTGGGGGCCGTGCCCCACCCAGCTGGGGCCATCTTTTCCGCATAGGAGGAGTAGGCAAGTTCCTCCGGACCCTGTCCGGTTTCTCCTGAAGGTTGCTGCGGGGTTTCCTTCTGGATTTGTCCAGTGGCGAGGTGGTCCCCAACATTCTGTATCCTTATCTTCCTTCGATGCCCAGCTCGGGCTGGGCAAACAGGGCTGCTTCCTCTTCCACTCTCCTGCAAAAGAACGTAAAAGGACATGCAGCCAGGTCTCACTGAGCTGCTGCCTTAGGTGGAGGCGTGGTCGGGTCCCTCGACCTTGGACCAAAAATAAAAACATTTGGCACACTTATAAACTTAATCTACAACAGTTAATTCTAAACTTACAATTTACACCTTAGACCAAAAATACAAACATTTGGCACACTTGTAAACTTAAACTTTAACGTAAACTTAAAATTACCACAGTTAATTCTAAACTTACAATTTACACCTTAAAGCAAGCTATATACACACATAGCTATAATACAAATACCGCCCATCTCCGGACGGCCAGGCTAATCTCTGGCACTGTTGCAGATTACTGCTGGCTGCAGCGAAGCTGGACTACCTCCTGCTTCTGGTCCCTCGCAGCTTATGGCTGTTGATTGGGGACCCCTGTTCTTTGGCTTCTCCCCGGTTTGGGAGATTGCTCTTTGTTGCAGGTTCCCTGGTGACCACCTTTTCTTGGGCTTGCAGGCCCGCTGAGACCTTCTGGGGGGCATCTCTGTGGGGGAAACTTTGGCTGGTGGACCATGAGCCTGGGTCACAGCCCTAGCTGGCTGGGAACCTTCTCCCCCTGATGCAAACATCCCGGACTGTATAAGATACCTGGCAGCCTGCCGGTACTCCAGGTTTTTTTCCTTTTCCCTGCCCACTCCTGTGCTGGGGGCATGTATTCCCTCACCACCCGCTGCTGGTGGCTGGAAATCTTCCTCCCCATGTGCAAAACCTGTTACCAGCTCCTCTGCAAGAGGAATTGCTATCCCTGCCTCCCCAGGGTCCCACATCATGGGGGGGACCATTCTGGAAGAGGGCTGTGAAGCTGGTCCCTTTAAACAGGCGACTGCGCCTGCGCGAATCTCCTCCCCTGAGTCCCTCGGCAGAGGCTGTGAAGCCTCTGTATTCAAGCAGGCGACTGCGCCTGTGCAAACCTCCTGAAAAAGAGCCGCTGTGGTCCCGCCGGCAACTGCGCCTGTGCAAACCTCCTCCTCGGAGTCCCGCGGCAGAGGCTGTGAAGCCTCTGGCTTCAAACAGGCGATTGCGCCTGTGTGGGAAAACCGATGAGGAGCCGCTTGGGTCCCGCAGGCAACTGCGCCTGCGCGAACAAACTCTTTAAAGGGCTGGGGAACTGCTAAACTCTCAGGCAGCCGCGCCTGCGCGTTCGGTTTGGCTGAAAAAGATAGGAAGAACCGCTGGGTCTTCCAAGCAGGCTACTGCACCTGCGCGTATGGATCGGGAAGCGGGGACCTTTAAATGGCCGACTGCGCCTGCGTGCTCGGCCTCACTGTGAGCAAGAGCTGCTCGGGGTTCCGAGTGCATGACTGCGCCTGCGCGAACCCGGTGAGAAACCTCTCCACTCAGGCATGCGGCTGCACCTGCGCAAACCTCCTGTTGGCAAAACTGTCCCCTCAGGTGTGCGACTGCAGCTGTGCGGGAAAACTGAGGTAGAGCCGCTTGGGGTACGGGCTGGGGAACCGCGCCTGCGCGAGCCTGGTCTTGGAAAACCTCTCCCCTCAGGCGCGCGACTGCGCCTGCGCAAACCTGGTCTTGAGAAACCTCTCCCCTCAGGCGCGCGACTGCGCCTGCACAGACCTCTTGTTTAAAAGACTGGGGAATTCCTGCCTCCAGACCAGCAACTGCGCATGCGCAGGCAGTCTTTGTGAATGGATTGGCAGCAGCCTGCAGATTTCTAATCTCAGGTTGCTGTTTCTTTGTTTCTGAGCCACATAACGGCCCAGAAATTCGGGTCGGGGGCTTGACGCGCATGCAAGCCCCCGATATGCACTTACGCGACGCGCCGGCCGTTGAGCTTCAGGGATGCCTGGAATTCCTGTTTTAAAATGTTGACTCCCGGGCAGCGTCTGACGTCACGCCGCCCAGGAGTGCAGCCAGCGCGAAGCCTGTAGCGCGCTGTGCAACTGAGACACGCCCCTTGAGGTCTCAGTTTAATAGGACACGCCCCCAATGTTTCTCACAAGCTGCTAAGCACTTTTACATGCAAAGCAGCATTTTAAATAGGTTTTTGGTATTTTTATGAAGCTTTTGGTAACTTTTATAAACTTTTAAAAACGTTTACATTATTTTGAAGAATCTGAAGTAGTTTTAAACAGAATTAAAGCAATTTAAAGACTTTTAAAAGCCCTAAAAGAATTTTTTTTATTCCATTTATTTATTTAGCAATGTCATCGTCATACGTGTCTTCACACTGTTCCCTTTGGGGAACTGTATGAAGTGGTGGAAGGATTTATGGCCGTGATTAACGCTCATTCCGTGACCGTAACCATCTTTGAACCAGCCATTAGGGTGGTTAGTCCTATGGCGGGGGGGTTTTACGGGCTCCCACAAGCTATACAAGGAGGGGGGCCACCCACACCCATGGATGCAAATATCCCACTGGATGTCAACCCAGAATTTAGAGCCGGAGCTCCGATTCCACTTGCCGGGACTGTCTGGAGCGGGGTTCGAAACCCTACCCCGTCTGGCCCAGCGGCGGGGATCCTACCGCTACGCCAAAGGCCCAATCCGATTAGCAACGTGAAATGGCTGGAATGAGCACAATTCACGGCATTAAAAGAACTCACAATTGAACTGATGATGACCTCAGCAATCTCCTCAAGGAGGTGGAGGCGCAGCGCCTGCTCATCATTGGTAATGAGAAGTCAAAGGCGCCGCAAAAAGGACAGATGATAGCTTGGTCTTTCAAGTGGCAGCATAGGGCTCCAGTCACGGGGAGGGAAAAGGCGCAGGAAACGTATGGGTGTCACCTTCTGCGCGGAGTGGGCCTTTTGCGTAGCGGTAAGCATCCCCGCCGCTGGGCCAGAAGGAGTAGGGTTTCGAACCCCGCTCCAGACAGTCCCGGCAAGTGGAGTCGGAGCTCCAACTATAAATTCTGGGTGGACATCCAGCGGGATACTTGCGTCCGTGGGTGTGGGTGGCCCCCCCCCTCAGATGGGTTGTGGGAGCCCGTAAAACCCTCACGCCATAGGACTAACCACCCTAATGGCTGGTATGAAGATGGTTATGGTCACGGAAGGAGTGTTAACGTGGCCAGAAATCCTTCCACCACTTCATACAGTTCCCGAAAGGGAACAGTGTGAGGATACGTACGATGATGACCTCTTGCGCAATGCACCTCCTTGGACCCTCAGTTGCAGATGCGAGGGGGCAAATCGTGCAATTGTTAAATTTTTCATTTTATTGACATGTAAAATGTTGGCCCAGTAATTCCCTTCCAAACGCGCGAGTACGGTTGGGGTACTTACGCGTCTGGCCGGAGGAAATGCCGGTTTTCAGCATGCACAGCGCATGCGGGGAAAACCGGCATTTCCTGTCCTCTGAACGAAGGGGTTCAGAGGCAGAATGCGTGCGACTGTACAGGCAGTGCGTGCACAGTAAAATTCGTCGCTTTCATTCATGCTTTCAGTGAGGTCAAGTCCTTACAACTTACACATGAAAAAAGCATGAGTACAGTTGCTCCAGAGGCTGCGGAGGAAGATATTTCTTATCGTGGAGCTTCTGAAAGGCAATATTTTTGTTTGGGAAAGGGAGGAAAGTTATTTTAAGAAATGCTGAGGTAAGTTTTAAAGTTTATTTTTGTTTTTTAAAATGGGTTTTCAGTACTGTAGGTAGAAAGATCAATTGTGGCTATGTGAATTGAATTTGCTGTGTTTATTAAATGTGAAAATGACTCCAACATTTTTAAGAAAGAAACTTTTCATCAGTAATATATTCTTTTAAGTAATTATGTATGTATGTCTGTATATATTCCTTTGCGTGCATGTATATATTCCTTTACTTATGTGTATGAATGTATGTATTTAATTATGACTTTCAGAGAAAGTAACTTATTGGAAAATCATAATTAAAAACATACATTCATACACATAAGTAAAGGAATATAAAACATACATACATATACGTAAAGGAATATATGCGGACATACATAATTACTTATTACTGAAGAAAAGTTTCTTTCTTAAAGGTGTTGGAAATGTTACATTACTCATTTTAGAACACTCATTCTCACATTCAATTCACACAGCCACAATTGCTCCTTCTACCTACCGTACTGAAAATCCGTTTAAAAAAAAAAATTTAAACTTTAAAACTTACCTCAGCATTTCTTAAAATAACTTTCCTCCCTTTCCCAAACAAAAATATTGCCTTTCAGAAGCTCCACGATAAAATATATCTTCCTCCGCAGCCTTGGAGCAACTTTACACATGCTTTTTTCAAGTGTAACTTGTAAGGACTTACCCTCACTGAATCCATGAATGAAATCGACGAAGTTCACTGCGCAAGTGCTGCCTGTGCAGTCGCACGCGCTGTGCCTCTGAACCCCTTCGTTCAGAGGAATGGAAATGCCGGTTTTCCCCGCATGCGCTGTGCATGCTGAACACGAGCATTTCCTCCGGCCAGACGCGTGAGTACCCCGACCGTACTCATGCGTTCAGAGAGGAATTACTGGGCCAACATGTTTAAATTTAAACTTTGGTTCGAATTTAAGCTGTGGCCAAAATTTAGGTCCCACTGGGGTGGGGAAGTGTCCCATTTTGTGGGCTGGACAACTTTTCCCTGGAAACAAGCCACAGTGCCTGCCTTTACAGGCTGTGAACTTTAACTTGTCTGGTCAGCAAACTCATGTTGTCTTACCCGGGTGGCTTTAAATGGGGAGTTTTGGACTTGGACCTGCCTTTGGTCTGGGGCCAAAACTATCCCATGTGCCTCCCTTGTCCCGGCTTTCTGCTATCCGACCTGCTCTACAGGGGTCCCAGAACTCTCCTTCCCAGTTCCCCTGCTTAAGCAGCTTAGTCCTCGTTAACTCCATACACAAACTCTCTATCTTTCTGTTACATGGGGTATGATCTGCTCCACTAAGCCTTTGGGTGCAGGCCAGCTTATAAGCTGCCTTTACCTCCCTAACCATCTCCTCCTGCTCTGTTACTTCTGAGGTGAGGTGGGCATTCTCTTCCCGCAGTCTCATCTCGTTCCTCTTTGAACTGTAAATTTGGCACGTTAGGAACTCTATCTTGTTCCTTGCGTGGCCTTTGCCCTCGCTAGCTTCTTGGGGGAGGTGTGCGTTTTCCTCTTGGAGCCTCATCTCACTGTCCCTCGCCTCTGTGACTTCCTGCACCAGGTGCTCTATAAATGCCTGGCATTTCGTGACCTCTAGTGTGAGGCGTGCATTCTCTTCCCGCACCCTCATCCCACTATCTCTGGCCTCATTCACCTCTCTTATGAGGCGTCCTACCTCCGCCTGGCATTTTTCAAACTGGGACTCCCGATTCTTGGCCTCTTTAACCTCCTCCTGCACCCTCATCTCACCCTTCTTAACACAGCCCCCATACCATGATAGGTCAGCCTACACGCTGCCGCTAACATCCGCAGGGCTACCCACATACTGAAAACGAGAGAAACAAGAGCTGATGCTTTCTCCAGATCCAGACCAGTCATCATATCAAGAACTGCCTCCAGTCCTGCCGTGGTCGCCAATTTGTAGGGGGGCATCTTTTCTGTGGTTTACGGTAATTTACCTGGTCAGCAGCCTTTGCCTGCAAACTGTAAACCAATTTAAACAGCGGTTTCGAATCGCTACCCCACCTTCCAGTTCTGACTGAAGGACTTTATAATTAATGATATATTAAAACGGACAATTGGTCTGGGTGTGAGAAAGTCAAACTTTATTAAACTAAAGAAACTGTAATCAAATTTTAAAACTATACCACACGAACACAGTAATTACAGTAAATTGCTTAACAGGGGAAGGCAGACGGCAAAAATGAGGGATTAATGGCTACAATATTAATTAAACAATCTTAGCAATTTCCCTTAAATTACCACCCCCTAACTCTTTACTAGGTTGCCTTGCTGAGGAGTCAGAAACCTGATCACCTGGGGTCCAAGGATGTAAGAGAGAGATAGCTTCTCAGGAGCTATCTTTTATATCCTGCCAACTCCTGTTTGGCGCTGAAAAAGTCTGTGTGCAAAACTCGCGCCCAAAAGTTCCAATATACAAGAGGACTGTGATTGGCTGATTCAAAGTGGTTGGAGTGGTTTAATGTGTCTGCATTCTGGGGCCGAAATGTACCCGCCCACATCTGGAGTTCACCTGGGCTAAAACTAAAGGGTATCCAACTGCCCTATTGTTCTGAATAATGGGTGATTCAAACCCATCCATACTGATCTGTCTCCTATCAAAGTCCTTTTTCCGGGGTTTAGATGTATCCATTGTGTGTAAGTGGTGTTGAAATGGGGCTAGATTGCTGTGTAAACAGAGCCGATTGTTCTGCGGTTTAGTTCAAGTGGGTTAAACCCTTAAGTCAATAAACAAACATCGATTGCTTCTGAGAAGGGAAATCCCTTTGATTGGCAGGTCTGACTGCCACTATGTTTGATCCACTTTTTCACAGACATACTCCATGAGCTGCGAGCTGCTTTTGTCTTTTGGCCATGCTTTCTGACGGCCATTTTAAAACCTTTTGTGATTGACCAGGCTCCAGGGAACAATTTAATTAAAATGTACTGTCTTAAAGTGTGCAAATTTTTCCACGTGCTCCTTTATTCCGGTGTTGTCCACGTGCTTCCCAGCTCAGAGCAGTCTTTCGTGGTTCTGAGTATGCTTTAAAAACATTGATCCAACCCAGAAGCAATTCAAAACACATAATTCTTCATCCACGATGTGGACCAATATTTCCCGATCTTCAGGGAAAATAAGGGAATTTTGCAAACCCCTACATTCCCCCCTTTTGATACTTCCAACTTGATTGTAGTATCCACTCGAAGGAGTGAGCAAAATTTTCTGACCAATAGCTACCTACCATTGATCTCCCGACCCATCTATTCCCCTAAAATTTGGGAAAACTGTGGTACGGTAGGCATCTTACAGATACATCATTTTACAATAAGGGGTCTCATACCCCTGCATCACTTGTTACATTATACAATGCAATCAAAATGTACAATCACTTGTTACATTACAACTTATTACAAAATGTTGCAATCTTAGTCATACAATGTAATCAAAATGATCCCAAGCACGGAGAGGGTCCTATGCCTCTGCTCAACTTGGAGTTGTCACAAAGTGATCCCAAGCACGGAGAGGATCCTACACCTCTGCTCAACTTGGGGCTGTAACACAAAATACTAAAAAACTTGAACAACATGCTTAAACAAACCCCGACCATCACGTGCCAATGATGGGTTGCGAAACTCGAGTGGGTATTGCTCCTCCCACTCGGGCAGTAAATGTTCCTTCCACCCCCCTTGAATGGTCTTAAACCGTTAAAACATACAGAATGGATTTACAGACCAGCCTGCTCCGCCAGCCCCGAGCCATTCCCTTGTCCCTTTGTGGAGGCGGGGTACCCCTCATGTTTAAAATTACCTTGGTACAGACCGAGACCGGGGAGTATGGGATCGCGACTCCCAGTCCCTCCCCCTCCCGTCTTCCCTCGACTGGCTGCAGAAAATGATGGATGCCTGTGTGGCGGCTCTCCCTGGCCCCACACTCAAACTTGGATCCCAGATCCGGCCACCCACTCATCCTCCCCAGCCACACTTACACTCTAACTTTGCCCGTGGGCCCCCGGGTGAGTTCCTCCCTTCCCCGAACGCACCCACATGACTCTTGGGTCTCCCCCTCCCCTTTACAATCTTTCCTGGGCCATCACCACCCACTCCCGGGGAACTCGTCCCTATCTGACAAGGCGCCCGCGCTTCCCCACCATGACTCCTCAACAGCGAGGTCTCCCGCAATTGAACTTCGGTCAGGATAGTGCTGGGTTGGGGGCCGTGCCCCACCCAGCTGGGGCCATCTCTTCCGCGTAGGAGGAGTTGGCAAGTTCCTCCGGACCCTGTCCGGTTTTTCCCGAAGGTCGCTGCGGGGTTTCTTTCTGGATTTGTCCAGTGGCGAGGTGATCCCCAACATTCTGTATCCTTATCTTCCTTCGATGCCCAGCTCGAGCTGGGCAAAACAGGGCTGCTTCTTCTTCCAATCTCCTGCAAAAGAACGTAAAAGGACATGCAGCCAGGTCTCACTGACCTGCTCCCTTAGGTGGAGGCGTGGTCGGGTCCCTCGACCTCGGACCAAAAATAAAAACATTTGGCACACTTATAAACTTAAACTACAACAATTAATTCTAAACTTACAATTTACACCTTTGGCCAAAAATACAAACATTTGGCACACTTGTAAACTTAAACTTTAACATAAACTTAAAACTACCACAGTTAATTCTAAACTTACAATTTACACCTTAAAGCAAGCTATATACACACATAGCTACAATACAAATGACGCCCGTCTCCGGATGGCCAGGTTAATCTCTGGCACTGTTGCAGATTACTGCTGGCTGCAGCGAAGCTGGACTACCTCCTGCTTCTGGTCCCTCGCAGCTTATGGCTGTTGATTGGGGACCCCTGTTCTTTGGCTTCTCCCCGGTTTGGGAGATTGCTCTTTGTTGCAGGTACCCTGGTGACCACCTTTTCTTGGGCTTGCGGGCCCGCTGAGACCTTCTGAGGGGCATCTCTGTGGGGGAAACTTTGGCTGGTGGACCATGAGCCTGGGACGCAGCCCTAGCTGGCTGGGAACCTTCTCCCCCTGATGCAAACATCCCGGACTCTATAAGATACCTGGCAGCCTGCCGGTACTCCAGGTTTTTCTCCTTTTCCCTGTGCTGGGGGCAGGTATTCCCTCACCACCCGCTGCTGGTGGCTGGAAATCTTCCTCCCCATGTGCAAAACCTGTTACCAGCTCCCCTGCAAGAGGAATTGCTATCCCTGCCTCCCCAGGTTCCCACATCATGGTGGGGACCACTCTAGAAGCGGGCTGGGAAGCTGGTCCCTTTAAATAGGCCACTGTGCCTGTGCGAATCTCCTCCCCTGAGTCCCTCGGCAGAGGCTGTGAAGCCTCTGTATTCAAGCAGGTGACTGTGCCTGTGCAAACCTCCTGAAAAAGAGCCGCTGTGGTCCCGCCGGCAACTGCGCCTGCGCAAACCTCCTCCTCGGAGTCCCACGGCAGAGGCTGTGAAGCCTCTGGCTTCAAACAGGCGATTGCGCCTGTGTGGGAAAACCAATGAGGAGCCGCTTGGGACCCGCAGGCAACTGCGCCTGCGTGAGCAAACTCTTTAAAGGGCTGGGGAACTGCTAAACTCTCAGGCAACCGTGCCTGCGCGTTCGGTTTGGCTGAAAAAGATAGGAAGAACCGCTGGGTCTTCCAAGCAGGCTACTGCGCCTGCGCATATGGATCGGGAAGCGGGGACCTTTAAATGGCCGACTGCGCCTGCGCGCTCAGCCTCACTGTGAGCAAGAGCTGCTCGGGGTTCTGAGTGCACGACTGCGCCTGCGCGAACCCGGTGAGAAACCACTCCTCTCAGGCGCGCGGCTGCGCCTGCGCGAACCTCCTGTTGGCAAAACTGTTCCCTCAGGCGTGCGACTGCAGCTGTGCGGGAAAACTGAGGTAGAGCCGCTTGGGGTACGGGCTGGGGAACCGCGCCTGCGCGAGCCTGGTCTTGGGAAACCTCTCCCCTCAGGCGCCCGACTGCGCCTGTGCGAACCTGGTCTTGAGAAACCTCTCCCCTCAGGCGCGCGACTGCGCCTGCGCGGACCTCTTGTTTAAAAGACTGGGGAATTCCTGCCTCCAGACCAGCAACTGCGCATGTGCAGGCAGTCTTTGTGAATGGATTGGCAGCAGCCTGCAGATTTCTAATCTCAGGTTGCTGTTTCTTTGTTTCTGAGCCACATAACATGTTTAAATTTAAACTTTGGTTCGAATTTAAGCTTTGGCCAAAATTTAGGTCCCACTGGGATGGGGAAGTGTCCCAATTTGTGGGCTGGACAACTTTTCCCTGGAAACAAGCCACAGTGCCTGTCTTTACAGGCTGTGAACTTTAACTTGTCTGGTCAGCAAACTCATGGGCCTAGAAATTCGGTAGGCTTAGCGCTGCTTTTGAGGCGCTAGAGGGCCTAGCGCCGGAGTTGTGGCCAGTTTGGAAATTGAGTGGGTCCCTAAATCGGCGTTAGGCCGTTAGCGCTGCGCCGGCACCGATGACGTCATCGGTGTGCGCAGCGTCCCGGTTGCCATGGTAACCCGCCCGAACTCCGAAATTGACTTGCAGCCGCCTCGCCCGTGGCAGCCGCAAGCAACGTTCTGGCAGAGGTGCCTTACTGGACTTTGCGCCGGCGCATTAAAGGCCCCGCGGCGGCCGGCCGCTTTCCCGCCAGCCGCCTGGCCGCAGCTCCCTCCCCGGACTTCTCCGCCCCCCCCCCCGGGACAGATGCAAGCCCGGCACTTGTCCGAGGTGCTGGGCTCATTTTTACAATGATTTTCGCGGGCCACGGCCGGTTGCAGGCAGCTCCTCCTTAAGGGAAGGAGGAGGCCTGCACTTCCCGAACCTGCCGCACCGCAGCGGGCGCCGCAGCGCCGGAATAGCGCCGCAATTCAGCGCGTAGCGCCAGTTTTCAGGCGCAAACAGCTTTCAGCAGCGCCGGCAGCCGTTTGGGCGCAGAACTAGTGAATTTTTGGCCCGCCCAGCGCGACTTAGCTCCGGCACTAACTTCCGGCGCTAAAGCCGTCGCTGCGCCAAAACCCAATTTCTAGGCCTTGTTCTCTTACCCGGGTGGCTTTAAATGGGGAATTTTGGACTTGGACCTGCCTTTGGTCTGGGGCCAAAACTATCCCGTGTGCCTCCCTTGTCCTGGATTTCTGCTATCCGACCTGCTCTACAGGGGTCCCAGAACTCTCCTTCCCTGTTCCCCTGCTTAAGCAGCTTAGTCCTCGTTAACTCCATACACAAACTCTCTTTCTTTCTGTTACATGGGGTATGATCTGCTCCACTAAACCTTTGGGTGCAGGCCAGCTTATAAGCTGCCTTTACCTCCCTAGCCATCTCCTCCTGCTCTGTTACTTCTGAGGTGAGGTGGGCATTCTCTTCCCGCAGTCTCATCTCGTTCCTCTTTGAACTGTAAATTTGGCACGTTAGGAACTCTATCTTGTTCCTCGATTGGCCTTTGCCCTCGCTAGCTTCTTGGGGGAGGTGTGCATTTTCCTCTTGGAGCCTCATCTCACTGTCCCTCGCCTCTGTGACTTCCTGCACCAGGCGCTCTATAAATGCCTGGCATTTCGTGACCTCTAGTGTGAGGCGTGCATTCTCTT
Organism: Somniosus microcephalus; assembly: GCF_052327205.1. Taxonomy (NCBI): domain Eukaryota; kingdom Metazoa; phylum Chordata; class Chondrichthyes; order Squaliformes; family Somniosidae; genus Somniosus; species Somniosus microcephalus. The sequence goes on along the minus strand of NC_140996.1, from coordinate 65,977,204 downwards.
CCCGCACCCTCATCCCACTATCTCTGGCCTCATTCACCTCTCTTATGAGGCGTTCTACCTCCGCCTGGCATTTTTCAAACTGGGACTCCCGATTCTTGGCCTCTTTAACCTCCTCCTGCACCCTCATCTCACCCTTCTTAACCCAACCCCCTATACCATGATAGGTCAGCCTACACGCTGCCGCTAACATCCGCAGGGCTACCCACATACTGAAAATGAGAGAAACAAGAGCTGATGCTTTCTCCAGATCCAGACCAGTCATCATATCAAGAACTGCCTCCAGTCCTGCCGTGGTCGCCAATTTGTAGGGGGGCATCTTTTCTGTGGTTTACGGTAATTTACCTGGTCAGCAGCCTTTGCCTGCACACTATAAACCAACTTAAACAGCGGTTTCGAATTGCTACCCCACCTTCCAGTTCTGACTGAAGGACTTTATAATTAATGATATATTAAAACAGACAACTGGTCTGGGTGTGAGAAAGTCAAACTTTATTAAACTAAAGAAACTGTAATCAAATTTTAAAACTATACCACACGAACACAGTAATTACAGTAAATTGCTTAACGGGGAAGGCAGACGGCAAACATGAGGGATTAATGGCTACAATATTAATTAAATAATCTTAGCAATTTCCCCTAAATTACCACCCCCTAACTCCTTACTAGGTTGCCTTGCTGAGGAGTCAGAAACCTGCTCACCTGGGGTCCAAGGATGTAAGAGAGAGATAGCTTCTCAGGAGCTATCTTTTATATCCTGCCAACTCCTGTTTGGCGCTGAAAAAGTCTGTGTGCAAATCTTGCGCCCAGAAGTTCCAATATACAAGAGAAGGACTGTGATTGGCTGATTCAAAGTGGTTGGAGTGGTTTAATGTGTCTGCACTCTGGCGCCGAAGTGTACCCGCCCACATCTGGAGTTCACCTGGGCTAAAACAAAAGGGAATCCAACTGCCCTATTGTTCTGAGTAATGGGTGATTCAAACCCATCCATACTGATCTGTCCCCTATCAAAGTCCTTTTTCCAGGATTTAGATTTATCCATTGCGTGTAAGTGGTGTTGAAATGGGGCTAGATTGCTGTGTAAACAGAGCCGATTGTTCTGCAGTTTCGTTCAAGTGGGTTAATCCCTTAAGTCAATAAACAAACATTGATTTCTTCTGAGAAGGGAACTCCCTTTGATTGGTAGGTCTGACTGCCACTGTATATGATCCTCCCACTTTTTCACAGACATACTCCACGAGCTGCTTTTGTCTTTTGGCCATGCTTTCTGACGGCCATTTTAAAACCTTTTGTGATTGACCAGGCTCCAGGGAACAATTTTATTAAAATGTACTGTCTTAAAATGTGTCAATTTTTCCACGAGCTCCTCGATTCCGGTGTTGTCCATGTGCTGCCCTGCTCAGAGCAGTCTTCCATGGTTCTGAGTATCCTTTAAAAACATTGATCCAACCCAGAGGCAATTCAAAACACATAATTCTTCATCTATGATGTGGACCAAAATTTTCCCGATCTTCAGGGAAAATAGGGGAATTTTGCGAACCCCTACATATGCACCTCCCTCCTGTGCACCTCCCTCCTGTGCACCTCCCTCCTGCGTACCTCTCTCCTGCGTACCTCTCTCCTGTGCACCTCTCTCCTGTGCACCACTCTCCTGTGCACATCTCTCCTGTGCTCCTCTCTGTGGTGCACATCTCTCCTGTGGACCTCCCTACTGTGCTCCTCTGCCCTGTGCACCCCCTCTTGCGCACCCACCTTCTGTGCACTTCTCTTCTATGCCAGTCTCACCTGTGCCCCCTGTCCTGTGCACCTCTGTCCTGTGCCCCTCTCTCCTGTGACCCACTCTCCGCTGCCGCACTCTCCTCTGCTGCACTCTCCTCTGCATCTCTCTCCTCTGCACCTCTCTCCTCTGCACATCTCTCCCCTGCACATCTCTCCCCTGCACCTCTCTCCCCTGCACCTCTCTGCCCTGCATCTCTCTGCCATGCCCCTCCCTCCAGTGCCTCCCTCCTGTGCCTTTCCCTCCTGTGCACCTCTCCCCTGTGCCCCTCTCCCCTGTGCACCTCCCTCCTGTGCCCCTCTCCCCGTGCCCCTCCTATGTCTCTCTTCCCTTGCCCGTCTCTCCTCTGCCCCTCACCCCCTGCCCCTTTCTCCTCTGCCCCTTTCTCCTCTGCCCCATCTCCTCTGCCCCTCTCTCCACTACCCCTCTCTCCTCTGCCCCTCCCTCCTCTGCCCCTCCCTCCTCTGCCCCTCCCTCCTGCGCACCTCCCTCCTGCGCACCTCCCTCCTCTGCCCCTCCCTCCTGCGCACCTCCCTCCTGCGCACCTCCCTCCTCTGCCCCTCCCTCCTCTGCCCCTCCCTCCTGCGCACCTCCCTCCTGCGCACCTCCCTCCTCTGCCCCTCTCTCCTGTGCACCTCTCTCCTCTGCCCCTCTCTCCTGTGCACCTCTCTCCTCTGCCCCTCTCTCCTCTGCACCTCCCTCCTGTGCACCTCTCTCCTCTGCCATTCTCCCGTGCCCCTCCCTCCCGTGTACCTATCTCCCATGCAACTCCCTCCCGTGCCCCTCTCTCCCTCTGCCCCTCTCTCCTGTGCCTCTCTCTCCTGTGCCCCTCTCTTTGGTGCCCTTCTCTCCGGTGCCCCTCACTCCAGTGTCCCTCCCTCCTGTGCACCTGTCTCCTGTGCACCTCCCTCCAGTGCACTTCTCTCCTGTGCTCCTCCCACCTGTGCATGCCCCTCCTTTGAACCTGTCTGTGCCCCTCTCTCCTGTGCACCTCTCTCCTGTGCCCCTCTCGCCTGTGTCCCTCCCTCCTGTGACACTCTCTCCTGTGATCCTCTCTCCTGTGCCCCTCCCTCCTGTGATCCTGTCTCCTGTGCCTCTCTCTCCTGTGCCCTCCCACCTGTGCCCCTCCCTCCTGCACAACCTCCCTCCTGCGCACCTCCCTCCTGTGCACCTCCCTCCTGCGCACCTCCCTCCTTTGCCCCACGCTCCTGTGCCCGTCTCTCCTGTGCCCATCTCTCCTCTGCCCCTCTCTCCTGTGCATTTAACTCCTGTGCACCTATCTCCTGTGCACCTCCCTCCTGTGCTCCTCCCTCCTGTGCACCTCTCTCCTGTGCACCTCTCTCCTCTGCCCCTCCCTCCTCTGCCCCACGCTCCTGTGCCCATCTCTCCTGTGCCCATCTCTCCATGCCCCTCTCTTTGGTGCCCCTCTCTCCAGTGCCCCTCACTCTGGTGTCCCTCCCTCCTGTGCACCTGTCTCCTGTGCACCTCCCTCCTGTGCACTTCTCTCCTGTGCTCCTCCCAAATGTGCACGCCCCTCCTTTGAACCGCTCTGTGCTCATCTCTCCCCTGCACCTCTCTCCTCTGCACCTCTCTCCCCTGCACCTCTCTCCCCTGCACCTCTCTCCCCTGCACCTCTCTCCCCTGCACCTCTCTCCCGTGCCCCTATCTCCTGTGCCTCTCTCTCCTCTGCCCATCTCCTCTGCTCCACTCTCCTCTGCTCCACTCTCCTCTGCCCCTCTCTCTTGTGCACCTCCCACCTGTGCACCTCGCTCCTGTGCATCTCTCGCCTGTGCACCTCCCGACTATGCACCCCCCTCCTGTGCACCTCCCTCCTGTGCACTTCTCTCCTGTGCCACTCTCTCCTGTGCCCCTCTGTCCTGCGCATCCCCCTCCTGTGCAACCCCCTCCTGTGCACCACACTCCTGTGCCCCTCTCTCCGGTGCCCCTCTCTCCAGTGCCCCTTCCTCTTGTGTCCCTCTTCCCGTGCCCATCTCTCTTCTGCCCCTCCTGTGCACCTCCCTCCTGTGCACCTCCCTCCTGTGCACCTCCCTCCTGTGAAACCCCCTCCTTTGCACCTCTCTCCTGTGCCCTTCTGTCCTGTGCACCCCGCTCCTGTGCCCCTCTCTCCTGTGCACCTTGCTCCTGTGCACCTCCCCATGTGCACCTCCCTCCAGTGCACCTCCCTCCAGTGCACCTCCCTCCAGTGCACCTCCCTCTGTGCACCTCTCTCCTGTGCAGCTCTCTCCTGTGTAACTCTCTTCTGTCTACCTCTCTCCTCTGTCCCACTCTCCTGTGCCCCACTCTCCTCTGCCCCTCTCTCATCTGCCCCTCTCTCCTCTGCACCTCTCTCCTCTGCACCTCTCTCCCGTGCCCCTCTCTTCTGTGCACATCTCTCCTGTGCACCACCCTCCTGTGCACCTCCCTCCTGTGCACCTCACTCCTGTACACCTCCCTCCTGTGCTCCTCTGCCCTGTGCACCCCCCTCCTGTGCCCCACTCTCCTCTGCCCCACTCTCCTCTGCCCCACTCTCCTCTGCCCCTCTCTCCCCTGCACCTCTCTCCTCTGCCCCTCTCTCCTCTGCCCCTCTCTACTCTGCCCCTCTCTCCTCTGCCCCTCTCTCCCAAGCCCTTCTCTCCTGTACACCTCTCTCCTGTGCCCCTCCCTCCCGTGCCTCTCACCTCCCTCCTGTGCCCCTCTCACCTGTGCCCCCTCTCCTGTGCCCCTCTCACCTGTGCCCCTCTCTCCTGTGCCCCTCTCCTGTGCACTTCTCTACTGTGCACTTCTCTCCTCTGCCCCTTTCTCCTCTGCCCCACTCTCCTCTGCCACACTCTCCTCTGCCCCACTCTCCTCTGCCACACTCTCCTCTGCCCCACTCTCCTGTGCCCCACTCTCCTGTGCCCCATTCTCCTCTGCCCCATTCTCCTCTGTCTCTCTCTCCTCTGCCCCTCTCTCCTGTGTTTCCTCTCACCTGTGCTCCTTAGTGCTGTGCTCCCCTTTGCTGTGCCCCTCTCTCCTGTGTGCCTCCCTCCTGTGCACCTCCATCCTGTGCACTTCTCCCCAATCCCCTCTGCCGTGTGCACCTCCCTCCTGTGCCCCTCTCCCCGTGCTCCTCTCTCCTGTGTCCCTCTTCCCGTGCCCCTCTCTCCTCTGCCCCTCTCTACTGTGCAGCTCCCTCCTGTGCACCTCCCTCCTGTGCACCTCCCTCCTGTGCCATTCTGTCCTGTGACCTTCTGTCCTGTGCACCCCGCTCCTGTGCCCCTCTCTCCTGTGCACCTCGCTCCTGTGCACCTCCCACCTGTGCAACTCCCTCCAGTGCACCTCCCTCCAGTGCACCTCCCTCCAGTGCACCTCCCTCCTGTACACCTCTCTCCTGTGTACCTCTCTCCTGTGTACCTCTTTTCTGTGTACCTCTCTCCTCTGTCCCTCTCTCCTCTGCCCCTCTCTCCTCTGCCCCCTCTCCTCTGCCCCACTCTCCTCTGCCCCACTCTCCTCTGCCCCACTCTCCTCTGCGCCTCTCCCCTCTGCGCCTCTCTCCTGTGTCCCTCTCTCCTGTGCATCTCTCTCCAGTGCACGTCCCTCCTGTGCACCTCCCTACTGTGCACCTCCCTCCTCTGCACCTCCCTCCTGTGCTCCTCTGCCCTGTGCAACCCCTCCTGTGCCCCTCTCTCCTGTGACCCTCTTCCTGTGCCCCTGCCTCCTGTGCCCCTTCCTCCTGTGCACGTCCCTCCTCTGCCCCACTCTCCTCTGCCCCACTCTCCTCTGCTGCACTCTCCTCTGCCCCACTCTCCTCTGCCCCTCTCACCCCTGCACCTCTCTCCTCTGCCCCTCTCTCCTCTGCCCCGCTCTCCTCTGCCCTGCTCTCCTCTGCCCCTCTCTCCTGCACACCTCTCTCCCGTGCCCCTCCCTCCCGTTCCCCTCACCTCCCTCCTGTGCCACTCTCTCCGGTGCCCCTCTCTCCTGTGCCCCTCACTCCTGTGCCCCTCTCTCCAGTGCACCTCCCTCCTGTGCACCTCCCTCCTGTGCACTCCTCTTCTCTGCCCCTCTCTCCTCTGCCCCACTCTCCTCTGCCCCACTCGCCTCTGCCCCACTCTCCTGCGCCCCACTCTCCTGCGCCCCACTCTCCTGCGCCCCACTCTCCTGCACCCCATTCTCCTCTGCCCCATCTCCTCTGTCCCTCTCTCCTCTGCCCCTCTCTCCTGTGTTTCCTCTCACCCGTGCTCCTCAGTGCTGTGCTCCCCTTTGCTGTGCTCCTCTCTCCTGTGTACCTCTCTACTGTGCACCTCCCTCCTCTGCACCTCTCTCCTGTGTACCTCTCTCCTGTGCACCTCTCTGCTGTGCCCCTCTCTCCTGTGCCCCTCTCTCTTGTATCCGTTTCCCAGTGCCCCTCTCCCCGTACCCCTCTCTCCTGTATCCCGCTCCCCGTGCCCCTCTCCTGGTGCCCCTCTCTCTCCTGTATGCCACTCCCCGTGCCTCACTCTCCTGTATCCCACTCCCCGTGGCCCTCTCCCGGTGCCTCTCTCTCCTGTATCCCACTCCCCATGCCTCAATCTCCTGTATCCCACTCCCCATGCCCCACTCTCCCCGTGCCCCACTCTCCTGTAGCCCACACCCCATGCCCCTCTCCCCATGCCCCACTCTCCTGTATCCCACTCTCCGTGCCCCTCTCCCCATGCCCCTCTCCCCGTGCCCCTCTCTCCGTGCCCCTCTCTCCTGCATCCCTTTCCCGTGCTGCCCTCCCCGTGCCCCTCTCTCCTGTGCCCCTCTCTCCTGTGCCCCTCTCCCCGTGCCCCTCTCCCCGTGCCCCTCTCTCCTGTGCAGCTCTCCCTGTGCCCCTCTCTCCTGTGCCCCTCACACCTGTGCACCTCTCACCCGTGCCCCTCTCCCTGGTGCCCCTCCTTCCTGTATCCCTCTCCCCGTGACCCTCTCTCCTGTATCCCACACCCCGTGCCCCTCTCTCCTGTGCCCCTCTCCCCTGTGCCCCTCTCCCCGTGCCCCTCTCTCTTGTGCCCCTCTCCCTATGCCACTCTCCCCGTGCCCCTCTCCCCGTGCCCCTCTCTCCTGTGCCCCTCTCCCCGTGCCCCTCTCTCCTGTGCCCCTCTCTCCTGTGCCCCTCTTCCTGTGCCCATCTCCCCATGCCCCACTCTCCTGTATCCCACCCCCCGTGCCCCACTCTCCTGTATCCCACTCGCCGTGCCCCACTCTCCTGTGCACCCCTCTCCTCTGCCCGTTCTCCTGTGCCCCTCTCCTGTGCCCCTCCCTCCTGTGCCCCTCAAGGCCGTGCCCCACCCTCCATGTGCCCCACTCCCTGTGCCCCACTCCCTTGCCCCTCTCTCCTGCGCCCCTCCCTCCTGAGCCCCTCTCTCCTGTGCCCCTCTCCCCGCGCCCCTCTCTCCCGTGCCCCTCCCTCCCATGCCCATCTCCCGGTGCCCCTCTGCCCGTGCCCCTCTCCCCGTGCCCCTCGCCCCGTGCCCCTCTCCCTGTACCCCTCTCCCCGTACCCCTCTCCCCGTGCCCCTCTCTCCTATGCATCCCTCTCTCCTCTGCCCCACTCTCCTCTGCCCCCTCTCCTCTGCCCCTCCCTCCTCTGCCCCTCTCTCCTCTGCCCCTCTCTCCTCTGCCCCTCTCCCCGTGCACCTCTCTCCTGTGTCGCTCTCTCTCCTGTGCCCCTCTCCCTCCTGTATCCCTCTCTCCTGTATCACTGTCCCCGTGCCCCTGTCTCCGCGCCCCTGTCTCTGCGCCCCTGTATCCTGTGCCCCTCCCTGCTGTGCCCCTCTCCCCATACCCATCTCCCCGTGCCCCTCTCCCCGTGCCCCTCTCTCCTGTGCATTCCTCTCCCCGTGCCCCTCTCTCCTCTGCCCCTCTCTCCTCTGCCGCTCTCTCCTCTGCCCCTCTCTCTCCTCTGCCCCTCTCTCCTCTGCCGCTCTCTCCTCTGCCCCTCTCTCTCCTGTGCCCCTCTCTCTCCTGTATCCCTCTCTCCTGTATCACTGTCTCCGCGCCCCTGTCTCTTGTATCCCTCTCTGCTGTGCCCCTCCCTGCTGTGCCCCTCTCCCCATGCTCATCTCCCCATGCCCATTTCCCCATGCCCATCTCCCCGTGCCCCTCCTGTGCCCCTCTCTCCTGTGCATCCCTCTCCTGTGCATCCCTCTCCCCGTGCCCCTCTATCCTCTGCCCCTCTCTCCTCTGCCTCTCTCTCCTCTGCCCCTCTCCCCGTGCACCTCTCTCCTGTGCCCCTCTCTCTCCTGTGCCCCTCTCTCTCCTGTATCCCTCTCTCCTGTGTCACTGTTCCCGCGCCCCTGTCTCCGCGCCCCTGTCTCCGGGCCCCTGTATCCTGTGCCCCTCTCTGCTGTGCCCCTCCCTGCTGTGCCCTTCTCCCTGTGTATCCCTCTCCCTGTGCATCCCTCTCCCTGTGCATTCCTCTCCTCTGCCCCTCTCTCCTCTGCCCCTCTCTCCTCTGCCCCTCTCTCCTCTGCCCCTCTCTCCTCTGCCCCCTCTCCTCTGCCCCTCTGCCACTCCCTCCTCTGCCACTCCCTCCTCTGCCCCTCCCTCCTGTGACCCTCTCCTCGTGCAGCTCTCTCCTCGTGCAGCTCTCCCCATGCACCTCCCTCCTGTGCCCCTCTCTCCTGTGCCCCTCCCTCCTGTGCCCCTCCCTCCTGTGCCCCTCCCTCCTGTGCCCCTCTCTCCTGAGCCCCTCTCTCCTGTGCCTCTCTCTCCAGTATCACTCCCCACGCCCATCACCTGTATCCCACTCCCTGTGCCCCTCTCTGCTGTGCCCCTCTCTGCTGTGCCCCTCTCTGCTGTGCACCTCCCTCCTGCGCCCCTCTCTCCTGCGCCCCTCTCTCCTGCGCCCCTCTCCCCTGCGACCCTCTCCCCGTGAGCCACTCCCCATGCCCCAATCCCCGTGCCCCTCTCTCCTGTGCCGCTCTCCCCACACCCCTCTCTCCCGTGCACCTCCCTCCCGTGCCCCTCCCGTGCACCTCCCTCCCGTGCCCCTCCCGTGCACCTCCCTCCCGTGCCCCTCCTGTGCACCTCCCTCCCGTGCCCCTCCCGTGCACCTCCCTCCCGTGCCCCTCCCGTGCACCTCCCTCCCGTGCCCCTCCCGTGCACCTCCCTCCCGTGCCCCTCCCGTGCACCTCCCTCCCGTGCCCCTCCCGTGCACCTCCCTCCCGTGCCCCTCCCGTGCACCTCCCTCCCGTGCCCCTCTCTCCTATGCACCTCTCTCCTGTGCATCCCTCTCCCTCGGCCCCTTTCTCCCCGTGCCCCTCTCTCCTCTGCCCCTCTCTCCGCTGCCCCTCTCTCCTCTGCCCCTCACCCCATGCCCCTCTCTCTCCTGTGCCCCTCTCTGCTGTGCCCTTCCCTGCTGTGCCCCTCCCTGCTGTGCCCCTCTCCCCGTGCATCCCTCTCCCCGTGCATCCCTCTCCCCGTGCATCTCTATCGCCGTGCGCCCCCTCTCCTCTGCCCCTCTCTCCTCTGCCCCTCTCTCCTCTGCACCTCTGCCCCTCCCTCCTCTGCCCCTCCCTCCTCTGCCCCTCTCTCCCCTGCCCCTCTCTCCTCTGCCCCTCTCCTCATGCAGCTCTCTCCTCATGTAGCTCTCCCCGTGCCCCTCTCTCCTATGCCCCACTCTCCTGTATCACTGTCCCCGTGCCCCTCTCCCCGCGCCCGTCACCTGTATCCCATTCCCTGTGCCCCACTCCCCGTGCCCCTCCCTCATGTGCACCTCTCTCCATGCCCCTCTCCTGTGTCCATCTCCCCACGCCCCTCCCTCCTGCGCACCTCTCTCCCACGCCCCTCTCCCCACGCCCCACCCTCCTGTGCCCCTCTACCCTGTGCATCTCCCTCCTGTGCCCCACTCAGCGTGCCCCACTCCCCGTGCCCCCCCCCCCCCCCGCCTGTGCATCTCTCTCCTGTGCACATCTCTCCCCGTGCATCCCTCTCTCTGGGCCCCTTTCTCCCCGTGCCCCTCTCTCCTCTGCCCATCTCTCCTGTGCCCCTCCCTCCTGTGCCCCTCCTGTGCCCCTCCCTCCTGTGCCCCTCGCTCCTGTGCCCCTCTCCCCATGCCCCCGTCTCCTGTGCCCCTCTCTCCTGTGCCCTCCCTCCTGTGCCCCTCCCTCCTCTGCACCTCCCTCCTCTGCCCCTCCCTCCTGTGCCCCTCCCTCCTCTGCCCCTCCCTCCTCTGCCCCTCCCTCCTCTGCCCTTCTCTCCTCTGCCCCTCCCTCCTGTGCACCTCCCTCCTGTGCCCCTCCCTCCTCTGCCCCTCCCTCCTCTGCCCCTCTCTCCTGTGCCTCTGTCTTTGCACTTCTCCCCTCTGCCCCTCTCTCCTGTGCTCCTCTGTTTGCACTTCTCTTCTGTGCACTTCCCTCCTTTTCATCTCCCTCCTGTGCCACTCTCTCCTGTGCCCTTCTCTCCTCTGCCGCTCTCTCCTCTGCCCCTCTCTCCTCGGCCCCTCCCTACTGTGCTCCTCTCCCCTGTGCCCCTCCCTCCTGCGCCCCTCTGCCCCTCCCTACTTCCTCTGCCCCTCCCTCCTCTGCCCCCTCATCTCTGCCCCTCCCTCCTGTGCCCCTCTCTCCCATGCCCCTCCCTCTTGTGCCCCTCCCTCCTGTGCCCTACCCTCCTGTGCCCCACCCTCCTGTGCCCCACCCTCCTGTGCCCCACTCTCCTGTGCCCCTCTCTGCTGTGCCCCTCCCTCCTCTGCACCTCTCTCCTGCGCACCTCTCCCCGTGCCTGTCTCTCCTGTGCCCCTCCCTTCCTCCTGTGCCCCTCCCTCCTGTGCCCCTATCTCCTCTGCCCCTCCCTCCTCTGCCTCTCTTTCCGCTGCCCCTCCCTCCTTTGCCCCTCCCTCCTCTGCCCCTCTCTCCTCTGCCCCTCTCCTCTGCCCCCTCTCCTCTGCCCCTCTCTCCTCTGCCCCTCCCTCCTGTGCTCCTCTCTCCTGTGCCCCTCCCTCCTGCGCCCCTGCCCCTCCCTCCCTCCTCTGCCCCTCCCTCCTTTGCCCCTCTCTCCTGTGCCCCTCCATCCTCTGCCCCACTCTCCCGTACCCCTCCCTCGTGCTCCTCACTCCTGTGCCCCACCCTCCTGTGCCCCTCTCCTGTGCCAATCTCTCCTGTGCCCCTCCCTCCTGTGCACCTCTCTCCTGTGCACCTCTCTCCTGTGCCCCTCCCCCCGTGCCACGCTCCCCGTGCCCCACTCCCCATGCTCCTCCCTCCTGTGCCCCTCTCTCCTGTGCCCCTCTCCCGTGCCCCTCTCTCCCGTACCCCTCCCTCCTCTGCCCCTCCCTCCTCTGCCCCTCCCTCCTCTGCCCCTCTCTCCTCTGCCCCTCTCTCCTCTGTCCCTCCCTCCTCTGCCCCTCCCTCCTGCGCCCCTCTGCCCCCTCTGTCCTCTGACCCTCCCTCTTCTGCCCCTCCATCCTCTGCCCCTCTCTCCCATGTACCCCCCTCCCGTGCCCCTCCCTCCTGTGCCCCTCCCTCCTGTGCCCCACTTTCCTGTGCCCCACTCTCCTGTGCCCCGCTCTCCTGTGCCCCTCTCTCCTGTGCCCCTCCTTCCTCTGTCCATCTCTCCTGTGCCCCTCCCTCCTCTGCCCATCTCTCCTGTGCCCCTACCTCCTGTGCACATCTCTCCTGTGCACCTCTCTCCTGTGCACCTCTCCCCGTGCCCCTCCCCTGTGCCCCTCCCCCGTACCCAGCTCCCTGTACCCAGCTCCCTGTGCCCCACTCCCCGTGCCCCACTCCCCGTGCCCCTCTCCCCGTGCCCCTCCCTCCTGTGCCCCTCCCTCCTGTGCCCCTCCCTCCGTGCCCCATTCCCCATGCCCCACTTCCCGTGCCCCTCTCTCCTGTGCACCTCTCTCCTGTGCACCTCCCTCCTGTGCACCTCTCTCCTGTGCAACTCTCTCCTGTGTCCCCCTCTCCTCGTGCCCCTCTCTCCTGTGCCCCTCTCCCCGAGCACCTCTCCCCCTACCCCTCTCTCCTCTAGCCCACTCCCCGTGCCCCTCTCCCTGTGCTCCTCTCCTGCGCCCCTCCCTCCCTTGCCCCTCTCCCCGTGCCCCTCTCCCCGTGCATCTCCCTCCTGTGCCCCTCTCTCATTTACCCCTCCTTACTGTGCCCCTCACTCCGGTGCCCCTCTCCCCGTGCCTCCGTCTCCTGTACCCCTCCCTCCTGTGCCCCTCTCCCCTGTGACCCTCACTCCGGTGCCCATCCCTCCAGTGCCCCATCCCCTGTGCCCATCTCCCTGTGCCCCTCCCTCCTGTGCCCCTCTCTCCTGTGCTCCACTCTCCTGTGTATGCCAATGGCCCAAATGCAGTTCTTTCTGGTATTCAGACACCGATCTAAGGACAATGTTTTGTTAAGACCATCTTCACAAATCTGCCATGCGCATAGGACTGGGGACAATTTGATCTGTAGTGGGTGCATACCACATCTGTCTACGGGAACATGGACTTCAAGTCCTTTTTCAGAGCAAACAATCGTTGCCTTCATTTTGCATAACAAGTCTCTTCCTAATAAATTCACTGGTACTTCTTGAGACAGTAAAAAGGTATGTTGATTCCTGTAATTATCTACTTGCACATTGAGGGGTTCTGACCAAGTCATGGTCTGAGTAACTCCTGACAATCCTACGCAACTGTATACGGAATTCCTTCTGCATATTGTTTTGTCAACACTGAATTGGTGGCTCCCGTATCTACCAGAAAAGGAATTTCTTTTCCCTCCATAGTTATTATTAAGGTGGGCTCTTTTGTCATATTGTTTGAAACTGCAGGCAATCGTACTAGGAGTAATTGCTTTTGGGCAATCTGCAGGTCAGGTCCCAGGCGTCATGTTGAATAGGGTAAATTTAAACTTTGTCCACTTTGATTCTGGGTAGCATTTTGTGCTCCCCACTGGTTGTAGACTGAAAAATTCACTTGAGGGCAGGTGTGAGCCTGTGCTTGGGTAGAACCGTTTCCCTGGGTAAATTCATTACCTTGTCCCCCATTTTGTTATAATTGCCAGTTTTGACTTTCTTTCTACCACTTCTCCCTGGGTCCCTTTCTAAGAGACACCCCTCGAGACACGTTATTCGGTCTAGATTAAATGTACCATCTGGTGGGAATGGCCTTTTCCCCTTTTTGGTCCATTTTACCCATTTGGGTAAGTCATCTATTGATGTCTGACCACAATTCTGGAGCATGTAACAGGCAGGTGTGCCTTTTTCTGGTGTTTTACTTGCTCTGGCTCCCATTTTTATTGGTTGCGATCCCCTGATCACTTTTTACTCTTTACCAATTTAAGTGTTTCTAAGACCCAACCTCCCCTGTTGAATCCCCTGTTATGTTTTTCCAAGAGCTCACAGACAATAGTAGCACAATAATACAAAGCTAAAAAATATTACAGAGATGACAAAAATTGCAAAAACCCAGAGGGGTATACAGATCAAAATTCTTATACTCTAACTAAACAAATAGCCAATTCTCAGTCTGCATTGTACGCCACTACAGACCAAGTCCTTAACAGTAAAACTTATTACTTTAAAATCCTGTCTTTCAAGGATAAGTCCTATCTTTCAAGGACGAGCATCCCTTTTTTTACTTTTCCTCTATTTCAAGGATATCTCTCCTTTTCTTTCAAGGGTAATCATTTCTTTCCTTCAAGAAACAGGGACCTCTACAGACGCTAAAAAATATTACAGAAACTTATTACTTTAAAATCCTGTCTTTCAAGGATAAGCCCTATCTTTCAAGGACGAGCGTCCCTTTTTACTTTTTCTCTATTTCAAGGATATCTCTCCCTTTCCTTCAAGGGTAATCATTTCTTTCCTTCAAGAAACAGGGACCTCTACAGACGTCTCTTCTTACCTTCCTTTCAACAATCTGCCCGGCCTGTTTTCAGGGTTCAGGTTTTCAAAATCTGTCTCCCTTTTCTGTCAAGCTGAAAGAGGAAGTGATAACAAAAATTGCCAACTCAACCCTGAAATGAGTCTTAATAGATCGCAGTACTCCCGCCGAGACAAACAGACTACACTACTGTACTTGTCCAAGGAGGAACCCCTTTGGTGACTAAGCACCACTGATAACTGGCCAGTTAGGGTCCATTCTTAGAGAGTCATCGTGTTTTTGTCTGTTTACTCACCGGTAGGTAGTAAGCGATCTCGGTGGAACCTCCAAGTTTTACTGTCGAAATCTTGACTCCGAGTAAGACTCTAAAACACAAGCAGTACCGTCAGATTGTTAGTTTAATTTTTACTTGCACAAGGAGAGAGCTGCCTGGACAAAGGCTAGGCCAACATCTCTAAAGGACATCAGTGAATGCAGCATATTTATACACTCAAACAAGCAAGCGTTCCATAAATCACGTGTAATGGTACTTTAAACAAATTAAGAGTTTGCACAAGGACAATCAAAAGGTCAGCAGGACAGAAATATCTCCAGACAAGGTTAGTTAATCATATATTCTGTCAGGAGGTTCTGTCTGAATCTTGTTACCAAGATGATTTACTTACTCATGTCTGATCACCTTGTTACCAAGATGATTAGCTTACTCAATAGTTTTGCTTCTTTGTCTAGCGACAATCATTAATAGTTTATCTATTCGATAGCCTTATGCCTCCCTTGTGCTAGTGAGTCAATTATAGCTGTTATCACATCCTCAATGGGGGTGGGTATTATGAAAGATCTCTTGGTCCTGGACACATTGTGACATATTTACTTTTTCTTGCTTTAGCTACAACCTAAGCAAGTTTGTTCTTTTACTTGGCCATTTTATTCTACCCAGCATGCTAAGTATAATGTCAATTTCCACAGGTACCGCAAGGATCAGTGCTTGGGCCCCAGCTATTCACAATCTATATCAATGATTTGGATGAGGGGACGAAATGTAACATTTCCAAATTTGCTGATGATACAAAGCTAGGTGTCAGTGTCAGCTGTGAAGAGGATGTGAAGAGGCTTCAAGGGGATCTCGACAGGCTCAGTGAGTGAGCGAGAACATGGCAGATGGACTATAATGTGGATAAATGTGAAGTTACCCACTTTGGTAGAAAAAACAGAAAGGCAGAGTATTTCCTAAATGGTGAAAGATTGGGAAATGCAGATGCTCAAAGGGACCTGGGTGTCGTTGTACATGAGTCACTGAAAGTGAATGTGCAGGTGCAGCAAGCCATTAGGAAGGCAAATGGTATGCTGGCCTTCATTACAAGAGGGTTTGAGTACAGGAGTAAAGAAGTCTTACTCCAATTATATAGGGCCTTGGTGAGACCACACCTGGAGTACTGTGTACAATTTTGGTTTCCTTACCTAAGGAAGCGTATACTTGCCATAGAGGGAGTGCAACGAATGTTCACGAGATTGATTCCTGGGATGGTGGGACTGTTGTATGAGAAGAAATTGAGTAAACTAGGCCTGTATTCTCTTAAATTCAGAAGAATGAGAGGGGATCTCATTGAAGCATACAAAATTATTACAGGGCTTGATAGGGTGGATGCTGGGAGAATGTTTCCCTTGGCTGGGGAACAGCCTCAGGATAAAGGGTAGGCCATTCAGGACTGCGATGAGAAGAAATTTCTTCACACAGAGGGTGGTGAATCTTTGGAATTCTCTACCCCAGAGGGCTGTGGAGGCTCAGCCATTGGGTATATTCAAAACAGACGTCGATAGATTTCTGACTAGTAAGGGCATCAAGGGATTTGGCGATAGGGCCGGTGAATGGAGTTGAGGCAGAAGATCAGCCATGATCTCATTGAATGGCGGAGCAGGCTCGAAGGGCTGAATGGCCTACTCCTGCTCCTATTATGTTCTTATGTGCCATTATGACTCTATGGGGGAAAACTTCAGTTGGTTAGCACCTCCCGTTAGTGCCTCTGGGGGGCTCTAGGAACTTAGTGCCCGAGCGCAGCGATTTTAGCGGCGCTTGCGAAATTGACCAGTCGTTTTGCGACGGTGCTAAACACTACCGCCACGATCTCCTGTGCCCGCAGATCATGATGTCAGTCAAGCGTGCAACACCCCGGTAGTGCCCTGGACCGGATATTGAGTCACGCCCCCTGCCTTAGCGCCTTCTGCTAGGAACGACAGGTAGAGGGGAACGTTTTCAAGTCGGGAAGGGGCTGGGGGAGCGATTTTTAAAGGCGGGTGCTTTCTGCCTTTTCTTGTCGGCAAAATTTTTGGTTTTAATGCTGTCCTAAGGAGTTTTGGCCCTCAGCACCACTTTCGAGGTTCCTAAGTGCCGAGCTCTTTCCCTGGGCCTATCCATTCGTGCTTCCAACAGAATTGCTTTTGAGGTCTCTCCAGGCTGAGAGAGGTTTGTAGCGCCTGATTTAGCACTCAAATCACCTCCAGCGGTGATAGAGGCAAATTTTGCAGTCGGAGATGATAATTAGTGCCGGGTGCTAAACTTTGTGCCCGGCCGATATTAGTGCCCCAAAATGGGTGATACCGAATTTATCCCCCATGTCTCTCAGTCAAATTCAATTCAAAAATACCTCATTAACATCTCCGAAGGACGTTAGTTGCTTTGATAAGAATCTGCCCTCTTGCACTAATTAATGTCTGCACTTTGGCGAATAGTTTACTTGCAGGTGCCTAGGTGCCTCTGTTATACCCGGATGTTGGTGCATTGGAGCCGGGTTGCAGTAGTGATGTAAAATTAACTTATTTTAACGACCCCCCCCGCCCGCAACCCACCTGTTCTTGGGGGTTAAAATTCCCCTCTTTGTCTTCAATATAAAGCTATTTTACTTTCTATATTGTTTCCAAATCCTGGCCTTAAAGACATTTGCCAGATGTTCCACTATCTGCAGCTTTGGAGGGAATGGCCAGAGGAAGCTCTAATGGGGTCAGAGAAGCCATCGGTTTCTTGCAGCAGCAAGCTATGATTCTTGACTTTTCCTCCTAGTTCTGCTGTTTTCAGTCCAAACTCTTAATGCCACAGACGGTCAGGTTTCAAAACTGTAATTAAGAGAATCCACAGCATGTTTCACTGCACATCTCATTTTAAATATAGTTGCTTTCAACCCATCTAATGCAGGCAGGAAAACTGTCCCTGGCTCAGCTGGTAGCACTCTTGCATCTGAGTTCAAGTCCCACTCCAGAAACTTGAACACAAAAATCTCGGCTGACACTCCAGTGCAGTGCTGAGGGAGTGCTGCACTGTCAAAGGTGCTGTCTTTCGGATGAGACGTTAAACCAAGATTCCTGTCTGCTCTCTCAGGTGGACGTAAAAGATACTATGGCACTATTTCGAACTTAAAAACAAAAAGGGGGCAAGCACTTTGCTGGGAGTGTACTATAGGCCCCCAAACAGTCAGGGGGAGATAGAGGAACAGATATGTAGGCAAATCTCAGAGAAGTGTGCAAATAATAGGGTAATTATAGTGGGGGATTTCAACTTCCTCAATATTAACTGGGATAGTCAGAGTGTGAAAGGCTTAGAGGGTGTAGAATTCTTAAAGTGCATCCAGGAGAGCTTTTTGAGCCAGCATGTAAAAAGTCCTACAAGAGAGGGGGCGGTACTGGACCTAATTCTAGGGAATGTGGCCGGGCAAGTGGTAGAAGTGTTAGTAGGTGAGCACTTTGGTGACAGTGGCCATAATTCGGTGAGATTTAAGGTGGTCATGGAAAAGGACAAGGATGGACCGGAAATAAAGGTTCTAAATTGGGGGAAGGTCGATTTTAATATGATAAGGCAGGATCTGGCCAATGTGGACTGGGATCAGCTACTTGAAGGAAAATCCACATCGGAGCAATGGGAGTCTTTCAGAAAGGAAATTGAGAGAGTACAATGGCAACATGTTCCCATAAAAGTCAAGGGTGGGACCAACAAGCCCAGGGAACCTTGGATGTCAAGGGATATACGAGAATGGATTAGGAAAAAAAGGGGGGCTTTTGGCAGATACAAAGATACAGAGGAAGCCCTAGAGGAGTATAAAAAGTGCAGGGGGATACTTAAAAAAGAAATTAGGAGAGCGAGGAGGGGCCATGAAATAACACTGGCGAGCAAAATAAAGGAAAATCCTAAGGTGTTTTATAAGTATATTAAGGGCAAGAGGATAACTAGGGAAAGAGTAGGGCCCATTTGGGACCAAAGTGGCAAGCTGTGTGTAGAGCCAGAAGATGTAGGTGGGGTTTTAAATGAATTTTTTGCATCTGTGTTCACTATGGAGAAGGACGATGTGGACATAGAAATCGGGCAGGGGGACTGTGATATACTTGAACATATTAGCATCGAGAGGGAGGAGGTACTAACGGTTTTAGCAGGCTTAAAAGTGGATAAATCCCCAGGCCCAGATGAGATGTATCCCAGGCTGCTATG
This sequence comes from Somniosus microcephalus, assembly GCF_052327205.1. Taxonomy (NCBI): domain Eukaryota; kingdom Metazoa; phylum Chordata; class Chondrichthyes; order Squaliformes; family Somniosidae; genus Somniosus; species Somniosus microcephalus. The sequence continues at coordinate 65,959,160 of NC_140996.1, read as the reverse complement.
TGAGGCAAAGGAGGAGATTGCAGGGGCTCTGACACAAATTTTCAGAACCTCTCTGGCCACAGGGGATGTGCCAGAGGACTGGAGAACAGCTAACGTAGTACCATTATTCAAGAAGGGTAGTAGGGATAAAGCAGGGAATTACAGGCCAGTGAGCCTAACATCAGTGGTAGGGAAATTTTTGGAAAAAATTCTGAGGGACAGAATTAGTCTCCACTTGAAGAGGCAAGGATTAATTAGGGATAGCCAGCATGGCTTTTTCAAGGGAAGATCATGTCTGACCAATCTGATTGAGTTTTTCGAGGGGGTGACTAGGTGTGTGGATGAGGGTAGTGCAGTGGATGTGGTTTACATGGATTTCAGTAAGGCTTTTGATAAAGTCCCGCATAGGAGCCTGGTCAGGAAGGTAAGAGCCCATGGGATCCAGGGTGCCTTGGCACATTGGATCCAAAACTGGCTTAGTGGCAGAAGGCAGAGGGTGCTGGTCGAAGGTTGTTTTTGTGAATGGAAGCCTGTGTCCAGTGGGGTACCGCAGGGATCGGTGCTGGGTCCCTTGCTGTTTGTGGTCTACATTAATGATTTGGATGTGAATGTAAAAGGTATGATCAGTAAGTTCGCAGATGACACGAAAATTGGTGGGGTGGTAAATAGCGATGAGGGAAGCCTCAGGCTACAGGACGATATAGATGGGTTGGTCAGATGAGCGGAACAGTGGCAAATGGAATTTAACCCTGAAAAGTGTGAGGTGATGCATTTTGGAGGGACTAACAAGGCAAGGGAATACACAATGAATGGTAAGACCCTAGGAAAGACAGAGGATCAGAGGGACCTTGGTGTGCATGTACATAGATCCCTGAAGGCAGCAGAACAGGTGGATAAGGTGGTTAATAAGGCATATGGGATACTTGCCTTCATTAGCCGAGGCATAGAATATAAGAGCAGGGAGGTTATGATGGAGCTGTACAAAATGCTGGTAAGGCCACAGCTGGAGTACCTTGTGCAGTTCTGGTCGCCACACTATAGGAAGGATGTGATTGCTTTGGAGAGGGTGCAGAGGAGATTTACCAGGATGTTACCTGGGCTGGAGCGCTTCAGCTATGAAGAAAGACTGGACAGGCTGGGGTTGTTTTCCTTGGAGCAGAGAAGGCTGAGGGGGGACCTGATTGAGGTATACAAAATTATGAGGGGCATAGATAGGGTGGATAGAAAGGAACTTTTCCCCTTAGTAGAGGGGTCAATAACAAGGGGGCATAGATTCAAGGTAAGGGGCAGGAGTTTTAGAGGGGATTTGAGGAAAAACTTTTTCACCCAGAGGGTGGTTGGAATCTGGAACTCACTGCCTGAAAGGGTGGTAGAGGCAGGAACCCTCACAACATTCAAGAAGCATTTGGATGAGCACTGGAAATGCCATAGCATACAAGGCTATGGACCAAATGCTGGAAAATGGGATTAGATTAGATAGGGCTTGATTGGCGGCGCGGACGCGATGGGCCGAAGGGCCTCTTTCTGTGCTGTATAACTCTATGGCCTAGAAATTCAGTGGGCTGCGCCACCAGTTAGCGCCCAAAGAGGGCACTCAGTGGCTTTAGCGCCACTGGCCACGCCTCCCGCGATATTTAGCGGGGCGCTAATGGCGGCGTTAGCTTGTAGCGCTGTGCCGCCACCGATGACGTCATTGGTGTGCGCAGCGCCCCGCTACCGCCCCGATCGCGATATTTGGTCGCGCCCGCCTCTGTAACGCCGGCCGCAAATCGCGACCGGTTCACAGGGCCTACCTGTGGCGGTAGTGGCGCAAATTAAGGTGGAGGTGCGGGGCGGCCATGTTTTCCGGTGGCCGCCTGCCAGCACCTCCTCGCGCCGCCCTCCCCGGCCTCCTGATCCACCCCCCGGGCAGTGCCGGCTGTGTCCCAAAAGCCCGGCACTTCTCCTCGGTGTCGGGCTCTTTTGCTGGCACTCGCGATCGGTGATCGCGCTGGTGCAGGCCCCTCCCCCTTAAGAAGTGGAGGAAGGCCTGCAGTACAGCAGCGCGCCGTGCCACAGCATGTGGCGCTGTGGCACGTAGCGCGGCGATATTCAGTTTGAGCGCCCCAAGCGGGACGCGGGGAGCCTCGAGCAGCGCCCCGAGTCCCTCTTGGGGCGCTCCAACTGAATATCGGGAGGGCGCAAGCGGCTCTGGCCGGAGCGCAAATTCCAGCGCCCAGGCGAGCTTGGCGCCCCAAACGCGGCGCCACCGAATTTTTAGCCCTATGACTCTAAGAGCAGGGGAGTTATCCCCGGTATCCTGGCTAATATTTATTCCTCAATCAACATAACAAAAACAGATTATTTGTTTATTATCATATTGCTGTTTGTGGGACCTACATTATAACGGTGATTACATATCTACAACTGTATGTGGAATTGACGTTAATCTTCACATATATACAGAAAGCAGAATGTTTTAACAGAATATATTATTCAATTATAGATTTAAAGAAACACATTAATGTCTAGACAGGAGGTTATACTGTTAACAATATGCTTCTTTAAGATTCAAGAGTTATTGGCTCCAATATTAGCTCGGAGGCAGGGAAGGAGCGGTTGGGGCTGGGGGTTGGGGGGGCTGTTTTGCAGTTGGGAAACCCCAGGAGAACAGGTTTCCCTCAGGTCCTGCTGAATTTAAAGGCAGGACCTGATTAATATTTTTTGTCTGCGTTTCCCAGCCGCAGCCAGCTAAACATGTGATAGACAGAGCTAAGCGATCTCACAACCATCGGATCAAATCAATGCTCTGTAGTCCTGCCACATCCAGTCGTGAGTGGTGGTGGACAATTAAACAGTTAACAGGAGGAGGAGGCTCCAAAAATATCCCCATCCTCAATGATGGTGGAGCCCAGCACGTGAGTGCAAAAGACAAGGCTGAAGCATTTGCAATTATCTTCAGCCAGAAGTGCCGAGTGGATGATCCATCTCGGCCTCCTCCTGAGGTCCCCAGCATCACAGATGCCAGTCTTCAGCCCATTCAATTCACTCCACGTGATGTCAAGAAACGGCTAAAGACACTGGATACTGCAAAGGCTATGGGCCCTGACAACATTCCGGCAATAGTACTGAAGACTTGTGCTCCAGAGCTAGCTGCGCCCCTAGCCAAGCTGTTCCAGTACAGCTACAACACTGGCATCTACCCGGCAATGTGGAAAATTGCCCAAGTATGTCCTGTCTACAAAAAGCAGGACAAATCCGACCTGGCCAATTACCGTCCCATCAGTCTACTCTCAATCATCAGCAAAGTGATGGAAGGTGTCGCCGACAGTGCTATCAAGCGGCACTTACTCAGCAATAACCTGCTAACTGACACCCAGTTTGGGTTCCGCCAGGGCCACATCAGCTCCTGACCTCATTACAGCCTTGGTCCAAACATGGACAAAAGAGCTGAACTCAAGAGGTGAGGTGAGAGTGACTGCCCTTGACATCAAGGCAGCATTTGATCGAGTGTGGCATCAAGGAGCCCTAGCAAAACTGAAGTCAATGGGAATCAAGGGGGAAACTCTCCATTGGTTGGAATCATACCTAGCACAGAGGAAGTTGGCTGTGGTTGTTGGAGGTCATTCATCTCAATCACATGACATCACTGCAGGAGTTCCTCAGGGCAGTGTCCTAGGCCCAACCATCTTCAGCTGTTTCATCAATGACCTTCCCTCCATCATAAGGTCAGAAGTGGGGACGTACGCTGATGATTGCACACTGTTCAGCACCATTCGAGACTCGTCAGATACTGACGCAGTCCGTGTCCATATGCAGCAAGACCTGGACAACATTCAGACTTGGGCTGACAAGTGGCAAGTAACATTCGCACCACACAAGTGCCAGGCAATGACCATCTCCAACAAGCGAGACTCTAACCATCTCCCCTTGACATTCAATGGCATTAGCATCGCTGAATCCCCCACTATCAACATCCTGGGGGTTACCATTGATCAGAAACTGAACTGGACCAGCCATATAAATAATATGGCTACAAGGGTGGGATATGTGTTGGTGTAGGGGTTACGGGGATCGGGTGGGATATGTGTCGGTGCAGGCTCGATGGGCCGAAATGGCCTCTATCTGCACTGTGGGGTTTCTGTGATTCTGTGAAGAGCAGGCCAGAGGCTGGGAATTCTGCGGCGAGTGTCTCACCACCATCTACAAGGCACAAGTCAGGAGTGTGATGGAATACTCTCCACTTGCCTGGATGAGTGCAGCTCCAACAACACTCAAGAAGCTCGACACCATTCAGGATAAAGCAGCCCACTTGATTGGCACTCCATCCACCACCTTCAACATTCACTCCCTCCACCACTGGCGCACTGTGGCTGCAGTGTGTACCATCTACAAGATGCACTGCAGCAACTCGCCAAAGCTCCTTCAACAGCACCTTTCAAACCCGCGACCTCTACCACTTAGAAGGACAAGGGCAGCAGACGCATGGGAACATCACCACCTACAAGTTCCCCTCCAAGCCACACACCCTCCTGACTTGGACCTGTATCGCTGTTCCTTCACTGTCGCTGGGCCAAAATCCTGGAACTCCCTTCCTAACAGCATTGTGGGTGTACCTACACCATATGGACTGCAGCGGTTCAAGAAGACGGCTCACCACCATCTTCTCAAGGGCAATTAGGGATGGGCACTAAATGCAGGCTTAGCCAGCGACGCCCACATCCCATCAATGAATAAAAAAAATTGTTTTAAAAATTGAAAGCCAGGCTGGCAGGTAAGCCTTTGGCATCAGGCCACAGCCAGGGAGCAGAGAGGAGGGAGTGAGGGATTGGAAAGGCCGGAGGGGAGATCAGATGCTAGAGTTGGTGGGGGAGATCGGAGGCCGGAGGGGAGATTGGAGGCATCGAGATGTGGTGGGAGAATTGAGGTCGGAGGGGAGATCGGAAGGGTCGTGGGGGGTTCTGATCGAAGGCGAGAGGGTTAGATCAGAGGCATCGGGCCGGGGAGATCAGAAGGGTCGGGAGGGGATTGGATGCTGTAGCCGGGAAGCGTAGCGGAATGACAGAGGAATCGGAAGACTGGGGGTGGGGGGGCAGGTGGGAAATCGAGGCCCGGGGTTGGGGGGGGGGCGGATGGTGGTGGCTGATCATGGGGGTGTAGAGGGGCTAGATGCAGATAAGCTGGATCCAGCAGAACTCGCCTCCCTTCAGCTGCCGGGATTCCCGGGCCTCGGGAAACCCGGCAGGCCAGGGTTAAATTTAAAATGGCGAATAAATCAGAGGCACGCAGCCTCGTTATAATGTGTAAATGAGGCACCCAGCTCCTGGGAGCGGGTTGGTCGCTCACCCCTCCTCCCGCCTTCATTAAAACCAGAAGTGGGCGGGTTCAAGGTGGATTGGGGTCGGGTTTGAGATTTTTAATGTTTTAAATCCCACTCAACCAACCCACCTGTTTGAGGGTTAAAATTCCCCTCATTGTGATTTTTATAATTATTCCCATTCGCCCAGGAAAATAGTATGTAGTGTTGTGGTATGTGCTTATTAATTACTTGCTGTAAAATTGGTTAGTTATTTCCTTCAGTGAATGATTTTTGTTGCTCAAGGTAAACAATTAGGGACCTCTTAGATATAATTATTATTAGCATAGAGCAATCAAATATCCACTGAGTGGATCGATTTGTTTTCTTTGGACTGGTGGGTAAAGGGGCAGCTTGGTGTAGCACTAAGGCATATCAATGGGTTTGAATCTCAATCTTTGCAGACCTCTGCCCGGGCAGCACCTGGGTGCTATCATTGGCCTCGGCTAGAAAACTGAAATAAGCAGCCAGGGTTCTTGCCAGTGATTCCTGCTGGCAATTGTGCATCTGCGGCTGTGTTTTATCTCATTGGGCGAACAAACAGTTGACATTCATTATCTAAGAGCTCCCTCCAAAGCTGTGGATAGAGGAGAGGAGAGGAGACAACTTTTCATAAGTATATATGTGACTATATATTGAAATGTGATTGAGCAAAAATATATGAAGCTTGTTACAGACAGCAAAGTTCTGCAAAACATAGTGAAATATCACTGTGTATCTGACTGCAGATATGTAATAAGTAATTTGTTGTAAGCCATGAATTGTAGACCAGGCTGTCCCATTATTGACCTCTTAAAAAGAGCCGACAAAATACCCGAAACGTCAACTCAAATTTCTCTCCACGGATGTTGCCTGACCTGCTGAGTTTTTCCAGCATTTTCTGTTGTTATTTCGGATTTCCAACATCTGCAGTATTTTGCTATCTGTAGTGTATGTAACCTGTACCACCTTAAGAGACTACCTTAAGGTGATGGACTACTTTCTGATGGCTCCTGTATATTGTAGTACCGGTGGTGACCACACCGGTATATAAACCCTGTGGAGCAAATTGTATTTCAGTTCAGCCCTGACCCTCAGTTACTAAAGACCTGTTTAAGTATTCTGTTGTCTGTGTCCAGTTATTCAGCATAACTACATTTGGAAAACACAGACACAACAGTGGCGACGAGTCTGATCGTACCTAGCGGCAGTTTTGCATCCAAGGAAGCTTCGTCCTCAGAACGGGCGTCGAAAAGGGGCATCCGCCCTCAACATCCTGCTGAGCACTGCATCGCACGGGAGGCCATCGGGAACCCGGGTTGGTTTGCTGGCCATGAAGCCCACCATCAGCAACAGGCAGTGATCACCCCTTCTACGACAGCGGCGGGTAAGCCCGATCGAGCGGCACGGAGGGGAAGTCGGCCGAGTTGTCAGTGGGAGAAGGGGAGGGAAAACGAAGAAAAGGGCGGAGAACACGACCGCAGCCGGTGTCAGGGGCCGGACTGCAATCGGGGCAGAGACGCACAGCAGCCAGAAAAGCGTTAATGTCCACGAGGACCGCGGGAGCGGTGGGGAACAAGAGCAGCAGCGTCGGGGGAAATAAAGGACCGCTGGGAGGTGAGAACAGCAACAGCGCGGTAATTGCCATTTTAGTCGGCGGGGGAAGAAGACAAGCGTGGGAAAAGCCGCCAAGCGCGGGAAGCTGCCATTTTGAAAAATAAAATAAAATAAAGGAAACTCAACAAGGATGCCAAAAACGGGTAACATCACTGCTTTTGATAGCGATGTAGAAGATTGGGCCACTTATGTGGAACGCGTTGAAGTTTACTGTACAGCGAATGAGGTACCGGTGGATAAGAAAGCACTAACCCTATTAAACTCGATGGGTGCGAAGACGTACGGGTTATTAAGGCACCTTGTAACAACAGATAAACCGGTAGGAAAGAGTTTCGCTGAGATTGTTACTATCCTGCAAGAGCATTTAAACCCCACGCCACTGCTGATAGCGGAACGATTTAAATTTTACAAAAGAATTCAGCTTAAAGAGGAAAGCAACGCTGAATTCTTAATCGAACTGCGCAAGTTATCAAAGTACTGTCAGTTCGGTGCAGGACTAGCAGACGCTCTGAGAGATAAGTTCGTGTGTGGGCTACTAAAGGAAGGAACCCAGAAGCGACTGCTAGAGGAAAAGGATCTTACGCTGGACAAAGCTTTCAGCATTGCAGCATCGCACGAGGCAGCAGCACGAGGCACTGCAGAAATGCAGCAAAGGCCATCGGAATTCAGCACCAATGAAATGGCATTGGGCGCAGTAAAGTGCTATCGTTGCGGAAGGACAACGCATGATCAGAACCAGTGCTGGTTCAAAGATAAAGAATGCAGGCAATGTGGCAAACTTGGTCACATAGCGAGAGTATGCCGGTCAGGAAAGAAGACCAGCAACAAAAAGTCGCCGCAGGAGAAGTACAAGAAAGTACACAAGGTGACAGAGAACAGTTCGGATGAACAGAAGACGGATTCAGACTCCAGCAGTAAGGAACTGGGTTGTCTAAAAATACATAATGTGGGTAACACAGCAGACCACCAAACTATCTGGGTCACGCTTCGGATAGCAGGAGTCCAAGTGAAGATGGAATTGGACACTGGATCGGCATTGACGGTCATGAATAAGCAAGATTACAAAAGGTTATTCTCACACATTCCCCTGAGGGTTACGGAGATTGTATTGAAAACATACACGGGGCAAAGAGTATACCCCATCGGAAAGATAAAGGTAAAGGTGGTCTACAATGGTAAAGAAAGTCAGGGAATGGACTTGTATGTGTTACCTGAGGGAGGTCCGCCACTACTGGGACGGGAATGGATCCGGAGAATAAATATGGACTGGCATTCCTTACAAGCACTAACGGTAGATTCCTGTAAAGAGGACGACGTCAAACCAAAACGACTGTCCAAAATATTGGACGATGCTAAGCAGGTGTTCCAACAGGGACTGGGAACACTGAAAGGAATTACGGCAAACATCAAGGTTGAAGAACATGCAAACCCAAAATTTTTCAAAGCCAGACCGGTACCTTATGCGATACGACCTGCTGTGGAAGCAGAGCTGGAAGGGCTAGAACGCTCAGGAGTACTGTCAAAGGTGGACTGGAGCGAATGGGCCACACCCATTGTTCCCGTCATGAAGCGTTCGTTGAGCAACAAGCCGGGGGAACCTGGGAAGGTTCGCATCTGTGGCGATTTCAAGATCACTGTTAATCCGGTTCTTCACACGGTGCAATATCCGCTTCCGCGGATTGAGGATATCTTCGCTTCGCTGTCTGGCGGGAAACACTTCACCAAGATAGACCTGGTGCAGGCGTACCTACAGATGGAAGTTGATGAAGCGTCACGCCAGTATCTCACGATCAACACACATAAGGGCTTATATCGGTATAATAGACTGGTTTTTGGAGTGGCATCGGCTCCAGCGATTTGGCAAAGGGCCATGGAGCAGGTATTACAGGGAATTCCAGGCACACAATGCTACCTGGACAACATTCTGATTACAGGAGATGATGATAAGGAACACCTCGCGAATTTGGAGCAGGTGCTCACCAGATTGAAAGAATATGGACTCAGAGTTAATCGCCAGAAATGTGAGTTCTTTCAGAAGCGAATCTCGTACTGCGGTCGCGTCATTGACCAGGAGGGGCTTCATAAGTCACCTGACAAGATCGAAGCTGTTGTGAAAGCTCCCGCTCCGGAAAATGTATCCCAGTTGAGGTCGTTCCTTGGGTTGATTAACTATTACCACAAGTTTCTTCCAAATTTATCCACGGTGTTACACCCGCTGAACACTCTTTTGCAAATGGGAGTACCATGGAAGTGGAGCGAGGACTGTAAGCGGGCTTTTCAAAAAAGCAAGGCACTGATCACCTCTAAGGAAGTGTTGGCTCACTTTAACCCAACGCTGCCTATTCGTTTAGCTTGTGATGCTTCTCCATATGGTATCGGGGCAGTGCTCTCACATAAGTTGCCAAATGGCTTGGAAAGGCCAGTCGCGTTCGCATCCAGATCATTGACCTCCGCAGAGCGCAACTATGCTCAGATAGATAGGGAGGCTCTCAGCCTCGTGTGGGGCGTTAAGAAATGTAACCATTACCTGCAAGGCCAAAGGTTTATGCTGCTGACAGATCACCAGCCGTTGGTTTCCATTTTTAAACCTAAGAGGGGTGTTCCGGTTATGATGGCGCAGAGGCTTCAGAGATGGTCCCTTTTCCTAGGGGCACATCAATATGATATCGAATTCAAAGGTACAAAGCAACATGGTAATGCTGATGGGCTGTCGCGCCTGCCACTACCTACAGCGGAAGAGGCACCGGCAGTTGACCCTGTCGAGATATTTCACTCGACCATCATCGAATGCTTACCAGTGACCAATGCGAGTATTGAGAGAGAGACCCGAAACGACCCGACACTGTCTCGTGTCTACGATTTGACAGTGAAGGGATGGCCAGCACATGGCGAACCACTGTTACCTGCATTCTCAGCCAGACGAGAACAGCTGTCCGTCTGTCAAGGAACATTGATGTATGGAACAAGGGTGATTATTCCTCCTAAATTAAGGGAGAGAGTTCTGAAGGAACTGCATGAAGGTCATCTGGGGGGAGTCAAGATGAAAGGCCTTGCTAGGGCTTATGTGTGGTGGCCAGGTATCGACAAACAAATAGAGGATCTGACTAAAAGCTGCTCAGGGTGCCAAAAAGTTCAAAACGCACCTCCAATTGCACCGCTACATCCGTGGAAATGGCCTTCAACCCCATGGCAACGTGTGCATATCGACTTTGCAGGTCCATTCATGGATTCCATGTTTTTGATAGCGGTAGACACACATTCTAAATGGCCAGAAGTGATTAAGATGTCGACCACTACCTCTGAAAAGACGATCGCAGTTCTAAGAACCATATTTGCAAGGAATGGGTTGCCGGAACAAATATGTTCAGACAACGGACCACAGTTCGTGTCAGAAGAATTCCAGAAATTCATGAAAAAGAATGGGGTGGAACACTATACATCTGCCCCATATCACCCGGCTACCAATGGGTTGGCCGAGAGATTTGTACAAACGTTCAAAAAGGCGATAAAGGCCATGAGCGAAGACCATATTCCACTACAACACAAGGTGGACAATTTCTTGATGGCATATCGAAACGCCACGCATGCAGTGACAAATCAAAGCCCTGCCATAATGTTCTATAACAGGAGGTTGCGGTCCCGGTTGGATTTGTTAAAACCCAATGTGCGTAGGGAAGTCGAAAACAAACAATTCCAGCACGTAAATAACAAGGCCACTCGGAGTTTCAAAATAGGACAACCAGTGTTGGCCAGGGACTATAGGAATGATAAATGGCAATCTGGAACAATTCGTGCCCGACAAGGACCCTTGATGTACACGGTAGACGTTGGTGAGAACGTAATACGACGTCATGCTGACCAACTGGTGGAATCGAAAACAAGGGTCGACCCCATGTCTACGGCAGAGACACCAGTTGAAGAAGTTATTGAGCCTGTAGCATCTACCTCAGACTCGAACGTACATGATGATGTTCAATCCATAAGAGATCAAATGGATGAGTCACCCCAGCAACAAGAACCAGAGACCCCTGAAAGGCGTTATCCGGCCCGGATCAGGAGGCCTCCTCAGAGACTGAATCTTTGAACAGTTTTGTATGAAAGTTGTATATATGTTATCCATGTTATGTTTAAATTGGGGTGTACACTGTTAAGCTAAAAGGGGAGGAATTGTAGTGTATGTAACCTGTACCACCTTAAGAGACTACCTTAAGGTGATGGACTACTTTCTGATGGCTCCTGTATATTGTAGTACTGGTGGTGACCACACCGGTATATAAACCCTGTGGAGCAAATTGTATTTCAGTTCAGCCTTGACCCTCAGTTACTAAAGACCTGTTTAAATATTCTGTTGTCTGTGTCCAGTTATTCAGCATAACTACATTTGGAAAACACAGACACAACACTATCCTACAATCTTATAGGCCTGGATATTAACAGGGGCGAGTTATGTAGGCGGGGGGCGGAGTTTCAGATGGGAAACCCAAAAGTCCGGGTTTCTCCACATGCTGCGGAGTAACCCGTCCCTGTTAACTCCACAGCAAGCGTCTTTGGAACTTGACAGGTTCCCCGCCTGGAAGTCAGCCTTATTGACGGGCTTGGCTTCCAGTTGGGCGGGGATGATTCAGGCCACAGGAGCAGGAAGGTCCGATCCACGACCCCGGAAGTGGGGGCGGGGGGGAAGGGTCCAATCCTGGGGGTGGGGGGTGCATCCGATCCCTGACACTGGGGTCTTTGTATCGGGGGGGGGGTGGTTTGATGGGGAGCTTGTGCTCCTCCTGGCCCATTGGAGTGCTGTAAAGGCACTTCCCTTCTCCCCAAAGCTGTCCTCACCTCCCTTCAGCTGCTGGGTTTACGGAGGCCTGGGAAACCCAGCTGGCCACTGTTAAACTGGCATAGCAGGTTAAATCAGAGGCTGCCTGCCTCATTAAAATACTCAAAATGCCAACCAGCCTCCTGGTAGTGGGTTGGCTGCTCATACCTGTCCTGCCTCCATTAAACCCAGAACTGGACTGGTTGGAGGCGGGCTTTAAAAAAAAAAGATTTGTTTTTATGGGATGTGGGCGTTGCTGGCAAAGCCAGCATTTATTGCCCATCCCTAATTGCCCTTGAGAAGGTGGTGGTGAGCCACCTTCTTGAACCGCTGCAGTCCGTGTGGTGAAGGTACTTCCACAGTGCTGTTAGAGTCATAGAGTTATACAGCACGGATAGAGGCCCTTCGGCCCATCGTGTCCACGCCGGCCATCAAGCCCTGTCTAATCTAATCCCATATTCCAGCATTTGGTCCATAGCCTTGTATGCTATGGCATTTCAAGTGCTCATCCAAATGCTTCTTAAATGTTGTGAGGGTTCCTGCCTCCACAACCCTTTCAGGCAGTGAGTTCCAGACTCCAACCACCCTCTGGGTGAAAAAGTTCTCTCTCAAATCCCCTCTCAACCTCCCGCCCTTTACCTTGAATCTATGCCCCCTAGCTATTGACCCTTCTACTAAGGGAAAAAGCTCCTCAGTATCCATCCTATCTATGCCCCTCATAATTTTGTACACCTCAATCATGTCCCCCCTCAGCCTCCTCTGCTCCAAGGAAAACAAACCCAATCTGCCCAGTCTCTCTTCATAGCTGAAGCGCTCCAGCCCTGGTAACATCCTGGTGAATCTCCTCTGCACCCTCTCCAAAGCGTTCACATCCTTCCTGTAGTGTGGCGACCAGAACTGCACACAGTATTCCAGCTGTGGCCTAACCAGTGTTTTATACAGCTCCATCATAACCTCCTTGCTCTTATATTCTATGCCTCGGCTAATGAAGGCAAGTATCCCATATGCCTTTTTTACCACCTTATCCACCTGTTCCGCCGCCTTCAGGGATCTGTGTACTTGCACACCCAGATCCCTCTGACCCTCCGTCTTGCCTAGGGTCTTACCATTCATTGTGTATTCCCTTGCCTTGTTAGTCCTCCCAAAGTGCATCACCTCGCACTTTTCCGGGTTAAATTCCATTTGCCACTGTTCCGCCCATCTGACCAACCCATCTATATCGTCCTGCAGACTGAGGCTACCCTCCTCGCTATTTACCACCCTACCAATTTTTGTATCATCTGCGAACTTACTGATCATACCTTTTACATTCATATCCAAGTCATTAATGTAGACCACAAACAGCAAGGGACCCAGCACCGATCCCTGTGGTACCCCACTGGCCACAGGCTTCCAGTCACAAAAACAGCCTTCGACCATCACCCTCTGCCTTCTGCCACTAAGCCAGTTTTGTATCCAATGTGCCAAGGCACCCTGGATTCCATGGGCTCTTACCTTCTTGACCAGTCTCCTGTGTGGGACTTTATCGAAGGCCTTACTGAAATCCATGTATACCACATCCACTGCGTTACCCTCATCCACACACCTAGTCACCCCCTCAAAAAATTCAATCAAATTAGTCAGACATGATCTTCCCTTGACAAAGCCATGTTGACTATCCCTGATTAATCCTTGCCTCTCCAAGTGGAGACAAATTTTGTCCCTCAGAATTTTTTCCAATAATTTTCCTACCACTGATGTTAGGCTCACTGGCCTGTAGTTCCCCGGTTTTTCCCTACTTCCCTTCTTGAATAATGATACTACATTAGCGGTTCTCCAGTCCTCTGGCACATCCCCTGTGGCCAGAGAGGTCCTGAATATATGTGTTAGAGCCCCCGCAATCTCTTCCTTTGCCTCACACAGCAGCCTGGGATACATTTCGTCCGGGCCCGGGGATTTATCCATTTTTAGGCCAGCTAAAACCGCCAATACCTCCTCCCTCTCGATGTTAATATGTTCGAGCATATCACAGTCCCCCTGCCCTATTTCTATGTCTACATCGTCCTTCTCCATAGTGAAAACAGATGCAAAAAATTCATTTAGAACCCCTCCTACATCTTCCGGCTCCACACACAGATTGCCACTTTTGTCCCTAATGGGCCCTATTTTTTCCCTAGTTATCTTCTTACCCTTAATATACTTATAAAACATCTTAGGATTTTCCTTTATTTTGCTCGCCAGTGTTATTTCATGGCCCCTCCTTGATCTCCTAATTTCTTTTTTAAGTATCCCCCTGCACTTTTTGTACTCCTCTAGGGCTTCCTCCGCCTTTAGCCTTTTGTATCTGCCAAAAGCCCTCCTATTTTTCCTAATCCATTCTCGTATATCCCCTGACATCCAAGGTTCCCTGTGGTATTTGGAACCACCCTTGACCTTTACGGGAACACGTTGCCATTGTATGATCTCAATCTCCCTTCTGAAAGCCTCCCATTGCTCCGATGCGGATTTTCCTACAAGTAGCTGATCCCAGTCCATTTTGGCCAGATCCTGCCTTATCCTATTAAAATCGGCCTTCCCCCAATTTAGAACCTTTATTTCCGGCCCATCCCTGTCCTTTTCCATGACCACCTTAAATCTCACCATATTATGGTCACTGTCACCAAAGTGCTCACCTACTAGCACTTTTTCCACTTGGCCGGCCACATTCCCTAGAATTAGGTCCAGTACCGCCCCCTCTCTTGTAGGACTTTCTACATGCTGGCTCAAAAAGCTCTCCTGGATGCACTTTAAGAATTCTACACCCTCTGAGCCTTTCACACTCTGACTATCCCAGTTAATATTGGGGATGTTGAAATCCCGCATTATTATTACCCTATTATTTGCACATTTCTCTGAGATTTGCCTACATATCTGTTCCTCTATCTCCCCCTGACTGTTTGGAGGCCTATAGTACACTCCCAGCAAAGTGCTTGCCCCCTTTTTGTTTTTAAGCTCCACCCATATGGCCTCATTAGAGGAACCTGCTAATATATCATCCCTCCTTACTGCAGTAATTGACTCCTTAATTAATATTGCGACACCCCCTCCTCTTATACTTCCCCCTCTGTCTCACCTGAAGATTCTGTACCCCGGAATATTGAGCTGCCAGTCTTGCCCCTCCCTCAACCATGTCTCCGTGATAGCAACAATATCATACTCCCATGTGTTTATCAACACCTTCAGTTCATCCACCTTATTTGCAAGACTCCTTGCATTAAAATAGATGCCATCCAGCCTTGCCCTTACATATTTGCCCTGTCTACCAAGCTGACTTGTTTTTTTCTCTATAATTGGCAGCACATCACCCCCTATTTCAGCTGCCCTCTGTATCCCATCCCCCTGCCAAGTTAGTTTAAACCCCCCCCAACAGTGCTAGCAAACCTCCCCGCAAGGATATTTGTCCCGCTCTGGTTCAGGTGCAACCCGTCCGACTTGTACAAGTCCCACCTTTCCCAGAAGCAGGCCCAGTGATCCAGGAGAGTAAAACCCTCCCCCCTACACCAACTCTTTAGCCACGCATTCATCTGCTCTATCTTCCTATTCCTATACTCACTAGCACGTGGCACTGGGAGTAATCCAGAGATTACAACCTTTGAGGTCCTGCTCTTTAATCTGTTACCTAGCTCCCTAAATTCTTGATGCAGGACCTCATCCCCCTTCCTACCTATGTCGTTGGTCCCAATGTGGACCACGACCTCTGCCTGCTCACCCTCCCCCTTAAGAATGCCCTGTAGCCGCTCAGTGACATCCATGACCCTGGCCCCAGGGAGGCAACAAACCACCCTGGAGTCACGTTTGCGGCCACAGAAACGCCTATCTGTTCCCCTTACGATAGAATCCCCTACCACTATTGCTCTCCCACTCTTTTTCCTCCCTTTCTGAGCAGCAGAAGCGTCCCTGGTGCCAGGAAGCTGGCTGCTGCTGCCTTCCCCTGGTGAGTCATCCCCCTCAACAGTATCCAACTTGGTATACCTGTTTGAAAGGGGGATGTCCGCAGGGGTTCCCTGCACTTCCTGCCTGCCTCTGTTGCTCCGCCTGATGGTCACCCAATTTCTTTCTGCCTGTGCAGCCCTACTCTGCGGCGTGAACAACTCGCTAAACGTGCTATCCACGACCCTCTCAGCATCGCGCATGCTCCAAAACTCATGCACCCGCAGCTCGAGCGCCGCAATGCGGTCTACAAGTAGCTGCAGCTGGATGCATTTCCCGCACACGTGGTCGTCAGGGACACTGGCAGCGTCCCTGACTTCCCACATGGAGCAAGAGGAGCAGAACACGGGTCTGAGCTCTCCTGCCATGACTTACTCCTTTAATTAATTTAAAAATTTATTCAACACCCCAGTTACAGGTATACTCTAGGGCGCTTTATTTACCAACTGTCCCCACTACAACACAGAGACCCTAGAAATTTAACACCACAGAATTCAAGCTTGCATTGAAAAGAGAGAAATACTCACCAACCAATCACTTACCTGCTTCCTGCTGACGTCCCTCTTATACTCCGCCGCCTCGGGCTGCTCCTGCGCAGGTCCGCTGCTTCTCTGGTCTCGGGGCTGTGGGCCTCGGTGCCTCTGGTTGCTCCCTCTTATACTCCGCCACCTCAGGCTGCTCCCGCGCAGGTCCGCTGCTTCTCCGGTCTCGGGGCTGTGGGCCTCGGTGCCTCTGGTTGCTCCCTCTTATACTCCGCCACCTCGGGCTGCTCCCGCGCAGGTCCGCTGCTTCTCCGGTCTCGGGGCTGTGGGCCTCGGTGCCTCTGGTTGCTCCCTCTTATACTCCGCCGCCTCGGGCTGCTCCCGCGCAGGTCCGCTGCTTCTCCGGTCTCGGGGCTGTGGGCCTCGGTGCCTCTGGTTGCTCCCTCTTATACTCCGCCGCCTCGGGCTGCTCCCGCGCAGGTCCGCTGCTTCTCCGGTCTTGGGGCTGGATTTCCAGGATTTTGACCCAGCGACGATGAGGTTGAGGTTGTGTTTCAGATTTTTAACATTTTAACCTCTGACCCAACCCCAACCTATCTGTTTTTGGGTGTTAAAATTCACCCCATAATATTTTCAAGGGGAGTGCCGAGCTGAGCGGTCATGGCTGGCACCCCGAGAAAAAAAGGGGAAGGGGGCAGGTGCTAGCAGTCGGCCCAAAAAAATGGCCGCCCGACACCTACCCCTTTTACTAGCGCTGCCGTCGCTGCTGGAAAAACGCTCCCCTGACCCTGTCGGACATATTGTCCGACGATAGGTCAGCGGGCGCAAGCGAAGTTTATGGCCAGGCCGCTGCGCATGGCGATGATGTCATCGCCGGCAGTGCAGCGCCACTGGGCGCTACCGGCTACCGCCGCCACTAACCTCCCGCTGAATTTCGCGGGAGGCGTAAGCGGTGCTGCGCCCGGGCACTAGGAGATTTTTGCCCCGTTAGTACCCCTGGGGGCGCTAACGAGAGGCACAAATCAACCCAATTTTTCCCCACATATAATTTAGTGAATTAAGTAACTAAAACAAGGTTAAATAGAGATGGCAGTTCAAGTATTGTGCTGCAACTGCAGCATGTGGGAGTGTGTGGAAAGCATCGCGATCCCCGGACAACCATGCCTGCAGTAAGTGTTTGCATCTCGAGGAACCTCAGCTCAGATTTGTTGAACTGGAGTCCGAGGTGCAGACTTTGTGGGACATCAGGGTTACCTGCACATTTTGATCCAGGAGGTAGTCACATCCTTAGGTTAGGTAGTGATACAGGTCTGGTTAGTGGTCAGGGACAAAAGGGTGTGACTGCAACTCAGGCAGGTAAAGGGACCCTAGGTATAGTGCTGGAGGAAATTCGATCGTTAAATTTTCTGTCATGTTAGTTGTTCATTAATTCAGTTATTCATTGATTTTCTATACTTAAAAAGTCAATAACAAGCCTTGTTCAGTGATGCTCTTTGTAAATACTATTTTAGTTCAAAAGCTTTACAAAGTACTAAATGATATCTATGATTCAAAATCACCATGAGGTCACTGTACTTCATCAACTTAGCTTTCTTATATGCTGAGCTTTGTTATATGTTGAATTGTAGGAGGTTATTGCAGAGTGCATTAACACTTTGTGATGCCTTTAAGAGTCTAGTGTTGACTTAATGCTCTCTTCCCTCTTTAACTGAGTATACTGGCAACTCTCTATCATGGAGAAATTCACATCCCTCAAACAATGCAGAGCTGGCTCGAAGGCCAAATCGCCTACTTCTGCTCCCATTTCATATGTTCTTTCTTATGTAATTCTATTTCATCTTCAATAAAGACAATGAGGGGAATTTTAACATGGTGGAGGCGTGGCATTAGTGGCCGTACACAATAGCAACCGTATCGAATGGAGCACATCCGAGAGGACTTCCTGCCAGCGGGAGATAGGGAGGCCCTTGGTCCTTAGAGCTAGAGTGACTGCTTTCCATACTGTCCCGTTCTCTCGCTCCACCTGGCCGTTACCCCGGGGGTTGTAGCTGGTGGTACGGCTCGTGGCGATCCCCTTGGACAGCATGTACTGGCGTAGCTCTTCACTCATGAAGGACGCCCCCCTATCCGTATGGATGTAGCTCGGCATACCGAACAGGCAGAACAGGCTGTTGAGGCATTTAATGACTGTGGCACTGGTCATGTCTGGGCAGGGGAAGGCGAATGGGAACCGGGAGTATTCGTCCACAATGTTCAGGAAGTAAACATTGCGGTCGACGGACGGGAGGGGGCCCTTGAAATCTAAGCTGAGCCGCTCAAAGGGCCGTGTAGCTTTGATTAAGTGGGCTCTATCTGGGCGGTAGAACCGAGGCTTGCACTCAGCGCAAGTGCGGCAGTTCCTGGTCAGAGACCGAACTTCCTCAATCGAGTAGGGTAAGTTACGGGACTTTATGAAGTGGAACAGCCGCGTGACCCCTGGGTGGCAGAGGTCGTTGTGGAGGGTCTGTAGCCGATCCCCGGTGGCGCTGGCACACATCCCTCGTGAGAGGGCGTCAGGGGATTCGTTAAGGGCCCCTGGCCGGTAAATGATGTCGTACTCGAAGGTGGAGAGCTCGATCCGCCACCTAAGAATCTTATCATTTTTAATCTTCCCCCTCTGTTTATTATTGAACATAAACGCTACCGACCGCTGGTCGGTAAGTAGGGTGAAGCGTTTGCCGGCTAGGTAGTGGCGCCAGTGGCGCACTGCCTCCACGATGGCTTGGGCCTCCTTTTCCACGGAGGAGTGTCTGATCTCGGGCCCTTGGAGGGTCCTCGAGAAGAAAGCTACGGGCCGCCCCGCCTGGTTGAGGGTGGCCGCCAAGGCGAAGTCAGACGCATCACTTTCCACTTGAAATGGAGTGTTCTCGTCCACTGCCTGTAGCGTGGCCCGCTCAATATCCTGCTTAATGCTTTTGAAGGCGGCGTGGGCCTCAGCAGAGAGCGGAAAAGAGGATGCTTTCAAGAGGGGGCGGGCTTTGTCGGAGTAGTTGGGGACCCATTGGGAATAATAAGAAAATAACCCCAGGCACCTTTTCAGGGCTTTGGGAGTGTTGGGCAGGGGCAGCTCCCGTAGGGGGCGCAATCGGTCGGGGTCTGGTCCGATTTCCCCATTCTCCACCACGCTGCCTAGTATGCAGAGGCGCGTGGTGTTGAAAACGCACTTGTCCTCGTTGTAGGTGAGGTTGAGTTTTTGTGCGGTTTCCAGGAACCTCTCGAGGTTCGAGTCGTGATCCTGCTGATTGTGGCCGCAGATGGTGACGTTGTCGAGGTAGGGGAAGGTTGCCTGCAAGTGGTGGTCATCGACCATGCGGTCCATCTCCCTCTGAAAGACCGAGACCCCATTCGTCACCCCAAAGGGGACTCTGAGGAATTGGTAGAGGCGTCCGTTCGCCTCGAAGGCGGTGTACGGGCGGTCCTCTGGTCTGATAGGGAGCTGGTGGTACGCTGACTTGAGGTCGATGGTGGAGAACACCCGGTATTGGGCGATTTGGTTCACCATTTCTGATATGCGGGGTAGCGGGTAGGCGTCTAGTTGGGTGTACCTGTTGATCGTTTGACTATAGTCGATCACCATCCGTTTCTTCTCGCTACCCCTTACCACTACCACTTGGGCGCGCCACGGGCTGTTGCTGCGTTCAATAATGCGCTCTTTCAGGAGCCTGTCTACCTCGGTCGCGATAAACCGCCTGTCCTCCCAGCTGTACCTCCTGCTTTTGGTCGCTATTGGCCGGCAGTTAGGGGTAAGGTTCGCGAATAGCGAAGGTGGCTTTACCTTCAGGGTAGCCAGACCGCACACTGTGAGGGGCGGCTGGGACCCACCGTACTTGAGCGTGATGCTTTGGTGGTTGCACTGGAAATCCAGGCCCAAGATCACGCTCGCACATAGGTTCTTCATGATTAACACTTTAAAATTATCGTATACAGTTCCGTTAACGCCCAATTGTACCGTGCAGTAACCCAGAATGGTCGATGTCTGGGTTTTATCAGCCATAGAGATGGTACCCTGAGTAGGGACCACCTTTAGGGAGAGTTGCTGTGCCAGTTCAGGGTGGATAAAACTCTCCATGCTTCCACTGTCAATTAAGCATTTAACCCGGCACCCGTTTACCTCGATGTCCACCATTGATTTGGATAGCGGGTGCGGCCTGGTCTGGTCCACTGTGACCGATGCCACTGTAGGGCCCTGATCGATACAAGATGGCATCCACGCTGTCTGCTCATAAGATGGCAGACCCCACGAGGTCGGGCAAGATGGTGTCCAAGATGGCCGCTCCCACGGCGCACACGCGGCGGTTGCGGGTTTTTCGGCGGTTGGTTTTCTGGCGGGGTTCCCTCTGCACACCTTCCCGAAGTGCCCCTTCTTACCGCACTTAAAGCAGGTGGTGCCTTTCGCCGGGCACAGGTTTCTGGTGTGCTTTGGCTGCCCGCAGAAGTAGCAGTTGGGTCCCTGACGCGTCGCGGCTGTCGTAGGGCTTCTGGGGGGAGAGCTGGGCCCCGCCGGTGTTGGGCTGCCGGGCGGGGAAGATGCCTTCCAAGATGGCGGCGCCCTCGGTGCGCACGTGGCGGCGTGGACGGCGCGGGCTGAAGAGTAGGCGTCCGAGTTTCTCTGGGCCACATCCAGGGACCGCGCGGTGTCCGCAGCCTGTTTCAGGTCCAACCCCATTTTTTCCAGCAGTCTTTGCCGGATGTAAGTGGAGCTGAGGCCTGTGATAAAGGCATCGCGAACAAGCTCGTCGGTGTACACTGCGGCTTTTACATCTCGGCACTTACAGTCTTTGCCAAGCATTTTCAGGATGCTTAGGAACTCCTCCACCGATTCCCCAGGTCGCTGTGCGCAAGTAGCGAGTAGATGCCTAGCATACACCTCATTCGTAGGCTGCTGGTAATGCGCCTTTAAGATGTTGCAGGCGGCCAGGTACGTATCGGCGTCTTGGATGAGGGGGTAAACCCGGTGGCTTACCCAATTCCGCAGAATTCCGAGTCTCATCCTCGCAGCGTCCGTAGCGTCTTTGACGGCTGCGGAATTGTCCAGGAAGAATTCCATACACTCAAACCAGTGTCTGAAGCGTGCTGATGCGTCCGGAGCATGTTGATCCAAATCCAAACGTTCGGGTTTCAGGAGTTGGTCCATAGTGTTGAAAAGTAAGTTAATAAAATTGATGTGCCTCAATAAGTTCCGAGACTCGATGTTAGCGAAACAAAATAAGGCTTTTATTAACTTAGAAAGTAACACGTAAAAGAGAGAGATGTCGTCCTTCTGGAGGCTGAGGCCACACTGAGCCAGCTTACAAAAGGGGCCAGGTATGGGCGGAGCCCTACACACAGCACATTCCAGCACATTCCAATACACAATACAATGAGGACTGGGGGAAGGGAAATGACACTGAAACCGACCACAGTGACAGGCAGTGATGAATGGAATATATTTCATCACAAGCAGTACCTGAGGAGGCTCAGGTAGCCATGCCAGGCGATGGTAGACATCTGCAGCCTGCTGGTGGCTGTCAAAGTTACCACCGCCCTCAACTTTTTTGCCTCCGGATCCTTCCAGGGCTCTGCTGGAGACATATCCAGGATCTCCCAGTCGGCGGCCAACAAATGCATAAGACAGGTAACTGATGGTTTGTTTCCAGGGCCGGCAATTATGTCAATTTCACCTGCGATGATGCCAGTCAGAATGAACGGGCGCAGGGGTTTGCGGCTCTGGCTGCCTTCTCACAGGTGCAGGGTGTCTGTACACAGGTGGCAATCCGGGCACCCCCAGATCAACCAGGAGTATTCATCAACCGCAAGGGCTTCCACGCCATCAATGTGCAGCTGGTGTGCAACCACAAAAGATATTTCTGCAAGTGTGTCCCAGAATACTGGGGAGCTGCAATGATGCTTTCGTCCTGCGGCAATCTAAGTACTCTGACGTGTTCAGACATGCAAGCAGACTTAAAGGGTGGCTGCTAGGAGACAAGGGATACCCACTTCAAACTTGGTCAATGACACCCATCAGAAACCTGAACAATGAAGCGCAACAGCACTATAATGAATGCCATATTACCACCAGATGTGTGATCAAACAAGCCATCGGCATGCTGAAGATGCGCTTCAGGTGCCTAGACAGATCTGGAGGTGCCCTTCAGTACGCACCAGCCAGGGACTCCAGAATGGTCATGTTTTCCTGCGCTCCACACAACATTGCGTAGCAGCGAGGTTTGGACTTGCAGGAGGAACAAGGCAAAGAACTGCTCGCATTGCTTCCCGGGATGCCATGGGATGCCCTTATTAATGCAAGGTTCACTTAGGTTGCACCAGTAGACCCATGTCACAAGCACATGCAACGGCCACTCTTCCCGCCAACCCCCGCCCCGCCCCAATGCCACTGACACAAAACAGCCCTGCAGACAACCAAGCACCCCTTTCACATCCCTCTATTGGTTGCCATCAATTCATATCTTCCCATTCAAAGTTTCAAAGCGACTTGCCACCTAGCACCCAAGAATGAACAAGACAGGAAAGTGCTGCAAAATAATAATATTTATGTGACCTAACTAAAGAACAGAAATTTAACATCACAACTTTTTAACATACACCCATATGTATACTCTTGCGCAACTACAAAGCTTTACTCTTCCTTTTCCAATTACTCCTATGTGGTGCAACCCCTGTGGCTTGCGCAGTGGTAGAGGCAAGTTGCTCAGATAATTGCTGATTGCTAAGATGCTCTTTGATGCCCATGGGGGCCCTGCCAAAGACTGTTCCATCTGCACCTGTGTAGGGGCAGCCTCGGCCATTGGGAGACGAAGATGCATGTGGGCTACTGACTAAGGGAGGGGCAACAGGTGAGAAGTGGAAGTTCGTTGTTTGGCGTACCCATTTCCATGTCCTATTTCGCCATCATCCCTCTCATGGCTCAGCTGCATTTCACTGCTACCACTTTGGTGGTGAGCATTTTGATGCAGAACAGGGCAGCACTGTAAGCCGCTGGCTAAGCTATTTGTTATCCTACTTAAGGTAGCAGACATGTTGGCATCCAGAGAGTGCACGGCTGTGATAAAGGTGTACATGGACGATAGCCACGTTTGATATTCCATGGAGTTGGCCACTCTATCCATGCAAGAAGTTATCGTTGCAATGCCCTATGACATCAACCTACTCATGCATGAGGCAGACTCCTCCATGCTCTCTGCAATTGTGGTCAGTGTGCTTGGAAGGCCTGTCAGTGCATCGCACATTGTCTGCTGCTGCTCAATGATTCTCCTTTTCATTGACGGCTCCCAGGGTATAGCATCTGTGTTCCAGCTGAGCAGAGCTTGGAGAGGGCTACGGGCTCTCCACTGCTATCCCTGCCACTACCATCTGCTCTTGTTCACTTGTGAAGTGAGTCACCAGGTGAAAACCCAACTATCTGCCTACGTGGTCCCACTGAAGAGTGAGTATCTAAGCTGGTGCATGGTATGCTTGATTCCTTTGACAGTGCACCCTCAGAAGGACTCAGCTCCTCTGAGGAATCGTCATTGGCGACCTTCACCGACTTCTGCTGAATGTGTGAAGGCCCTGTCGGATCTAAAATACATGGGTCGGAATTTGCAGTCGGAGGCGTACCTCCGGAGTAGGCCTCCAACCCGAAAAATGTCCGAACCTACCTGCTGGCTCCTGGGCTTCAGAGACTTTGGGTCCTGGGCCTGCAGACGTACTTCTTCTTCTTAGGCAGTCCGTCGGAACCGAGGATGACTTGCTTCCAGACTAAAAATGAGTTCTCAGGTGACTGATGAGTCCAATGCGGGACCTACAGTCTCTGTCACAGGTGGGGCAGACGGTGCTTGAAGGGGCAGGTGGGTGGGGTGCTTGGGTTGACATGCGCTCCTTCCACTGTTTGTGCTTGGCTTCCACTTGCTCCCGGCGAAGAGATGCGAGGTGTTTGGTGCCTTCCCGGATGCTTCTCCTTCACTTTGTGTGGTCTTGACCCAGGGATTCCCAAGTGTGGTGGGGATGTTGCACTTTTTCAAGGAGGCTTTGAGGGTGTCCTTGAAGCGTTTTCTCTGCCCACCTGGGGCTCTCTTGCCATGTCGGAGCTTCGAGTAGAGCACTTGTTTTGGGAATCTCGTATCGGGCATGTGGACAATGTGACCTGTCCATCGGAGCTGATCGAGCGCGATCAAATCTTCGATGCTGGAGATGTTGGCCTGAGCAAAAACATTGATATTGGTGCATCTATCCTGCCAATGGATTTGCAGGATCTTGTGGAGGCAGCATTGATGGTACCTCTCCAGTGCTTTGAGTTGCCTGCTGTACATGGTCCATGTCTCTGAGGCATACAGCAGGGCGGGTATCACTACTGCTCTGTAGACCATGATCTTGGTGCTGGGTTTGAGGTCCTGGTCTTCAAACACTCTCTTCCTCAGGCGACCAAAGGCTGCACTGGCACACTGAAGGCGGTGTTGGACTTCGTCATCGACGTCTGCCCTTGTTGACAGTAGACTCCTGAGGTATGGAAAGTGGTCCACGTTGTCCAAGGCCTCGTCGTGGATTTTGATAATCGGGCAGCAGTACTGTGTGGCGGGGGCAGGTTGGTAGAGGACTTTTTGTCTTACGGATGTTTAGTGTAAGTCCTATGCTCTCGTATGTTTCGGTGAAGGTGTTGACGATGGTTTCGAGTTTGACCTCAGAGTGTGTGCAAACGCAAGCATCGTCTGCATACTGTAATTTGATGACAGAGGATGGGACGACCTTGGATCTGGACTGGAGGCGACGGAGGTTGAACAATTTTCCGTTTGTTCTGTAGATTAGCTCCACACCAGCGGGCAGCTTGCTGAGGGTGAGATAGATCATTGCAGCGAGGAAGATCAAGAAGAGTGTTGGTGCGATGACACAGCCTTGCTTGACCCCGGTCCGTATGTGAATTGGGTCTGTGGTGGATCCTTTTGTCAGGATCACGGCTTGCATGTCGTTGTGAAGCAGACAGAGGATGGTGACAAACTTTTGAGGGCAGTCGAATTTGAAGAGGACACTCCATAATCCCTCATGGTGGACAGTGTCGAAGGCCTTTGTGAGGTCAAAGAAGGCCATGTACAGCGGGGTGGTGCTGTTCCCTGCATTTCTCTTGTAGTTGACGTGCGGTGAAGATCATGTCCATTGTGCCCTTAGTGGGTGGAATCCACATTGTGACTCTGGGAGGAGCTCTTCAGCCACTGGGCGAAGGCAATTGAGGAAGATTTTTGCGATGACTTTCCCTGTGGCAGGCAGCAGGGAGACTCCTCTGTAATTACCGCAATCGGACTTGTCAGCTTTCTTGAAGATGGTCACAATTACGGCGTCTCTGAGATCCCCGGCATGCTCTCCTCCTTCCAAATAAGAGAAATTAGTTCATGTATTCGCGCCAATAGTGCTTCTCCACCATGCTTTAGCATCTTGGCAGAGATTCCATCTGCTCCTGAGCCCTTGTTGTTCTTCAGTTGTCGGATGGCCTTTTCAACCTCATGCTAGGCTGGGGTTGTGCTGAGGTGGTGGTGGGTAGCATGCTGTGGGATGGAGTTGTGGACACTCACATCAAAGACAAAGTCTCGGTTAAGGAGATCTTTGAAGTGCTCCTTCTAGCGGGCACTGACTGCCTCTCTGTCCTTGATGAGTACCTCTCCGTTCTTGGCCTGCAGTGGGGTAGGACCTTGGGTGCTTGGGCCATAGGCGGTCTTGACTGCGCCAAAGAATCCACGCTTTCTCCACCCACCATCTGTTCTTTAGGTCGCGAGCTTTTTATTAGACCTCGGCCTTCAGGCGTCTGTAGAGCTGCTTTCTTGCTGTCGAGTTCTGTTGCTGTTTCCAGATCAGGAATGCCTTGTGCTTGCGACTTATTAGCTCCTGGATCTCCTGGTCGTTCTCGTCGAACCAGTCTTGGTGTTTCCTGGTCGAGTGACCAAGCGTCTCTTCACAGGTGCTGATTATGGAGGCCTTGACTGCAGACCAGGTGCTGTGGACACTCTGTGTCTCTGAATCACTGGAAGTCGTCAGGTTGGTTGTGAGGCGCAGGCTGAATAGGGCTTTCTTAGCGGGGTCTTTGAGTGCTCCAGCGTTGATTTTCCTGTGGCATTGCTTCTGTTGCCGCCGCTGTTTTGGGGCTACGTTGATGGAGATGACAGAGCGGATTAGGCGGTGGTCTGTCCAGCAGTCGTCAGCTCCTGTTATGGCGCGGGTGATGCGGACATCCTTGCGGTCCCTCACTCGGACGATGACGTAGTCCAGCAGATGCCAGTGCTTGGAGCGAGGGTGCTGTCATGAAGCCTTGTACTTGTCTCTCTGACGGAACAAAGTGTTGGTTATGACAAGGCCATGTTCTATGCATTTCTCATCAGGAGGAGGGTACCGTTGGAGTTGGCTTTCCCTACCCCCTCTCTGCTGATCACACCTCCCCAGAGATCTGTGTCCTTTCCAACTCTTGCGTTAAAGTCGCCAAGGAGGATCAGCTTGTCACCCGTTGGAACTCGGGACAGGGATTGTTCGAGGCTGGAGTAGAATTCCTCTTTGGTCTTGTCTGTGGCTTCCAGTGTTGGGGCGTATGCACTGATGACCGTAGCGCACTGGTTCTGGGCTAGGGTGAGCTGTAGAGTAATGAGGCATTCGTTTATTCCACAAGGGACATTCAATAGCTCATTTTTTATGGCGAAGCCTACATGGAGGCAGCGTTCTTCTTCAGGTTTACCTTTCCAGAAGAAGCTGTCACCACCACCTTGCTCCTTGAGCTGGCCTTCCCCTGCCCGCCAAGTCTCACTTAGGATGGCAATGTCTATGTTTACGTCGAAACGTCTGAGCTCCCGGGCAGCAATAGCAGTACGGTGTTCCGGTCTGTTGCTGTTGGGTTGTCCATGAGGGTCCTGACGTTCCAGGTCCCGAACTTCATTTTAAAGAGTGGAAGATGCCTGTGCGTGAATTCTTTTAACGTGGGGTGGCCGTTGCACACCAGCTACCACACAGGCTTGACAGAGCAATGTCGTCTTGGTCCAATGGCAAGGGGATCCAAGATGATTGGCGACCAGGCTCTGCTACATCGGCCTAGCATACACACACAAACATACTCCTACTGTCCTCCTCCCTGAGATCCTCTCTGCCTGGGTTTCATAGGCTGCAGTGTGGTCCTCCCGACCCCACTGCTGGTCCACTCCTGGGCCTCAACCTCGCCACTGTTCCTCGTCCTCGCTCCTGGGCCTCGGAGTGCAGATGTACGCCTGTGTAAAGGCCCACGGATCCCAGGAATGCAGGTGGCTCGGAAGCGTCCCTGGGATCACGTGGGCCAGGTCCTCCTATCAGAAAGGAGGATTCCTCGTATGTTTATGGGGATTCCAGAACGTAATCCCCATTAGCGTATGAGGAATCCCCAAATAATAAAAAAAATTACACAACTGGAATAAAAATAAAGATTCCCATTTTCACATTTAATTAAAAGCCCCTTTAATGAAGTATTTACAATAAAAAAATATTTTTTGAAAAATAATTTAAATATTTTATTCCGGGCCAAAATTTACAAATAACTAATTTTAAGGCCGGAATTTTCCAGGGTGGTATCAGGCGCAATCATTGGTGGGTCGGGTGGGAAAGTTATTATTTGACAGCGGGTCGGGAACCACGTCTGTCAACCTGAGGCAGGAGTTCAGTGGCCATTGCTTCAGCTGATTACTTGACAGCATCAAATGTACAGTAAAAGGTCCGACCTGACAGATGATCATGTTCCTCAGGCAGAAACTGTTGCTCACTGCATTTCCAGCACAGATTCTGCAGGCTGCAAGTCTTTCCAGCAAAGTCTCCATCCAGTGTCACCTCATTGGAAGAACTCTCTCACCATTGACAAAATGCTTCTGTCATCTCTACTTCACCTGCCATCTATTCCACCAACATGGGTGCCATTTAGACTGCACAGGACATCAGTACCTGAGCTCATTGCTGCTTGGGAGGCCAGGGATGGCCTCATCATGACCAGATTTACTTCACTTGATGCTGCACACCCTGGCTGCCACATGATGTGCCAGGTTGGCACCACCCCACACCAACACCATAAAGCATCCCTACAATGACCAAGCCATTCCTTTCACACTCATCACCATTGGACGGGTACCGTTATGTCTCACTGCAACTCACTAAGCCACTTCCTAAGGTGCACACAAATCTGTGCAAGACCAGAAAGTATTGAAAATAAAGATTTTTATGTTTGACACCAAATTAACAGAAACTTTACATAAACATTGGATAAAACACCCAAGTGGCTACCCTTGTGTGTTAGTTAGTATGATTGCACTAGGATGAGGGTGAGTGTGAAGGGTGGCTAGTGAGATGGGGATGTGATAATGTAGATAGAGAGAGAGAGAGAGATGGGTGGAGGTGCAAGGTATGTTGGTGTGAGTAAGGATGTGTAGGAGTGGGGTAGGGAAGGCAGAATGATGGGATGTGATGAGTGGCACAGGAAGATGCAGCTGAGTGTGGCTTTGTACTAACGCTTCCTGATCTAATGAGATAATTGAAACATTTGTGGCACTGTACCCAACTCCTCCTGACCACATCCCTGCTTGTGACCTCCTCTGCAATCTGCAACCAGGCTGTCTTGGTCTCCTGGGGAGGTCTCTTCCGCCCATCGGAAGGGAACAGAACCTCATCGGAGAAGTTGGGTGCAGCCCTCTGCCTCTGTGCAGTCATTGTCAGTGTTTGCAGCACTCCAGTGCTGTAGTGCACTGACAGCACTAGTTTAAACTTCAAATGTAATGTGGTCATGGTCCCTTTAAAGATCCCGGCTCAAAATGCTTCATGAATGATGTCACCAGACCCACTCCATCTCATTGGGCTGGGTAACGTGCTGGGTGGGCTTAATAGTGTAAGATTCGAAATTTTCAGTAATTTAATCACGCAAGAAAACAGGGTTAATAAAACAGTTTTATTGACCAAAAGAAGCTTGTACAGAAAAACCTTTGATAAAAGGGGCATAAAAAATGGCCGCCGGACCTCGTGATCAGTTTCTGGGACCATTTGATTTCTGTTACTGCAAGCCATACAGGCTTGTGGATTGAGGACAGTAAGCCCGCGAAAGCCAGTATCGGGAAAACGAAACTCAGGGAACTGAGCATACATATTAATTGGATTCTAAGTACAAGACAGTTTCAGGTAACAGGATGGGGCCCATCAAGAAATGGGCGGACTTTTGAATGAACACTTAAACCCATTTACTGTACAAAGGAAAAACCGTTTAACAGCCATCAAGGGCAATCTCCAGACCGATCAATATACGAACCGAGTTACGGTGACAAAGTAAAAGACATTATCGGCCAGGAAGGCCAGTTAAGCTATCACCGGCTCCCGTTGTAAGACAAAGCGCCCCTGCAGAGATTTCTGCCCGCCAAAAATATTACAAAGACAGGACTATGATTTGGCGGGAGATAAGACTGCCCCAAAAGGGTATAACTATGGATTTGAAAAGTCCATCAAGACACACTGGACGCGTCGCTTGGGCTTGACTTCAGCTTCGCTTCAGATTCACGCTTCGGGACACGCTTCTTCTACCTCGGTAGCTTCGGAATTCAAGTAGGACGTTTCGGGACGGACTCTTCGGTTAAGGCAGCGTGGTCGGGGTTCGGCCAGGCAAGACTCGGCTACGACGGGAAGACGACGAGGGTGGCCCGGGTACTTTTGTCGGGGGACCATCGACGACCCAGGCCGAAGGAGAAGACACCCTCAGGAAAACCGACGAGCCAGGCCGGAGGGAGAAATAAAAGGACACTCCGGGCCTAGCACTCCCGTGCCTCAACATCCCATTCTCAGTTTTCCTTACTGGACTCTCCCATGTGCATCCAGTTATTCAACAGGCTTCAACTGATTTCAGCCATGACGAGCACTCATCGAGACTGTATCTGCTGCTCCATCGCCTGAGAGAAAAACAAACTGCGCCAGAAGCTTCCAAATCCACGTGATGACGGAAAGCTGTGCCAAAAGGCTGCGAACCCCCTCTTTTGCGAATCTGAAAGTGGTGAGCATGATTCCGAGTTCCTCAAGTCGAAACTTAGTTTAGGTCTAGGGGAGGGGGTTAAGGGTAATCGTAATGTGTTTCCCCTTTTACGACGTGCCGTGTGTTCCCCATTTCCATAGAGTTAAGTTTATAGATATGTGCATGATTGTAGATATTTTGATCTGTGCTTATGACATGTATTTTACAATGCTGCAAACTGTTTTATAATAAAAGCCTCCATTTCGTGTTATTCAACCTGGTCTATTGAGTTTTTCTCTGCACTACAGTTCCCTGCACCTAAGTCCAAGGTCTAGAACCGTAGGGAAGAGTGGGTCGAACCACTCAAGGGTAATTATTGCACGAAGCCTGGTAGGAGACCAGGACGAGCAAGAGAAACCCCCTACAATAGGCCCCATTAAGGTAAGTTCATTTTCAACAGCAGGATGGAGCCAGCAGTGGGGTCGTGACCCGCCATAGACACCGGTCTCACCGGACCTGCCCAGGTAAGCAAAATTCCGGCCTAAATGTTTGTGGATGATTTTTTACTTTAAAATTTTTAATTTAACATTTATATTAACACTTACACTGGTGAAAGCAGGCCCATAAGGGTTTTGTGGGCATTTGCTGGGCAGTAGTTGGACAAATAGCCCTACTCTGCGAACCTTGTCAGATTGCAAGTTTCAGGTTTTCATGCCTGCGCAGCGCATGCGGAAACCTGGAACTTGCAGGGCTTTTTACCAAGATAAGATGTTGCAAGTTATCATGATGAAGATAATCATATTTCACCCACTGTTGAAACCAAATCAACATGACTGAGTACCGTATGACATGTGGTTCGTTAATAATTAATTCTGTCACTAGGCAGCTGGGAGCTCCCCGTCTCCTGATCTCTGATGACCAGGGATGCCAAAACTCCACTGATTTTGAGCGCCTCTTCCTCTGCGCTTGGAGGATCACCTCCCGCATGTTCTGTGCTCTCCTGCAAAGGGGAAAGAATAGACCTCTGAGTGAGTGCATGTGTTCACCCGATGGATGCAGTGCATTTGGTGAAGGTGAGTATCAGGGAGAGGCATGAAATTGCATAAGGATGAGGGCAAGTGGTGGTGGTGGATGGATAGGTGGGGATGTGAGCATAGACAGAGAAGGATTTGTGCACCTGCAAGGTAATTGAGTGTGAGGAGTGATGTGATGGAGTAGGCTTGAAATGGCAGAGTGATTGGGTTGAGGCGATATGCACAGCAGGATGTAGGTGAATGTGCCACTGTACTCACCTTTCTTGACCTGCTTAGGTCATTAAAGTGCTTCCTGCACTGCATCCAGGAGCATGGCACTACTCTTATTGCTCATCTCCTGGGAAACCTCCAACCACACCTTTTTCATTTCTGCCACAGGTTTTCTCCTCCCATTCCTGGGGAAAAGTATGTCCCTCCAGCTCCTCACAGCTCCCAGCAGCACATCAAGGGAGGCCTCAGTGAACCGGGGCGTAGCCTTTGAACATCTCAAATCCATTGTTGAAGTTGCTCCTCTCTTCTTGTCAGCTCCAACTCCTCCAAATTGCAACTTTGGATTGGCCCTTTAAATAATGCAGTTGAAATTGCATCATGGAGGTCTTCAACACACCCGCTGCTGGGGATTGGATGTCAAAAGGGACGGTCTACACCTGTGCAGAGATGGAACTGATGTTCTCGGGGTAATTTTTGATAAAGCAGTTCGGGAGCATTTAAACTAGTATGGCAGGGGGCTAGAAACCTATGTAGTGAAATAGAGGAAAGTGAAAGGCAGACAGAAATAAATGGTAAAAGGGTGAGGAACAAAAAACAAAGGGCCAAACTAATTCATAAAAAATGTGAGCATAAAAAAAGCCTGAGGGTTTTATACCTTAATGCGAGAAGCATCAGGAACAAGGTAGATGAATTAGCTGTGGAAATAGAGGTTAATAATTATGATCTAATTGGGATTACGGAAACATGGTTGCAGGGTGAGCAGGGCTGGGAGCTTAACATACAGGGGTATTCAGTATTTAGGAAGGATCGACAAAAAAGAAAGGGAGGAGGGGTAGCATTGCTAGTAAAAGAGGGGATAAATGCAATTGAAAGGAAGGATATTAACTCAGTTAATACAGAATCTATATGGGTGGAGCTAAGAAATAGCGAGGGGCGAAAAACATTAATAGGAGTGGTATATAGGCCTCCAAATAGTAAAATAGAGGTTAGGGAGGGCATCACGAGGGAAATTAGAGAAGCGTGCAATAAGAGCACAGCTGTCATCATAGGTGACTTTAACTTACATATAGATTGGACTAGCCTAATCAGTAAAAATAATGAGGAGGAGGAATTCCTTGAGTGTTTAAGGGATGGTTATCTGGATCAATATGTCGAGGAACCAACTCGGGAACAGGCTATATTGGACTGGGTACTGTGCAATGAGAAGGGACTAATCAGTAATCTTGTTGTACGGGGACCCTTGGGTCAGAGCGATCATAACATGATCGATTTCTCACTCGAAATGGAGAGCGAAGAAATTGACTCAGAGACTAAGGTCCTGAATTTAAACAAGGGGAATTATGATGCCATGAGACGGGAACTGAGTAGGTCTGATTGGACAACGTTCCTGAGAGGACTGGAGGTAGATAAACAATGGCAAACATTTAAAGATAGAATGACAAAATTGCAAAAATTGTTTATACCAATCTGGCATAAAAGGAAATCTAAAAAGGTGACTCAACCGTGGATAACAGGGGAAATTAGAGACAGCATAAAATCCAAAGATAGGGCGTATAAAATAGCCAAAAAAAGCGCCAGAGCGGAAGATTGGGAACAGTTTAAGATAGAGCAAAGGAGGGCAAAGGGCATGATCAAGAGGGGCAAAATAGCTTACGAAAACAAGCTGGCGGAAAATATAAAAACTAACTCCAAAAGCTTTTATAAATATATCAAAAGGAAAAGACTGGTGAAAACCAAAGTTGGTCCATTGCAGTCAGATACGGGGGAATATATAATGGGAAATAAGGAAATGGCAGATCAACTAAATGCATACTTTGGGTCAGTCTTTACGAAGGAAGACACAAAAAACCTCCCTGGGATATCGGGAAAAATAGGGACATTGGCAAAGGAGGAACTGACGCAAATCAATATCTCTAAGGATATGGTGTTAAGGAAGCTAAAGGGATTGAAGGTGGACAAATCCCCAGGGCCTGATAACATGCATCCTAGGGTACTGAAGGAGGTGGCCCTAGAGATAGCGGATGCACTAAGGATGATTTTTCAGAATTCATTAGACTCGGGAACAGTGCCGATGGATTGGAGGGTAGCTAACGTTACCCCACTATTCAAAAAGGGGGGTAGGGAAAAAGCAGGTAATTACAGACCTGTAAGCCTTACATCAGTTGTGGGCAAAATGCTGGAGTCCATCATTAAGGATGAAATAGCGGAGCACTTAGCAAATGGGGACAGGATAGGACAGAGTCAACATGGATTTACAAAGGGTAAATCGTGCTTGACTAATCTATTGGAATTTTTTGAGGGAGTAACTGGTAGAATAGATGGGGGAGAGCCAGTAGATGTGGTGTACCTGGACTTCCAAAAGGCCTTCGATAAGGTCCCACATAAAAGATTAGCATGGAAAATTGAGGCTCATGGGATAAAGGGGAAAGTTTTGGCGTGGATAGGGAACTGGCTGTCAGATAGAAAACAGAGAGTTGGAATAAACGGCTCATTTTCTGAATGGCAGGCAGTAACAAGTGGGGTACCACAGGGATCTGTCCTGGGCCCCCAGCTGTTCACAATTTACATTAATGACCTGGATCAGGGAGTCGGATGCAGCATTTCCAAATTTGCAGACGACACTAAACTAGGAGGGGGGGTGGGCTCAGAGGAAGAGACCAGGAAGCTCCAGAGCGATTTGGACAGACTGGGCGATTGGGCGGATAAATGGCAGATGCACTATAATGTGGACAAGTGCGAAGTTATCCACCTTGGGTGCAGGAACGGGAGGGCAAATTATTATTTAAATGGCAATAGATTGGGAGAGGGGGAAGTACAGAGAGACCTGGGTGTTCTTGTACACCAGTCACTGAAGGCGAGCATGCAGGTGCAACAGGCGGTCAAGAAGGCAAACGGTATGCTGGCCTTCATAGCAAAAGGGTTAGAATACAGGAACAGGGATACCTTGCTGCAGCTGTACAGGGCACTGGTGAGACCACACCTCGAGTACTGTGTACAGTTTTGGTCGCCTCATCTGAGGAAGGATGTTCTTGCCATGGAGGGGGTGCAGCGGCGATTCACCAGGCTGATACCAGGAATGGCGGGAATGACCTATGAGGAGAGACTATGTAGTTTAGGGATGTACACACTGGAGTTTAGAAGATTGAGAGGGGACCTCATAGAAGTGTATAAAATTCTGACAGGTCTAGACAGACTGGATGCAGAAGGAATGTTTCCCTTGGCGGGTGAGAACAGAACTAGAGGACATAATTTAAGGATAAGGGCTAAACCATTTAGGACAGAGATGAGGGGGAATTTCTTCACTCAGAGAGTGGTGAACCTGTGGAACTCATTGCCACAGAGGGCAGTGTACGCCAGCTCATTAAATATATTTAAGAGGGAATTAGATATATTTCTACGGGCAAAAGGGGTTAAGGGTTACGGAGAGAAGGCGGGGACGGGATACTGAATTAAAGGATCAGCCATGATCTCATTAAATGGCGGAGCAGGCACGAAGGGCCGAATGGCCTACTCCTGCTCCTATCTTCTATGTATCTATATATCCCGGAAGTAAAATGTAAATGAGGTGGCGGAGTTAAAAAGCCACTGAAATTACCTCCGGGTTTCCCATGCGATATCAGACCTGCCTGCTCCCAACACGTCTCCCCTGTCCATGAGGGCAAGCATATGTCTTCAAAGGGTGCGAGGGTGTGCAGGTGGGAACTTCCTCCTCCGGTGCCAGTCTACTGTCTAAGTTGTGTGTAACCTTCTCCTGCAAGAAAGAAGGGAATGTGTTAATGAGTCTTGTGAGATAACAACATAAGAACAGAATAAATAGGAGCAGGAGTAGGCCACTTGGCCCTTTGAGCCTGCTCCAACATTCAATAAAATCATGGCTGATCTTCTATCTCAGCTCCACCTTCCCGCTCGATCCCCATATCCCCTGATTCCCTTAGTATCTAAAAATCTATCGATCTCTGTCTTGATTATACTCAACGGCTGAGCATCCACAGCCCCAATAGCTGACAGTCTATGTGTAAGATGTGATATGTGGGTAATGGTGGTGAGTGTGTGAGTATGAGGAGATGGGGGTGTGGTGAGATGTGGTACAGTGATTATAGGAGAGTGAAGGTAAGTGGGGAGGGGGAGCCGTGTGAGTTTAGTGATTAGTGAGGCTGTGAGTGGTGGAGGTGTGGGTATAGAGTTAGAGAACAATATTCTTACCTTAACAACTCCAGTGAGATCATTGAATTTCTTCCTGCATGGCAACCAAGTCCTGGGTGCTAGGCTTCTGGTATTCACATATTCTGCAATCTGTTCTTATTGATGGTAGAGTTGATGCGTGGAGGGCTTCCTCTCCCCTGTGGTAAGATGATATCCCTTTTCTTGTCCACTGCCTGCACCAGGGCCTCCAAGGCAGTATTGGAAAATATTGGTGCCCTCTCAGCACTTGCTTCAGCCATATCTCTCCTTTCAAAAGTGTTTCACTGGTGGCTGCAGCCAGAATATATCTCCCCTTTAAGAGGTGCAGGCTGCCTTTAAGTGGTGGCATAGATGACTGATATCCGGCCCACCTGCAGCCAATAACTAGCTTTGGCTGAACGCCTACATGATTAAACCGATCGTACGTGCTGCCTGAATCAATAGTAACAGGTGCATGCAGTGGTCCTGCGTGCCTGATTCCGGGTGTGATTGGGTTTTGAGGCCATACTATTTGCTCACAACTTCAGCTTTTATGGGTCTGCAGGGTCTGCAATCACTTAATAAACTGAAATGATTCCAAGTGCGAGTTCAGTTATTGGACTATTTAATGATGCCACTTAATAGATATGAACAATTAAAGCTCACAGAGCCTGAAGAAAAAGCCTAGAGAGCCATGGAAGCTTGCATATCTTACACCTGTTTAAGTTGCTGGAAGTTATTGTAGTGATTAGAGGCTTTTCTTGTGGACCAGCATGATGTCAAAACATCTGTTTTGAAAACATTGAAATGCTAATTCTTACAGCACACAATGTGTAATTCTTTTAAGAGAGGCAGAGTTATGAGGATAGTTATGAGGATTACTGGATGACTGTCAAATGAATGAATTAAGATTAGGCAGAATAGCAATGGAAACAATAGGCTAATATAATAGACGGTGAAGATTACCACTGTTTCTCCGCCATGACCTGTATTTCTGTCTCCTCACACCTGCTGGGACTGCCACTGGATGCCCCTTCGACTCCCACCACATGTAAATGCCGTTGTGTTGGTGGGGGGGGGGGACCTGAGTTCTTGGTGGATTTCCTGCCATTTGCCCCTCTTACTGTTGGTCCCCAGGACTGCCTGGAGAAAGGTGATGGCAGAATGACCCCAGAATTCTTTTAATGGAGGCAGAGAGCCAACATGTAGAAAGTCCTACAAGAGAGGGGGCGGTACTGGACCTAATTCTGGGGAATGTAGCCGGGCAAGTGGTGGAAGTGTCAGTAGGAGAGCATTTTGGCGACAGTGACCACAATTCGGTGAGATTTAAGGTGGTCATGGAAAAAGACAAAGACGGCCCGGAAATAAGGGTTCTAAATTGGGGGAAGGCCAATTTTAATATGATAAGGCAGGATCTGGCCAAATTGGACTGGGAGCAGCTACTTCGAGGAAAATCCACATCAAAACAGTGGGAGACTTTCAGAAGGGAAATAGAGAGAGTACAACGCCAACATGTTCCTGTAAAGGTCAAGGGTGGGACCAGCAAGCAAAGGGAACCTTGGATGACAAGGGAGATACAAAAATGCATTAGAAATAAAAGGGGGGCTTTTGGCAGTTACAAAAGACTAAAGACGGAAGAAGCCCTAGAGGAGTATAAAAAATGCAGGGGCATACTTAAAAAAGAAATTAGGAGGGCGAGGAGGGGCCATGAAATAACACTGGCGAGCAAAATAAAGGAAAATCCTAAGATGTTTTATAAGTATATTAAGGGCAAGAGGATAACCAGGGAAAGGGTAGGGCCCATTAGGGACCAAAGTGGCAATCTGTGTGTAGAGCCAGATGATGTAGGCGGGGTTTTAAATGAATTTTTTGCATCTGTGTTCACTATGGAGAAAGACGATGCAGACATAGAAATCGGGCAAGGGGGCTGTGACATACTTGAACATATTAGCATCGAGAGGGAGGAGGTGCTAGCGGTTTTAGCAGGCCAAAAAGTGGATAAATCCCCAGGCCCAGACGAGATGTATCCCAGGCTGCTGTGGGAGGCAAAGGAGGAGATTGCAGGGGCTCTGACACAAATTTTCAGAACCTCTCTGGCCACAGGGGATGTACCAGAGGACTGGAGAACAGCTAACGTAGTACCATTATTCAAGAAGGGTAGCAGGGATAAACCAGGGAATTACAGGCCAGTGAGCCTAACATCTGTGGTAGGGAAATTATTGGAAAAAATTCTGAGGGACAAAATTAGTCTCCACTTGGAGAGGCAAGGATTAATCGGGGATAGTCAGCATGGCTTTGTCAAGGGTAAATCATGTCTGACAAATCTGATTGAATTTTTCGAGGGGGTGACTAGGGGGGTGGATGAGGGAAATGCTGTGGATGTGGTTTACATGGACTTCAGTAAAGCTTTTGACAAAGTCCCGCATAGGAGACTGGTCAAGAAGGTAAGAGCCCATGGGATCCAGGGTGCCTTGGCGCATTGGATCCTAAACTGGCTGAGTGGCAGGAGGCAGAGGGTGATGGTCGAAGGTTGCTTTTGTGACTGGAAGCCTGTGTCCAGTGGGGTACCTCAGGGATCGGTGCTGGGTCCCTTGTTGTTTGTGATCTACATAAATGATTTGGATGAGAATGTAAAAGGTATGATCAGTAAGTTCGCAGATGACACGAAAATTGGTGGGGTGGTAAATTGCGAGGAGGAAAGCCTCCGGCTACAGGACGATATAAACGGGTTGGTCAGATGGGCGGAAAAGTGGCAAATGGAATTTAACCCTGAAAAGTGCGAGGTGATGCATTTTGGACGGACAAATAAGGCAAGGGAATACACAATGAGTGGTAGGACCCTAGGAAGTACAGAGGGTCAGAGGGACCTTGGTGTACATGTACATAGATCCCTGAAGGCAGCGGAACAGGTAGATAAGGTGGTTAAAAAGGCATATGGGATACTTGCCTTCATTAGCCGAGGCATAGAATATAAGAGCAGGGAGGTTATGATGGAGCTGTACAAAACGCTGGTGAGGCCACAGCTGGAGTACTGTGTGCAGTTCTGGTCGCCTCACTATAGGAAGGATGTGATTGCTTTGGAGAGGGTGCAGAGAAGATTCACCAGGATGCTACCTGGGATGGAGCGCCTCAGCTATGAAGAGAGGCTGGACAGGCTGGGGTTGTTTTCCTTGGAGCAAAGAAGGCTGAGGGAGGACCTGATTGAGGTGTACAAAATGATGAGAGGCATAGATAGGGTAGATAAAGAGGAACATTTCCCCTTAGTAGAGGGGTCAATAACAAGGGGGCATAGATTCAGGGTAAGGGGCAGGAGATTTAGAGGGGATTTGAGGAGGAACTTTTTCACCCAGAGGGTGGTTGGAATGTGGAACTCAATGCCTGAAAGGGTGGTAGAGGCAGGAACCCTCACAACATTCAAGAAGCATTTGGATGAGCACTTGAAATGCCATTGCATACAAGGCTATGGACCAAATGCTGGAAAATGGGATTAGACTGGACAGGGATGGATGGGCGGCGCAGACACGATGGGCCGAAGGGCCTCTTTCTGTGCTGTAAAAACTCTATGACTCTATGACTCTAGAGGTCTCCTCTATCTCCTTCCTGCCATATACAACGACCTATTTATGCCTCATCTCAACTGAGGCCTAAATGTAATTTTCCTTTTGTCTTTGGAGCTCTTTTTCACCTTTACGGGCCCTTGCCATCTCCTCAGGTCCCACTGCAGTGTCACCTCATGGTTTTTCGGTGGCACTAGCGGACTCCCTCTTGGTGGTGGAAATCCTAGCCACCGTGCATGCGAAATGACTACCAACCCAGGATAATGGGTCAGGATTATGGTGCAGTCAGAGGGCCAGGCAGAGGTCCCACCCTGCTGGAACATCACCACAAAGAGGAGAAGCCCACCCCGAGTACCTGTGCTACATGGAAAAAGCTGTATTGCTCTTTAGGGCTCTTATTTTGCAGTCACTGTAATATTGGCCCAAAATTTGCAATCGGAGGCTTCCCGCGGGCAGATGCCTCCGACCTGTAAAAAATCTACGCATATACCTGGTGGCCCAGGAGGTATTGAGGCTTGCGATCCTGGGCCTCTCCTGGGTGCGCACGGTCAGAGGCCCACGTATCCCTGGGGCGCATGTGGTTCGCGAGCGCCCCTGGGATCACATGGGCTGGCCCAACCAATAAAAGAAGGGAATCCCCAAGCATACTTATGGGAGTTCCGTACGTACGGAAACCCCATAAGTATGAATGGAGATCGCTTAAAAAATACACGAACACATGAAATACATTTTTTTTTAATTACATTTTTAAAATGAATTAAAATGCCATTTAATCAAATAATTTAAACAACAATTAAATTTTTAAAAATTTGAATATGTTTTAACGGGGCTAAAAATAAACTTACCTTATTGGACGGGTTTTTAATGTATAAATGAGTGATAACATTTTATTTTTCTATTTGTTAAAACTCTTATGCTGGTAAGAGCAGGCGTAAGAATTTCACAGGCATTCAGCGGGCGGAAGTTGGGCAAATAGCGCAACTCTCCACCCACAGAGGCCCATCTCCCAGGGATGCGGAGGATCTGTCAAGAAGATTCTTTACAGATTGCAAGTTCCGGGTTTTAGCGCATGCACTTTGCATACCTAAACCCGGAACTTGTGTGGTCCTTACGGGCATGTACACACCTCGTATGCACCCATAGGGGGTCGCAAAATATGGCCAATTATTTTTGTTTGAGGAACAGTGCTCACAGCACAAATGTGTAGAACAATATTTCAAGAAACCCAATTTTCATGGCTTCTTACCAGTGTTTTCACAAATATAATGAGACCCTGGTTCTTTTTGTCCCCATAATTCACCAATGTAACTTGTATTTAGCAACAAGTGTATAAACATCAAGATAAAGGCAATTTATTTTGTTATGGAAGTGAAGATTTAAGGGAAAACAGGGAAATATCACTGCAGTCTGCTAGTTGATTGTACCCCTGAGTGCAGTGTGCAAAAGGAACTGGAAATTGCTTCTGATGCATCATTAATCTTGGAAGTTTCAGAGACTGTGTTGGGATCTGGTAGCCTATCACTTTAATCTCTCCAAAGGTCAATAATGGAATGCTACCTGTAAATTAGTCTCTGGGAAACTGCACATGGTGGGGCAATGATACTGTACATGCGTTGTCCATTGGACTGTTGTGTGAACTGACGATTCTTATTTTAAAATTGCAACTGAAACGGAAGTGCAAAAATGCAGCACAAAGAACACTGCCTTTGTTTTCTAGAACCCAGCCTGTGAATTTTACTAATTTGACAGACTTGTAGCCCATAGGGACCCACTAACCTTTATCTCCTAGCTGGTACAGAAAATGGATTACATACAAGCATTCATAACAATTTCATTAGATTTTGCCTATTTGCATAATGTCTATGCACATTATTGACATATAAATTGAGATACTGGTGCAGTAGAGGTCCCGCTGTTGAATCTGTAAAAGTGGTATTGTGTGGGGACCAGTCATACTTACTCTAAGCATCCAGTACTCACAAAATTCTTAAATGGAATCACACTATTGTGGTAGTGCCCTCACCCCATGCACTCTATTATGGTAGTGCCCTCCCCCCATGCGCTCTATTGTGGTAGTGCCCTCACCCCATGCACTCTATTGTGGTAGTGCCCTCACCCCATGCACTCTATTGTGGTAGTGCCCTCACCCCATGCACTTTATTGCGGTAGTGCCCTCACCCCATGCCCTACCCAAATTCAGGTGCCAATATATATTTGGCGCCCTGGGGACGAAGTTGTGAGGCTTTGCATCTGTGGAGATGGACTAAGCAATTCTCACCTCCGAATAGGAAATGGAGTTATGTGAAGGCATGAAGTGGGTAAAGAAAAGTTCAGAAGCCTCCGAGGGAAAGAACTGGTAAAATAGAATTAAAATAAAAACAGATTGTGGTGACTGGAAGCCACTGTCAATTTATTTTCTTCTAATTGACAAAAGCTAATTTGACAGTCAGATGTTCTCAATCAGAAGAAAACAGGATGGCAGGCCTGGATGAAATGTATCCCAGGCTGCTGTGTGAGGCAAAGGAAGAGATTGCGGGGGCTCTAACAC
This sequence comes from Somniosus microcephalus, assembly GCF_052327205.1. Taxonomy (NCBI): domain Eukaryota; kingdom Metazoa; phylum Chordata; class Chondrichthyes; order Squaliformes; family Somniosidae; genus Somniosus; species Somniosus microcephalus. The sequence continues at coordinate 65,917,513 of NC_140996.1, read as the reverse complement.
ATATATTCAGGACCTCTCTGGCCACAGGGGATGTGCCAGAGGACTGGAGAACCGCTAATGTAGTACCATTATTCAAGAAGGGAAGTAGGGAAAAACCGGGGAACTACAGGCCAGTGAGCCTAACATCAGTGGTAGGAAAATTATTGGAAAAAATTCTGAGGGACAAAATTTGTCTCCACTTGGAGAGGCAAGGATTAATCAGGGATAGTCAACATGGCTTTGTCAAGGGAAGATCATGTCTGACTAATTTGATTGAATTTTTTGAGGGGGTGACTAGGTGTGTGGATGAGGGTAACGCAGTGGATGTGGTATACATGGATTTCAGTAAGGCCTTCGATAAAGTCCCGCACAGGAGACTGGTCAAGAAGGTAAGAGCCCATGGAATCCAGGGTGCCTTGGCACATTGGATACAAAACTGGCTTAGTGGCAGAAGGCAGAGGGTGATGGTCGAAGGTTGTTTTTGTGACTGGAAGCCTGTGGCCAGTGGGGTACCACAGGGATCGGTGCTGGGTCCCTTGCTGTTTGTGGTCTACATTAATGACTTGGATATGAATGTAAAAGGTATGATCAGTAAGTTCGCGGATGATACAAAAATTGGTAGGGTGGTAAATAGCGAGGAGGGTAGCCTCAGTCTGCAGGACGATATAGATGGGTTGGTCAGATGGGCGGAACAGTGGCAAATGGAATTTAACCCGGAAAAGTGCGAGGTGATGCACTTTGGGGGGACTAACAAGGCAAGGGAATACACAATGAATGGTAAGACCCTAGGCAAGACGGAGGGTCAGAGGGATCTGGGTGTGCAAGTACACAGATCCCTGAAGGCGGCGGAACAGGTGGATAAGGTGGTAAAAAAGGCATATGGGATACTTGCCTTCATTAGCCGAGGCATTGAATATAAGGGCAAGGAGGTTATGATGGAGCTGTATAAAACACTGGTTAGGCCACAGCTGGAATACTGTGTGCAGTCCTGGTCGCCACACTACAGGAAGGATGTGATCGCGTTGGAGAGGGTGCAGAGGAGGCTCACCAGGATGTTACCAGGGCTGGAGCGCTTCAGCTATGAAGAGAGACTGGGCAGATTGGGTTTGTTTTCCTTGGAGCAGAGGAGGCTGAGGGGGGACATGATTGAGGTGTACAAAATTATGAGGGGCATAGATAGGATGGATGCTGAGGAGCTTTTTCCCTTAGTAGAGGGGTCAATAACTAGGGGGCATAGATTCAAGGTAAAGGGCGGGAGGTTTAGAGGGGATTTGAGAAAGAACTTTTTCACCCAGAGGGTGGTTGGAGTCTGGAACTCACTGCCTGAAAGGGTTGTGGAGGCAGGAACCCTCACAACATTTAAGAAGCATTTGGATGAGCACTTGAAATGCCACAGCATACAAGGCTACGGACCAAATGCTGGAATATGGGATTAGATTAGACAGGGCTTGATGGCCGGCGCGGACACGATGGGCCGAAGGGCCTCTATCCGTGCTGTATAACTCTATGACTCTATGACTCTAAGAGGTGGCAGGAGTCTCTAAAAGAGATCAATTAATGTTTGGTTTTGTCCCAGTCACATTAGCACAAGATTCAGCAATGCTATTTTACCAATTACTCTACTGCTTAATTACATTTGGGGGTAAGAATGGAGTTAGTCACTGATGCGGCTGATGCAAGGCAATGTGGCATAGCGACTTGGAGAGAAGGCAAAGTCGACAACTGACCTTTTAGTGCAGGGGTAGGCAATTATTTGGGCTGGAGAGCCACTTAACAAGTTTTGGTGAGCTGTTGAGGGCCGCACACCAATGTTCACCCTAAGGTGCATGGCCACGTCCCGTGCAGACTGCTCACCAGCTCCGTTAACTGGAAGAGATATCACGTAGCAAATTTATGAGAATATGGGTCGTATTTTGCCCACCACTGGTTTAGTGCCTTGTTACAGAAGTAGTTGATGTGAAGGTAACAGGACACTGTATTTAATTTTTCTTCATACTAGCTTTATAATTTGTCCAATCTAAAGAAGTAACATGTGAACAATATAAAATGTAGTCATTTAATTAAATTGTTTGATCATTTTGAACCAATTCCTGTTTCTAAATATCAATACAGTTGCAAGAGTTTAATATTGGTAAGAGTACATGTTCTCATACTGATGAAGGAAAAAAATAGCTTTTTGAACAACACCTTCATAAAGAGATGTGTGTATGATTGAACCAGCCTATATGGAATAAAGCTGTGATAGCAGTCATGTCTGTATGAGCCTTTGCACGTTTAAACTACAGAACCGGTTACTGAAGGGTGCCTTTGGCATTGCAGGTTACTCCCAGTTTGTGTCTGCAGGCAGAGTCCTGGTGTGCTTTCAGTCCATCAAATGACAATATTCTGTAATTAGATTATTAGACTGAAGACCTTATATAACCACCTTGCTCCACACATGCGCAAACACACAATTTGACACACGTGCAAATACACACATACACGCGCAAACACACAATTTGACACATGTGCAAACACACATTTGCACACAAACACACACATGCAAACACACTTGCAAATACACACACATGTGCAAACACATGCACAATGAACAAACATGCATGCGCAAACACACAATTTAACACATATGTAAACATACACACACAAACACACATGCACGTGCAAACACATGGGCAGACACACGCACAAGCAACAAACCTACATGAAACAAACATGCACAAACACACACAAACATGCATGCACTAATAAACACGTGAAAACAGGTGCACATACAAACACACACATGCACAAACACATGTACAAACATACACGCAAAAGCATACACGCACAAATGCACAAACACATATGCAAACTCTCCTTTACTGCAGTAGTTGTTCAAAAAAACATTTTTCCTCCATCAGTAGTATGACAACTTGTACTTTTATCACATGAATGGGAGTGGGCCTTTGGCGTAGCAGTAGCATCCCCGCCGCTGGGCCAGAAGGCATAGGGTTTCAAACCCCACTCCAGACAGTCCCGGCAAGTGGAGTCGGAGCTCCGGCTCTAAATTCTGGGTTGACATCCAGCGGGATACTTGCGTCCGTGGGTGTGGGTGGCCCCCCCCCTCGTATGGGTTGTGGGAGCCCGTAAAACCCTCCCGCCATAGGACTAACCACCCTAATGGCTGGTACGAAGATGGTTACGGTCACGGAAGGAGCGTTAATCGCGGCCAGAAATGCTTCCACCACTTCATACAGTTCCCCAAAGGGAACAGTGTGAAGACACGTACGACGACGATCACATGAATATAAAACGTTATGCCAAAATTATAATAAGTTCAGATCAGGTCTTGCAACATTTACATTGTCCCATAATTCATGTCAGGGGTGGGGGATATTAAATCATAGACACATCCCAGAAAAATGAAGGTGATTGGCTTACAAATACCGCTCTTTAGATTTGGCAGTAAATCAACTCGCAAAGGAGGACATTTTCATATTAATGGTAAAGAATTACCTCTACAGTTTACATTTTCACTCTATTGATGATCAGCAACAGTGCCTCACCTCCTGACTCCCCAGAGCGTTTCCACCATCCACAAGGCACAAGTAAGGAGTGTGATGGAATACTCTCCACTTGCCTGGATGAGTGCAGCTCCAACAACACTCAAGAAGCTTGACACCATCCAGGACAAAGCAGCCCACTTGATTGGCACCCCATCCACCACCTTAAACATTCACGCCCTCAACCACCGGCACACCGTGGCTGCAGTGTGTACCATCTACAAGATGCACTGCAGCAACTCACCAAGGCTTCTTCGACAGCACCTCCCAAACCCTCGACCTCTTCCACCTCGAAGGACAAGGGCAGCAGGCGCATGGGAACACCATCACCTCCAAGTTCCCTCCAAGTCACACAATATCTTGAATTGGAAATACATTGCCGTTTCTTCATCATCATTGGGGCAAAATCCTGGAACTCCCTCCCTAACAGCACGAGTAACAGAGATTACCTTCACCACGCAGACTGCAATGGTTCAAGAAGGCTGTTCACCACCACCTTCTCAAGGGCAATTATGGATGGGCAATAAATATTGGCCTTGCCAGCGACGCCCACATCCCAGGAGCAAATTTTAAAAAACAAGTTGAGAACAAGGTCAGTAAGATGAGTTTTAAGGTTCATTTGCTAGTTTTCAAAAAAATAAAGGTGCTGAACAATATAACACGATAGCATTGTCACTGAGTGTTAACGTGCCGTAATTTGTTTGGCTTGTTTGGGCCCATTTGTAATCTATTCAGTATCATTTCAATGAACTTGTATGATTCATTTGGATTCTTCACAGTTACGTCAGTATGAATGAGGGATATTTGTGCATTGTTTTTATACAGATTGTAAATGCACATTAATTGGAGATAAACTCAAAAGCTGCTGAAAAACAGGAAAGATTTACTGCTTAAAAAATTCAGTGTTACTGAGAAGCTATACTCTTGCATTGTAGATCTGTACAGATTGAATTCAATTTGCTGAGCTTTGTAGGTCTTGAATCAGTTTTGATCCAAGTAGTCAAACTTTCAAGTTAAACAGTCATCACTTACGAATATTGCTGATGCAACCGGGTTCGACTTGTTCCAAATGCTTCTTAGAATATAACAAAAGGAAAATACAGTGGCTGCTGGAAATCTGAAATAAAAATGGAAAAGGTTGGAAACACTCAACAGGTCAGGCAGGATCTGTGGAGAGAGAAACAGAGTTAACGTTTCAGGTTGATGACCTTTCATCAGAACTGGAAGATGTTAGAGAAGAGCAACTTTTAAGCAAGTACGGAACCAGTGAAGGGTGGGAGGGGTGTGTGTTGGGGTGGGGGGGATGGGTGGTGTGGGGTGGGGTGGGGGGGCAGGGAAAAAACAAAAGGCAAAAGGCCTCTGATAAGGTGGATGGCATGAGTGATTAAATGACAAAAGGGATGATGGTACAAGGCAAAAGTGGGTGATAATTGGGACAGTACAGGAGATGTGACGATTACAGCAGAGTTCCAAAGGTTGTGTTGCCTGCCCAGTGCCAGGGTTAAGGATACCTCGTCACAGCTGGAGGAGAACTTGGAGTGGGAGGGGGAAAATCCAGTGATCGTGGTCCACGTAGGAACAATGACATAGGTAGAACTAGGAATAAGATTCTGCTGAGGGAGTTTCAGCAGCCAGGGTCCAAATTAAAACGCAGAATCTCTGGATTGTTACCTGAGCCACGTGCAAATTGGCATAGGGACAGACAGATCAGAGAGTTAAATACATGGCTCAAAGTGTGGTGTGGGAGGAAGGCATTTCGATTCATGGGACACTGGCATCAGTACTTGGGAAAGAGGGAGCTGTTCCATTGGGACACCACTTAAACTGGGCTGGGACCAGTGTCCTGGCGAATCGAACAACTAGGGTGGTAGATAGGGATTTAAACTAATGAAGGGGGGTGGGTGGGAGGATTCAGGAAAGGGTAATTTAAAAAGCAATAAGAGAAATGTCAAGGCTGTAGAGCAGTGTAGTGATCTGAGTAAAGATAAGCAGAGAGTGTCAGGAAGGGACAGAGAGATTAATAAAGGTAATAGGGCACCAGTAACTAAATTGGCATCAGGGAAAAATAGAAAAAAGTTAAAGCTAAAGGTACTACAGTATATCTGAATGCGTGAAGCATTTGCAACAAAATAGATGAATTAATAGCACAGATAGAAATAAATGGGTTTGATTTAACAGCCATTACAGAGATGTGGTTGCAGAGTGACCAAGGTTGTGAACTAAATATTCCAGGATATTCCAGGATATTTGACTTTTAGAAGAGACAGGTAGAATGGAAAATGAGGGGGAGGGGGTAGTGTAAGGGGTTTTCCTCGAGAGATGTCCCTGAGGTTTCTCTCTCTAGAGGCCTCTCTCTCTTGCACAGTAAACCTTGAGTGGTTCGACCCACTCGCCCCTTAGATTCTATACTCAGGACTTTGGGGCAGGAACTACAATGTAGAGAAAACTCTTGTAGACCAAGTTTGATGAAACAAAATGAAACTTTATTGCATAAGGAAAAATATCAAATCAAATGCAAGCAGGTAAGAGAGTACATGGGAGGGAAAAACACAAACCGATCATAACGACACAGTACTAACTAAGGCAAATGCAGGCATCTTATACTCTACAAAGATCATCATGAAATAAGGAAACACACGGAACATCGAGGGACAACAACTCATGTTAATTGTACCCTTAAATCCACCCCCTTATTAAACCTATCTAGATCTGATTGTGAAGGGCCAGAAACATGCTCACCAATCCCACTAGCAAGTGCAAGGTTTTGAACCAGTCTGCATTTGATCCTTTCAGGCGTTCCGTCTCCACGTGAATCGTGGCGCCCCAGTGAGCTGTGCCACACCTCTCCTGAGGTGGGGGTCGGGGGCGGCTGGACACCGGCTGGTTTTGGATGTCGGCGGGGTCGGGGATCGTCGGCTCGACCCTGGTCAGAGGAGCCTTGGGCTGGCTCCCATCGCTTCTTCAGTTTGTTTTTATCTCTTCTCCCCAGCCGGGGTGGCTGGAAGGTTTCTTCTCTTGGGGTTTTATTTTTTTTGTTTCTTCTCCCAAGTTGGGTCGATGGCCTCTCGTTCCGGCAACGGCCCGGGGATGGTCGATGATCTCCCGATGTGTTTCCCCGGGGCGGGACGCCGGCTTTGAGACGGCCTTCTTGATGTTGGCTTGATTCTTCTTCCTCCTCCGATGGTGGAGAGGAGTTTGCTGATCTTCTCCCGAAGTGACTCCTCTTAACCCACCGCTGTCTCCAACTACAACTCCGGTGTGTCCGTCAGAGTTTCCCGAGTCTGCGTGAGCTCTGCGTCCTCCGAGTGAGTTTTTCCTGAGTGTCTCGTACAACTCCAACTCCTTCAGTTATACTTTTCCCCCAGAAGCGTCCACTTCCCGCCCAAAATCAGGTTAGTCTTTGTTTAGCTTTTGGCGGGCTGGGAACACAGCGGGGTAGTTATTATATTTTAAAATGTTTTAAACGGCCGGTAAAGGCCCATCTCTGGTCTGGAATGACCTTCATTGTTTTTAATGTCCTGCTGATCTCGTTATCTAGTCCTGGGTGTGGTTCTCATGAATATGAAATTGTCCCCTTTTGTCTGGGTCAACATTTAGATGGCCTTTGTCTCCAGGCCGATCTTGACTGGATCTGCATCTAATCCATATGTATATGTGTGGGTCTGGTTTCGTTCTCTCAGAAACGGCTTCCAGAACTTGCTGTGGGTTGAATCCACAAAGCTGTCTGAGGATTCGCAGGAACCATTTTAAAGTGTCCCAATAAGCTGGTCACATGGTATGGCGGCCATTTTGTATGCCCCTTTTTCTGGGCTTCTTTTAAAACAGTCTTTAAAATCATGGCCTCTTCTGCCATTTGACCCTTATTAATACAAAGTCCAATTTTGCGAATCCTACAGTAGCCCTGATAATAAAGGAGGGGATAAAGACAGTAGAGAGAAATCATTTTGGCTCGGAAAAACAAAACGTAGAATCAGTTTGGGTGGAGCTAAGAAACAACAAGGGACAGAAAATACTAGTGGGAGTGGTCTATCGGCCCCCGAACAGTGGTTGTAGTGTCAGGTAGAGTATAAATCAGGAAATTAGAGATGCATGTAACAGGGGAAATACAGTAATCATGGGGGACTTTAACTTTCATACAGACTGGGCAAACCAAATTTGCAGGAAGAGTTCATGGAATGCATTCGAGATAGTTTTCTAGATCAGTATGTCGAAGAACCTACTAGGAAACTGGCTATTTAAAATCTAGTATTGTGCAATGAGACAGGGTTAATTAATAACCTTGTAGTAAAGGAGCCTTTGGGGAGCAGTGATCCAAATATGATAGAATTTTATGTTGTGTTTGAGAGTGATTTAGTTAAGTCTGAAACTAGGGTCCTAAATCTGAACAAAGCAAGCTACAAAGGTATGAGTTGGTTAAGGTAGGTTGGGAAACTAGATTAAAAGATATGACAGTAGAAAAGGAATGGCAAACATTTAAAGAAATAATTTATAATTCGCAATGAATATACATTCCCTTAAGGAATAAAGAGGGCAAAATTGGTTCGCGCCCCTTTTGGGACGCTAATTTCACTACTTTTAGCACCCCGAGAAAGTTAGCAGCCCCGCACCCAAAAGTTAACATCCTGCCTCCCTCTTGGGGTGCTACGAGTGAATATCGCGGTGCTACGTCTGGCGCTGCGGCAAATCATGCCGCGGTACTGCAGACCTTCCTCCCCTTATTAAAGTGGAGGGGCCTAGTGCAGCGCGACCCAGGGCCCAGCTGGGCCACCAGGGATCAGAGTGCCGGCAAAAGAGCCCGGCACTCAAGAGAAGTGCTGGGTTCACAGAGCACAGTCGGCACCCCGTGGGGATGCTGAAGAGGAGGCTGGGGACAGCAATGGGGGCAGGTGCTGGCAGGCGGCCAGCAAAAAAAATGGCTGCCCGGCACCACCCCTGTAATTTGCACCGCCCTGGTCACAGGTAGACCCCCTGACCCTGTTGGACATAGCATCCGGCGGTAAGTCAGGGGGTGCTACAGAAGATCGCGGCTGGGGTGCGAGTGAGGCACTGCGCACTGTGATGACGTCATCGCTGGAGGTGTAGCGCTGCGGGGCACTAATGGTTACCACCGCCGCTGAATTTTGGGCACTAACGGGAGGCGCAAATTAAACAAATTTTTCACCCAAAAACTCCACGGGAAAAATGGTCCACCCGTGGCTAACAAGAGAAATTAAAGATAGTATTAGATTAAAGGAAAGGCCTATAATGTTGCCAACAAGAGTAGTAAGTCTGAGGATTGAGACGATTTCAGAATCCAACAAAGGAGGACCAAGAAATTGATAAAGAGACGGAAAATATAATATGAGAATAGACTAGCGAGAGACATAAAAACAGACTGTAAAAGCTTCTATAGGTATGTAAAAAGGAAAAGATTAATGAAAGTAAACATAGGTCCCTTACAGGCTGAGACAGGAGAAATTATAATTGGGATTAAGGAAATGGCAGTGAAATTAAACAAATACTTTGGGCTGAATTTTGCCTGCGGAGGCGGGATGGCGGTGGGAGAGCTGGTTGGCGGTTTCCGGTCCCGCTCCCGTTTGCAGCCGCTCTCTCAAAAAGATTTTCCATAGAGTGGCCTTGCTAAGCCTGACCTGCGGTGTTCCTGGCCATTTAACAGGAAGTGGATCTGATAACGTAATTTGATGCCACCGTGTAGGAAACACGGCAGCCAATTTGCTCACAGCAAGGTCCCACAAACAGGAATGTGATCATAGAATCATAGAAAGTTATAGCACGGAAGGAGGCCATTTCGGCCCATTGTGTCCACGTCGGCCAACAAAGAGCTATCCAGCTTAATCCCACTTCCCAGCTCTTGGTCCGTAGCCCTGCAGGTTACAGCATCCCAAGTGCACATCCAAGTACTTTTTAAATTCTGCCTCTACCACCCTTTCAGGTAGTGAGTTCCAGACCCCCACAACCCTCTGGGTAAAGAAATTTCCCCTCAAATCCCCTTTAAACATTCCCCCAATTACTTTAAATCTGTGGCCCCTGGTTTTTAACCCCTCTGCTAAGGGAAATAGGTCCTTTCAATCCACTTTATCTAGGCCCCTCATAATTTTATACACCTCAATAAGTTCTCCCCTCAGCCTCCTCTGTTCCAAGGAAAACAAACCCAGCCGATCCAGTCTTTCCTCATAGCTAAGATTCTCTATTCCTGGCAACATCCTTGTAAATCTCCTCTGTACCCTCTCTAGTGCAATCACATTTTTCCTGTAATGTGGTGACCAGAACTGCATGAAGTATTCTAGCTGAGGCCTAACTAGTGTTTTATACAGTTGAAGCATAACCCCCCTGCTCTTGTATTCTATGCCATGGCTAATAAGGTTAAGCATTCCGTATGCCTTCTTAACCGCCTTATCTACCTGGCCTGCTACCTTCAGGGATCTGTGGACATGCACTCCAAGTTCCCTTTGTTCCTCTACACTACTCAGTGTCCTACTATTTATTGGGCCAGATATTCCGATCCCTACGGGTGGGTATGCGTTGTGTACCCACCCATAGGGATATCAGAAATGCCGGTTTCAGGCATGCACCATGCATGCACTGGAAACCGGCATTTCCGATCTGTCAAGAATGCTCTTGACAGATCCTCCGGTTGCACTGGAGAAGGGCCTCTGCGGGCGGATAGTTTGGCTTTTTGGAGACCTGCTGCCTGCAGAAATCCCTTACAATTCTTGCGCCTGGTAAAAGCAGGTGTAAGGCCTGCTTTTACCAGGGTAAGAGTTGAAAAAAGTTAAAAAAAAATTTTCACTGATTTATCATTTAAAAATACTTTAAAAAAAGGTACGTTTATTTTTAGCCCCGTAAAAAACTTTAATTATTTTTTCCAAAATTTTCAATGTTTGTTTAAAATAGTTAATTTATTGTAATTTCAAGTCATTTAAAAAATTTGATGTTTTTTAAAATTTATTTAAAGTTTTACTATGTTTTGTGGGTGATCTCCATTCATATTGGATATATTTCTGAAGGCTAAGGGGATTAAGGGTTACGGAGAAAAGGCGGGGACGGGGTACTGAACTGGTAAGATCAGCCATGATCTCATTGAATGGCGGAGCAGGCTCGAAGGGCCGAATGGCCTACTCCTGTTCCTATCTCTATGTATGTATCTATGTATATATTTGACAGGTCTTCCTGTCAAATGTATGAAGGGTGTAAGGGGTGGTGTGTGTGGTCAGCTTCACCTCTGACTCCCTGAGTGGTTCGAATCGCTGCCACTCCCTTGGTTCTAGACTTTGGACTTATTTGGTGGTTGTAATGAAATTGCAACAGACACCTGAGTTGGTCAAAAGAATTTAGATTTTATTTTGCGACAGGACAATACAATAAAACTTATACTCTAAAAGGGGGAACACTTCAGAATATGTGAGGGAGAATGACAATAGACAAAATACCTTGCCCCTCCCAATCCCACTATCCTAACTAGGTTGAATTCCAGAGGACCAGGAAATGCTCACCAAACGACTTTCACAGAAATCACAGAAACCCCACAGTGCAGATAGAGGCCATTTCGGCCCATCATGCCTGCACCGACACATATCCCACCCGATCCCCGTAACCCCCACACCAACACATATCCCACCCTATCCCCGTAACCCCACGTATTTAATCCCCCTAACACTAATGGTTAATTTATCATAGCCAATCATCCTAACCCGCACATCTTTGGACTGTGGGAGGAAACCGGAGCACCCGGAGGAAACCCACGCAAACATGGGGAGAATGTGCAAACTCCACACAGACAGTCACCCAAGGCCGGATTCGAACCCAGGTCCCTGGCGCTGTGAGGCAACAGTGCTAACCACTATGCCACCGTGCTGCCCTAAGGAAATTGGGTACTTACCCGATAAATCCAACTATGCATCCAACCGCATCAGCGGACAGGTGAAGACTGAAAACCCAACGCAGGTGCAGTCTTCCACCACGTCCGGGGTACGGCAGGCCCCAACTGCCACAACTAAAGAGAACCCCGAAATCGCGAACCTGACAGTGCGCATGCTCTGTCATACTTCAATTTGAAAGATAACCAGAACAATCGGTGTGTGCATCTGTATACAGGAAACTTTGTTATATCCGGCACCGACGGGACCAAGCTGTTGCCGATCTATCAAAACTGCCGGACATACCAGCGTTAATGTTGAAGCATACGGAGATTTGCAGCTCCGTATCTGGCAACAAACACTGTTGCTTAGCAACAGCTTCTAAACAGTCGGCCATACCTTAGAAGTGTCTCTGTAGCTTAGCAATAGCTTCAGAGAGACTTTGCAGAGCCTGACTGTTGAAAAAAAAGCCATGAGAAGGAAAAAAACCTAACAAAACGGCTCCTGATTTCTGCCAGTAGATCGTGGTTTTGGACATACAGCCTCCGGATAAACCAAAGTTTCCTGTAATCTGATTGGCACAACATAGTTGCCATTATTCAGTGGAGGTTACTTGTTTTAGCCAAATTAACATAGAAACATAGAAAAATAGGAGCGGGAGTAGGCCATTCAGTCCTTCGAGCCTGCTCCAGCATTCAATTTGATCATGGCTGATCCTTTATCTCAAACCCATATTCCCGCTCTCTCCCCACACCCCTTAAGTAGAATAAAACCATGCCACAGTTACAGTTTAAACGCGGCAGAGAGTTTTTTGTAACTTAGATTTACATATCAAGTTGAAACTGAAGAGGAGGTGATGCAATTTTTACTCTGAGATCTGAAGGTTTAATACCTCTCCTTCATTCTTTGCCACTAATCTAATATTGCTGCAAATCACGAGGTATGGCAGGCCAGCTCACACCCATGGAATGCACATCCTGTGCCATGTGGGAAATCCTGGACACCTCCCGTGGTCTGGACGAGCACATGTGCGGAAAGTATTGCCAGCTACAGCAGCCCGAGCACCGGGTTACGGAGCTTGAGCGGCGGCTGCAGTCACTGCTGTGCATCCACGAGGCTGAGAGCTACGTGGATAGCACGTTTTGGGAGGTGGTCACCCCGCAGCTTAAGAATGTGCAGGCAGAGAGGGAATGGGTAACCGTCAGACAGAAGAGGAGGACCAGGCAGGTAGTGCAGGAGTCCCCTGAGCCCATCTTGCTCACCAACCAGTATTCAGTGCTGAGTACTGGTGAGGGCCAGGTCCACAGCACCATGGAAGGCTCAGCTGCACAGGCGGGGAGGAAGAGGAGAGGGAGAGCAATAGTGAGAGGGGATTCAATAGTTAGGGGAGCGGACGGGCATTTCTGCGGTCACAGACGTGACTCCAGGATGGTATGTTGACTCCCTGGTTCCAGGGTCAAGGATGTCACTGAACGGCTGCAGGGCATTCTGAAGGGAGAGGGTGTACAGCCAGAGGTCGTGGTCCATATCAGTACCAACGACATAGGTATGAAGAGGGATGAGGTCCTGCAGGCAGAGTTTAGGGAGCTAGGAAAGAGGTTAAGAAGCAAGACCTCAAAGGTAGTAATCTTACTACCACTGCTATGTGCTAGTGAGTACAGAAATAGGAGAATATAGCAGATGAATGCATGGCTGGAGAGATGGTGTAGGATGGAAGGCTTTAGATTCCTGAGGAATTGGAACCGTTTCTGGGGGAGGTGGGACCTCTACAAGCCAGACGGGTTGCACCTCAATGAGAATGGGACCAATATCCTCACAGGAGGGTTAGCTGCTGCAGTTGGGGAGGGCTTAAACTAGCTTGGCAGGGGGATGGGAGCCTAAGTATAGAATCAATAGGGAGGGAAGATAAACTGGAATTGGAAAACGAAAATGTAGAAAGTAAATTAGAAGGACAGAGGAATCAAGGGCTAGCTAGTAGTCAACAAGGAGGTTTGCCTGTACTAAATGGTGTATACTTCAATGCAAGGAGTATAGCAAACAAGGCAGATGAGCTGAGGGCACAGGTAGATACTTGGGACTATGATATTATAGCTATTACAGAGACGTGGCTGAAAGAGGGGCAGGTATGGTAGCTCAACATTCCTGGTTACAAGATTTTCAGACAGGATAGCGAGGGAGGTAAAAAGGGAGGGGGGTCGTGGTATTGATTAAAGAAACTACTACAGCTGTGAGGAGGGATGATATGTTGGAGGGATCATCAAACGAGGCCATATGGGTCAAATTGAAAAACAAAAAAGGGGCGATCACACTGCTGGGAGTGTACTACAGATTCCCAAACAGTGAGAGGGAGATAGAAGAACAAATATGTAGACAAATTTCTGAGAAGTGCAAAAACTATAGGGCAGTAATAGTAGGGGATTTGAACTACCCCAATATTAACTGGGATAAAATTAGTGTGAAGGGTATAGAGGGTGCAGAATTCCTAAAATGCATCCAGGAGAACTTTTTTAGCCAGTATGTAGCAAGCCCAACAAGGGAGGGGGCGGTTCTGGACTTAGTTTTAGGGAATGAAGCTGGGCAGGTAGAAGGCGCATCAGTGGGGGAGCATTTTGGTGCTAGTGACCATAATGCTGTTAGATTTAAGGTAGTTATGGAAAAGGACAAGGATAGACCAGGAATAAAAATTCTAAATTGGGGAAAAGCAAATTTTACTAAGCTCAGAGGGGATTTAGCCATAGTGGACTGGAAACAGCTACTTGAAGGTAAATCAGCATCAGAGCAGTGGAAGACATTCAAGGAGGAGGTCCGGAGGGTTCAGACCAAATATGTGCCTTAAAGAAAAAAGGTGGGACTAACAAATCTAGAGCCCCCTGGATGTCTAGAGACATACAGGGTAGGATAAAGAAACAATGGGAGGTTTATGACAGATACTGAGTGCTAAATACTTCAGAATCTTTAGAGGAGTACAGAAAGTGCAGGGGTGCAATTAAAAAGGATATTAGGAAAGCAAAGAGAGAGCATGAAAAATTCTTGGCAAGTAAAATCAAGGAAAACCCAAAGATATTTTATAAATATATTAAGAGTAACAGGATAACTAAAGAAAGGGTAGGGCCTATTAGAGATCATGAGGGTAATCTGTGCGTGGAGGCGGGAGATGTCGGTAGGGTTCTTAATGAATACTTTGCGTCTGTTTTCACAAAGGGGAGGGGCGAAGCAGACATTGCTATCAGGAAGGAGGAGTGTGAAATATTAGATGAAATAAACATAGTGAGAGATGAAGTATTAAGAGATTTAGGAGCTTTAAATGTGGATAAATCCCCAGGCCCGGATGAAAAGGCTGTTAGGCGAAGTGAAAGAGGAAATAGCAGAGGCCCTGACCATTATTTTTCAGTCCTCTCTGGCTTCAGGTGTGGTGCCGGAGTACTGGAGGACTGCTAATATGGTACCCTTGTTTAAAAAGGGAGAAAAGGATAGACCGAGTAATTACAGGCCAGTCAGCCTAACCTCAGTGGAGGGAAAATTATTGGAAAGAATTCTGAAGGCCAGGATAAATCTTCATTTAGAAATACACGGATTAATCAAGGATAGTCAGCACGGATTTGTTAAGGGAAGGTCATGCCTGACAAACTTGATTGCATTTTTTGAGGAGGTAACAAGGAGGGCAGATGAGGGTAGTGCATTTGATGTAGTTTATATGGACTTCAGCAAGGCTTTTGATAAGGTTCCACATGGCAGACTGTTCACGAAGTTAAAAGCCCATGGGATCCAGGGCAAAGTGTCAAGTTGGATTCAAAACTGACTCGGAGACAGGAAGCAGAGGATAATGGTTGATGGGTGTTTTTGTGAATGGAAGGCTGTTTCCAGTGGGGTTCCGCAGGGCTCAGTACTAGGTCCCTTGCTTTTTGTGGTATATATCAACGATCTTGACTTGAATATAGGGGGTATGATTAAGAAGTTTGCAGATGATACTAAAATCGGCTGTGTGGTTGATACTGAAGAAGGAAGCTATAGACTGCAGGAAGATATCAATAAATTGGTCAGGTGGGAAGAACAGTGGCAAATGAAATTCAATCCAGAGAAGTGTGAGGTAATGCATTTGGGGAGGTCTAACAAGGAAAGGGAATACACATTAAATGGTGGGACACAGAGTAGTGTAGAGGAATAAAGGGACCTTGGAGTGCATGTCCACAGATCCCTGAAAGTAGCAGGCCAAGTAGATAAGGTGGTTAAGAAGGCATACAGAATGCTTGCCTTAACCGCCTTGGCATAAAATACAAGAGCAGGGGGGTTATGCTTCAACTGTATAAAACACTAGTTAGGCGTCAGCTAGAGTATTGCGTGCATTTCTGGTCACCACATTACAGGAAAGATGCGATTGCACTAGAGAGGGTACAGAGGAGATTTACAAGGATGTTGCCGGGAGTAGAGAATCTTAGCTATGAGGAAAGACTGGATAGGCTGGGCCTGTTTTCCTTGGAACAGAGGAGGCTGAGGGGAGCCCTTATTGAGGTGTATAAAATTATGAGGGGCCTAGATAAAGTGGATAGAAAGGTCTTATTTCCCTTAACAGAGGGGTCAAAAACCAGGGAGCAGAGATTTGAAGTAATTGGTGGAAGGTTTAGAGGGGATTTGAGGGGAAATTTCTTCACCCAGAGGGTTGTGGGGGTCTGGAACTCACTGCCTGAAAGGGTGGTAGAGGCAGGAACCCTAACCACATTTAAAAAGTACTTGGATGTGCACTTGGGATGCTGTAACCTGCAGGGCTACAGACCAAGAGCTGGGAAGTGGGGTTAGGCTGGATAACTCTTTGTTGGCTGGCGCAGACACGATGGGCCGAAATAGCCTCCTTCCGTGCTGTAACTTTCCATGATTCAAACTAAATTAATTAAAATGCAGATATTATCATCAGCGCTCATGAGCTTTATAGTAATCGGGGATGTAATGTTTAAGTTATCCACCAGATGGAGCCAAATAGTAAGGGTTCACATTCACCAGTATTTAAGGTAATGGGTCATGTATTCAATGTCCTGGTACACCAGTTAATACGGTAATGTGGCATTGCCTTATGGGTATGACTCAGAGGTGAATCCTCCATCTTGGTGCTCGTGCAATAAGATTGTGCCTTGCCTCCAGCTGGTAAGAGATGTTTCTCTGCTACACCGTGTATATAAACAGTTGGGTTTTGTTCCTAATATCTCGCTTCTCTCAGTTTCTGACCTTACCACTCGGATATCACGTATTGGCGACGAGGATAAACAGATCACATCTTGACGAGGAAAAAAAAAGAGCACTGAATAACGGATCATGGCTGCTGCAGTAGGAAAGATCTCTGCTTTTGATGTTCAGACGCAGACCTGGGATGAATACTGTGAGGTTTTGATGCATTTCTTTGAAGCAAATGGATTTAATGATGCTGGAAAAAGGAGAGCAATTTTGCTCACTTCCGTGGGAAGTCAGACGTATAGTTTAATGAGAAACTTATGCAGTCCTGCAAAGCCTGGAGACAGATCATTTGCTGACTTAGTGGCCTTGCTAAAGGACCATTTCAATCCCAGACCGAGTGAGATTGTACAGCGGTTCAAATTTAATTCACGGAACAGAAAACCGGGAGAGACTGTATTGGATTATGTAGCGGTGTTGAGAAAATTGGCACACGATTGCAATTACGGCAACAACCTGAAAGACATGCTGAGAGATAGGCTAGTTTGTGGGATAATGGATGATTGAATGCAGCGGAGATTATTGTCCGAGACTGGGCTTACGTATGAAAAAGCATTGGAACTTGCTCAAGCCATAGAGACAGCGAACCGAGATGTAAAAGAAATACAAGGTTCAGACTAGGCTACTACAAAGCAAGTTGGAGGTCAGGTTATTGTGCACAAGTTAAACATGCGTCAGAAACCACAACGTGAGCATGTGATGGCATGTTATAAATGCAATGGCGATCACCTGGCGAGGGAATGCAGATTTCTGGAGGAAAAGTACCACAAGTGTGGGAAAAAAGGACATATAAAACGTGCATGCAGGGCAAAAGCAACCATGGAGGAATACAAACCAAAAGGGGGAGGAAAGCAAAACCTAGGAAGAGAAGTGAAAAAACAGAGAGCACATCACATCAGCGGAGAAGCTGAGAAAGAAGATGACATGTTCATAATGCATAGTATGGTAGAGAACATTCCAAAAGTGGATCCTATCACTTTGCAACTGACAGTAAACAACTCTAAGGTCAACTTTGAAGTGGATGCAGGATGCGGTGTAACCATAATGAACAGGGAGGAGTACTCAAAATTGTGGAACCGTGCAAAAGTTCCAGAGTTAAAGTCTTGCTCTATGCAGCTTAAAACATATACTGGTGAATGAGTGGCGACATTGGGTACAGCTACTGTAACTGTGCAACATAGGGACACCGTGGAACAGCTAACTGTAGTTGTAGTATCGGGTTCCGGACCAAACCTGTTAGGTCGGGGCTGGATACAAGAACGTAAATTAGATTGGGGAGCAATAGATTAAATAGAGGGAGGCAAACAGTTGTCTTCGCAAGAAGTGTTGATTGAACATGAGAACGTGTTCAAGGAAGAACTTGGCACATTTAATAGCCCCCCAGCTAAGATTTATGTAGACAAGGAGGCACTGCCAAGGTTTTTTAAACAACGACCTGTGCCTTATGCCATGAAGCCAAAGGTAGAGGCTGAGCTTGACCGTCTTTCGAGAGAGAACATACTGGAACCCGTGAAATGTTCAGAATGGGCAGCTCCCATTGTACCTGTTTTAAAACCGGACAATTCGGTAAGACTCTGTGGAGATTATAAATTGACAGTAAATAGGGTGTCTAAACTGGAACAGTATCCTATTCCCAAAACAGAGGATCTCTTTGCAAACCTGGCTGGAGGGAAGAAATTCACAAAGCTGGATATGAGTCATGCATACTTGCAGATTACACTAGATGAGGAATCCAAGAAGTATGTAACCATAAATACACACAAGGGTTTGTTTACCTATAACCGCTTACCATTCGGTGTCTCATCTAGTCCAGCTATTTTCCAGAGGACTATCGAGGGTGTACTGCAAGGGATCCCACATGTTTCAATCTATCTGGATGACATTCTGGTGATGGGAAGAACCGACCAGGAGCATCTGAGCACTCTGAGAGAGGTACTACAAAGATTGGATAAGGCTGGGTTACGGCTCAAGAGGAGTAAGTGCACTTTCCTGGGGAATGAGGCCGTGTTCCTGGGACACAGAGTGGACTCCACCGGGCTCCATCCAATCAAGGAGAAGGTACAAGCACTGCAGGAGGCCCCAGCTCCTATCAATGTGACTGAGTTAAAAGCTTACCTGGGACTGCTAAACTATTATAACAGATTTTTACCAAACTTGGCAACAGTGTTAGCACCTCTTCACAAACTTCTGCGCAAGGAGACACGGTGGCAGTGGGAAGAGGAGCAGAGGGTTTCATTTGAACAGTCCAAGAAACTGATGCTGTCCTCGGATGTGCTAGTTCACTACAATGCAGAGAAAGACATCATTCTCTCTTGTGATGCTTCACCTTACGGGGTGGGGGCAGTTCTTTCACACAGCTTGGGAGATGGAACAGAAAGACCGATAGGGTTTATGTCTCGAACTCTGACACCAGCGGAAAAAAATTATTCCCAGTTAGATAAAGAGGTGTTAGCAGTAATGTTTGGGTTACAGAGGTTTCACAAGTACATATATGGCAGGAAATTCACCATATGCACCGATCATAAACCTCTTCTATCTCTTTTTAATGAAATGAAAGCAGTACCACAGATGGTGTCACCCCAGATCCAGAGGTGGGCAGTGACGTTGAGGGCATATGAGTATGTCATCGTTTACAAGGTGGGCAAGTACCATGGGAACGCAGATGCCTTGAGCCGTCTTCCACTGCCAGGTACACATATCCGTGCAGCTCCAGAGGACAGAGTTTTGATGTTGGAGGACATGGACACGGCAATTGTGACCACAGAACAAGTAAGGACATGGACCGGTAAAGACCCAGTACTGTCTAGAGTCCGAGAATATGTGATGAGGGGTTGGCCACAGCATCCGGAAGGGACTGATTTCAAACCTTACAGTGTCAGGAAGACAGAACTGGGTGTGCAGGATGGTTGCGTGTTGTGGGGAGCACGAGTGATTATTCCACAGCCAGCATGACAGTCTATCCTAGGGCAACTACATCAGTCATCCTGGAGTTTCGCGTATGAAAGCCTTGGCAAGGAGTTACTTGTGGTGGCCAAAGCTAGATGAGGAGATAGAAAATCTAGTCAAGACATGCAGCACTTGTCAGGTACACAGGAAGGCACCAGCAGCAGCTCCTCTCCACCCCTGGGAGTGGCCGGATAAACCATGGAGGAGATTGCATGTAGATTATGCGGGTCCATTCATGGGAAAGATGTTCCTCATAATCATTGATGCCCATTCCAAATGGATGGATGTTTATCCTGTAAATTCTGCTTCATCTACTGTTACTATAGACTGCCTGCATAGGAGTTTTAGTAATCAAGGGCTACCAGAGATTGTAGTAAGTGACAATGCCACGTGTTTTGTGAGTACAGAAACAAAAGAGTTCATGAGAAACAATGGCATAGTGCACGTGACCTCAGCTCCATATCATCCATCTTCAAATGGACTTGCGGAGAGAGCCGTACAAACACTTAAGGAGATGATGGGAAAAAAGTGCAGAAGGGAGTTTGGCAGCCAAGGTGTCACGAGTTCTGTTCAGCTACAGAATAATACCTCAATCTACCACAGGACTCTCTCCTGCTGAGCTGTTGTTAGGACGTCGACTGCGCTCCACTCTTGACCTGGTTCACCCAGACCTAAAAAGGAAGGTGGAAAACCGACAAATCAAACAAAAGGAGAACCATGACAGAAGGACAAAGAGCCGCAGTTTTGGAGAAGGAGATGCGGCCCTTACCAGGAATTTCAGTTATGGTCCAAAATGGATTCCTGGCGTCATAGACTATATGACCGGTCCAGTATCATATACGGTCATGGTGGGAACTGGCCAGGTAGTACGCAGACATGTAGATCAGATACTGACCAGACAAGGGGAAATCGAAATGGAGGTTCCAGGGGAGATGTCGGAGGACAAGTTGGCCCCCAGTTATCCAAACGGATCGGTGGTACCACCACCACGAACAGAGCCAGTTCCACCTGGACCCCTTCGTCAAGAGGAAACCATCATAGCAGAGTCAGATACTCTGAGTACTGCTCAGGAGCAGCAGGTGGCTCTACCACAACCAAGCAGGGACTTGACTGTAAGACGTTCACCAAGGACTCACAAGCCACCAGAGAGTTTGATCATGACCTGCTAGATTCGTTCAGTATGGACTATCGTTAAAGGTGTTTCCTTATGGGACTTTTTAAGAATGTTGTTAAAAAATTAATGTTCAACTTAAGAGGGGAGGGATATAGTAATCGGGGATGTAATGTTTAAGTTATCCACCAGATGGAGCCAAATATTAAGGGTTCACATTCACCAGTATTTAAGGTAATGGGTCATGTATTCAATGTCCTGGTACACCAGTTAATACGGTAATGTGGCATTGCATTATGGGTATGACTCAGAGGTGAATCCTCCATCTTGGTGCTCGTGCAATAAGATTGTGCCTTGCCTCCAGCTGGTAAGAGATGTTTCTCTGCTACACCGTGTAAATAAACAGTTGGGTTTTGTTCCTAATATCTCGCTTCTCTCAGTTTCTGACCTTACCACTTGGATATCACAAGCATCAAAGTGGAATTAGTTCCAGTCCACAGTAAAAATGATTTCTGTGAGTTTCAGTTATTCTTTCCATGTCTCACTCACGGGGGTAAATCTTTATCTGCACTGCATGGGGGTAATCTGGTGGAACGGATTACCCGCTCATTAGAGAACCATTCCATGGACAGCTTCGAAAATGGATTGTTGATCTGATCCGCCAGATTACTGCCCAACATTGAAGATCAAAATTTACCCCACGTTCTCTTATTCCTTTCCTTTTGCTCGCCTCTCCATGTGGACTACGTGTGCTTCCTTTACCTTCTCTCTTAATTTCCGTCTCACAGTCCTTCCCTTTCTCCCGCAATGTAAGTCAGCCATGTTCTTTCTGTAGTCCCATGTAACTGCAGCTTTATGCTGTCATGTCATTGCTTCAGTCACTCCCCTTCCTCAATGTCCACTTTATCTTATTCAGTCACTTAGATCTATATCATTGTTCAGCTATCACAGCTCCCACTGCTACAATATTACAATTTTGCAGAATTTAAGGCCTTACTGAATTTAAATATGACAGAAAATTTTCTAAGAGCAAACATTATTTGGCATTATAAACACCAATTTGATTTTTTTCAAGCTCATTCTTTACTTAATATTAAATAGTTTGAAACTACAGTTAACATACAGCTACAGATGGAGACTGTAAGATAGTTAAATGATTTGAAACTGTCCTGAGAATATAAACTATGTAAATAATAATGAGGATCCCCATTATATAACATTTCAATAATTCATGTTGGCAAGGTTTGGGTTAACTTTTGTGTTCATGAATACAAAGGACGTGTGTTTTGAAAACGGAACAGTTTTCTTTTTTTTGCATCTACTGTCAGCCTGAAGAATTCCCAGTCGGGTATAGTAGAGCCAGGTTCAGAGTAACACTCCCTCTGCTCTACCCAGCAACGTCTGAACCCCGGCCTCAGAAGAGCACCATGTACTGCATCATTTTGACAGTTCCATTTCCCACACCAGCCATCACTGTGGTCTCTCTGAATGAGATTGCCAATTAAATTGAGCTTATTCAGTGAAATTTCAAACTTGTTCAGCTACAGTTTAATTTTATACATATGGAATCAATTCTATTAGTGAATAGCTGATTGGAGTAAAGTGTAATGGTACTGAGAGAATGGTATTCATGAAGCTTCTCCTTATTTTTGCAATTTCTATGGTGTTTAATTGCCAATCTCAGCTCAGTTTTATTTATCGATGTGAACTTCCTTTTCACAATTAGATTTTGAACTTGTTTTCAATATATGGATTTATAATAGTGTGATAATAACAACTTTAACAAAATGTATTATTTGGTAAGAGAAATTGAAAGATATATTTACAAGATAAACGGTAGTTTAGATAGTTTAAATCCGTATCATTTAGATATGAATAAAAATATATTTAGAATCATAGTGATAAGTGATAAAGTACCACATACTAGGCTTGTTAGCAAAATTGAAGCTCATGGGATAACAGGAGCAATAGCAACATGGATACCAAATTGGCTAAGGAATAGAAAACAGACAGTTGTGGTGATTGGCTGTTTTTCAGGCAGGAGGGAGCTATAGAATGGAATTCCACAGGGTTCAGTACTCAGACCACTGCTGTTTTTGATATACATAAATGACTTGGACTTGGGGGTACAGGGCACAATTTTGAAATTAGCAGATGACACAAAACTTGGAAGTGTAGTAACCAGTGAGGATGATCGTACAGTAATAGACTTCAAGAGGACGTAGACAGGCTGGTGTAATGGGTGTTATGTCTGACATTGGTGATAGGTACTCGATTGCCTTGGCCTGAGCACATGGAGTTTGATAGTGCTGTTATCATTGTATTGTGTATAGGTATTCGATTGCTTTTGCCTGGGAGTGTGTGTGTGGAGCAGCCATTAAAAAAGCAACATGAACTGAACTCTGCTTATGGTCTCTGGATTATCTTTGCAAATGCAACATTTGGCGACAAGGATGGGATTCACATGTGGACGAATGTTGGTCTGCAGATATCTGGGTTCACCACGAAACATTCAACATCACTTTCCCGTATCTTTTTCCAGCTTTACATTATTTTCGTGATTTGATTTAAATGGAGAGGAGGGATTCACATGTGGACGAATGTTGGTCTCTTCCACCACCTCCTCCCTTCCTTGCACTATCCGGTGAGCCGCTGATCCCATGGGTTCGCTGGTTACAGTCCTTTGAAACCTATCTCATGGCTCTTGGACTAGAAAATGTGAGTACATCACGGAAAAAGGCACTGTTATCCCATTGCTTGGGAGCGGAGGGCCAGCGTGTTCTTGGGACATTATGCACAGCAGACTGAATTCAAACATGTGATGAGGCTGTGGCTCTGTTAAGCACACACTTCTCTGCCCCACAAAGTGCCCTCCTGCGGCGATTCATTTTTAGACAGCGTCACCAACTCCCCGGCGAGTCTGTGCATCAATACGTGGCTAATTTGAGGGGGTTAGCTAGCTCGTGCAAGTTCAGTGCACTACAAGATGAGATGGTGCGTGATCAACTAATAGAGCACACCAACAACGTGAGAGTGCGTGAAAGACTGTTACTCGAGTCCGACGATCTGTCGTTGTCACAAGCAGTCAACATTGCCTTTCAAGTGGAGTCTGCAGCCGAATGTGCAGCAAAACTAGCACACACACCCAGTGACAGCGTCCTCGGCCCCGACAGCTCTGACACGGTAATGCTCGTGCGACGGCAGCAACGCGCACTACCGCGGCAACAGTGTGGAAACTGCGGATCTCGTTCACATGCTGCCAGAGCGCAGAATTGCCCCGCGCGCGGCCAAGCCTGTCGCAATTGTGGAAAACAAAATCACTTTGCCAAGGTCTGCCGCTCTGCCCCTGTTGCTACAGATGAACACTCTCAGTCCTCAAGCAGTTGGCCTATAATTCACAATGTGAGCTCTGGGCCAGTAGTGGCTTTCAAGTCATGCACAATTAAACTGAATGATGTGTGCATCCCTCTGTTATTGGATACCGGTGCCAGCGTCTCACTGCTGAATGTGGACACATTCAAACGCTTTTTCAGCTCCCTGCCACTCTCTGCGCCCTCCACTGCCCTTTGCGGGTATGGTAATTCAAAAATTGGACTAGTGGGCTCAGTCAACCTCACTGTACGCTATGGAACAAAAGTTTTGCCAGATTTTTGTTTTCATGTGGCACGCCAAGGAGCTAACCTGATGGGACTGGATCTTTTCACTGACCTGGGTTTGTCTCTCTTGGACACCGGCGGGTCTGCGATTCTGCACGTCACCTCACCATGGCGCCAAACATGGCCAGCACTCTTCGAGGGTCTGGGCTGCCTGACTGCCTTCACCCACCAGCCCATGGTTGACTCCACCGTTACCCCTGTCATTCAGCCACTGCGCCGCATCCCACGTGCTCTCCGTGACGGGGTTACAGCTGAACTGAAGCAGCTACTGGAAGCTGGCATCATTGAACCAGTTGATGCCTCCCCATGGGTCTCCAACCTGGTGGTCGCAATGAAAAAGTCAGGTGGTCTACGCATCTGTGTCGATCTTCGAGCAGTAAATAAGGCCGTAATCCCTGACAAATATCCACTGCCCACGTCAGAGGAACTCACAGCGCAGTTCTATGGTTCCATCCTGTTCTCGAAACTGGACCTTCGACAGGGCTATCTACAGGTTCCCCTCCACCGCAGCAGCAGGGACCTCACTGCTTTTGTGACACATGCTGGCGTCTTTTGGTACACCAGGATGGAATTTGGACTTAGCTCTGCACCCAGCTGCTTCCAAAAGGTGATGCCCTCTGTGCTTGCGGGCATTCCTGGGGTGGCCATCTACCTGGATGACATCGTCGTGCATGGGCCCTCGAACTCCACTCACGACGAACGCCTTCACAGAGTTTTCACAGCTCTGGCAAAACACAAGCTCACACTGAATGGCGAAAAGTGTGTCTTTGCTGTTTTAGAGATCGAATTTGTGGGGTTTCGGTTGTCGGCTGATGGTATATCCCCACTCCAGTCAAACGTGGATGCCATTCACAGCATCCCAGAACCCAGCTCTGCAGCACAGGTTGCCTCCTTCCTTGGCATGACTGGGTACTACCTGAAGTCTTTGCCCCAGTACTCAGCCATCACAGCCCCACTGCGCCAGCTCCTGCGAAAGGATGAGCCCTGGGTGTGGTCACAAGCCTGTACGGAAGCTGTTTGCCTCCTCAAATCGCAGCTCACGTCGCCTCCAGTGTTGGCTCACTTTGACGTCGCCAGCCCCACCCTCGTCACCTGCGACGCGTCCGCTGCAGCTGTGGGGGCGGTGTTATCGCAGATACAGAATGGAGTGGAGAAACCAATCGCCTTTGCCTCCCGAGCCCTTAGCCCCACCGAACAGAAGTACTCAGTAGGCGAGCGTGAGGCGCTAGCGTGTGTCTGGGCATGTGAGCGGTGGCAGCTGTACACATATGGCCGTGCCTTCACCCTGCGAACCGATCACCAGGCTCTCACTGCCCTGCTGTCGACATCCGTCACGGGCCACAGACCACTGCATCTACACCGCTGGTCTGACCGCCTCCGCCAATACAATTTCAGTCTCCAGTTCACACCAGGACGTGACAATGTTGTTGCAGATCTGCTCTCCCGCACTGTCTCTGCCCCAGCCCCACTCGTCGGGTCTGACCATGTGGAACAGGATATCGTCCAGATGCTGCACACGCCTCTCCAAACCACAGTCTCTCTCCAGGAGCTCAAAGAGGCCTCTAAGAACATAAGAAATAGGAGCAGGAGTAGGCCAATCGGCCCCTCGAGCCTGCTCCACCATTCAATAAGATCATGGCTGATCTGATCCTAACCTCAAATCTTCTATCACTCTGCATCCACCCAAACCCATGTGATCTCCCGGGAGAGGCAAAAAACCAGATAAAGACCCAATGGCCAATTTGGGAGAAAAAAATCTGGGAAATTCCTCTCCGACCCATCTAGGCGATCGAAATTCTTCCAGGAGATCACTCTGTCCCTATATTTTCTACAGTACTTACCTTCTGTAAAGGCGATCTCCACCCCAGCCAGGAACAGGAATAAAACCATCTCCTGAAATCTAACACAGAATTAGAACACAGTAGGAGCAGAACAAGGCTACACGGCCCCTGGGCCCACTCCACTACCCACAGGGCCATGACCATTCCGAACCTAGACTCATGTCCAATTTCCTGCCCGCTCCCCGTAACCCTTATTTCCCTTTACTTCTAGGAAACTATCTATTTCTGTTTTAAATTTATTTAATGATGTAGCTTCCACAGCTTTCTGGGGCAGCAAATTCCACAAACCTACCACCCTCTGAGTGAAGAAGTTTCTCCTCATCTCAGTTTTGAATGAGCAGCCCCTTATTTTAAGATTATGCCCCCTAGTTCTAGTTTCACCCATCATTGGAAACATCCTCACCGCATCCACCCGATCAAACCCCTTCACAATCTTATATGTTTCAATAAGATCGCCTCTCATTCTTCTGAACTCCAATGAGTAGAGTCCCAATCTACTCAACCTCTCCTCATATGACCACCCCCTCATCCCCGGGATTAACCGAGTGAACCTTCTTTGTACTGACTCGAGAGCAAGTATGTCTTTTCTTAAGTATGGACACCAAAATTGTATGCAGTATTCCAGGTGCGGTCTCACCAATACCTTGTACAACTGCAGCAATACCTCCCTGTTTTTATATTCCATCCCCCTAACAATAAAAGCCAACATTCCATTGGCCTTCTTAATCACTTGCTGCACCTGCATACTAACTTTTTGAGTTTCGTGCACCAGGACCCCCAGATCCCTTTGTACTACAGTACTTTCCAGTTTCTTGCCATTAAGATAATAACTTGCTCTATGATTTTTTCTGCCAAAGTGCATAACCTCACACTTTCCAGTATTGTATTCCATCTGCCAAATCTCTGCCCACTTACTTAGCCTGTCTATGTCCCTTTGCAGGTTTTTTATGTCCTCCTCACTCACTACTTTCCGTCCCATCTTTGTATCATCTGCAAACTTTGATATGTTACACTCGGTCCCCTCCTCCAAATCATTAATATAGATTGTAAAGAGTTGGGGACCCAGCACTGACCCCTGCGGAACACCACTAGTTACTGGTTGCCAATCTGAGAACGAACCATTTATCCCAACTCTCTGCTTTCTGTTAGAGAGCCAATCCTCCACCCACGCCAGAATATTACCCCCAATCCCGTGATTTTTTATCTTGAGCAATAATCTTTTGTGTGGCACCTTGTCAAATGCCTTTTGGAAGTCTAAATACACTACGTCCACTGGTTCCCCTTTATCCACCCTGTATGTTACTTCCTCAAAAAACTCAAACAAATTTGTCAAACATGACTTCCCCTTCATGAAACCATGCTGAGTTTGTCCTATAAAATTATGTTTATCCAAATGTCCCGTTACTGTCTCCTTAATAATGGACTCTAACATTTTACCAACCACAGATGTTAGGCTAACAGGTCTATAGTTTCCAGCCTTCTGCCGACTACCCTTTTTAAATAAGGGTGTTACATTAGCAGTTTTCCAATCTGCCGGGACCTTTGAGTCCAGTGAGTTTTGGAAAATTATTACCAATGCATCCACAATCCCTACCGCTACTTCCCTCAAGACCCTAGGATGCAAGCATCAGGTCCAGGGGA
The DNA here is from genome assembly GCF_052327205.1 of Somniosus microcephalus. NCBI lineage: Eukaryota > Metazoa > Chordata > Chondrichthyes > Squaliformes > Somniosidae > Somniosus > Somniosus microcephalus. The sequence continues at coordinate 65,889,721 of NC_140996.1, read as the reverse complement.
TTTATCCGGCTTAAGTCCCATTATTTTACCAAGTACCACTTCCTTAGTGATTTTAATCGTATTTAGTTCCTCCCCCCCGAGAGCCCCCTGTTTGTCCAGTGTTGGGATATTCTTAGTGTCCTCTACTGTAAAGACTGATACACCGCAGCACGGTGGCATAGTGGTTAGCACTGTTGCCTCACAGCGCCAGGGACCCGGGTTCAAATCCGGCCTCGGGCGACTGTCTGTGTGGAGTTTGCACATTCTCCCCGTGTTTGCGTGGGTTTCCTCCGGGTGCTCCGGTTTCCTCCCACAGTCCAAAGATGTGTGAGTTAGGTTGATTGGCTATGATAAATTGACCCTTAGTGTTAGGGGGATTAAATACGTGGGGTTACGGGGATAGGGTGGGATATGTGTTGGTGTAGGGGTTACGGGGATCGGGTGGGATATGTGTCAGTGCAGGCTCGATGGGCCGAAATGGCCTCTATCTGCACTTGTGGGGGTTTCTGTGATTTCTGAAAATAATTGTTCAGTGTTTTTGCCATCTCCATGTTTCCCACCATTAATTTCCCGGTCTCATCCTCTAAGGGACCAACATTTACTTTAGCCACCCTTTTTCTTTTTATATAACTATAGAAACTTTTACTGTCTGTTTTTATATTTTTTGCTAATTTACTTTCATAATCTATCTTCCCTTTCTTAATCAATCTTTTAGTTATTTTTTGCTGTCTTTTAAAGACTTCCCAATCTTCCATCCTCCCACTAGATTTGGCTACCTTGTATGCCCTTGTTTTTAGTCGGATACTATCCTTAATTACTTTACTTAGCCACGGATGGCTATCTTTTCTTTTACACCCTTTTTTCCTCAGTGGAATATATATTTTTTGGAAGTTGTAAAATAACTCCTTAAATGTACACCACTGGTCATGTACCGTCTTACCCTTTAATCTATTTTCCCAGTCCACTCTAATTAATTCCGCTCTCATACCTTCATAGTCTCCTTTATTCAAGCTCAGCACGCTTGTTTGAGATCCAACCTTCTCACCCTCTGATTGAAAATGGAACTCAACCATGTTATGGTCACTCATTCCAAGGGGATCCTTTACTAGGACATTTTTAATTAATCCTGTCTCATTACACAGGATCCGGCCCTCTCCCAGCTGTGCACCTTCATCAGAGATGGCTGGCCTCGCAAGGTGCCTGAGGAACTGTCTGCCTACTCCAGAGTTAAAGAGGAGCTCTCCTGCTGGAATGACTCCTGTGTTGCACGTGGGCTCTGCACTGTGGTCCCAAGTGCCCTTCATGCACGTGTTTTATCCATGGCGCATGAGGGCCACTTGGGCATAGTGAAGCTCAAACAACGATGTCGAGACCTAGTGTGGTGGCTGGGTATCGACAGGGAAATCGAGGCCCTGGTCAAGGACTGTGCAGCCTGCCTTGTAAGTGGCAAGACTGGCCACCAAGCTCCTCCACCCCTGCAACCCCTTGCCTGGCCCTCTCAGCCCTGGGAGCACCTGCAGCTGTACGTCTGCGGGGAGATCCATGGTGCCCCCACCATCAATGGTTCCTAGTGGTGACCTATGACCTGCACTCAAAATGGCCAGAGGTCACTGCCGTGGGCTCCGTCACCTCTCGGGTCATCATTGATATCCTTGAGTCCCTCTTCTCCCACTGGGGGCATCCAAAGGCCATCACCACAGACAATGGCCCCCAAATGGTGTCTTTGGAACTCTCAGCTTACCTTGAGAGCAAGGGCATCCGTCACATACTACCACCCCGAGTCAAATGGGGGGGGGTGGAGCGTTTTAACCAGACACTGAAAAATGGCCTCAGAGCACACCTATCCCAGGGGTGTGCGTTTGACAAGGCCCTCCTCCACACACTGCTGCACTATAGAGCCTCCCAGCATTCCACTACAGGGGTCTCACCCGCATCCCTCATGCTAGGCCGTGAGCTCATGATGCCCCTTGGCAGGCTCCGCCCCTCGCTAGCTCAGACCCCTGCTCCACTGGCTCAAGCCACAGTCGCTAGACAGCAGGAGAAGATGAAACTCCGCTTCGACCAGTCGAAGAGGGCCAAGGCGCCCAACATCTCAGTCTCCGATTGGGTCAGAGTCCGCAGGCCTCACCGAAACAATAAGATGGCGTCATTCTGGTTCTCCCCTCTCCAAATCAGCCGCCAACTTGGACCAGCCACTTTCTGCCTCACTGACGGCTTTCGGTGGCATGCCAGCCGCCTTTGGAAGGTGCCAGCACCCCCTGATGCGGGATTATACGGACCTAATCCCCAAGCCTTACCCCCAGAGTGGCGGGATGCACATGCGGCTCAGCCAGCCAACCCTCAAGCAGATATTGTGCCTCAGCCTGCTCCTCACCAGTCCCCACTTCGGTCTGCTCTTCACCAGTCCGCACCTCGGCCTGTTCGTACACGTTCTCGCCCTGGCCACCTACAGGACTTTGTCACTACATTTCATGTTTGAAATTCTGTGAGGGGGGAGGAAATGTTATGTCTGACATTGGTGATAGGTACTCGATTGCCTTGGCCTGAGCACATGGAGTTTGATAGTGCTGTTATCATTGTATTGTGTATAGGTATTCGATTGCTTTTGCCTGGGAGTGTGTGTGTGGAGCAGCCATTAAAAAAGCAACATGAACTGAACTCTGTTTACGGTCTCTGGATTATCTTTGCAAACGCAACAATGGGCATGAAATGAAATGGCAGATGAAATTCAACACAGAAAAGTATGAGGTGATACATTTTGGTAGGAAGAATGAGGAGACAATACATGCTAAATGGTACCATTTTAAAGGGGGTGCAAGAAGAGAGAGACCTGGGGGTGTTTGTGAACAAATCTCTGAAGGTGGCAGGACAGGTTGACAAAGCAGTCAATAAAGCATATGGGCCTAGAAATTCAGTCGCGTTTGTGCCCACTTATTGGCTAAAGAGTGGTTTGTGCCGGAAGTTTTTTAGTGCCCGAAATTCAGTTGGTCCCTAACATCAGCGTTAGCCGGTAGCGCTGCGCCGGCATCGATGACGTCATCGGTGTGCGCAGTGCCCCGGTTCCAATGCGATCCCGTGCCGACTGCCAAATTCAGTTGCGGCCGCCTCGCCCGTAGCGGCCGTAAACAGCGTTTGAAAAACGGGGCCTTGCAACTCCGAGAGGCCGGCGCATAAAGGTGGAGGGGCGGCCGGCCGCTTTCCCGGCGGCCGATTGGCCGCTCCTTCCTCCCCAGACTCCCACACCACCCCCCCGCAGCATTGGTGTCTGACCCCCGCGAGCCCGGCACTTCTCCGTGGTGCCGGGCTCATTTGCCGGGTGAATCCAGTGGCGATCTCACGGCTGCAGGCAGCTCCTCTTTAAGAGAAGGAGGAGGCCTGCAGTACCCCAGCCTGCCGCACCGCATCGGGTGGCGCAGCGGCAGCTGGACGCCTGAAACTGACTTTCAGCGCCCCAAGCAAGGCGGCCAAACCCTGCAATAGCGCCCGCCTCTGTCTTGGGTCGCTGCAACTGAATTTCAGGTGGACGCTACGGGAATCCGGGCGAGCGCTAAATTTCGGGTGCTAAAGACCTGGCGCGGCGATAGTGAATTTCTAGGCCATGGGATCCTGGGCTTTATAAATTGAGGCATAGAGTACAAAAGCCAGGATTCATAAAATGATACAGCACAGAAGGGGGCCATCCAGCCCATCATGCACTTTGAAAGAACTATCCAATCAGTTCCACCCTCCTGCACTTTTTCCATAGTCCTGCAAATTTCCCCCCTTCAAGTATTTATCCAATTTCCTTTTGAAAGTTTTGATTAAATCTGCTCCCATCACTTTTTCAGGTGCATTCCAAATCATAATTCGCTGCATAAATTTTCTTTTTTGCCAATCACCTTGGGCTCGATTTTAACTCAGGTGCAGGCTGTTGTCGTGTTATCCGAATTTCGTGTTTCCCACACGAATCTAAATGGATGTGGGAGATTAATGCAATTTTAACTCAATTGGCGAATTGATTTCCAACGTGTGGGAAGCCTTTGTAAAGTGTAAAGTCCCCTCCGATTACGTCATTGCTGCTGCATTTAAGGTCCACAGCAAGCCTTACTTCTTCTGCAGGCTTCCAAGCTTCCTCCATTTGGTGTCAGAGGGACCTGCAGGAAAGATGACAAGCGGGAGGGCAAGCGAGGCGGCACTGCAGGCATTGGTGGATGGGGCTAGGGCCAACAGGGAGGTCCTGTTCCCTTCATCAGGGAGGAAGAGGCCTCCCACTCAGACCAAGGCTGTGTGGATGCAGGTGGCTGAGGAGGTCAACTCCTTGGGAGTCACCCGCAGAACCAGGATACAGTGCAGGAAAAGATTTCATGACCTTCAGCGCACTGGAAAAGTGAGTATGAATTTCCCATCACCCTCAATCTGCTCCCCATTGCCTTTCCTCACCAGCACTCAGCTTTAGCAATCTCTTCCTTCACATCCCACTTGACACTGACATCCATGCACCCTTACCCATTCCCTCTCTCTCTGTGCTCACATTCACATAACTATTCCACCATGCAGCCCTCACACTCCCTATCACTCTGATGTTTTGAACACAACTGACAACACACAGGGAGGGCCCTTGGTCTTGCAACCTCACTCCATCTTTGTCTCCTTCCAAGTATCTATGCTATGCAATCTCTACACTCATTCCTTCATTCTCACTCAACCTCCACTTGTCTCCCTCATTGCAGGAAAAGAGAGCTCACAACTAGAGAGAGCGAGCCAGGACAGGAAGAGGGCCACCCTCAATAGCCCAGCTGACCCCCTGGGAGGAGGTCGTCCTGGAAATCATGGGCATTGAGGATGATTCGCGCGTGGGGGATGGACAGACAGGTGCAACACAGCAAGCCGGTGACAGAAAAGTTTCCCATCTCTCTCTTTGACATTGCATGAGTCACTGATAATGATTGTGAAGCTGTAACAGATGCACTTATGAGCATCAGCAAAAAGCTATGTGCATGTAGCCTTTGCATCACATCTCTGACTCTTTCCTTTACTCCCCCACAGGACCATCACAAGCATCCGTCCCCCCTAGCCAGGAAGAAGAGGCTGAGCAGCCAGACTCCTCAGAGGAAGCGGCAACCTCTGAGGGCGCAGTGTCACCAGAATGCAGCGCACCCAGCACCAGTGCAGACAATCACACCTCGGTGCGACCTTCGGGACATAGAGTAATGTTGTCACCTGGTGTATCACAGCTCACAAGTGAGCATCAGCAGATTGCGGAGACAGGGACAGCAGTGGAAAATCCTAGTCGGAGGGCGCAGGACTCTGCCAGCTCGGCTCAGCTGCATGTCGACCCTCTGCCTCTGGGTCCATCCATAAGATCAGAGGCAATGGAACTCCAGGCATAGATGCAGGAGTCTCTGGGAAGTTTTGTCTCTAGGGTCACTGCGTGTGTGGAGTGAATGGAGGAGTCCATAGCGAACATGAGCAGAGCCTTTGTGGAGTCATTGGCGCATGAACGCATCACCATGGAAAGGATGGCTACCTCCGTGGAAACGCTTGCTATCTCCGTGGTAAGGCTGGCTACCGTAGAGGAGAGGATGGCTACGGTAGAGGAGAGGAGGGCTACAGCTTAGTCGCCAGGGTATGGAAAACATGGTCATTATTCAGAATAGAATGACATCTCTTGAGGAGCGTTGGGCATCTATTGAACAGAGAAACCAGACCTTCATGGAAGTCCTTCTGAGTAGGGCTACCATTGCAGATACAGGTCCCCATGGCCCCCCTGATATGCAGCAAGGTGCTCTCCAGCCACTTGCAGGCGCTGAGGGGGACCTGACCCATGAGAGGGAGGTTGGTGGCAGACCTCAAGGAAGTGGGGGTTCCTCTGCAAGTGCTCACACTTCCATGCCACTGCAGAGCCCTCGGTCAGAGCCCCACCGGAGTCCACACCCAAGTAAGATAGATGTCTCAACCCCTGCACAGCCGCAGAAGCAACAGACTGTTGACGAGCCCTCACAGGCTCGCAATCCCAGAGGACGCCCGCCAAAGGTGTCGAGACAGGAGCAGCAGGAAAGTGAGCAAGGGGCCTCCACATCTGCTGAAGCCACAGGGGAAGCACTACGTAGGAGCACGCGTATGAGGAAGATTAAGCACAAGTAGTCACAAGGGTAGACACTTGGGTGAAATTTGATGTATTGTTAGAAAAAACCATCAGATTAATAATGTTAATAAAAAATCTGATGGCTACTGCTGTAGTTGTGGCGTGTGTCATTTCACGAATGGGACTTTCACATTGAGGGCTTAGGATTACTTGCAATTATCAGTATGTTGGTCAAATAGCTAGGAATCCGCAGGGTCTTGGCCATTGTCGATGCTCAGGTAAGAAGCTGTGAGGCAAAAGTGTTTGATTGACTAGGCTAAGCAAATCTGGCCAGGATGAGTGCATTCATTGCATCCCGGGCAGCAATGTTCTCACGTAATGCTGCCGCTGGTTGATGGGCCTCTGCAGGATGTTCGTTTTCAACCTCCTCCTCCTCATCTGAGGAGGCTATGTGAGGAGCCACTTGGTCCTCAGGAATCTGCAAGCCACGACACTGTGCCATGTTGTGAAGTGCACAGCAAACCACGACGATTCTGGAGACCCTGGCTGCTGAGTACTGCAGGGCTCCACCTGATCTATCCAGGCATCTGAAGCACATCTTCAGCAAACCAATGGTTTGTTCGATAATGGATCTGGTGGAAATGTGGCTGGAGTTGTAGCGCTCCTCATCTTCATTGGCTGGCCTCCTCAACGTCGTCATTAGCCACGTCCTCAGGGGATAGCCCTTGTCTCCAAGTAGCCATCCGTTACGTTGGTCTGGTGGACTGAATAGCAGAGGCACACTAGACTGGCGCAGTATGAAGGAGTCATGGCAACTGCCAGGGTACATGGCACAAACATGCAAAATCTCCTTCTTGTGGTCACACACCAGCTGAACGTTGAGGGAGTGGAAGCCCTTGCGGTTGACAAAAATACCTGGAATGCAATGGGGTGCCCTAAGGGCCACATGTGTGCAGTCAACGACGCCCTGCACCCTTGGAAAGCCTGCCAGATGAGCTAATCCAACCGCTCGCTGCGTGACACTTGCTCGATCCCTGCTGAAATGGATGTGATTGTGCGCGAGGGCAAAGAGGGCATCGGTTACCTGCATGATGCAAGTGTGTGCGGCCGCCTGGGAGATGCCGCTGGTGTCTGTTGCTGATCCCTGGAATGAGCCTGAGGCAAAAAGGTTGAGTGCGGTGGTGACTTTGACGGCCATGGGTAATGCTTGTCCACCTGGTCCTCTGGGCAGCAGGTCTTGCTGTAGCATTGCGCAGATGTCAGTCACTACCTCTCGCGAAAGTCGGAGCTGCCTTTGGCACTGCTGCTCAGACATGTTGAGATAGGTGACCCTACGTCTGTAGACCCTGTTTGGGGGGTATGTCCTGCGCTGACGGGCTTCCAGGCGCTGGCCCCTTCTGGCCTGTGCAGCCTCAGGTGGGTGAGCAGCAGCCTGGCGCTCCTGCTGCTGTTGCTGTTGCTGGTGCTGCTGTTGTTCCTGGTTCTGCTGGTGCTGCGGCTGGTGCTCGAGCTCCTCTAATGCACAGATGGGAAGGAAATAAATGACTCCCATGCTTCTGGCATATGCTTCCGTTGAGGAAGCACTGATTGAAGAAGCGCTGAGTGAAGGTGGCGAGAGGGGTTTCCCAGGAGGCCACACTGGAGATGGGTGTGAGGCTCCAACCTTCCACAGGTGTGGTTAAGCCTTGTAAAAATTGTCCCAGGCCTGAGACCACTAAGTCCTGCCACCTGCAAATGATGGTTGATCAAATCTCCTTTTTAATGGTTGACCTGCAGTTGATAGTCAGCAATCCAATAGTGCTCCCGCCAGGTTTCACATTTGTGTTTCCCACCAGGCGTGTTTTATGTGGGAAAAGGGTTAAAGTTGCAAGGGCCTGTTAAAATAGGATTATAGAGGCCATTTAATGGTAATTAAGGGCCTTAAAGACCAGTCCCGCCTGTTGGATGCGGGACAGAGTCGGGATCCTCAGACATGCCTGAGTTAAAATTGCTCGGAGTCGGGAACCAGGTGGGGGTTTACCACCCCCCGCACGTCTCCAAGCCTGACTCCACAGCTCAATGAAAATTGAGCCCCTTAAATTTATTACTGACTCTTTTGCCACTGGAAACAGTTTTCTCCTTATTTACTCTATCTCCACCCTTACTTCCCTCAGTAAGTAATTATTATCTGAATGGCAATAAATTGGGAAAAGGGGAAGTGCAACGAGACCTGGGTGTCCTTGTGCACCAGTCACTGAAGGTAAGCATGCAGGTGCAGCAGGCGGTTTAGAAGGCAAATGGTATGTTGGCCTTCATAGCAAGAGGATTCGAGTACAGGAACAAGGATGTCTTGCTGCAGTTGTACAGGGCCTTGGTGAGATCACACCTTGTTCTTGCCATGGAGGGAGTGCATTGAAGATTCACCAGACTGATACCTGGGATGGCAGGAATGATGTATGAGGAGAGATTGGGTCGATTAGGCTTATATTCACTGGAGTTTAGAAGAATGAGAGGGGATCTCATTGAAACTTATAAAATTCTAACAGGACTAGACAGACTAGATGCTGGAAGGATGTTCCCGATGGTGGGTGAGTCCAGAACCAGGGGTCACAGTCTAAGGATAAGGGGTAAGCCATTTAGGACAGAGATGACGAGGAATTTCTTCACCCAGAGAGTGGTGAACCTATGGAATTCTCTACCACAGAAGGCAGTTGAGGCCAATTCATTAAATATATTCAAGAAGGAGTTAAGATATATTTCTTAAGGCTAAAGTGATCAAGGGATATGGGGAGAAAGCAGGGACAGGGTACTGAATTTGGATGATCAGCCATAATCTCATTAAATGGCGGATCAGGCTCGAGGGGCCGAATGGCCTACTCCTGCTCCTACCATCTATGTTTCAGCAACCTAGGATGCATCCCATCGACGAGACCGGGAAATTAGTGGTGGGGAACATGGAGATGGCAGAAATGCTGAACAAATATTTTGTATCAGTCTTTACAGTAGAGGACACTAAAAATATCCCAACCCTGGACAAACAGGGGGCTATAGGGGGGGAGGAGCTAAACATGATTAAAATCACTAAGGAGATGGTACTCGGTAAGATAATGGGACTTAAGGCGGATAAATCCCCTGGACCTGATGGCTTACATCCTAGGGTCTTGAGAGAAGTAGCGGTAGGGATTGCAGATGCATTGGTGGTAATTTTCCAAAACTCCCTGGATTCAGGAAAGGTCCCAGCAGATTGGAAAAGTGCTAATGTAACGCCCTTATTTAAAAAGGGAGGTAGACAAAAGGCTGGAAACTATAGACCAGTTAGCCTAACATCTGTGGTTGGTAAAATGTTGGAGTCCATTTCTAAGGAAGCAGTAACAGGACATTTGGATAAGCATAATTTAATCGGACAGAGTCAGCATGGTTTTATGAAGGGGAAGTCATGTTTGACAAATTTGCTCGAATTCTTTGAGGACGTAACAAACAGGGTGGATAAAGGGGAACCAGTGGATGTGGTGTATTTGGACTTCCAAAAGGCATTTGACAAGGTGCCACACAAGATTACTGCACAAGATAAAAAATCACGGGATTGGGGGTAATATACTGGCATGGGTGGAAGATTGGCTATCTAACAAAAAACAGAGAGTTGGGATAAATGGTTCATTCTCGGATTGGCAATCAGTAACTAGTGGTGTTCCGCAGGGGTCAGTGCTGGGACCCCAACTCTTTACAATCTATATTAACGATTTGGAGGAGGGGACCAGGTGCAACGTATCCAAGTTTGCTGACGATAAAAGATGGGAGGGAAAGCAGTGAGTGAGGAGGATATAAAAAAACCTGTAAAAGGACATAGACAGGCTAAGTGAGTGGGCAGAAATTTGGCAGATGGAATATAATGCTGGAAAGTGTGAGGTTATGCACTTTGGCAGAAAAAATCAAAGAGCAAGTTATTATCTAAATGGAGAGAAACTGCAAAGTGCTACAGTACAAAGGGATCTGGGGGTCCTGGTACATGAAACACAGAAGGTTGGTATGCAGGTACAGCAGGTGATCAGGAAGGCCAATGGAATCTTGGCTTTTATTGCAAGGGGGATGGAGTATAAAAGCAGGGAAGTCTTGCTTCAGTTATACAGGGTACTGGTGAGGCCACACCTGGAATATTGCGTACAGTTTTGGTTTCCATATTGAAGAAAAGATATACTTGCTCTCGAGGCAGTTCAGAGAAGGTTCACTCGGTTGATTCCGGAGATGAGGGGTTTGACTTATGAGGAAAGGTTGAGTAGGTTGGGCCTCTACTCATTGGAATTCAGAAGAATGAGAGGCGATCTTATCGAAACATATAAGATTGTGAGGGGGCTTGATCGGGTAGATGCGGGGAGGATGTTTCCACTGATGGGTGAGACTAGAACTAGGGGGCATAATCTTAGAATAAGGAGCTGCCGTTTCAAAACTGAGATGAGGAGAAACTTCTTCACTCAGAGGGTAGTAAATCTATGGAATTTGCTACCTCAGAGAGCTGTGGAAGCTGCGACATTAAATAAATTTAAAAAGGAGATAGACAGTTTCCTAGCTGATAAGGGAATTAGGGGTTACGGGGAGCAGGCAGGGAAGTGGACGTGAGTCTAGGTTCGGATCAGCCATGATCCTATTGAATGGCAGAGCAGGCCCGATGGGCCGTATGGCCTACTCCTGCTCCTACTTCTTATGTTCTTATCTGGACTGGGTGACTATTCTACTTTGAGCGCTGCCAATCTTTTAAATACCTCCTTTATCTATTTTTATCCTATCCAATTTCTCTACTACCTCCTTCTTTACTGCTGCATTGACAGCATCCTCTTCTTTAGTGAAGATAGTTGCAAAGTGCTCCTTTAGTACCTCAGCCATGTCCCCTGCCTTTACAAGATGATCTCTTTTTGGTCCCTGATAGGCCCTACCCTTCCTTTGACAACTCTTTTACTATTTATATGTTTAGAGAAGACTTTCAAGTTCCCTTTTTATATTAGCTGCTAATCTATTCTCACACACTCCCTTCACCCTTCTTATTTTGTTTTTCAGTTCTTCCTTGTACTTTCTGTATTCATCTTAGTTCTCTACTGAGCCTGACATTTGTCATAAGCCTCCTTTTTCTGTCTCATTCTAATTTCTATGGGGGTGAAATTTGATAAGGCCCAAAATGGGTGTAGGCACCTAGGATGCATCCCATCCGGACTGGGTGACTTTTCTACTTTGAGCGCCCGTTCAGAAAGCAAAGCCAATATGTAAATTTGATGCTGCCTGCTAATTTAAATGATTGTAGCAAACAGCCTAGTGAATATTGCGCTACTGACAGGCTGTGCTCTCAGCATGGGGCCCAAGTTAACATTGCTGGAGCGAGGCTGCCTTTCCTTAAAGCTAGCCTGTTCCTTTTCAATGCAGTCTCTAACCCTTAAAGTTGAACTGCCTCCTGAAAAAAAACAATTAACTGTCCTTCACAACTAAGCAGTCTGCAGCTTTTAAAGCTGAACTGCCTTCTGCACATAAAAAATGCTATAATTGCTTCAGGATTAACACAAATGGCTTAACAGGCCAGGGAAAGGGCACCCAGGGTTTTGGACACAGCACTCCAGGTTTGTGCAGGGAGTCAACACTGGAAGAGAGGTCCTCTACCCACAGTGAGCCAGGAGGCTCTCCAGAAAGGATGTGGGACCAGATCACTGAGGCAGTCACTGCCAGCAGTGTTACCCCCATGACCTGGCTGCAGTGCCCAAAGAAGTTTCATGACCTCAGACGAGTGGTCAAGGTCAGTGAATGCATCTTCAAAAGCCGTCTCCTACCAACTGCATCACTAGCCTTACACACTGCTCAATGCACAAACCCCCTCCCCCAATCACTCACCTAGCAACAATGTCTACTAAATACAAGGCACACCTCATGTTCCTAGATTCACCTCAACCTGTTGGAGGAGGTGGTGCTGGCCATTCTTGGCAGGGGCATGGCTGAGCCCTTGGCCAGTGCTGTTATCCTTCTTCTCACATCCCACTTCCCCCTAATCCCATAAAATCTTCTGATGTAAAAGCTGCACATGGTGTAAGCGTGAACCTCTTGCTTTCCTGCCCTTCCCTCACCACATGCTTGTGCCTTCCTCATTTCACACACCCAAGAAATCCAGCCTGCCCAGCCAGTGGTTCACCAAGAAAAGGGAGAGGAGAGTGACGAAGAAGAAACACTGTCACTCGATTTCACACTCCCAGCCACCTGCTCCTCGAGGTTATCCTGCAAGGCCATCTGCAGTATCCCGCACAGAAAGTCAGCAGCCTTCCACCAGCCATGGTGCAGCCACAATGTGACATCACTAGGATAGGCAAAGGCACACACAAGACAGTCACTAAGAGGATGCACAAGGGTGATTAGTTGATTTTTTGATGTAATATTGGATGCATATATGGATCCTATAGCAACAACCTCCATCCTCGAACTCTCTACCCTTCAAATAGCTTCTGGACTTCACTCACCTGCTTTGGACAGCCATTCGTCGATGCTCCGTACCGGCCCCATCCTGCTCACGTCGGCTTGTCCTTCTATGGGACCTCTGACTTTGACCCTGGTCTCCCTACTGTTGTCACCAACCTATTCCCTGCTACCAGGAAATATGTATTCCATTATTAGCTGAGCTTTTCCTGTGTCCATTCGTGTGCGCACTTTGGCTGCTGCTCCGGACCTGAGCCATTCCACTTTGTCCCCCTATTTTCCTTTTCTCTCTATCCCTCCCTGAAAGGACTCTCCTGTCATCATGCCTCCTTTCATCTCTCCTCTCTCGGATACACTGCCCTCCCAAATCCCTACCCCAATCCTCCATTACTCCGACCTTCCTACTCTCCTGCCGCCGTCTCAGGCTTGACTCCCTCTTAGATAAGCCCACAGCTTCCCTCTGTGCCTCTCTTGGCATCTTACCAAGGGCCCATCGAGGCATTCGTCATTACCTCCTCCCGAGCAGCAACCCTAACTGTCCCATCCTACTCTCTCGCCGACCTTCCCGCCCAGCGCGCCCACTGGGGGCAAATCTTGCCAATAATCTCCCCATCCAACTCACCTTCCCCCACCCCCAGCACTGACCCTGTGGATGCTGGCAGTGGGGCAGCCATCGCCGACCCTCTCCGCATCTCCCTCCAGAATGTCCATTCACTTGTGAACAAGGCCCTTGCCATCCATGAGCTTATCGTGGATGACTGCATCAATATCATGGCCCTGACGGAAACTTGGTTGAAGGTTGATGACCCTTAAATGAAGCCTCCCCACCTGGCTATACCTTCGACCACTTGCCCCGCTCAGACCGCTGTGGTGGTGGTGTGGCTCTCATCACCAAATCACACCTTGGTCTGTCCCCCTATTCCTCCGGCAGTCTCTCCTCCTTTGAGCATCTCACCTTATTCCACCCCTCTCACCTCTCATTTAAAATTCTTGTTCTCTACCATCCACCCAAGTACCATAAAATGTCATTACTGAGATATCTTCACTGTTCTCCTCCCTCAGCCTCTGCACCGAACAACTTCAACCTCCATCTCAATTCATCATGCTCTCTCTCCTCTGAGTTCACTAGCCTCCTATCCTCCCTTAATCTCTCCCTCCATGTAAACTCCCCAACCCATATTCATGACCACCCCCTTGACCTTGCCATCTCTCGTGGCCTCGCTACTCCCATCATGTCAATTGCAGATAAGGCCATCTCTGACCATTTCCTCGTATCGCTCTCCACCGACATCCACTTTCCACCCACCCCCCACAACCCTACTTCCTTCTGTGTCCGCCCCTGGAAAAGCTCTCTCCCAACTCTCTTACAACTGCCCATGAAATCCCAACTGTCCAGCTTCTGGCCCTCCATTCACCATGACATTTCTGCAGCTACCAATCTGTTCAACCACACCCTCACCACTATCTTTGATGCCATTGTCCCTACTAAAACAAGTTCCCCTGGTATGGCTCTCACCTTCGCTTCCTTAAGTCTAAGGGACGCAGACGCGAACGGATATGGCGGACAACTGGTTTAGCCATTCACCACCAGATCGGGCTGGACCACATAAAGCATTATCGGGCCCTGCTCTCATCTGCCAAAACTGCTCACTATTGCACAATCATTCTGGAATGCAAAGATAAACCCGGGCTTCTATTCTCTACTGCTCTTCTTAAACCCCTCTCCCCTGTCTCCTCCACCCTCACCTCCGATAACAAGTGTGAAGAGCTCATGGACTTCTTTGTTTCTAAGATTGACACCATCCGTTCAGCTGCCTCTGCCACTTCCCTTCCTTCCCCTAGCCCACTGGGCCAAACTTCCTCTAAGGTTCCCCCCTACCCTAGCCTGAACTCACATCTTTCTCCAGTTTCTCTCCGATCTCCCCTCATGACCTCTCTGTGCTCATCTTGTCCATGAGACCCACCTCCTGCTCCCTCAACCCTATTCCCACCAAACTGTTGACCACCCAACTTCCTTTTCTGGCTCCCATGTTAGCTGATATTGTTAACGGTTCTCTCTCCTCAGGTACTGTCCCCCTCTCCCTCAAATCTGCCGTCCTCACCCCTCTCCTCAAAAAACCAAACCTTGATCCCTCCGTCTTTGCAAACTACCACCCCATCTCCAACCTCCCTTTCCTCTCCAAAGTCCTTGAACGTGTTGTTGCCTCCCAAATCCGTGCCCATTTTTCCTGCAATTCCATGTTTGAATCCCTCCAATCAGGTTTTTGCCCTTGCCCCAGTACAGAAACAGCTCTCATCAAAGTCACAAATGATATCCTTTGTGACTGTGACAAAGGTAAACTATCCCTCCTCGTCCTTCTTGACTTGTCTGCAGCCTTTGACATGGTTGACCACTCCATCCTTCTCCAATGCTCCATCCTTCGCTTCTCCACTATCATCCAGCTGGGTGGGACTGCACTCGCCTGGTTCCATTCTTAACTATCTAATCGTAACTAGAGAATTACCTGCAACGGCTTCTCTTCCCGCTCCCGCATCGTTACCTCTGGTGTCCCCCAAGGATCTATCCTTGGCCCCCTCCTATTTTTCATCTACATGTTGCCCCTTGGCAACATCATCCGAAAGCACAGCGTCAGTTTCCACATGTACAGTGACGACACCCAGCTTTACCTCACTACTTCTTCTCTCGACCCATGCATGGTGCCTAAATTGTCAGACTGCTTGTCTGACATACAGTTCTGGATGAGCAAAAACTTTCTTCAACTAAATATTGGGAAAACCGAAGCCATTGTTTTCGTTCCCCGCCACAAACTCCGTTCCCTAGCCACTGACTCCATCCCTCTCCCTAACATCTGTCTGAGGCTGAACCACACTGCTCGTAACATTGGTGTCATATTTGACCCTGAAATGAACTTCCGACCACATATCCACAGCATAACAAAGACCGCCTACTTCCACCTCCATAACATTGCCCGTCTCCGCACTTGCCTCAGCTCATCCGCTGCTGAAACCCTCATCCATGTCTTTGTTCCCACTAGACTTGACTATTCCAACGCACTCCTGGCTTGCCTCCCACATTCCACCTGACGTAAACTTGAGGTCATCCAAAACTCGGCTACCCATGTCCTAACTTGCACCAAGTCCCGTTCACCCTGTGCTCGCTGACCTACATTGGCCGATTAAGCAGCGCCTCGATTTCAAAATTCTCATCCTTGTTTTCAAATCCCTCCATGGCCTCGCCCCTTCCTATCTCTGTAATCTCCTTCAGCCCCACAACCCCCCGAGATATCTGCGCTCCTCTAATTCTGCCCTCTTGAGGATCCCTGATTATAATCGCTCAACCTTTGGTGGTCATGCCTTCTGTTGCCTAGGCCCTAAGCTCTGGAATTCCCTGCCTAAACCACTCTGCCTCGCTACCTCTCTTTCCTCCTTTAAGACACTCCTTAAAACTTACCTCTTTGACCAAGCTTTTGGTCACCTGCCCTAATTTATCCTTATGTGGATTGGTGTCATTTTTTGTTGTTGTCTTAAAATACTCCTATGCAGCGCCTTGGGATGTTTTACTACGTTAAAGGTGCTATATAAATTCAAGTTGTTGTTGTTGATAAAGTTGAATTGGAAAGTTTGCTTTGTGGTGGCTTTTATTTCAGCATTGTGACCAAGAGGATGCTGTGATGGTCAGTAACAGAGGGAAGGTAAGGTGTGGGACTAATGTTGAAAGGGGAATTGGGTTTGTGGTCACTGGTACTGCAGGTGGATGATTCGATCCTGGATGTCCCTGCCAGAAAGGGGCTGTCTGTGTTGCCTCCTTCCTCCTGCTTCTTCCTCCTGCTTCTTCCTCTTCCCTCTGTGGTCTTCTCAGATGCCTTCCTTTAACATCCAAAGCCTTGCAAGCATCCAGCAGCACTCCCTGCACACTTTAACAACTTTTTAAATGTACTGCACCAGGCTGCTACTCCAATAAAATGTAAAAAAAAGTCTAAAAGCTAAAATCTAAACTTAGCTGAAAGAGGTGTGTGTCCCTATAAGAAGTGCTGGCAGCGACTGTCGTACTGCTGCACACACATTCTTCTGTGTGTGGTTTGGAGAGGGTGGTATCCAAGCGGCGACATCCAAATTCACAGTTGTGCAACAATTCAGGCGTTGATGCCGATTGACGACGATCTGCATAATTTACACGTATGCGGCGAGTGCAGGCAACAGCAGCGCTACCGATCTCCCCAAAATGGCAGCCGCCATTTTGTCAGAAAAACTGGCCTTAACAGCCGGCGCTAGAGCTCCGAATTTTGCAGCCTATGGCCTAGAAATTCAGTGGCCTGCGCCACCAGTTTGCGCCCAAAGAGGGCACTCAGTGGCTTTTGCACCACTGGCCACACCTACCGCGAAATTTAGCGGGGCGCTAATGGCGGCGTTAGCCTGTAGCGCTGCGCCGCCGCCGATGATGTCATCGGTGTGCGCAGCGCCCCGCTCCCGCCCCAATGACCATATTTGGTCGCGCCCGCCTCTTCAGCGCCGGCCGCAAATAGCAACCGGTACACAGGGGCCTACCTGTGGCGGTAGTGGCGCTAGTTAAGGTGGAGGTGCGGCTGGCCGCTTTTTCGGCGGCCGCCTGCCAGCACCTCTGTCCCCGGCCTCCTACACCCGCCCCCCGCGGCATTGCCGGCTGTTTCCTGAGAGCCCGGCACTTCTCCTTGGTGCCGGGCTCATTTGCCGGCACTCGCGAGCGGGGATCGCGCTGTTGCAGGCACCTCCCCCTTAACAGTGGGAGGAAGGCCTGCAGTACCGCAGCCTGCCGTGCCGCAGCGTGTGGCGCTGCGGCCCTTAGCGCGCTGATATTCAGTTTCAGCGCCCCAAGCGGGGCGCGGGAAGCCTCGATTAGCGGCCCGCTTCCATTTGGGGCGCAGAAACTGATTATCCGGATGGCGCAAGTGGCTCCGCTCGCAGCGGTAATTCCGGCGCCCAGGCGAGCTTGGCGCCCCAAACGGCGCCCAACTGAATTTTTAGCCCTATATCTTTAGTCATCCAGGGAGTTATAGCTTAGGATGCCCTTCCCTTCACCCTCATGGGAACATATCTAGCCTGTACCTGAATTATCTCCTCCTTGAAGGCCTCCCATTGCTCATTTACTTCCACTCTTTGAATCCATTTCCACCTGTGCCAGACCCATTTTCAACTCACTGAAATTAGCCCTCCTCCAGTTTGGTATTTTCACATTTAATTGTTCCTTGTCCTTTTCCATAACTACTCTAAACCTAATGATATTGTGATCACTGTTTCCCAAATGCATCCCCACTGAAACATACTGCTCTTGCCCCACTTCATTCCCTAGAACCAGATCCAGCGCTGCTTCCTTCCTTGTTGGGCTGGAAACACACTGCTCAAGAAAGTTCACTTGTACACATTTCAGGAACTCGTCCCCCTCTTTACCCATAATGCTTTCATTTTCCCAGTCTATGTTAGGATAATTGAAGTTTCCTATTATCACTACTCTCTAGTTCTTGCATCATTCTGTAATTTGCCTGTAAATTTGTTCCTCTATCTCCTTCCCACTATTTGGTAGCATATAGTATACACTCAGCAGCATAATAGCTGCTTTATTGTTCGTTAATTCTTAACAAATAGATTCTGTATTTGAACCTTCAAGTACATCATCCCTTTCCAGTGCTGTAACAGATTTTCCTGGAGCCGTCAGGCAGGGTTTCAGGTGTGTGGCGGGGGGGAAATCGCAAAATTAGGGGGTCACGCCCCCCCCCCGCCTGATTCCCCGCCCCGTCCGACTTTCACCCCGGCGTTTCAATCCGACCCGACTTAGTCCCGCCCGCAGCAGGCGGGACTGGTCTTTAGGCACCCTAATCATCAATAATTGGCATCTATAATGCCATTTTAAGGGGCCCTTGCTACTTTCAGCCTTTTCCCATGCTAAGCACACCTGGTGGGAACACCGCTGATGAAACCTGGCATGAACATAAGAACATAAGAACATAAGAAATAGGAGCAGGAGTAGGCCAATCGGCCCCTCGAGCCTGCTCCGCCATTCAATAAGATCATGGCTGATCTGATCCTAACCGCCAATCTACTATCACAGAACCATCTACTGAATCTAACAGAATTAGACACACGAAATAGGAGCAGGATCAGGCTACACGGCCCCTGGGCCCGCTCTGCTACCCACAGGGCCATGACCGATCCGAACCTAGACTCATGTCCAAATTCCTGCCCGCTCCTCATAACCTTTAATTCCCTTTACTTCTAGGAAACTGTCTATTTCTGTTTTAAATTTATGTAATGATGTAGCTTCTACAGCTTTTTGGGGCAGCATATTCCATGGACCTACCACCCTCTGAGTGAAGTAGTTCCTCCTCATCTCAGTTTTGAAAGAGCAGCCCCTTATTCTAAGACTATGCCCCCTAGTTCGAGATTCACCCATCATTGGGAACATCCTCCCTGCATCCACCCGATCCAACCCCTTCACAATCTTATATGTTTCAATAAGATCGCCTCTCATTCTTCTGAACTCCAATGAGTAGAGTCCCAATCTACTCAACCTCTCCTCATATGTCCATCCCCTCATCCCCGGGATTAACCGAGTGAACCTACTTTGTACTGTCTCGAGAGCAAGTATGTCTTTTCTTAAGTATGGACACCAAAACTGTATGCAGTATTCCAGGTGCGGTCTCACCAATACCTTGTACAACTGAAGCAATACCTCCCTATTTTTATATTCTATCCCCCTAGCAATGAAAGCCAACATTCCATTGGCCTTCTTAATCACTTGCTGCACCTGCATACTAACCTTTTGAGTTTCGTGCACCAGGACCCCCAGATCCCTTTGTACTTCAGTACTTTCCAGTTTCTTGCCATTAAGATAATAACTTGCTCTACGATTTTTCCTGCCAAAGTGCATAACCTTACACTTTCCAGTATTGTATTCCATCTGCCAAATCTCTGCCCACTTATTAGCCTGTCTATGTCCCCTTGCAGGTTTTTTTGTCCTCCTCACTCACTACTTTCCCTCCCATCTTAGTATCATCTGCAAACTTTGATATGTTACACTCGGTCCCCTCCTCCAAATTGTTAATGTAGATTGTAAAGAGTTGGGGACCCAGCACTGACCCGTGTGGAACACCACTAGTTACTGATTGCCAGTCTGAGAATGAACCATTTATCCCAACTCTCTGCCTTCTGTTAGATAGCCAATCCTCTATCCATGCCAGAATATTACCCCCAATCCCGTGATTTTTTATCTTAAGCAATAATCTTTTGTGTGGCACCTTGTCAAATGCCTTTTGGAAGTCTAAATACACTACGTCCACTGGTTCCCCTTTATCCACCCTATATGTTACTTCCTCAAAGAACTCCAGCAAATTTGTCAAACATGACTTCCCCTTCATAAAACCATGCTGACTTTGTCCTATTAAATTATGATTATCCAAATGTCCTGTTACTGTCTCCTTAATAATAGACTCCAAAATTTTACCTACCACAGATGTTAGGCTAACCGGTCTATAGTTTCCAGCCTTCTGTCCACTGCCCTTTTTAAATAAGGGTGTTACATTAGCAGTTTTCCAGTCTGCCGGGACCTTTGCTGAGTCCAGGGAGTTTTGGAAAATTATTACCAATGCATCCACAATCCCTACCGCCACTTCCCTCAAGACCCTAGGATGTAAGCCATCAGGTCCAGGTGATTTATCTGCCTTGAGTCCCATTATTTTACCGAGTACTACTTCCTTAGTGATTTTGATCGTGTTTAGCTCCTCCCCGACTATAGCCCCCTGTTTGTCCAGTGTTGGGATATTCTTAGTGTCCTCTACGGTAAAGACTGATACAAAATATTCATTCAGTGTTTTTGCCATCTTCATATTTCCCACCATTAATTTCCTGGTCTCATCCTCTAAGGGACCAACATTTACTTTAGCCACCCTTTTTCTTTTTATATAACTATAACAACTCTTACTATCTGTTTTTATATTTTTTGCTAATTTGCTTTCATAATCTATCTTCCCTTTCTTAATCAATCTTTTTGTTATTTTTTGCTGTCTTTTAAAGTTTTCCCAATCCTCTATCCTCCCACTAGATTTGGCTACCTTATATGCCCTTGTTTCTGGTCGAATACTATCCTTAATTTCTTTACTTAGCCACGGATGGCTGTCTTTTCTTTTACACCCTTTTCTTCTCAGTGGAATATATATTTTTTGGAAGTTGTAAAATAACTCCTTAAATGTACACCACTGATCATGTATCGTCTTACCCTTTAATCTATTTTCCCAATCCACTCTACTCAATTCCGCTCTCATACCTTCATAGTCTCCTTTATTCAAGCTTAGCACGCTTGTTTGAGATCCAACCTTCTCACCCTGTAATTGAATATGGAATTCAACCATGTTATGGTCACTCATTCCAAGGGGATCCTTTACTAGGACATTTTTAATTAATCCTGTCTCGTTACACAGGACCAGATCTGAGGTTGCTTGCCCCCTGGTCGGTTCAGTTACATATTGCTCAAGAAACCCATCCCTAATACACTCAATGAACTCATCCTCAAGGCAGCCCTGCCCAATTTGATTTGTCCAATTAATATGATAGTTAAAATCCCCCATAATTATAGATGTTCCCTTATTACAAGCCTCAACTATTTCCTGATTGATACTCTGTCCAACAGAGTTGCAACTGTTCGGAGGCCTATAGACTACGCCCACTAGTGTTTTTTTCCCCTTTTTATTCCTTACCTCCACCCAAACTGTTTCATTATCCTGATCTTTTGACCCAATATCATTTCTCTGTATTACAGTGATTCCTTCCTTTATTAACATAGCCACCCCACCTCCCCTTCCTTCCTGCCTGTCCTTCCTGATCGTTAAATAACCTGGTATGTTTAATTCCCAGGCATTGTCACCCTGCAGCCATGTTTCTGTAATGGCCACAAGATCATACCCATATGTAGTTATTTGTGCCATTAACTCGTCTATTTTGTTACGAATGCTCTGTGCATTCAGATAGAGAACTTTCAAATATCTTTTGTGACACTTAGTTCCTGCTTTTGCCCTTTTTATTACTTTACCTTTTACTCCATACCTTCTGCCCCTTCCTGACACGCTCTGGTTTTTAATTTCCCCACTGCTACCTAAGTCTATGACCTTCTCTGTTGTCATTTTTATTATTTGCTCTCTAGGAACCTCCCCCCCACTAGTTAGTTAAAAGCCCTCTATACAGCCCTAGCTATATGATCCGCCAGGACTCTAGTCCCAGCACTGGCCAAGTGAAGCCCGTCCCAACGGAACAGCTCCCTCCTGCCCCAATACTGGTGCCAGTGTCCCAGGAAGCAAAACCCATTTCTCCCACACCAGTCTTTTAGCCACGTATTTAACTCTCTAAATGTATTTGTCCTAGCCAAATTCGCTCGTGGCTCAGGTAATAATCCAGAGATTATTACCCTTGAGGTTCTGTTTTTTAATTTGACCCCTAGCTGCTCATACTCCTTTAACAGAACCGGCTTCCTAGTCCTATCTACGTCGTTTGTACCAACATGGACCATGACAACTGGATCCACCCCCTCCCACTGCAAGTTTCTTTCCAGCCCAGAGGAAATGTCCTTAACCCTGGCACCGGGTAGGCAACACAGCCTTCGGGACTTTCGCTCTCGGCTGCAGAGAACTCTATCAATCCCCCTAATAATAATATCCCCTACCACTACAACATTTCTATTTACTCCCCCCTCTTGAATGGCCCCCCGTTCCACGGTGCTATGGCCAGGTTGCTCATCCTCCCTGCAGTCCCTGCTCCTGTCCCCACAGGGAGTAAGAACCTCGAACCTGTTGGTCAAGAGCAAGGGCTGCGGCTCCTCCAGCTCTACCTCCTGGATCCCCGTACCTGCCTCACTCGTAGTCACACCGTCCTGTCCCTGACCATGGGCTACATCTGAATTACTTAACTTCATAGGTGTGACCACCTCCTGATACACAGAGTCCAGGTACTTCTCCCCCTCCCTGATGTGTCGCAGTGTCTGAAGCTCAGACTCCAGCTCGTCAACACGGAGCTGGAGTTCCTGTAGCAGCAGACACTTGTCACAGACGTAATCACCGTGAGCCTCAATGGGGTTCACCGGCTCCCACATCTTGCAACAGTAACACATCACCTGCTCCATTCTATGTGATTAATTAAATTTTTTATTGTTAGTTATGGACACCCTCTGCCAGATTTTAGATGCTAGTATCCCCTTTAATTAATTGGATTTAAATTAAATCAATCCCTCTAGTTACACCAGTTAAATGGTTTACCAACAGTCACTCTGCACCAGAAAGGCCTTATTAACTACAACCCACAGAGTTAAAGTTTGAAAAGAGCACCTAACACCCCACTTACCCTAACTCACAGGGCTCTTTGATGACTCGCACTCAGTGCTTGCTCGCACTAGGACTGGTCTTTTTATACTGTTTGTTTGTTTACAGCCAAATGAGTCACCACTGCTGATTGGTTAGAAAACTGGTTTCCACTGCCTGCTGTGCCAATTTACTCCTACTGCAGTGTAACCTTGTTTTACTCTTCTTAAACCAACAGAATCCCAAATATTTAACTTTTCCCCTTTACTTAAACTGCTTAAAGTAATCTTATCAAGAATGATTTAAAGAGAAATAACAATTAAAGAACTCTCACTCTTACCCAAACTCACAGAACTCTTTGATGACTCGCACTTACCCTTTAACTAATTAATTAAAATTAAATGAATCCCACCAATTTCACTACAGTTAAATGATATATTTAAGGGCCCTGGTTTACAAACTGTCCCTGGTACACCACAGCAACCTTAAAAACTATAAACCACAGACTTAAAGTTTTAAAACGAGAGAAATACTCCAACCAATCACCTACCTGTTTTGTGGTGATGTCACACCTTGAATACTTTTTACCTCTCTCCTTGCCTGAGATTGGAGATTGGTGAGGCCTACCTGACCTCTGGGGCCTCTTGTAGTCGCTCTGCCGCACTGCTCCGCCTCCCGCTGCTGCCGATGCCGCACTGAGGCGTATCTGAGCCTCTGGGGCCTTTTGTAGTCGCTCTGCCGCACTGCTCCACCTTCCGCCACTGCCGATGCCGCACTGAGGCCTACCTGAGCTTCTGGGGCCTCTTGTAGTCACTCTGCCGCGCTGCTCCACCTCCCGCCGCTGCCGATGCCGCACTGAGGCCTACCTGAGCCTCTGGGGCGTCTTGTAGTCGCTCTGCCGCGCTGCTCCGCCTCCAGCCGCTGCCGATGCCGCACTGAGGCCTACCTGAGCCTCTGGGGCCTCTTGTAGTTGCTCTGCCGTGCTGCTCCGCCTCCCACCGCTGCCGATGCTGCACAATATCGGCTCGCTTACTTTCAGCTGCAGGTCAATCCGGAAAGAAGAGATTTAATCAGACAGCATTTGTAGGTTGCAGGACCTTGTTGTTTCAGGCTTGGGGCAACTTGTTCAAGGCTTAGGCACAGCTGTGGAAGGTTGGAGCCTCACACACTTCTGCAGTATGAGCTCCTGGGAAGCACCGCTCGGCACCCTCTCTCAGCGCTTCCTCAACGGAGGCATCTACCAGAAGTATGGGAGGCCTTTTTTCCCTTCCCTTCATGCCATTAGAGGATCTCCAGCAGCAGAGGCGTCAGCAGCAGAACCAGGAACAGCAGCATCAGCAGCAGGAGCACCAGGCTACTGCTCAGTCACCTGAAGCTGCACAGGCCAGAAGGGGCCAGCGCTTGGATGTGGCTTGAGAGCACCTTGCTGCGCATCAGGGGGCCATGGGGACCCGTATCTGCACTGGCAGTCCTACTCCAGAAGGACTTCCATGAAGGTCTGGTTTCTCTGTTCAATAGATGCCCATCGCTCCTCAAGAGATGTCATTCTATTATGAACACTCACCATGTTTTCCATACCCTGGCAACTTATCTCCTCCATGGAGGGTGCCAACTTTTCCATGGTGATGCGTTCATGCGCCAATGACTACACAAAGGCTCATCTCATCTTTGCTATGGACTCCTCCATTCGCTCCACACTTGCAGCGACCCTAGAGACAAAACCTACCAGAGACTCCTGCATCTGTGCATGGAGTTCCATCACCTCTGATCTTACAGATGGACCCAGAGGCAGAGGGTCGACATGCAGCTGAGCTGAGCTGGCAGAGTCCTGCGCCCTCCGACAAGGACTCTTCACTGCTGTCCCTGTCTCCACAATCTGCTGATGCTCACTTGTGAGCTGTGAAACACCAGGTGACAACACTACTCTATTGGAGTTGGAGCTTCCTCTGAGGAGTCTGGCTGCACAGCCTCTTCCTCCTCCACAGTGGGGACGGGGGCTCTGGATGGTACTGTGGGGGTGTAAAGGAAGGAGTTAGAGATGTAATACCAAGGTTCTTCTGGTGACTCCCAGCGAGTTGACATCTACTGACACCTGCGTCCATGCAGCCTTGGTTTCAGTGGGAGACCTCTTCCTTCCTGACCTAGGGAAGAGGACCTCCCTGTGGGCCCTAACCCCATCCAATAATGCCTGCAGTGAAGCCTCGTCGAATTTGGAGGCAGCTCGCGGTCTGGCACTGGCCACAGCTGCTGCAAGGCTCCTCTGCCATCCTGTATGGTTCGTTTGGAAGCCTTCAGAGGATGCAGTGCTTGCTGTGGACCTTGAAAGCACCACGAATGATGACATCATACTGTGGGGCTTTCTGACTGGAAATAGTCAATTAGCAAGGGTTCCCACACGCTGGAAATGAATTGGCCAATTGAGGGAAAATTGCTTCGATGTGGCAGACCCATTTAGATTCATGTGGGAACCCCGACATTTGGGGAACCCGACAATTCCCCGCAACTGCGGGAAAATCGGCCCCAGTATATTTGACCAATAGTGCCATCCTTTCTTTTTGTTCCTGTCCTATCTTTCCTGAATAACTTGTAGTCAGGAATATTAATTTCCCAATGCTCCCCTTGTTTGAGCCAGGTCTCTGTTGTTGCCACTATATCACAGCCCCATGTGGCAATTTGTGCCTGCAGCTCACCAACCTTATTTACGATATTCCATGCATTTATGCACATGCACTCCAAACCCATCCTAGCCTGCCTTGCATTTTACTCCCTGTACGATCCCTCCTATATCTGAACTACTCTATGTTCTAATTGCTATGCAGGACATTCCACCAACAGAATCACTCTCCATACAATGGGGGAGAAATTCAGTATAGCCCTGTTTGGGGCGCCATTAGCGGCTGTATGCAAAGTTTAGCGCCTGGCGCTAATTATCGCCTCCGATGGCAAACTTGGCTTTTTATCGCCCCTGGAGGTGATTGGAGCACTAAATCAGGTGTTACACACCTCTCTAGGCGCTAAGGCCGAGGTGCGAGGCGCTACCTCAGAGGGCGGGCGCAGCGCAGCGCAGGTGCTGCCAGTTAGCGATTGAACACAGACACACTGGCGCCGGTCAGTTCTTAAAGGGGAGGGTCGATCTTGCTCTGCAGCCACACCCTGCTCATTGGAGCCTTGAACCTCGGCCTGGGCAGGCCTGTGGCTAAATCTTGCAGCCAAACACTATGGAGAGGGCCAGGGAGCGAACACAGTGCTTCTGCGAGCTGGCCTTGGAGACTCTGGTTGGCGCGGTGGAGTGCAGAAGATCCATTCTGTACCCAGAGAGTGGCAGGAGGCCTTTGCCACGCAAGTATAGAAGAGTGTGGAGGGAGGTGGCTCAAGCATCTCCAATGTAGGAAAAAGTTCAACGACCTCACTCGGGTCGTCAGGGTGAGAGCCTTTTTTTCAAAACCTCTCCATCCCTCCATCTCAACCTCACTTTCACAGAATCACAGAAACCCCACAGTGCAGATAGAGGCCATTTCGGCCCATCGAGCCTGCACTGACACATATCCCACCCGATCCCCGTAACCCCCACACCAACACATATCCCACCCTATCCCCGTAACCCCACGTATTTAATCCCCCTAACACTAAGGGTCAATTTATCATAGCCAATCAACCTAATCCGCACATCTTTGGACTGTGGGAGGAAACCGGAGCACCCGGAGAAAACCCACGCAAACACGGGGAGAATGTGCAAACTCCACACAGACAGTCACCCGAGGCCGGATTCGAACCCGGGTCCCTGGCGCTGTGAGGTAACAGTGCTAACCACTATGCCACCGTGCTGCTTTATGGCCATAGGGTCTTAAAAGCCCCAATGCCCAACACTCATCCAACACCTATGGCCCTTTCATCAAACACACACGCACATTCCACACTTTGCATACAGTAAGGGCTATTCAACTATGGGAGGCATTTCAGGCAAGACCATGGCTGTATATTTACTCAGACGCCGTCCTTTTTCTTGCAGGCCAAGCTGTCTCATAATAGGAGACAGCAGCAACGGACCGGTGGAGGGCGGCCTCAGCTGCAACCCCTCAGCGATCTTGAGGTGCACGTCCACAGGATTGTGGCAAGCCGGGTGATTGGTCCCGTCACCACTGGAGACGCTGACCCCGTTCTGGACAGCAATGGTAAGGTCATCACCATTTTGTCCTCTCTCCTTCCACTTGTTCCTCACAACACCAGCCTTTGACACTTTCAATCCAAATCACTAAATCGCTGCACTCATGCCTCCCTTGCTGCCACCCTGTCCTCACGCTAAAGCCGCTCTTGTACCTCCCTGCTTTCAGACGGTGATTCAGCAGGTGAGGAGACAGGCCCTGAAGCTGCCAGTGGGAGTGAAGCTGAAGGTGAGGAGGAAGAGGAAGCCGGAGCATCAGCGCCACCCTCTCCCGAGGAAGCCCATGCCCACACTGGGAACACGCCTTCCCTGGAGGGGAGCAGGGGGGAATGGTCTGATGAGGGTGAAGCTCTAGGACCCAGCGGGCTGCAGCAATGCGATGGGGGTAGGGAAGCTCGGGGGCCTTCTCCTCGGAGGGAGAGTATGCCATCGAGTCCTGCTGCACTGGACGCAGAGGAGGAGCGGGTCCTCGCTGAAATGAGCGCCTAGGCGGAGCACAGGCACACTGAGTTCATGGCTGCAGTGGCAAGGGTGCCCGAATCCATTGAATCACTGGCAAGGAGTGTGGAGCACTTCGATGTAGCACAGGCAGCTGTCACGCAAATGCTTAGTGCTGCAATGCAGTCAGTGGCTGCTCTCATGCAGACTCAGATTGAGGCCACGCGAGCACTGACTGCTGCCATCCTCGCTGGCTCAGACACATTTCCATGGGGCTCTCACCGCGCCACAGCAGGCCAGCAATCTGTGCTCCAGCAGATTGCTTCGGATGCTGAAGTGCTGCCCCGTGGGAGTGCCAGTGTGTCGGTCGAGCAGGGAGGTGCTGTCCTCTCTCAAGATGACAGCATTCCTGCTGCCACCACTGTCACTTCTCCACTGCACTTCCCACTGCCTGTAGGACAGACTGCTGCCACCCATGCAGAGTTGGTGCAGTCTGCAGCCGGGCCCTCCAGGCCCAGAGCTGGTCGAGGCCGTCCTTCAAGGGCATCTGCAGTCTCAGGTTGTGACAATCAGCAGCCTTCCACCAGCCTTGCTCCAGCCACTGGGGTCCCATTACGGAGGAGCTGCAGGGTGGGAAGGGGGGAATTTTGCAAGGGAAGCAGATCACCCTCAATGGGAAAAAAGTAGGAGTGTGACAAAATGTTGTTCTTGTTTTATTAAAGGCCGAGGTTCGTGGTCAAATTTTTAAAACTGTTTTGGACATTGTCTCCAGGTTGTGAGAGCCAGTTATGTTAATGACTGTTTTTTTTTTGTGTTTCTTTCTATTAGTTTGTCCTGCGAAATGAGATACACAGAGTTTGTAAAATAAATACGTTTCTGTATTCAAAATGTACATGTTTGGTCTTTGCAATCATTGTTGCCTTGACTAGCTTAGGGGTTGCAGGATGGTTTCATTCAGGTTGTTTGAATGGCAGAAGCCATTTCCTCAGAAGGGGCCTAGAAGCGACTTGCTATGAGCCTTTGATGGACGGCCCTTCCACTTTGTACATTGTGAGCCTCCCTCCCACCTTGGTGCTGCTGATGATCATCCTCCTCCTCATCCTCCTCCTCCTCTCATAGAGTCATAGGCCTAGATTTTCAGTATAGACAGTTTTGGGGCGCTAACCTTAGCGCCCGCCCGAAGTTAGCGCCCGCCCCAAAGTAGCGCCCCGTTGCCGGAAATTCAGTGGCTTCGCCCTAAGAGGTTGGTGGAGCGCTAAAAGAGGCGTTCCACTACTATCTTTAGGCGCTAAGCCGGCGGTGCAGAGCGCAACACCCGAGCTCGGGCGCAGCGCACGGCAGACACTCTGGTGCCAGTGAGCTCTTAAAGGGGTAGGGTGCATGTGTTTTTTCAAAGGCAGAGTCTGGGGGTGCAAACAGCAGGAGGAGGAGGAGGAGGAGGAGGAGGAGGACATTAATACTCCGTTCACAACAACACACTGGATCCTTCCACACAACACATGCAGACTGCCTTCTATAGTGCAGGAGGAGGGCCCTTTAATTTGCGCTCCCCAGGTTGTGTTGCGTTCCATTTTACAAACGCTCTGGACGCCAGCCGCACAATGGGGCGATCCAACTGAAGTTTGGATTCAGGGCGGCCAAAGGGCGTTGCACGAGGATGTGACGTCATTTTCTGCGCGCGCATCCGGGCGGCCGCTAAACTTTGCGCCGGCGCTAACGGGCAACTTAATTTGGGGCGGGGCGCAAACTGCGCTGCGCCCGGGCGCTACACGCATAGCGCCCGAAAATCACTTCTCTTAAGGCGCTAACTGTTGGCGCAAGCAACTGAAAATCTAGCCCATAGAGTCATAGGGCTAGATTTTCAGTTGCTTGCGCCAGCAGTTAGCGCCTTAAGAGAAGTGATTTTCGGGCGCTATTCGTGTAGCGCCCGGGCGCAGTGCAGTTTGCGCCCCGCCCCAAATTAAGTTGCCCGTTAGCGCCGGCGCAAAGTTTAGCGGCCGCCCGGATGCGCGCGCAGAAAATGACGTCACATCCTCGTGCAACGCCCTTTGGCCGCCCCGAATCCAAACTTCAGTCGGACCGCCCCATTCTGCGGCTGGCGTCCAGAGCGTTTGTAAAATGGAACGCAACACACCCTGGGGAGCGCAAATTAAAGGACACTCCTCCTGCACTATAAACGGCAGTCTGCATGTGTTGTGTGGAAGGATCCAGTGTGTTGTTGTGAACGGTGTATTTATGTTTCCGGCCACCACCACCACCACCACCACCACCTCCTCCTCCTCCTCCTCCTCCTCCTCCTCCTCCTCCTCCTCCTCCTCCTAAAAAAACACATGCACCCTTCCCCTTTAAGAGCTCACTGGCACCAGAGTGTCTGCCGTGCGCTGCGCCCGAGCTCGGGCGCTGCGCTCTGCACCGCCGGCTTAGCGCCTAAAGATAGTAGTGGAACGCCTCTTTTAGCGCTCCACCAACCTCTTAGGGCGAAGCCACTGAATTTCCGGCAACGGGGCGCTACTTTGGGGCGGGCGCTAACTTCGGGCGGGCGCTATGGTTAGCGCCCCAAAACTGTCTACACTGAAAATCTAGCCCATAGAGTTTTACAGCACAGAAAGAGGCCCTTCGGCCCATCGTGTCTGCGCCGCCCATCCATCCCTGTTCAGTCTAATCCCATTTTCCAGCATTTGGTCCATAGCCTTGTATGCAATGGCATTTCAAGTGCTCATCCAAATGCTTCTTGAATGTTGTGAGGGTTCCTGCCTCTACCACCCTTTTAGGCATTGAGTTCCACATTCCAACCACCCTCTGGGTGAAAAAGTTCCTCCTCATCTCCCCTCTAAATCTCCTGCCCCTTACCCTGAATCTATGCCCCCTTGTTATTGACTCCCCTACTAAAAGGAAAAGTTCCTCTTTGTCTACCCTATCTATGCCCATCATCATTTTGTACACCTCAATCAGGTCCCCCCTCAGCCTTCTTTGCTCCAAGGAAAACAACCCCAGCCTGTTTAGTCTTTCTTCATAGCTGAGGCGCTCCATCCCAGGTAACATCCTGGTGAATCTTCTCTGCACCCTCTCCAAAGCAATCACATCCTTCCTATAGTGAGGTGACCAGAACTGCACACAGTACTCCAGCTGTGGCCTCACCAGCGTTTTGTACAGCTCCATCATAACCTCCCTGCTCTTATATTCTATGCCTCGGCTAATGAAGGCAAGTATCCCATATGCCTTTTTAACCACCTTATCTACCTGTTCCGCTGCCTTCAGGGATCTATGTACCTCACCCCTCTGGTGGTGCTCCAATGCCTGGTGGCATTGGCTGGGTCCTGAGGATTGCAAGGTTATGCAGCATGCAGCACACAACAACGAAGTGGGAGACTTGCTCAGGCGAGTACTGAAGGGCTCCTCCAGAATGGTCCAGACAGCGGAACCATTGCTTGAGCACGCCGATTGTGTACTCAACGATGTTCCTGGTAGCTTGATGGCTTTCGTTGTATCGCAGCTCAGCAGGGGTGTTGGGCGTACGGAGCGGTGTCATCAGCCAGGTGCACAGAGGATATCCCTTGTCCCCGACAAGCCAACCGCCTGGGTGATGTGGTGCCTGGAAAAGGTCTGCCACAGAAGTCTGGCGCAGGATGAAGGCATCGTGGCTGCTGCCAGGAAAGTGGGCATTGACAGCGAGTATCAGCTGTCTGTGTTCACAGACCAACTGAATGTTTAAGGAATGGAAGCCCTTTCGGTTGTGGAAATCCTCGGCATTCTCTTGCGGCGTACGCAAAGCCACATGCGTGCAGCCAATGGTGCCCTGCCCCATGGGGAAGCCCACTATCATCGCAAAGCCCATTGCGTGTTGTTGCTGCTTGGCTGGGGTCATGGGGAAAGAGATGTACTCTCGTCGTCTTTTAAAGAGGGCATTTGTGACCTGACGGATGCAGAAATGCACCGTGAACTGGGAGATATTGGCGATGTCCCCAGTAGCTGATTGAAATGAGCCGGTAGCATAAAAGTTGTGAGCCACTGTTATCTTCACTGCCACCGACAGAGACGTCCTGCTCCTCAGTTGAGGCTGCAGATCTGGCTGAAGCAGGTGGCAGAGCTCAGTGACCACCTCCTTGCTGAAGCGCAACCTTCGCAAACACTGTTCCTCAGACATATTAATGTAGGAGAATTGTTGGCGAGAAACCCTGGGAGGGTAAGGTCTCCTGTACAGAGGTCTGTTGACCCTCCTCCATCTGGCCATGATTGCCACTCTCTCTCTGCGTCTCTGTGCCCTCCGAATGTGATGGAGAAGGACAACATCCCCATCCATTGCAGCCCTCATAGTATCTAGGCAATCAAAGTTATGAAGGTCGAAAACCAAAGTACCTGCAAAGTTATGGTCAGAAGCCAAAACTACCTCAGACAGTGTTGACTCAATGCAGAAGTCTCTCTTTCTCTCTTTGTCTCTCTCAAAATCTCTCTCTCTCAGAACGAGTGGTGCAAAAGCCAGGAAGAGGCCCCCTTTAAATAGCGCCCTCCCAGCCCCACAACGACTGGGAAGCGTTCCAGTCTACCTGTCGCTGGTTGCGCCAGGCGGAAAGGAGGGGGGTGCCACTCAATTTCCATCCCGGGTCGTCACAAGGGCATTGCACTCTCGAACGACGTCAAGATCTGCGTGCGCAGGAGATTGGGCGGTATTGTTTAGCGCCGCCGCAAAATGTCCGGTCAATTTTGCGAGAGGCGCAGATATCACCGCACCTGGGCGCTAGTTGCTTTGCGCCCCATTAGCGCCCTCTTAAGGTGCTAACGGGAGGCGCAAACCAACTGAATTTTCCCCCCAATGTGTTTTAAATTGTTTTGAGTACTTTTCAATTAGGAGATGATTTAGAAAATTTGTGTTCATGTAGGGTAGAAACTACAGGTGATCAGAGAAAAGCTATTTTGAATTAAGTTTATTGCAACGCATCTTATGTCAGATGTTCATTTTTCCTGATCAAGCTCAATTGATCTTTTCAGGGTCTGGATGACCAAGATAATTCGACATGATTTTAACATTGCTTAGTTAAAAGTTAACTGATCTACAATGCTGATTGCCTTTTCAGTTGATCTTACAAAACCTCCTTGCTGAGTTCTCATTTTAATTGGTGTAAGAAGAAGGCTTAGCCAGTTCAGTACTTATTAATTGAATATTGACAATTTTGGTTATTCGTCTTCGGGTAAAATTGTGAGTTACGTTTATGTTCTTGACTGGGAATAGAATTCTGTGGAATTAATTTGGAGTAACTCAAGACACAAATGGCATATTCAGGTTGTTTGGTCAATAATCTTATTACATTCTCTGTTTAATTTCATACTGTGTTGTAATGGAAAAGCTGACAACATGCTTTCTATATGTGATATAATAATTTAGCTAATAGTTGAATTTCTGACTCTCCAATGCAGCAGTAATTCATAGTCAGACGTTCCTGCACTCCAGACTGTAATGGAACATGAACCACGTTGATCCAGATTGAATGAGTTCCTTTTAACTTTACTGATTTCATCCCTGCTTTGATTTTAAATCAGTATAAAAACAATTAATTTTTTGAAACCTCTTAATTTAACTCCTGTTGATTAAAGCATATTGGTACAGTGGTATAACAGTCTGCCACTTTGGATGCTGACCCTACTATTACACTGTAGTTTGAATTCGTGACAGTGTGGCGGAGCCACTAAAGGACTCAGACCGTTTGTTCATAATTCCCTTTAACAACATGTTAGCTACAGCCTGAGTCTGTATCTTTATTTATACTGTTTACTTGTATAGAGCGTGATTACTTTAACAGTGCAGGTAAACGCGATGACGTCACGCCGTACATCACGTGATCCTCCACTGGCGGGAAGAACGTGATGACGTCATGACGTCAACCACAGGACCAGCCAGAAGTCCTCGTGGAGCCTCCGAACTGAATAGACCTACACTCGATGTTCTCCTGCAGCTACTTGTTTGAACCTGTTAGTTTCCATTAAACTTCATTTTGTTTAAGCGCCTGAGTGGACCTCAGTCTTTGGATAGGAACTAGACATTCCTACATTGGTGACCCCGACTTTTGCAAACGGTTTTCGCAGAAGATAATCAACATGGAAACGAACGCCGTTACCTTGAAGCTACCGCAGTTCTGGGAGCAACAACCAGCCGCGTGGTTCATCCAGGCTGAAGCCCAGTTCGCCATCAGGGACATCGTTGTGGATCAGACCCGTTATTATTACGTGGTCTCCGCCCTCGACAGAGCCACAGCCTCGCAGATCGTCAGCCTGCTCGGTAGTCTGCCTACTGATCGCAAGTATGACACCTTAAAGGCGCGGTTGCTGCAGGTCTTCGGGCTCACTAAGTCGGAGCGCGCTCGCCGGCTACTTGCTATGCTCAGCCTCGGGGACTCCAAGCCGTCCGAGCTCATGAGCCAGATGCTCACGCTCCTCGGGTCCGAGCCGGAATGCTTCCTCTTCAGGGAGCTATTCCTCAGCCTACTCCCGGAGCAAGTTCAGGCTGCCCTAGCCAGGTCTGAAGTCACAGACTGCGCAGAGCTTGCTGCCGAAGCGGACAAGATCTTCACGGTGACACAACAGCACTGTGCGGCCACGAGGCGCCCCCCCTCCCCACAGATGCTGCTCCAGCTCCTCACTCAGCGGGGTTGTGCTTTTACCACGCCCGTTTTGGCGCGAAAGCAAGATGCTGCCGCCCTCCCTGCAGTTTTTCGCACAAAGAAAAACATCTACAGACACCCTAGTGAAAGAGGACCAGGTCTAACGAGTGCCCCGCAGCAGCGATGGCCATCGGAGACTCAGGGAAGCTTCTCTTCATCACCGACTCCCTTTCTGGTCGACATTTCCTTTGCGACACCGGGGCACAGTGTAGCATCCTACCTGCATCAAATCTCAATATACTAGCTGGGGGCCACGGCCCCGTCCTCGCGGCGGTTAATGGCGCGGCCGTTCGGACCTTCAGAAGGCAGCAGGTCCAGGTGTGTTTCGGCGGCCAGCGTTTCCACTGGGAATTCATCATGGCCAAAGTCACGCAGGCCATCCTTGGGGCAGATTTTTTGTGCGCCAACGGCCTCCTGGTCGATGTCAGGCACCGCCGGTTGATCAAGGCAGCCACGTTCCACTCCATCCCATGCCACCACGGTAACGCCGTGCCGCGCACTGTATTCTGTGCGTTCCCACCTCCAGACGACTTCAGTCGGCTCCTCAGAGAGTTCCCAGATCTGACCAGGCCCACTTTCTCCTCCTCGGCTACTAAACATGGTGTGGAACATCACATCACCACCACCGGCCCCCCGGTTTACGCACGGGCCCGACAACTCGAACCCGGCAAGCTCGCGGCTGCAAAAGCGGAGTTCGACATGATGGAGCGGCTGGGGATTATTCGCCGGTCGAATAATCTCTGGTCTTCGCCTCTCCACATTGTTCCGAAACCCGGCAGCGGATGGCCGCCATGCAGCGACTACCGACGCCTGAATGACGCCACTACTCCTGATCAGTACCCGATCCCGCATATCCAAGATTTCTCGGCCCATTTGGCGGGAAATACCTTTTTTTCGAAAGTCAACCTCATCCGCAGTTACCACCAGGTCCCCGTGCACCTGCAAGATGTCCCGAAAACCGCAGTCATCACTCCATTCGGCCTGTTTGAATTTCTGCGGATGCCGTTTGGCTTAAAGAACGCTGCACAGGCTTTCCAGCGCTTGATGGACTCCGTGCTTCGGGACCTAAAATTCCTCTTCGTCTACCTCGACGACATCCTCATCGCCAGCCCTAGCAAAGAGGAGCACTTCCGCCATTTGCGTACCCTCTTCACACGCCTCAGTCAACACGGTTTGATTATCATCCTGGCCAAGTGCCAGTTCGGCCTGCAGCAGATTGATTTCTTGGGCCACCGCATTACATCAGACAGCGCAATCCCCTTACAGACGAAGGTCGAGGTGGTTACATCTTTCCCGCGCCCGCAGACCGTCAAGGCCCTACAGGAGTTCCTCGGGATGGTAAATTTTTTATCATCGGTTCGTCCCTAAGGCGGCTCTGCTTATGCAGCCCTTGTACGAGGCCCTCAAGGCCAAGTCCGGTAAGGATCCGATCAGCTGGACGGCCGAGATGGACCGAGCATTCGTCGACACCAAAGGCGCCTTGGCCAACGCAACCATGCTGACGCACCCGCTTCCAGGTGCCACCATTGCCCTTACCACCGACGCGTCGGACTACGCAATCGGCGCAGTGCAGGAACAGTGGGTGAATGGGACGTGGCAACCGCTTGCGTTTTTCAGCCGTCAACTACGGCGAAACGAAAGAAAGTACAGCACTTTCGACCGGGAGTTGCTGGCCCTTTTTCTAGCCATCCGCCTATCCGGTTCTTACTAGAGGGAAGTCCGTTCACAGCTTACGTGGACCACAAGCCACTAACGTATGCTATGGCCAAGACCGCCGAACTGTGGTCAGCTCGGCAACAACGTCACCTGACGTTCATTTCAGAATTCACCACAGACATTCAGCATGTGTCCGGCAAAGACAACCTGGTGGTGGATTGTCTCTCCCGCGTGACTGTGCACACAGTCCAACTCGGAATCGACTGTGCCCTCATGGCTACAGATCAAGCCTCGGACCCGGAGGTCCAAGCATACAGGACCAGCCCCTCTAGCTTCCAAGCGGCCGACATCAAATTCCATGCCGCAGGCACCACGCTACTTTGCGACGTCTCCATGGGAGTTCCCCGCCCTATAGTTCCAGTCTCCTGGCACCGAAAAGTCTTCGACGCCATACACGGTTTGTCACACCCTGGCATGAGGGCCTCGCAAAGGCTGATGTCGTCAAAATTCGTCTGGAGGGGTATGCACCTGGATGTCTGCGACTGGGCCAACACCTGCATGGTCTGCCAAAAAGTCAAGGTACAGCGTCATGTTAAAGCTCCATTGGCCACCTTCACTGTTCCGGAGCGTCGATTCAACCACATGAATGTGGACCTCGTGGGGCCGCTTCCACCTTCTCAAGGTTTTACACACATCCTCACAATGGTAGACCACACCACTAGATGGCCAGAGGCAGTTCCTTTGGTTTCCACCACTTCGGCAGACGTGGCCAGAGCTTTCATCTCCTCTTGTGTTGCTCATTTCAGCGTACCGGCGGACATCTCTTCCGATCGTGGACCGCAGTTTTCCTCTGAGCTCTGGAATGCTGTGGCTCAGGGGCTCGGCACCAAACTACATTGCAACACTGCCTATCATCCACAGGCGAACGGCCTGTGCGAGCGATTCCACAGGTCGCTCAAAGCCGCTCTGCGGGCCAGTCTTCAAGGCGTGGGATGGGTGGACAGACTTTCCTGGGTCCTTTTGGTCTTCGTACAGCGCCCAAAGAAGATTTACAATCCTCCTCAGCAGAACTCGTATATGGCCAACCTCTACGAGTACCAGGGGATTTCCTCCCGTCTCCAACAGAGCCATGGTCCGCATCCCAGCAACTCGTCAGCCACCAGGAAGCGGCCAGATGTTTCGCTCCAGTGCCTATGTCGCATCACGGCTTACAGAGCTCCCACGTCCCAACTGAGCTGAAGAGCGCCGAGTATGTGTTTATCCGCCACGACGCTCACCGGGACCCACTCAAGCCTCCTTACACTGGTCCCTTCCGCGTCATAGAGCTGGGAGACAAATCCTTTTTGGTCAATATCGGAGGTAAACCGGACCACATATCAGTTGACCGGCTGAAGCTGGCGCACTTAGACCTGGACAGCCCAGTCGAAATCGCTCAACCACCAAAACGGGGCCGACCGCCCACAGTCGCCGTGCCAGCTCCACCACAACCACCCGACAGCTCGACCACCGGCCATCAGCTTCCGCTTCAGGGTTACAGAAGTCGCTCGGACAGGCTTGTCAGGCCTCCTCGCCGTCTCACTTTTGCTGTTAAAGACAATTCTGGGGGAGCGCATGTGGCAGAGCCACTAAAGGACTCAGACCATTTGTATATAATTCCCTTTAACAACATGTTAGCTACAGCCTGAGTCTGTATCTTTATTTATACTGTTACTTGTATGGAGCGTGATTACTTTAACAGCGCGGGTAAACGCGATGACGTCACGCCGTACATCACGTGATCCTCCACTGGCAGGAAGAACGTGATGACGTCATGACGTCAACCACAGGACCAGCTAACAGTCCTCGTGGAGCCTCCGAACTGAAATGTTCTCCTGCAGTTACTTGTTTAAACCTGTTAGTTTCCATTAAACTTCGTTTTGTTTAAGCGCCTGAGTGGACCTCAGTCTTTGGATAGGAACTAGACATTCCTACAACAGTATAAATGCCAAATAACAACAGAAAATGCTGGAAAAACTCAGCAGGTCAGGCAACATCCGTGGACAGAAATTTGAGTTGACGTTTCGGGTCGAACCCTTCTTCAAAATTGGAAAGAAAAGATAGACCGGAGGCAGGGCTGCGATCGGACAAAAGAATAAAAGAAACAAAAGAAGTAAAAAAGAGACAATAAAAGGTATTAGAAGCTAGACGAGATGGTAATAGGCTGAGATTAGGTGTAAAGTGTACTGGCAGGGCAAGAGATAGCTGCCAGGTGTGAGAGAGAAACAAAAGGAAAGGGGGGGGTGGAAAAGGAGTGGAAAAATTACAAGAAAAAATGAAATAGGGGCCGAGGTTATGATCTGAAATTGTTGAACTCGATACTGAGTCCGGAAGGCTGCAGAGTGCCTAATCGGAAGATGAGGTGCTGTTCCTCGAGTTTACGTTGAGCTTCCGTGGAACAATACAAGAGGCCAAGGACGGTGAGGTCCGAGTGGTGAATTAAAATGACAGGCGACCGGAAGCTCGGGGTCACCCTTACGGACTGAACGGAGGTGTTCCGCAAAGCGGTCACCCAATCTGCGTTTGGTCTCCCCAATGTAGAGGAGACCGCATCGTGAGCAGCGAATACAGTATACTAGATTGCGAGAAGTACAAGTAAATCGCTGTTTCACCTGGAAGGGGTGTTTGGGGCCCTGGACAGTGGGAAGGGGGGAGGTATAGGGGCAGGTGTTACATCTCCTCCGCTTGCACGGGAAGGTGCCAGGCGAAGGGGAAGGGCTGTTTGGGGTGATAGAGGAGTGGACTAGGGTGTCTCGGAGGGAGCGGTCCCTGCAGAATGCTGAAAGGGGAGGGGAGGAGAAGATACGTTTGGTGGTGGGATCACTTTGGAGGTAGCGGAAATGCCGGAGGATGATCCGTTGAATGTGGAGGCTGGTGGGGTGAAAGGTGAGGACAAGGGGAACCCTATCGTGGTTCCGGGAGGGAGGGGCAGGGGTGAGGGCAGAAGTGTGGGAGATAGAACTGACACGGTCGAGGGCAGTGTCAATCACGGTCGAGGGGAATCCTCGGTTGCAGAAAAAGGAAGACATGTCTGAAGCACTGGTGTGGAAGGTGGCATCGTCGGAGCAGATACGGCGGAGATGGAGAAACTGGGAGAATGGAATAGAGTCCTTACAGGAAGCGAGGTGGGAGGAAGTGTAGTCCAGGTAGCTGTGGGTGTCAGTGGGCTTGTAGTGAATATTGGTCGATAACCTATCCCCAGAGATGGAGACGGAGAAGTCGAGGAAGGGGAAGGGAAGAGACAGAGATGGACCATGTGAAGGTGAGGGAAGGGTGGAAATTGGAGGCAAAGTGAATGAAATTGTCAAGTTCGGGACGAGAGCCGGAAACGGCACCGATACAGTCATCAATGTATCGGAAAAAGAGGTGAGGGAGGGGACCCGAGTAGGACTGGAACAAAGATTGTTCCACATAGCCCACGAAAAGGCAGGCATAGCTAGGACCCATGCGGGTACCCATGGCAACACCTTTGATTTGGAGGAAATGAGTGGAGTTAAAGGAGAAGTTGTTCAATGTGAGAACAAGTTCAGCCAGTCGGAGGAGGGTGGTGGTGGATGGGGACTGGTCGGGCCTCTGTTCAAGGAAGAAGCAGAGTGCCCTCAGGCCATCCGGGTGGGTGGACGGTGAGGTCTCGACACCTTTGGCGGGCGTCCTCTGGGGTTGCAAACCTGTGAGGGCTCGTCAACAGTCTGCTGCTCCTGCGGCTGTGCAGGGGTTGAGACGCCGATCTCAGATGGGTGTGGACTCTGGTGGGGCTCTGACCGAGGGCTCTGCAGTGGCATGGAAGTGTGAGCGCTTGGAGAGGAGCCCACACTTCCTTGATGTCTGCCACCAACTTCCCTCTCATGGGTCAGGATGCAAGTGGCTTGAGAGCATCCTTGCTGCTCATCAGGGGGGCCATGGGGATCCGTATCTGCACTGGCAGTCCTACTCAGAAGGACTTCCATGAAGGTCTGGTTTCTCTGTTCAATAGATGACCATCACTCCTCCAGAGATGTCATTCTATTCAGAACACTCACCGTGCTTTCTGCACTCTGGCGACTTATCACTTCCATGGAGGTTGCCATCCTTTCCATGGTGATGCGTTCATGCGCCAATGACTCCACAAAGGCTCTGCTCATGTTCACAATGGACTCCTCCATTCGCGCCACACTCGCAGCGACCCTGGAGACAAAACCTGCCAGAGATTCCTGCATCTGTTCCTGGAGTTCCAGCACCGCTGATCTTATGGATGGACCCAGAGGCAAAGGGTCGACATGCAGCTGAGCCGAGCTGGCAGAGTCCTGCGCCCTCCGACGAGGACTCTCCACTGCTGTCCCTGTCTCCACAATCTGCTGATGCTCAGTTGTGAGCTGTGATACACCAGGTGACAACACTACTCTATCTCGCGATGGTCCCACTGAGGTGTGAGTGTCTGCGCTGGTGCTGGGTGCGCTGAATTCTGGTGACGCTGCGCCCTCAGAGGTTGTAGCTTCCTCTGAGGAGTCTGGATGCTCAGGCTCTTCCTCCTGCCTAGTGGGGATGGGTGCTTCTGATGGTCCTGTGGGGGAGTAAAGGAAAGAATCAAAGATGTGATGCCAAGGTTACATGCACAGTGCATATTGCAGATGATCATAAGTCCATCTGTTAGAGCTTCAGGATCATTATCAGCGACTCATGCAATGTTTTTGAGAGAGATGGAAAACTATTCTGTCACCAGCTTGCAGTGATGCACCCATCTGTCCATCCCCCACTTGCGCATCGTCCTCCACTCCCACAATCTCCAGGACCGCCTCCTCCCAGGGGGTGAGGTGGGCTACTGAGGGTGGCCCTCTTCCTGTCCTCGCTCTTTCTCACTTATTGTGAGCTCTCTTTTCCTGCAATGAGGGAGACAAGTCGAGGTTGAGTGAGAATGAAGGAGTGAGTGTAGAGAATCCATAGCATAGATGCTTAGAAGGAGACAAAGATGGAGTGAGGTGGCAAGACTAAGGGCCCTCCCTGTGTGTTGTCAGTTGTTTTCATAGCATCACAGTGATAGGGAGTGTGAGGGCTGCATAGTCGAATAGTTAGGTAAATGTGACCATAGAGAGGGAATGGGTAAAGGTGCATGGATGTCAGTGTCAAGTGGGATGTGGAGGAAGAGATTGCTAAAGCTGAGTACTGGTGAGGAAAGGCAATGTGGATCAGATTGAGGGTGATGGGAAATTCATGCTCACTTTTCCAGTGCGCAGAAGGTCATGAAATCTCTTCCTGCACTGAAGCCAGGTTCTGCGGGTTACAAAGAGTTGACCTCCGGGGCCACCTGGATCCACACAGCCTTGGTTTGCTGGGGAGGCTTCTTCCTCCCTGAAGGAGAGAAGAGCACCTCTTTATGTGCTCTTGCTCCCTCCACTAAAGCCTGCAGGGCAACGTCATTGAAGCGGGGTGCAGACCTAGGTCTCTGGCTGGCCATTCTTCCTGCAGGTGCCTCTCACTGCAAAGGCCAAAAGGTTGGCAGTCTGCAGAAGAAGCAAGGTTTGTTGCAGACCTTAAATGCAGCAGCAATGATGATGTCATCGGAGGCGACTTTCAGACTGGAAAAACTCATTGGCCATGAGTTCCCACACGTTGGAACTCAATTGGCCAATTAAGTTAAAATCACATCTTTCTCCCACATCGATTTAGAATCGGGTGGCTAACACAAAATGCGGATTACACGACCCCAGCCCGCCCCAGTATCAAAATTGAGCCCAAAGTATTTGTTTAATTTTTCACCATTTCCTTATTCCCCATTATAATTTCTCCTGTCTCAGCCTGTAAGGGACCCACATTTACTTTCGCTATTCTTTTCCTTTTAACATACCTATAGAAGCTTTTACTGACTGTTTTTATGTCTCTCGCTAATTTACTCTCATATTCTATTTCCCCTTTCTTTATCAATTTCTTGGTCCTCCTTAGTTGAATTCTAAAATCCTCCCAATCCTCAGGCTTACTACTCTTTTTGGCAGCATTATAAGCCTCTTACTTTGATCTAATACTATCTTTAACTTCTCTTGTTAGCCATGATTGGACCACTTTTCCTGTGGGGTTTTTACATAGAAACATGGAAGATAGGAGCAGGAGTAGACCATTCGGCTCCTCGAGCCTGCTCCGCCATTCAATGAGAGCATGGCTGATCGTCCAAATTCAGTACCCTTTTCCTGCCTTCTCTCCATATCCCTTGATCCCTTTAGCCTTAAGAAATATATCCAACTCCTTCTTGAATATATTTAATGAATTGGCCTCTACTGCCTTCTTTGGTAGAGAATTCCACAGGTTCACCACTCTCTTGGTGAAGAAATTCCTCTTCATCTCTGTCCTAAATGGCTTTCCCCTTATCGTTAGACTGTGACCCCTGGTTCTGGACTCCCCGACCATCGGGAACATCCTTCCAGCATCTAGTCTGTCTAGTCCTGTTAGAATTTTATAAGTTTCGATGAGATCCCCTCCCATTCTTCTAAACCCCAGCGAGTACAAGCCCAATCGACCCAATCTTTCCTCATACGTCATTCCTGCCATCCCAGGTATCAGCCTAGTGAATCTTCACTGCACTCCTTCCATGGCAAGAACATCCTTCCTCAGATAAGGCGACCAAAACTGCACACAATACTCAAGATGTGGTCTCACCAAGGCCCTGTACAACTGCAGCAAGACATCCTTGTTCCTGTACTCAAACCTTCTCGCTACAAAGGCCAACATACCATTTGCCTTCTTAACCGCCTGCTGCACCTGCATGCTTACTTTCAGCGACTGGTGCACAAGGACGCCCAGGTCTCGTTGCACTTCCCCTTCTCCCAATCTATTGCCATTGAGATAATAATCTGCCTTCCTGTTTTTGACACCAAAGTGGATAACCTCACATTTATCCATGTTATATTGCATTTGCCATGCTTCTGCCCAATCATCCAACCTGTCCAAATCATACTGGAGTTTCTCGGCATCCTCCTCACAGCACACACGCCCACCCAGCTTTGTGTTGTCTGCAAACTTGGAGATATTACATCTCGTTCCCTCGTCCAGATCATTAATATATATTGTGAATAGCTGGGGTCCAAGGACCGATCCCTGCGGTCCCCACTAGTCACTGCCTGCCACTCAGAAAAAGCGCCTTAAAGGAATGTATATTTGTTGTAAATTATGTATTAATTCTTTAAATGCTAGCCATTGCTCATCTACTGCCATACCTTTTAATGTAGTTTCCCAATCTACCTTAGCCAACTAGCCCCTCATAATTAAGTAGTTTGTTTTGTTTAGATTTAAGACCCTAGTTTTGGAATCAGCTAAGTCACTTTCAAACTCAATATAAAATTCTATCATATTTTGGTCACTCTACCCTAAAGGCCCCTTTACTACAAGGTTATTAATTAACCCTTTCACGTTGCACAATACTAGATCTAAAATAGCCTGTTCCCTAGTTGGTTCCTCAACATACTGATCTAGAAAACTATCTTGTGTAAGATTCGCAAAATTTCTACATTTTCCCGAAGGTTATTAATAAGAAAAGGGACCCTGCATGGACATTTTAATGAAAAAGGGTACCCAAAATGGCGTCCGCGCCTCGTGGCAGAAAGCCTGTGAGATTTTAAAATGGACTCTGCAACGCAGGCAGCTTGTGGAGGAATCGAAACCAAAGCTGCAGTTTCTGTGAAGAGAGGCTTTGTATTTTGAAACCAGACAGGACTTTGAATTATGTATTAGACCGAATTGGAGCCAAATCTAAATTCAGTTAGGCCTATAGTTAAGGCCATCAAGCAGTTTACATATATAATCGACAACAGATTAAGGAAGCCATCGAGGCTGGACAGGCCCATCAAGGAACATTCATGACAAAACAAGTCAATTATCGGGCCGCTGGATGCGATTACCGGCCATCTAAAAACAGTTAGTATGGATTGCTACCATTATTTAAAATAGCCCGCCAGAATTAAGACAAAGAGCTAACCTGATTTGGCACGCAGATAAGGGTTTTTTGAAAGGAGTATAATTGAAGGCCCCGGGTAGCAATCTCGCTCTCTGCTCTGCTCGGCTCTTCCGCCCCTCGCCCTCGTGGCTGTCGCTCTTTCCCCGTCCTGTGCTTACCCCCTGGCCTTTGCCCGTGCCTTTCCCCACTCCATCTGGAATCACCCAGGCACTGCATCGGGCGGACAATTCAGGCCAGGCGAGGCGAGACGCGACGAGGGGAGGAAGGAAGACCGACTGAAGAAGACCAACTGAGGAGACGAACTGAGGGGAGGCTTCGAATTATCGGGCCTTCAGCCTCAGCCAACCTGCGACTATCTTCATACAAACTCAAACTGTCGGCCATCGACGAAGAATCATCCCTGCAAGGTAAAGTGCCCAAGCAGAGACTTTAACCTTGGGGTACGTGTACCTGGACAATGCCCTTGCAGCACTCAGAGACCACGTGACGACGGCAGGCTCCAGAGAGCACCAAGAGCGAACCTCGAACCCC
The DNA here is from genome assembly GCF_052327205.1 of Somniosus microcephalus. Lineage (NCBI taxonomy): Eukaryota > Metazoa > Chordata > Chondrichthyes > Squaliformes > Somniosidae > Somniosus > Somniosus microcephalus. Next base: position 65,845,551 of record NC_140996.1, on the reverse strand, counting down.
ACCGCTGTTTTGAGTTCAGCAGACCCCTTTTTGATTGGTGAGCATGAAGTTCTGACCCCTCATAGCTTAATCTAGTTAGGTATAGGGGGCGGGATAAGGATAAGGGGATTGTTAAGAAAGTTGTTTTCCCTCGATGTGCTGTGTGTTCCCCATTCCCTGTATAAGTATAATAGTTATTCTTTTGTATTTTTGCCTGTAGAAGTGTACACTAGTAATTTTCCATAAGATTGTATCAATTTTCCTCTTCAATAAAATCTTGGTTTTTGTTTACATCCAACCACCTGTCTACTCGAGTCTTCTCTGTACCGCCGCCTTGTACCTAAGTCCGGTGTCTAGAACCCAGGGGCGTGGGAGCGATTCGAACTGCTCATAAACAGTCAGAGGCACGAGCCACCCCACAGGCCACCCCCTACACTTGCATATATTCCATGAATTCGTCCTCCATACTATTACTGCATATTTGGCTTGCCCAGTCTATATATAGATTAAAGTCCCCCATGATTACTGTATTACCCTTGTTACATGCACCTCTAATTTCCTAATTTATAATCTGCCCTACATTACAGCTACTTATTTGAGGGCCTATAAACAACTTCCAGCAATGTTTACAGCCCCTTACTGTTTCTTAGCTCCATCCAAACTGATTCTACGTCTTGATTTTTGGAGCTAAGATCCTTTCTCTCTACTGTCTTTATCCCACCCTTTATTATCAGGGCTACCCCTCCTCCTTTTCCATGTTGCCTGTCCCTTCTAAAAGTTAAGTGTCCTGGAATATTTAGTTTCCAACCATGGCAACTTTGCAACCATGTCTCCGTTATGGTTATTAGATCAAACCTGTTAATTTCTACCTGCACTATTAATTCATCTATTTTGTTGCGAATGCTTCGCACATTCAGATATAGTGCCTTTAGCTTTGACTTATTTCTATTTTCCCCTGATGTCACCTTAGTCACTGATGCCTTATTACCTTTGTTACTCTCTCTGTCCCTTCCTGACCCACTCTGCCTAGTTTTACCCAAAACTCTACTCTGCTCTGGAGCCTTGGCATTTATCTTGCTTCTTTTAAATTTACTTTTTCCTGAATCCTCCCACCCCCCTTTCATTAGTTTAAAGCCCTGTCTACTGCCCGAGTTATTTGGTTCGCCAGGTCACTGGTCCCAGCCTGGTTTCAGTGGAGTCCGTCCCAACGGAACAGCTCCCTCTTTCCCTAGTACTGGTGCCAGTGCCCCATGAACTGAAACCCCTTCCTCCCACACCACTCTTTATCTAATGAATTATTAAATATGTGTAGCAATGCCTCTGCTATCTTTTCCCTGGATTATTTTCAAATGTGCGGATGTAATCCTCTTTTATCCTCTTTGGGTTTGATTAGTTTATTTAATATATCTCCTCTTTTTATTTTAATACAGTTATTTCATTACTAATCTCATGATCCAATGCCATGTCCACCTGTTCTATCTGCCTGGTAAATACCTTTAAAGAACTTTAAAGAACTCTAGAAAGCACCAAACACTTGAACAATCACAGCAACAGCCAGTAGAAATCAATCAGCAACTAAACTGAAAGTAGTTGATCTCTTTAAATAGCGTTGTTGTGGGGGGTGGGGTGAGGGTGTCATTCCTGCTGCTGAACGCGTGTGAAGCCGTGCTAGCTTAAGAGAGAACTGCCATTTTTGAATATTGAGCTCCAAAATGGCAGCGCTGGCGTCAAATCACTGTGACATGCTGATTGACATTATGATCTACCTACTCTGTATACTTCCAGTGGACACTCACTTCTTGTATGCTAACGCTGTCACCAATATGGAGTCTGGCGCGACTCACACCAGAAGTGTGCACTTGCGTCAGGGACACCTTTTTGTACCTTTAAAGGCACTTGTAACAGCCAAAAAATCGGCGCCACAGCTCCGAATTTTGTGCCCAGTATGTACATGCAAATTCTTTCTATCTTAATAATGAAATATAACATTCCCAATTTCTTCAGAGGTGAAAGTGGACACTTATCAGCAAATGGAGCTTTTGGAGGAAATTGGGGAAGAGCCAAACAGAAGGGTTTAGCCAGTGTGTTCCAGAGTGTGGGGCCAGGATGGCTGAAGCCTCTGTGACTCTCTCACAGTGGTGAGGAGCTTGTGGTGAGTGGGGTGCAATGCAAAAGAGGAAAGAGTCAGAAGAATGTAAGCCACATGCTGGCATGTAGGGTTCTAAGAGGTTCTAGAGAAAAGGCAGAATGAGTTCATGGAGGAACTTACATAGATAAAGATAAGGATTTCAAATTCAATATATTGGGGAATGGGGGCCAACAGAAATTGGGTCAGTGATGGGGAGACAGTCTTAATATGGGACAACAGGAACTTGCATTGATATAGTGCCTTTAACACAGTGATTCATCCTGAAGTATTTCACAGCAGTGTAATTAGACAAAATTGAACTAAAAGCTTTGTCAAAAAGGTAGGTTTCATGGAGTGTCTTGAAGTAGGCAAAAGAGGCGGAGAGGTTTCGGGAGAGAATTCCAGAGCTTAGGACCTAGACTTTGAAGGCATGGCCACTAATGGTGGGACAAAGGAAGTGGGGATGCACAAGATGGCACATTAAAAGAAGTTAGGGAAGTGATAGCATAGGCACCATTGCATATATAACAAAATGATTAAAAAAGGGAATAGTGCCAGAGGGCTGACAGACAGCTAATATGATTCCAATATTTAAAAAGGAGATAAAACAAGTCCAGGGATTTTAACATCGATGGTAGGAAAGATAATGGAATCTTTACTCAAAGATGTAATAGAAAAACATGTAGAAACTGAAAATATAAAGAATATTCAGCATGGATTTCAAAAGGGAAGGTCATGCTTGACCTACTTTATTGAATTATTTGAAGAAGTAAAAGAGAGAGTAGACAACGGCAATGTAGCAGCTGTAATATATTTGGATTTTCAAAAGGTCTTCGATAACATAGAAACATAGAAACATAGGAGCAGGAGTAGGCCATTTGGCCCCTTGAGCTTGTTCCGCCATTTAATGAGATCATGGCTGATCATTCAAATTCAGTACCCTGTCCCTGCTTTCTCCCCATATCCCTTGATCCCTTTAGCCTTAAGAAATATATCTAACTCCTTCTTGAATATATTTAATGATTTGGCCTCAACTGCCTTCTGTAGTAGAGAATTCCACAGGTTCACCACTCTCTGGGTGAAGAAATTCCTCCTCATCTCAGTCCTAAATGGCTTACCCCTTATCCTTAGAGTGTGACCCCTGGTTCTGGACTCCCCTGCCATTGGGAACATCCTTCCTGCATCTAGTCTGTCTAGTCCTGTTAGAATTTTATAAGTTTCAATGAGATCCCCTCTCATTCTTCTAAACTCTAGCGAATATAAGCCTAATCGACCCAATCATACGTCATTCCTGCCATCCCAGGTATCAGTCTGGTGAATCTTCGCTGCACTCTCTCCATGGCAAGAACATCCTTCCTCAGATAAGGCGACCAAAACTGCACACAATACTAAAGGTGTGGTCTCACTAAGGCCCTGTACAACTGCAGCAAGACATCCTTGCTCCTGTACTCGAATCCTCTCGCTATGAAGGCCAACATACCATTTGCCTTCTCAACCACCTGCTGCACCTGCATGCTTACCTTCAGCGACTGGTGCACAAGGACACCCAGGCCACATTGCACTTCCCCTTTTCCCAATCTATTGCCGTTCAGATAATAATCTGTCTTCCTGTTTTTGCCACCGAAGTGGATAACCTCGCATTTATCCACATTATACTGCATTTGCCATGCATCTGCCCAATCACCCAACCTGTCCAAATCATACTGGAGTTTCTCGGCATCAGCACACACACCCACCCAGCTTTGTGTCGTCTGCAGACTTGGAGATATTACATCTATTTCCCTCGTCTAGATCATTTATATATATTGTGAATAGCTGGGGTCCTAGCACCGATCCCTGAGATACCCCACTAGTCACTGACTGCCACTCGGAAAAAGACCCGTTTATTCCAAATCTTTGCTTCCTGTCTGCCAACAGTTCTCTATCCAAGACAGTACCTTACCCCCAATCCCATGTGCTTTAACTTTGCACGCTAATCTCTTATGCGGGACCTTATCGAAAGCCTTCTGAAAGTCCAAATACAACACATCCACAGGTTCTCCCTTATCTATTCTACCAGTTACATCCTCAAAAAATTCCAGTAGATTAGTCAAGCATGATTTACCTTTTGTAAATCCATGTTGACTTTGTCCAATCCTGTCACTGTTTTCCAAGTGCTCTGCTCTTACATCCTTTATAATGGACTCTAGCATTTTCCACACTACCGATGTCAGGCTTACCAGTCTATAATTCCCTGTTTTCTCTCTACCACCTTTTTTAAATAGTGCGGTTACGTTACATCCTCTAATCCATGGGAACTGTTCCAGAGTCTATAGAATTTTGGAAGATGACCAGCAATGCGTCTACTATTTCTAGGTCCACTTCCTTAAGTACCCTAGGATGTAGATTATCAGGCCCTGGGAATTTATCGGCCTTCAATCCCACCAATTTCCCTAACACCATTTCCCTACAAATACTGATTTCATTCAATTCCTCCCTCTCATTAGACCCTATGTTCCCCGACATCTCTGGGAGGTTATTTGTGTCCTCCTTTGTGAAGACAAAATCAAAGTATGTATTTAATTGGTCTGCCATTTCTTTGATACCACATAGTACTCATGACTAAGGTCAGAGCATGTGGAATCAGGAAAAGTGGCAGAATGGATAACAAGCTCTCTACAAAACAGAAAACAAGGAGTAGTGGTTAGAAGTAATTATTCAGACTAGCGGAAGGTGGGAAGTGGTGTTCCACAAGGATCGGTGCTGTTGTTCACCACTTACAGAAACAATTTGGTCTCGGGAATCGGAAGTAAAATTTCAATATTTGCAGGTGACACCAAATTGCGGGTATAGTTAATACTGAACAAGACTGCGACAAATTACAAGAATACATTAATAAACTTGCAGAATGGGTGTGTAATTGGCAATTTTCAATATAGATAAGTGTGAGGTAGTGCATTTTGGTAGGAATAATAAGGAGGCCACATACTCCTTGGAAAATAAAAGTATAAATGGGGTAGAGGAGCAAAGGGATCCAGTGATCTAGAGGTATAGATACATAAATCACTAAAAGTACTGACTCAAGTTAGTAAGGCCATTAAAAAATCAACAAAGCACTGGGGTTCATTTCCCAAGGGATAGAATTAAAAAGCAGAGAAGTTATGTTAAAATTGTATAGAATCTTGCATAGTTCTGGTCTCCATATTATAAAAAAGAACGTAGAGACACTGGAGAAGGTGCAATAAAGATTTACAAGGATGATACCAGAAACGAGAGGTTATACATGTCAGGAAAGGCTGAACAGGTTGGGCTCTTTTCTCTAGAAAACAGAAGGCTGAGGCGGTGACCATTTAGAAGTCTTTAAGATTATGAAAAGAATTGATAGGGTAGACATAGAGATGTTTCCATTTGTGGGGGAGACTAAAACTAGAGTCCATAAATATAACATAGTCACTAATAAATCCAATAGGGAATTCAGGAGAAACGAATTCACCCAGAGAATGTTTAGAATGTGGAACTCGGTACCACAAGGTGTAGTTGAGGCAAATAGCACAGATGCATTTAAGGGGAAGCTAGATAACTATATGAGGGAGAAGGGTATGCTGATAGGGTTAGATGAGGAGGGGTGGGAGGAGGCTCGTGTGAAGCGTAAATCAGTTGGGCTGAATGGTCTGTGTCCGTGCTCTACATTCTATGTAAGAGGCCAGAGTTGGAGGAAAACAGAGTTTTCAGCAGGATTTAGGACTGAAGGAGGTTAGAGATGGGGAGGGGGTAAGGCCATGTGTAAGATTTGCAAAATTGAATATTATTACATAAGAAGACTGTTTTAAAAGAAGCCCAGGAAAAAGGGGCATATAAAATGGCCGCCAGACCCCGTGACCAACCTTTTGGGACACTTTAAAATGGTTCCTGCAGTCCCTAGACAGCCTTTGTGGATTCAGCCCACAGTAAGTTCTGGAAGGCCGTTTTGGAGAAAACGAAACCAGACAGGACTTACTTGGATGCAGATCCAGTCAGATCGGCCTGTAGATAAAGGCCATCTAAATGTTTACCCAGACAAAGGGAAACAGTTTTATATTCATAAGGGGAGCATCAAAGACCCATTAAAGACATCAAGAAGACATTCAAAACAATACAAGGTCATTCCAGACCAGAGATGGCCATCACCGGCCATCCCGAAAGCAATTTAAATATAATAACTACACCGCTGTGCTACAAGCCCGCCAAAAGTTAAACAAAGACTAACCTTGATTTGGCGGGAGATAAAGGCTTCTCTTGAGAAGTATATTTGGAGTCCCGGGGTAGCCATCGGTAGCGATCAGCCAGACACTCTTTTGAGCTTGTCCTTTTGAGAGCCATGAAGAAACGTCGATCCAGAGACCAAGAAGGTGATTCGAGTCTGCCCGGGGTAACCATCGGGAGATCATCGACAAACCCCGGGCCGTTGACGAGACAAAGGACAGCAGCCCTACAGAAGAAATCTAGCTGAAAATGGTAACCAGCTAGCAACCTCTCCAACCGTGGTCAAACAGATGGTCTCCGTCCCCGCCGACGTCCAGGCCTGCCAGTGTCCAGCCTGTCCGTGACCTTCACCTCGAGGAAGAAGAGAGAGTGTCGCAGCCCGCAGTGCTGACCATGTGGAGACAGGACGCCTGAAAGGATCAAAACGCAGACCTGTTTCAAAACTCTATACTTTCCAACTGGATTGGTGAGCATGTTTCTGGCCCCTCACAATCTGATCTAGATAGGCTTAGGGGGTGGGCATTTAAGGGGTAATTTTAACAATGAGTTGTTGTCCCTCGACGTTCCGTGTGTTTCCCCATTTCGTGATGACTTTTGTGAAGTGTAATATGCCTGTATATCTCCTATCCAGTACTGTATTATGATTTGTTTTTCCCTCCCATGTACCTTATTGGTTTGCAGTTTGATTTGTTCCTTTATGCAATAAAGTTTAATTTAATTTTCATTAAACCTGGCCTATAGAGTATTCGCTACATTGTAGTTCCTGCATCCAAATCCAGTGTCTAGGACCTAAGGGGCGAGTGGGTCGAACCACTCAAGGTTTTACTGTGCAAAAGAGAGAGAGGCCTCTAGAGAGAGAAACCTCTGCGATCTGAAAACCCCTTACACATGGAGGGATTTCAACACAAAGATGAGAATTTTAAATTGATGCGTTGGTGGACTGGGATCCAAGGTTGGTCAGCAAGCAGAGGGCTAATGGTTGAACGAGACTTGGTGTGAGTTAGGATACAGGCAGCTGAGTTTTGGATGAGTTCAAATTTATGGAGGGTGGACGATGGGACACTGGTCAGGAGAGCATTGAAATAGTTAATCCTGGAGTTGACAAAGGCATGGATGAGGGATTCAACGGCAGATGGAGTGAGGTAGGGCTAGTGAGGGGTGATGTTATGGAGGTAGAAGCAGACAGTCTTTGTAATGGCAAGATATGGAGTCAGATGCTCAGTTCGGGGTTAAATAGGATGCTGAGGTTGCGAACATTCTGGTTGAGCCTGAGACAGTGGTCAAGGAGAGAGATTGAATCAGTGGCTAGTGAACAGCATTTGTAGTGGGGGCCAAAGACAATGCTTTGAACTTCCCAATGTGTAATTGTAGGAACTTTTGCCCACCCAAAACTGGAAGTTGGATAAACAGTCTGAAAGCAGGTCGAGAGAGGTAGTGGTGAGATAAAGCGTTAAGATTGGCTGGGCCTCCATGTTCCCGGCCTTGGCGGGTTCTTCCCACAATCCCATGCTTCCCAGCACCCTCCCCTCCTCCTTGTTAATATCAGGGCCCATGTCTTTGGATCATGTTGCGGAGGGGCAGCAAATAGATGAGAAATAGGAAGGGACCAAGGATAGATCCTTGGGGACTCCAGAGGTAATGGCTGGGGACAGGAAGAGAAGCCATTGCAGGAGATTCTCTGTCTATGACTGGATAGGCAAGAATGGAACCAGGTGAGGACAGTCCCACTCAACTAGACAATGGAAGAGAGATGTTTGAGGAGGATGGTGTGGTCAATCATGACCAAGGCTGCAGAGAGATCGAGAAAGATGAGGAGAGATAGTAGCCCGTATTTTCCGATGCCTATGGGTGTGTACGAGCTATGTACACACCCGTAGGGACATAGGAAATGCCAGTTTCAGGCATGCGAAGCGCATGTGCTGAAAACCGGCACTTCCAATCTGTCAAAAATGCTCTTGACAGATCGTACGCCTGCCCTAAAGAAGGGCCACTGCGGGGGGAAAGTTCCGCTTTCTGCAGAACCTCCGCCCGCTGAAAACCCTTAGAAATATTACGCCTGGTACATCACCAGGTACACCAACATCACCACCAACCTTCTCCGCCATTATTTGATGCTGCACTGGACACAGGGCATCAGCCCCTGACAACATTGCTGCCCAGAAGGCCAGCGATGGTATCACCATGGCCAGGTTTTCTTCACTTGATGCTATAAACCCTGGCTGCCACATGATGTGCCAGGTTGACACCATCCCACACCAGCACCGTGAAGCATCCCTTTAATGTCCAGCCATTCCATGCACACTCATCACTATAGTGGTGGGGGGGGTGGGGGGGGCGGCAGGGGGGTGTTATGACTGAACAGTCACTGGAACTCAGGCACTTCTCAAGGTGCGCTCAGATCTGTCCAATAAAGGGCAGTTTTGGAAAAATAGATTTGACTGTATGACAACATATTTCATGAAACTTCACATGGACATTGGCTAAACCTCTCAAGTGCCTACCCTTGTGCACTGTTAGTTGGTATACTTGCAATAGGATGAGGGTGAGTGTGAGGGGTGGCTAGTGAGATGGGGAAGTGATAAAGTAGATAGAGAGGGTTGGGTGGAGGTGCAAGGTAAGTTGGTGTCCTGGGGAAGTCTATTCCGCCCTTGGAAGGGAAGAGAACCTCCCTGCATATTGTGGCTCCCTCCATAACCATATGGAGGGAGTCATTGGAGAGACTGGGTGCAAGCGTTCACCTTTGTGCAGTGATTGTCAGTGTTTGCAGCACCTCAATGCTGTCAAACGCTGACAGAACAACTGTCAAACTCCATGTGGACGTGGTCCCTTTAAGGAAACCGGCTGATGACGAGTCATCAAAAGATGTTATCAGACCCACTTCCTGTTAATTGGCCGGGAAGCCTGCAGGACGGGCTTAACAAGGCCAATCAAGGAAAAATCACATCTTCAGAGCAATTGCAGCTGGGAGCAGGACTGGAACCCGAAAACCAGCTCCCCCGTCACCATCCCGCCTCCTCCATTAAATTCGTGGTCTTTGTGTCCTTCTCACAACTTGCTTTCCCACCTATCTTTGTATTGTCAGCAAATTTGGCTACAGTACACTCGGTCCCTTCATTCAAGTCATTAATAGAGATTGAAAATAGTTGAGGCCCCAGCACTGATCTCTGTGGCACCCCACTAGTTGCAGTTTGCCAACCTGAAATTTACCCATTTATCCCGACTCTCTGTTTTCTGTTAGTTAGCCAATCCTCTATCCATGCTAATATATTACCCCAAAACCATGAGCTCTTACCTTGTGCATTAACCTTTAATGTGGCATCTTATCAAATGCCTTTTGGAAATCCAAATACACTACACCTACTGGTTCCCCTTTATCCACCCTGCTCGTTATGTCCTCAAAGAACTCTAATAAATTTGTCAAACATGATTTCCCTTTCATGAAACCATGTTGACTCTGCTTGATTGTATTATGATTTTCTAAATGCCCTGCTATTACTTCCTTAATAATGGATTCCAGCATTTTCCTAATGACAGATGTTAGGCTAACTGGGCTATAGCTTCCTGCTTTCTGTCTCCCTCCTTTCTTGAATAGGGGCGTTGCATTTGCAGTTTTCCAATCCAATGGGACCTTTCCAGAGTCTAGGGAATTTTGGAAGATTACAACCAATGCATCCATTATCTCTGCAGCCACTTCTTTTAAAACCCTAGGATGCAGGCCATCAGGTCCAGGGGACTTGTCAGCCTTTAGTCCCATTAGTTTATCTAGTACTTTTTCTCTAGTGATAGTGATTGTTTTAAGTTCCTCCCTCCCCTTTGCCCCTTGATTTTCCACTATTATTGGGATGCTTTTAGTGTCTTCTACCATAAAGCCAGATACAAAATATTTGTTCAAAGTCTCTGCCATTTCCTTGTTTCCCATTAATAATTCTTCAGTCTCATTCTCTAAGACATTTACTTTAGCTACTCTCTTCCTTTTTAGAAACCTTTTTATATTGCTCTAACTGTCTGTTTTTATATTTCTTGCTAATTTATTCTCATATTCTATCTTCTCCTTTATTTCTTTTTAGTCATCCTTTGCAAGTTTCTAAAAATTTCTCAATCTTCTGGCCTACCACTAAACTTTGCAACATTGTATGCCTTTTCTTTCAATTTGCTACCCTCCTTAAGTTCCATAGTAAGCCACGGATGTTTCATCCTTCTCGTAGAGTCTTTCTTTCTCATTGGAATATATGTTTGTTAAGAGTTATGAAATATCTCCTTAAAAGTCTGCCACTGCTTATCTACTGTCTTACCTTTAAATCTATTTTCCCAGTCCACTTTAGCCAACCCTGTCTTCATACTTGCCTTTATTTAAGTTTAAGACACTAGTTCCAGACCCAAGTTTCTCACCCTCAAACTGAATGTGAAATTCTATCATGTTATGATCACTCTTCTCTTGAGGATCCTTTACTATGAGATCATTAATTAATCCTGTCTCATTACACATTACCAGATCTAAAATAACCTGTTCCCTGGTTGGTTCCACAATGTATTGTTTTAAGAAACTGTCCTAAATACACTCTATGAACTTGTCCTCAAGGCTACCTTTGCCAATTTGATTTGTCCAATCTATATGAAGATTAAAATCGCCTACGATTATTGCAGTTCCTTTCTTACAAACTCTCATTATTTCTTGATTTATACTCTGTCCCACAGTGTAGCTACTGTTAGGGTGCCTATAGATGACTCCCACCAATGACTTATTTCCCTTATTATTTCTAATCTCCACCCAAACTGATTCTACATTTTGATCATCCGAGCCAAGATCATTTCTCACTACTGTACTGATCTCATCCTTTATTAACAGAGCTACCCCACCTCCTTTCCCTTTCTGTCTATCATTCCAAAATGTCAAATACCCCTGAATATTCAGTTCTCAGCCCTGGTCATCTTGCAGCCACGTCTCTGTAATGGCTATCAGATCATAGAGTCATAGAGTTATACAGCACAGAAAGAGGGCCTTCGGCCCATCGTGCCTGCGCCGTCCATCAAGCCCTGTCCAATCTAATCCCATTTTCCAGCATTTGGTCCATAGCCTTGTATGCAATGGCATTTCAAGTGCTCATCCAAATGCTTCTTGAGTGTTGTGAGGGTTCCTGCCTCTACCACCCTTTCAGGCAGTGAGTTCCAGACTCCAACCACCCTCTGGGTGAAAAAGTTCCTCCTCAAATCCCCTCTAAACCTCCTGCCCCTTACATTGAATCTATGCCCCCTTGTTATTGACCCCCCTACTAAGGGGAAAAGTTCCTCTTTATCTACCCTATCTATGCCCCTCATCATTTTGTACACCTCAATCAGGTCCCCCCTCAGCCTTCTTTGCTCCAAGGAAAACAACCCCAGCCTGTTTAGTCTTTCTTCATAGCTGAGGCGCTCCATCCCAGGTAACATCCTGGTGAATCTTCTCTGCACCCTCTCCAAAGCAATCACATCCTTCCTATAGTGAGGCGACCAGAACTGCACACACTACTCCAGCTGTGGCCTTACCAGCGTTTTGTACAGCTCCATCATAACCTCTCTGCTCTTATATTCTATGCCTCGGCTAATGAAGGCAAGTATCCCATATGCCTTTTTAACCACCTTATCTACCTGTTCCGCTGCCTTCAGGGATCTATGTACATGTACACCAAGGTCCCTCTGACCCTCTGTGCTTCCTAGGGCCCTACCACTCATTGTGTATTCCCTTGCCTTATTTGTCCGTCCAAAATGCATCACCTCGCAATTTTCAGGGTTAAATTCCATTTGCCACTTTTCCGCCCATCTGATCAACCCGTTTATATCGTCCTGTAGGCTGAGGCTTTCCTCCTCGCAATTTACCACCCCACCAATTTTCGTGTCATCTGCGAACTTACTGATCATGCCTTTTACATTCTCATCCAAATAATTTATGTAGATCACAAACAGCAAGGGACCCAGCACCGATCCCTGAGGTACCCCACTGGACACAGGCTTCCAGTCACAAAAGCAACCTTCGACCATCACCCTCTGCCTCCTGCCACTCAGCCAGTTTAGGATCCAACGTGCCAAGGCACCCTGGATCCCATGGGCTCTTACCTTCTTGACCAGTCTCCTATGCGGGACTTTGTCAAAAGCCTTACTGAAGTCCATGTACACCACATCCACAGCATTTCCCTCATCCACACACCTTGTCACCCCCTCGAAAAATTCAATCAGATTGGTCAGACATGATTTACCCTTGACAATGCCATGCTGACTATCCCCGATTAATCCTTGCCTCTCCAAGTGGAGACTAATTTTGTCCCTCAGAATTTTTTCCAATAATTTCCCTACCACAGATGTTAGACTCACTGGCCTGTAATTCCCTGGTTTATCCCTGCTACCCTTCTTGAATAATGGTACTACGTTAGCTGTTCTCCAGTCCTCTGGTACATCCCCTGTGGCCAGAGAGGTTCTGAAAATTTGTGTCAGAGCCCCTGCAATCTCCTCCTTTGCCTCACACAGCAGCCTGGGATACATCTCGTCCGGGCCTGGGGATTTATCCACTTTTTGGCCTGCTAAAACCGCTAGTACCTCCTCCCTCTTGAAGCTAATATGTTCAAGTATATCACAGTCCCCTTGCCCGATTTCTCTGTCTACATCGTCTTCCTCCATAGTGAACACAGATGCAAAAAATTCATTTAAAACCCTGCCTACATCATCTGGCTCTACACACAGATTGCCACTTTGGTCCCTAATGGGCCCTACCCTTTCCCTGGTTATCCTCTTGCCCTTAATATACTTATAAAACATCTTAGGATTTTCCTTTATTTTGCTCGCCAGTGTTATTTCATGGCCCCTCCTCGCTCTCCTAATTTCTTTTTTAAGTATGCCCCTGCACTTTTTATACTCCTCTAGGGCTTCCTCCGTCTTTAGTCTTTTGTAACTGCCAAAAGCCCCCCTTTTTTTCCTAATGCATTTTTGTATATCCCTTGTCATCCAAGGTTCCCTTTGCTTGTTGGTACCACCCTTGACCTTTACGGGAACATGTTGGCGTTGTACTCTCTCTATTTCCCTTCTGAAAGTCTCCCACTGCTTTGATGTGGATTTTCCTATAAGTAGCTGCTCCCAGTCCACTTTGGCCAGATCCTGCCTTATCATATTAAAATCGGCCTTCCCCCAATTTAGAACCCTTATTTCCGGGCCGTCTTTGTCTTTTTCCATGACCACCTTAAATCTCACCGAATTATGGTCACTGTCGCCAAAATGCTCTCCTACTGACACTTCCACCACTTGCCCGGCTACATTCCCTAGAATTAGGTCCAGTACCGCCCCCTCTCTTGTAGGACTTTCTACACGCTGGCTCAAAAAGCTCTCCTGGATGCACTTTAAGAATTCTGCACCCTCTAAGCCTTTCACACTCTGACTATCCCAATTAATATTGGGGAAGTTGAAATCCCCCGCTATTATTACCCTATTATTTTCGCACTTCTCTGAGATTTGCCTACATATCTGTTCCTCTATCTCCCCCTGACTGTTTGGGGGCCTATAGTACACTCCCAGCAAAGTGCTTGCCCCCTTTTTGTTTTTAAGTTCTACCCATATGGCCTCATTAGAGGAACCCGCTAATATATCATCCCTCCTTACAGCAGTAATTGACTCCTTAATTAATATTGCAACACCCCCTCCCCTTTTACACCCCCCTCTGTCTCGCCTGAAGATTCTATACCCCAGAATATTGAGCTGCCAGTCCTGACCCTCCCTCAACCATGTCTCCGTGATAGCAACAATATCGTACTCCCATGTGTTCAACAACAACTTCAGTTCATCCACCTTATTTGCAAGACTCCTTGCATTAAAATAAATGCCTTCCAGCCTTGCCATATTCCCTTTTGCCTTCACATATTTGCTCTGCCTTCCCAGCTGACTTGTTTTTTCCTCCGTATTTGGCTGTAATTCACCCCCTACTATAGCTCCACTCTGTATCCCATCCCCCTGCCAAGTTAGTTTAAACCCCCCCCAACAGTGCTAGCAAACCTCCCCGCAAGGATATTGGTCCCCCTCTGGTTCAGGTGTAAACCGTCCAACTTGTACAAGTCCCACCTTTCCCAGAAGCAGACCCAGTGATCTAGGAAACTAAAGCCCTCCCTCCTGCACCAACTCTTTAGCCACGCATTCATCTGTTCTATCTTCCTATTCCTATACTCACTGGCACGTGGCATCGGGAGTAATCCAGAGATTACAACCTTTGAGGTCCTGCTCTTTAATCTTCTACCTAGCTCCCTAAATTCTTGCTGCAGGACCTCATCCCATTTATTTCTATTTGTGCCGTCAATTGATCTATCTTGTTACGAATGCTGCATGCATTCAGATAAAGAGTCTTTAATGTTGTTTTTTTACCATTTTTTCCTACTCTGACCCTATTTGCTGATGCACTCTCATGCTTGTACGTTCTGTCCCTTCCTGTCACACTCTGGTTATGATAACCCCTATCGCTACCCTGCACTATTGCCTTGTCCTTTCTCTTTAACTTTCTAAGTTTCCCCTCATCTGAACCCTCCCCCCAATTATTTAGTTTAAAGCCCTATCTATAGCCCTAGTTATTCAATTCGCCAGGACACTGGTCCCAGCATGGTTCAAGTGAAGCCCGTCCCAACGGAACAGCTCCCTCTTTCCCCAGTACTGGTGCCAGTGCCCCATGAATTGAAACCCATTTCTCCCACACCAATCCTTGAACCACAAATTCAACTCTCTGATCTTATTGACTCTATGCCAATTAGCTCGTGGCTCAGGTAGTAATCCAGAAATTATTTCCTTTGTGGTTCTGCTTTTTTATTTAGCCCCTAGCTGCTCATACTCCCTCAGCAGAACCTCTTTCTTTGTCCTACCTATGTCATTGGTACCTACGTGGGACCCTTGCCCTCCCACTCGAAGTTCTTCTCCATCCCCAAGGAGGTGTCCTTAACCCTGGCAGGCAACACAGCCTTCGGACTCTCACTCTCGGCTGCAGAGAACAGTATCTATCTGCCTAACTGTACTGTCCCCTACCACTACTACATTCCATTTTACTCCCACAACTTGAATGGCCCCCTATACCATGGTGCTGTGTTCAGTTTGCTCATCCTCCCTGCAGTCCCTGCTCTCGTTCACACAGGCTGCAAGTACCTCATAACTGTTGGACAAGTGCAAGGTCTGAAGCTCCTCCAATGCTGCCTTCTGGATCCCCATACCTGCCTCACTTGTAGTCATACCCTCCTGTCCCTGACCACGGAACAAATCTGAAGTATTTACATAGAAACATAGAAACATAGAAGATAGGAGCAGGAGTAGGCCATTCGGCCCTTTGAGCCTGCTCCGCCATTCAATGAGATCATGGCTGATCATCCAAATTTAATCTAAAGGATGTGACTGCCTCCTGGAACAAAGTGTCCAGGTAACTTTCTCCCTCCCTGATGCATCGCAGTGTCCGAAGCTCGGACTCCAGCTCATCAACTCTGAGCCGAAGTTCCTCGGGCTGCAGACACTTACCGCAGATCTGGTTGCTATGGATCACACTGGGGTCCACCAGCTCCCACATGCTACAGCTGCAACACAGCACCTGCCCTGCCAGCTCTATTGTATTTTATTTAACTAATTAGGTTTTCAAGTTTTGAAATACTCAATTGTCTATTAATAGTTTTTGATCTAGGTAATAACCTTGTTTAATTTATTAAATTTAGTTATATGCTTTAGGGGCTAGATTTTCAGTTGCTTGCGCCAGCAGTTAGCGCCTTAAGAGAAGTGATTTTTGGGCGCTATTCGTGTAGCGCCCGGGCGCAGCGCAGTTTGCGCCCCGCCCCAAATTAAGTTGGCCGTTAGCGCCGGCGCAAAGTTTAGCGGCCGCCCGGATGCGCGCGCAGAAAATGATGTCACATCCTCGTGCAACGCCCTTTGGCCGCCCCGATTCCAAACTTCAGTCGGACCGCCCCATTGTGCGGCTGGCGTCCAGAGCGTTTGTAAAATGGAACGCAACACACCCTGGGGAGCGCAAATTAAAGGGCACTCCTCCTGCACTATAAACGGCAGTCTGCATGTGTTGTGTGGAAGGATCCACTGTGTTGTTGTGAACGGTGTATTTATGTTTCCGGCCACCACCACCACCACCACCACCTCCTCCTCCTCCTCCTCCTCCTCCTCCTCCTCCTCCTCCTCCTCCTCCTCCCTTCCCCTTTAAGAGCTCACTGGCACCAGAGTGTCCGCCGTGCGCTGCGCCCGAGCTCGGGCGCTGCGCTCTGCACCGCCGGCTTAGCGCCTAAAGATAGTAGTGGAACGCCTCTTTTAGCGCTCCACCAACCTCTTAGGGCGAAGCCACTGAATTTCCAGCAACGGGGCGCTACTTTGGGGCGGGCGCTAACTTCGGGCGGGCGCTAAGGTTAGCGCCCCAAAACTGTCTATACTGAAAATCTAGCCCTAGGTCTTTACTGTAACTTAGCCCACAGTCCTAATTTAACCCTAATAAGATCATGGCTGATTTTCTACCTCAACTCCAACTTCCTGCACTATCCCCATATAACTTAATATCCAATAATCTATCAATCTCTGCCTTGAATATACTCAACGACTGAGCATCCACAGCTCACTGGGCTAGAGAATTCCAAAGATTCACCACCCTCTGAGTGAAGAAATTTCTCCTCATCTCAGTCCTAAATGGGCGAACCCTTATTCTGAGACTGTGACCCCTGGTTCTAGACTCCCCAGCCAGGGGAAACATCTTCCCTGCATCTGCCCTGTCAAGCCCTGTAAGAATTTTATATGTTTCAATGAGATCACCTCTCCTTCTTCAAAATTCTAGGGAATATAAGCCTCGGGGGAAAAATTCAGTTGGTTTGCGCCTCCCATTAGCACCTTAAGAGGGCGCTAATGAGGAACAAAGCAACTAGCGCCCGTGCGCGGCGATGTTTGTGCCACTCACGAAATTAACTAGACATTTTGCAGCGGCGCTAAACACTACCACCACGATCTCCTACGCCGGCAGATCGTGATGTCAGTCGAGTGCGCAACGCCCCGGTAGCGCCCCGGACCGGATATTAGAAACATAGAAACATAGAAGATAGGAGCAGGAGTAGGCCATTTGGCCCCTCGAGCCTGCTCCGCCATTCAATGAGATCATGGCTGATCATCCAAATTCAGTACCCTGTCCCTGCCTTCTCCCCATATCCCTTGATCCCTTTAGCCTTAAGAAATATATCCAACTCCTTCTTGAATATATTTAATGAACTGGCCTCCACTGCCTTCTGTGGCAGAGAATTCCACAGGTTCACCACTCTCTGGGTGAAGAAATTCCTCCTCATCTCAGTCCTAAATGGCTTACCCCTTATCCTTAGACTATGACCCCTAGTTCTGGGCTCCCCGGCCATTGGGAACATCCTTCCTGCATCTAGTCTGTCCAGGCCTGACAGAATTTTATAGGTTTCGATGAGATCCCCTCTCAATCTTCTAAACTCCAGTGAGTACAAGCCCAATCGACCCAATCTCTCCTCATATTGAGTGGCGCCCCCTGCCTTACCACCTGCTGCTAGCAACGTCAGGTTGAGGGGAGCGTTTTGCAGTCAGGAAGGGACTGGGGGAGCGCTATTTAAAGGCCGCTTCCTGCCTTTTTTTGTTAGTGACATTTTTGCACCATGCATTCTGAGAGAGAGAGAGAGAGAGACTTCTAGAGAGATTCAACGCTGTGTGAAGGAGTTTTGGGTACTGAGCAGCACTTTGCAGGTTCATTTTGATTTGCCCTTCCTTGTATCGATTTAGAAGAGACTGTGGGGGCTGCACTCTGAGCTCTTTCCCTGGGTCTCTCCATTGTTCTTTCCAGCAGATTTGATGTACAGGTCTCTCCAGGCCGAGATTCAAGGCTGCAATGAGCAGGATGTGGATGGAGAGCAAGATCAACCCTCCCCTTTAAGAACTGGCCATGCCATTGTGTCTGTGTTCCATTGCTGACTGACATCACATGAGCTTCACCAGCACTCTGAGGTAGTGCCTCGCTCCTCGGCCTTTGCGCCTTAAGACAGGTGTGAAGTGCCTAATTTAGCGCTCCAATCACCTCCAGGGGTGATAAAAGCCAAATTTGCAGTTGGAGGCGATAATTAGCGCCAGGCGCTAATCTTTGCGCCCGGCCGATAATTGCGCCCCAAATGGGGCGATACTGAATTTCTCCCCCCTAATCTCTTCAATCTTTCCTCATAGGACAATTGCCCCATCCCAGGAATCAGTTTGGTGAAGCTTTGTTGCAAATAAGGTAAATAAGGCAAGTATATCCTTCCTTAGGTAAGGAGACCAAAACTGTACACAGTACTCCAGGTGTGGTCTCACCACGCCCTATATAATTGCAGTAAGGCTTCTTTATTCTTGTATGCCAATCCTTTTGTAATAAAGGCTAACATACCACTTGCTTTCCTAATTGCTTGCTGTACCCACATGTTAAATTTCAGTGATTTGTGTATGAGGACACCCAGGTCCTTTTGAACAGCAACATTTCCCAATAGATACCGTTCTCTCACCATTTAAAAAATATTCTGCTTTTCTACTTTCCCTACTAAAGTGGATAACTTCACATTTCTCCACATTATATTTCATCTGCCAAGTTCTTGCCCACTCAGTTAATTTGTCTACATCTCTTTGCAGCCTCTTTGCATCCTCCTCGCTGCTTACTTTCCCACCCAGCTAACTTGGATATATCACACTTGGTCCCCTTATCTAAGTCATTGATATAGATTGTAAATGGCTGAGGCCCCAGCACTGATCCTTGTAGTACCCCACTAGTTACAGCCTGCCAACCCGAAAATTACCCATTTATTCACAGTCTGTGTTTTCTGTCCATTAACAAATCCTCAATCATATTACCCCCAATCCCACGAGCCCTAATTTTGTTTAATAACCTCTTGTGTGGCATGTTATTGAATGATTTTTGAAAATCCAAATGCTCTACATCCACTGCTTCCCCATTATCTACCCTGCTAGTTACAACCTAAAACAACTCTTAACAGATTTGTCAAACATGATTTCCCTTTCATAAATCCATGTTGACTCTGCCCAATCATATTGTGATTTTCTAAGTGCCCTGTTACCACGTCCATAATAATAGATTCTATTATTTTCCACACTACTGATGACTGGCTAACTGTTCTATATTTCCCTGATTTCTCTCTCCCTCCTTTCTTGAATAGTGGGGTTATATTTGCTACCTTTTTAATCTAAGGGGACCCTTCTAGAATCTTGGGAATTTTGGAAGATCAAAACCGATGCATCCACTATCTCTGCAGATACCTCTTTTAAAACCATAGGATGTAGACCATCAGGTCCATGGAATTTGTCGGATTTTAGTCCCATTAATTTCTCCAGTACTCTTTACTAATACTAATTATGATTTTTTTTTTTTAATTGCCATTGCTTACCTACCGTCATATCTTTTAATCTAGTTTCCCAACCTACCTTAGCCAACTCACCTCTCATACCTACATAGTTTTCTTTGTTCAGATTTAAGACCCTATTTTCAGATTTAATGAAATCACTCTCAAACTCCACATAAAATTGTATCATATTATGATCGCTACTCCCCAGAGGCTCCTTTACTACAAGGTTATTAATTAACCCTGTCTCATTGCACAATACTAGATCTAAAATAATCTGTTCCCTAGTTCATCCCTCGACATACTGATCTGAAAAACTATCTTGAATACATTCCATGAACTCATCCTCTGCACTATTACTGCAAATTTGGTTTGGTTTTTATGAAAATTAAAATCCCCCATGATTACTCTAATACATGTTCCTCTAATTTCCTGATTTATACTGTGCCTGATACTACAGCTACTGTTATGGGTCTAAAAACTAGTCCCACCAGTGTTTTCTGCCCCTTTCTGTTTCTTAGCTCCACTCAAAGTGATCCTACATTTTGTTTTTTTCCGAGCTAAGACCCTTTCTCTCTGTTGTCTTTATCCAGTCCTTTATTATCAGGGCTAACCCCTTCCTTTTCCACTCTGCCTATCTCTTCTAAAAGTCAAGTATCCTGGAATATTTAGTTCCCAACCGTGGTCACTTTGCAACTACGTCTCTAAAATGGCTATTAGATCAAATAACTATGCTATTTCTATCTGCTATTAATTCATCTGTTTTGTTGCGAATGCTTCGTGCATTCAGACATAGGTACAAACAAACTATTAAAAAGAATGAAGTTGAGAACTGATGTCAGGGAGCACACCTTCACACACTGGGGTCTATTCTGACTTGTGGGTGACTGACCGGCAGAATGCACTGGCCAGCCATACATTCCAGCTGTGAAGATGCTCATTGAAATCTGGCAGACAAGCTGCCAGGTGTCCAACATGCATTCCGGTGAGGCTTCAAAATCAGGTCGGGGTAGCCGCCAGCAAGGTAACTTGTGGGGCGCTGGTGGTCATGATTGGGGGGGGGGTGCGGGTCCATCGCGGACGGTTGGGGTACGGGGTCAGGTTATTTTTGTGGGCCCTGGAGGAGCACTCCTGGTTTCCAAACAATAACACAAATGAAATATATGATGAGCAAACAGTTAATCTCACCTTGACACAAAGTGAAGTAATAAATAATACCTCCTCCAGAGAAATGTTCTTGCTCTTGTTGTTGGTGAAGTCAAAACAACAGCTCTATGTCTGTCCTTGGACTTTATATAAATGTACTGCAATAAAAATAACAAGGTGGGGCAAAAATACAACTTCAGTATCTCAAAACATCTATCTGTGTTGGGCTTGTGCTGGAAACCACACTAACATCATTTAAAGCTGTTGGAGACAGATGTGCTGAACAATGTTTAAATTTAAATAATGCAGGGAGCATTAAGAGTATTTTTATAAGTTGAGTAAAAGCTACGCAAGAGTTGCGGATATTCACAAATGAAATATCTTGTATTAAATCATACCACATCAGCATTTGAGTGGCTCTTATATTCTGCTTCTGCATTACTTTTTTCGTGACCGGTTTATTTCCGTAAACTGCAGTGGTCACCAGCCAAGGTCACTCTTTTGCCTCCAAAGAACTGAACCCATGCAGTCTAATGGGATGTTTACAACCTGGGTCACGTCTCAGGCTTCCAGTATAAATAATACATCCTATTTTTCCGACAGTAGACATCATACTTAATGGAGTGTGATGATGTGCTTTCAAGGGCACAACATGAAGAGGCCTTTTGAAATGAAAGGAAAACAAAAGCTTGTATGTTTTTGGCCCTGTTACCAGTTGTGTAGCATGAACCTATGTCAGAAAGATGATGTAATATATCACAATTCTATGTCATTTAGGGGTTAGGGCAGGCTGCAGAACTGAAGGGAAAGCACAGAGTGACAGAACTTTTTATTCTGAGAAAAGCAATCTAACTAGTTAGAAAGGATGGTCTACATTAGCATCTTGGATTTTTTTAACTGAGAAAGACCAGTGGACCAGTTGGATGTCACTTGAATTGATATATAAAAAATAGCATAACGGCATTGCAAGATTATAGACCCCTTGGAGCTTCAATGTCCACGTATACCAGAAATGGATAGAATCATAGAAACATAGAAGATAGGAGCAGGAGTAGGCCATTCGGCTGATTATCCAAATTCAGTACCCCGTTCCTGCCTTCTCTCCATATCCCTTGAACCCTTTAGCCTTAAGAAATATATCCAACTCCTTCTTGAATATATTTAATGATTTGGCCTCTGCTGCCTTCTGTGGTAGAGAATTCCACAGGTTCTCCACTTTCTGGGTGAAGAAATTCCTCCTCATCTCTGTCCTAAATGGCTTACCCCTTATCCTTAGACTGTGACCCCTGGTTCTGGACTCCCCGACCATTGGGAACATCCTCCCTGCATCTTGTCTGTCTAGTCCTGTTAGAATTTTATAAGTTTCAATGAGATCCCCTCTCATTCTTCTAAACTCCAGCGAGTATAAGCCCAATCGACCGAATCTCTCTTCATACGTCATTCCTGCCATCCCAGGTATCAGCCTGGTGAATCTTCGCTGCACTCCCTCCATGGCAAGAACATCCTTTCTCAGATAAGGTGACCAAAACTGCACACAATACTCAAGATGTGGTCTCACCAAGGTCCTGTACAACTGCAGCTAGACATCCTTGTTCCTGTACTCAAACCCTCTCGCTATGAAGGCCAACATACCATTTGCCTTCTTAACCGCCTGCTGCACCTGCATGCTTACCTTCAGCGACTGGTGCTCAAGGACACCCAGGCCTCGTTGCACTTCCCCTTCTCCCAATCTATTGCCATTCAGATAATAATCTGCCTTCCCGTTTTTGAAACCAAAGTGGATAACCTTGCATTTATCCACGTTATATTGCATCTGCCATGCTTCTGCCCAATCACCCAACCTGTCCAAATCATACTGGAGTTTCTCGGCATCCTCCTCACAGCACACACGCCCACCCAGCTTTGTGTCGTCTGCAAACTTGGAGATATTACATTTAGTTCCCTCATCTAGATCATTAATAAATATTGTGAATAGCTGGGGTCCAAGGACCGATCACTGCGGTACCCCACTAGTCACTGCCTGCCACTCGGAAAAAGACCCATTTATTCCAACTCTTTGCTTTCTGTCTGCCAACCAGTTCTCTATCCAAGTCAATACCTTGCCCCCAATCCCATGTGCCTTAACTTTACACGCTAATCTCTTATGCGGGACCTTATCGAAAGCCTTTTGAAAGTCCAAATACACCACATCCACTGGTTCTCCCTTATCTATTTTACCAGTTACATCCTTTTGTAAATCCATGTTGACTTTGTCCGATCCTGTCACTGTTTTTCAAGTGCTCTGCTATTACATCTTTTATAATGGACTCTAGCATTTTCCCCACTACCGATGTCAGGCTTACCGGTCTGTAATTCCCCATTTTCTCTCTACCACCTTTTTTGAATAGTGGGTTAACATTAGCTACCCTCCAATCCACGGGTACTGTTCCAGAGTCTATCGAATGTTGGAAGATGACCAGCAATGCATCTACTATTTCGATCTATGTCATTGGTACTGATATGGACCATGACCTCTGGCTGTTCACCCTCCCCCCTTAGAATGTCCTGCAACTGCTCAGTGACGCCCTTGACCTTGGCACCAGGGAGGTAACATACCATCCTGGAGTCACGTCTGTGGCCACAGAAACGCCTGTTTGTTCCCCTAACTATTGAATCCCCTCTCACTATTGCATTATTGACCTTCCTCCTCCCCCCGTACAGCTGAGCCACCCGTGGTGTCGTGGTCTTGGCTCTTGCTGCACTCCCTTTAAGAATCATCGCTCTCACCAGTATTCAATACCGGTTGAAAAGTGAGATACACTCAGGGGACTCCTGCACTACCTGCCTCATCCCCATTGTCTGTCTGATGGTCACCCATTCCCTCTCTTCATGCATACTCTTAAACTGCGGGATGACCACCTCCTGAAACGTGCTATCCACGTAGCTCTCAACCTCGTGGATGCAATGCAGTGACTCCAGCCGCTGCTCAAGCTCAGAAACCCGGAGCTCGTGATCCTCCAGCTGATGACACTTGCTGCATATGTGGTTATCCAGGACATGAGAAGCATCCTGGAATTCCTACATGGCACAGGATGTGCATTCGACGGGACTGAGGTGCCCTGCCATGCCTCTATATATTAGACTACTAAATAAACTTCTTCGTTTAACCCACTGACCTAATGTAGAGAGAAAAAGACAAAGGGGGAATAATTGAGTCGCATCCTCTTTGGGGCGCTAACTTCGCCGGGGCGGTACTTTTAGCGCCCCCAAAAAATTAGTGCCCCCGTGGCCAAAATTCATCGGTAGCACCCCAAGAGGGAAGCAGGGTGCTACTGGAAGTGCCCCACCTCCCTCTTGGGGCGCTGTGAGGGAATATCGCAGCGCCACGTGCCGCGGTATTGCAGGCCTTCCTTCCCTTCTTAAAGGGGAGGGGCCTTGCGCAGTGCAACCTGAGGCCCAGCTGGGCCACTGGAATCAAAGTGCCGGCAAAAGAGACCTGCACTCAAGAGAAGTGCCGGGCTCATGGGGCACAGCCAGCACTCCATGGGTGGGGGTGCTCAGGAGGCCAGGGACGGCAACGGAGGCAGGTGCTGGCAGGCGGCCAGCAACAAAAATGGCTGCCCGGCACCTTGCCTTTAATTAATGCCGCCCCGGCTGCAGGTAGGCCCCCCTGACCCTGTCGGACATAGTGTCTGGTGGTAAGTCAGGGGCGCTACCGAAAATCGTGGCCAGGTCGCTGCGCACGGCGATGATGACATCGCCGGCAGCGCAGCACTGCGGGGCGCTAATGGTTACCGCCACCACTAACCTCCCACTGAATTTTGCACGAGGCATTGGTGGCGCCGTGCTGCGCCCAGGCACTAGTTGCGTTGCACCCCATTAGCGCCCTCTTAGGGCGCTAACGGGAGGCGTAACGCAACCGAATTTCTTCCCCAAAGTTTATACTCACCAACCAATCACCTACCTGCTGTCCTGTGACATCACTCCTTGATTGTTTAGTTTGTTTAGCTGAATATATACTGCCGGCTCCGCTGCTGCTGCCTCCCGCTCAGGTCCGCGCTCTGTTGATGTATACTGAAGTCTAGCTATTAGACAGTTTTCATTTAGATTAATATCAATTTTTTCAAATCTGTGGTAGCAATGTTTTTCTTTCATTAATCTGGCAGTTTATTATTATCAACATATCATTTGAGATATAGTTATACATGAATTTAAACAAAACACTATGGGGGAGAAATTGGGTACCTTTGCGCCTCCCGTTATCGCCTCCAGGGGGCGATAATGGGGCGCTAACCACATACCGCCCAGGTGTGGCGAGAATATCACCTCCCGCTAAATTCAGCAGGAGGTTTGCGGCAGCGGGATGGCGTTGCGCACCGATCTTCTTCGCCCGGAGATCATGACGTCATTGCCGTACGCATCGCCCTGGTAGCGGCCCGGACCTGAACTTCGGGTTTGCCCCCTGCAGCATCTCTGGACGAAAATACCGGCAGCTGCAGGAGGCGTTCATCGGGAGGCCAGGCATTTTAGGGGCCATACTTAAGGGTGAGGTGGCCGAGTTAAGTGCCTAAATTTTTGAAATCGTTTTGGTCATTTTTTCTTTCTTCTCCTGGGCCGTGATTGATCAGCCCGGCACAATCGCGGCCGCCATCGTGGACCAGCTAACTGGTCCCAATGCAGAGCCTGCAGTGATGGCCCTTCCCTTTAAGGGAGGGAAGGAGCCTCGGAATGCGTCAGCGCTGCACGGCCCATTGCGCATAATGAATTTCACCCCCCATAATTTTCTAATCACATATGCACATAGGAGCAGGAGTAGGCCATTCAGATCCTTGAGCCTGTTCCTCCATTTAGTTAGATCATGGCTGATTTGTATCTTAACTCCATTTACCTGCCTTTGATCCATATCCATTGATATCCTTACCTAATAAAAATCTGTTGATCTCAGTCTTAAAAATTTCAATTGACCCAGCATCCACAGCCTTCTGGGGGGGAGACTTCCATATTTCCACTACCATTTGTGTGTAAAAGTGCTTCCTGATTTCACTTCTGAAGGGCCCATGTCTAATTTTAAGAATGTGCTCCCTTGTTCTGCATTCCCCCAGCACAGGAAATAGCTTCTCTGTATCTACTCTCCTGAATCCTTTTATCATTTTAAGCACCTCAGTGTTTTAATATAGTTTCTTTGCATTAGTTTTATACTATCTCTCATCTCTTTTGTTGACCAAGGTTGTTTAATTACACAAGTGGAGCTCCTGCCCTTTAGAGGTGTGTACAGGCGTTGTATTGTACTAAATACTCCTTTGAACATTTTCCACTCCCGTTAACAGTTCTGCCCAGTTTATTGTGGTCCATTTCTCTCTCATCCCTTCAAAATCAGCCTTTCCTAAATTTAAAACCTTGATTTGTGACGCATACTTCTCCCTCTCAAATCTTCTCCCTCTCAAACCTAATATATAATTCAATCAGGTTATGGTCACTGTTATCTAGGTATACTATTACTGTTAGATTGTTAACTAATTCACGCTCATTACTCATTACTTAATCTAGTATGGCCTGTCCTCTTTTTGATTCAAGAACATATTGTTCCAGAAAACTGTCTTGAATGCACTCAAAGGGAACAGTAGCATCATGGTTATGTTACTGGACTAGTAATCTAGAGGCCTAAACTAAAAATCCCAGCAGGACAGCTGGGGAATTTAAATTCAGTTAATTAAATAAATCTGAAATGAAAAGCTAGCATCAATAATGTGACCATGAAATTATCAGATTGCTGTAAAAACCTAACTGGTTCACTAATGCCCTTTAGGGAAGAAATTCTGCCGTCCTGACTCCAAACCCACAGCAATGTGGTTGACTCTTAACTGCCCTCTGAAATGGCCGAGTAAGCCTCTCAGTTGTAACAATCCGCTACAGAAAACAATAATAATAATAAAACCGGATGGACCACCGGCTACAGCCATGACAATGGCAC
This sequence comes from Somniosus microcephalus, assembly GCF_052327205.1. Taxonomy (NCBI): domain Eukaryota; kingdom Metazoa; phylum Chordata; class Chondrichthyes; order Squaliformes; family Somniosidae; genus Somniosus; species Somniosus microcephalus. The sequence continues at coordinate 65,818,772 of NC_140996.1, read as the reverse complement.
ACCAGCATGTCGACCCTGCAAAGTCCTCCTCACCATCCGGGGACTTGTGCTAAAAGTGGGAGAACTGTCCTACAGACTATTCAAGCAATTAGTCAAGCCTGACATAGTCATACTCACAGAATCATACCTTGCAGCCAATGTCCCAAACTCCTCCATCACCATCCCTGGGTATGTCCTGTCCCACGGGCAGGACAGACACACCAGAGATGGTGGCACAGTGGTATACAGTCAGGAAGGAGTGGCCCTGGGAGTCCTCACTGCTACCAATGCCATTGGCTCCGGACCCCATGAAGTCTCATGACTTCAGGTCAAGTCAAGCATGGACAAGGAAACCTCCTGCCGATTACCACCTACTGCCCTCAGCTGATGAATCAGTACTCCTCCATGTTGTACACCACTTAGAAGAAGCACTGAGAGTAGCAAGGGCACAGAATATACTCTGGACAGGGGACGTTAATGTTCATCACCAGGAATGGCTCAGTAGCACCACTACTGACAGAGCTCGCCGAGTCCTGAAGGACATAGCTGCCAGTCTGGGCCTGTGACAGTGGGCGAGAGAACCAACACAAGTGAAAAACCTACTTGACCTCGTCCTCACCAATCTACCTGCTGCAGATGTATCTGTCTATGATAGCATTGGTAGCAGTGACCACCGCACAGTCATTGTGGAGACGAAGTCCCGTCTTCACACTGAAGACACCCTCCATCATGTTGTGTGGCACTACCACCGTGCTAAATGGGATAGATTCAGAACAGATCTAGCAGCTCAAAACTGGACATTCATGAGGCGCTGTGGGCCATCAGCAGCAGCAGAATTGTATTCCACCACAATTTGTAACCTCATGGCCCGGCATTTCCCTCACTCTACCATTACCATCAAGCCAGGGGACCAACCCTGGTTCAATAAGGAGTGTAGAAGAGCATGCCAGGAGCAACACCAGGCGTACCTAAAAATGCAGTGCCAACCTGGGGAAGCTGCAACACAGGACAACATGCATGCTAAAAAGCGGAAGCAGCATGCTATAGACAGAGCTAAGCCATCCCACAATCAACGGATCAGATCAAAGCTCTGCAGTCCTGCCACATTCAGTTGTGAATGGTGGTGGATCATTAAACAACTAACGGGAGGGGGAGGCTCCATGAATATCCACATCCTCAATAATGGTGGAGCCCAGCACATGAGTGCAGAAAGCAAAGCTGAAGCATTTGCAACCATCTTCAGCCACACCATCACAGAAGCCAGTCTTCATCCAATTCGATTCACTCCACGTGATATCAAGAAACAGCTGAGCGCACTGGATGCAGCAAAGGCTATGGGCCCCGACAACATCCCGGCTGTCGTGCTGAAGACTTATGCTCCATAACTAGCCGCGCCTCTAGCCAAGCTGTTCCAGTACAGCTATAACACTGGCATCTATCCAAAAATGTGGAAAAGTGCTCAGGTATGTCCTGTCCACAAAAAGCAGGACAAATCCAACCCGGCCAATTACCACCCCATCAGTCTACTCTCAATCATCAGCAAAGTGATGGAAGGTGATGATTGATGTCATCGACAGTGCTATCAAGCAGCACTTACTCACCAATAACCTGCTCACTGATGCCCAGTTTGGGTTACGTCAGGACCACTCGGCTGCAGACCTCATTACAACCTTGGTCCAATTATGGACAAAGGAGCTGAATTCCAGAGGTGAGGTGAGAGTTACTGCCTTTGACATCAAGGCAGCATTTATAGAAGATAGGAGAATGAGTAGGCCATTTGGCCCCTCGAGTCTGCTCCGCCATTCAATGAGATCATGGCTGATCATCCAAGTTCAGCACCCTGACCCTGCCTTCTCCCCATATCCCTTGATCCCTTGAGCCCTAAGAAATATATCTAACTCCTCCTTGAATATATTTAATGAATTGGCTTCAACTGCCTTCTGTGGTAGAGAATTCCACAGGTTCCCCACTCTCTGGATGAAGAAATTCCTCCTCATCTCTGTCCTAAATGGCTTAGCTCTTATCCTTAGACTGTGACCCCTGGTTCTGGACTCCCCGGCCATCGGGAACATCCTTCCTGCATCTAGTCTGTCTAGTCCTGTTAGAATTTTATAAGTTTCAATGAGATCCCCTCTCATTCTTCTAAACCCCAGTGAGTATAAGCCCAATCAACCCAATCTCTCCTCATACATCATTCCTGCCATCCCAGGTATCAGTCTGGTGAATCTGCGCTGCACTCCCTCCATGGCAAGAAAATCCTTCCTCAGATAAGGTGACCAAAACTGCACACAATACTCAAGATCTGCTCTCACCAAGGCCCTGTACAACTGCAGCAAGACATCCTTGTTCCTGTACTCGAACCCACTCACTACAAAGGCCAACATACTATTTGCCTTCTTAACCACCTGCTGCACCTGCATGCTTACCTTCAGCGACTGGTGCACAAGGACACCCAGGTCTCATTGCGCTTCCCCTTCGCCCAATCTATTGCCATTCAGATAATAATCTGCCTTCCTGTTTTTGCTACCAATGTGGATAACCTCGCATTTATCCACATTATACTGCATCTGCCATGCATCTGCCCAATCACCCAACCTGTCCAAATCATACTGGAGTTTCTCGGCATCCTCCTCACAGCACACACACCCACCCAGCTTTGTGTCGTCTGCAAACTTGGAGATATTACATCTACCCGGCTACCGACCATAGAGCACATATACCAGAAACGCTGTTTACGGAGGTCACGGACCATCATCAAAGACCCTACCCACCCCAGCCACAGTCTGTTCACCCTCCTGCCATCTGGGAGGCGCTACAGATGCATTCGCACCCGTACGACCAAATTTAGGAACAGCTTCTTTCCCAGGGCTGTCATCCTACTGAACTCCACAAATAAACTCTAAAGCCTGCACATCTGCCAATGCACTTTATTATGGTTATGTTTATGTTAATGTATTACAAGCCAAATGTATGTTGAATGTTTAAATGTCTTAATCTAAATGTACATTCTCGGGAGCCGCAAGCCTACATTACGTTGTACTGCACTTGTGCACTAACAATGACAATAAAGTTGATTATTATTATTATTATTATTATAGTTCCCTTGTCTAGATCATTAATATATATTGTGAATAGCTGGGGTCCTAGGACCGATCCCTGCGGTACCCCACTAGTCACTGCCTGCCACTCGGAAAAAGACCCGTTTATTCCAACTCTTTGCTTCCTGTCTGCCAACTAGTTCTCTATCCAAGTCAGTACCTTGCCCCCAATCCCATGCGCCTTAACTTTACATGCTAATCTCTTATGCGTGACCTTATCAAAAGCCTTCTGAAAGACCAAATACACCACATCCATTGGTTCTCCCTTATCTATTTTACCAGTTACATCCTCAAACCAGTAGATTAGTCAAGCACGATTTACCTTTTGTAAATCCATGTTGATTTTTCCGATCTTTGTTGAATCCTTTGTTGAATCCTAAGCTGCTCCCAATCCTCAGGTTTGCTGCTTTTTCTGGCCAATTTATATGTCCTCTCCTTGGACCTTATGCTATCCCTAATTTCGTTGTTAGCCACGGTTGAGTCACCTTTTTCGTTTTATTTTTATGCCAAACAGGGATGAACAAATTCTGTTGATTTTGTCACCGTTTTCCAAGTGCTCTGCTATTACATTTTTATAATGGACTCTAGCATTTTCCCCACTACTGAGGTCAGGCTTACCAGTCTATAATTCCCCGTTTTCTCACAACCACCTTTTTTGAATAGTGGGGTAACATTAGCTACCCTCCAATCCATGGGAACTGTTCCAGAGTCTAGAATTTTGGAAGATGACCAGCAATGCATCTACTATTTCTAGGGCCACTTCCTTAAGTACCCTAGGATGTAGATTATCAGGCCCTGGGGATTTATCGGCCTTCAATCCCGTCAATTTCTCTAAAACCATTTCCCTACAAATACTGATTTCTTTCAGTTCCTCCCTTTCATTAGACCCTCATGTTCCCCGACATCTCTGGGAGGCTATTTGTGTCCTCCTTTGCGAAGACAGAACCAAAGTATGTATTCAATTGGTCGGCCATTTCTTTGTTCCCCATTATAAATTCCCCTGATTCTGACTGCAAGGGACCTACGCTTGACTTCACCAATCTTTTTTTCTTCACATATCTATAGAAGCTTTTACAGTCAGTTTTAAGTTCCCTGCAAGCTTATTCTCATACTCTATTTCCCCCCTCTTAATTAATCCCTTTGTCCTCCTTTGTTGAATCCTAAACTGCTCCCAATCCTCAGGTTTGCTGCTTTTTCTGGCCAATTTATATGTCCTCTCCTTGGATCTTATGCTATCCCTAATTTCGTTGTTAGCCACGGTTGAGTCACCTTTTTCGTTTTATTTTTATGCCAAACAGTGATGAACAAATTCTATAGTTCATCCATGTGATCTTTAAATGTTTGCCATTGCCTATCCATCGTCCACCTTTTGAATAACATTCCCCAATCAATCCTATCCAACTCGCGCCTCATACCATCGTAGTTCCCTTTATTTAAATTCAGGACCCTTGTCTCTGAGTCAAGTACTTCACTCTTCATCTTAATGAAGAATTCTATCATATTTTGATCGCTCCGCCCCAAGGGGCCTCGCACAACAAGATTGCTAATTATTCCTTTCTCATTACATAATACCCAGTCTAAGATGGACTGATCTCTAGTTGGTTCCTCGACTTAATTGTGCAGGAAACCATCCCGCATACTCGCCAGGAATTCCTCCTCCACAGTATTGTTACTAATTTGGTTAGCCCAATCTATATGTAGATTAAAGTCACACATGATAACTGCTGTGCCCTTATTGCACGCATCTCTAATTTCCCATTTAATGCCATCCCCAAACTCCGCATTACTCTTTGGGGGTCTGTATACAACTCCCACTAACGTATTCTGTCCCTTGGTATTTCTCAGCTCTACCCCTACAGATTCTACATCATCAGAGCTAATACCCTTCCTTCTCGCTCTTCTCGAACTTCCTTGCTGCAATGCTCCATCTCACCCTCAATAAGCTCCCCACTGGAGTGGAGCTAATTTACAGAACAAATGGGAAACTGTTCAACCTCTGTCGCCTCCAGTCCTGATCCAAGGTCGTCCCATCCTCTGTCGTCGAATTACAGTATGCAGACGATGCTTGCTCACTCGGAGGTCGAACTCCAAACCATCATCAACAACTTCACCGAAGCGTACGAGACCATGGGCCTTACACTAAACACCCGTAAGACAAAGGTCCTCTACCAACCTGCCCCTGCCACACAGTGCTGCCACCTGATTATCAAAATCCATGACAAGGCCTTGGACAACATGGACCACTGTCCATACCTCAGAGCCTACTGCCAACAAGGGCAGATGTCGACGACGAAGTCCAACACTGTCTTCAGTGGGCCAGTGCAGCCTTCGGTCGCCTGAGGAAGAGAGTGTTTGAAGATCAGGACCTCAAACCCGGCACTAAGCTCATGGTCTACAGGGCAGCAGTGATACCTGTCCTGCTGTATGCCTCAGAGACATGGACCATGTACAGCAGGCACCTCAAAGAACTGGAGAGGTACCACCAACGCTGCCTCCGCAAGATCCTGCAAATCCATTGGCAGGATAGGCGCACCACGTCAGTGTTCTTGCTCAGGCCAACATCCCCAGCATTGAAGCTTTGACCACGCAATCAGCTCCGATGGACGGGTCACATTGTCCGCATGCCCGATACGAGACTCCCAAAACAAGCGCTCTAGTCGGAGCTCCGGCACGGCAAGAGAGCCCCAGGTGGGCAGAGGAAATGCTTCAAGGACACCCTCAAAGCCTCCTTGAAAAAGTATAACATCCCCACCGACACCTGGGAATCCCTGGCCCAAGACCGCACAAAGTGGAGGAGAAGCATCCGGGAAGACGCCAAACACATCGAGTCTCTTCGCCGGAAATAAGCGGAAGCCAAGCGCAGGCAGCGCAAGGAGTGCATGTCAACCCAAGCACCCCACCCACCCGCCCCTTCAACCATCATCTGCCCCACCTGTGACAGAGTCTGTCGGTCCCGCATTGGACTCATCAGTCACCTGCGAACTCATTTTTAATGTGGAAGCAATTCAACCTCGGTTCCGAGGGACTGCCTAAGAGAGGGGGTTAATATCCTTCCTTACAATTTTGTTAATCTCCTCTTTGACCAGCAATGCTACCCCACCTCCTTTTCCTTTTTGCCTGTCTTTCCTGAATATTGAATAACCCTGGATGTTGAGTTCCCAGCCCTGGTCACCCTGGAGCCATATTTCTGTAAACCCAATCATATCATATCCGTTTACATCTATTTGCGCAGCTAATTCATCCATCTTATTACGAATGCTCCTCACATTAAGATACAAAGGGGGAGAAATTCGGTATCGCCCCGTTTGGGGCGCTAGTATTGGCGGTGCGCAAAGTTTAACGCCAGGCGCAAATTATCGCCACCTCCAGCGATATTGGTTACCTGCGCCCCTGAAGGCGATTGCGGCGCTAAATCAGGCGCTGCACGACAGTCTTAAGGTGCTAACCCGGTGGCGCGACGCAATATCTCCGCAGGCGGGCGCAGCGCAGGTGCTGTCAATTATCGAGTGCAGCCAGACACGCTGGCGCCAGAAAGGGGCGGATCGATCATCATCTCCAGCCGCACCCTGCGCTTCGGAGGCCTCAAACTCGGCGGTAACCTACCTGTGGCGCCGACAACTGCCTGAACATGGAGGGGGCCAGGGAGAGAGCGCAGCGCTTCAGCGAGGGGGCATTGGATGCTCTGGTTGGCGCGGTGGAGCGCAGGCGATCTGTACTCTACCCAGAGAATGGCAGGAGGCCTCAGCACAGCGACTATCGCAGAGCTTGGAGGGAGGTTTCCAACAGAGTCACCTCCAGCAGCGTGGTTCCCAGGACTCCTGTGCAATGCAGGAAGAAGTTCAATGACCTCACTCGAGTCGTCAGGGTGAGTGCCTTTTGCAGAATCATCTTCATCCCTCCATCTGCACCTCACTTTATTGCCAGAGGGTGGGCAAAGCCCCAATGGCCAGCTGTCATCCAGCACCCATGGCCCTTCCTGGAAACACACATGCACATTCAGCTCTGTGCATAATGTAAGGGCTCCTGGACTATGGGAGGCATGTCATCCCAGATCAGGGCAGCATAATGTAAGGGCTAATCGACCATGGGAGGCATGTCATCCCAGATCAGGGCAGCATAATGTAAGGGCTAATCGACCATGGGAGGCATGTCATCCCAGATCAGGGCTGCAGGTTTCCTTACACCCCGTCCTTTCTCTTGCAGGCCAAACTGGCCCATAATAGAAGGCAACAGCATCGGACCAGAGGAGGCCGGCCTCACCTGCAGACCCTCACAGACCTGGAGGAGCGAGTTCATCGGATTGTGGCAAGCCGGATGATTGGCCCTGTCGCCTCTGGAGATGCCGACCCCATTGTGGACAGCAATGGTAAAGTCATCACCTTTTTGACCTCTCTCCTTCCACTTGTTCCCCACACCAGCATGCTTTTTCACTCTCGAGCCAACTCAGAGCATTGCAGCACTCATGCATCCCTTGCTGCCACCCTGTCCTTTCGCTAAAGCCACTCTTCAACCTCCCTGCTTTCAGATGCTGCATCACCAGTTCGGGAGGCGGGCCCTCAAGCTGCCAGTACGAGTGACTCTGGAGGCGACGAGGAAGCCCATGTCCAGACTGCGGAGACGCCTTCCCTGGAGGGGAGCAGGGGGGAATGGTCTGAGGAGGATGCAGCTCCAGGACCCAGCGGCCTGCAGCAACGTGAGGGGGGTAGGGAAGCTTGGGGGCACGTCTCCCCGGAGGGCAAGTCGGGCCGCGAGTGCTGCTGCACAGAACGCAGAAGAGGTGCATGCCCTCGCAGAACTGAGTGCCCAGGCTGGGCAGAGGCACACTGAGCTCATGGCTGCAGTGGCAAGGATGCCCGATTCCATTGAGACAATGGCAAGGAGTGTCCAGGACTTCGGCGCAGCACAGGCAAGGAGTGTGCAGGACTTCGGCGCAGCACAGACAAGGATTCTCCAGGACTTCGGCGAAGCACTGGCACCTGTCACGCAAGTGCTGAGTGCTGCCACGCAGTCAGTGGCTGGTCTCATGCAGACGCAGATTGAGGCCACGCGAGCACTGGCTGCTGCCACCCTCGTTGGATGGGGCAGGATTCCCAGGGGCCCTCGCCACGCCACAGCAGGCCAGCAATCTGTGCACCAGCCGATTACTGCGCATGCTGCGGTGCTGCCCCGTCAGAGTGCCAGTGTGTCGGCCGACCAGGGAGCTGCTGTCCGCTCTCAGGGTGACAGCATTCCTGATGCCACCACTGGCACTTCTCCACTGCAGCTGCCACCACCTGTAGGACAGACTGTTGCCGCCCATGCAGAGTTGGAGCAGTCAGCAGCCGGGCCCTCCAGGCCCAGAGCTGGTCCAGGCCGTCCCTCAAGGGCATCTGCGGTCTCAGTTTCGGACAGTCAGCAGGCCTCCCCCAGCCTTGCTACAACCACTGGGGTCCCATTACAGAAGAGCTGCAGTGCGGAAAGGGTGCAATTCCGCAAGGGAAGCAGATCACCATCGAGGGGCAAAAAGTAGGAGGTGTTGCTAAATTATGTTATTTCTTTCATTCAAGGCCGAGGATGCTGTTCTGAATGTTGGTTATGTTTTGGACATTGTCTCCAGGGTGTGAGAGCCAGTTATGTTTTGGACATTGTCTCCAGGGTGTGAGAGCCAGTTATGTTTTGGACATTGAGGCAGCACGGTGGCATAGTGGTTAGCACTGTTGCCTCACAGCGCCAGGGACCCGGGTTCGAATCCGGCCTCGGGTGACTGTCTGTGTGGAGTTTGCACATTCTCCCCGTGTTTGCGTGGGTTTCCTCCGGGTGCTCCGGTTTCCTCCCACAGTCCAAAGATGTGCGGGTTAGGTTGATTGGCTATGATAAATTGACCCTTAGTGTTAGGGGGATTAAATACGTGGGGTTACGGGGATAGGGTGGGATATGTGTTGGTGTAGGGGTTACGGGGATCGGGTGGGATATGTGTCGGTGCAGGCTCGATGGGCTGAAATGGCCTCTATCTGCATTGTGGGGTTTCTGTGATTCTGTGATTCTGTGATTGTCTCCAGGGTGTGAGAGCCGGTTATGTTTTGGACATTGTCTCCAGGGTGTGAGAGCCAGTTATGTGGCAGTCTGTTTGTTTTGGTGTTTGTTTCCATTGCTTTGTTATGCGGGAAGGATACACAGTTTGTTAAATAAAGAAGTTTATTTATTCACAATGTCCATGTCTGTTCTTTGCACAAATTGTTGCCTTGACCGGCTTAGGGGTAGCAGTACGGTTCCATTCATGTTCTTGGAATGGCAGTAAGCATTCCCTCAGAGGGGCCTAGAATCGACTTGCTATAAGCCTCTGAAGGACGGCCCTTGCAGTTTGTGCCTCCCTCCCGTCTTGGTGCTGCTACTCCTCCTCCTCCTCCTCCTCCTCCTCCTCCCCTGCTGGTGCTTCAATGTCTGGTGGCATTGGCTGGGTCCTGAGGATTGCCAGGTTATGCAGCATGCAACACACAACTACGAAGTGGGAGACTCACTCAGGTGAGTACTGAAGGGCTCCTCTGGAATGGTCCAGACAGCGGAACCGTTGCTTCAGCATGCCGATTGTGTGCTCCATGATGTTCCTGGTCGCTTGATGGCTCTCGTTGTATCGTTCTTCAGCAGGGGTGCTGGGTGAATGGAGCGGGGTCAGCAGCCAGGGGCACAGAGGATAGCCCTTAGAGTCATAGGGCTAGATTTTCAGTTGCTTGCGCCAGCAGTTAGCGCCTTAAGAGAAGTGATTTTCGGGCGCTATGCGTGTAGCGCCTGGGCGCAGCGCAGTTTGCGCCCCGCCCCAAATTAAGTTGCCCGTTAGCGCCGGCGCAAAGTTTAGCGGCCGCCCGGATGCGCGCGCAGAAAATGACGTCACATCCTCGTGCAACGCCCTTTGGCCGCCCCGAATCCAAACTTCATTCGGACCGCCCCATTGTGCGGCTGGCGTCCAGAGCGTTTGTAAAATGGAACGCAACACACCCTGGGGAGCGCAAATTAAAGGGCACTCGTACAAAAGGCACTCTCCATGTGTTGTGTGGAAGTAAGCTGTGTGTTGTTCTGAACGGTCTATTTATGTTTCCGGGCACCAATCATTCCTCCTCCTCCTCCTCCTCCTCCTCCTCCTCCTCCTCCTCCTCCTCCTCCTCCTCCTCCTCCTCCTCCTCCTCCTCCTCCTCCTCCTCCTCCTCCTCCTCCTCCTCCTCCTCCTCCTCCTCCTCCTCCTCCTCCTCCTCCTCCTCCTCCTCCTCCTCCTCCTCATCATCATCATCATCATCATCATCATCCTCGTTTCTCCCCAGACTTTGCATTTGAAAAAAAAATACATGCACCCTTCCCCTTTAAGAGCTCACTGGCACCAGAGTGTCTGCCGTGCGCTGCGCCCGAGCTCGGGTGTTGCGCTCTCCACCGCCGGCTTAGCGCCTAAAGATACTAGTGGAACGCCTCTTTTAGCGCTCCACCAACCTCTTAGGGCGAAGCCACTGAATTTCCGGCAACGGGGCGCTACTTTGGGGCGGGCGATAACTTCGGGCGGGCGCTAAGCTTAGCGCCCCAAAACTGTCTATACTGAAAATCTAGCCCATAGAGTCATAGAGTAATACAGCACGGATAGAGGCCCTTCGGCCCATCGTGTCCGCGCCGGCCATCAAGCCCTGCCTAATCTAATCCCATATTCCAGCATTTGGCCCGTAGCCTTGTATGCTATGGCATTTCAAGTGCACATCCAAATGCTTCTTAAATGTTGTGAGGGTTTCTGCCTCCACAACCCTTTCAGGCAGTGAGTTCCAGACTCCAACCACCCTCTGGGTGAAAAAGTTCTTTCTCAAATCCCCTCTAAACCTCCCGCCCTTTACCTTGAATCTATGCCCCCTAGTTATTGACCCTTCTACTAAGGGAAAAAGCTCCTCAGCATCCATCCTATCTATGCCCCTCATAATTTTGTACACCTCAATCATGTCCCCCCTCAGCCTCCTCTGCTCCAAGGAAAACAAACCCAATCTGCCCAGTCTCTCTTCATAGCAGAAGCGCTCCAGCCCTGGTAACATCCTGGTGAACCTCCTCTGCACCCTCTCTAACGCGATCACATCCTTCCTGTAGTGTGGTGACCAGAACTGCACACAGTATTCCAGCTGTGGCCTAACCAGTGTTTTATACAGCTCCATCATAACCTCCTTGCTCTTATATTCAATGCCTCGGCTAATGAAGGCAAGTATCCCATATGCCTTTTTTACCACCTTATCCACCTGTTCCGCCGCCTTCAGTGATCTGTGTACTTGCACACCCAGATCCCTCTGACCCTCCGTCTTGCCTAGGGTCTTTCCATTCATTGTGTATTCCTTTGCCTTGTTAGACCCCCCAAAGTGCATCACCTCGCACTTTTCCGGGTTAAATTCCATTTGCCACTGTTCCGCCCACCTGACCAACCCATCTATATCGTCCTGCAGACTGAGGCTACCCTCCTCGCTATTTACCACCCTACCAATTTTTGTATCATCTGCGAACTTACTGATCATACCCTTTACATTCATATCCAAGTCATTAATGTAGACCACAAACAGCAAGGGACCCAGCACCGATCCCTGTGGTACCCCACTGGCCACAGGCTTCCAGTCACAAAAACAACCTTCGACCATCACCCTCTGCCTTCTGCCACTAAGCCAGTTTTGTATCCAATGTGCCAAGGCACCCTGGATTCCATGGGCTCTTACCTTCCTGACCAGTCTCCTGTGCGGGACTTTATCGAAGGCCTTACTGAAATCCATGTATACCACATCCACTGCGTTACCCTCATCCACACACCTAGTCACCCCCTCAAAAAATTCAATCAAATTAGTCAGACATGATCTTCCCTTGACAAAGCCATGTTGACTATCTCTGATTAATCCTTGCCTCTCCAAGTGGAGACAAATTTTGTCCCTCAGGACTTTTTCCAATAATTTTCCTACCACTGATGTTAGGCTCACTGGCCTGTAGTTCCCCGGTTTTTCCCTACTACCCTTCTTGAATAATGGTACTACATTAGCGGTTCTCCAGTCCACTGGCACATCCCCTGTGGCCAGAGAGGTCCTGAATATATGTGTTAGAGCCCCCGCAATCTCCTCCTTTGCCTCACACAGCAGCCTGGGATACATTTCATCCGGGCCTGGGGATTTATCCATTTTTAGGCCAGCTAAAACCGCCAATACCTCCTCCCTCTCGATGTTAATATGTTCGAGCATATCACAGTCCCCCCGCCCTATTTCTATGTCTACATCGTCCTTCTCCATCGTGAAAACAAATGCAAAAAATTAATTTAGAACCCCTCCTACATCTTCCGGCTCCACACACAGATTGCCACTTTTGTCCCTAATGGGCCCTATTTTTTCCCTAGTTATCCTCTTACCCTTAATATACTTATAAAACATCTTCGGATTTTCCTTTATTTTGCTCGCCAGTGTTATTTCATGGCCCCTCCTTGATCGCCTAATTTCTTTTTTAAGCATCCCCCTGCACTTTTTGTACTCCTCTAGGGCTTCCTCCGTCTTTAGCCTTTTGTATCTACCAAAAGCCCTCCTTTTTTTCCTAATCCATTCTCGTATATCCCCTGACATCCAAGGTTCCCTGTGGTTTTTGGAACCACCCTTGACCTTTACGGGAACATGTTGCCATTGTATGATCTCAATCTCCCTTCTGAAAGCCTCCCATTGCTGCGATGCGGATTTTCCTACAAGTAGCTGATCCCAGTCCATTTTGGCCAGATCCTGCCTTATCCTATTAAAATCAGACTTCCCCCAATTTAGAACCTTTATTTCTGGCCCATCCCTGTCCTTTTCCATGACCACCTTAAATCTTACCATATTGTGGTCACTATCACCAAAGTGCTCCCCTACTAGCACTTTTTCCACTTGGCCGGCCACATTCCCTAGAATTAGGTCCAGTACCGCCCCCTCTCTTGTAGGACTTTCTACATGCTGGCTCAAAAAGCTCTCCTGGATGCACTTTAAGAATTCTACACCCTCTGAGCCTTTCACACTCTGACTATCCCAGTTAATATTGGGGAAGTTGAAATCCCCCATTATTATTACCCTATTATTTGCACATTTCTCTGAGATTTGCCTACATATCTGTTCCTCTATCTCCCCCTGACTGTTTGGAGGCCTATAGTACACTCCCAGCAAAGTGCTTGCCCCCTTTTTGTTTTTAAGCTCCATCCATATGGCCTCATTAGAGGACCCTGCTAATATATCATCCCTCCTTACTGCAGTAATTGACTCCTTAATTAATATTGCGACACCCCCTCCTCTTATACCTCCCCCTCTGTCTCGCCTGAAGATTCTGTACCCCGGAATATTGAGCTGCCAATCTTGCCCTTCCCTCAACCATGTCTCCGTGATAGCAACAATATCATACTCCCATGTGTTTATCAACACCTTCAGTTCATCCACCTTATTTGCAAGACTCCTTGCATTAAAATAGATGCCATCCAGCCTTGCCCTTATATATTTGCCCTGTCTACCAAGCTGACTTGTTTTTTTCTCTATAATTGGCAGCACATCCCCCCCTATTTCAGCTCCCCTCTGTATCCCATCCCCCTGCCAAGTTAGTTTAAAACCCCCCCAACAGTGCTAGCAAACCTCCCCGCAAGGATATTTGTCCCGCTCTGGTTCAGGTGCAACCCGTCCGACTTGTACAAGTCCCACCTTTCCCAGAAGCAGGCCCAGTGATCCAGGAAAGTAAAACCCTCCCCCCTACACCAACTCTTTAGCCACGCATTCATCTGCTCTATCCTCCCATTCCTATACTTACTAGAACGTGGCCCTGGGAGTAATCCAGAGATTACAACCTTTGAGGTCCTGCTCTTTAATCTGTTACCTAGCTCCCTAAATTCTTGATGCAGGACCTCATCCCTCTTTTTACCTATGTCGTTGGTACCAATGTGGACCACGACCACTGGCTGTTCACCCTCCCCCTCCAGAATGCCCTGCAGCCGCTCAGTGACATCCTTGACCCTGGCACCAGGGAGGCAACAAACCATCCTGGATTCACGTCTACGGCCACAGAAACGCCTATCTGTTCCCCTTACTATAGAATCCCCTACCACTATTGCTCTCCCACTCTTTTTCCCCCCTTCCTGGGCAGCAGGAGCACCCCCAGTGCCAGGAAGTTGGCTGCTGCTGCCTTCCCCTGGTGAGTCATCCCCCTCAACAGTATCCAAAGCGGTATACTTGTTTGAAAGGGGGATGTCCGCAGGGGTTCCCTGCACTACCTGCCTGCCTTTGTTGCTCCGCCTGATGGTCACCCCCTGTGCTGCCCTACCCTGAGGCGTGAACAACTCGCTAAACGTGCTATCCACGAGCCTCTCAGCATCGCGCATGCTCCAAAATTCATCCACCCGCAGCTCGAGCGCCGCAATGCGGTCTGCAAGTAGCTGCAGCTGGATGCATTTCCCGCACACATGGTCGCCAGGGACACTGGCAGCGTCCCTGATTTCCCATATGGAGCAAGAGGAGCAGAACACGGGTCTGAGCTCTCCTGCCATGACTTACTCCTTTAATTAATTTAAAAATGTTTTCAATACCCCAGTTACAGGTATACTCTAGGGCGCTTTATTTACCAACTGTCCCCACTACACCAGAGACCCTAGAAATTTAACACCACAGAAGTCAAGCTTGTATTGAAAAGAGAGAAATACTCACCAACCAATCACTTACCTGCTCCCTGGTGACGTCACACACTGATTACTTTTTACCTCTCTCCTCTGCTGTTGATTTGGTCGGGCCTCTGCCTTCGCGCCGGTTTTTAAGCCGGGCTCCTCCTCCGCTGCTGCTCTCCCCCGAACTGGTCGGGCCTCTGCCTTCGCGCCGGTTTTTAAGCCGGGCTCCTCCTCCGCTGCTGCTCTCCCCCGAACTGGTCGGGCCTCTGCCTTCACGCCGGTTTTTAAGCCGGGCTCCTCCTCCGCTGCTGCTCTCCCCCGAACTGGTCGGGCCTCTGCCTTCACGCCGGTTTTTAAGCCGGGCTCCTCCTCCGCTGCTGCTCTCCCCCGAACTGGTCGGGCCTCTGCCTTCACGCCGGTTTTTAAGCCGGGCTCCTCCTCCGCTGCTGCTCTCCCCCGAACTGGTCGGGCCTCTGCCTTCGCGCCGGTTTTTAAGCCGGGCTCCTCCTCCGCTGCTGCTCTCCCCCGAACTGGTCGGGCCTCTGCCTTGGCGCCGGTTTTTAAGCCGGGCTCCTCCTCCGCTGCTGCTCTCCCCCGAACTGGTCGGGCCTCTGCCTTCGCGCCGGTTTTTAAGCCGGGCTCCTCCACCGCTGCTGCTCTCCCCCGAACTGGTCGGGCCTCTGCCTTCACGCCGGTTTTTAAGCCGGGCTCCTCCTCCGCTGCTGCTCTCCCCCGAACTGGTCGGGCCTCTGCCTTGGCGCCGGTTTTTAAGCCGGGCTCCTCCTCCGCTGCTGCTCTCCCCCGAACTGGTCGGGCCTCTGCCTTCGCGCCGGTTTTTAAGCCGAGCTCCTCCTCCGCTGCTGCTCTCCCCCGAACTGGTCGGGCCTCTGCCTTCGCGCCGGTTTTTAAGCCGGGCTCCTCCTCCGCTGCTGCTCTCCCCCGAACTGGTCGGGCCTCTGTCCTCGCGCCGGTTTTTATACCGGGCTCACCTCCTCCGCTGCTGCTCTCCCCCGAACTGGTCGGGCCTCTGCCTTCGCGCCGGTTTTTAAGCCGGGCTCCTCCTCCGCTGCTGCTCTCCCCCAAACTTGTCCCCGAGAAGCCAGCCTCCTGGGTGAGCTGGAGCTTCGAAAAGGTCTGCCACAGAAGCCTGGTGCAGGATGAAGGCGTCGTGGCTGCTGCCTGGAAAGTGGGCATTGACAGTGAGTATCAGCTGTCGGTGGTCACAGACCAGCTGCACATTCAAAGAATGGAACCCCTTTCGGTTGCAGAAATCCTCCGCATTCTCTAGAGGCGCCCGCAAAGCCTCATGCGTGCAGTCAATGCTGCCCTGCACCATGGGGAAGCCCGCTATCCTTGTGAAGCCCTCTGCGTGCTCTCGCTGCTTGTCCGGGGTCATTGGGAAGGAGATGTACTGCCGTCTCCTTTTAAAGAGGGCATTAGTCACTTGACGGATGCAGCAATGCACCGTGAACTGTGAGATGTTGGCAATGTCCCCAGCAGCGGCCTGAAAGGAGCCGCTGGCATAGAAGTTTAGAGCCACAGTGATCTTCACAGCCACCGACAGAGATGTCCTGCACCATAGTTGAGGCTACAGATCTGGCTGTAGCAGGTGGCAGAGCTCAGTGACCACCTCCTTACTGAAGCGCAGCATTCGGAAACACTGCTCCTCCGACATGTTGATATACGAAAACTGTTGGCGGAAAACCCTGGCAGCGTAAGGTCTCGTGTGCCGACGTCTGTTGGCCCTCTTCCGTCTGGCCATGCCTGCCACTCTATCTCTGCATCTCTGTGCCCTGTCAATATGATTGAGAAGGACGACGTTCCCATCCAATGCAGCCCCCATAGTAAGTGCGCACTGAAAGTTATGCCGGTTGAGAAGCTTACCAACTGCAAAGTTATGTTCAGAAGGCTAAAGTTTCTCACTGCAGAAATGGATCTCCGTATGTCTCTGAGCAACTCTCTCTCTCTCTCACAGAAGGTGTGGTCCAAAAATGGCTACCACTAATAATCCAGGAAGAGTCCCCTTTAAATAGTCCCCGCCCCCCCAGTCCGACAGCAACTGGGAAACATTCCAGGTAACCTGTCGTTGGTAGCGACAGGCGGAACGTAGGGAGGCACCACTGAATTTCTGGTCTGGGGTGCCCCAAGGGCATTGCACACTGAAAAGGCATCATGATCTGCATGCGCCGGTGAGCGGGCGCTACGGTTTAGCACCGGCGCTAAATGTCCGCTCAATTTGGGAAGAGGCGCAGGGTTCGCTGCGCCCGGGTGCTAGTTAGTTAGCGCCCCACTTCTCGAACTCTTTAGGCACTAATGGGTGGCGCAACCAACCGAATTTTTCCCCCAAAGCCTTCAGGCTTTATTTTTTAACACGCTTAGACATTTTAGAATTATTATTTACTGTGGCCATGTTTGATTTAAACCGTTGATTACTCTGACTGCCACTTTTGCTTTTCTCCTTTCTGTCTTTTGCTTCTATCCTTGTTTCCCTTTCCTCTGTCTCCCTGCACAGGTTCCCAACCCCCTGCCATTTTAGTTTAAACCCTGACTGAGTGTGGCTTCAAGGAGCCCTAGTAAAACTGAAGTTAATGGGAATCGGGGGAAAACTCTCCACTGGCTGGAGTCATACCTAGCACAAAGGAAGATGTTTGTGGTGTTGGGAGGTCAATCATCGCAGCCCATGGACATCACTGCAGGCGTTTCTCAGGGCAGTGTCCTAGGCCCAACCATCTTCAGCTGCTTCATTAATGACCATCCTCCATCATAAGGTTAGAAATGGGGATGTTCCCTGATGACTGCACAGTGTTCAATGCCATTCACAACCCCTCAGATAATGAAGCAGTCCATGCCCGCATGCAGCAAGACGTGGATAAACATTCAGGCTTGGGCTGATAAGTGGCAGGTGACATTCGCGCCACACAAGTGCCAAGCAATGGCCATCTCCAACAAACAAGAGTCTAGCCACCACCTCTTGATGTTCAACAGCATTACCATCGCTGAATCCTCCACCATCAACATCCTGGGGGTCACCATTGCCCAGAAACTTAACTGGACCAGCCACATAAATACTATGGCAACAAGAGCAGGTCAGAGGCTAGGTATTCTGTGGAGAGTGACCTACCTCCTGACTCCCCAGAGCCTTTCCACCATCTACAAGGTTCAAGTAAGGAGTGTGATAGAATATTCTCCACTTGCCTGGATGAGTGCAGCTCCAACAACACTCAAGAAGCTCGACACCATCCAGGAAAATGCAGCCCACTTGATTGGCACCCCATCCACCACATTACACATTCACTCCCTCCACCACCGGTGTACCGTGGCTGCAGTGTATACCATCTACAAGATGCACTGCAGCAACGCACCAAGGCTTCTTCGGCAGCACCTCCCAAACCCGTGACCTCTTCCATCTAGAAGGGCAAGGGCAGCAGACGCATGGGAACACCATCACCTCCACGTTCCCCTCCAAGTCACACACCATCCTGACTTAGAAGTATATCGCTGATCCTTCATCGTCACTGGGTCAAAATCCTGGAACTCCCTCCCTAACAGCACTGTGGGAGTATCTTCCTTCGTCTTCTTAGGCAGTCCCTCGGAACCGAGGATGAGTTGCTTCCACATTAAAAATGAGTTCGCAGGTGACTGATGAGTCCAATGCGGGACATACAGTCTCTGTCACAGCTGGGGCAGACGGTGGTTGAAGGGGCGGGTGGGTGGGGTGCTTGGGTTGACATGCGCTCCATCCGCTGTTTGCGCTTGGCTTCCGCTTGCTCCCGGCAAAGAGACTCGAGGTGTTCGGCGCCTTCCTGGATGCTTCTCCTCCACTTTGTGGGGTCTTGGGCCAGGGATTCCCAGGTGTCGTTGGGGATGTTACACTTTTTCAAGGAGGCTTTGAGGGTGTCCTTGAAGAATTTCCTCTGCCCACCTGGGGCTCTCTTGCTGTGCCGGAGCTCCGAGTAGAGCGCTTTTTTTGGGAGCCTCGTATCGGGCATGCAGACAATGTGACCAATCCATCGGAGCTGATTGAGCGTGGTCAAAGCTTCGATGCTGGGGATGTTGGCCTGAGCAAGAACACTGACGTTGGTGCACCTATCCTGCCAATGGATTTGTAGGATCTTGCGGAGGCAGCATTGGAGGTACCTCTCCAGTGCTTTGAGGTGCCTGCTGTACATGGTCCATGTCTCTGAGGCATACAGCAAGGCGGGTATCACTGCTGCTCTGTAGACCATGGGCTTAGTGCCGGGTTTGAGGTCCTGGTCTTCAAACACTCTCTTCCTCAGGCGACCGAAGGCTGCACTGGCACACTGAAGGCAATGTTGGACTTCGTCGTCGACGTCTGCCCTTGTTGACAGTAAGCTCCCGAGGTATGGAAAGTGGTCCATGTTGTCCAAGGCCTTGTCGTGGATTTTGATAATCGGGGGGCAGTGCTGTGTGGCGGGGGCAGGTTGGTAGAGGACCTTTGTCTTACCGATGTTTAGTGTAAGGCCCATGCTCTCGTACACTTCGGTGAAGGTGTTGACGATGGTTTTGAGTTCGACCTTCAAGTGAGCGCAGACGCAAGCGTTGTCTGCATACTGTAATTCGACGACAGAGGATGGGACGATCTTGGATCTGGACTGGAGGCGATGGAGGTTGAACAGTTTCCCGTTTGTCCTGTAAATTAGCTCCACTCCAGTGGGGAGCTTACTGAGGGTGAGATGGAGCATTGCAGCAAGGAAGATCGAGAGAGCGTTGGTGCGATGACCCAGCCTTGTTTGACTCTGGTTCGTACGTGAATTGGTTCTGTGGTGGAACCGTTGGTCAGGATCACGGCTTGCATGTTTTCGTTGGAGGATGGTGACAAACTTTTGAGGGCAGCCGAATTTGAGGAGGACACTCCATAATCCCTCATGGTTGACAGTGTCGAAGGCCTTTGTGAGACCAAAAAAGGCCATGTACAGCAGTTGGTGCTGTTCCCTGCATTTCTCTTGTAATTGACGTGCGGTGAAGATCATGTCCATTGTGCCCCTTAGTGGCGGAATCCGCATTGCGACTCTGGGAGGAGCTCTTCGGCCACTGGGAGGAGGTGATTGAGGAGGATTCTTGCGGTGACTTTCCCTGTGGCAGACAGCAGGGAAACTCCTCCGTAATTACCGCAATCGGACTTGTCACCTTTCTTGAAGATGGTCACAATTACGGCGTCTCTGAGATCCCCTGGCATGCTCTCCTCCTTCCAGATAAGAGAAATTAGTCCATGAATTCACGCTAGTAGTGCTTCTCCGCCATGCTTTAGTGCCTCGGCGGGGATTCCATCTGCCCCTGAGTCCTTGTTGTTCTTCAGTTGTCGGATGGCCTTTTCAACCTCATGCCGGGCTGGGGTTGTGCAGAGATGGTGGCGGTTAGCATGCTGTGGGATGGAGTTGAGCACACTCGCGTCGAAGATCTTCACTGCCTCTCTGTCCTTGATGAGTACCTCTCCATTCTTGGCCCGAAGTGGGGTAGGGCCTTGGGTGCTTGGGCTGTAGATGGTCTTGACTGCGCTAAAGAATCCACGCATGTCGTGGTTGTCGGCTAGCTGCTGGATCTCCTGTGCTTTCTCCACCCACCATCTGTTCTTTAGGTCGCAATTTTTTTGTTGGACCTCGGCCTTCAGGCGTCTTGCTCTCGAGTTCTGTTGCTTTTTCCAGATCAGGAATGCCTTGCGCTTGCGACTTATTAGCTCTTGGATCTCCTGGTCGTTCTCGTCGAACCAGTCTTGGCGTTTCCTGGTCGAGTGACTGAGCGTCTCTTCACAGGTGCTGATTATGGAGGCCTTGAGTGCAGACCAGGCGCTGTGGGCACTCTGTGTCTCTGCATCACTGGGAGTCGTCAGTTTGTTTGTGAGACGCAGGCTGAATAGGGCTTTCTTAGCGGGGTCTTTGAGTGCTCCAGCGTTGATTTTCCTGCGGCATTGTTTCTGTTGCTGCCACTGTTTTGGGGCTACATTGATGGAGATGACAGAGCAGATTAGGTCTGTCCAGCAGTCATCAGCTCCTGTCATGGCGCGGGTGACATGGACGTCCTTGCGGTCCCTCACTCGGACGATGACGTAGTCCAGCAGATGCCAGTGCTTGGAGCGAGGGTGCTGCCATGATGCCTTGTACTTGTCCCTCTGACGGAACAAGGTGTTGGTTATGAGAAGGCCATGTTCTAAGCATTTCGACAGGAGGCGGATACCGTTGGAATTGGCTTTCCCTACCCCCTCTCTGCTGATCACACCTCCCCAGGGGTCTGTGTCCTTTCCAACTCTGGTGGTAAAGTCGCCAAGGAGGATCAGCTTGTCGCCCGTTGGAACTTGTGACAGGGATTGTTCGAGGCTGGAGTAGAATTCCTCTTTGGTCTTGTCTGTGGCTTCCAGTGTTGGGGCGTACGCACTGATGACCGTAGCGCACTGGTTCCGGGCTAGGGTGAGCTGAAGAGTCATGAGGCACTCGTTTATACTCCTAGGAGAGTCTCTGTGGTGCCCAACCAGTTCATTTTTTATGGCGAAGCCTACCCCATGGAGGCGGCATTCTTCTTCAGGTTTGCCTTTCCAGAAGAAGGTGTAGCCACCACCTTGCTCCTTGAGCTGGCCTTCCCCTGCCCGCTGGGTCTCACTTAGGGCGGTGATGTCAATGTCGAAACGTCTGAGCTCCTGTGCAACGATGGCAGTACGGCGTTCCGGTCTGTCACTGTTGGGGTTGTCCATGAGGGTCCTGACATTCCAGGTCCCGAACTTCATTTTAAAGGGTGGAAGATGCCTGTGCGTGAATTCTTTTGACATGGGGTGGCCGTTGCACACCAGCTACCACATGGGCTTGACAGAGCAAGGTCTTGGTCCAATGGCAAGGGGATCCAAGACGATTGGAGACCAGGCTCTGCTACAACGGCCTAGCATACACACACAAACTGTCCTACATAATGCTACTGTCCTCCTCCCTCCTTCCTGCTGGTCCTTTCTGCCTGGGTTTCGTAGGATGATTGTGGTCCTCCCGACCTCGCTGTTGGCCCATGCCGCACCTTCCCTGGGCCCCGACACCGCTTCTGGTCCATGCTGCACCACTCCTGGGCCTTGACCTCACTGCTGGGCTCGTCCTCGCTCCTGGGTCCTGGCCTCGGTCATGAATGATGTTGTCTCTCACAGGATCAAATTAGCACTGATATTCTCGCGATTCCTGGTCCCGAGCTCCACTCGCGATCCACTAGTCACTTTCACTGTGGTATACCTTCACCACTCGAACTGCAGCGATTCAAGAAGGAGACTCACCACCACCTTCTCAAGGGCAATTGGGGATGGGCAATAAATGCTGACCTTGCCAGTGACACCCACATCCCATGAACGAATAAAAAAAAAGAAATTTACTGCCTTTGGGACTTGAGCTGTTCTGCTTCTCGCTGTTGATGTGAAAATTAAAGTCTCCAATTATAACCACGCTGCTTTTTCAACAAGCTTCTCTGATCTCCATGCTTATGCATCATTACTGCTATCAGGAGGTGTGTAGACACCTCTCACCAAAGTCTTGCATCTTTTTCTATTCTTCAATTCTACCCAGAGAGCCTGCTCACCCTTCCTGAAGCTGTAATAGTGAGCTTTAACAATATTGCTACTCCTCCTTATTTTCCAATTTCCCTGTCCTTTTAAAAGACCTTATAAGTTGGAATATTTATCCCCCAGTCATGCTCAGCTTGCAGCCAAGTCTCAGTGATGGCCACTACGTTATACCCTTTAAACTGAATTTTGCACCTCTAATTCGCTTGTTTTATTCCTCTGCTACGAGCATTTGTGTATAGAACTCTTATTTGGGCTATAGACACCATCCTGCCCTTTTGCGCTGATGCTGTTTTCCACACACTTTTTAACTCGTTTTACACCATTCCTGTTGTATTTTCATCAGTTATTTTTTATTATTTCCTATATTTTTTTCTGAACCATGAGTATTTATATTATTTTTAACACTATTTATAACCTGGACTTCACTCTCATCCCTTTTTTCTTATCTTTAGGCTATTTTCACATTTTTTTATTATTTCTGCCTGAGCCTCTCCTTCCCCTTTATTGGTTTAAAGTCCTTTCTAGAGTCCTATTTATCCTTTCAGCGAGGACCTTGGTCCCAGACCATGTGCAGCCTGTCCCAGCAGTACAATTCCTTCCTGCCCCAGTAGTGGTGCCATTGTCTCGTGAAATGGAACCCTTTATTCTCACACCAATCTTTCAGCCATGCATTCACTTTCCTGATCTGTTTGTCCCTATGCTAATTAGCATGTGGCTCGGGTAATATTTGAGAGATTCCTACCCCCGAGGTCCTAGCTCCTGATACTCTCTTAGCAGCACTTCCTTCCTGTTCTTTCCTATGTCGTTGATCCCGACATGGACTATGACAACAGGTTTTTCACCCTCCCTTTCCAGGCACTTTGAGATAGCCCCTACCAGATAGCACCAGGTAGGCATCATATCTTTTGGGACTCTTGATCAAGACTGCAGAGGATGCTATCCATTCCACTAATGATCAAATCCCCTGACATAAGAAAACTCACTAGGCACTTGGTTGAGTATAAAACAAGGCTTTAATCAACTGTTTCGCAACCATGAGATTCTAGTTACATCACTAGTTCCTGGTTACAAAAACGTCCTGGGCAAGCTGGGCCCACGTCCGAGTATTTATACTCCTTGGACGGTGCCACCAGCTGGCCACCCAGTGTTATTTCATGAGTCCTTTCTTCATGAATGATAAGATTCATGACATCCCCTATAGCTACAAACTTTCTATTCTGATCCCCACCCCCTTGAACTGCCTGTAGCTCCATGATGCCTTGGTCAGCATTCTGGCTGTCCTTCCCACAGCTCTCCTTATCCTCACAAGTAGCCAGTACATCGTACTTGTTGGACAGGACCGGATTCTGCGATTCCTCCTTCCCTGTCTCAACTAGATTCCTTTTACCCTGCTGACTGTCAGTCACACACTCCTCGACCTGTACCTGCCTCTCTCTACTTGGTGTAACTGTGTTCAAGAGTAAACTATCCAGATATTCCTCCTGATCCCTTATGTGTCGTAGTGTCTCTAACTCACAGTCCAGCTCAATGACTCTGAGCTGAAGTGACTCAAGGCAGAGACATTTGTAACGGATGTGGTCATCCAGGACAGAATCACTATCTACAAATTCCCAAATTCTGCCGTCCTGACACACTCCCTCTGCTGTCATTTTCTATTTTAAATTTCTTTACCTATTTAATGTTTATATAGCAGTTATTTATTTATCTCTAGTGCTAACTGAATCCCCTAAAATGTCAATGGAAATAAAACTCGGGAGAGCTGTAAAGCTGGCTACTGACTTGCTAACACCCGGGTAACACTATCACACAAAGTCAAAATCTACCTCAGAGTATTCCAAGTTCAGCCTTGTTTTTGAAAATTTTATTGGAAGAAAATGCATTTGGTTGTGTTCCATAAATTGATACTATATACATGAATATGCCAGTCATGAATTTTCCTGGCAGCTGGTTGCATCTGGACATTATTCTGTTTTTCAAATTTCAAGCTAACTTTAACTGGGCATCTTAGCCAAGTATTAGGGCAGTGGGTGGCAGACTTCATTAACTTTAAAACATTGTACATTCAGAATAGGTGTCTGTTGTACTCATCTGGAGTTACAAATCATGCTCAGGTCAGGCATTCATTTACACCAGCAGACTAAAAAGTCTCTGACCAAAGAAAACAAGTATGGCAAATGCAGGGTAACTCACCTTTAGATGAAAAAGAGTATAAAAGGAAGGAGTGGACAAGGGCAGAACATATGGGAGAAGCCCTTACCCTAGGGGTAAAGAATATATAGCTTCCCTAGGTCGACCAAAAAGTAACGTGTACAGCACTTCAAGTTCTCCAGGGAAGCTTTGTCGGGGTTCATTGTGTGATGTGAAAACTCATTTAAACAGATCATCAGTAACTCAAACTGCTTTTACTGTGATTATGAAAATGACAGAAGCTATATATTATTTGTCTGCTGGGTCTCGCTAATCATCAGGAGATGATTTTTGTGAATGTCCACTTGTACTCAAGAGGTGACTGCTCTCTTCCAGAAGCAAAGAGTCTACAACAGTTTTATGTTTCTGCTGACTTCCTTAGAGTGTTGGGTGTTGCAGACTGTACCTATATAAAGATACTAGCTGGGGGAGCCCGGCTTTGCCAGGGCTGTTTTGGGGTGGGGGAGCCCGGCTTTGCCAGGGCTGTTTTGGGGCAGGCGGTTTAAATCGAGTGCCAGGCTTTGGGGCCCTGTCTGTGTCCCTTTGTGAATCTGGTGCTGGGCAACATTTTAAATCGAGTCCCAGGCTTTAGGGCCCTGTCTGTGTCCCTTTGTGAATGTGCTGCCGGGCAACATTTCTACCTTTTAATACCTTGAAAGATGAAAGTGAAAGTACTTATAAAACGTTTTTGGTAAATCTTATGTTATTTTTAAAAGAGAAACTAACTTTTTCAAAGCTGGATAAGGAGAGTAGTTTGAGCTGCAACCAGTGAAAGAATGGCTGGCAGATCCCTGAGATGAAAACAATTAGTCCCGCCCACACACACACTTAATACCTTGAAAGATGAAAGTGAAAGTACTTATAAAACGTTTTTGGTAAATCTTATGTTATTTTTAAAAGAGATACTAACTTTCAAAGTAGTTTGAGCTGGAAGCTGCAAGCACTGAAACAATGGCTGCCAGATCCCCGAGATGAAAACGATTAGTCCCGCCCACACACACACACACCGATTGGCCAACCATCAGGGGACCGTACTGTAGGATTGGTCAATCGTGACGGCACAGGATTGGTCGAACCTTGACGTCAGTCAATCAATGCTAGCAGATAATGAGTTTAATTTTGAAGGTTTTTTGCATAAGGCGCGAACAATTTTTGTCCGACCGAAAAGTAAATATGCTTACCAGCGTCCCGGAAGCGTAAGCTTTCTTCGGAGGTAACGCGCGCGTAGGTACGCGGTATAACGTTCGAGCGCATAGCCGGACAGACGCACACCCGAGGACAGACAGACAGACAGAAGGACAGACAGACAGATCGACCGCTTTATATATATAGATACAAGCACTCAGTTAACCGAGTGCTGCACATTAATGGTAAGGACTTCCATTCCCTATATTTGCCAGCATTCTCTAGGCAAATTTGCAATACCCATGATTAGTTCATCTATAGGCAGCTGTGTGTACCTTGTTTGTTTGATTGGGATAACTGACTAGATGGCTGGGTTTTTTTTGGCCGTCATGGTTATAGTTGGAAACCATGGTTCATGAAGACGACTAATTTGCAGGGTTATGGGGAGAAAGTTGGGATGTGGGACTAAATTGGACAGCTCTTTCATAGAGTCTGCGATGGGCCGAATGGCCTCCTTCTGTACTATAAGATTCCATGATTCTATTGCACCCTTTATAGATACTAGCAGAATACAGGCATAGCTGACCACATAAAGCAACGTAATCCAAAGCAAATGATACGTTTTCTCAAACAGCAGTTTTGGTGCCTTGATCCTGTTGGAGGGTGAGAAGTGGGGAGCATGGCAAGTTATGTTATCCAAAATGTGTGCAAATTCTTTGTTGGTTGCTGTTTGCTGCAATACCTAGCAGATTAGAAGGATAACCACCTCAACATCAGTAAGGAAAGTTAGAAAGAACTTGCATTTATATGGTACCATTTATGTCCTCATGATGTCTTAAAGCACTTCACAGTCAAGGAAGTAAGTTTGAAGTGTAGTCACTGTTGTAATGAAGGCAAATGCAGCAGCTAATTTGTGCACAGCAAGGTTCCACAAACAGCAATGAGATAAACAACTAGATAGACTATTTTTAATGAGATTGGTTGAGGGATAAATGTTGGCCAGGACTCCAGGGGAACTCTCCTGCTCTTCTTTCAATAGTGCCATCGGATTTTCTACATCCATCTGGGAAGCTGGGGCCTTAGTTTATCTACCCGAAAGGCAGCATCTACAACAATGAATTTTTTGAGCAGGTCACTAATGTGGTAGGTAAGGGAGTGTCTATGGATGTTATTTATATGGACTTCCAGAAGGCATTCAATAAGTTTCCACACAAGAGACTGTTAGGAAAAAAGAGATGCATGGAATTGAAGGCAACCTTTTGACATGGGTAGGGAATTTGTTAGGAGGTAGGAGACAGAGAGTAGGGATAATTGCTCTGCACTCCAATTGGCAGAATGTGGCTAGTGGTGTTCCCCAGGGATCTATCCTCCCTTAATCTCTCTCTTCATGTAAACTCCCCAACCCATATTCATGGCCATCCTCTCGACCTTGCCATCACTTGTGGCCTCGCTACTCCCATCATGTCAATTGCAGATAATGCCATCTCTGACCATTTCCTCGTATCACTCTCCACCCACTTTCCCCTTCCACCACCCTCTCCCCAACCCTACTTCCTTCTGTGTCCGCCCCTGGTAAAAACTCTCTCCCAAATCTCTTACAACTGCACTTATGAAATACCAACTGTCCAGCCTTTGGCCCTCCATTCAGCATAACATTTCTGCAGCTACCAATCTGCTCAACCACACCCTCACCTCCACCTTTGATGCCCTAGTCCCTACTAAAACAATTACCCTCTCTCACCCCGGCCGCTCTCCCTGGTATGGCTCTCACCTTTGCTCCCTGATGTCTAAGGGACGCAGACTCGAACGGATATGGTGGACAACTGGTTTAGCCATTCACCGCCAGATCGGGCTGGACCACATAAAGCACTATCGGGCCCTGCTCTCGTCTGCCAAAACTGCTCACTATTGCACAATCATTCTGGAATGCAAAGATAAACCCGGGCTTCTATTCTCTACTGCTCTTCTTAAACCCCTCTCCCCTGTCTCTTCCACCCTCACCTACGATAACAAGTGTGAGGAACTCTCTAAAATTGAGACCATCCATTCAGCTGTATTTGCCACTTCCCTTCCTTCCCCTAGCCCACTGGGCCAAATTCCTCTAATGTTCCCCCCTGCCCTAGCCCTGAACTCACATCTTTCTCCAGTTTCTCTCCGATCTCCCCTCATGACCTCTCTGCGCTCATCTTGTCCATGAGACCCACCTCCTGCTCCCTCGACCCTATTCCCACTAAACTGCTGACCACCCAACTTCCTTTTCTGGCTCCCATGTTAGCTGATATTGTTAATGGTGTAAGTGCAGGGTTCTCAAAATTCCCGCACTCCCCAAATTATGGATCAAGGGACCCTGTTTGGACATGTTATTAAAAACAGGGTACCCAAAATGGCTTCTGTAACCTTGTGACCAAAACCGACAGGATTTTTAAAACCAGGGCTCTGCAGACAGGCAGGCCCGGAGACGAAACTTAAAATGCAGGAATCTGTGAAAAGGACTCTGGAGCCAGACAGCCAAAGTAAACACAGAATATGCATTCATTCGACTTGACACAGATCAAGCTGGAATGGGCCTAGAATCGAGGCCATTAGGTTTCTGCATATTTATTTGGTAACAGCTCACAGTAGCCATCAAGTCAGGATGGGGACAATTAAGTCTTACCCATGACAAACAACCAGGACATCGGGGCCATTAGACCCGGAGACAACCACTCCAAAAGTCGTTAAAGTAAATGGTTGTAATCATTTAAACAAGCCCGCCAAAAGTTAGACAAAAGGACTGACCTGATTTGGTGGGCAGATAAGGAGTTGAAGAACGGGTATAATTGTAGGCCCATCAGTAGCAATCGCTCTCTTATACATAGATACATAGATACATAGAAGATAGGAGCAGGAGTAGGCCATTCGGCCCTTCGTGCCTGCTCCGCCATTCGATGAGATCATGGCTGATCCTTTAATTCAGTATCCCGTCCCCGCCTTCTCTCCGTAACCCTTAACCCCTTTTGCCCGTAGAAATATATCTAATTCCCTCTTAAATATATTTAATGAGCTGGCGTACACTGCCCTCTGTGGCAATGAGTTCCACAGGTTCACCACTCTCTGAGTGAAGAAATTCCCCCTCATCTCTGTCCTAAATGGTTTAGCCCTTATCCTTAAATTATGTCCTCTAGTTCTGTTCTCACCCGCCAAGGGAAACATTCCTTCTGCATCCAGTCTGTCTAGACCTGTCAGAATTTTATACACTTCTATGAGGTCCCCTCTCAATCTTCTAAACTCCAGTGTGTACATCCCTAAACTACATAGTCTCTCCTCATAGGTCATTCCCGCCATTCCTGGTATCAGCCTGGTGAATCGCCGCTGCACCCCCTCCATGGCAAGAACATCCTTCCTCAGATGAGGCGACCAAAACTGTACACAGTACTCGAGGTGTGGTCTCACCAGTGCCCTGTACAGCTGCAGCAAGGTATCCCTGTTCCTGTATTCTAACCCTTTTGCTATGAAGGCCAGCATACCGTTTGCCTTCTTGACCGCCTGTTGCACCTGCATGCTCGCCTTCAGTGACTGGTGTACAAGAACACCCAGGTCTCTCTGTACTTCCCCCTCTCCCAATCTATTGCCATTTAAATAATAATTTGCCCTCCCGTTCCTGCACCCAAGGTGGATAACTTCGCACTTGTCCACATTATAGTGCATCTGCCATTTATCCGCCCAATCGCCCAGTCTGTCCAAATCGTTCTGGAGCTTCCTGGTCTCTTCCTCTGAGCCCACCCCCCCTCCTAGTTTAGTGTCGTCTGCAAATTTGGAAATGCTGCATCCGACTCCCTGATCCAGGTCATTAATGTAAATTGTGAACAGCTGGGGGCCCAGGACAGATCCCTGTGGTACCCCACTTGTTACTGCCTGCCATTCAGAAAATCTCTTAGCTCTGGTCTCTCGGCTCTTGCCCTAGCTCTTGCTGCTGCCTCTCGTACTCACGCCTTGGCCTCGTGGTGGGCTCTCTTCTCGCTCCCCGCGCTGCTCAACAACCAAGGACGCCCATTACACCGGGGCCAAACGCGGGAGGAGAACGAGACCCGAGTTCAAAACCACACAGGACACACAGGCCACAAACTGGCAGAGGAGACGAGACGAGACGAGACGAGACGAGATGAGACGAAGAAGAAAGGAAACCGGTAAAGGCAGAGAAGGGCAGCGGAAAGACGCATTTGGGGACAAACGCTCAGTTACAAGCTGGTGTTTGGTGAATATAGTGTAACCCCAATTTAAGAATATGCTGGCATTCGAAGGATGGGTAGCAAAATTGAGACATACAGCCTAGTTATAAGCTGGCGTTGGTCACATGGACAGTAATAGCCCGATTAGAGAATAAACTGGCGTTTGAAGCTTGGATAGTGAAATCATTTAAACGGTAAAGACCGCCAATCGACCCCCGACCGTAACATTACCGCCGACACCGCCCGAGGGAGAAGAAGGAGAAAACCCATTGCGGCCCAACGACAATGGTAGCTGAGGAAAAAGGAGGGTGCTTCGCATCAACAACTTCAGCGCCGTGCCCTGAGACCACATGGCGATGGGATACCCCAAAGGACAGCAAGAACGGACCCCAAAACTCACAACGTTAAAGCAACAGGTTTTGGATTGGTGAGCATGAATTCCTGGCCCCTCATAGCTTAATCTAGTTAGGATAAGGGGATTGTTAATGTAGTTGTTTTCCCTCGATGTGCCATGTGTTCCCCATTCCCATGTAGTGTCATTGTTTATGCCTGTAATTTCATACCAGTAATTTTCATAAGATTGTTGTATTCTGCTTGTAATAAAATTCTGGTTTTCTTACACCAAACCACTTGTCTACTCGATTTTCTGTATCGCCGCCTGTACCTAAGTCCGGTGTCTAGAACCCAGGGGTGTGGGAGTGATTCGAACCGCTCAAGGGACAGTCAGAGGTGAAGCTGACTGGGCACACTCCACCCCCTACAGAAATGGCAACCGCGGCAGGGCTCCGGCAACAGGGGTGCGATACAGTAGACAATGGTTTGGATGAGCAAACTTTGATGGAGGAAAGGATTTCTGATTATGTGTTTAGCAAGGTGAATATCACAAAGAAGTGGATCACCACTCTGTTAAGGGCTGGGCGTCTGGTAGATGCAGCAGCTAAGTGGACAGAGGGGAGGGAACAAAAGAAGTCCTTAGAGAAGGCAGTCTGGCTGATGTGTTTCAAAAAGCAGGTCCAGCTTTTGGACAGGCTCGTTGCAGCACAGGCAGCCAAGTTAAAGGAGTCAGCCCTGGAGATCCAGGACAAGGCTCTAGCAGGAGTGAAGTTACTGGTAGCATTGCAAGCCCTGAATCAGGAGAGGTTGCATTTAATGGGAGAACATAAGGCCAAGTTGGAATACCTACAGTGCCAAGTCACCGAAGCCAAGGGTAATGAGTTGAGGTTGCGGGAAAAGAACGCCCGCCTAGCAAGGCAAATTAGGGAACAGGAGGAGAAAGTAAAAGAGGTAAAGGCAGCTTACAAGTTAGCGAGCGAACAGGGGTTTGAGGTTGCAGATCATGGCCCCTGCAAGGAGCTGATAGAAAATCTGAGCTTGGCCCTGAGGAAGGCAAAAGGCATGGTGTGCCTTATAAGCCCGAAGGCAGGTCAGGCAGATTTTATGGGGAACGAGGGGAGGACAGTTCAAACATCACTGGCAGTGCCCAGGGACGACCGGGTTGAGGAACAGGAGGTCTCGCGACCTCCACCCATAGCGCCAGGTTTTAGCGAGGTCTGGCAGCAAGGGGGGGTGGAGCCAGAGGTGGGAGCGGAGGTGGAGCAACCCCCGTCAGAGAGGTCGGAGCCGGGACCGATGTGCCCCGCCCGGCATCGGAGGTTCGGCCCACCCGTCAATGGCGACGATGAGGGACCCCTCCAAAACCTGTTCGTATTACCCTATAGCACCCAACAGCTTAGGGCTATGGTGAGCCATATCCCGAAGCTCTCCGAAAAGGGGGACCCCTCAATCCACTTCAGGGAAGTAGAGCAGGCAGCCAGCGTCAACGACTGCGATGGCGCTGAGCAGGCCAAAATGCTGCTATTCTCCCTGGAGAGTAGGCTCCTCCAATTCCTCGCTGACGAGTGTAAGAAGGGGCAGAGCGGGTATGAGGCACTCAGGGATGACGTTCTGGAGGCCATGGGGATGAATGAGGGAAGTCCTTTCTCCCGTGTGGAGAAGACGGTGCAGCTCGCAGGGGAAGCCCCGCAAGCTTTCGCGGACAGGTTATGGCCGGTGTACCGGAGTGCCTGTCCAGGGGCACCTAACAGGGCGTTCCTGAACGGGGATCCACTGGCCCACTGGCTTCGTTGCCTGGTGGCAAACAGCTTGCCACAGGTCCGGGCCAAGGCGGATGTCTGGTTCGACACCAAGAATCCCCAGACAACCGAACTTACGGTGATCAGACAGTTGACCCTAGCCTATAAGAACGGTAGGGGAACCGATGCACACCCACCTAAGGGGAAGGTGCATGAGGTAAAACTCAGACAGGGTAAGAAGGAGTGGCATC
This sequence comes from Somniosus microcephalus, assembly GCF_052327205.1. Lineage (NCBI taxonomy): Eukaryota > Metazoa > Chordata > Chondrichthyes > Squaliformes > Somniosidae > Somniosus > Somniosus microcephalus. The sequence goes on along the minus strand of NC_140996.1, from coordinate 65,786,683 downwards.
AGGAAGGGAATAACCCCCTCAACACAAAGACAAATTGTTATGGGTGTGGGAAGGATGGTCATTGGCGGAAGGAGTGCAAGAACCCTTGGAAAGACAACAAGGGAAAGAATTCCACTGCCCCAGCCCAAAAGGCAGAGGCAGGAATCCCTCCCACCACGGTTGAGTCATTTTTGGACACCATGAGGTCCTTATTGACTGGCCACGGGAGAGTAGCAGCCGCTCTCGGTGCTCTGACCTCATCAGCCCCATCCAACCCACAGCCCTGACTAGAGCCAGCGCAGCCTGTTTACCTGTGTTCCCTTCAGTATGATGAATGGAAGAGGCCCCTTGTGGAGATGGAGGTAGAAAAGGTGAAGGGGACCTATCTGTTCGACACGGGGGTTTCATGCACCGTGGTCCATTCAGCTAACCCCACCACCTCACCTCTATCTAACGGGGTCCCATACAGTCTGTCGGGACTCACAGGCAAAGAACAGGCCAGCTCGTTTTCCATCCCGCTCGCCATTTGTTTAGGACCACTCCGCTCTAAGTGGACCTGTGTCCTGATGAAATGGGAAGTGGAGGGTGGAAGAGGGGTCCTGGGAGCAGACTTTATTGTAAGCCACGGGATCCTAGTTGATTTAAGAAATCATTGCCTATGGGGGGCAAGTACAGGAAAGTAGTAATCCCAGGGAAAGAAGGGAAGGGGACCCTATGCACCATGAAGCCCAAAGAGGGTTATAAACTCGAGCTTATGGTCAGTAACACCCCAAGGGGGTTCCAGGCATTTGTGCAGGCCCACCTAGCCATATTTGCCACACACAAACACGACTGCGGGAGGGTCAAAGGGTTTGAGGTCAGCGTTGTAATGATCAATAACATGTCATTCTATAGTGGACACTAGGTGGAGCCGTAGAGCTGTATAGAGCTGTATATAAGACTACACTACCCAGCTGTATGTATATTAAGACTACATTACCCATGAGGCACTAGGCAACTCACAAGGCAGCAGTCAAGATGGAAGCCTCTACAGATACTGTACCTAGTCCACATGTGCTCAATAACAATGTCTAGCAAAAGCTAGCTGTGTTCATAATAAGAATGTCTATTTATTAATGAACATAAGATGGTACCAGGATGGTGAAGATCTGCTGAAAATTGTGAAAAGCGACATGGAGAATTTGAAGCCACCAGAGCGTTTGAAACTCACAGGAAACATCGACTACAATTGGCAGACTCTTAAACAACAATTCGAACTCTACATTGCAGCCATCGGATTCGGTACGAAGCCAGACGCAAGGAAGATAGCGTTGCTGCTTACGGTTGCAGGCCCACAGGCGATAGAGGTATTTAATACATTTGTATTTAATCCAGAGGAGAACAGAGAAAAATTAGAAGATGTGCTAAAAAAATTTGATGCACATTGCTCTCCCAAAAAGAATGAGACCTATGAAAGATACATCTTCTGTTCTTGGACACAGCAGCAAAATGAGACTTTTGATAGCTTTATAACTGATCTGAAACTGAAAGCACAGACATGTAATTTCTCTGAGCTCAAAGCATCCATGATTCGTGACCAGATTGTGTTTGGTATTCATGATAAAAAAGTCAGGGAACGTCTGTTGAGAGAAACCGAACTAAATTTGGAAAATGCAGTGAAAATATGCCAAGCCAGCGAGCTAGCTCGAAAGCACGCGAAGACTTTCAGTGAAATCAATAATGATGCGATTGTAATGAGTGATAATGCTGCTGTCGGTGCTGTGTCCTACAAGGGGAAGAAACGTGGGCAGAACAGAAATGAAAAGCAATCGGAGGATGACATTTTTAATTGTAAACGCTATGGTTACAAACACCAGTTTAGACAATGCCCAGCATTTGAAAAAATGTGCACAAAGTGTAATGGAAAGAATCACTTTGCCAAACAATGCTTTTCAAAAGTAAAAACAACGAAAGGGCAACAAGTTAATGTGATTGAGGACACTGATTTAAGTGAGACATTTTTTGTAGGAATGGTGTCATGTGACGATATCAAAAAAGATACAGAACATGTGCAGCCCTCAGAAATGGACAATGCTGAACATAAAGTCAATGCAGTAAAAGTGGACAAATGGATGATCCCACTGCAGATAAATGGAGCATTAGTTACATTGAAACTGGACACTGGGGCAAAAGCAAACTTAATCAGTATGAGTGACATAAAAAATATGAAAGAAAAGCCCAAAATACAGAAAAAGTCAGTACTACTGAAGAGCTATAATGGACAGAAAATAGATCGCTTAGGTGTATGCAGACTTAAAGTGACAGTCAAAGACAAAGTGCATCATCTCATGTTTTCTGTTGTGGCTGAAAGACTTGATTCGATACTAGGTGACAAAGCTTGTGAAGACTTAGAACTGGTCAAGAGAGTCTACCATATAAACTGTGCCATAAGCAGACCAGATGACTCAGGTGATGAAGCAGAGAGCCCATCAAGGATGAAAAGGCCAAAGGGTATCCATGTCTTCAAAAAGCCTAGTTTCTCCAAGAAGAAAGAAAAAGACTTTAAGGTCAAAAAGAAGCCAAAGGAAGAAAAGCACAAAGAGGAAAAACACAAGGAGAAAAAGTCCAAAGATATAACCGCAGCAGATGTTGTTAAGCAGTGGAAAGAGAAAAAGAAAAAGAAGAAGCCTGCACCAGAGCAGGAAGCAGTTCCGGTGGATACTCCTTCTTCCCTCAGGCCAATCTCTGGTGTTCCATTAGCCGAGGCTGCTGAGAGGACTATGCTGTATGATGGGATCCAGCTGCCAGCAGTTTTTCGAGAGTGCATTGACTACATTGAGAGTTATGGCATGAAGAGTGAAGGAAACACTGAAACCCTCACCAAGCAAAGATCGCAAGGAGACCTCGATCTATACAAGAGCAGATTGATGACAATGCCGCAACTGCATCTTGTCATTCACCGCCAGAACAATCTCATGAAGACACATCAGACTTACCCGTGTTGAGAAGATCCACACGTGAAGTAAAAAAGCCTGATAGACTTAATCTTTGAGTACAATGTAAAGCTTTGAAAATGTGTTGACTGTTTTGAAAATGTTTATGTTTATAGAGCACTAACAAAAGTGTTACTGATATTATCTTTATTGTTTTCTTGAAAGTTGATTGATATTGATTTTGTTAAACCTCAAAGAAAGGGGATGTAATGATCAATAACATGTCATTCTATAGTGGACACTAGGTGGAGCCGTAGAGCTGTGTAGAGCTGTATATAAGACTACACTACCCAGCTGTATGTATATTAAGATTACATTACCCATGAGGCACTAGGCTACCCACAAGGCAGCAGTCAAGATGGAAGCCTCTACAGATACTGTACCTAGTCCACATGTGCTCAATAAAAGTGTCTAGCAAAAGCTAGCTGTGTTCATAATAAGAATGTCTATTTATTAATGAACATAAGAGGGTCAAAGGGTTTGAGGTCAGCGTAGATTGGGACCCCATGGCCCGACCACAGAAACAGTATAACTTCCCCAGGGAAGCGGAACCAGACATGGAAGCAGCCATGTCCTCCTTAGTACAGCAGGGAGTTCTGAGACCGATAGCCACCCATGTAAACTCTCCATTGTGGCCGGTGAGAAAGCCGGACAATTCCTGGAGGGCCACGGTGGACTATCGAGTGCTCAACAGTAACATCCCAGCCTGTGCACCCACGGTAGCGGCAGTTGCCGACCTGATAGGAAGTATCCCAGCATCCGCGACCACTTTCACGGTGCTGGATATTTCCAACGGGTTTTGATCCATCCCTTTAAGGAGGGAGGATCAGTACAAGTTTGCCTTTACGTTTAAAGGGCAACAGCGCACGTGGAACTGCTTGCCTCAGGGCTTCCACAACAGTCCCAGCGTTTTCCATCAGTGCATGGCAAACAGTTTAAAGGATTTCAGTCAGCCCAGACAGTTGGTACAATATGTGGATGACCAGCTTCTCTTCACCGATTCGAGAGAGGAGCATGGCCCACTACTGGCCGAACTACTGGAGCTGCTCGGGCAAAAGGGTTTTAAGGTAAACCCCAAGAAAGCGCAGATCGGCCAGCAGGAGGTGAAATTCCTAGGCCTGACCGTACACGCTGGAGAAAGGGCCATAGATAAGGCTAGGAGAGAAGTGGTACAAGAGTTACCAGTCCCCAACACAGTCACGGCTGTGAGGTCGTTTCTAGGGCTAAGCGGGTACTGCAGAGAATTCATTGAAGACTATGCAGCCACAGCAGCCCCTCTGCTCCGACCCCTACACAAGGGAGTGGAGTGGGCTTGAGATGAGGGTTGCCAGGCAGCGTTTGTCAGGCTCAAGAAGGACTTGCAGACCGCACCAGCTCTAGGGGCCATAGATAGGGGGAAAGAGTTTTTTCTGGAGGCAGCAGCCAGCGGGGACAGCCTGAGTGCTGTGCTGCTCCAAGAGCGGCACGGCCGGCTGAGGCCGATGGTCTACTCCTCCAGGATACTCACGGATGTGGAGAGGAGCAACTCCAATTGTGAGAGGCACCTTTTAGCCACACATTGGGCTGTGAAAAGATCGCTGATCCTCACAGGCACCTCTCCCATCACCCTCCTCACCCATCACACACCCACCCAGATGCTCCTGGATGGGAGGATCAAGGATGGAACAGTGAGCAGTGCCCGCATTGCTCACTGGACCCTGCTCCTCTCACAGATGGACCTCAAGGTGAAGGGTCTCTGCGAGCCAAAGCTCGCAGCCAACCTGGTATATCCTGGAACAGCCCACCGGTGTTCCATAGAAGGGGTTTGGGAAGTGGACATAGGTTTATGGGCCGTGATACATCCCACGGGTCGCGAGATCTATGTAGACGGTTCCAGCACGGTATCTGCTGGCGAGCGTCTCACGGGGTGTGGAGTTTATGACCCAGCGGCAAACGTTGCCCTGGCAATCAAGCTCCCCAGCAGCATGAGCGCCCAGCAGGCTGAACTGTCCGCGGTAGTGTACATCGTTACACACCCCAAAATCTTCCCCACCCCATACACAATTTGCTCGGACAGCATGTTTACGTGCAATTCGTGTATGGAGTACCTGGCCATCTGGTCCCGCCGCTGATACACCTCCGCCGATGGGAGACCCCTCACAGTAAAACCCTGCTGGAAACGATCCTAGCAGCAGTGGGGGAGGAAGGGGAGGTTTTCATCCACAAGGTGAAGACCCATTCCTCCACAGAACGCCGCAGTCAAGGCAACCAGCAGGCTGACATGCTCGCCAAGGAGGGTGCCCGCACAGGCGCTTTCTGGGACCCATATGGGTCCAGACCCATGGCGGCAGTCAGAGGTAGGGACGGGACCTAAGGGAGTGCAGAGGTAGCTTTAGCCCCGGACCTTAAGACGGTCCAAGCCCAAGACCCCGTCCTCAAGGCAGTCCTCAGCGCAGTAACTGAGGGCAAAAGGGTAGAGGGTCCTTACGGCACAGCAACCCTCTCCGTGAAAGAGGGCATGCTGTTCTAGGGGGAACAATGGGTTGTGCCACAGCAACACCGGCGGGAATTCCTTCAACTGGCCCATGAGGGTCCAGGAGCGGGACTCCCCGGGCCTTAGACCACCTGGCAACGGGTGGAACAGGCGGGATGGTGGCCAGGACTCAGGGAAGATGTCCGCGAGTTCTGCGCCGGCTGTCTTGTCTGCGCTGCTAATAACCCTGACCCCCATAAAAGGAAGGTACCTGTGGGACACATCAGGAGTGTAGAGGGACCATGGCAGTCGATACAGGTAGACTACATCGGGCCCCTGCCCACCGCCCAGGGAGGCTATAAGTACTGCCTAGTCCTGGTAGATGTGTTCACGAAATGGGTAGAGGCCTTCCCCTGCAGAACAGCCACAGCTCTGGGTACTGCCAGGATCCTGGTCCGGGAGGTGTTCTCAGTATGTGGAGTCCGACCAAGGGAGTCACTTCACCGGACAGGTAAGGCAGTATACCCTTATGCTGCTAGGCATCGAGGGGAAGTGGCACGTGGCCCACAACCCACAGTCATCAGGGATTGTGGAAAGAATGAATAGGACCCTAAAGGAAGGGTTGAGGACGGAGACGGTGGACTCGCCTCGAAAATGGGCCGAGGTCCTACCGTTGGTTCTGATGGGGATCCGGGGCAGCCAGTCAAAAAGCACGGGGTACTCACCATACAAGCTAATGACTGGCAGGGTTATGCGGGCCCCCACCCATGTACTAGCCCCTGTGCTCACGGAGGGTCAGCTCAGAGAGGTTAACCAGGACAGGTTCGCCCGAAACCTCTTCGAGCACCTTAGACAGATCCACGGGCAGGCAGCTGGGAACATGGGGAAGCAGTATCGGAGCAACCGATTGCTGCTCGAACCCCGTAAACACCACGAGTGGGAGGTAGGAGATCAGGTCATGGTAAGGAACTATGCCCGAGTAGGGAGTCTGGAAGCATTATACATGGGGCCCTACAGCATTGTAGATAAAGCCAGCCCCATGAAACATAGAAACATTGAAGATAGGAGCAGGAGTAGGCCATTCGGCCCCTCGAGCCTGCTCCGCCATTCAATGCGATCATGGCTGATCATCCAAACTCAGCACCCTGTCCCTGCCTTCTCCCCATACCCCTTGATCCCTTTAGCCTTAAGAAATATATCCAACTCCTTCTTGAATATATCTAATGAATTGGCCTCTACTGCCTTCTGTGGTAGAGAATTCCACAGGTTCACCACTCTCTGGGTGAAGAAATTTCTCCTAATTTCTGTCCTAAATGGCTTATCCCTTATCCTTAGACTGTGACCCCTGGTTCTGGACTCCCCGACCATCCTGATTACTTGACTAATGGAAAGGCTCTTGCTGTCTCCATTTTGTGCGGTGATTTAGCTGTCATCAGTTTGCAGGTCCTTTCTGCAACCTCAGAAGCCACTCACCACATTGCTAGTCACTATCAGCACATTGAGGGATTGGGCCTCTGATCTCCACTTTACCTGCCATCTATTAGAACAGCATGGGTGCTGCTTATATTGCCTCAGCTTGGACCTCAGATTTGGACCAAGATGAGCCACACCACCAACAACAGCAACAGCAACCACAACACCAGCCTTCTCCTCAACGACCTGATGCTGCATAGGTGAAAGGGCTGCACGGTGCCGGAAGTGATACCCCCAACATAGGGTAACAAGGCAGAGGATGCGCTTCCTGGACATAACTGAGCAGCAGTGCTTCAGGAGGCTCAGGCTATTGCGCCAAGTCATCACAGACATTTGTAACTTGCTGAAAGAAGACCTGCTGCCCAGAGGACCTGGTGGACATGCCTTATCAGTGGTTGTCAAAGTCACCAATGCCCTTAATTTCTTCACCTCAGGCTCCTTCCAGGGATCTGTAGCAGACATTTGCAGGATCTCGCAGTCGGCCACCCACAAATGCATCACCCAGGTGACCGATGCCATGTTTCACAACTCAGCCAATTATGTCAACTTTGCCACTGAAGAAGCCAGTGTTACTGAGCGGGCGCTCAGCTTTGCTGCTCTGGCTGGCTTCCCACAGGTGCAGGGCATCATTGACTGCACTCATGTGGCCATCAGGGCACTCCATCATCACCCAGGAGTGTTTGTGAACCACAAAGGCTTCCACTCCCTCAATGTGCAGCTCGTCTGCAACCACAAAAAGATCATCATGCAGGTGTGCGCCAAATTCCCCGGCAGCTGTCATGACTCTTTCGTGATGCGCCAGTCCATCCTCCCTCGGCACTTCGCACCTCCAAACAGACTTACCGGCTGCTGCGTCAGCCCACCATCCCTCAGCTCTCCGCACCTCCAAACAGGCTTACAGGTTTGCTGCTTGGAGACAAGGGCTATCCACTGAAGCCATGGCTGATGACACCCTTGAGGAGGCTGAGGAGCGTTATAATGAAAGCCACATGTCCACCAGATGTATCATAGAGCAATAAATAGGCCTGCTGAAGATGCACTTTAGATGCCTTGGCAGATCAGGAGGAGCCCTTCAGTACGCACCAGCCAGAGTCTCCAGAGTCTTCATCGTATGCGGCACACTGCACAACATAGCACAGCAACGAGGTTTGGAGCTGCAGGAGGAGCAAGGCGCAGAGCGCACAGCCTCTTCAGTGGAGGACGAGGAGGAGGAGCACGAACCTGACGTGGAGATGGCACCAGCAATGGTGCACATTAGTGTCAGGGAGGGGATGGCCTCATAATGGCCACATTTACTTAACTTGCTCCAATGCACCCATATGGCTGCCACATGGTGTACTAAGTCCACCCCCCACCAACCCCAACAATACCTTAAAGCATCCCTACAATGACCAAGTCATTCCTGTCACCCACTGAGGTTAAGTAATGTCTCATCATTCACTCCAAGTGACAAAGCCACTTCCCAGGCAGCAGGCAAAGATAGACAAGACCAGAAAGTGATGCAAAGAAATACATTTATCTGTGTCATAAAAATATCTGAAACTGATCACTAACATTTGTTCATACACCCATGTGCATACCCTTGTGCATCTAGGGTTGTGTCTTTTTTCTTTTCCGAGTGCTTCTATGAGGTGCAACCCCTGTGGCTTCAGCAAAGGTAGAGGCAGGCTGCTCACTCTCCTGCTGTGACTGCTTAGACACTTTTGGCAGACGTCCTCTGGGTTTTGGAGCCTGTGAAGGCCCCGCAAAAGACTGCTCCTCCTCCTGCAACTGCGCAGGAGCAGACTCGGCCATCGGGATCCAGGGAAGCATGTGGGGCTCTGACTGAGAGGGAGGCAATGGGGGAGAAGTGGGAGTGCTCTGAGCAGAGCCGCCACTTCCATGTCGACTCTCACCATCATCCCTCTCATGGGCCACCCACACTTCCCTGCTAGCAAGGAGTTGGAGAGCACCTTGCTGCACAGCAGTGGGACGATGAATGCCCAAGTCCACGTTTATATCCCTGATAGAGATGAGGTCTATGAGCGTCGGCCTCTGTTGTCCACAGCAAGCACGTGTTCATGTGATTGGCGCATTTGCTGATCCATGCAGGTGGCACCTCCCTCCCTGCTTTCAAATGTCTTTTTAAAATCCCTTTCCTTCAAGCATATTTTTGGTCCCCCCAAACATTTTTGTTTTCCATTTCTCACGCCTGCTTCAAATCCACTTCTTTCCTTTGCCATGAGATGTTTCTCACACAAGAGGAGAGCTATAGAAACACAAGTTGCAGTTATCACCTGATCTCTCTTCTGCACTGGTTTATTTGGGAACTTAGAGTTGGAACTTACAGTATAGAAACATCACAAATAATGAATTAGTGCATTATTATAACTCAGTGATAATCACTGTCACATTGAGAGTTACTTATTCTGACCTTCCTCGCCCTTCCAGGGATCCAAGCTGTTAGCTAAGTTAACATAGAAGTATGTGGGAGCAATTTTGACATTGTGCGATACCGTAAAATGGGTGCTAGCGAATCAGCAGCCAGTTTTACAATTCTCCTGATTTTTGATTCCACTGAAGTAAAATAAACATCGGGAGAGATGTGCATTTATTATAAAGCGGCCCATTCGCTATCACCCAATTTACAATATCGCACAAAGTCAAATTTACCCCATTGTGTGTCTGAGTGCCTGAGTAAAGTAATAAAAATAGAAGAAAGTGGAATAGGTGGAAGCCAGAGTGAAGAGAATTATTTTTAAATTGTTTATAAGTTTTTATTTTAACTGTATATTTCAGAAATAAAAACACCTTTGATATTTGAGTAACTTTAATTTTGTGAAGCATTTGTTTCAGTGTGTAAGCAAAAATTTAAGACAATAATTTCCCTGGTCCTACTAGCAATCTAACAGTTATATTGTGCAATGAGAAAGGGTTAATTAATAAGCTTGCAGTAAAGGGGCACTTTAGGGAAGAGTGACCATAATATGTTGAATTTTATATTAAGTTCGAAAGTGATTTAGTTAAATCTGAAACTAGGGTCTTAATACTAAACAAAGCAAACTATGTAGGTATGAGGGGTGAGTTGGCTAAGGTAGATTGGGAAAATACGTTAAAAGGTATAATGATAGACAAGCAATGGCTAGCATTTAAAGAATTAATACATAATTTACAACAAAAATACATGCCTTTAAGGCACAAAAACTCCACAGGAAAAGTGATCCAACTGTGGCTAGCAAGAGAAGTTAAAGATAGTATTAGATCAAAGGCTTATAATGTTGCCAAAAGAGCAGTAAGCCTGATGATTGGGAGGATTTTAGAATTCAGCAAAGGAGGACCAAGAAATTCATAAAGAAAGAGAACATAGAATATGAGAGTAAACCAGCGAGAGACATAAAAACAGACTGTAAAAGCTTCTATAGGCATGTAAAAAGGAAAAGGTTAGTGAAAGTGAATGGGTCCCTTAAAGGCTGAGACAGGAGAAATTATAATGGGGAATAGGAAATGACAGAAAAATTAAACAAATACTTTGGCCTAGAAATTCAGTTAGGGGCGCCCAGCTCGCCTGGGCGCCGGAATTACCGCTGCGCGCGGAGCCACTTGCGCCAGCGGGATATTCAGTTTCAGCGCCCCAAGTGGAAGCCGGCCGCTAAACAAGGGTTTCGGCGCCCCGCTTGGGGCGCTGAAACTGAATATCGGCGTGCAAAGTGCCACAGCGCCACCCGCTGCGGCACGGCAGCCTGCGGTACTGCAGGCCTTCCTCTCACTCTTAAGGGGTGGTGCCTGCAACAGCGCGATCCCCGCTCGCGAGTGCCGGCAAATGAGCCCGGCACCAAGGAGAAGTGCCGGGCTCTCTGGAAACAGCCGGCAATGCCGCGGAGGGGGGGTGTAGGAAGCCGGGGACGGAGGTGCGGGCAGGCGGCCGCCGAAAAAGTGGCCGGCCGCACCTCCACCTTAACTCGCCCCACTACCGGCACAGGTAGGCCCCTGTGTACCAGTCGCTGTTTGCGGCCGGCGCGGAGGAGGCGGCAGCGACCAAATATGGTCAGCGGGGCGATAGCGGGGCGCTGCGCACACCGATGACGTCATCGGTGGCGGCGGAGCGCTACAGGCTAACGCCGCCATTAGCGCCCCGCTAAATATCGTGGTAGGTTTGGACAGTGGCGCAAAAGCCCTCTTTGGGCGCAAACTGGTGGCGCAGGCCACTGAATTTCTAGGCCTTTGTGTCTGTCTTCACGGAAGAAGACGCAAAAAACCTCCTGGAAATAGTGGTGAACTAAAGGTCTAGCCAGAATGAGAAACTGATAGAAATTAGTATTAGTAAAAAAGGAGCACTGGAGAAATTAATGGGACTGAAAACCAATAAATCCACTGGACCTGATGGCCTACATCCTAGGGTTTTGAAAGAGTTGGCTATAGAGATAGTGGATGAATTGGTTGTCATCTTTCAAAATTCCATTGATTCTAGAACGGTTCCCACGGATTGGAAGGTAGCAAATGTAACCCCACTATTTAAGAAAGGAGGGAGAGAGAAAATGGGGAACTACAGACCAGTTAGCCTGACATCAGTAGTCGGGAAAATGCTAGAATCTATTATTAAGGATGTGGTAACAGGACACTTAGAAAATAATAATAGGATTGGGCAGAGTCAACACGGATTTATGAAAGGGAAATCATGTTTGACAAACTGTTTGAGGTTTTTGAGGTTGTAAGTAGCAGAATAGATAAGGGGGAACCAATGGATGTGGTGTATTTGGATATTCAGAAGTAATTCAATAAGGTGTCACATAAGAGGTTATTAAACAAAATTAGGGCTCATGGGATTGGGGGTAATATACTAGCATGGATTGAGGATTGGTTAACGGACAGAAAACAGAGAGTAGGAATAAACGGGTCATTTTCAGGTTGGCAGGCTGTAACTAGTGAGGTACCGCAAGGATCAGTGCTTGGGCCTCAGCTATTCACAGTCTATATCAATGATTTGGATGAGGGCACCAAATGTAATATATCCAAGTTTGCTGATGATACAAATCTAGGTGGGAATGTAAGTTGTGAGGAGGATGCAAAGAGGCTTCAAGTGTTATAGACAAGCTAAGTGAGTGGACAAGAACATGGCAAATGGAATATAATGTGCCAAAATGTGAAGTTATCCACTTTGGTAGGAAAAATAGAAAAGCAGCGTATTTTTTAAATGGTGAGAGATTGGGAAAAGTTGGTGTTCAGAGGGACCTGGGTGTCCTTGTACATGAATCACTGAAAGTTAACATGCAGGTACAGCAAGCAATTAAGAAAGCAAATGGTATGTTGGCTGTTAGTACAAGAGGATTTGAGCATAAGAGTAAAGACATCTTACTGCAATTTTATAGGGCCCTGGTGTGACCTCACCTGGAGTATTGTGTACAGTTTTGGTCTCCTTACCTAAGGAAGGATATACTTGCCATAGAGGGAGTGCAACGGATGTTCACCAGATTAATTCCTGGGATGGGGTATTGTCCTGTGAGGAGAGATTGAGTAGACTAGGCCTATATTTTCTAGAGTTTAAAAGAATGAGAGGTGATCTCATTGAAACATACAAAATGTTTACAGGGCTTGACAGGGTAAATGCAGGGAGGATGTTTCCCCTGGCTGGGGAGTCTAGAACCAGGGGTCACAGTCTCAGAATAAGGGGTCAGCCATTTAGGACTGAGATGAGGAGAAATTTCTTCACTCAGAGGGTGGTGAGTCTTTGGAATTCTCTACCACAGAGGGCTGTGGAGGCTCAGTCGTTGAGTATATTCAAGGCAAAGATCGATAGATTTTTGGATTATAAGGGAATCAAGGGATGCGGCTCGGCTCTCCCTAAAGAATCTGGTGTCTGCGGGGGGAGAAGAGGCGGGAGTGGGGTGCGGGGTAAGTGTAAGTACTCCAAAGAAAGACGGGGAGTTGGACATCTCAATGAGCAGAAGGGGGCAAGACAAGGAGAGGTTGCAAGAGGCAGGAGCCTTAAAGGGGCAGCAGGATGGGAGCGGGGAGCCGAAGACGCCAGAAGGGAGCAAGATAGGTGCAGATGCGCCATTGTCCCAGATAGAGAAGAAACAGGGAGCAAGGATCAATGGTGAAGATGAGGCCGAAGGGAGTAGCACTGTTGGAGAAACCGTGATAGCAGGAAGAATCTCGAAGGGATATTATGTATCTGACGGTGAGCAGGGACGGGAAGTTACAGAAGAGCTCGAGAGTGAGGGGGCAGAGGGGGACAGAGACATGGAAGTGGGGGGGGGGGTGGGGTCGGGTGGCATCGTGTGGAAAGGGAAAAGTTAGTGAGGGGCAGAAGGAGGGAGCAGGAGCAGCTCCTTGGCCCAAACCTAATGTAAGGAAGAGGCTGAAACTGTAGGGAAGGTTCAAACAGGAGGTGAAAAAGAGCCAGAGGCTGCAGGAGAAAGTAACAGCTGCCCAAAAAGTTGGGAAGGAGCATGAGAGGAGGGAAGGGCCGGAGTTTAAATGACGGGGGGACTATCAGGCACACTTCCCTTATTCGGAGCCATTGGTCTTGATTAATGTGAATGGACTGAGTGGTGAGAATAAATTGTAGCAGTTGTTGCAGCATTTTAAAGTCACTGAAGAGACGCGTTGAGTGTGGGACTGCTGCCCTTCAGGTTCTTGTCCCACCCCCAGTGACGTCCGATGCACAGATGTGGTTTTGTGTCAATTGGCCTTGTTAAGCACGCACTGCAGGCTTGCTGGCCAATTAAGAGAAAGCCGGTGTCAGATGACATCAGTTGATGACGTGTCATCTGCCGGTTTTCTTAAAGGGGCCACCACCATTTCTTTTTGAGAGATGATTTTTTCAGTGTCTGACAGCATTGAGGTGCTGTAAACACTGACAATCACTTTACAAAGGTGAGCCCTTGCACCCAGGCTCTCCAGTGACTCTCTCCTTAGGCTAAAACAGATGGCAGCTGCAGGTGAGATTAGAGAAGCGATCAATCACCGGTGAGAGAGGTTCTCCCGATGAGGTGGGACTACACAAACACTTCAAAGCTTGTCACGTACAAAAAATTCTAAACACATAAAAAATGACTTTCCCAATATTTTCTTACCTCTGCAACTCACTAGTGTCCCATTGGATCCTTCACACCACTTCTGCAGCTATCATCTATACACAAACATTACAGTGGACACACAGCACGCCACACTTACCCTGGTAGGGTTTCCTGACGTCGGGAAGCCCGCAGTAGAAGTGTCAAAATTGGAAAAAGCCTCTTAACTGCCTGTTAACTACCTGTTAACAAGCAGTTCAGTGGCTATAATCCTCTTCCTGCTGCAAGGAGTCAGGTCCCTGCGCAAATCGGGGACCCGACTCCTGGTAATATTGATTGGCGGTGGGTTGGAAGCATGTTTGGGACCTGCTGCCAATCTTTTTGATTTTGCCAGCAGTCCCGCCTTCAAACCTGACCCCTGAGCACTGGCAAAATTTCCCCCGTTGTGTCTGCAAGAAACCTTTTGGGATGAGAATATCCTAGAAAGAATTTGTAAGGTTTGGAAAGGAGAGGTGTTTGCAAGTTGTGCAAACAATAACTGTAGGGGGTGGCTGTTTTGGTGAGTCCATCTATAAAAGAGAATGTTGCCTTGGTGGACAAGGACACTGAAGGGAGATTTTTTATCGCTAAATGTAAAAATGGAGCAATTTAATTGCGATCTCTTTAACATCCATGCACCAAACAACTAATGCAAGTGTCGCAAGTTTTTTCGGTGGTTATTCACTGAAGTGGCAGAGGCGGAAAACCCTTTACAGTGGGGGATTTTAATGTATTTTTATCTCAGATAGACATTTCAGCCTAGATGACCTTTAGGGATGATAGCTCCAGAGGGATGATTGTAAAAATGATGGCAAAATTAAATTTGAGACTTATGGAGGGATCTGAACCCCATAAAAAGGGAGTTCTCCAGAAGAGATCACACACACAGAACACACAGAAACCCCTCAGTGCAGATAGAGGCCATTTAGGCCCATCGAGCCTGCACCGACACATAGCCCACCCGATCCCCGTAACCCCTACACCAACACATATCCCACCCTATCCCCGTAACATAGATACATAGATACATAGAAGATAGGAGCAGGAGTAGGCCATTCGGCCCTTCGTGCCTGCTCCGCCATTCGATGAGATCATGGCTGATCCTTTAATTCAGTATCCCGTCCCCGCCTTCTCTCCGTAACCCTTAACCCCTTTTGCCCGTAGAAATATATCTAATTCCCTCTTAAATATATTTAATGAGCTGGCGTACACTGCCCTCTGTGGCAATGAGTTCCACAGGTTCACCACTCTCTGAGTGAAGAAATTCCCCCTCATCTCTGTCCTAAATGGTTTAGCCCTTATCCTTAAATTATGTCCTCTAGTTCTGTTCTCACCCGCCAAGGGAAACATTCCTTCTGCATCCAGTCTGTCTAGACCTGTCAGAATTTTATACACTTCTATGAGGTCCCCTCTCAATCTTCTAAACTCCAGTGTGTACATCCCTAAACTACATAGTCTCTCCTCATAGGTCATTCCCGCCATTCCTGGTATCAGCCTGGTGAATCGCCGCTGCACCCCCTCCATGGCAAGAACATCCTTCCTCAGATGAGGCGACCAAAACTGTACACAGTACTCGAGGTGTGGTCTCACCAGTGCCCTGTACAGCTGCAGCAAGGTATCCCTGTTCCTGTATTCTAACCCTTTTGCTATGAAGGCCAGCATACCGTTTGCCTTCTTGACCGCCTGTTGCACCTGCATGCTCGCCTTCAGTGACTGGTGTACAAGAACACCCAGGTCTCTCTGTACTTCCCCCTCTCCCAATCTATTGCCATTTAAATAATAATTTGCCCTCCCGTTCCTGCACCCAAGGTGGATAACTTCGCACTTGTCCACATTATAGTGCATCTGCCATTTATCCGCCCAATCGCCCAGTCTGTCCAAATCGCTCTGGAGCTTCCTGGTCTCTTCCTCTGAGCCCACCCCCCCTCCTAGTTTAGTGTCGTCTGCAAATTTGGAAATGCTGCATCCGACTCCCTGATCCAGGTCATTAATGTAAATTGTGAACAGCTGGGGGCCCAGGACAGATCCCTGTGGTACCCCACTTGTTACTGCCTGCCATTCAGAAAATGAGCCGTTTATTCCAACTCTCTGTTTTCTATCTGACAGCCAGTTCCCTATCCACGCCAAAACTTTCCCCTTTATCCCATGAGCCTCAATTTTCCATGCTAATCTTTTATGTGGGACCTTATCGAAGGCCTTTTGGAAGTCCAGGTACACCACATCTACTGGCTCTCCCCCATCTATTCTACCAGTTACTCCCTCAAAAAATTCCAATAGATTAGTCAAGCACGATTTACCCTTTGTAAATCCATGTTGACTCTGTCCTATCCTGTCCCCATTTGCTAAGTGCTCCGCTATTTCATCCTTAATGATGGACTCCAGCATTTTGCCCACAACTGATGTAAGGCTTACAGGTCTGTAATTACCTGCTTTTTCCCTACCCCCCTTTTTGAATAGTGGGGTAACGTTAGCTACCCTCCAATCCATCGGCACTGTTCCCGAGTCTAATGAATTCTGAAAAATCATCCTTAGTGCATCCGCTATCTCTAGGGCCACCTCCTTCAGTACCCTAGGATGCATGTTATCAGGCCCTGGGGATTTGTCCACCTTCAATCCCTTTAGCTTCCTTAACACCATATCCTTAGAGATATTGATTTGCGTCAGTTCCTCCTTTGCCAATGTCCCTATTTTTCCCGATATCCCAGGGAGGTTTTTTGTGTCTTCCTTCGTAAGACTGACCCAAAGTATGCATTTAGTTGATCTGCCATTTCCTTATTTCCCATTATATATTCCCCCGTATCTGACTGCAATGGACCAACTTTGGTTTTCACCAGTCTTTTCCTTTTGATATACTTATAAAAGCTTTTGGAGTTAGTTTTTATATTTTCCGCCAGCTTGTTTTCGTAAGCTATTTTGCCCCTCTTGATTATGCCCTTTGCCCTCCTTTGCTCTATCTTAAACTGTTCCCAATCTTCCGCTCTGGCGCTTTTTTTGGCTATTTTATACGCCCTATCTTTGGATTTTATGCTGTCTCTAATTTCCCCTGTTATCCACGGTTGAGTCACCTTTTTAGATTTCCTTTTATGCCAGATTGGTATAAACAATTTTTGCAATTTTGTCATTCTATCTTTAAATGTTTGCCATTGTTTATCTACCTCCAGTCCTCCCAGGAACGTTGTCCAATCAGACCTACTCAGTTCCCGTCTCATGGCATCATAATTCCCCTTGTTTAAATTCAGGACCTTAGTCTCTGAGTCAATTTCTTCGCTCTCCATTTCGAGTGAGAAATCGATCATGTTATGATCGCTCTGACCCAAGGGTCCCCGTACAACAAGATTACTGATTAGTCCCTTCTCATTGCACAGTACCCAGTCCAATATAGCCTGTTCCCGAGTTGGTTCCTCGACATATTGATCCAGATAACCATCCCTCAAACACTCAAGGAATTCCTCCTCCTCATTATTTTTACTGATTAGGCTAGTCCAATCTATATGTAAGTTAAAGTCACCTATGATGACAGCTGTGCTCTTATTGCACGCTTCTCTAATTTCCCTCGTGATGCCCTCCCTAACCTCTATTTTACTATTTGGAGGCCTATATACCACTCCTATTAATGTTTTTCGCCCCTCGCTATTTCTTAGCTCCACCCATATAGATTCTGTATTAACTGAGTTAATATCCTTCCTTTCAATTGCATTTATCCCCTCTTTTACTAGCAATGCTACCCCTCCTCCCTTTCTTTTTTGTCGATCCTTCCTAAATACTGAATACCCCTGTATGTTAAGCTCCCAGCCCTGCTCACCCTGCAACCATGTTTCCGTAATCCCAATTAGGTCATAATTATTAACCTCTATTTCCACAGCTAATTCATCTACCTTGTTCCTGATGCTTCTCGCATTAAGGTATAAAACCCTCAGGCTTTTTTTATGCTCACATTTTTTATGAATTAGTTTGGCCCTTTGTTTTTTGTTCCTCACCCTTTTATCATTTATTTCTGTCTGCCTTTCACTTTCCTCTATTTCACTACATAGGTTTCTAGGTTTCTAGCCCCCTGCCATACTAGTTTAACCCCACGTATTTAATCCCCCTAACACTAAGGGTCAATTTTATCATAGCCAATCAACCTAACCCGCACATCTTTGGACTGTGGGAGGAAACCGGAGCACCCAGAGGAAACCCACGCAAACATGGGGAGAATGTGCAAACTCCACACAGACAGTCGCCCGAGGCTGGATTCAAACCCGGCTCTCTGGCGCTGTGAGGCAACAGTGCTAACCACTATGCCACCGTGCTGCCCGTGGATTGGGTAGGTGATGTTTTAAAATAGAGCCAAATAGATTTTGTGCTAATGCGGGAAGGGTTAAATTCTGAGGTGATGGAGATTTATTACAAAAAGTATTTTTTAGTGACCACTCAGCTTTGGTTCTTAGAATTAGGAACAGCAGAGTTAAGATTGGCCAAGGGGTGTGGATTTTAAACAATCAATACCTGAAAGAAATTGCTTATAAGGAAGGGATTTTAAATATAATAAAGAATGCTCGGAAGGAACCTTTATTCTTGAAAGAAAGAAGAGTTTCGTGGGACAATTTCAAATATGAGGTTGTAGGAATTAATGAATTCCTACGAATAACTGAGATCGACACAGGAGAGCAATTAAACAGGTCTTTACTCAAAGGAGATGCCACAGGGACTGCCTGGGCAGCCCCGTGGTTTGCGACGTGACGTCATCGCGTTTGCCCGCGTTTTCCCGCGCTCTTAAAGGGGCCACGCCCCGTACATGCAAACCCTATATACAAAACACAGTAATGCCTAACACAATGGTACAGGTTTAGGCTGGTGTTAGAACATCGTTAAAAAGAATTATGTACAGTTATCCAGGGTCATTCAGTGGTTCTGCCACATGCGTCCCCCCCAGACTTCGCTTGAACAGACAAAGTCAAACGGTGAGGGGGTCTGACAAGCCTGTCAGAACGACTCCTGTACTCTTGAGGCGGAGGCTGCTGGGTGGCTGGCGGTTTGGCGGGCGGTCGCAATTGATCTGCTGTAACGACGATGGGCGGCCGACCCCGTCTCGGCGGTTGTGCTGTCTCGACGGGCCGGTCAAGGTCTAAATGAGCTGGCTTTAAGCGGTCGACCGAAATGTGGTCCGGTTTGCCACTGACATCTACCGTGAAGGTTTTGTCCCCTGCTTCCAACACGCGGAAGGGGCCTTGAGTGGATCCCTATGTGCATCATGGCGAATAAAAACGTATTTCGCCTTGTGAAGCTCCGGGGGAACGTATGACCTCTGCAGCCCATGGTGCGAAGTGGGCACTGGTGCGAAACATCTGGCCGCCTCTTGGTGACTAGCAAGCTGGGCAGACGCGGACCATGGCTCTGTCGATGTTGATAGGAAGTCCCCTGGGACTTGCAGTGGCTGACCATAGACAAGCTCCGCTGATGAAGAGTGAAGGTTTTCTTTGGGGGCCGTGCGAAGGCCCAACAGGACCCACGGTAGCTTGTCTGCCCATCCAGCATCCTGGAGGCTGGCCCTCAGGGAGGCTTTCAGTGAACGGTGGAAGCGTTCGCAGAGGCCATTCATCTGTGGGTGGTAGGCTGTGGTGCAGTGTAATTTGATACCGAGTCCTTGGGCCACTGCATTCCAGGGTTCGGAGGAGAACTGCGGTCCCCTGTCCGATGAAATATCTGCGGGCACTCTGAAACGGGTGATCCAGGAGGAAATGAACACCCTGGCCACGTCCACCGAAGTAGTGGATGACAGGGGGACTGCCTCTGGCCATCTGGTGGTGTGGTCCACCATGGTCAGGATGTGTGAAAAACCATGGGAGGGTGGGAGTGGTCCTACCAGGTCCACGTTGACATGGTCAAAATGTCGCTCCGGAGCTGTGAAGGCGGCCAATGGAGCTTTGATGTGGCGCTGTACCTTAGCCTTTTGGCAGACCACGCAGGTGTTGGCCCAATCGCGGACATCTTTGTGCATGCCATGCCATACGAATTTCGCTGACATCAGTTTCTGAGAGGCCTTCATTCCAGGGCGTGACAACCCATGTATGGCGTCGAATACTTTGCGGCGCCAGACGACCGGCACGACAGGGCGAGGATCCTGTACAGAGACGTCACACAACAGCGTGGTACCTGCCGAATGGAAATTGACGTCGGCCAACTGGAGGCCAGTGATGGCCGTTCTGTAAGCCTGGACTTCCGGGTCTGAGGCTTGGTCCGCTGCCTTGAGGGCGTAGTCGATGCCCAAATGAACCGTATTGACGATCGCGCGGGAGAGGCAGTCTGCCACCAGGTTGTCCTTACCGGCCACATGCCGTATATCCGTGGTGAATTCGGATATGCAGGTCAGTTGACGCTGCTGTCGGGCTGACCACGGTTCGGCGGTCTTGGACATTGCAAAGGTCAGCGGCTTATGGTCCACAAAGGCGGTGAAAGGGCGTCCTTCCAGAAGGAACTGAAAATGGCGGGTGGCCAGAAAAAGGGCGAGCAACTCCCGGTCGAACGCGCTGTATGCTCTCTCGTTCTGCCGTAGTTGACGGCTGAAGAATGCCAACGGCTGCCACGTCCCGTTCACCCACTGCTGTTGCACGGCACCGACTGCGTAGTCCGACGCGTCGGTGGTGAGGGCGATGGTGGCTCCTGGCAGCGGGTGCACCAGCATGGTGGTGTTGGCTAAGGCGCTTTTGGTGTCGGCGAACGCTCGGGCCATGTCATCCACCCAGTCTACCGGGTTCTTGCCAGTCTTGCCCTTGAGGGGCTGCATGAGTAGTGCCGCCTTAGGCACGAAACGGTGGTAAAAGTTTACCATGCCTAGGAATTCCTGCAGGGCCTTTATGTTCTGCGGGCGTGGAAAAGATGTCACCGCCTCTACCTTCGAAGGTAAAGGAACTGCTCCCTCTGAGGCGATGCGATGCCCCAGGAAATCAATTTGGTGCAGGCCAAACTGACACTTGGCCGGGTTGCTAATCAGGCCGTGTTGGCTGAGGCGTCGAAAAAGGGTGCGTAGGTGACAGGTATGTTCTTCCTTGGTAGGACTGGCAATTAGAATATCATCCAGGTAGACGAAGAGGAACTTGAGGTCCCGCAGCACGGAGTCCATCAGGCATTGGAAAGCCTGGGCTGCGTTCTTTAACCCAAACAGCATCCGTAAAAACTCGAAGAGGCCGAATGGGGTGATGACTGTGGTCTTCTGGATGTCTTGTGGATGAACTGGGACCTGATGGTAGCCCCGGACGAGGTTAATTTTTGAGAACACGGTGTTCCCTGCCAACTGGGCAGAGAAATCCTGGATATGGGGGATCGGGTACCGATCAGGAGTGGTGGCATCGTTTAGCCGTCGATAGCCGCCGCATGGCTGCCATCCGCCGCCTGGCTTCAGGACGATATGGAGGGATGAAGACCAGGGACTACTCGACTGGCGAATAATCCCTAACCGTTCCATGGTTGCGAACTCCGCCTTTGCAACCGCCAGCTTGCCAGGTTCCAGGCGCCGGGCCCACGTGTAGACCGGGGGGCCGTTGGTGGTGATGTGGTGTTCCACACCATGTTTCGTGGCTGTGGAGGAGAACGTGGGCCTTGTCAGGTCGGGAAATTCGCTGAGCAGGCGAGTGAAATCATCAGGAGTCGGGAACGCACAGGAGACGGTGCGTGACGTCGTGTTACTGCGGTAACACGGAAGAGAATTAAAAGTTGCTGCGTCGATCAGCCGCCGGTTCCTAACATCGACCAGGAGGCTGTTGGCGCACAGGAAATCCGTGCCGAGGAGGGGCTGGGAAACTTTGGCCGTAACAAACTCCCAGTGAAAGCATTGCCCCCCGAGGCACAACTCCACTCGCCGTCTGCTGAAGGTCCGAATTGTTCCGCCATTGGCCGCTTCAAGGGCGGGGCCGTGATTCCCCGTCTGCACATTGAGGGCGGACGCGGATAAAATGCTGCACGGCGCTCCAGTGTCGCACAGAAAACGACGACCAGAGAGAGTATCAGTGATGAACAGCAATTTTCCCGTGTTGCTGACCACCATCGCGGCCGCGGGGTGCACGTTAGACCCGTTCCTCGTTGGCCGCAGTGTCAGTTGTTTTTTTGGGGGAAAACTGCAGGGAGGGCGGCAATGCTTCACCTTCGCGCCAAACTGTGCATGGTAGAAACACAGCCCAGCAGGCTGACGAGCTGGGGCGGCGTCTGCGGGGGATGGGTGCCTCGTGGCGGCGCAGTAATGCCGAGTTACAGCGAAAATTTTGTCAGCCTTTGCGGCGAGTGTTGCACAGTCTTCTATTTCAGATCTGGCCAGGGCAGCTTGTACCTGTTCAGGCAGTTGGCTGCGGAAAATCTCACGGAATAGGAAACATTCCCGTTCTGAGCCCAGGAGTGTGAGCATTTGGCTCATCAACTCTGAAGGCTTAGAGTCCCTGAGCCCGGGCATAGCGAGTAATCGATTGGCGTGCTCCGATTTTGTGAGCCCGAAAACCTGCAGTAACCGCACTTTGAGGGTTTCATACTTGCGCTCCGTTGGGGGTTTTTCGAGGAGGCTGACGATCCGAGAGGCGGTAGAGCTGTCGAGTGCGGAGACCACATAAAGATATTTGGTCTGATCCGCATCGATGTTCCTCAGGGCGAACTGGGCCTCGACCTGAATAAACCACGAGGGCGCTTGCTGCTCCCAGAACTGCGGTAGCTTTAGTGAAACGACGTTTGCTTCCATGCTGTGCTCTTCTTTTGTGAAAACGTTCACAAAAACGGGGTCACCAATGTAGGAATTAACGAATTCCTACGAATAACTGAGATCGACACAGGAGAGCAATTAAATAGGTCTCAAAGGAGGTGCCACAGGGACTGCCTGGGCAGCCCCGTGGTTTGCGACGTGACGTCATCGCGTTTGACCGTGTTTTCCCGCGCTCTTATAGGGGCCACGCCCCGTACATGCAAACCCTATATACAAAACATAGTAATGCCTAACACAATGGTACAGGTTTAGGCTGGTGTTAGAACATCGTTAAAGAGAATTATATACAGTTATCCAGAGTCATTCAGTGGTTCTGCCACAAGGTAAAAGTTTTTTCGGTATGTTATTGGAAAGAGAGCAGCAGCTAACTGGCGTTGAGAAGAGAATATAAACAAAAGGTTTACGGATATCTGTAAAGCAGTTGATGGCAGGGATAAGGGAGCAGAGACTAAGTGGGTGGTTTTAAAGGAAGAGTGGGAATCATTGCAAGCTGAAAAATTGCAAGGGGGCCATTCTCTGTGCAAAGGCTAAAGATGCGTTGGAGGGAGAAAGATGCATTCGATATTTTCTAGAGCAAGAGAAGCAGTGACAGAGATTATCATTAATTGAGGAGTTGAAGGTTGGGGAGAAGATTATAAATGAATGTGGGAAGATTTTGGAGGCGGCTAATAGCTTTTATCAAGAGTTATATACAAAGGAAGACATTTCCAAATTGGCGATGGCGAAGGTTAGTGCTTTTATTGAAGAGGGTTTAAAGGAGGATGAGAGAAGCTTGTGTGACAAAGGAGTAGGATTAGCGGAAATAAAAGTAGCAGTAAGTGGAATGAAGGGGGGGGGGGGAAACCCAGGGTCCCAATGGACTAAGTGCAGAATTTTATAAAGAATTTTTAGAAATTTTAAGTCTATTGCTCTTAGAGGTTTTGAAGGAGATTAAAATTGAGGGAAGCCTGGCCCCATGGGCCGGGACATCGCAGACTCTGTGGTCTCAATCCGAGATGCGATAGAGTTCATGGAAGAGAGTGGGAGGGAGGCTTATGTGTTAAAGATAGATCAAGAGAAAGCCTTTGATAGGGTCTCTCATGAGTTTTTATTGATGGTTTTGGAAGCATTTGGTTTCAAGAAAAATTTCATTGAGTGGATAAGGATTTTTATTCCAAACATATTTAGCTGTATTAAATGTAATGGCTTTTTACCCAAGTATTTTCTGATACAGAGGTCAGTGAGACAGGGTTGTCCCCTGTCCCCATTGTTGTACACATTGGTAGCAGAACCATTAGGTTACATGATGCGAAAAGATTGGTATAGTTTGTGGTTCCCAGTTCCGGGCGGGTGTCGGTGATACACCAATATGCAGATGACACAACCTTAACGTTGAGAGATGGGGAGTCAGTGAGGAAAGCTATGGGAGTAGTGGAGGAGTATTGTAGAGCTTCAGGAGCCAGAGTGAATTATAAGTCCCAATGCTTGGTTGCGGCAAGGGGTAGGGGGGAATGGTTGGAGGAACGTCCCTTTAAGGTGGTGGGGGCTTTGGAGGTTCTGGGGGTGCATATGGGATGCGAGAAAGACAGGGATGAAGTGGATCGATTAAATTGGGAACCGAAGGTTATGAAAACTAAACAGATTTTGGGAAGATGGGAAAGAAGGTGATTCAAAGTGCAAGGAAGAATGATAGTGGTATCTGCTCTCCTGCTAGCTAAGCTATGGTACTTATTGATGGTGGAGGATATTCCTGAGTGGGTGGAAAAGTCCATCTGAGAGGCTTGTGTGAGGTTTTTATGGGAAGGGAAACCAGCCTTGGTTGCTTACAATACCATCACTGGATGGAGAAATCAGGGAGGACTCAATTTCTCAGATATTTATTTGAAGAAAAAATCCTTTAGAACCAAATGGGTGAAGAGATTTCTTCAGAAGTCAAATACAAGTTTTTGGAAGAGTTGTATTGAGCATTTTTAAAAACGAAGTGGGATAGGAGGACAGGGGATATTTTATATGGAATACAATAATATGTTCTTGAAATTGATTAAACCTCTCCATAGGTTTTATAAGGGGGTTCTGGAGACTTGGGCTCAAATTTTAAAAAGTATGCAATTTATGTCCATGGGTGCTGAGGAATTTTTAGAACAGTCCTTATTTTTGAACAGGTGGGTCAACATTGAAGGAGAGGTGTTATTTAATCAAGTTTCTATAAAAGCTGGTATTATATATGTTAAAGATATATTATATGAGGTAGTTCCAGGTTGGTTGCTGGAAGTGGTAGTGAAGGACATGATTTGTGAGGAGGATCAGGAGGTAGAGGAAAAAGCAATTATGATCATGTATGAGAAGATTGTGAGGGCAATGCCGCAGGATTGGATGGAAGAAATAAATGCGCAAATTTCCAAAGGAGGTAAAATGCGTCCCGCGTTTCCAAGCTTCTGCTGGAGAAAGGGGAGGGGTTGATTCAATTTGACAACTGTAATACTCGAGATTTCTATGGGGTATTAAGAGAATAGAAATTCAAGACACCTGCTGGTCAGAAGTTTTGGCTGGATTTCAACAGGATTTGGAAGGGGGTGTGGGTGAATTTTAACTGTCCAGATTGGATTGAACTGGATTTCAAATTGGCTCATAACCGGATTTTTACCATGACGGTCTTGTATAAGATTGGGCGAGTGGATGTGGTAACTTGCCCAGTGTGTGGGACACAGGACGAGACTCTGTCCCAGTTGCTGGTGTTATGTCCGCCATTAAAGAATTTTAAGTACTATGTTCCACAGTTGTCTGAGGTTATTTTGCTGGTTGGGGACTGAAGAGTGAGAATGGGAATCCCGTGGGACTCAATTTTGAGATGGGGACTGCAGGAGAGCCTGGCCGAGTCTAGCGGAGCGACAATTAATTTAATGTTCAGTTTGGCTAGATTCGTGATTGTGCAAAGAAGGAATGCTCTGTTTTTTAAGGGGAGGAGAATAAATCTAAAAGAGTTTTTTAAATATAAGCAAAAATAAGGCTCTGTGGATGTTTTATTCAGAAAGGAATTTAAAGATAGTATTTTATGATCAACTTTTAAAGTACAATAGATTAATATATGTTACAGGAGACAAATTAAACTTTTTGATGTTAATATGTGGTGGAGGAATGGCTATGCAGAGTGGCAGAATGGATTTGTATGATACAATGGAATGATCACAATGCTGTAAATGTTTTTAATGTTCAATCAATAATATATTTAAAAAAAGTGGGTAGCACTCTCGCCTCTGAGTCAGAAGGTTGTGGGTTGAAGTCCCACTCCAGAGACTTGAACACAAACATCTAGGTGGACAGTCCAGTCCAGAGGTGAGGGAGAGCTGCACTATCAGAGGTGCCGCCTTTTGGAAGAGACATTAAGCTGAGAGTCTGCTCTCTCAAGTAGACATAAAAGATCCCATGGCACTTGATGCGCTATCAACAATACCAAAGACTACGAGATGGACTTATATGAAGTAGGCTTTTATTGACTAAGAACTAGAGCATGCCTCTGCTAGTGAATCCATCCTAAGAGCTCCCGGGGGAAGGGTGGTGAGTCACCTTTATACCCGGGCTTAGGGGTGGAGCCAGGGGCTGAGACATGCCTGGACTTGTACAGGGTTAACAGTGGTTTACCACACAGGCATGTACAGGTTAACAGTGGTTTACCACAGCACTATTTTGAGCAAGAGCAGGGGAGTTATCCCTGGTGTTGTGGCCAATATTTATCCCTCAATCAACATAACAAAAACATATTATCTGGTCATTATTACATTACTGTTTGTGGGAGCTTACTGTGCGCAAATTGGCTGCCGCATTTCCGACATTAGAATCGTGATTACACTTCAAAATTACTTCATTGGCTGTAAAGCGCTTTGTGACATCCGGTGGTCGTAAAGGTGCTATATAAATGCAAGTCTTTCTTTTCTTTCTTTGTACATTCACGACCCATTTATTTTCAGAACGTATATGGTGCTAATTGTTTTAATAATTTAGCATATGAATATTACAATAATTACACTAATGTATCCATTCACTGCCATGAAATGCTGTTTTTGGGAATATAATTATATTGAGTATGAATTGTTATGAAGTTCCCCAGAATCAAAAGAGTTTCCATAGAAATGAAATATTCTCTGATTCATAGTCTACCTTCTGGGCATTTTTCTGCTCATTGGGATTGTCATGCAAAGTTGAGAAATGGAACTCCTGATTGGTTGTAAGTGCTGTAATGATTTATTTAATATGACAAAACTCAACTCTAAAAGAGACAGGTGGACCTGAGTGAGAGGAAGCTTTAAGGAAAAAATATACACATATATCAAGACTGGGCTCCTGATTCTGCCTGCCTTTACTGTCAATCCTTCCTCAGCTTCTTGCTTGATTCCAATCTTGAAGCCAATGTCAATTGTTTATTTTGTCAGTCTCCCACAATGCATTCCATGGGATAAGATACTAATTTCTGAAAATATGTTTGTTTCTGATAGAAGATGTTCATTTCTGATGATATATTTATTTTTGACCACATGTATCCATCTAGTAGATGGGCTGACTTAAAAAAAAGAACGCTGTCAGTCCACACCAATTGCATTCAAAGGTGCAAAGCTGGCAAAGTAAGTCTGATATGCAATGTTTACATTTAGTTAACACATATTTTTTGCTAGCTAGTACAGTACCAACAGGGAATATATCATCTTAACACTTTGCTGGGGGAAATCATCTACATTAATGTCATTCTTTTAAGCCAGAATTTGCACCAATGTGACAGATGGAAAATAGATCCCTTAGGATTCAAATCTATCAATCTATTCAAGCCAAGAATGGTCTGCACCGTCTCCGCCAAGGGGTTGAGTTGAGGGTAGGAATGGGAGATGTACCTCATGATTGATACAGATTGTTGGTAGGTGAGTTATGGGGGTGGGGGGAGTCGTGCATTGAGCAGTGTGTGAGGCTAGCGATGCAGTTGGTAGGAGACAACTTTTGAAGATGCATTCACTGACCTTGACCAGTGGTCTGAGGTCATGAAGCCTTCTTTGGGCACTGGAGCCAGGTGGTGGGGGCGACACTGCTGCCAGTGATGGCCTCGGTGATCTGGTCCCACATCGTTCTTTCTGGAGGGCCTCCTGCCCCTGTGGGTAGAGGACTTCTCTTGCAGTGTTGACCCCTGCACAAACCTGGAGTGCTGCATGCGAGACCTTGGGTGCCCCTTTCCCTGGCTTGCTGAGCCATTTGTGTTAGTGCTGAAGCACTTTTACTATTTTTTTAGGTGTGGAAGACAATTCAGCTTTAAGAGCTGAAGACTGCCATTTGGGAATTATTTTTAATATTTTTTTTTTGAAAGGCAGTAAGGGCTGAAAAATGTATGTTTTCACTTGATTTTAATGTTTATTAGTTTTGAATGCATAGCCCCTTTAATTGCCCACAATGCCTTGCAAACTCCACAGCCTCACTCCCAGAGCCTGTAAGAAGCAGCAACGCCGACTGTGGACGGGAACTTCGGTCGGAGGCCACCATTAACGCCACCAGAAGGGCTGCAATCCACATCGCCAACCCCCAGAGCCACTTTTTGCACGGTAGTGCTGCGGTTATTTTGGTTGGCCGTTAACTCGAGTTGCCATGCACAAATTTTTGCCCCATAGTCATTTTAATTCTACTCGTATTTATCTCAGGAAGTGGCTGCTGAAACATTGTTGAAACAGCTTTTAGTGTTTAGCTGAGAGTTTATCAGTGTAATTTGACATTTAATTAACTGTACTTTCACTCAAGCTTCACTCTGTATTTGGTAAACTGAGCTGACAGCATGCTCTTTCCCTTTCTGTCAAATCAACATCAGTGTTATATAGAGTTATCCTGATTAAACAGGCCTATTAAATATTAATACCAGGAGAATACAGGGATTTATTCGGTTCAGGGATACTAAAAGCTAACTTTACAGCAGAGCTTCTAACGAGAGTGTTATAATAAGACTTCAGCCCATAGTGCCACAGTAAGAATTTCATTGCATATTCATATTGCATTTAGTCTTAATAGTCCAAAGCTGATTTTAGTGGATATCTTGTGGGTGCTAATATTTGTAACAATTGCTTGAGCTACTTGAATTACTATTGATATGATTTATTTTACACATTACTGAATGCCTATCGTGTGGAAAGCAATTGGAGAAAAAAATGACCAGGAGCCTAAATCTTAACAGAATCTAGTTTTATTGTAGATTGTTAATTTGAATGTACAAGGTAATCTATTGTGAAGTGTCCTAAAATGGTACTGCTGATGCTAAAACTGCTTTATTATTGCGGTTTTAACCTTTCACTGTGATGGACTGTGCACAGTCCAAAGATTTGCGGGTTGGGTTGATTGGCTATGATAAATTGACCCTTAGTGTTAGGGGGATTAAATACGTGGGCTTACGGGGATAGGGTGGGATATGTGTTGGTGTAGGGGTTACGGGGATCGGGTGGGATATGTGTCGGTGCAGGCTTGATGGGCCGAAATGGCCTCTATCTGCACTGTGGGGTTTCTGTGGTTTCTGTGGTTTCTGTGGATCTCCAGATACAATATTTCATTGAACATCCTAGCTAATTTATAGAGAAAAGGGAAATCTGTAATGTCACTGCTGTTTATTATTCCATGTAATTCATACAAATGAGATAAGCACACAGACATCCCTGAAAGAGTTGCTAAAGTTAGTGCTGAAATTCCTGAGGCTGGAGATGGGACATAAGTTGGAGTTACGCTTGGGGCAGTGGAGGGGGCTGGAAAATGGGCTGGATCCTGGATCCACTGGGATCCCCCACATTTGACCAAATCTAGAAATTCCAGTCAGGGAGCCATGGTCAGATCTTCTGCCACCCCCACCCCCTCCCTGCCCCAACGTCAAAGGGAATTTCTCAGGCTTTCCCAGGAAATTCTTCCTTCTACAACCTTGGAAGGCGTCAGTGGAACTCATGCCAGTGCAGACCTGTTGAAAATCTCTTTGAGGCCTTCTAAAGGCCCCAAACCTTTACTAGAGTAAGGCAATCCAGCAGGAGCCAAATAATTCACAAAAAAATGTCTTCAGTCACTTGGGCCTCTGATGGACTCTGGCTGGGAAGGGTAGATCAGTTTGGGTTGGAACGGCCATCGCTGATGCAACCTTGCAGGTGCCAGCGGCCCACTCCGGCTATGCACTTGACCTCGTCCCCGGAATTTGGGATGGGGTCTCCAGCCTTGGGCGAGTTGGCAGGAGGTTCCTCTCTGCTGCACTTACATTGATGGAGTGGGGCCCCAAAAATTTTCAGTGCTTTTTTTTAATTTGTCATTTTTTCCTCTGACAATCAGCACCTGTATCCACAGTCTCCTTGCTGTTCATTTTCCTCTTTCCCCTAAGTGGATTCCTTGAGACTAGTAAACATGTCTTTCACAGTTCTGTGGCCACTTTCTTTCACGAATAGACGTGCCTTAAAATGCCTTTGGAGCAGAGCCTAGCCTAAAAGTGGTTAGCTGATCCAGATAGTCCCATGATGCATTGTCACTCCAGTGGCAGTCAAGAGGTATTTTAAAAGTGCAACAGGCTGTTGTTGTGAAGAGTTCTGAAGCAATGGGCTATTTGATAGCAATAACTGGTCATTCAGGAGACTATCTGCATCTTAGTGTTTGATCTCTGTGAGTCTTGGAAGAAAGACTATTGAAAAGCAACACAGACACCAAGTCAGAAAGGCTACAAAAAATGTGAAGGCCGCAGAAAGGATGTGAGGGAGAATTAACCTCCGCACTATCAGCAGGACGGAGAGAACAAATCTATTTTTCCTTTACTTTTGTAGCAGTACTCAAACAGAAGTTGAACTGATCGTACAAAGTGCCTTTTAGCATATTCAGTGTGTTGTGTGTTTTGCCTACCATGGAATGAAACAGTTTATGAACTGAGCCAAACAATACTTCATCTAGTGTTAACTCGATCTGGCTTTGGAGAGATTGAAGGTGGGCATGTATGTTCTTTGGTCCCACTACTGCGCTGGTTGATTCAAGGTAGTGGGAGCCAATTTCCGTAAAAAAATCAACTAACCTGTTTAAGGGAGTGACTGACAATACTAAAGCTGAGTAAATGCCTGTGGCAGACCTGAATTTGTAACAGTGACCTGCATGTGGGATAATATCAGTTGACACTTCAAATTGAACTCAGGGCTCTGAGTTCAGAGTCCAGTATTCCAATAATGAAGAATTGGTACTTTAAAGAGGCACACCGCGAAATTCGGCACCATAGCGCTGGCAGTTAAGGCCGGTTTCGAGATAAAAATGGCAGCTGCCTTGCTTCCACCCACGTCCAGCATGGCCCACTCTGGTCGCCATCTTGGTGAGGGCGACAGCGCGAGTGGGATGTGCGTGCACCAGCAGTATGCAGAGTGGGCAGATCGTGACATTCAGCTGAACGAGGGAACCCCACCAATGCTATTTAAAGGGATAAATCCAACTTGCAGGTAAGTTGATTATTTCTCTTGTACTGGCTCTTGCAGAGTTTCTATCAATACTGGCTTGCTGGAACACATTTATAATATTTTTAAAGAGTGCAGGGAGTTCTGGTGGATGTTGGGAAGGCGTTAGCTGCTACTGGAAGGTCTCCGACTACACCACCTGCTCCTAGTCATGGGGGCTCTACTTGTAGTCCCTCTCGCACTGCAGCATGACAAGGAGATGGAGCAGAGGCAGCAAAGACAAGCTGCTCACAGAGGGAGGAGGAGGAGGAGGATCGGGAGGTGGGATCTCAGCAGGAGGCCTTACGCACCTGGGGTCTTCAGGGAGCACTTCTCCTACCTGCACCTAAGTCAGGAGCAGTGTGTTCAGCGGCTCTGCTTCACCAAGGAGGTGGTCACAGAACTCTGCCTCCTCTTGAAACTAGACCTGCAGTCTCAGAGCAGGGCGACGACGGCTCTGCCAGTTTCCCTTAAGGTGACTGTGGCCCTGAATCTTTTCACCAGTGGATCCATCTAGGTTGGCAATGGTGACATAGCAAACATCTCCCAGTTCGCTGTCCATTGCTGCATCCGGAAGGTCACAGAGGCTCTGTACTCCAAGAGAAGGGACTTCATTGTCTTCTCTTTAAACAGCCCGGTATAAAAACCGGTGCAAGCAGCGAGGCCCGACCAGTTCCAGGGAGCAGTGAGGTGAGGCGGAGCCCGGTATAAAAACCAGCGCAAGCAGCGAGGCCCGACCAGTTCCAGGGAGCAGTGAGGTGAGGCGGAGCCCGGTATAAAAACCGGCGCAAGCAGCGAGGCCCGACCAGTTCCAGGGAGCAGTGAGGTGAGGCGGAGCCCGGTATAAAAACCGGTGCAAGCAGTGAGGCCCGACCAGTTCCAGGGAGCAGTGAGGTGAGGCGGAGCCCGGTATAAAAACCGGCGCAAGCAGCGAGGCCCGACCAGTTCGGAGCAGGGAGCAGCGAGGTGAGCCCGGTATAAAAACCGACGCAAGCAGCGAGGCACACCAACTCAGCAGCGGGGAGAGAGGTAAAAAGTAATCAGAGTGTGACGTCACCAGGGAGCAGGTAAGTGATTGGTTGGTGAGTATTTCTCTTTTTTAAACTTTAACTCTGTAGTTTATAGTTACTAGGGTCTTTTCTGGTGTAGCAGGGACTGTTGGTAGACTATACAAGTGCCTTAGCGATATCTTTAATTGGTGATAGTGAATTAATTAAAGGGTAAGTCATGCCAGGAGAGCCCAGCCCCGTGTTATGCTCCTCTTGCTCTAGCAGACCGCATTGAGGCGCTGGAGCTGCGGGTGGATGGGTTGTGGAGCATTCACGATGCTGAGAGGGACGTGGATAACACGTTTAGTGAGTTGGTCACACCGCAGGTAAGGGCTGCACAGGAAGAAAGGAAATGGGTGACCACCAGGCGGAGCAATAGAAGCAGGCAGGTAGTGCAGGAGACCCCTGTGACCATTCCCCTCTCAAACAGGTATACCGATTTGGATACTGTTGAGGGGGATGACTCACCAGGGGAAGGCAGCAGCAGCCAACTTCCTGGCACTGGGGGTGCTCCTGCTGCCCAGGAAGGGAGGAAAAAGAGTGGGAGAGCAATAGTGGTAGGGGATTCTATAGTAAGGGGAACAGATAGGCGTTTCTGTGGCCATAGACGTGAATCCAGGATGGTTTGTTGCCTCCCTGGTGCCAGGGTCAAGGATGTCACTGAGCGGCTGCAGGGCATTCTGGAGGGGGAGGGTGAACAGCCAGAGGTCGTGGTCCACATTGGTACCAACGACATAGTTAAAAAGAGGGATGAGGTCCTGCAGCAAGAATTTAGGGAGCTAGGTGGAAGATTAAAGAGCAGGACCTCAAAGGTTGTAATCTCTGGATTACTCCCGGTGCCACGTGCTAGTGAGTATAGGAATAGGAAGATAGAACAGATGAATGCGTGGCTAAAGGGATGGTGCAGGAGGGAGGGCTTTAGTTTCCTGGATCACTGGGTCTGCTTCTGGGAAAGGTGGGACTTGTACAAGTCGGACGGTTTACACCTGAACCAGAGGGGGACCAATATCCTTGCGGGGAGGTTTTCTAGCACTGCTGGGGGGGGTTTAAAATAACTTGGCAGGGGGATGGGATACAGAGTGGAGCTATAGTAGGGGGTGATTTACAGCCAAATACGGAGGAAAAAACAAGTCAGCTGGGAAGGCAGAGCAAATATGTGAAGGCAAAAGGGAATATGGCAAGGCTGGAAGGCATTTATTTTAATGCAAGGAGTCTTGAAAACAAGGTGGATGAACTGAAGTTGTTGTTGAACACATGGGAGTACGATATTGTTGCTATCACGGAGACATGGTTGAGGGAGGGTCAGGACTGGCAGCTCAATATTCCGGGGTATGGAATCTTCAGGCGAGACAGAGGGGGGTGTAAAAGGGGAGGGGGTGTTGCAATATTAATTAAGGAGTCAATTACTGCTGTAAGGAGGGATGATATATTAGCGGGTTCCTCTAATGAGGCCATATGGGTAGAACTTAAAAACAAAAAGGGGGCAAGCACTTTGCTGGGAGTGTACTATAGGCCCCCAAACTGTCAGGGGGAGATAGAGGAACAGATATGTAGGCAAATCTCAGAGAAGTGTGAAAATAATAGGGTAATAATAGTGGGGGATTTCAACTTCCCCAATATTAATTGGGATAGTCAGAGTGTGAAAGGCTTAGAGGGTGCAAAATTCTTAAAGTGCATCCAGGAGAGCTTTTTGAGCCAACATGTAGAAAGTCCTACAAGAGAGGGGGCAGTACTGGACCTAATTCTAGGGAACGTAGCCGGGCAAGTGGTGGAAGTGTCAGTAGGAGAGCATTTTGGCGACAGTGACCATAATTCGGTGAGATTTAAGGTGGTCATGGAAAAAGACAAAGACGGCCCGGAAATAAGGGTTCTAAATTGGGGGAAGGCCGATTTTAATATGATAAGGCAGGATCTGGCCAAAGTGGACTGGGAGCAGCTACTTATAGGAAAATCCACATCAAAACAGTGGGAGACTTTCAGAAGGGAAATAGAGAGAGTACAACGCCAACATGTTCCTGTAAAGGTCAAGGGTGGGACCAACAAGCAAAGGGAACCTTGGATGACAAGGGATATACAAAAATGCATTAAGAAAAAAAGGGGGGCTTTTGGCAGTTACAAAAGACTAAAGACGGAGGAAGCCCAAGAGGAGTATAAAAAGTGCAGGGGCATACTTAAAAAAGAAATTAGGAGGGCGAGGAGGGGCCATGAAATAACACTGGCGAGCAAAATAAAGGAAAATCCTAAGATGTTTTATAAGTATATTAAGGGCAAGAGGATAACCAGGGAAAGGGTAGGGCCCATTAGGGACCAAAGTGGCAATCTGTGTGTAGAGCCAGATGATATAGGCGGGGTTTTAAATGAATTTTTTGCATCTGTGTTCACTATGGAGAAAGATGATGTAGACATAGAAATCGGGCAAGGGGACTGTGACATACTTGAACATATTAGCATCGAGAGGGAGGAGGTACTAGCAGTTTTAGCAGGCCAAAAAGTGGATAAATCCCCAGGCCCGGACGAGATGTATCCCAGGCTGTTGTATGAGGCAAAGGAGGAGATTGCAGGGGCTCTGACACAAATTTTCAGAACCTCTCTGGCCACAGGGGATGTACCAGAGGACTGGAGAACAGCTAACGTAGTACCATTATACAAGAATGGTAGCAGGGATAAACCAGGGAATTACAGGCCAGTGAGCCTAACATCTGTGGTAGGGAAATTATTGGAAAAAATTCTGAGGGACAAAGTTAGTCTCCATTTGGAGAGGCAAGATATATATATATATATCGGGGATAGACAGCATGGCTTTGTCAAGGGTAAATCATGTCTGACAAATCTGATTGAATTTTTCGAGGGGGTGACTAGGTGTGTGGATGAGGGAAATGCTGTGGATGTGGTTTACATGGACTTCAGCAAAGCTTTTGACAAAGTCCCGCATAGGAGACTGGTCAAGAAGGTAAGAGCACACGGGATCCAGGGTGCCTTGGCGCGTTGGATCCTAAACTGGCTGAGTGGCAGGAGGCAGAGGGTGATGGTCGAAGGTTGCTTTTGTGACTGGAAGCCTGTGTCCAGTGGGGTACCTCGGGATCGGTGCTGGGTCCCTTGCTGTTTGTGATCTACATAAATGATTTGGATGAGAATGTAAAAGGTATGATCAGTAAGTTCGCGGATGACACGAAAATTGGTGGGGTGGTAAATTGCGAGGAGGAAAGCCTTAGGCTACAGGACGATATAAACGGGTTGGTCAGATGGGCGGAAAAGTGGCAAATGGAATTTAACCCTGAAAAGTGCGAGGTGATGCATTTTGGACGGACAAATAAGGCAAGGGAATACACAATGAGTGGTAGGACCCTAGGAAGTACAGAGGGTCAGAGGGACCTTGGTGTACATGTACATAGATCCCTGAAGGCAGCGGAACAGGTAGATAAGGTGGTTAAAAAGGCATATGGGATACTTGCCTTCATTAGCCGAGGCATAGAATATAAGAGCAGGGAGGTTATGATGGAGCTGTACAAAATGCTGGTGAGGCCACAGCTGGAGTACTGTGTGCAGTTCTGGTCGCCTCACTATAGGAAGGATGTGATTGCTTTGGAGAGGGTGCAGAGAAGATTCACCAGGATGTTACCTGGGATGGAGCGCCTCAGCTATGAAGAAAGACTAAACAGGCTGGGGTTGTTTTCCTTGGAGCAAAGAAGGCTGAGGGGGGACCTGATTGAGGTGTACAAAATGATGAGGGGCATAGATAGGGTAGATAAAGAGGAACTTTTCCCCTTAGTAGGGGGGTCAATAACAAGGGGGCATAGATTCAGGGTAAGGGGCAGGAGATTTAGAGGGGATTTGAGGAGGAACTTTTTCACCCAGAGGGTGGTTGGAATCTGGAACTCACTGCCTGAAAGGGTGGTAGAGGCAGGAACCCTCACAACATTCAAGAAGCATTTGGATGAGCACTTGAAATGCCACTGCATACAAGGCTATGGACCAAATGCTGGAAAATGGGATTAGACTGGACAGGGATTGATGGACGGCGCAGACACGATGGGCCGAAGGGCCTCTTTCTGTGCTGTATAACTCTATGACTCTATGACTCTATGAGAGTAGCAGGAGGAGCGCGCAAGTGGCTTTGCCAGGATATTGGGCTTTCCCATGGTGGAGGGCGCTATCGATTGCACACATGGGACTTTGCCGGCGCCGCATCTCAAGGTTAAGATGTACCATAACCGCAATGGCTACCACTCTCTTAATGTGCAGTTGGTGTGTGACCCCGCCCAGTATATCATAATGGTGAATGCCAGGTATGCTTCATCCTGTGCCAGTCCGCTGCGCCAGCAATCTCCCAGCTACCACGTCGAACCCGAGAGTGGCTGCTCGGAGACAAGGGCTATCCGCTCTACACCTGGCTGATGACTCCCCTCCACAACTCCACCACACATGGCCAGCAGTCATATAATGCCATGAGGAACCTTATTGAGCAGACCATCAGGGTAATAAAGCAATGGTTCCGCTGGCTTGACCACTCTCCAGTACTCACCAAAGCGGGTGTCCCAATTGTTCACTATGCAGACTCCCATCCAACAACCTCCCCCACTGGGAAGTGAAGAGAAATCAAACCTACTTGACCTCTGCATCAATTTTTAACATTCAAACCACTACAAAGATGATCTTTTTGCAATACACTTCTGTTTAATTTTGCCTGATTTAAAATAAAATCACTTTCTGTGTAAATATAGTTAGTGCTAATGGCATCATGAGGTACTGAGCTATGACAGTATGAGAGCTGAATTAATCATGCAAAAACAAAGCTGAAGTACCATGGACTAACGAGCAATATTATTTCTGTTTCCTCACTTTAATGCCTCCTTTATATTACAGAGCCACTTCAAGCAGAACAATCTTAGAGCTGATGGTACTGCACAATATGTCCCATTTATATTGCAGGGCAGCACTAGCCGCAATAGACAAACAAACGTACACATGGAATTGTTTGAAAGTTGTAGTTTGTAACTTCGGGCTCAATATTAACTGCCTCTGCCAGTGTAAAGGGGTGGTAGTGGCCTGAAAATGGTGTTGGGTCACTTACTGCCCCTTTTACACTGGCACGCCAACCACTGCCATTTTGGGTAGGGTCCTATGTTCCTATGTCATCACTGTTCACTACTTAAACACTAATTAAAGCATCTGATGAAGGGTCATCGACCTGAAATGTTAACTCTATTTCTCTCTCCACAGATGCTGCCTGACTTGCTGAGTATTTCCAGCATTTTCTGTTTTTATTTCAGATTTCCAGCATCCACAGTATTTTGCTTTAATATTTAAAGCAGCCTGGGTAAGCCAGTTAATGAGTGAGCTGCCTAAGTATTGTCATAATACTTTGTGCTATCATCATGTCTATGTTTTAGACTCATCCTTGTTTGATATTTAATTCACCAAAATACATACTTTCCCTCTTATTACAGCTGAACTGCAATCTGACACAAATTTGCCATGCTTCTTTGCCATGTTAGCTGGTCTATCTCCTACGCTTGCAAAAATCTCTGGCCTCATTCCATCATAAGCCATGATTTAACACTGGGTGAATGCCAGGCCCGCCCAATACACTGACCTGAGGCCTGGGCTATTGTAACTCCCAGGCTTCATTTATATAGACCAGGCCCAACGACCACCCAAACCCAGCGGCAATGATGTGAGGCTGGCAGGTGGCAGCAGGTGGGAGCAGGTGAGCACAGTAGTAGGCCATCGCCAGGGACCAAAGGGAATGGTTCCCGGCAAGGTAAGGGGGATGGGGTCCAAGGCAATGGCGGGAAGCCCAGGCAGAGGAGATCCAAGCATTCCTTGTGGAGCTGGGAGACTTACTTTTTCAGCCCTCTTCTGGGCCTGCTGCTCCTTGGTGCCGGGCTTTGCTGGCAAGGCTGGCACCTTGTTGCTGCAGATTAAAATGTGGTTCTGAATGGGTTCTGAATGACGTCAGCAGACCCCCACTTTTGAATCTGATTGAGGCCCTTGCTTACCTCAGACGAGGGCCTCACGCTGCCCGAAATGCACCTGTTAAAATGATGTGTGCAGCGTGGATTCGGTGAGTGCCACGCTGCCTATATATTAACTCCCCATAAGACCCATTCTCATCAGGCACAGAGGGTTGAAATCGGGGTTTTAATTTCACTTTTGTACTATTTAGAAATAATTGTTGGAGAGTTGATAGAATTCGGAGCTGCCTACTAAAAGCTTTGAATTTGAAATAAAACTTTGAGTACCAATTCAAAATCCATTATCATCACAGGAGGCCTTTAACAGGCTGACACTGATATTATATCATTTGTGCACATTAGTTTAAGAGGAGGTTAAGGGGGATAAGGTAGAATAGTATGGGGTCATACATGATTGAATAGGATGCACATTTCATTTTCTAGAGCAGGGTCATTGAGATTTTCAGTTGTAGTTCTTACTAATTCCAGACAGTCACAATCTATGAAGACTGACACATTTTGTGCATAGAGATTTTGAAATAAGTCAGACAGAAGCATTAACCAAGGACATGTTCGACTGTAAGAAGCAGAACTTTAGATAACACCAGGGATTGAAAGTGGATTTGAGAAAGCTAGGTGTTTAGGTCATAGTGTTATTCCAGACACTCTCAACAAGAAAGCCAAAGCAATTAGCGCATAGCCATGATTCCTAACAATGTAATAATAAGTAAATATGTTGGCTTTGGTAGGCACAGGTGGTCTATATGATTTACGTATAGATTTGGCTAACCAAATTAGTAACAATACTGTGGAGGAGGAATTCCTGGAGTGTTTACGGGATGGTTTCCTGGACCAATATGTCGAGGAACCAACCAGAGATCAGGCCATCTTAGACTGGGTATTATGTAATGAGAAAGGATTAATTAGCAATCTTGTTGTACGAGGCCCCTTGGGTCGGAGAGATCATAATATGATCGAATTCTTCATTAAGATGGAGAATGAAGTAGTTGACTCAGAGACTAGGGTCCTGAATTTAAATAAAGGAAACTACGATGGTCTGAGGCGCGAGTTGGGTAGGATTGATTGGGGAATGTCACTCAAAGGGTTGACGGTGGATAGGCAATGGCGAACATTCAAAGACCGCATGGATGAACTACAGAATTTGTTCATCCCAGTTTGGCATAAAAATAAAACAAGAAAGGTGACTCAAACGTGGCTAACAAGGGAAATTAGGGATAGCATAAGATCCAAGGAGAGAACATATAAATTGGCCAGAAAAAGCAGTAAACCTGAGGATTGGGAGCAGTTTAGGATTCAACAAAGGAGGACAAAGGGATTAATTAAGAAGGGGAAAATAGAATATGAGAGTAAGCTTTCAGGGAACATAAAAACTGACTGTAAAAGCATTTATAGATATGTGAAGAGAAAAAGATTGGTGAAGTCAAGCATAGGTCCCTTGCAGTCAGAATCAGGGGAATTTATAATGGGGAACAAAGAAATGGCAGCCCAATTAAATACATATTTTGGTTCTGTCTTCACAAAGGAGGACACAAATAACCTCCCAGAGATGTCGGGGAACATAGCGTCTGATGAAAGGGAGGAACTGAAAGAAATCAGTATTTGTAGGGAAATGGTGTTAGGGAAATTGACGGGATTGAAGGCCGATAAATCCCCAGGACCTGATAATCTACATCCTAGGGTACTTAAGGAAGTGGCCCTAGAAATAGTAGATGCATTGCTGATCATCTTCTAACATTCGATGGAATCTGGAACAGTACCCATGGATTGGAGGGTAGCTAATGTTAACCCACTATTCAAAAAAGGTGGTAGAGAGAAAACGGGGAATTACAGACCGGTAAGGCTGACATCAGTAGTGGGGAAAATGCTACAGTCCATTATAAAAGATGTAATAGCAGAGCACTTGGAAAACAGTGACAGGATCGGACAAAGTCAACATAGATTTACAAAAGGTAAATCGTGCATGACTAATCTACTGGAATTGTTTGAGGATGTAACTGTAGTGTCCGAGTATCAATAATACATGGACTGCAGGAGAACAATAAAACAGGTATTTACTGAACAGAGGGTAAACTTAAGACTGAAGTACAGCAGCCTGCAATGGCTTTTTATACAGGTGTGGTCACTGCCGGTACTGCAGTATAAAATCAGTTCTTCTCTTAAAGGTACATACACAACAATTCCTCCCCTTTTAGATAAACAGTACATAACACTCATTTAACAACTAAATAATAACTAATTACAATTACAATTTTCTCTGTACTATATACATCAACTGAAATAATTATTTATAAGTTCAGTCTTTGAGGAGGCTTCCTGATCCTGACTGGATGGCGCCTTTCTCGAGTAGCCTGTTCTTGTGGCGGAGTCGATTCTGGCTCATTGTCATTGGTTGTTTGGTCAGCTTCAAATACCATTGCTTCTCAGGTAGACGCAATCTGTACCTCGGGTTCATTACCAGGTGCACATGCTCATGGTATAGGTTTGGCTTGTTCCTGTGACTCTAGAATCTGGTCAGCATGGCGTCTCACGATGCTCTCTCCAACGTCCACTGTGTACATTAGTGGTCCCTGCTGTGTGCATATCGTTCCTGGCTGCCATTTTTCTGTTCGGTAGTCACGGGCCAAGACTGGTTTCCCTATCTTGAAGCTCCTGGTTGGCTTCTCATTGATGTGCTGGAATTGCTTATCCTCAACATCTCGTCTTATGTTTGGTTTGAGCAAATCCAGGCGACATCTTAGCCTTCGGTTGAAGAACATTATGGCTGGAGCTTGGTTGGTGACTGCATGTGTCGCATTCCGGTAAGCAAACAAGAAATTATCTACCTTGTGTTGTAGTGGTATGTTGTCGTTATACATCACATTTATTGCCTTTTTAAAGGTCTGAACAAACCTCTCAGCCAATCCATTTGTGGCTGGATGATATGGGGCAGATGTGTAATGTTTCACCCCATTATTCCTCAGAAACCTCCGGAAATCCTCGGACACAAACTGTGGTCCATTGTCAGAGCAAATCTGTTCTGGCAAGCCATTCCTGGCGAAGATGGTCCGTAGGACTGCAATAGTTTTCTCCGTGGTGGTGGAGGACATTTTGATGACCTCTGGCCATTTCGAATGGGCATCCATGGCGATTAGAAACATTGAGTCCATAAATGGACCAGCAAAATCAATGTGTACC
The DNA here is from genome assembly GCF_052327205.1 of Somniosus microcephalus. NCBI lineage: Eukaryota > Metazoa > Chordata > Chondrichthyes > Squaliformes > Somniosidae > Somniosus > Somniosus microcephalus. The sequence continues at coordinate 65,745,424 of NC_140996.1, read as the reverse complement.
CGTTGCCATGGAGATGAGGGCCACTCCCATGGGTGTAGCGGGGCCTGTGGTGGAGCGTTTTGGACCTTCTGGTATCCTGTGCATCTCTTGGTCACATCCTCAATTTCTTTATCAATTCCCGGCCACCACACAAATGCCCTGGCTAGGCTTTTCATTTTTACCTCTCCCAGATGACCCTCATGAAGCTCAATGAGCACTCTATCTCCCAACTTGGGTGGAATTACCACTCGGGATCCACACATAAGGTCCCCTGGCACACTGACAGCTGTTCTCTCCTTGGCGAGAATGCTGGCAACAGTGAGTCGCCGTGTGCTGGCCACCACTTCAGCGTCAAATCATAGACCCGAGAGAGAGTCGGGTCATTTCGGGTTTCCTTCTCTATACTTGAGTTTGTAACAGACAGACATTCGACTATGGTCGCATGGAATACCTCAACAAGGTCCACTGCAGGTGCTTCCTCTACCGTAGGCAACGGTAGGCGCAACAGCCCATCAGCGTTTCCATGCTGTTTTGTACCCTTGTACTCTATGTCGTACTGATGTGCCCCTAGAAAAAGTGACCATCTTTGCAGCCGTTGCGCCGTCATCACCGGAACGCCCTTCTTTGGGTTAAAAATGGAGACCATGTGCTGATGATCAGTCAGTAGAGTGAATTTCTGCCTGTGCAGATAGTGATTGAACTTCTTCACCCCCCACACCAGGCTGAGGGCCTCCCTGTCAATATGGGCGTAGTTACACTCGGCTGAGGTTAACGAGCGCGATGCAAAGGCTATTGGCCTCTCTGAACCATCAAGGAATTTGTGTGACAGCACCGCTCCAATGCCATAGGGAGACGCATCACATGCCAACTGAATCGGTAGTGTTGGGTTGTAGTGGGCCAATACTTCTTTTGAAGTGATTAGGCATTTACATTTCTGAAAGGCACGCTTACACTCATCACTCCATTTCCATGTTACTCCAGTTTGCAGCAGGGCGTTCAGTGGGTGCAGAATTGTAGATAAATTCGGCAAGAACTTATGGTAGTAGTTCACCAACCCGAGGAACGACCTCAGTTGCGACACATTTTCCGGTGCTGGAGCCTTGACTACAGCCTCAATCTTGTCTGGCGACTTATGCAACCCTTCCTCATCAATCATGTGGCCACAATACGAGATTTGTCTCCTGAAGAGCTCGCATTTGGGGCGGTTGGCTCATAGCCCATATTCCTGTAATCTTGTGTGCACCTGCTCCAGGTTGGCAATGTGTTCACTGTCATTTTCGCCCATAACCAGGATGTCGTCCAAATAACACTGGGTCCCCGGGATCCCTTGCAGGACTTGTTCCATCGCGCTCTGCCAAATAGCCAGGGCTGATGCTACCCCGAATACCAGTCGATTGTACTGGTAAAGCCTTTGTGAGTGTTTATGGTGAGGTATTTCCTAGATGCTTCTTCCACCTCCATTTGTAGATACGCTTGGGCCAGATCAATCTTCGTAAAGCGTTTCCCTCCAGATAGTGAGGCGAAAATATCTTCTATCCGTGGAAGAGGATATTGTACTGTGTGCAGGACTGGGTTCACAGTTACCTTGAAGTCCCCACAGATGCGAACCTTCTTCGGCTCCCCAGGCATGCTGCTCAAAGATTTCTTCATTACAGGAATGTTGGGTGTGGCCCACTCGCTCCAGTCCACCTTGGACAGCACACCCGAACGCTCCAGACTCTCCAGTTCTGCTTCAACGGCTGGGCGGATCGCGTACGGTACTGGTCTGGCCTTAAAAAAATTTGGGTTTGCGTTAACTTCGATTTTTATCATTGCCTTTACTCCTTTTAGAGTCCCAATTCCTTGTTGGAACACCTTTTTCGTGTCAGTTAGAATTTTTGACAGTCATCCAGGTGTGACGTCTTCATCCTTTTTGTCAGTCACAGTTAGCGCCTGAATGGAATGCCAATCCAATTGTATTTTTCGGATCCATTCACGTCCCAATAATGGTGGTCCTCCATCTTGTAGTATATATAGATACAGTTTCTGTGTTTCCTTGCCGTTGTATTTAACTGGCACCCTTATTTTTCCTCTGGGGTAGACTTTTTGCCCCGTGTATGTCTTCAATACAATGGACGTGTCCTTCAAGGGTATGTGTGAGAATAGCCGCTCATAGTCTCGTCGATTCATGACAGTTAGGGCTGATCATGTATCCAATTCCACCTTTACTTGGGACCCTGCTATCATGAGGGTGACCCAAATGGTTCGGTGATCCTCCTTTGCTATCACGTTGTGTAACTTTAGACAACTTAGTCTCCTGCTCCCGGAGTCATTATCACTCTCCTGATCTTCCGAACTACTGTCTGTCATTTTTTTTACTTTCTTGTACTTTTCCTTAGTCGTTCTTGTAGTGTTGGTTTTCTTTCCCGACCTGCAGACTCTTGCTATGTGTCCCATTTTCCCACATTGCCTGCATACTTTGTCCTTAAACCAGCAGTCCTTCTGATCATGGGTTGTTCTGCGGCAGCGATAGCACTTTTCTGCTCCATACGCCATTTCGTTAGCGCTGTATTCTTGTGGTTTCTGTTGTATTTCCGCAGCTCCCCGTGCTGCTGCTTCGTAGGATACTGCCACGCTGAAAGCCTGTTCTAGCGTCAGGTCCTTTTCCGAAAGTAGTCGTTTCTGGGTTCCTTCACTCTGGAGCCTGCAGACAAACTTATCCCATAAGGTGTCTGCCAGTCCTGCTCTGAACTGGCAGTGCTTCGATAACTTGCATAGTTCCGTAAGATAGTCAGCATTGCTCTCATCTTTGTGCTGGTTTCTTTTATGGAACTTGAATCTTTCTGCTACCAGCAGCGGTGTAGGGTTTAGGTGTTCCTGTAAGATATTAACAATCTCTTCAAAGCTTTTCTCTATTGGTTTAGCTGGGGTAATTAAATTCCGCAATAGGCCGTACGTTCTTGCGCCCATCAAATTTAATAATGGGCGCCTCATTTGCCTTGCAGTACACTTCAATTCTTTCCACATACATGGTCCAGTCTTCTAGCTCGTTGTCGAAAGCAGTGATACTGCCACTCTTCGGCATCTTGGGTGATTTAAAATGGCGCCTCCCGCGCTTTTTCTTCTTCCCCAATGGAATAAAAAGGCACCTCCCGCGCTTTTCCTTCTTCCCCAATGGAATAAAATGGCGCCTCCCACGCTTTTCCTTCTTCCCCTTGCTGCCACGCTGCTCCTAGCATTCTACAAGGTAATGGCGGCGACCCGCGGCTTCGGCGCGTCTCACTTTTCCTTCCCCTCGTTTTATTTTCTCTACACTGCCCGGTTCTTGAGCCCTGTGCGCTCCACCCTCCCTCTCTCTCATTTCCTCCCGACGACACTGCACGGCCCCTTTGCAGAGCCGTCCGATTGAGCTCGAGCCTGCCGCAGTCCGGAAGGGTCAGCGCACTACCTGCTACCAGCACGATTTGCTGGAACACCTCGACTGGGGAGCCAAGCCCAGCTCTCCACAGCCTCCCCTGCAATTCTCTGATGGATCCCTGGGCGGTTGCCCGCGGTCGACGCCCGTTGCTCTGACTTTGACCTCCAAGAAGCTTCTCTTCAGGGAAAGATCCCCGTGAGGTGATGCAGTACTGCAGGTGAGTTTGAACCTGCCCGTCGCCAGTGTAGTGTCCAAGTATCAATAATACACGGACTGCAGGAGAACAATAAAACAGGTATTTACTGAACAGAGGGTAAACTTAAGACTGAAGTACAGCAGCCTGCTATGGCTTTTTATACAGGTGTGGTCACTGCCAGTACTGCAGTATAAAATCAGTTCTTCTCTTAAAGGTACATACACAACGTAACTGGTAAAATAGATAAGGGAGAACCAGTGGATGTGGTGTATTTGAACTTTCAGAAGGCTTTCGATAACGTCCCGCATAAGAGATTAGCGTGTAAAGTTAAGGCACATGGGATTGGAGGCAAGGTATTGACTTGGATAGAGAACTGGTTGGCAGACAGAAAGCAAAGAGTTGGAATAAATGGGTCTTTTACCGAGTGGCAGGCAGTGACTAGTGGGGTACCGCAGGGATCGGTCCTTGGACCCCAGCTATTCACAATATATATTAATGATCTAGACAAGGGAACTAGATGTAATATCTCCAAGTTTGCAGATGACACAAAGCTGTGTGGGCGTGTATGCTGTGAGGAGGATGCCGAGAAACTCCAGGATAATTTTGACAGGTTGGGTGATTGGGCAGAAGCATGGCAGATGCAATATAACGTGGATAAATGTGATGTTATCCACTTTGGTGGCAAAAACAGGAAGGCAGATTATTATCTGAATGGCAATAGATTGGGAGAAGGGGAAGTGCAACGAGACCTGGGTGTCCTTGTGCACCAGTCGCTGAAGGTAAGCATGCAGGTGCAACAGGTGGTTAAGAAGGCAAATGGTATGTTGGCCTTCGTAGCGAGAGGGTTTGAGTTGAGGAACAAGGATGTCTTGCTGCAGTTGTACAGGGCCTTGGTGAGACCACATCTTGAGTATTGTGTGCAGTTTTGGTCGCCTTATCTGAGGAAGGATGTTCTTGCCATGGAAGGAGTTCAGCGAAGATTCATTAGGCTGATACCTGGGATGGCAGGAATGACGTATGGGGAGAGATTGGGTCGATTGGGCTTATACTCGCTGGAGTTTAGAAGAGTGAGAGGGGATCTCATTGAAACTTATAAAATTCTGACAAGACTGGACAGACTAGATGCAGGAAGGATGTTCCCGATGGTCGGGGAGTCCAGAACCAGGGGTCACGGTCTAAGGATAAGAGGTAAGCCATTTAGGACAGAAATTAGGAGGAATTTCTTCACTCAGAGAGTGGTGAACCCGTGGAATTCTCTACCACAGAAGGCAGTAGAGGCCAATTCATTAAATATATTCAAGAAGGAGTTGGATATATTTCTTAAGGCTAAAGGGATCAAGGGGTATGGGGAGAAAGCAGGGACAGGGTACGGAATTTGGATGATCAGCCATAATCGCATTGAATGGCGGAGCAGGCTCGAGGGGCCGAATGGCCTACTCCTGCTCCTATCTTCTATGTTTCTATGTTTCTGTGTCCAATTTCAGAATATGACACTGGCTTTCAAGACATGTAATGTAATTTTTAACTGACAAAATAGCTTACGGGACTATTATCATTCTCAGTTGTTCATATTCAAACTAATACAGGTGTTATGGTAACGTGCACATTACTGTGCCATATTTAATTATTGTCATCTTCTTTCTTTATTTTGGCTGGTGTTTATGTTTCTGAATACTCTGTATTCATTAACAAGTCGAGGAACTGATTTGGAGGGAGAAAAGAAGAAGGCAGTCAAAATTAATACAGACGTTGGTATCTAAAATTGCCGCAATCAATGTCGAGCACTGATGCTGTCATGCAACAGTCAAGACCATATTGGCTACAGTATTGCCAATTTTGCAGGTATATGTTGATTTTAATGAACTTTTTTAACTTGTAGTTATTGAATATAGATGATTGTGTACACAAGGCTCAATCAGTGTCTTTGTGCAGATGATCAGTTCTGCACTCGCATACTTCAATGCTTTTGATAAGAAGCGCATTAAGCCGCCCAGCAGGATCTCCATTTATTCTGTAACTGACACAGGATTCTTCAGCCGTGATTGACAATGAGACGTAACAGTCTGAGATCCTCTTGGTGTAATGTTTTATAATATCCTATTCCCAGTCCTTTTCAGGAGGTTTGGAAGACATGCCATAACAGGGCAGGGAGTTCTCTATGCTTGTACTATACATCAATTCTCTACTTTTGCAATTGATTTCTTTGCTCACTCATTTGCACCAGTTCTAGCCTCATGAAACAACAGCTCAACATTTTTTTGAATTATAATTAATTTAGGCCGGAATTTTTCCTACCTGGGCGGGTCCGGTGTGGGGTGGCCATGACGGATTGTGACCCCATTGCTGGCTCCATCCCGCTGCACAAAACGACTTTACGTCAATAGGGCCTATTAAACCCGCCCTGCGTGTTACCCGGCCCAATGAAATGGTGCAGGTCTGATGATATTATCCAAGACGCGTTTTCAGCCGGGATATTTAAAGGGGCCATGGCCACATTACATTTGAAGTTTCATCTAAAATAGTGCAGTTAGTGCACTACAGCATTGGAGTGCTCCAAACACTTTGGAAATGACTGCACAGAGTCAGAGGACTGCCTCCACAAGCATATGGAAGGAGTCAGGTTCTCCAATGACTCCCTCCATATGCTTGTAGAGGGAGTCAGAGCATGCAGGGCGGTCCTCTTCCCTTCCAATGGGCAGAAAAGACCTCCCCAGGAGACAAAAAGAGCCTGGCTCCAAATTGCCGAGGAGGTCAACAGTAGGGATGTGATCAGGAGGACCTGGGTGCAGTGCCGGAAATGTGTCAATGAGCTCATTAGATCTGGAAAGGTGAGTACAAAGCCACACTCAACTTCATCCTGCTGTGTGTAGGGGGTGGTGTGTGCACCCAGTCAGCTTTGCCTCTGACTGTCCCTTTGAGCGGTTCGAATCGCTCCCACACCCCTGGGTTCTAGACACCGGACTTAGGTACAGGTGGCGATACAGAAAATCAAGTAGACAAGTGGTTTGATGTAAGGAAACCAAGATTTTATTAAAAGCAGAATACAACACAATCTTATGAGAATTACTGGTATGAAAATACAGGCATAAAACAATTACACTTATATGGGAATGGGGAACACACAGCACATCGAGGGAAAATCAATTACATTAACAATCCCCTTATCCTATATCCCACCCCCTATACCTAACTTGATTAAGCTATGAGGGGCCAGGAATTCATGCTCACCAATCCAAAACCTGTTGCTTTAACAGTTGTGAGTTTTGAGGTCCGCTCTCCCTGTCCTTTGAGGTAGCCCGTCGCCACGTGGTCTCAGGGCGTGGCGCTGAAGTTGTTGATGCGAAGCACCCTTCTTTTCCTCAGCTACCGTTGTCGTCTCGTCGCGATTGGTTTTCTTCTTCTACTCCCTCGGGCGGTCGTCGGCGGCAATGTTACGGTCGGGGGTTGGTTGCCGGTTTTTTACCGCTTAGATGATTTTACTGCCCAAGCTTCGAACGCCAGTTTATTCGTCGCGGGCGCTGCCACCCACGTTTAACGCCAGCTTATTCGCAATGTTCATGTGACAAACGCCAACTTATTCTCATTGTCCATACATGCACTGCCAATTTCTTCACCAAACGCCAGCTTATAACTAGGCATTTGATTTTTACCAATGCGTCTTTCGCTGCCCTTCTCTGCTTTTATCGGTTTACCTTCTTCTTTGTCTCGTCTTGTCTCGTCTCGTCTTTGTGGCCTGTGTGTTCTGTGTGGCTTTGAACTCGGGTCTCATTCTCCTCCCGCGTTTGGCCCCGGTGTAATGGGCGTCCTTGGTTGTTGAGTGGTGCGGGGAGCAAGAAGAGAACCCGCCATGAGGCCAGGGCGTGAGTACGAGTGGCAGCAGGCCAAAGGCCAAACGATGAGAGCAGGAGCAAGAGTCAAGAGAGCGATTGCTACTGATGGGCCTACAATTATACCCGTTCGTCAACTCCTTATCTGCACGCCAAATCAGGTCAGTCCATTGTTTAACTTTTGGCGGGCTTGTTTAAATGATTACAATCATTTATTTTAATGACCTTTGGAGTGGTTGTCTCCGGGTCTAATGGCCCCGATGTGCTGGTTGTTTGTCATGGATAAGACCTAATTGTCCCCATCCTGACTTGATGGCTACTGTGAGCTGTTACCGATTAAACATGCAGAAACCTAATGGCCATGATTATAGGCCCATTCTAGCTTGATTGGATTCAAGTCAAATGAATGCATATTCTGTGTTTACTTCATCTGGCTGGCTCCAGAGAGTCCTGTTCACAGATTCCTGCATTATAAGTTTCGTCTCCGGATCTGCTTGTCTGCAGAGCCTTGCTTTTAAAAATCCTGTTAGTTTTGGTCACGAGGTAAGAGAAGCCATTTTGGGTACCCTGGTTTTAATAACTTGTCCAAAACAGGGTCCCTTGATCCATAATTTGGGGAGTGCGGGAATTTTGATAACCCTGCAACTTACATGTGCCTCTCATCATATCCCCATCACTCTTCCTTCCCAATGCTACACCTGCACATCCTTACTCACACCAACATATCTTGCATATCCACCCATCCCTCTCTCTATCCACATTATTACATCCCCATCTCACTAGCCACCCCTCACACTCACCCTATCTACTCTGTCTAGACCCCTCATAATTTTGAACACCTCTATCAAATCTCCTCTCAACCTTCTCTGCTCTAAGGAGAACAACCACATCTATCCACGTAACTGAAGTCCCTCATCCCTGGAACCATTCTTATAAATCTTTTCTGCACCGTCTCTAAGACCTTCACATCCTTCCTAAAGTGCGGTGCCCAGAATTGGACACAATACTCCAGTTGAGGCAGAACCAGTGTATTATAAAACTTCATCATAACTTTCTTGCTTTTGTACTTATATGCCTCTATTTGTGAAGCCCAGGGTCCCGTATGCTTGTTTAACTGCTTTCTCAACCTGCCCTGCCACCTTCAATGATTTGTGCACATATACCCCCAGGTCTCTCTGTTCATGCACCTGCTTTAGAATTGTACCCTTTAGTTTATATTGCCTCTACTTGTTCTTCCTACCAAAATGTATCACTTCGCATTTTTTGGCCTTAAATTTAATCTGCCATGTGTTCGCCCATTCCACCAGCCTGTCTATGTCCTCTTGAAGTCTATCACTATCCTCCTCACTGTTCACTATACTTCCAAGTTTTGTGTCATCTGCAAATTTTGAAATTGTGCCCTGTACACCTAAGTCTAATTCATTAATATATATCAAGAAAAGCAATGGTCCTAGTACCGACCCTTGGGGAACACGGCTGTGTACCTTCCTCCAGTCTGATAAACAATCATTCACCACTACTCTCTGTTTCCTGTCACTTAGCCAATTATGTGGCACTTTATCAAATGCCTTTTGGAAGTCTATGTACACCACATCAACTGCATTGCCCTCATCAACCCTCTCTGTTACCTCATCAAAAAACTCAATCAAGTTAGTTAAACAAGATTTGCCTTTAACACTTCTGTGCTGGCTTTCCTTAATTAATCCACACTTGTCCAAGTGACTGTTAATTTTGTCCCGGATTATAGGGGGAAAAATTTGGTATCGACCATTTTGAGGCGCTAACATCACCTGGGCGCTAATTAGCGCTGTTGACCGCGAAATTGAGTTTTAGCGCCCAAAGAGGGAATTGGAGCGCAAATCAAACACTCCACTTCCTTCTTAGGGCGCTAACGTCAGACAGCAGGGCGGAGACCTCAGCAGCGCTGCACACTGGGCCGTGCACGCTGCCGAGTTCAAATGCTCCTTCCCTCCCTTAAAGGGAAGGACCATCGCTGCATGCTGTGCAATATAAAAAGTACCTGCCTGGACCACCAAGGCAGCCACGATCCCAGGTGATCAGCCCGGCATTCAAGCAGAGTGCCAGTCTGATCGATCGAGGGCAGGAACCTGCGAAAAAAACTAGAAGAGGAAAGGTAAGTTTTGTTTTTTTTACTTACCTCGGCCACCTCGCCTTTAATCATTGCCCCTGAAGCGGCCAGCTGCCCGATGCATGCCTCCTGCAGCTGTCGGGGTTTTCGACAGGCGTTGCTGCAGGGGGCGGAAGTCAATTTCGGGTCCGTGTTGCTACCGGGGCGAGGCGCACGGTGATGACATCACGATCTCTGGATGAAGGAGATTGGGGCACAATGCCATAGCGCAGCTGCAAAACTCCTGCCGAATAAAACTCCTGGGGGCACTAACGACAGGCGCAAAGGCACCCAATTTCACCTCATTGTTTCTAAAATCTTCCCCACTACCGAGGTTAAACTGAATGGCCTGTAGTTGCTGGGTTTATCCTTACACCCTTTTTTGAACAAGGGTGTAACATTTGCAATTCTCCAGTCCTCTGGCACCACCCCTGTATCCAAAGAGGATTGGAAGATTATGGCCAGTACTTCTGCAATTTCCATCTTTACTTCCCTCAGCATCCTAGGATGCATCCATCTGGTCGTGGTGACTTATCTACTTTAAGTACAGCCCACCTTTCTAGTATCTCCACTTTATCAATTTTTATCCCATCCAGTATCTTGACTACCTCCTCTTTCACCATGACTTTGGCAGCATCTTCTTCCTTGGTAAAGACAGATGCAAAGTACTCATTTAGAAACTCAGCCATGACCTCTGCCTCCATGCGTAGGTCTCCATTTTGGTCCCTAATTGGCTCCACTCCTCTTACTACCCGTTTACAATTTATATGCCTATAAAAGACTTTTGGATTCCCGTTTATGTTAGCTGCCAACCTATTCCCATACTCTCTTTTTGCCCCTCTATATTTCCTTTTTCACTTCCCCTCTGAACTTTTTATATTCAGCCTGGTTCTCACTTGTATTCGCAACCTGACATCTGTCATATGCCCCCTTTTTCTGCTTCATCTTACTCTCTATCTCGTTCATCATCCATCTCCTCTTTAAAGGCAGCCTACTGTTTGATTACAGTTTTGCCTGCAAATCTTTGATTCCAATTTACCCGGGCCAGATCCATTTTCAACCCACTGACATTGGCCTTTCTCCAATTAAGTATTTTTACTCTAGATTGCTCCCTGTCCTTTTCCATAGCTAATCTAAACCTTATGATACTGTGATCACTATTCCCTAAATGTTCCCCTACTGACACTTGCTCTGCTTGAGCCACCACATTCCCCAGGACCAGATTCAGCAATGCCACATTCCTCGTTGGGCTGGAAACATGCTGATGAAGAAGGTTCTCCTGAACACACTTCAGAAATTCTTCCCCCTCTCTGCCCTTTACATTATTACTATCCCAGTCTATATTAGGATAGTTGAAGTCCCCCATTATCACTACTCTATAGTTCTTGCATCTCTCTGTAATTTCCCTTCCAAATTTGCTCCTCTATATCTTTCCCACTAGTTGGTGGCCTATAGAATACATCTAGTAGTGTAATGGCACCTCTATTGTTTCTTAACTTTAACCAAATAGATTCTGTCCTTGACCCCTCCAGGACATCCTCTCTCTCCAGCACTGTAATATTCTCCTTAATCAATACAGCCACCAACCTCCTTTCTTTCCTTCTCTAGCTTTCCTGAACGCCTTGGCCTAGAAATTCGGTGGGCTTTGCACCCAGTTACAGCCCAAAGAGGGCTTCTGCGCCAGTAGGGGTAGTAGCGCTGATTTTGAGGGCCGTGGTAATGGCGGCAGTAGCCGGTAGTGCTGCGCCGGCACCGATGACGTCGTCGGTGTGCGCAGTGCCCCGGTTCCGCCCCGCTACCGCCCCGACCCCCATCTTCAGTAGTGGCCGCCTCTTCCGTGGCGGCCGCTAACAACATCGGGAGACCGGGTCCTTACTGCAGCCTTAGCGGGGCGCTTTAAGGTGGAGGTGCGGCCACCTGCCCGCACCTCCTTCCCCGGCCTCCTCCACCGCCCCCCCCCCCCGCGGCATTGCCGGCTGGTTTCCGTGGAGCCCGGCACTTCTCCGTTGTGCCGGGCTCTTTTGCCGGCACTCGCGATCGGAGCTCCGGCCGTTGCAGGCACCTCCTCCTTAAGAGAAGGAGGAGGCCTGCAGTACAGCAGCCTGCCACACCGCATCGGGTGGCGCAGCGGCACCGGGAGTGCTGAAATTCACTTTCAGCGCCCCAAGCGGGGGCGGGCACACCCTGGAACAGCGCCCGGTTCCGCCTTGGGCCGCTAAAAGTGAATATGGACGGGCGCAACTGGCTCCGCGGCCAGCGCAAAATTTTCGGCGCAAACGAGCTGGCGGGGCTATACCCAATTTCTAGGCCCTTATATCCAGGAATATTTAGTACCCAATTCTGCCCTATTTTTAACCACGTCTACGTTATCGCCACACCATCATATTCCCACGTGTTTATTTGCGGCTGCAGCTCACCAGCCTTATTTACCACACTTTGTGCGTTCACATCAGTAGTAAGGAAAATGCTAGAATCTATTATTAAGGACGTGGTAACTGTAGTGTATGTACCTTGAAGAAGGAACTATATTCTGCAGCCCCTGTATACTGCAGTACCAGTAGTGACCACCCCTGTATATAAGCCTGTGTAGTAACTTTGTATAGTAGTTCCAGTTTTGTCTCCATTCACTAAACACCTGTTATAACCAACTTCTGCAGTCCGTGTCTCAATTACACACGGACATTACATTGGCGACAAACAGATCCGAACTTACCTACAGTTCTGCACCACCTCACGGGGATCCATCCCTGAACCGAAGTTATTAGAGGTCGAAGCCAGAAGGAAGAAATCCAAAAAGAAAAAAAAACAAACAGAAGAAACGGGCGCCGGCCGTGGGCAACCGCCCTCTGATTCATCGAATTCGAAGATTTGCAGGAGAGGCTGTCGAGAGCTGGGCTTGGTTATCCAGTCTATGGTGTTCCAGCTAATCGGGCTAGTGGCAGGTAGTACACTGATCCTTCCTGGGCTGCGGCGGGCTAGAGCTCGATCGGGTGGCTTTTCAACGGGGCCGAGCAGCGTTGTCGGGAAGAGGAGAGAGAGAGAGAGGGTGGAGCACACAGGGCGCGGTGCTACGAAGCCGGGCAGCGTACAGACCCGAGAAGAGGGAGGGAAGTGTCCCATAGGGTCTGCTCTGACGACGGGAACAGTAATTAAAATAAAAGAAAAAGAAATTAGAAGCGCAGAAAGCCGCGAGGAGCTGCAGTTTGCCACGGGGACCGCGGAGAGTGGCGTTGGCAGCAGCACGGGGGGAAGCGCGCGAAGACCATAAGGCGTCACCATCAAGGCATAAAAACACCAGCAACAGCGCTGGCAGCAGCGGAAAAGGCAGAAAGCGCGGGAGGCGCCATCTTAATCCAGCGGGGAAGAAGGCAAAGCGCGGGAGGCGCCATCTTGTTCAATCGGGGAAGAAGGCAAAGCGCGGGAGGCGCCATCTTAGATCTCCAAGATGCCGAAGACTGGCAATATCACTGCCTTCGAAAAGGCAATAGAAGACTGGACCACGTATGTGGAAAGAGTCAAAGTATATTGCAAGGCAAATGAATTAGCCAATGAGAAAAAGGCATCGGTACTACTAAACTTAATAGGCACTCCAGTCAAACCGATGGCGAAGAGTTTTAACGAAATTGTTGATATCCTACAGGAACACCTAAATCCTACACCGCTGCTGATAGCAGAAAGATTTAAATTCCACAAGAGAAATCAGCATAAAGATGAGAGCAATGCTGATTACCTTACGGAACTACGCAAGCTATCAAAGCACTGCCAGTTCGGAGCAGAACTGGCAGATACCCTACGGGACAAATTTTTCTGTGGACTCCTGAGTGTAGGAACCCAGAAGAGGTTACTCTCAGAGAAAGAGCTGATGCTAGATAAGGCTTTCAGCGTGGCAGTATTGTACGAAGCAGCAGCAAGGGGAGCTGTGGAAATACAGCAAAAGCCACAGGAATACGGCACCCATGAAATGACACGGGGATTTGAAAAATGTTATCGCTGCGGCAGAACAATCCATGACCAGAAGGACTGCTGGTCCAAGGACAAAACTTGCAGGCAATGCGGAAAGATGGGACACATTTCACGAGTTTGCAGGTCCGGGAAGAAGACTAACAACAACAAAAAGACTACTAAGGAACAGTACAGGAAAGTACAAAAGATGACGGACAGTAGTTCCGAAGACCAGAAGAGCGATAGTGAATCCGGGAACAAGAGACTAAGCTGTCTCAAACTATACAACGTAATCGCAAAAGAGGATCACCGAACCATTTGGGTCACCCTCACGATAGCAGGGTCCCAAGTCAAAATGGAATTGGATACAGGATCAGCCCTGACCGTCATGAATCAACGAGACTACGAGCGGCTATTCTCACACATACCCTTGAAAGACACATCCATTGGGCTGAAAATTCAGTAGGGTTAGCGCCCCATTTGAGGCGCTAGAGGGCCTAGCGCCGGAGTTATGGCCGGTTTGTAAATTCAGTGGGGCCCTGCCATCGGCGTTAGACCGGTTGCGCTGCACCGGCACCGATGACGTCATCGGTGTGCTCAGCGTCCCGGTTGCCGTGGTGACGGGCCCCAACGCCGAAATTGAGTTGCGGCCGCCTCGCCCGTGGCAGCCGCAACTAACGATGTTTCAGCAGAGTCCTACGCGAGTTAGCGCCGGCGCATTAAGGTCGCGCGGCGGCCGGCCGCTTTCCCGCCGGCCGCCTGCCCGCACCTCCCTCCCCGGACTCCTCCACCCCCCCGCCGCGGAACAGATGCGTCTGGCCTGCGAGCCCGGCACTTCTCCGAGGTGCCGGGCTCATTTTTTTCAAGATTTCAACGGCCAGCGGGCGGGTGCAGACAGCTCCTCCTTAACTGAAGGAGGAGGCCTGCACTGCCCCAGCCTGCTGCACCGCATCGGGTGCCGCAGCGCCGGAATTGCGCCGCAATGCGGCAGTCAGCGCCCATTTCGAGGCGCTGACACCCTCCTGTAGCGCCGGCAGCCGTTTGGGCGCGGCGCTACTGAATTTTTGGCGCGCGCAGGGGGACTTAGCGCCGGCGCTAAATTTCCGGCGCTAAAGCCCTGGCGCGGCGCCAACTGAATTTCTAGGCCATTGTCTTGAAGACATATATGGGGCAGAAAGTATACCCCAGAGGGAAAATAAGGGTGCCTGTCGAATACAACGGCAAGGAAATACAGAAATTGTATCTGTACATACTGCAAGATGGTGGACCACCGTTATTGGGATGTGAATGGATCAGAAAGGTAAGTTTAGACTGGCACTCCATTCAGGCACTGACTGTGGCTGGTAAAAAGGATGACGACGTCACACCTGGACGATTGTCAAAAATCTTAGCTAACGCTAAAGAGGTATTTCAACAAGGACTGGGAACTCTTAAAGGCGTAACCGCCTTGATAAAAATAGAAGAGAATGCAATTCCCAAGTTTTTCAAAGCAAGACCGGTACCGTATGCAATTCGCCCAGCCGTCGAGGCAGAGCTGGAGAATCTGGAGAATGCAGGCGTGTTATCTAAGGTAGACTGAAGCGAGTGGGCGACACCCATCGTTCCTGTCATGAAGAAAACATTAAACAATAAGTCTGAGGAGCCAAGGAAGGTTCGCATCTGTGGGGACTTCAAGGTGACTGTGAGCCCAGTCCTTCACACAGTACAGTATCCTCTTCCGAGGATAGAAGATATTTTCGCCTCACTATCTGGAGGGAAACGTTTTACAAAAATTGACCTAGCGCAAGCATATTTGCAGATGGAGGTTGAAGAATCCTCTAGGAAATATCTCACGATAAACACTCACAAAGGTCTTTACCAGTATAATCGACTGGTATTCGGAGTAGCATCAGCTCCGGCTATATGGCGAACCACTGTTGCCAGCATTCTCGCCGAGAAGAGAACAGCTGTCAGTGTGCCGAGGAACCTTGATGTGTGGATCCAGAGTAGTAATTCCACCCAAATTGAAGGATAGAGTGCTCAATGAGCTTCATGAGGGTCATCTGGGAGGGGTAAAATTGAAGAACTTAGCCAGAGCGTTTGTGTGGTGGCCGGGAAGCGATAGAGAAATCGAAGAGAAGACCAAGAGCTGTACAGGATGCCAGAAGGTCCAAAACGCCCCACCACAAGCCCCTCTACATCCATGGGAGTGGCCCTCACCTCCATGGCAAAGGGTACACATTGATTTTGCTGGTCCATTTATGGACTCGATGTTTTTAATTGCGGTGGATGCACATTCAAAGTGGCCAGAGGTAATAAAAATGTCCTCAACCACCACAGAAAAAACTATCACAGTCTTACGAACCATATTCGCCAGAAATGGGCTGCCTGAACAGATTTGCTCTGACAATGGACCACAGTTTGTCTCTGAAGAGTTCCGGAGGTTCTTAAAGCTTCTGAACCCTCACTATCTCCTTCTTGAATGCCTGCCACTGCTTTGACTCTGATTTACCTTCAAGTAGCTGTTTCAAGTCTACTTTTGCTAAATCACATCTCAACTTAGTAAAATTGGCCTTTTCCCCAATTGAGAACTTTTACTCCTGGTCTATCTTTGTCCTTTTTCATAACTACGCTAAATCTAACTGAATTATGATCACTACCACCAAAATGCATTCACATTGATACCCCTTCCATGTGCCCAGCCTCATTCCCTAAAACTAAGTCCAGAAGTGCCCCTTCTCTTGTTGGGCTTGAAAACTGGTTAAAAAAGTTCTCCTGAATGCATGTTAAGAATTCTGCACCCTCTATTCCTTTTACACTGATTGTATCCCAGATAATATTAGAGTAGTTGAAATCCCCTACTATTATTGCCCTCTTTTTGCACTTCTCAGAAATTTACATACATATTTGCTCTTCTATCTCTCTCTTACTGTTTGGGGGTCTATCGTACACTCCCAGCATTGTTATTGTCCCACTTTTGTTCTTCAGTATAACCCATGTGGCCTCATTTGATGATCCTTCTAACATATCCTCCCTCCTCACAGCTGTAATTGTTTCTTTAACCAATATTGTGACCCCCTTTTTTATCCCCCTTTCTATCTCGTCTGAAAACCCTGTAACCAGGAATGTTGAGCTGCCATTCCTGCCCTTCTTTCAGCCATGTTTCAGTAATAGCTATGATATCATACTTCCATGTGTCTATCTGTGCCCTCGGCTCATCTGCCTTATTCACTAGACTCCTTGCATTGAAGTATATACCATAAAGCACTACCAAGCCCCTTTGTTGTCTATTTTCTAGCGTTTGTTTTCTCTGCCTTCCAAACTCACTTACTAATTTACTGCCTTCCATTTCCAGCTTTGCTTCCCTCCCTTCTGTATCTATGGTCAGGTTCCCATCCCCCTGCCAAGCTAGTGTAAACCCTCCCCAACAGCACTAGCAAACCTCCCCACGATGATATTGGTCCCGGCCCTGTTGAGGCGCAACCCACCTGGCTTGGACAGATCCCACCTTCCCAAGAACCAGTGCCTCAGGATTCTAAAGCCCTCCCTCCTGTACCATCTCTCCAGCCACGCAATCATCTGTTCTATCCTCATATTTCTGTATTGACTAGCTCATGACACTGAGAGTAATTTGGAGATTACTACCGTTGAGGTCCTGCTTATTAATCTCTTTCCTAACTCCCTAAAATTTGTCTGCAGGACCTCATCCCTCTTTCTACCTATGTCATTATATGATATCAAATACGACCTCTGGCTGTTTACCCTCTCCCCTTAGAATGTCCTGCAGCTGCTCAGTGACATCCTTGATCCTGGCACCAGGGAGGTAACATACCATCCTGGAGTCACGTCTGCGGCCATAGAAACGCCTGTCTTTTCCACTAACTTTTTTTTAAAATTCGCTCATGGGATCTGGGTGTCACTGGCAAGACCAGCATTTATTGCCCATCCCTAGTTGCCCTTGAGAAGATGGTGGTGAGCCGCCTTCTCGAACCGCTGCAGTCCGTGTGGTGAAGGTACTCCCACAGTGCTGTTCAAGAGGGAGTTCCAGGATTTTGACCCAGCGACGATGAAGGAACGGCGATATACTTCTAAGTCAGGATGGTGTGTGACTTGGAGGGAACTTTTGCACCTGCTGCCCTTGTCCTTCTAGGTGGGAGAGGTCGCGGGTTTGGGAGGTGCTGCCGAAGAAGCCTTGGCGAGTTGCTGCAGTGCACATTGTAGATGGTACATGTTGCATTTGCAAAAATAATCCAGAGGCCGTAAGCAGAGTTCAGTTCATGTTGCTTTTTAATGGCTGCTCCACACACACACTCCCAGGCAAAAGCAATCGCATACCTATACACAATACAATGATAACAGCGCTATCAAACTCCATGTGCTCAGGCCAAGGCAATCGAGTTCCTATCACCAATGTCAGACATAACATTTCCTCCCCCCTCACAGAATTTCAAACATGAAATGTAGTGACAAAGTCCTGTAGGTGGCCAGGGCGAGAACGTGTATGAACAGGCCGAGGTGCGGACTGGTGAAGAGCAGACCGAAGTGGGGACTGGTGAGGAGCAGGCTGAGGCACAATATCTGCTTGAGGGTTGGCTGGCTGAGCCACATGTGCATCCCGCCACTCTGGGGGTAAGGCTTGGGGATTAGGTCCATATAATCCCGCATCAGGGGGTGCTGGCACGTTCCGAAGGCGGCTGGCATGCCACCGAGAGCCGTCAGTGAGGCAGAAAGTGGCTGGTCCAAGTTGGCGGCTGATTTGGAGAGGGGAGGACCAGAATGACGCCATCTTATTGTTGCTGTGAGGCCTGCGGACTCTGACCCAATCGGAGACTGAGATGTTGGGCGCCTTGGCCCTCTTCGACTGGTCGAAGCGGAGTTTCATCTTCTCCTGCTGTCTAGCGACTGTGGCTTGAGCCGGTGGAGCAGGGCTCTGAGCTAGCGAGGGGCGGAGCCTGCCAAGGGGCAGCATGAGCTCACGGCTTAGCATGAGGGATGCGGGTGAGACCCCTGTAGTGGAATGCTGGGAGGCTCTGTAGTGCAGCAGTGTGTGGAGGAGGGCCTTGTCAAACGCACACTCCTGGGATAGGTGTGCTCTGAGGCCATTTTTCAGTGTCTGCTTAAAACGCTCCACCCCCCCATTTGACTCGGGGTGGTAGTGCATATGTGATGGATGCCCTTGCTCTCAAGGTAAGAGGAGAGTTCCGAAGGGACCATTTGGGGGCCATTGTCTGTGGTGATGGCCTTTGGATGCCCCCAGCGGGAGAAGAGGGACTCAAGGATATCAATGATGACCCGAGAGGTGACGGAGCCCACGGCAGTGACCTCTGGCCATTTTGAGTGCAGGTCATAGGTCACCACTAGGAACCGTTGATGGTGGGGGACACCATGGATCTCCCCGCAGACGTCCAGCTGCAGGTGCTCCCAGGGCTGAGAGGGCCAGGCAAGGGGTTGCAGGGGTGGAGGAGCTTGGTGGCCAGTCTTGCCACTTACAAGGCAGGCTGCACAGTCCTTGACCAGGGCCTCGATTTCCCTGTCGATACCCGGCCACCACACTAGGTCTCGGCATCGTTGTTTGAGCTTCACTATGCCCAAGGGCCCTCATGTGCCATGGATAAAACACGTGCACGAAGGGCACTTGGGACCACAGTGCAGAGCCCACGTGCAACACAGGAGTCATTCCAGCAGGAGACTCCTCTTTAACTCTGGAGTAGGCAGACAGTTCCTCAGGCACCTTGCGAGGCCAGCCATCTCTGATGAAGGTGCACAGCTGGGAGAGGGCCGGATCCTGTTCAGAGGCCTCTTTGAGCTCCTGGAGAGAGACTGTGGTTTGGAGAGACGTGTGCAGCATCTGGACGATATCCTGTTCCACATGGTCAGACCCGACCAGTGGGGCTGGGGCAGTGACAGTGCGGGAGAGCAGATCTGCAACAACATTGTCACGTCCTGGTGTGAACTGGAGACTGAAATTGTATTGGCAGAGGCGGTCAGACCAGCGGTGTAGACACAGTGGTCTGTGGCCCGTGTTGGATGTCGACAGCAGGGCAGTGAGAGCCTGGTGATCGGTTCGCAGGGTGAAGGCACGGCCATACATGTACAGGTGCCACCGCTCACATGCCCAGACGCACGCCAGCACCTCACGCTCACCTACTGAGTACTTCTGTTCGGTGGGGCTAAGGGCTCAGGAGGCAAAGGCGATTGGTTTCTTTCCAGCCCAGAGGAGATGTCCTTAACCCTGGCACCGGGTAGGCAACACAGCCTTCGGGACTCTCGCTCTCAGCTGCAGAGAACTCTATCTATCCCCCTAATAATACTATCCCCTACCACTACAAAATTTCTATTTACTCCCCCCTCTTGAATGGCCCCCCATTCCACGGTGCTGTGGCTAGGTTGCTCACCCTCCCTGCAGTCCCTGCTCCTGTCCCAGCACGGTGGCATAGTGGTTAGCACTGTTGCCTCACAGCGCCAGGGACCCGGGTTCAAATCCGGCCTCGGGTGGCTGTCTGTGTGGAGTTTGCACATTCTCCCCGTGTTTGCGTGGGTTTCCTCCGGGTGCTCTGGTTTCCTCCCACAGTCCAAAGATGTGCGGGTTAGGTTGATTGGCTATGATAAAAATTGGCCCTTAGTGTTAGGGGGGTTTAAATACGTGGGGTTACGGGGTTACGGGGATAGGGCTTGGGTGGGATGGCTGTCGGTGTAGGGACCGGGTGCTAGGGTTTGGATGATCAGCCATGATCTCGTTGAATGGCGGAGCAGGCTCGAAGGGCCGAATGGCCTACTCCTGCTCCTATCTTCTATGTTTCTATGTCCCCACAGGGAGTAAGAACCTCGAACCTGTTGGACAAGAGCAAGGGCTGCGGCTCCTCCAACACTACCTCCTGGATCCCCGTACCTGCCTCACTCATAGTCACACCATCCTGTCCCTGACCATGGGCTACATCTAAATTAATTAACTTCATAGGTGTGACCACCTCCTGAAACACAGAGTCCAGGTACTTCTCCCCCTCCCTGATGTGTCGCAGTGTCTGAAGCTCAGACTCCAGCTCGTCAACACGGAGCTGGAGTTCCTGTAGCAGCAGACACTTGTCACAGACGTAATCACCATGAGCCTCATTGGGGTCCACCGGCTCCCACATCTCGCAAAAGTAACACATCACCTGCTCCATTCTATGTAATTAATTAAATTTTTATTGTTAGTTACGGACACCCTCTGCCCGATTTTAGATGCTAATATCCCCTTTAATTAATTGGATTTAAATTAAATCAATCCCTCTAATTACACCAGTTAAATGGTTTATCAACAGTCACTCTGCACCAGAAAAGCCTTACAACCCACAGAGTTAAAGTTTGAAAAGAGCACCTAACACCCCACTTACCCTAACTCACACTTACCCAAACTCACAGCACTCTCTGCTGACTCGCACTCAGTGCTTGCTCGCACTAGCACTGGTCTTTTTATACTGTTTGTTTGTTTACAGCCAAATGAGTCACCCCTACTGATTGGTTAGAAAACTGGTTGCCACTGCCTGCTGTGCCAATTTACTCCTACTGCAGTGTAACCTTGTTTTCCTCTTCTTAAACCAGCAGAATCCCAAATATTTAACTTTTCCCCTTTACTTAAACTGCTTAAGTAATCTTATCAAGAATGATTTAAAGAGAAATAACAATTAAAGAACTCTCACACTTACCCAAACTCACAGCACTCTCTGCTGACTCGCACTCAGTGCTTGAATATATTTAATGAATTGGCCTCCACTGCCTTCTGTGGTAGAGAATTCCACAGGTTCACCACTCTCTGGGTGAAGAAATTCCTTCTCATCTCCGTCCTAAATGGCTTACTCCTTATCCTTAGACTGTGACCGCTCGTTCTGGACCCTCAGCCAGGGGAAACATCCTCCCTGCATCCAGTCTGTCTAGCCCTGTCAGAATTTTATACATTTCAATGAGATCCCCTCTCATTCTTCTAAACTCTAGTGAATACAGGCCTAGTCGACCCAATCTCTCCTCATACAACAGTCCTGCCATCCCAGGAATCAGTCTGGTGAACCTTCGCTGCACTCCCTCTATGGCAAGTATATCCTTTCTTAGGTAAGGAGACCAAAACTGCACACAGCACTCCAGGTGTGGTCTCACCAAGGCCCTGTACAACTGTAGTAAGACATCCTTGCTCCTGTACTCAAATATTCTTGTAATGAAGGCCAACGTACCAATTGCCTTCCTAACTGCTTGCAGCACCTGCATGTTTGCTTTCAATGACTGGTGTACAATGACACCCAGGTCCCTCTCTACATCAACATTTTCCAATCTATCACCATTTAAATAATACTGTCCACTTGCCTGGATGAGTGCAGCTGCAACAATACTCCAGAAGCTGGACACTATAGTGGACAAAGTTTGTTTGGCACCCCATCCACCACCTTAAACATTCACTCCCTCCACCAGCGCTGTACCGTGGCTGCAGTGTGTACTGTTATGTCTGACATTGGTGATAGGTACTCGATTGCTTTGGCCGGAGCACATGGAGTTTGATAGTGCTGTTATCATTGTATTGTGTATAGGTATTCGATTGCTTTTGGTTGTTGGAGACCGGTGCCAGCGTCTCACTGCTGAATGTGAACACATTCAAATGCTTTTTCAGCTCCCTGCCACTCTCTGCGCCCTCCACTGCCCTTTGCGGGTATGGTAATTCGAAAATTGGACTAGTGGGCTCAGTCAACCTCACTGTATGCTATGGAACAAAATGTTGCCAGATTTTTGTTTTCATGTGGCATGCCAAGGAGCTATCCTGATGGGACTGGATCTTTTCACTGACCAGGGATTTTCTCTCTTGGACACCGGCGGGTCTGCGATTCTGCACGTCGCCTCACCGTGGCGCCAAACATGGCCAGCACTCTTCGAGGGTCTGGGCTGCCTGACTGCCTTCACCCACCAGCCCATGGTTGACTCCACCGTTACCCCCGTCATTCAGCCACTGTGCCGCATCCCGCTTGCTCTCCGTGATGGGGTCACAGCTGAACTAAAGCAGTTACTGGAAGCTGGCATCATCGAACCAGTTGATGCCTCCCCATGGGTCTCCAACCTGGTGGTCGCAATGAAAAAGTCAGGTGGTCTATGCGTCTGTGTCGATCTTCGAGCAGTGAATAAGGCCGTAATCCCTGACAAATATCCACTGCCCACGTCAGAGGAACTCACAGCGCAGTTCTATGGTTCCATCCTGTTCTCGAAACTGGACCTTCGACAGGGCTATCTACAGGTTCCCCTCCACCCCAGCAGCAGGGACCTCACTGCTTTTGTGACACATGCTGGCATCTTTCGGTACACCAGGATGCCATTTGGACTTAGCTCTGCACCCAGCTGCTCCCAAAAGGTGATGTCCTCTGTGCTCGCGGGCATTCCTGGGGTGGCCATCTACCTGGATGACATCGTCGTGCATGGGCCCTCGACCTCCACTCACGACGAACGCCTTCACAGAGTTTTCACGGCTCTAGCAAAACACAAGCTCACAATGAATGGCGAAAAGTGTGTCTTTGCTGTTTTAGAGATTGAATTTGTGGGGTTTCGGTTGTCGGCTGACGGTATATCCCCACTCCAGTCAAACGTGGATGCCATTCACAGCATCCCAGAACCCAGCTCTGCAGCACAGGTTGCCTCCTTCCTTGGCATGACTGGGTACTACCTGAAGTTTTTGCCCCAGTACTCAGCCATCACAGCCCCAGTGCGCCAGCTCCTGCGAAAGGATGAGCCCTGGGTGTGGTCACAAGCCTGTACGGAAGCTGTTCACCTCCTCAAATTGCAGCTCACGTCGCCTCCAGTTTTGGCTCACTTTGACGTCACCAGCCCCACCCTCTGTTCAGTAAACACCTGTTATTACCGTTCTCCTGCAGTCCGTGTGTGATTTATACGCGGACACTACAGTGGCGACGAGCAGGTTCGAACTCACCTGCAGTACTGCATCACCTCACGGGGATCCATCCCTAAAAAGAAGCTTCTTGGAGGTCGAAGCCAGAGCAACGGGCGTCGACCGCGGACAACCGCCCAGTGATCCATCGGAGTTCAGAGAATCGCAGGGGGGGCTGTGGAGAGCTGGGCTTGGTTCTCCAGTCAAGGTGTTCCAGCAAATCGGGCTGGTAGCAGGCAGTGCGCTGACCCTTCCCGGACTGCGGTGGGCTGGAGCTCGATCGAGCGGCTCTGCAAGGGGGACGAGCAGCGTCGTCGGGAAGAAAAAGAGAGAGAGAGGGTGCTCAAGAGCCGGGCAGCGTTAAAGAAAATAAAAAAGGGGGAAGGAAAAGAGACAATTCCTCCCCTTTTAGATAAACAGTACATAACATTCATTTAACAATTAAATAATAACTAATTACAATTACAATTTCCTTTGTACTATATACATCAGCTGAAAGTAATCATTTATAAATTCAGTCTTTGAGGAGACTTCCTGATCATGTCTGGATAGCGCCTTTCTCGAGTATCCTGTTCTTGCGGCGGAGTCGATTCTGGCTCATTGTCATTGGTTGGTTCGTTAGCTTCCAATACCACTGATTCTGAGGTAGACGCAATCTGTACTTCGGGTTCATCACCAGGTGCATATGATCATGGCGTGGGTTTGACTTGTTCCTGTGACTCTAGAATCTGGTCAACATGGCATCTCACGATGCTCTCTCCAACGTCCACTGTGTACATTAGTGGTCCCTGCCGTGTGCATATCGTTCCTGGCTGCCATTTTTCTGTTCGGTAGTCGTGGGCCAAGACTGGTTGCCCTATTTTGAAGCTCCTGGTTGGCTTCTCATTGATGTGCTGGAATTGCTTATTCTCAACATCTTGTCTTATGTTTGGTTTGAGCAAATCCAGGCGACATCTTAACCTTCAGTTAAAGAACATCATGGCTGGAGCTTGGTTGGTGACTGCATGTGTCGCATTCTGGTAAGCAAACAAGAAATTATCCACCTTGTGTTGCAGTGGTATGTTGTCGTTATACATTGCCTTTATTCACAGAATCACAGAATCCCCACAGTGCAGATAGAGGCCATTTCGGCCCATCGAGCCTGCACCGACACATATCCCACACGATCCCCATAACCCCAACACATATCCCACCCTATCCCTGTAACCCCACCTATTACTAAGGGTCAATTTATCATAGCCAATCAACCTAACCCGCACATCTTTGGACTGTGGGAGGAAACCGAAGCACCCGGAGAAAACCCACGCAAACACGGGGAGAATGTGCAAACTCCACACAGACAGTCACCCAAGGCCGGATTCGAACCCGGGCCTCTGGCACTGTGAGGCAACAGTGCTAACCACTATGCCACCGTGCTGCCCCTTTATTGCTTTTTTAAAGGTTTGAACAAACCTCTCAGCCAATCCATTTGTGGCTGGATGATATGGGGCGGATGTGTAATACTTTACCCCATTATTCCTCAAAAACCTCCGGAAATCCTCGGACACAAACTGTGGTCCATTGTCGGAGCAAATCTGTTCTGGCAAGCCATTCCTGGTGAAGATGGTCCGTAGGACTGCAATAGTTTTCTCCGTGGTGGTGGAGGATATTTTGATGACCTCTGGCCATTTCGAATGTGCATCCACGGCGATTAAAAACATTGAGTCCATAAATGGACCAGCAAAATCAATGTGTACCCGTTGCCATGGAGATGAGGGCCACTCCCATGGGTGTAGCGGGGCCTGTGGTGGAGCGTTTTGGACTTTCTGGCATCCTGTGCAGCTCTTGGTCATTTCCTCGATTTCTTTATCGATTCCCGGCCACCACACAAATGCCCTGGCTAGGCTCTTCATTTTTACCCCTCCCAGATGACCCTCATGAAGCTCATTGAGCACTCTATCTCTCAACTTGGGTGGAATTACCACTCGGGCTCCACACATCAAGGTCCCCCGGCACACTGACAGCTGTTCTCTCCTTGGCGAGAATGCTGGCAACAGTGAGTCGCCATGTGCTGGCCATTCCTTCACCGTCAAATCATATACCCGAGACAGTGTCAGGTCATTTCGGGTTGCCTTCTCTATACTTGAGTTTGTAACAGGTAGACATTCGACTATGGTCGAATGGAATATGTCAACAGATATAGTTCCACACTAGAGGTTACTTCCCACCATTCATGATTCCCAAGTCTCATGATTGCCTGTTCTGTCTCTCTATTTGTCCCCATCATTTGCACGATGTATTTCTGGGATGTCCTAGTTCGCTCAATTATGCCCTTTAAAGCCAGAGACAGGGGAGTTATATAGTGACCCATATGTGGAATGGCTCATAGAAACATAGAAAAATAGGAGCAGGAGTCGGCCATTCGGCCCTTCAAGCCTGCTCCACCATTCAATATGATCATGGCTGATCCTTTATCTCAATACCATATACCCGCTCTCTCCCCATACCCCTTGATGTCTTTTGTGTCTAGAAATCGATCTATCTCCTTCTTCAATATATTCAGTGACTTGGCCTCCACAACCTTCTGTGGTAGAGAATGCCACAGGTTCACCACCCTCTGAGTGAAGACATTTCTCCTTATCTCAGTCCTAAATGTCCTACCCCATATCCTGAGACTGTGACACCTCGTTCTAGACCCCCAGCCAGGGGAAACATCCTCCCTGCATCCAGTCTGTCTAGCCCTGTCAGAATTTTATACGTTTCAATGAGATCCCCTCTCATTCTTCTAAACTCTAGTGAATACAGGCCTAGTCAACCCAATCTCTCCTCATACGACAGTCCTGCCATCCCAGGTGAACCTTCACTGCACTCCCTCTATGGCAAGTATATCCTTTCTTAGGTAAGGAGACCAAAACTGCACACAGTACTCCAGGTGTGGTCTCACCAAGGCCCTGTATAACTGTAGTAAGACATCCTTGCTCCTGTACTCAAATCCTCTTGCAATGAAGGCCAATATACCATTTGCCTTCCTAACTGCTTGCAGTACCTGGATGTTTGCTTTCAGTGACTGGTGTACAGGGACACCCAGGTCCCTTTGTACATCAGCATTTCCCAATCTATCACCATTTAAATAATACACTACCTTTCTGTTTTTCCTACCAAAGTGGATAACTTCACATTTATCCAAGTTATACTGCACCTGCCATGTATTTACTCACTCACTCAACTTATCTAAATCGCCTTGAAGCCTCTTTGCATCCTCCTCACAACTCACAATCCCACCTAGTTTCGTGTCGTCAGCAAACTAGGAAATATTACATTTGGTTCCCTCATCTTCCAGAGGCAGTTTCATCTGCAGATAAGTGGCATTATGATGATCAATGTTTTAGCACCGATACGAGTGTTTCTCTTTGGAGTCAGACAAAACTGGTGTTCTAGTATGGGGCATCGGGTTGAACCTACAGTCGATATACACGGTATTAGTTTGCTCTTTGACCTATTTACTTATTCCAATCTGGCATTTTGGTGATTCTTTGTCAAGAATGAACCCACAAGCTGGAACAGTATGTTGATGGACTACATCACATCTACAAACCCACGTTTTCCCTTTCAGAGTACAACACTCCATATCTGGTGTTATCCAAGTTCCTGCCTTCTTAATCAGATATTTTGGATATTCCTCATATGGATCGGACCTAATTCAGGGCCTTCCAACATTCCAGTCGATTCTACCCTATACACCTTCCAAGGTTTCGTTTAATTTACATTTTTCCTTAACAAAGGCAAAACCAATACTACTGGTATAATATCTTCATTTCTTTCCCCTTCCCATAGGGAATTTGACGTGGAACACAATTGCCCATGCCTCAACACACAATGTACTCTTTTAAATAATTTTGTAGCATTAAGAACATTTTCATTTGTATTTATGTTATGTGTGTATGATGCTTCCATTCTTTACTCAAAGATAATCCAATTGCCTGGAATTTCCACAGAGGTTCTCCGGTGACAGATTAGTGAAACTTCCCTGGAGAAATGGCTAAAAATGGCTGTTAACGCAGTTTCTTCAGGGTTTCTGCCGATCTTTCATAAAATTTAATGTTGGAGATTGGAACAACCTTGCAGAATTTCTCCTATATGTTTAACTACTTCCCACATATGGTTAAATGATAGCATCATGAGCTCAAATCTATATCTCTTTTATGTAAAAAAAAAGTGTCAGGTAAAAAACAGAGTTAACCAACACTGCTGAACCATGGTTGCTGAAGCATGCATTACACTATGGGAAGCCTGTTAGTTGCCCGTTAGTGCCACCAATATAATTCTGCAAATTATTTTGATTAGCAGCAGGGTAGATACTGGGAGGATGTTTCCCCTGGCTGGGGAGCCTAGAACCAGAGGTCACAGTCTTAGAATAAGGGATCGGCCACTTAGGACTGAGATGAGGAGAAATGTTTTCACTCAGGTTGTGAATCTTTGGAATTCTCTACCCCAGAGGGCTGTGGAGGCTCAGTCGTTGAGTATATTCAAGACAGAGATCAATAGATTTTTGGGCACTAGGGAAATCAAGGGAATCAAGGGATAGTGCGGGAAGGTGAAGTTGAGGTAGAAGATCAGCCATGATCTTAATGAATGGCGGAGCAGGTTCAAAGGGCCGAATGGCCTACTCCTATGTACTTAAACTGGATAAAATGTGTCTAAAACACTATTGTTCACCAGACATCTAGAAGAATTATCTCCGTCAGTGCAAATATCAAAACTGTTTTGCAGGCCCCAGCTGATAGTTATATTCAAACTGTAAAACTTTTTTATTGCTTAATATATGTTTTGTAATCTTCAAAACACATAGAAGTTACAGCACGAAAACAGGCCATTCGGCCCATGTCGCCATTCACCCTCCACATGAGCAAATAGCTCTAATTGCATTTACTCACCCGGTACCCATATCTCTTAGCTCCTTTTCCTTCATCTACCTATGCAATTATGAATGTTGCATAGTTTCTTCCTCAACTACTTATCCCAGTGAATTCCACAGCCTCTGAACTCTCTGTGTAAAGAAGCTTCTCCTGCTGTCTGTTACATTTAATCTTCTAGCTATGGCCTTTCGTTCTTCAGCTCTTGAGTACTGGAAATAGTCTGCTTCTATCTACCCTATCCCATCCTTTCATAATTTTAAACACTTCAGTCATATCACCCCGTAATCTACATTGTTCTAATAAAAAAGATCCAGTTTTTCAAGTCTTTCTTCATCTTTGTATTTCCTCATACCAGGCAGCATCCCAGTGAATCTGCATTGTACCCTCGCTAAAGCCTATCTATCCTTCCTATAGTGTTGATTCTAATACTGCACACAATACTCTAACGGAGGTCTTATTAAGGTTTAATATAGGCTTATTAATAGCCCGGATTTTGCGGTCGGTGGCATAATTAAGGATTACGCCACCAGCATCCGAACGGAAGGCGCACTTACCTGCGGGGAACCCTCCTTCGAGATGTTGCTGTCAAACGCTGCGGAGTAGAGGGCAGCGTAGTGACCCATGGATCCCAGGGGCGCACCATCTGCGTAAGTGTACCTGGGATCACGTGGGCCGGTGCTCCAAACAGCAAACAGAAGGTCTCTCATTAATACTGTTAGAGATTGTTAGTCTTTGCACTTCAGAACTTTGAAAATAACTTCAATGTGTGATTTGGGGGTCTGGGTGTGTGCAGAATGCATTTTGTAAGTCATCTACATTTTCATATTTTTCCTCCCAGCAAAAATATTTTAAAAACCTGATAATAGTGCTTTCTTCAAAAGTCTATTGGAAGACAGTTCTTTATTTTTCATGGACAAAATCCTGTGGGTCATATGTAAATGCTTCCATTTCAGGCCTCGTATAACTTTTAAAATTAAATATATTACTTGGATTTGTCAGGGGGTATTGTAGGGGGTTTCTCTTGCTTGCTCTGGTCTCCTGCCAGGCTTCTTGCAATAATTACCCGTGAGTGGTTCGACCCACTCGCCCCTATGGTCCTAGACCTTGGACTTAGGTGCAGGGAGCTGTAGTGCAGAAAAACTCAATAGACCAGGTCGAATAGCATGAAATGGATGCCTTTATTGAACAGTTTGCAGCATTATAAAATACATGTCATATGCACAGATTAAAGCAACTACAAGCATGCACACATCTATAAACTTAACTCTATAGAAATGGGGAACACACGGCACGTCGTAAAAGGGGTAACACATTACAATTACCCTTAACCCCCTCCCCTATAACCTAACTAAGTTTCGATTTGAGGGACTCGGGATCATGCTCACCACTTTAAGAATTGCGAAAAAAAAGCTTTGCAGCCTTTCGACACAGCTTTCCGTCGTCACGTGGGTTTGGAAGCTTCTGGCGCAGCTTGTTTTCCTCTTGGTTCTCCTGCGATGAGCGCTCGCCGATGTTGACGAACTGGAGTACCGGGCCCTGGGTGTCTTCCTGGGTCGTCGATGATCTCCCGATGACTCTTTATACAGTCATCATTGTCCTTCTGAGAGCTAGGGTACCTGGGCCCTGAGGTCTTCTTCTCCGGCCTGGGTCGTCGATGATCTCCCGACAAAAGTACCCGGGCCTCCCTCGTCGTCTTCCCGTCGTGGCCGGGCCTTGCCTGGCCGAGCTGGCTTCCAAGCCGAAATCTTCTCATCGTCCTTTCGTCGTGGCCGGGCCTTGCCTGGCCGAACACCGAACACGGTCCGAACCGAAGTGCTGCTTGGTTCCGATGGAGTCTGTCCCGAAGCGTACCGATGGAGAACTCACCGATGGACTTTACTTAATCCACAGTTATACCCTTTTGGAACATTCTTATCTCCCGCCAAATCATAGTCCTGTCTTTGTAATAATCAATATGTATACTCAGTTCCATGAGTTTCGGCTTCCCGAAACTGGTTTTCGCGGGCTTTTAATGTCCTCAATCCACAAGCCTGTCTGGCTTGCAGTAACAGAAATTCAAATGGGCCCAGAAGCTGGTCACGAGGTCTGGCGGCCATTTTGTGTGCCCTTTTATCAAAGGTTTCTCTGTATAAGCTTCTTTTGGTCAATAAAGCTGTTTTATTAACCCTATTTTCCTAAGTGATTATTTAACGAAAATTTCGCGAATCTTACAGTATCCCCTTACACTGTGCTACTTTGCACCAGCCATAAAATTTTCATACGTAATTGCTGGGCAGTTGGTGGGCAATCATCCCAACTCTGTGCCAGCAATTAGGATTTCAACGTCGGTGCGGATCATCTGTCAAATGACAGATCGCGAGTTCGGGATTTAGCGCATGCGGAAATCCCAAACTTGCCGTCCATTTCAAAGGCGGTAGGACGGCGTACTCTCTGAGTATGCCGTCATACCCACTGCAAATTCTAGCCTGTTACCTCTAAGCTTTTATACTTCTTGAGATAAAACCTAGAATTCTTTTTTTTAATGTCTTTATCAACCTGAGATGCTGCCGTAAATATCACGTGAATCCATATACCCAAATCTCTCTCTTCCACAACACTGAACCTATTTCCATTCAGACTATAATAACTGCTCTTTTTTTTACCAACTTACATTGAGTTTCATTTGTTACTATTTAGTCCATTCCCCATCTTCTCAGTACCCATTGCCACTTCCTTTGGTCTTCTAAAGAATTAACCACACTTCCTATTTTGATATCATCTGCAAATTTTGACACCACTCCCTCTAGGTCTATATCCAAATCATTGACATACACAGTAACACAAGTGGCCCCAGAAATGAACCCTGTGAGACACAACTACACACTTCCAACCACTAAGAAAATGTGCCCTTAACTCCACAATCAATTTGACATAGGCCTAAGCGTGATGTTAGGTTTTGTTTGGTATCCTTGCTCCAGTCAGGGTTCAGGGTGTGCAGTGCTGCTGCATGGAACAGATTATTTGTTTTTTATTTGTACCCAATGATCACTTCCAGCTGGATTTTGATGCAATGTGCAGTTTCCCTATTGTAGCAACAATTAATATCCTGCACTGCTCAAGAGGGAGGTTTCTATTGTTTTGCCACACAGTTTATCTTGAGGCTATCTTCTCCATTTCCTAATTTTAGTGAAAAAGTAAATGCGAGTTGAGATGGTGCTTTATATTCACATCTACGTTTTCACTAAAATTAGCAAATGGAGGAAAATATACTCCTTAATAGGCACACTCAGTAATTTTGTAAGTGGATGTTCTATACTATTGGCCTCAGTTCATCAAGAAAATAATTTCATGATGGGCCTTCAACAATCATTTTGGACTTCCAACTTTTTGTTGATTGGATTCAATCAGAGGTCACAGACAAGAAAATACAAATATTTTCTTCTCCAAGTTCCCCTCTGATATCCTCTCCTCACCCCTTTGCTTCTGACGCAGTGACATACCTGGATTCCATAGGCCATGGTGACTCACTGGTACCTCACCTAAATGGCGTGAGTCTGGACAGCGAGTGCCAGCTGTCGGCTTGGCTATCAGACCCATCCCTGTCAAACCCGATCTTGTCCCTTTAGACAATGCTACGGCCCTGTGACTGCAGCAGATTATTTGAATGAGGCCCTGCTGTTAAGATCGGCAGGGCCTCGAAGTCTGCTGGGTTTTCCCCACACTACCGTGCTCGCCCGCACTCTCCCTGCCTCCCCATTACAATCAGGGCCGTTTTTCCTCTTTCAGTAAGCCATCTAATACTTTACCTACAAAAGATATTAAGCTCACTGGTTTGTATTTCCTTGGGTCATCGACATGACCCTTTTAAAAAAAATTGGTACTCTGTTAGCTACTCACCAGTCCCATTTCTAATGATTCCCTACAGATAGCAGCAAGTACATGCTAATTTTACTGGTCACATCTTGTATAATGTTCAACCAGGCCTAGTTCCTTGTCTTCCTTTAACTTCCTGAGCCTGTCTGTGGCCACCTTATCTGAAGTTTCTATTTCTTTCAACACCTCTTCTGTCCCCCTTCCCCTCAGTCCCACATCGAATTTCAATCTCCATGCTGGGGAGGCTACCAATGGCTACCTCTGTGAATACAGAAAAGAAGAATCACTTAGCATATTTGTTAATCCTTGGCCACTTAATATTTTTTGCAAATATACAGGATCCTTTTTTACTTTGTGTATATAATATAAATAGATGAAAGTTTAACTATAACTTCAAACTAAAAGACAACCAAGCTCAAATATCTGTACAAATGACCTTTCGTTGATAAACTACAATGTTAAAAATAAGTAATTGTTTTAATTAAATGAGGATACATATGACAATGGGTTTGCAATTATTATGATGACGTTGTTTTTACTTAGTAGCACTGTGTAATGATTCTGTTTTTATTATCTTTAGTGTCTCATCAGGATTATTTGTTTAGCGTAAAAAGAATCAGATCCTTGGTTTGCCATTTCAAAATCAATTTCATGCCTGAGCGACCTTTCTCTGGGACCTCTGTCATTTCCCTGTCAGCGGGCCTCAGGAGACACATTAAATTGACAAAAGGATGGATGGGACACCAAAAAAAGCTTATACATTAGAAGTAATTTGAAGCTCTGTTCTCCTAATGAACAAATTTACTTTCAAAGTCTGCATTAAAGTAATCACACGATGGAATGTTGCACCTTTCTCTGACACTTTGCCAAATATTGACTTAGTTTAAACACAAGGAATAACAATGGAAATTGCAAATCAAAGTTTTTGGGTCTTGTTCAGAAAATACTTTTTATAAAGTACAGCTGGATAAGCTGTATCAGGGAGCTAAGTTTTATATGTAGCTCATAGAATCAAAACCTAAGATAAGCTGTCATTCAAATTATAAAGGATCAGTCTGACAGCATCTGTTTTCTATATAAATTCATCTTATAAATATTGATGAATATCTACCATGTGATTCAAATGGGAATTCCTCAGGGGTTTTCCTGCTCAGCCAGCCTAATTTTGGCAGAAACCTCAGTTACAGCGGTGGAGTGGGAGAGGCCACATGGAAATTCACTGCCATTTACTCCAATGCAGATGAAATGATCTTTCCTTAACCATGCTGTATCCTTACATTCGACTATATGACTCCTAAAGGAACAATTAGACTTTTTATCTGCTAGTTTAGTTAAAGGTAAGTTGTCCGCATTCTTCGATTTGTCTGGCTCTCTGATCTTTGCTGCCCAGAAGGTGGGTGTCTCCTTCCCGCACACTAATATCCCCTTTGACCAGCTGCTATAAAACACTCTGGGCAGATTTGCCTGGCTGATTTCCTCCTGGCAGGCAGTAAATGAAAGAATTTTAATCTGAATTTGACTCCAGATTCGGGACACTGGCAGTGAAATTGGGCTCGGTAGCACCTGTTTTTTGGGCGCTACAAGGCCCCTTAACATTCCAAAAAGGTGATGGCGCGTACGCACTCTTCTGGTGCAAAGTGCGCTGGATGCTATATTGGTAAAGGGGTTAGTGTGTGCACACCTAACATCTGCCGGCAGCATGCCGAGCAGCAAGATCATGACAGCAATGCTGATTTGACACCAGCGCTACCATTTTGGACCTCCAGCCTACGCCCTCTTTTAACCTTGCACAGCTGAACACGTGCTAAACAGCATGAAGGATCCTCTGCTAGCGCTATTTAAAGGGATCATCAGCCACTTACAGGTTTGTTGCTGGTTTGTTTCTTCTGGCTGTTGCTGCAATTCTACAAGTTTTGGGTGTTTTCTACAGTTGGTTAAAATGTCAGTAGTATTTAAGGAGCAGTGTGGCAGGTGCTGAAGTACTTCTTTGCTGACTTTTGCACAGACCAGTTGCTCCCAGACATGGGTACACCAGTAGACCTTTCTCTTAGCATTGAGCATGACTGGGAGAATGAAGAGAGGCTACGCAGGACAAGCTGCTAGAAGAGGGAAGAGGAGGAGGGGGAGAAGGGCTCTCAGCAGGAGGCCATATCCGCAGAGGGTGTTCAGAGAACTTCAGCCGTGACCAATGCTTCAGAAGTCTGCGCTTCACAAAAGAGGTCTTCACTAAAATCTGCCTCCTGGTGCAGCCACAACTCCAAGCTCAGAGCAGGGCAAGGGCTGCACTGCCTGTGGCTGTCAAGGTGACTGTGACTCTGAACTTCTATGCGTCTGGCTCCTTCCAAACTGCTGCTGGAGATATAAGCAACATCTCGCAGTTTGCAGCGCACTGCTGCAAAAGGGAGGTCACTGAGTCTCTATACACAGAGAGATAACTTCATTTCATTCCCTCTTGCCAGAGAGATGCAGACAGAGCGAGCATGAGGGTTTGCAAGGATTTCAGGCTTCCCCATGGTGGAGGGTGCCAATGACTGCATGCACATTGCATGTCAACTCTGCATTTACCCAAACCGAAAGGGATTCCACTGCTTCAATGTGCAGCTGGTGTATGACCACAGGCAGCGCATTATGCAATTCAATGCCCGCTATCCTGGCAGCAATCACAATGCATTTGCAGCAGTCCTCTGAACCTGCTGTACTTCAACCACCACAGCAAACTAAAGGGTGGCTACTGGGCAACAAGGGTTATCCGCTGATGACATGACTCATGACTCTGGTGCCCAACCCACGCACATGTGCACAGTAGACATACAACGAGCGCCATGCTGCCACAAGAAATGTGATAGAGCAGACCATTGCCGTCCTGAAGCAATGATTCTGCCGCCTGGACCGCTCTGGAGGAGCCCTGCAGTACTCGGCTGAGCAGGTCTCAAGATTTATCCTATTTTGCTGCATGCTGCACAACTTCGCCATCATGAGGGAACCACCTATATCAGGTGAGAAGCTGAGGAGCAGGGGACAGAGGAGAAGGATATGGAAGAGGAGGAAGAGGAAGGGAAGCTGCAACCTAGACAGCCCCTTTCTGCCTGGCCTGGAGAAAGCAAGATATCCATGCATGCACCATCAGCAGCTTGTAAGTGAGAAGAGATTGTAGGATGAGGGGGAAGTGGGATGTAAGAAGGAGGATTAGGAATGAGCATACCATCATTGTCAGCTTCAACTTAGCATTGTCAATGACACCTTCCATCACTTTGCTGATGATTGAGAGTAGACTGATGGGGCGGTAATTGGCCAGATTGGATTTGTCCTGCTTTTTGCGGACAGGACGTACCTGTGCAGTTTTCCACTTTGTCGGGTAGATGCCAGTGTTGTGGCTGTACTGGAACAGCTTAGCTAGAGGCGCAGCTAATTCTGGAGCACAAGTCTTCAGCACGACAGCCAGGATGTTGTCGGGGCCTGTAGCCTTTGCTGTGTCCAGTGCGCTCAGCCGATTCTTGATATCACGTGGAGTGAATTGAATTGGCTGAAGACTGGCCTCAGTGATGGTGGGGACCTCAGGAGGAGGCCGAGATGGATCAGCCACTCGGCAGTTCTGGCTGAAGTTGGTTGCAAATGGTTGAACCTTGTCCTTTGCACTCACATTCTGGGCCACACAATCATTGAGGATGGGGATATTCATGGAGCCTCCTCCTCTTGTTGGTTGTT
The DNA here is from genome assembly GCF_052327205.1 of Somniosus microcephalus. Taxonomy (NCBI): domain Eukaryota; kingdom Metazoa; phylum Chordata; class Chondrichthyes; order Squaliformes; family Somniosidae; genus Somniosus; species Somniosus microcephalus. The sequence goes on along the minus strand of NC_140996.1, from coordinate 65,709,629 downwards.
TAATTGTCCACCACCATTCACGACTGGATGTGGCAGGACAGCAGAGCTTTGATCTGATCCATTGGTTGTGGGATAGCTTAGCTCTGTCTATAGCATACCGATTCCACTGTTTAGCATACATATAGTCCTGTGTTGTAGCTTCCCCAGCTTGGCACCTCATTTTTAGGTACACCTGGTGCTACTCCTGGCATGCTCTTCTGCGCTCCTCATTGAACCAGAGTTGCTCCCCTGGCTTGATGGTAATGTTAGAGTGAGGGATATGCCAGGCCATGAGGTTACAGATTGTGGTGGTATACAATTCTGCTGCTACTGATGGGCCACAGTGACTCATGGATGCCCAGTTTTGAGCTGCTAGATCTGTTCTGAATCTATTCCATTTAGCATGGAGGTAGTGCCACACAACACAATGGAGGATGTCCTCAGTGTGAAGATGGGACTTCGCCTTCACAATGAATGTGCATTGGTCACTGCTACCAATACTGTCATAGACTGTTGCATCTGCGACAGGTAGATTGGTGAGAACGAGGTCAAGTAGGTTTTTCCCTCATGTTGGTTCTCTCACCACCTGCTGCAGGCCCAGTCTGGCAGTTATGTCCTTCAGGACTCGGCCAACTCGGTCAGTAGTGGTGCTACCTGTTGTGTCTGTGTGTTGATAGAGACACTGAAGACAGGAGTTGGTTTCATAGGTGTTTACTAAACAAAGCCTGGAGGGGAACTAACTGATACAACACAATATACAGGCTTATATAGCCCGAGTGGCCATTACCGGCATTACAGTACACATGGGGCTCTTAAAGGCACATACACTACAATTCCTCCCCTTTTAGCCAACCAGTACATAATATTTTAAGTAATTATTAATTACATGTTACAAGAAAAATAATCTACACATTGCTGCAGTTAATTAATTATAAGTCAGTCTCTCTGGAGGCTTCCTGACTCAGTCCGGATAACGCCTCGGTGGTGTAATAGTTTCTGGTGGTGTAGTAGGTTCTTTTGGCAAGGCTGATTCGGCTTGAATGCCAGTGTCGGGTTCATCGGGTTCCAGTATCACCGGATCGGAGGTAGATATGGGTATCTCTACTTCATCGTTAGGCATATAGAGTTGTGGTGTAGGTTGTCCCTTTTCGGATGACTCTATGATTTGGTCAGCATGGCGCCTTATTATTCTTTCTCCGATGTCCACGGTATACATCAGTGGTCCTAGTCATGTGCAGATAGTTCCAGGCTGCCATTTCTCGGTACGGTAGTCCCGGGCCAAAATTTGTTGACCTATCTGGAAGGTTCTAGTTGGCCTTTCATTCATGCCTTGAAATTGCCGGTTCTCCACGTCCATTCTGATGTTTGGCTTGATCAAATCCAGCCGGCATCTTAGGCTTCTATTGAAGAACATCATGGCGGGAGTTTGGTTTGTAACCATATGTGTTGCATTCCTGTATGCGAACAAGAAGTTATCCACCTTGTGCTGAAGTTTTATGTCTTCATTACCCATGGCCTTTATGGCCTTCTTGAAGGTCTGGACAAACCTTTCAGCCAATCCATTGGTGGCGGGATGGTATGGGGCGGACGTGTAGTGCTTAACCCCATTGTTTTTTAAGAACTTCCTGAATTCTTCGGACACAAATTGCGGTCCATTATCAGAACAGATCTGTTCCGGCAGCCCATTCCTGGCAAATATGGTCCTTAATACTGTGATGGTTTTTTCCGTGGTGGTGGAGGACATCTTTATTACCTCCGGCCACTTGGAGTGTGCATCAACCGCGATTAAGAACATTGAGTCCATAAATGGACCAGCAAAGTTGATGTGTACCCTTTGCCAGGGAGATGAGGGCCACTCCCTTAAATGTAGAGGGGCTTGGGGTGGAGCGTTTTGGACCTTCTGGCATCCTAGGCAGCTCTTGGTCATTTCTTCGATGTCTCCATCGATACCTGGCCACCATACAAACGCCCTGGCTAGGTTCTTCATTTTCACTCCACCCAGATGCCCCTCGTGAAGCTCCTTTAGAACTTTATCCTGGAGTTTGGGTGGAATCACCACTCTGGATCCACACATCAAGGTTCCTCGGCACACTGACAGCGGTTCTCTTCTTTGCGAGAATGCTGGCAACAGTGGTTCGCCATGTGCTGGCCATCCCTTCACTGTTAAATCGTAGACTCGTGAGAGAGTCGGGTCATTTCTAGTTTCCCTTTCAATGGCAGAATTTGTTACTGGTAAACATTCGACTATGGTAGAGTGGAAAATCTCCACTGGGTCTACGGTAGATGCTTCTTCTACCGTTGGCAACGGTAGGCACGATAACCCGTCAGCATTCCCATGCTGTTTTGATCCTTTGTATTCTATGTTGTATTGGTGTGCCCCTAGAAAAAGGGACCACCTCTGTAGCCTTTGCGCTGTCATAATGGGAACACCCTTTTTAGGGTTGAATATGGAGATGAGGGGTTGATGGTCAGTCAACAAGGTAAATTTTAGTCCATGTAGGTAATGGTTGAATTTCTTCACTCCCCATACCAGGCTGAGTGCTTCCCTGTCAATTTGGGCATAGTTACGCTCAGCTGAGTTCAATGAGCGTGACGCAAAAGCTATTGGCCGTTCCGAGCCATCAGGGAATTTATGCGATAATACTGCTCCTACGCCATAAGGGGATGCATCGCACACCAGTCTGATTGGCAGTGATGGGTTGTAATGAGCCAAAACTTCTTTGGACGTGATTAAGTCTTTGCATTTATGGAAGGCACGTTTACAGTCTTCGCTCCATTTCCAAATTACTCCTGTTTGTAGCAGTTCATTAAGAGGGTGTAGAAGAGTTGATAAGTTCGGTAAAAATTTATGATAGTAATTTATTAATCCCAGGAACGACCTTAATCGTGAAACATTTTCAGGTGCTGGGGCTTTTATGACCGCTTCAATTTTTTCAGGTGACTTATGCAACCCTTCCTTATTAATTATGTGGCCACAATATGATATCTGATTTTGGAAAAATTCGCACTTGGGGCGATTTGCTCGTAGGCCCCGTTCTCTCAGCCTAGTGAGCACCTGCTCCAAATTGGCAAGGTGCTCGTTGTCGTTTTCTCCTGTTACAAGGATGTCGTCTAGGTAGCATTGAGTCCCCGGAATCCCTTGGAGGACTTGCTCCATAGCTCTTTGCCAGATAGCTGGAGCGGATGCTACTCCGAAAACCAGTCGATTGTACTGGTACAGACCTTTGTGTGTATTTATCGTGAGATATTTTTCAGAGGCCTCTTCAACCTCCATCTGTAGATATGCCTGTGCCAAGTCAATTTTGGTGAAACGTTTCCCTCCGGATAGTGAGGCGAAAATATCTTCTATCCTCGGAAGAGGATACTGTACCGTGTGAAGGACTGGGTTTACAGTCACCTTGAAGTCTCCACGGATGCGAATTTTTCTCTGTTCTTCAGATTTATCATTATTCAATGCTTTCTTCATGACTGGAACGATGGGTGTTGCCCACTCGCTCCAATCTATTTTGGATAATACGCTTGCCTTTTCCAAATTCTCCAGCTCTGCCTCGACTGCTGGACGAATTGCGTATGGCACCGGTCTTGCCTTAAAAAACTTGGGAATTGCTGCATCTTCCACTTTTATTGAGGCGGTGATGCCTTTCAAGGTTCCTAGTTTCTCTTGAAACACTTCTTTGGCGTTGGCCAAGATGTCTTTTAATCGTTCAGGTGTGGCGTCATCATCGTTTTTTTTCTTACTGGTCACCGTCAGTGCCTGAATGGAGTGCCAGTCTAAACATATTTTCCTGATCCATTCACGTCCCAACAGCGGTGGACCACCATCTTGTAGAATGTATAAATACAACTTTTGTATTTCCTTGCCGTTGTATACAACAGGCACCTTTATTTTTCCTTTGGGGTATACTTTCTGCCCCGTATATGTTTTCAAGATAATGGATGTGTCTTTTAAAGGTATATGCGGAAATAGCCGCTCGTAATCCTGTCGATTTATGACGGTCAGAGCTGATCCTGTATCTAGCTCCATTTTAACTGGGGACCCTGCTATCGTGAGGGTAACCCAAATGGTCTGGTAATCATCTTTGGCAATTACATTATGTAATTTGAGACAGCTTAGTCTCTTGTTTTCAAAGTCGCTATCGCTCTTCTGGTCTTCGGAGCTACTGTCCGTCATCATTTGTACCTTTATGTACTTTTCTTTATTGATTTTTTTTTTCCTGTCTGTGGATTTTTTTTGTCCAGATCGGCATACCCGTGCAATGTGTCCAATCTTTCCGCATTGCCTGCATGCTTTGTCCTTGAACCAGCAGTCCCTCTGGTCATGGGTGGATCTGCCGCAGCGATAACATCTCTCGAAACCCTGTGTCATTTCATGGGTGCCGAAGTCCTGTGTCTTTTGTTGTATCTCTGCAGCTCCTCTTGCGGCTGCTTCGTATGATACAGCCATACTGAAAGCCTTGTCCAGTGTTAAATCTTTTTCAGAAAGCAGCCTTTTCTGTGTTCCTTCACTTAAGAGACCGCAGACGAATTTGTCTCGAAGATAATCTGCTAGTCCTGCCCCGAATTGGCAGTGTTTTGATAGCTTTCTTAATTCGGTGAGGTAATCAGCATTACTTTCATTCTTGTGTTGATTTCTCTTGAAGAATTTGAATCGTTCCGCTATCAGCAGCGGTGTTGGGTTTAAGTGCTCCTGTAGGGTATCAACAATTTCTTTAAAATTCTTGTCCTTTGGTTTGGTTGGAGTGATTACATTTTGTAACAGCCCGTATGTCTTTGCGCCCATTAGATTTAGTAGTACTGAAGCTTTTTTTTCATCTTCTATTCCATTTGCGGTGCAATATACCTCCACTCTTTCCACATATGTGGTCCAATCCTCTATCTCATTATCAAAAGCATCAATATTGCCAGACTTAGGCATCCTAGAAAAAAAATGGCGCTTCCCGCGCTTTTCTTTCTTTTCTGCAGAAAAGATATGGTGCTTCCCGCGCTTCCCCGCCGCTGCTGCCGATGACAACGCTGTTTCCCGCGGTTTCCGTTCTTTTTATTTATTTATTTGCAGTTGGAGACTCGTTCCCGCCGGACTCTCGCTCTAGGTCTGAACGCCGACCTGCTCGCAGCGCCGGCCGTCTCTTGAGTGCTCCCTCCACGTCTGTTACTGCTTGCCTCCGCTTTTGCTGCTTGGCCCAGCTGTAGAGCCAGCCGCTGGAGCCCCAGCCCGATGCCCAGGAAGGATTATTGCAGTACCTGCCACCAGCTTGGCTAGCTGGTGAAACTGCAGCTTTTTCTTTTTCTTGATTTTTCTTCTACTTTGGACGCCAGAGGAATCGATGTCCTTGAAGTGCTGCCGAATTGCAGGTAAGTCCGTTTCCAATTCGTCACCACTGTTGTGTCTGTGTGTCGATAGAGACACTGAAGGCAAGAGTTGGTTTCATAGGTGTTTACTAAACAAAGTCTGGAGGGGAACTAACTGATACAACACAATATACAGGCTTATATAGCCCGAGTGGCCATTACCGGCATTACAGTACACATGTGGCTCTTAAAGGCACATACACTACACTACCGAGCCACTCTTGGTGATGGACATTGAAGTCCCACACCCAGATTACATTCTGTGCCCTTGCTACCCTCAGTGCTTCTTTCAAGTGGTGTTCAACATGGAGGAGTACTGATTCATCAGCTGAGGGAGGGCGGTAGGAGGTAATAAGAAAGGATATACTTGCCATAGAGGGAGTGCACCGAACTTTCACCAGACTGATTCCTGGGATGGCAGGACTGTCGTATGAGGAGAGATTGGGTCGACTGTGCCTGTATTCACTGGAGTTTAGAAGAATTGAAATGTATAAAATTCTGACAGGGCTAGATAGACTGGATGCAGGGAGGATGTTTCTCCTGGCTGGGGAGGTCTAGAACGAGGGGTCACAGTCTCAGGATATGGGGTAGGACATTTAGGACTGAGATGAGGAGAAATTCCTTCGCTCAGAGGGTGGTGAACCTGTGGAATTCTCTACCACAGAAGGCTGTGGAGGCCAGGTCACTGAATATATTTAAGAAGGAGATAGATCAATTTCTAGACACAAAAAGCATCAAGGGGTATGTGGTACTGAGATGGAGGATCAGCCATGATCATATTTGTAGTGTATGTACCCGTCTACCTTTAAGGAAACTATTGTATGTAACCGTTCACCTTTAAGAGAACTACTTTAGGTGTGGCACTACTTGTTTGGCTTCTGTATACTGTAATACCGACAGTGACCACACCAGTATATAAGTGTTGTGGCAGGATTGCTGGGGCAGATTCGCCCTGACCTTCGAATAGTAAAGACCCGTTTGTTTGTTACTCCTGAAGTCTGTGTCGTTATTAACAGTACAACCCACAGACTTTACAGTGGCGACGAGTCCGATCGTACCCTGCGGCAAGACTACCAAAGCAACTAAAGAGCGTCGAAGAGAGGCAACCGCCCTCGTCGTTATGCTGGGAGAAAACACGAGGCTGCAGCAATAGAAAGGAAGAAGACTTAGCAACAAAAGCTTCCAGCAGCAACAGGCACTGACTACCCTTCTACCACGGTGCGGAGTGAGCCGATCAGCAGGAAACAAGTCGGCCGCGGAGACTGTGAGTAGGGGAAAGTTTAACAAAATCCGGAGGATAAGGGCTGTGCACTCGACCACGGTCGAGGGGGAGCAGAGCTGGTCAGGAAGGCGGGTCCAACGGCGTCGTGAGGTAGCCGGACCGCGATCGGCGGGAAAAGCCGGGCAGCGACCGAAGCCACGAAGCGCTGAGACCGGGAGCAGGCGCGGGAAGAGAGAAACTCAGCCGCAGCCGGGGAGGGAAGCACCAGACTGCGTGAGGGCTGGGAGGCGAACGGGAGCCGGGCGTGTGGGAGAGGCAGAGCCGACCAAAGGAGGCTGCGCGAGAGCCAGTCCAGCGGCTGAACTGTTCTCCGTGAACGGGGTACCCAGCGCCGGTAGAGCCGTGCGAGCGGGAGAGAAAGACAGAGCCGAGTAAGGGGAGCTGTGCGGAAGCCAGCCCAGCGGCTGAACCTGTCCGCTGTGGGGAAAGCGTACCCCTCCCACCAGGGAAGAAACGCGGGAAGCCGCCATTAGGCGGAGAAGACGACAGACGCGGGAGACCGCCATTGAAGGGGCGGGGAGAGAAGGAAAGAGCGGGAAACTGCCATTTTCACGGGAAAAACCGCCATCTTAGAAATAAATAAATAATAAATAAGAATTTAAAGAAATACTTGTGCTGCTCCCAAGGAAAGGAAGATGCCTAAGCGAGGGAATATTACCGATTTTAATTCTGAGATCGAAGACTGGGCCACGTACGTGGAACGCATCGAGATCTATTGTGAAGCCAACAAAATAGAGGAAGACGACAAAGCGATAACATTGCTAAACTCGATGGGCGCAAAGACATACGGGCTCTTGAAGCATCTACTAGCACCAGCTAAACCGGCAGATCAGACTTTCGAAGGGATTGTGGCTGTTCTGAAGGACCACTTGAACCCCACACCGTTGATGTTGGCTGAACGATTCAAATTCTATGCAAGAACGCAACGGAAAGACGAAAGCAACGCGGAATATTTGGTCGAACTGCGTAGGCTAGTGAAATGCTGCCAGTTCGGAGGGAATCTGACAGAGGCACTGCGAGACAAGTTCGTATGTGGATTGTCCAAAGAAGGGACGCAAAAGCGACTACTGGAAGAGAACGACCTCACACTAGACAGGGCTGTTCTTATAGCTGCATCGCACGAAGCCGCAGCGAAAGGAACGGCAGAAATGCAGCTGAAGGCGGCGGCACTCGGGGTGGACCAAATTACCTCGAATACAACAAAATGCTATCGTTGTGGGAAGACAACGCACGACCAGAATCAATGCTGGTTTAAGAACCAAGAATGTAGGAAATGTGGCAAACTGGGTCACATCGCAAAGGTATGCCGGTCAGGGAAGAAGACCAACAACCAAAGGAAGCCACCACAAGAAAAGTACAGCAAGGTACACAAGGTGGCTGAGAAGAGTTCAGACGAACAGAATTCAGAATCAGACCCAAACAACCAGGAGCTGGGTAGTCTGAGAATTCACAATGTGGGGAGGGAAGCTGATCTACAAACTATCTGGGTCATGCTAAGAATAGCTGGAGTCCAAGTAAGAATGGAGTTGGACACTGGATCAGCTCTATCAGTCATCAATCGAAGGGACTACCACCGGCTATTCTCTCACATACCCTTAAGGAATACCAAGTTCATATTACAGACATACATGGGGCATAAGGTATACCCCATGGGGAAGATAAGAGTCAAGGTGAGAGATAGGGGTAAAGAACACCCAAGAATGAACTTGTACGTATTATCTGAGGGAGGACCACCACTTCTAGGACGAGAGTGGATCAAGAAAATAGACATGGAATGGCACTATCTAAAAGCCATAATGAGTGAGGACTCGGTGCAAGCTATCAGCTCAGATTCTGAAACGGATGACGATAAGACCAACTCAAATATGGAAGACAAGGCTAAAATGAACTTGCCGACTATGGTGGAGAAAACGAAGACATGCATAAAGGCTTATGCTACCGAGAAGAATAAAGCTTCAGAGCAGAACTCCAGTTTGACAGAGAATTCTGAGCCTGTTCAAGTTAAGGACTTATCCACGACGGAAGAACACCGAACTCGGACTCAAACTTATTTCAACGTACGACAACAATTAGAACAGTTGAGTTACCGTCTCGTACAAGAGATGAAAACAATGGAAAAGTTCTGGGACACCGAATGGGAGAACCTGGAAAGACAGCAGAGGCAGCTAGCTCAAGCAAAGAGCGACCATAGAGCCATCGTGACCAATTACCGATCACATCTCCCTTATGATGTTCAGGAGTTAGAATATTTGCATGATCTAGAGATACAGCATAAAGGCAAACCACGCTACACTGAGGATTTTGTTCTGCAATTGGAGACGGAGCTAGTGCAAGCAAGGTTAAGAGAAGCTGAATCGCAGTGTGCACTTAAAGATATGCAGAAAAAAATCTTGGACATGGAAAAGAGAAACGCTTCTTTACCTGATGTGAATAATGTGGCCATGTTGCAAGAGGAGCTTATAGGGGCGAAACTGAAAGAAGCTAAGCAAAGGATGTTGGAACTTGAAACACAGAACCAAATCAGCAGTAACCAGCTATGTCGAGCAGAGAAGGAGTGCTATGGTCTACATGAGAAGGTGCAATATCTCTCAGCCCAGAATAAGGGACTACTCACTCAGTTAAATGAAAGTAATCGGAAAATGGCTGAGATAGACTGCAAGAATAAAGAAGATTTGATGGCAGTGAGACTTCGAGAGGCAGATAGCATAGCAGCCTTGGCTGAACTCCAACAGGAAATTGCGAAAGAAGCAAATGAAGAGGAATCTTCAGGAAGCCAGGATGTTATTCCAGTTCTTCTCTACGACTCCTTACAAGCAGAGTGTGAGAAGTTGAAAGAACAGTATGAACAGGCCCAGGCTACAATTCTGGAGGGGGTTAACTCGGCAACCTCCGAAAAGCTAGTTTCAGTAGAAGCATATGAACAACTAAAGGTTGAACATGAGCAAGAAGTCCAAAGGCTGCAGGAAATTCTTGGTGAGCTCAAGGCCAAGACAGACTCATCGGTAGAAGTTCCATCCATAGATGAGAAATTAGAGGTGAAAGACATGGCAGAACATGAAAGACAAGGGGCTAGATTTTCAGTTGCTTGCGCCAGCAGTTAGCGCCTTAAGAGAAGTGATTTCCGGGCGCTATGCGTGTAGCGCCCGGGCGCAGCGCAGTTTGCGCCCCGCCCCAAATTAAGTTGCCCGTTAGCGCCGGCGCAAATTTTAGCGCCCGCCCGGATGCGCGCGCAGAAAATGACGTCACATCCTCGTGCAACGCCCTTTGGCCGCCCCGATTGCAAACTTCAGTCGGACCGCCCCATTGTGCGGCGGGCGGCCGGAGCGTTTGGAAAAAGGAACGCAACACAACCAGCGCGGGCCCCGGGGGGCGCTAATTAAAGGGAACGTCCTCTCCAGTATAAAGGCCATCCTTTTTTCAGAAAACAGTCTTGTGCAACGCATTTCTGGAGACACAACAAGGAGGATAGCTAACTGGTTTCAAGCAGCAAGAGCCAGGTATTTTTGGACTCAGGCAACAGCGCTGCAAGTGGCCATTTGGAAATTAGAGTGTTTGCCAGGATTTGTTGGGGGTTGCATGGGGTGCCAACGCGGAGCTGCAGCTCCATGTCCGTAGGGCTCGCAGACGCATTGTGAGAGGGGCAGCCCTGGCTAGAGGCAGAGGGGGCTACAGGCGTCGGCCACGTAGGCCTTACCCAGTCAGGCTATACCGCCAGCAGCGCTCCTACCTAAACATGAGTGCCGCGCGATGTGTTAAAAGGCTCCAATTCCGAAAGGGGGTGATTGCAGAGATCTGCCACCTGCTTCGCCGAGATCTGCGGCCAAAGCTCAGGTGCAGGACGTCTCTGTCGGTGGAAGTGAAGGTGACAGTGGCATTGAACTTCTATGCCACCGGCTCCTTCCAATACGCTGCTGGGGACATAGCAAACATCTCCCAGTACGGCGCGCATCGCTGCATCCGCCAGGTGACCGAAGCGCTGTTCAGAAGGAGAAGCCAATTCATCTCCTTCCCCATGGCCCTGGAGAGCCAGCATCAGCGCGCATTGGGATTTTCCAGACTCGGGGAATTCCCCTTGGTGCAGGGCGCCATTGACTGTACGCATGTGGCTTTGCGGGCCCCTCTGGAGCATGGCGAGCAGTATCGCAACAGGAAGGGCTACCATTCTCTGAATGTGCAGCTGGTCTGTGACCACAAGCAGCGCATCATGGCAGTCAATGCCAGCTTCCCAGGCAGCAGCCACGATGCCTTTATCCTGCGGCAGAGTACTGTGCATGACATGTTCCAGGCACAGCCTCCCCCAAGAGGATGGCTACTCGGGGACAAAGGCTATCCTTTGTGCACCTGGCTCATGACCCCGCTCCGCGCGCCCAGGACCGCTGCTGAAGACGCCTACAACGAGAGCCATCAAACCACCCGCAACATCATCGAGCTAACTATTGGGGTCCTCAAGCAGCGGTTCCGCTGCCTTGATCACTCCGGAGGAGCTCTCCAGTATTCGCCGGACCGGGTCTCCCAATTTGTGGTGGTTTGCTGCATGCTACACAACCTGGCTATCCGCAGGACTCAGGCACTGCCACCTGACGTTGGACCAGCACCTCAGGAGGAGGAGCAGGAGGAGCATGAGGAGGAGGAGGAGGAGGAGGAGGAGGAGCAGGAGTACGTTCCCAGGAGGGAGCGACCAGGGCCAAGGGCCGCACGACGCCACCTTATTACACGGTACTTCTAAGCCCCCTATCAGGGAATGGCCAGGGGCCATGAGGGAAGATGAATGCAGCCGCTCCGCAAGCCCTCAGCCGGCGAAGCCAACAAACACTAAGAAGAACAACCATGGAGACTGCATGAATAAAGATAATTTTTTATTACACAAAAATGAAAAGCCCTTCCCACATGAATCCCCAAAAACAATAAACGGGCCCCACAAAAAGCCCAACAAACGACTCACTCCCACAAACTGGGGAGGAGCCACTCCACCTTTATTGAAACCGGGCCTCAACGTCGGCCTAACGCAAAAAAAAAGCCCTCCAAAAGCACAACCATGGGCAAAATAAAGATGGCCACCGCCATATTAAAGAAAAGCTGGCCACACCCTCTACTGAGTGGCCCGCGAGGGCGAGACCTTGGCCAGCATTTTGCCTCCACTGCCCTGCCTGCTGCTCCTTCGCAAGCTCTGCCCAGTGGCTGCTGCGAGGCTGGGGGAAGGCGCCTGAGGCTCAGATGCCCTTCCGCCAGATGCCACTGGGGGGCGGCCTACACGGCGTTTGGGCCTCGAGGGGCCGTCTCCTGAGTGGCGCACCTGAGCCTGGCCACCAGCAGCTGCAGCCGCTTGCCCTTGACGCCCCAGAGGGGGAATGGCGGCGACGGATGGCGCAATGTGGGCCAGCTGGCGTCTGGGATGCGCTGGCTGGTGCTGTGGCGCGGTGGCACTCGGCCGGGCCCGCACTGCAGGATCCGCAGCAATCAGCCGACGGCCGGCTTGCTGGGATGGTCCAGCGCGGCGCCTGCCCTGGCGATGCCTGCCTGAGACAGCGCGTGTGGCAGCAGTGAGTGGCCCTGTGGTCCTGGTGTGCGCGCGCATCACATCCGCCAGGGTCTTGACGGCATCAGTTAGCATGCGGCCAGTCGCGGCAGTTGCTGCCCCGAACTCGCGCACACTGGTCGCCAGCGACTCGATGGCCTCAGGCATGCGCCCCACCACGCTCATGAGCTCCGTGTGGCGCCGGTCCGAGTCGTCGGCCATCTGATCGAGCTTCCGCACCTCCTCCGAAGTGAAGGTGTCCGGACTGGAGTCGCGACTCTCCCGCTGGGGAGGAGGGGGCCGAACTAGGGGACCCTTGCCGCGTTGGTGACGGCGAGTGTGCCGAGCAGCAGCACTCCCCTCTGATCCTTCCCCCCTTTGGGGGGAAGGCTGCGGGCCACGCGCACGGCTGCTGGGTGGCTGGACGCCACTGGTCCCAGAAGCTGCATTGCCCTGCGACAGTTCCTCCAGGCACTCGTCCAGTGAGGAGGTGTCAAGCATTTCCTCCTCTCCTGCGGGACGTGACTGTTCCCCCGAAGGTCCGGCTTGCTCCTCCTCCTCCTCCTGGTTGGAGGTGCTGTCACTGGCAGCCTCAGGGTCCTGGTCGTCACCAGCTAAAAGCAGGAATGCACAAGAGTAGCTTCAGAGTGAGGAGACGGCGTCAGCGAGGGAGTTAGGACTGGTGGGATTCAGCGCATTGGTGGGACAGTGGCAAAGGAGGTAGCTCGGATGGGCCAGTGCGACGCGAGAGGGCCAAAAGGCGAGGTCCTTACCATTGCCGGGCAGTGGAGGGTCGGATACACCGCACGCTGTGGGGACAATCACACGGGCTCCCATGAGCACACACACGCGCTCCTCCAGCCGAGTGAGCTTCTGCAGCTTGACGCGGCCACCCCTGGCACGGGCCTGGCGATTAAACGCTACTTTAGCCTGCAAGAGAAAGGACGGGCTGTAAGTGCGCAGTGAAGCCCTGATGTAGTGTGCACTGCCTCCCATGGTGGAATAGCTTGGACAGAGTGAAGCCCTGATGTAGTGTGCACTGCCTCCCATGGTGGAATAGCTTGGACAGAGTGAAGCCCTGATGTAGTGTGCACTGCCTCCCATGGTGGAATAGCTTGGCCAAAGTGTAGAGTGCCGAATGGCCATTTGATGCTCATGACTGTCCCAATGCTGCTGGCTGAGGGCTGGCCAAAAGGACTTTCAGGTCCCTTTGCCCATCATGTCAGGTGTACATGCAAGAATGAGGAGGAGACTGGAAAGGCTACTCACCCTCACAATCCTGGTCAGATCGTTGTATTTCTTACGGCATTGTTTGTGGGTCCTGGAGGCCTCGCCGGTGAACGTCACCCTCTGGGCGATCTGCTTCCAGGCTTTGGTGTAGTCGTGGTGGGTTGGATTCCTCCCACTCTCTGGAAACAAGATCTTGCGCCTCACCTCCAGAGCTGTGACCATTATGTCCAGATCACCCTCTGAGAAGCGCAGGGCACGCTGACGGGCCTTCTCTGGCGTTGCCATGACTCCCTGGGGCTGAGCAGTAGTGTTGAGGCCTCTTTGCAAGGCTGCAGTGTGCAGGGCGTGGCAGCAGGCCAATTCGTCCCTTCCCCCTTTAAGAGCTGGTCGGCACCACGGGGTCTGCTGTCAGTGCAAAAATGACCGCACCCGTGCTGCGCCCCGCCTGGGCGCTATCCCTCTGGACCGCCGGCTTAGCGCCTAAAGAGAGTAGTGGAACGCCTCTTTTAGCGCTCCACCAACCTCTTAGGGCGAAGCCACTGAATTCCCGGCAACGGGGCGCTACTTTGGGGCGGGCGCTAACTTCGGGCGGGCGCTAAAGCTAGCGCCCCAAAACTGCCTTTACTGAAAATCTAGCCCAAGATGTCCAAGAACTCATAAAAATATTGAAGGAAACCCAAGACAAATATGAGGCGGCAATGTCCAAGGTTCAACAACTTGAAGAACAGATTCAACTGGGAATCCTTTCAGTGGAAGAAAAGGAAACTGTAAGAAACACAGAGACTGTAAGAATGGTCCCTGAACATGAGCTAGAGAGCATCAGGGCGCAACTTTTCCGAGCGCTGAAAGCCAAAGTACAAGAGGAACAGAAGGTGGAAGCATTGGAGGAAAAGGTGGATGAAATGGAGAAGACTCTGATCCACAGTGTTCCCGTGGAAGAGTTAACGGTCAGCCAACTCCTTCATATGCTGAGGGAAAAGACTCTGCAATGGGAACAATCTGAACACGAGCTTCAATCTTCAACGGGAAGGAGTTCGGAGCTCTCAAAAGTTTGGGAAATAGCTGAGGTTGCAAAACAGACTTTACTGGGATGCCAAAAGTACGCTGAATCACGTCTATGTGAACAACAGAATGTTGAAACAGCTGCTCCAGTAGAAGGATTGAATAGCCCGATCAATCAATCCCCGAGGGAAGGGGAAGTATTGAAATCACAAATGAGGTCATTAGTGAAGGATTTGCAGGAAACCCAGGAAGAGCGGGATGAAGATGAATGCATGAAGAAGTCTTTTCAAGAAAGATGTCTAGGGAAGGAACCACAGTCAGCTAACGTCCAGATGGGTAAGGAGGAAGTAGAAGGCCCTCTCGCTGGCCTAACTCAGGACGAACCCGAATATTACCATGACCTGTTGAGTGACACTGAATATTACGAGGATGTGGTCTGCCCAAGTTGTGAGGAAAACTCCCAAAGTGCTGAAATCAGGATGAAACACTTAAGGTCTAAGGAACATAGAGAGTTGGTGGCGCTACAGCTGGCAGCCGAGAAAGGAGCCCTGAGAGTCTCAAAAAGGCAGAAAAGAAAAAGAAGAGGCAGAAGACAATAACTATCTAAAATATTATCACTTCTACCAGCTCAGGAGGGGACCTACGAAAGGGGCTAAATTAGTTGAAAAGTGGGAAATTATCAAGACAGCCAGTTGGTTATAAAAGTCGGCACTGCCGGTTCAACAGGACGAAAGTTCAAGCTGTTACGTCAAGGAAAAGGCTATGGAGGAGTCACACTATCCATGTGAACCGGCTACACCAAAGAGATGTTGTTCGGACCAAGTCAAGATCGGAGACTGAATCTGTGAACTGTTCCCGCAGAGACTGACTTTGTGGACTGTTTCCCACCGAGATTATATCTGTAAAGTGTTTTATATGAAGTTGAAGATATGTATGTTAATGGGACTCTGTAAGTAATAAGCTAAAAAGGGAGGATTGTAGTGTATGTACCCGTCTACCTTTAAGGAAACTATTGTATATAACCGTTCACCTTTAAGGGAACTACTTTAGGTGTGGCACTACTTGTTTGGCTTCTGTATACTGTAATACCGACAGTGACCACACCAGTATATAAGTGTTGTGGCAGGATAGCTGGGGCAGATTCGCCCTGACCTTCGAATAGTAAAGACCCGTTTGTTTGTTACTCCTGAAGTCTGTGTCGTTATTAACAGTACAACCCACAGACTTTACAATATTGAATGGCGGAGCAGGCTCTAAGGGCCAAATGGCCTACTACTGCTCCTATTTTTGTATGTTTCTATGTAATCAGCAGGCAGTTTCCTTGCCCATGCTTGAGCTGAAGCCACGAGACTTCATGAGGACCGGAGTCAATGTTGAGGACTCCCAGGGCCACTCCTTCCCGACTGTATTTCACTGTGTCGCCACCTCTGGTGGGTCTGTCCTGCCGGTGGGATAGGTCATACCCAGGGATTGTGATGAGGAGTCTGGGACATTCGCTGAAAGGTATGATCCTGTGAGTATGACTATGTCAGGCTGTTGCTTGACTAGTCTGTGGGACAGCTCTCCCAATTTTAGCACAAGTCCCCAGATGTTAGTGAGGAGGACTTTGCAGGTTCGACTGGGCTGGGTGTGCCTTTGTCGTGTCCAAAGCCGGTGCCTGGGTGGTCCAGCCGTTTTTTTTCTTATTATTGTTTTCCATAGTTTGTACAACCTAGTGGCTTGCTAGGCCATTTCAGAGGTCAGTTAAAAGTCAACCACATTGCTGTGGGTCTGGAATCACATATAGGCCAGACCACATAAGGACGACAGATTTCCTTTCCTAAAGGACATTAGTGAACCAGATGGATTTTTACGAGAATTCGATAGTTTCATGGTCACCATTACTGACACTAGCTTTTTATTCCAGATTTGTAAACTGAATTTAAATTCCCCAGCTGCCATGTTAGGATTTGGCACTATCACCGTGCTAAATGGGATCATTAGCCCAGTTCTCTGGATTACTAGTCCAGTAACATAACCACTATGCTACCATTCCCTGATAAACCACTACTCTCTACTTTCCAACTCGTAGCCAATTTTGTATCCATGCTGCCACTGCCTCTTTAATCCCATGGGCTTCAATTTTGCTAACAAGTCTATTATGTGGTACTTTTGCAAATCCTTTTGAAAGCCCATATATGCAACATAAACCACGTTACCCCCTCTCCGTTTGTTCATCAAAGAACTCAATCAAGTTAGCCAAACATTTGCCTTTAACAAATTCGTACTGGCTGTCATTTATTCACCCATATTTTTCTAAGTGACAATTAATTTTGTCTCAGTTTATTGTCTCTAAAATTTCCCCCACCGCCGACGTTAGGCTGACTGGCCTATTGTTGCTGGGTGCATCCTTCTGACCTTTTTTGAACAGGGGTTTAACATTTGCAATCCTCCATTCTTCTGGTACCACTTCCATATCTAAGGAGGATTGGAATATTGTGGCCAGAGCCTCTGCCTATTTCCACCCTTACTTCCCTTAGTAATTTAGGATGCATCCCATCCAGGCCGGGTGACTTTTCCACTTTGAGGGCTGCCAACTTTTAAGTACCTCCTCTTTATTTATTTTTTTCCTATCCAATGTCTCTACCGCCTGCTCCTTTACTGTAACACTGGCAGCATCCACTTCTTTGTGATGACAGGTGGAAAGTATTCATTTAGTACCTCAGCAATGCCCCCTGCCTCCACAAAAATATCGCCTTTTTCATCCTTATTTGGCTCCACTTTTCTTTTGACTATCCTTTTAATCTTTATATACTTATAAAAGATTTTATTCTTCCCTTTTATGTTACCCACTAATCATTTCTCATACAGTCTCTGCGCCTCTTATTTCCATTTTTCAGTTTTCCTCTGCACTTTTTGTATTCAGCTTAATTCTCTACTGTATTATGAATCTGACATTTATCAAAAGCCTCCGGTATCTATTTCATTTCAACCTCAATTTCCTTAGTCATCCCAGGAGCTCTAGCCTTAGATGCCCTTCCTATCCCCCTCATAGGATGTGTCTAGTTTGTATCCGAACCATCTCCTCTTTGAAGGCCTCCCATTGAACATTTAGGACTAGAAATTCGGTATGTTAGCACCTCCCATTAGCGCCTGGCGGGGGTGTGATCGGTGTGCTAAGGGGTTAGCACCCAGCCGTGTTGTATGCAGTGACGCCCGCGAACTTCAGTGCCGGTTTAACGCTGGCGCTAACTCTTAGTGCCTGGGCCTCTAGCACCTCGCAGATCGTTACGTCATAAAGTGCGCAGCACTCCGTTATCACCCCGGATGGAAAATTCACTCGTGCCCCCTGCTTTTTTGCATCGGCTGGCCTCTTTGGGAGCGGTAATTAAAGGGAATGATTTTCAGCTCAAGCAGCCTTTATTATTTGCATCAGTTTGGTGCCTGCTCAAAGTTTTTAATGTTTCATTGGTGCAAGATATCCAAGCCCTCCACTTTGTGAGAATGTTTGGGGCTGTAATAACAGTCGCCCACATCGCCTTGCAAAACAGTACTCAGATGGGGATGTGAGTATGTACATAGAGAGAGAGAGGGATGGGTGGATGTGCAAGGTATGTTGGTGTGAGTAATGATGTGCAGGAGTAGGCTTGGGAAGGCAGAGTGATGGGGATGTGTTAACATGCACTTCAAGATGTAGGTGAGTGTGGCATTGCACTCACCTTTCCTAACCTCATCAGACCACTTAATCATTTCCTGCACTGTAACTAGGTCCTCCTGACAACATCCCTGCTGCTGACCGCCTCAGCAATTTCCAGCCAGGCTCTTGTGGGCGATTTTCTCACTGGAGGCGAGATGGAGGCGGGTTTCGGTTTGGGTGGGTTTGAAACCCGCCTCCACTGATAGTTTTCAAGAATTTGCGATTTTCCCATGATTGGCCACTTGATTTCAGAGGTGTGGGATGTCCTTGGTCAATTAGAGTTTTGGGACTGAAACTCGCCTCTGCTGACATCACTTTTCAAGTCTGATTTTATGGCTTCTTGCTGCCTTGGCTCATTCCACAGGATTTATGCCTATGCTGCTCCACCTGCAACATATTCTGAGAAACCACTATGTCCAATTCCAAGTCAAAGGCCTCCCCGAGGCTCTCAGATGAGGCACTACAAATGTTGTTTGAGGGGGTGACAGCTAGCAAGGAGGTGCTCTTCCACTCATCTGGGAGGAAGAGGCCTGCCAAAGAAACCAAGGCTGTGTGGGTACAGCTGGCATGTTACTGTGTATTGATGAAATGCCATCCCTGTTGGAAAGCATTAAAATGATTTGATGCCAAAATGTTGGCATTATGGCATCTGTTCTTTCGCCTTAGGCAGCTCCACATTGCGGGCTCCGCCACACTTGCGTTGTCAGGTTGGTGGCCTGAGTGAAAGGAGGTCAGAGAGTCATGTCCATTTTCAATGATGTCTTAGGATGGAGCCAAGGACATGTGCCAACTTGGGCAAACTACGCAAATCTGGCCGTGATATGTTCATCCCTTGCATCCCAGGCAGCCATGTGCTCACACGCTGCCGCTGCTGCTGGTCGATACTCCGGTGCTCTGATCTCCTCCTGCTCCTCCTCCTCCTCCAGATCCTCCTCCTCCTCCTCAGCCTCCTCTTCCTCATCTGAGGAGGGCTGGAACTGAGCCACTTGCTCATCAGGAAGCTGCAAGCCATGATGCTGTGTGATGTTGTGCAGTGTATAGCAGACCACGACCATTCTGGAGACCCTGTATGGTGTATAATGCAGGGCTCCACCTGATCGGTCAAGGCAATGGAAGCGCATCTTCAACAACCCAATGGTTTGCTCGATGATGGACCTAGTCGAAGTGCGGCTGGCGTTGTAGAGCTCCACAGCCTCGTTAGCTGGCCTCCTGATTGGTGTCATTAGCCACTTCTTCAGGGGGTAGCCTTTGTCACCAAGGAGCCATCCGTTAAGTTGGTTTGGTGGATTGAAAAGCGGAGGAACATTAGAGTGCCGCAGGATGAAAGAGTCATGGCAACTACTAGGGTACATGGCGCAAACATGCAAGAACTCCTTCTTGTGGTTACACACCAGCTGTACGTTGAGGGAGTGGAAGCCCTTTTGGTTGACAAAGATAGCTGGGTTGTGATGGGGTGCCCTAAGGGCCACATGTGTGCAGTCTATGACGCCCTGCACCATTGGCATGCCTGTCATATTTGCAAAGCCAACCGAACAGGTGGTTATACTTGCTTGATCCCTTGAGAAGTGGAAGTAATTGTGCACCTTAGCAAAAAGGGCATCGGTAACCTGCGTGATGCAACTGTGGGCGGCCGACTGAGAGATGCCGCTGATGTCTGCTGATGATCCCTGGACGGAGCCTGAGGCAAGGAAGTTGAGTGTGTTACGTCCATGAATAATTGAGACACGGACAGCAGGAGTGAACAAAATAAGTCTTTACTGGTGGAAGTCAATAGTGAAACTAAAAACACAGAGGCTCACTAGCGCCTTTTATACAGGGGTGGTCACTGCCGGTACTGCAGTCTGAGACCAGTTATTCTCTTAAAGGTACATACACAACAATTCCTCCCCTTTTAGATAAACAGTACATAACATTCATTTAACAACTAAATGATAACTAATTACAATCACAATTACTGTTGCTAGATACATTGGTTAAGTTTAAGCAATTATATGTTCAGTCTTTGAGGAGGCTTCCTGATTCTGTCTGGATAATGCCTGTTTGGGGTATCAGGTTCTTCTGGCAATGTTGAGTCGGGATCAATGTCGTTGTTTGGTTCATCTGCTTCCAATATTACCGGTTCTGCGGTAGCTGCAATTGGAACGTCGATTTCATTACCAGGTGTATCAGATCGTGGTGTGGAGTTGACGTTTTCCAGTGACTCTAGAATCTGGTCAGCATGGCGTCTTACAATGCTCTCCCCAACGTCCACGGTATACATGAGAGGTCCTTGTCGTGTACAAATCGTTCCTGGCTGCCATTTCTCAGTGCGGTAGTCCCGGGCCAAAACTGGTTGACCTATCTTAAAACTCCTGGTCGGCCTTTCATTCATATTCTGAAACTGCCTGTTCTCCACATCTCTTCGGACGTTTGGCTTAACCAAATCCAAGCGGCATCGTAGTCTTCGATTGAAGAACATCATGGCTGGAGTTTGGTTGGTAACCGCATGTGTCGCATTCCGGTAGGCAAACAAGAAGTTGTCCACCTTGTGTTGTAGGGGTATATCTTCATTACACATTGCCTTGATAGCCTTCTTGAATGTTTGGACAAACTTCTCGGCCAATCCATTAGTGGCTGGATGATATGGGGCAGATGTGTAATGCTTAACACCATTGTTCTTTAAGAACCTCCGGAACTCTTCAGACACAAACTGTGGTCCATTGTCAGAGCAAATCTGTTCAGGCAGCCCATTCCTGGCGAATATGGTTCGTAAAACTGTGATAGTTTTTTCCGTGGTGGTTGAGGACATTTTTATTACCTCTGGCCACTTTGAATGTGCATCCACCGCAATTAAAAACATCGAGTCCATGAAGGGACCAGCAAAATCAATGTGCACCCTTTGCCATGGAGATGAGGGCCACTCCCATGGATGCAGAGGAGCTTGTGGTGGGGCGTTTTGGACCTTCTGGCATCCTGCACAGCTCTTGGTCATCTCTTCGATTTCTCTATCGATTCCCGGCCACCACGCAAACGCTCTGGCTAAGTTCTTCATTTTTACCCCACCCAGATGACCCTCATGAAGCTCATTGAGCACTCTATCCGTCAACTTAGGTGGAATTACTACTCTGGATCCACACATCAAGGTTCCTCTGCACACTGACAGCTGTTCTCTTCTCGGCGAGAATGCTGGCAGCAGTGGTTCGCCATGTGCTGGCCATCCCTTCACCGTTAAATCATAGACCCGTGATAGTGTCGGGTCATTCCGTGTTTCCTTTTCTATGTTTGCATTCGTCACAGGGAGACATTCGACTGTGGTCGAGTGGAATAACTCCATTGGATCCACTGCAAGGTCTTCTTCTTCCACCGTCAGCAACGGTAGGCGTGACAATCCATCAGCATTTCCATGCTGTTTAGTTCCTTTGTACTCGATGTCATATTGGTGTGCCCCTAGGAAAAGGGACCATCTCTGCAGCCGTTGTGCTGTCATTATCGGTACGCCCTTCTGAGGGTTGAAAATGGAGACAAGAGGTTGATGATCGGTTAGTAGAGTAAATTTTTGACCGTGCAGGTAGTGATTGAACTTCTTCACCCCCCACACTAGGCTGAGGGCCTCTCTGTCAATCTGGGCGTAGTTACG
The DNA here is from genome assembly GCF_052327205.1 of Somniosus microcephalus. NCBI lineage: Eukaryota > Metazoa > Chordata > Chondrichthyes > Squaliformes > Somniosidae > Somniosus > Somniosus microcephalus. The sequence goes on along the minus strand of NC_140996.1, from coordinate 65,687,980 downwards.
CTCGGCAGAAGTTAACGAGTGTGACGCAAAAGCTATTGGCCTCTCTAAACCATCAAGGAATTTACGTGACAGTACCGCCCCAATGCCATAGGGAGACGCATCACACGCCAGCCTGATTGGCAGTGCTGGGTTGTAGTGAGCCAATACTTCCCTTGAAGTGATTAAGTCCTTACTCTTCTGAAAAGCACACTTACAATCATCGCTCCATTTCCATGCTACCCCCGTTCGTAGCAGGGCGTTCAGTGGGTGCAGAATTGTCGACAAATTCGGCAAAAACTTATGATAGTAATTCACCAATCCGAGGAATGACCTCAGTTGCGACACATTTTCAGGCGCTGGGGCCTTAACAACCACTTCAATTTTGTCAGGGGACTTATGTAACACCTCTTCATCTGTTTCTTAAAAAATTTGCACTTAGGGCGGTTGGCTCGCAGCCCATGTTCCCGTAGTCTAGTGAGCACCTGTTCTAGGTTGTTAAGGTGTTCACTGTCATCTTCACCTGTCACAAGGATGTCGTCCAAGTAACACTGAGTCCCCGGGATCCCTTGCAGGACTTGTTCCATCGCTCTTTGCCATATCACCGGAGCCGATGCTACTCCGAATACCAATCGATGATACTGGTAAAGACCTTTGTGAGTGTTTATCGTGAGATACTTCCTAGAGGACTCTTCAACCTCCATCTGCAAATATGCTTGTGCTAGGTCAATTTTTGTAAAACGCTCCCCTCCAGACAGTGAGGCGAAGATGTCTTCTATCCTTGGAAGAGGATATTGTACTGTGTGAAGAACTGGGTTCACTGTCACCTTGAAATCCCCACAGATGCGAATCTTCCTTGGCTCCCCGGACTTATTGCTTAACGTTTTCTTCATGACAAGAATGATGGGTGTCGCTCACTCGCTCCAGTCGACCTTAGACAACACGCCCGCCTTCTCCAGATTCTCCAGCTCTGCCTCGACGGCTGGGTGAATTGCATATGGTACCGGCCTTGCTTTGAAAAACTTGGGAACTGCATTCTCTTCTATTTTTATCGAGGCGGTTACGCCTTTAAGCGTGCCCAGTTCTTGTTGAAATACCTCTTTGGCATTAGCTAAGATTGTTGACAATCGTCCAGGAGTGACGTCTTCATCTTTTTTACCGTCCACCGTCATTGCATGAATGGAGTGGCAATCTAAGTTTATCTTCCTGATCCATTCCCGTCCCAATAACGGTGGTCCACCATTTGGCAGTATGTAGAGATACAATTTCCGTATTTTCTTGCCGTTGTATTCGACAGGCACCCTTATTTTTCCTCTGGGGTATTCTTTTTGCCCCGTATACGTCGTCAAGACGATGGATGTCTCTCTCAAGGGTATGTGTGAAAATAGCCGCTCGTAGTCTCGTCGATTCATGACGGTTAGCGCTGATCCTGTATCCAATTCCATTTTAACTTGGGACCCTGCTATCGTGAGGGTGACCCAAATGGTTCGGTGATCCTCTTTTGCGACTACATTGTGAAGTTTGAGACAGCTTAGTCTCCTGTTCCCGGATTCACTATCGCTCATCTGGTCTTCGGAACTACTGTCCGTCATCTTTTGTACTTTCTTGTACGGTTCCTTAGTAGCCTTTTTGTTGTCGCTGGTCTTCTTCCCAGACCTGCAAACTCATGCAATGTGTCCCATCTTCCCGCATTGCCTGCATATTTTGTCTTTGGACCAGCAGTCCTTCTGGTCATGGTTAGTTCTGCCGCAGCGATAACATTTTGCAAATCCCCGTGTCATTTCGTGGGTGCCGTATTCCTGTAGTTTTTGTTGAATTTCTGCAGCTCCCCTGGCTGCTGCTTCATACGATACTGCCACGCTGAAAGCCTTATCTAGCATCAGCTCTTTCTCTGAGAGTAACTTCTTCTGTGTTCCTTCACTCAGGAGTCCACAGACAAATTTGTCCCGTAGGGTATCTGCCAGTCTTGCTCTGAACTGGCAGTGCTTTGATAGCTTGCGTAGTTCCATAAGATACTCAGCATTGCTCTCATCTTTGTGCTGAGTTCTCCTGTGGAATTTAAATCTTTCTGCTATCAACAGCGGTGCAGGGTTTAAGTGTTCCTGTAGGACAGCAACAATTTCATTAAAACTCTTCGCCTTCGGTTTGGCTGGAGTAATCAGGTCCCGCAATAGGCCGTACGTTCTAGCGCCCATTAAGTTTAGCAATATCGATGCCTTTTTCCCCTCCGCTATTTCGTTTGCCTTGAACTATACCTCGACTCTTTCCACATACGTGGTCCAGTCCTCTATTGTATTATCAAAAGCAGTGATACAGCCAGTCTTCGGCATCTTGCAAATCTAAAATGGCGCCTCCCGCGCTTTGCCTTCTTCCCCGATTTAACAAAATGGCGCCTCCCGCGCTTTCCCTTCTTCCCCGCTGTTGTTAGCGCTGCTTTCCACGGTTTCTTGCGCATTTAATATTGATTTTTTTCTTTTATTATTTTCCCGTCGTGGAGCGGACCCTCTGGGACACTTCCCTCCCTCTTCTTAGGTCCGAACGCTGCCCGGCTTCGAAGCACCGGCCGCGCCCTGTGTGCTCCACCCTCTCTCTCTCTCTTTGCTTCCCGACTCGCTGCCCGGCCCCGTTGAAAAGCCACCCGATCGAGCTCTAGCCCGCCGCAGCCCAGGAAGGATCAGTGCACTACCTGCCACCAGCCCGATTAGCTGGGAAACCACAGACCGAGGAACCAAGCCTGGCTCTGGACAGTCTCTCCTGCAAGTTTTCAATCCAACGATTTGGAGGGCGGTTGCCCACGGTCGATGCCCGTTTCTCGAGTTTCTTTGGATTTTATTATTATTTTTTTTTCTTTCTTCTGTCTTCGACCTTCAATAACGTCGTCTGAGGTGCTGCCGAGTTGCAGGTAAGTTCGTTTCTTACTCGTCGCCAGTGTTATGTCCATGAATAATTGAGACACGGACAGCAGGAGTGAACAAAATAAGTCTTTACTGGTGGAAGTCAATAGTGAAACTAAAAACACAGAGGCTCACTAGCGCCTTTTATACAGGGGTGGTCACTGCCGGTACTGCAGTCTGTGACCAGTTATTCTCTTAAAGGTACATACACAACAGAGTGCAGTGGTGACTTTGACAGCCACTGGTAAGGGGTGTCCACCCATTCCTCTGGGCACCAGGTCTTGCTGCAGCAGGCTGCAGATCTCTCGGACAACCCCTCGCGAAAATCTCAGCCTCCTTTTGCACTGCTGCTCACTCATGTTGAGGTAGCTCATCCTTTGTCTGTAAACCCTCTGTTGAGGGTATCTCCTGCGATGAGGTGCCTTGATGCGCTGGAGCCTTCTGCCCTGCGCAGCATCAGGTGGCTGAGCAGGAGGTTGGGGCTCCTGCTGCAGTTGCTCCTGAGCTGCTTGGTTCTGCTGCTGCCGTGGATGCTCCTCATCCTCATCTGACGTCCATGCAGAAAGAAAATGAATGGTTCCTATGCTGCTTGCAGATGCCTTCTTTGGGGAAGTGCTCCATGCAAGCGGGGAGAGGGTCTTCCAAGGAGGTCCCACAGTTGATAGATTGCTACCCAAAAGCTCCTTTTGAGAGGTTTAGATGACTCTCATAAACGACTCAATCTTCACTGAAGTGGTTTACAATATTGTCTGATCCCCTCTGTGGAATTATTGCCTTGCAATTCTCTCCCTAGTATCCATTATCTGATTGTTTTGCATATGGCACTTAATGTTCGTTTCACAAGTGTGAGAGACCCTGAACTTTTTTTAAATTCATTCTTTGTGATGTGGGCATCGCTGGCAAAGCCAGCATTTATTGCCTATCCCTAATTGCCCTTGAGAAGGTGATGGTGAGTCGCTTTCTTGAACCGCTGCAATACGAGTGGTAACTGAGTGGCTTGTTGGGCCATTTCAGAGTCAACCACATTGTTGTGGGTCTGGAGTCATATATAGGCCAAACAAGGTAAGGGTGACAGATTTCCTTCCCTAAAGGACACTAGTGTACCAGATGGGTTTTTACGACAATCCAGTAATTTCATGGTCACCGACACTAGCTTTATTAATTTCAGATTTATTTAATTAACTGAATTTAAATTCCCCAGCATTCATGGTGGGATTTGAACTCGTGACTCCAGATCATTAGTCCAGGCCTCGGGATTACTAGTCCAGTAGCATAGCCACCATGCTACCATTCCCTTGTTGATCAGTTACATAAATGATTTGGACTCGTCAATCGAAAATACATTATTAAAATTTGAGGATGATACCAAATTGGGAGGCATAGTTAATACTGAGGAAGAATGCACAAAATATAAATTGATGTGAACAAACTTGCAAAATGGGTGTTTAAATGGCAAATGAATTTTAATATAAGTAAATATGAGGTGGTGCATTTTGGTAGGAGGAATAAGGAGGCCAGCTACTCCTTGGAAAATAAGAGTCTAAATGGGGTAGAGGCACAAAGGGATCTAGGAGTACAGGTACACATTATTAAAAGTAGCAACACATGTTAACAAAGCCATAAAAAAGTACAAAGAACTGGGGTTCATTTCTGGAGGAATAAAATTCAAAAGCAGAGAAATTATGTTAAACTTACATAGAACCTTGGTTAGACCACACTTGGAGTATTGTGCACAGTTCTGGTCTCTATGTTACAAAAAGGATATAGAAGCACTTGAGAAGGTGCAAAAAAGATGTACTAGGATTGTTAGATCCGTGAATCTGAGAGTATGATGTTTTTCAATAACCACACGGATGCTGTAACTTAACAATCAACAGGTATTTACTGGAGTAGGGTAGTCTCAAGACTGGGGTACAGAGGCATGCCCAAGGCTTATTTACATGTGTGGTCACTGCCGGTACTACAGTATACAGGAGCTGTAAAAGTGGTTCTCTCTTAAAGGTACATACACTACAATTCCTCCTCCTTTAGATTAGTAGTACCATAATATTCAAATAACAATTAACACTATAAAATGTACATTAAACAACAATAGTCCATTTATAGATTCAGTCTTTGGGGCGGCTTCCTGATCCTTTCGGGATAGCGCCTTTCCTGAGGTTCTTGTTCTTGGTGCGGAGGCGATTCTGGCTCCTTTTCATAGATACATAGATACATAGAAGATAGGAGCAGGAGTAGGCCATTCGGCCCTTCGAGCCTGCTCCGCCATTCAATGAGATCATGGCTGATCATCCAAATTCAGTACCCGGTCCCTGCCTTCTCCCCATATCCCTTGATCCCATTAGCCTTAAGAAATATATCCAACTCTTTCTTGAATATACTTAATGAACTGGCCTCCACCGCCCTCTGTGGCAGAGAATTCCACAGGTTCACCACTCTCTGGGTGAAGAAATTCCTCCTCATTTCAGTCCTAAATGGCTTACCCCTTATCCTTAGACTATGACCCCTGGTTCTGGACTCCCCGGCCATCAGAAACATCCTTCCTGCATCTAGTCTGTCCAGGCCTGACAGAATTTTATAGGTTTCGATGAGATCCCCTCTCAATCTTCTAAACTCCAGTGAGCATAAGCCCAATCGACACAATCTCTCCTCATACGTCATTCCTGCCATCCCAGGTATCAGCCTGGTGAATCTTCGCTGCACTCCTTCCATGGCAAGGACGTCCTTCCTCAGGTAAGGTGACCAAAACTGCACACAATACTCAAGGTGTGGTCTCACCAATTCCCTGTACAACTGCAGCAAGACATCCTTGTTCTTGTACTCGAACCCTCTTGCTACAAAGGCCAACATACCATTTGCCTTCTTAACCGCCTGCTGCATCTGCATGCTTACCTTCAGCGACTGGTGTACAAGAACACCCAGGTCTCTTTGCACTTCCCCTTCTCCCAATCTATTACCATTCAAATAATAGTCTGCCTTCCTGTTTTTGCCACCAAAGTGGATAACCTCACATTTATCCACATTATAGTGCATTTGCCATGTTTCTGCCCAATCACCCAACCTGTCCAAATCATGCTGGAGTTTCACGACATCCTCCTCACAGCATATCCTCCCCCGCAGCTTTGTGTCGTCTGCAAATTTGGAGATATTACATCCAATTCCCTCGTCCAGATCATTAATATATATTGTGAACGGCTGGGGTCCTAGGACTGATCCTTGCGGTACCCCACTAGTCACTGCCTGCCACTCAGAAAATGACCCGTTTATTCCAACTCTTTGCTTTCTGTCCGCCAACCAGTTTTCCATCCAAGTCAATACCTTGCCCCCAATCCCATGTGCCTTAATTTTGCACGCTAATCTCTTATGCGGGACCTTATCGAAAGCCTTCTGAAAATCCAAATACACCACATCCACTGGTTCTCCCTTATCTATTTTACCAGTTACATCCTCAAAAAATTCCAGTAGATTAGTCAAGCATGATTTACCTTTTGTAAATCCATGTTGACTTTGTCCGATCCAGTCACTGCTTTCCAAGTGCTCTGCTATTACATCTTTTATAATGGACTCTAGCATTTTCCCCACTACCGATGTCAAGCTTACTGGTCTATAATTCCCCGCCTTTTCTCTACCACCTTTTTTGAATAGTGGGGTAACATTAGCTACCCGCCAATCCATGGGTACCGTTCCAGAGTCTATCGAGTTCTGGAAGATGACCAGCAATGCATCTACTATTTCTAGGGCCACTTCCTTAAGTACCCTGGGATATAGTTTATCAGGCCCTGGGGATTTATCGGCCTTCAGTCCCATCAATTTTCCTAACACCATTTCCCAACAAATACTGATTTCTTTCAGTTCCACCCTTTCATGAGACCCTATGTTCCCCGGCATCTCTGGGAGGTTATTTGTGTCCTCCTTTGTGAAGACAGAACCAAAAAATGTATTTAGTTGGTCTGCCATTTCTTTGTTCCCCATTATAAATTCCCCCGATTCTGACTTCAAGGGACCTATGCTTGACCTCACCAATCTTTTTCTCTTCACATATCTATAAAAGCTTTTACAGTCAGTTTTTATGTTCTCTGCAAGCTTACTCTCATATTCTATTTTCCCTTTCTTAATTAATCCCTTTGTCCTCCTTTGCTGAATCCTAAACTGCTCCCAATCCTCAGGATTATTGCTTTTTCTGGCCAATTTATATGCCCTCTCCTTGGACCTTATGCTATCCCTAATTTTCCTTGTTAGCCACGGTTGGGTCACCTTTTTTGTTTTAATTTTATGCCAAACTGGGATGAACAAATTCTGTAGTTCATCCATTCGGTCTTTGAATGTTTGCCATTGCCTAGCCACCATCAACCCTTTGAGTGCCATTCCCCAATCAATCCTACCCAACTCGCTCCTCAGACCATCATAGTTTCCTTTATTTAAATTGAGGACCCTAGTCTCCGAGTCAACTACTTCATTCTCCATCTTAATGAAGAATTCGATCATATTATGATCGCTCCGACCCAATGGGCCTCTTACAACAAGATTGCTAATTAATCCTTTGCCGTTACATAATACCCAGTCTAAGATGGCCTGATCTCTGGTTGGTTCCTCGACATATTGGTCCAGGAAACCATCCTGTAAACACTCCAGGAATTCCTCCTCCACAGTATTGTTACTCATTTGGTTGGCCCAATCTATATGTAGATTAAAGTCACCCATGATGACTGCTGTGCCCTTATTGCACGCTTCTTTAATTTCTCTTTTAATGTCATCCCCAACCTCCGCCTTACTGTTTGGAGGTCTATAAACCACTCCCACTAACGTTTTTCTCCCCTTAGTATTTCTCAATTCTACCCATACAGATTCGTCGATTATTTCATCCGATTCCACTGCTACTGTTTCTGAGGTAGATGCTACCGGTATGTCGGGTTCATCCCCAGGGACGCGAGACATGGGGTTGACTCGTTCCTGTGACGCTAAGATCTGATCGACGTGGCGTCTCACAATGTTCTCCCCGACATCCACTGTGTACATTAATGGCCCCTGCCTTGTGCATATCGTTCCGGGTTGCCATTTCTTTGTTCGGTAGTCACGGGCCAAGACTGGTTGTCCTACGTTGAAGCTCCTTGTCGGCTTCTCATTGATGTGCTGGAATTGTTTATCTTCAACATTTCTTCACACATTTGGTCTGAGCAAGTCCAGACGAGATCTCAACCTTCGGTTAAAGAACATCATGGCCGGGGTCTGGTTGGTAACTGCATGTGTCGCGTTTCGGTAGGCTAATAAGAAATTGTGCACCTTATGCTGTAGTGGTATTTCATCATCGCACATGGCCTTTATCGCCTTCTTAAAGGTTTGTATGAGAACCTCTCAGCCAATCCATTGGTGGCTGGATGACACGGGGCGGATGTGTAATGCCTTACCCCATTCCTTCTCATAAATTTTCAAAACTCTTCTGACACAAACTGTGGTCCATTATCAGAGCAAATCTGCTCTGGCAAGCCGTTCCTGGCAAAAATGGTCCGTAGGACTGCAACCGTCTTCTCTGTCGTGGTTGAGGACATTTATATCACCTCAGGCCATTTCAAATGAGCATCCACTGCTATTAAGAACATTGAGTCCATGAATGGACCAGCGAAATCAATATGCACCCGCTGCCATGGAGAGGAGGGCCACTCCCATGGGTGTAGAGGGGCATGTGGTGGTGCATTTTGGAACTTCTGGCATCCTGAGCAGCTCTTGGTTAGGTCTTCGATTTGTTGATCGATTCCCGGCCACCACACATAAGCCCTAGCAAGGCTTTTCATTTTCACTCCCCCCAGATGACCTTCATGAAGCTCATTTAGCACTCTCTCCCTTAACTTAGGTGGAATCATCACTCTGGATCCACACACCACTGTCCCCTGGCATACTGACAGCTGTTCTCTTCTGGATGAGAATGCTGGCAACAGTGAGTCGCCATGTGTTGGCCATCCCCTCACCGTCAAATCATATACCCGAGACAGCGTCGGATCCTTGCAGGTCTCCTTCTCAATATCCGCGTTTGTTACTGGCAATCGTTCAATTATTGACGAATAAAATATCTCGATAGGATCCACTGCTGGTTCTTCCTCCACAGTAGGGAGTGGCAGGCACGATAGCCCATCAGCGTTTCCATGCTGTTTCATGCCTTTCTATTCTATTTCATATTGATTCGCCCCTAGAAACAGGGACCATCTTTGTAACCGTTGTGCAGTCATCACTGGAACGCCCTTCTTAGGATTAAAGATGGAGACAAGTGGTTGGTGGTCAGTCAGCAAGGTGAACTTCTGCCCATGCAGATAGTGGTTGAATTTTTTTACTCCCCATACTAGGCTGAGGGCCTCCCTGTCTATCTGGGCGTAGTTGTGCTCGGCTGAGGTTAGTGACCGAGACGCAAAGGCTACTGGCCTCTCCAACCCGTCTGGGAATTTGTGCGACAGCACCGCTCCAATACCATAAGGTGATGCATCACATGCCAAACGAATTGGTAGTGCTGGGTTGAAATGGGCCAACACCTCTTTTGATGTGATCAATTCTTTACACTTCTGGAAAGCTCATCTACGTTCGTCATTCCACTTCCATGGTACCCCTGTTTGCAGTAGGGTGTTCAGTGGGTGTAATACCGTGGACAAATTTGGTAAGAACTTATGGTAGTAGTTTACCAGCCCGAGGAACGACCTCAGTTGTGACACATTTTCCGGTGCTGGAGCCTTGACTACTGCCTCAATCTTTTCAGGGGACTTATGTAACCCCTCTTCATCGATGACGTGGCCACAATACGAGATCTGCTTCTGGAAAAACTCGCACTTGTGGCGATTAGCTCGTAGCCCATATTCCTTTAATCTGGTGAGCACCTTCTCCAAGTTGGCGAGGTGATCACTGTCATTTTCGCCCGTGACCAGGATGTCGTCCAAATAACACTGGGTCCCGGGAATCCCTTGCAGGACTTGATCCATCGCCCTTTGCCAAATAGCCGGAGCCGATGCTACCCCGAACACCAGCCGGTTGTATTGATAGAGACCTTTATGAGTGTTAATCGTAAGGTATTGTTTCGAGGCTTCTTCTACCTCCATTTGCAAGTACGCCTGGGCTAGATCAATTTTGGTGAAGCGTTTACCTCCAGATAGCGAGGCAAAAATATCCTCAATTTGTGGAAGCGGATATTGTACCGTGTGAAGAACTGGGTTCACTGTCACCTTAAAATCCCCACAGATGCGGACCTTCTTTGGTTCCCCAGGCGTATTACTCAATGACCTCTTCATTACAGGAATGATGGGTGTAGCCCACTCGCTCCAGTCTACTTTGGACAGCACTCCTTAACGTTCCAACCCTTCCAGCTCTGCTTCGACAGCTGGTCTGATCGCATAAGGCACTGGTCTGGCCTTAAGAAACTTTGGGCTTGCATTTTCCTCTATTTTAATCATTGCTGTTATGCCTTTTAGTGTTCCGAGTCACTCCTGGAACACTTCTTTTGCGTCAGTTAGCATTTTTGACAGTCGTCCAGGTGTGACGTCGTCATCCTTTTTGGCCTCAACCTTCAGGGCCTGTATGGAATGCCAATCTAATTGTATCTTCTGGATCCATTCACGTCCTGGTAGTGGTGGTCCTCCATCTGGCAATACATATATGTCCATTTTAGGTATTTCCTGGCCTTTATATATCACTTTCACCATTATTTTTCCTTTGGGGTACACTTTTTGCCCCGTGTACGTCTTCAAGACAATCTCTGTAGCTTTCAAGGTTATATGTGAAAATAGCCGCTTGTAGCCTCTTTGGTTTATGACTGTTAGTGCTGATCCTGTGTCCAATTCCATTTTCACTTGGACTCCGTCTATCTTGAGTGTAACCCAGATAGTCTGGTGATCCTCCATTTTGGTTACCTTACATAGTTTCAGACAACCCAGCTCCTTGCTTCCGGAGTCTATGTCACTTTTCTGTTCGTCTGAACTACTGTCCATCACCTTGTGTACCTTTTTGTACTTCTCCTGTGGAGATTTCTTACTGTTGGTTTTCTTCCCAGACCTACAGACTCTTGCTATGTGTCCTGCTTTTCCACACTGTCTGCACACTTGGTCCTTGAACCAACAATCCTTCTGGTCGTGTGTTGTTCTGTCGCAGCGATAGCCCTTCCCTGTCCCATAGGACATTTCATTGGTGCCATATTCTTGCGGTCTCCGTTGTATCTCTGCAGCACCCCTTGCGGCTGCTTCGTGTGATACTGCCATACTGAAAGCCTTGTCCAGCGTAAGATCCTTTTCTGAAAGAAGCCGTTTCTGGGTTCCTTCACTTTGCAGCCCACACACAAACTTGTCCCTTAACGTATCTGCTAGTCCCGTTCCAAACTGGCAGTGTTTCGATAGCTTGCGCAGTTCCGTTAGGTACTCAGCATTGCTTTCGTCTTTGTGTTGGTTCCTTTTATGGAACTTAAATCGTTCTGCTATCAGCAGCGGTGTGGGGTTTAAGTGGTCCTGTAGGATTTCTATTATGCTTTTGAAATTCTTGTTCACAGGCTTCTCTGGGGTTATTAGGTTTCGCAGTAACCCATAAGTTTTTGCACCCATGGAATTGAACAAAACCAGTGCTCTCCTAGCATCTGGCACTTCATTCGCCCTGCAGTACAACTCAATACATTCCACATATGTCGCCCAATCTTCGACTTCATTGTCGAATGTAGAGGAACTGCCACTCTTCGGCATCGCTGGGTGTGATTTAACTATCAAAAATGGCGTCTCCCGCGCTTCCCCTTCTTCTCTGCTGGCACAAAATGGTGTCTCCCGCGCTTTCCTTCCTTCCCACGCTCGCCCTTCTTCTCCGCTGCGGCTTCTAAAAATGGCATCTCCCGCGCTCTTCCTTCTTCTCCGCGGCTCAATGGCATCTCCCGCGCTCTCCCTTCTTCTCCCCATGCTCAGCCCTTGAGCCCTGGCTGTGCTCTGCGCATTCTTTTTTTTTTGTGCACCTTTCCCGTTTCTGCCGCTCGGTCCTGAACCTGGCTGCTGCTTTACCCTCTCTCTCTCCATTTTGTTTTTTCCTCGACGTCGCTCGGTTTTCAACCCCCGGCTGCGCCCTGTGCGCTTCACCCCCTGTCTTACCCCGTCGACGCTGCTCGGCTTTCTCTCCGCCGTCGGTCGGCTCCAGCCGCCGCTGTCCGGGAAGGGTCTGCGCTGTACCTGTCGTCAGTCTATTGCTGATCGTCGTGGCTGGGGAACCAAGCCCGGCTCTCCACAGCCTCCCCTGCGATGTTCACTCTCTGCCGGCCGACTGGGCGGTTGCTCGTGGTCGACGCCCGTGTTTCTGGCCTCGACTTTCTTCCACCGCCCTCCCGGAGCAAATCCTCGAAGGGAAATGCAGAGTTGCAGGTAGATTCGAATCGCCACTCGTCGCCACTGTTAGATCCGTGATTCTGAGAGTATGATGTTTTTCAATAACCACACGGATGTTGTAACTTAACAATCAACAGGTATTTACTGGAGTAGGGTAGTCTCAAGACTGGGGTACAGAGGCATGCCCAAGGCTTATATACAGGTATGGTCACTGCCGGTACTACAGTATACAGGAGCTGTAAAAGTAGTTCTCTCTTAAAGGTACATACACTACAAGGATGATCCCAGAATTGAGAGGATACAACTATCAGGAAAGACTGAACAGGCTGGGATTCTTTTCTCACGAAGACTAGGAGACTAGAAAAAGTGGCTTGATAGAAGTCTTTAAAATTATGAAGGGATTTGATAGGGTAGAAATAGAGAAGATATTTCCACTTTGTGGAGGAATCCAAAACTAGGCACCATAAATTTAAGATAGTCTCTAATAAATCCAGTAAGGAATTCAGGAGAAACTTCTTTTCTCAGAGAATGGTGAGAATGTGGAACTCGCTACCAAATGAGTGATTGAGGTGAATAGCATAGATGCATTTAAGGGGAAGCTAGACAGGTACATAAGGGAGAAAGGAATAGAAGACTATGTGATAGTGTGAGATGAAGTAAGATGGAAGGAGAGTCATGTGCATCATAAAAATCAGCATATGCCCTGTTTCTGTGCTGTAAATTCTATGTAATGCTATGTAACTTTCAAGTTTCAAAGACCTAAGTGTATTCTGAAATGCTTTTTTTCATGAATAAAAGAACAATTTTATCTCCTTATATTTTATGGGTACTGGTAGAATTAATTTTAAATTACTTCTAGAAATTACTAGCTAAATCATATTTCAGTATAACTGTGAATGGCATAAGTGATGAAAATGGCTGATATCATTCATGAAACGGAATCACACCAATGTCCTTTAACTTTCCTGCCTCCATTGATGAGAGTCTGCCATATTCTCAGTTTCATGAACTGAATAAAACCAAAGCCTTGAATTACAATGGGGTGTCTATCTCAATTCACTAAATGAGATCTCAATGTTTTTTGCTTTTCTTATTTGACTTTCATTGCTACAAACTACCACTTTGAGGCAATAAAAATGCCAGTAATATAGATGACCATTTGTTTGTGTATATATAGAAAAGAAAGAACTTGCATTTCTGCAGTGGCTCCAATTCATTACTTCTGAAGTGTAATGTAGGAAACAGACAGCAATGAGATACTGACCAGATAATCTGTTTTAGTGATGTGGTTGAGGAATAAATATTGACTAGGACTGGGAGAACTACTCTGCTCTTATTGTACTCCCCTGTACCATACTAACAGTATAGTGTTGGAGGAGGGTGGAATTTAGAGAACAGGATAAACTATAAGGAGCAATTTTATTCTGGAACAAGGAGGGCCACATAATTCATGAATAAGTTTCAGTGTTGTGAGTGGAATAGTTCTGCATTTTATATTTACTTGTACATTAGTTTGGAGGTAATTTTCTTTCAAATGTAATTTCTATTTTACTAGTTTTAAATAAACCCGTATTGATTAGGCCACTTTATAATTCCAAAGCTGTCATACCTGTTCCAAATATTGTTCCATATATGTTCCAAATGTTTTCTTAATCTTCTCCAGAGATCTTGGCTACCGCTTTTACATGGCAACTTTAATGTAGAATAACATCCCAAGGCACTTCACAGACGTGTAAAGAAAAAGAATAAATGGCTAGCCAAAAAAGGAGATACTGGAGGGATGACCAAATGTTTGGTCAAAGGCATTGGTTTTAAGAATGGTCTTAAAAGAGGGGAAGGAGATGGAGAGACCAAAGGGTTTAACGAGGGAATTATAAAGCGTGGGGCCTAGGCACAAGGGACTGAAGCTTACAAGTGATAAGCGAATATTTTCTTCTGTGCTTTTATATGGATAATTGTACACAGGAAGGAAAATGGGTGACATACATATTGTTAAGTTAGCTGAGGGTGAAGTTCAAAGATCTAAAGGCATCAGTAAAGTTGGTGCTTAATATAATCAGTAAAGTTGGTGCATAAGGCCTGCTTTTACCAGCGTAAGAGTTTAAAAAACATAAAATTAATTTTTTTTCAATCGTTTATACATTAACCAACCAGTGCAATAAGGTAAGGTTATTTTAGCCCCTTTAAAAGATTTAAATTAATTCATCAAAAAATTAATTTTTTGTTTTAAATATTTAATTAAATGCCATTTTAATTAATTTTAAATATGTAATTTAAATTTTTTTTATTTGATGTGTACATGTATTTTTTTGGGTATCCCATGGGGTTTCCGTACATGCACCTGAGCTACATGGGCCTCTACCCATGCATATCTGGAGAGGCCCAGGACTGCGAGTCTCCGTACCTCCCGGACCACCAGGTACGCGGGCATTTTATTTGTGGATTGGAGGCATTTCCCCACGGGAAGCCTCTGACTGCAAATTCAGGGCCAATATAAAAACACTGGCCCTATGATCAGTCTATTTCCACTGGTAAGATATTGTATCTTGTTCACAGAAATCACAGAAACCCCACAGTGCAGATAGAGGCCATTCCCACCCGATCCCCGTAACCCCTACACCAACACATATCCCACCCTATCCCCGTAACCCCACGTATTTAATCCCCCTAACACTAAGGGTCAATTTTATCATAGCCAATCAACCTAACCCGCACATCTTTGGACTGTGGGAGGAAACCGGAGCACCCGGAGGAAACCCACGCAAACACGGGGAGAATGTGCAAACTCCACACAGACAGTCACCCGAGGCCGGATTCGAACCCGGGTCCCTGGCACTGTGAGGCAACAGTGCTAACCACTATGCCACCGTGCTCGTCCCTGTTGTAGTAATGGTGTGTGTTAGATTGCATTGGTGGAATATGTACCATTTTCCCTCTGCTAAAATAATTAGTCACATTAATGTAGAATTTTAAAAAATAACAGTCAAACACTATTTCACTAACACTGTGAGCACTGATATTTTTCAGTGGTTCATTAAGGGAATTTTGTTTTTGGATCTTATTTCCTGCTGAGAAATCTGCTATTAGATCCACACATGGGTAGGTTTGTAGATACCTCACAGCTTGCTGTGCACAAGTACATCATCCTCTTGTGGGGTCAGGTGTAGGTCACAGCATGCACAGCTTTAATTTACCTGCTTTGGAAGGTGGTTCAGTGAGAAGAGTTAATAGGCTGGATTTTGCAGTCATCAGCAAATGCACGGCGCCAGCTGTTCGCTGCACTTCCACTTTCCCATAGACTTACATGGAAGTTTCTCTCAGGCAACCATTGAAAAAGTGCGGCGCCCTCTACAGAGCATCTGGGACCTGTGTGAACAGGGTAAGCAACTGTGTATCTCCTTAACCAATCAGATTGAAGAATCGTTAATGAACAGCGTAGAGTCTGAACCAGGAAATGTCAGTTAGAATATTGAATTCAATGTCAAATCAGGTACAGAAAGTGAAATAGAGGGAAAAAAAGTTTGGAATAAGAGAGATAGAGAAAAGAGATAGAAAAAAGAAATATATATTTTTTAAAATCTCCAATAATAATTGAAATCTGAAGGAATGAGACTCCACACTTGTTAAAGTTAATTTTCAGTGTCAGAGTGATTTTTGGCAGTAATTAAGTCTTGCTCCACCATTAAATGGATAAGCCCTAACTTTTTCTGGCGAGTTTAGTGGGTATATATCATGTAAGTAGAGCAACTTCATGCCGTTCCATGTATTTCAATGGCGCGTCTCTCGGCGAGATACTGGTATCACACAGCTTTTGGAGGAGCAGGGCAACTCGGACAGAAACCTCCGGATTTCTGCATTTAGCTGCGCATATGCGTTTGCTGGAATTTGCTGTCCAATTTACACTTTAATAATGACGAGCATTGTAAGCCTCACTGTTATTTCTACCACAAAATCCAGCCCAATGTAATGGCCCAGAAATTCGGGTTGGGGGCTTCCCGCGGGTGCAAGCCTCCGACCTGCACTTACCTAGCGCGCCGGCCGTTGAGCTGTGAGCCCCCGTGGGATTCCGATCCTAGGCCTCCTCCAACTGCCGGCGCGCAGTGCTTGCATATCCCAGGGGCGCAGTTGGTTCGATGCGTCCCCTGGGATCATGTGGGCCATGGAGAGCCAATGGTAGCAGGGAATGCTTCATTCATAAGTTTGACAGGAAGAGCTGTCAAACATATAAATACTATAAGCCCCAAAAAATCACTAAAACCTCAAATAATTTTTTTTTAATCACATTTTTAAAATAAACTATAAATTACATGAAATAACTATTTTAAACAATACTTTAAATTTTTGAAAAAGTTAATTACATTTTCTAATGGGGCTAAAAATAAACTTACCTTTCTTTAAAGTATTTAAAAATAATAATTTTAATTAATTCACCACTTACCTTGTTAAAAGCAGGCCTTGCGCCTGCTTTTTAAAAATATAACTGCTGGAGACTTACCCTCCCGGAGAAAGCTGGAAAAAAAACGTAAGTTCAATGCGCACGCGCTGCCTCTCCGGCGCACGCGTTCGACTTCTGAACCCCTTCTTTCAGGGGAACGGAAGTGCCAATTTCCCGCGCATGTGCAGTGCATGCACGAAACCGGCACTTTTGTTGGGCCTACGCGTGAGTACCCCATGCGTACTCACGCGTTGGGACCCGAATTTCTGGGCCATTATCTCTCACAGGAGCTAGGGTTGAAATCCCATCATTGAACATTCCCAACAGTGGGCTCTGACACTGGCTCAGCAGTGACAGACTGAAAGCTGAAAGTTCATGCTATGTGGCTTGTGTTTGGTGCATGTCCTGCTGGGTACAATTGATCCACTTCAGCAGGATAATCTTGTCAGTTGTTCTGTTGCCATTTTACTGTTTGCCCTGTTTCCTTTAGTGCTATTAAATTCAATTATAGTGCTGTTATTATAGTAGATCTATAATTATCTGCTGTGTTCTGTTTATGGTTCCTACTCTCAGTTGCCTGCCCAATATACTGCTTAGTACAATGTAAAATGTTAAAATCATATAGTTTAAAAAATATATACTGTACTAATGTTCGTTAAAATATAAAGCAATTAACATAGCAAAAAAGTGGCCTCAATATGGTTTTCAGACTCATTTTACTTGGGTTTCTTTTAATATCATAACAAAAACTTTAGCCACTGAATTTTTAGTGAGCACAACTGTTAACACAATGGTTATTTTAAGCACTAGATTAAATTAGTTGCTTAGCATCATTAGTGACATATTGAAAACTGTCTATCTTACCTTTCCCTAATGCCAGTCATTAGCATACGTATCATAGGTGGTGACCTTTTAAAAACCTGTCTCTGGAATAGCTGTTTAGGCTGTCAGACGCTGGCACGCTCACCTCGTTAGAAGGTTGAGGTTGGCTCGCTGCAGCATTTACTGCACTCTCCATATTAAGGCTAATAAAACATAATCTAATAAATGCACCTGCTGTAACTGACAGAAGTTCACACAAAGCAGAATAACAACAGAGAGATCTAATTATTTGGTTATCAAAATGAAATTAAAATATACAAATCGCTCTGAAACATTTTTCAAAAGATTGCGCTTTCCATGTTGTTAACATTTCAATTTGAAAGCTTTACAGTAGGTTTTGGTAATCACTGGAATGAATACAAATATTTAAACTTTCTGCATATTTGGGATTTGAAATCTGGTGTGAAGTACTTTAACTATACCCTTGCCACTAAATGAATTGGGTGCGAACAGGTAAAAACTACATTTCACACCTGAGATAGAAAGGACTTTGCATGGATTAACCCTGTTCCTACCATTCTCCTGGCACTTACCTAAGGGCTACTGTCAGCAAGACAGATGGCCCTAAATTGAAGTCTGCCCTTGGGCGAGCTGCCTGTGGTGGCACAACCTCGCATCGCTCCCTGAGTATGTTGATGAGGTGCGAGGAATTATTTCCATTGATCCTCGGGTCACTCAGTCTAATATACTCAACATGTACATATTATACTGTAAATATGGAATCATTATTAATGGCTAAGCCTTGCGCCTGCTTTTTAAAAGTGTAACTGCTGGAGTACCTTATTTTTAAATTGGTACTTGTTTCTGATTCCAGAAGGTGACAGATCACAATATGGATATGCATGCCTATTTAGGCTGAGGTAATAATGTCCTAGGTTTTGCAGTCAGTGGCAAAAGGACGGCGCTTGCCGCTGACCACGAAGAAAGCTGGTGCAAAGATTTAGCAGGCTCTGTGGCATTGATTTCCCCTATTATATTGTGACTTTCATTCTGCCATCATCTAAAGGGGATCTCTGGCATCCAGGAACAATTAAGTCATCAAGAAGGCTGAGCAGCCAATCAGATTGAAGAATTCTAACAGACAGCAAACCAGGAAGTAAAAAGCAAAGATTATCATTCAATTTTTAATTATTTAACAGCAAGTAAATAAAGATTGGGACATACACATAGGGGATTAAGGTAGAAGCTGAAATATCATAAACAAACTTAAAAAAAATTAACATTAATTTTCATTATTTTAAAAATCTATGGAATTTTTATCATGGAATGGAGGCTCACTTCACACTTCTAAAATTAGTTTTTTTTAGGGCCAGAGAGGTTGTTCAGCCATAATTATGACTTAGTACGCCATTAAAAACTCAGTTACACCTCAAGAATAGTGCGTAAAAAGTTGAAGTTCACGTCAAATCACTTAATCTGTGCTGATTGCATCTGTGAAGACTGTAACAGTGCACCCTGTGGAGGAGCTGACAGTTTCACCATCATTACAACCACAAATTCCAGGCCAACATTGTTGCTACATTATCCAATCGGTCTCTGTAAATTGCCTGGTTCCTATCCAGGAAAGGTGTGTGTAAAGCTCTGCTCCCAGCCAATAAATTTTACGGGGGAGAAATTTGGTTACACACCATTTGGGGATGGTAACCGAATTAGCACCAGCCAGTACTACGCGGCTGTTCCATGTATCACTGACATGTTACATCGCCCCTCCCCTTCTGTTAAAGGGGAGGGATGCTGTGCACTCTGCAGGCTGTTTGACGGCCTCCACTAGCCCACCTGGGCGGGCATGGTGCCGTGACCACAGCCGGGCTGCTTGATGGCGACCACAGCCCACGCCAAGAGCCGCCACGAGGGCCGACCTCCAGGTCGGCCCAAACAATGAGATGGCGGCATGGAGCGCAGCCAGGTTTCCCCTTTAATTACTGCCTTGCGAGTGGAGGTCAGCCCAGTTTGCGACCCGCGAGGCTGTCGCTGACATTGCCCGCAGCAGCTTCGTGGGGTGCAGCCAAATTTCTACTGTGGGGCGGTAAGGGGCCACAGCGGGGCGCTAAGGGATCACGTCGCTCGGCGATGATGTCATCGCTGGTGGTGCAGCACCGCTGGGCGCTACCAGCTATTGCTGCTGCTAACCTCCTGCTGAATTTCGCGGGAGGCATTAGCGGCGCCGCGCCCTGGCGCTAGGGGATTTGTGCCCCATTAGCCCCGCAGGGAGCTCCCAAATAAATGCTGCAGCTTATAAAGCAAGCTCTCTGTGTACTTTTTAAACTATACTTGACATTGCGCTGGAGTTATAACCCATCTGGTGTCAAGCAGAAGGAGTGAAGACTGCTTCCTCCAAGGGTTCTCACGCTACTTCCCTACTGCGATCCAGCTCCACAGTTACATTGTCAGTTTTGGGCTACTTTTGGAGGCTGTCACCAAAAAATGGGAGTGCAACTGTTGCCTCCTTAATTGTTTAAAAACAGATATTTGCTCCTAATGTATCCTGAAAAGGTTGTTTCACTGGAGTTTATAGTTGCAAAGATGCACACAAATAATTTTGCTTTGTCCAAGTATTAACCATCAAAAATGACATAAGCTATATGAAATAGCCAAAGGTCTCTCCAAATAATCTAGCTAAATTCCAGATAAAGATGATTAGGGGCTGTAAAGTTTCAGAATTTTGTGCACATATTTCCTTGAAAAGAATTTAGAAAAAAGCTAATTTTAAATGTTGAGTTTAAAAAGCAAAGTGGATTTTAACAGGTTTAAAAAGGAAGCCTACATGCAGTCATTTGCTGATTGACACAATTACCAGGGACAATGGGTGTGGCGAAGGGATGTCAGCCTTAGGCTCACTGTAAATTGGACTTGAGTTTCATCTGCATAAAAGAAGCCAGCTGTAGATACCAATCAGGCCTCAGGAAACTTGCCTTGCTCTTAGGCCGAGCTGGCTTGCAGTTAAATCCTGAGAACTGGAGGGGGGAGCCCCTGATTTAAGGGGGCCCAACACATGTTGCAGGCATTCTGAACACTTGGAAATCGCCGGCTTCTGAAGATCTGGCATTTGAGACTGTGCCCAGAAATTGGTCACCACAATGCTCATTTTTCTCCCAAAAATTGATTGGCTAGGACAGGGACCAATCTCTCCCCCATTATGTCTTCCTAGGAGCTCCCAACAAACATTCACACCATGGCGGGGAACGCCGGGAAAAGGGGGTCTGTGGACAACAGTGGTTAGGGTGGCATCTACCTTCCCATTCATAGTTTCAAAGGGAAGGGGCATAGTAGCTGGTTGCATTAGCAGCTCTTCTGACCAAACCCCAGTCAGGGTCAGAGGTCAAGCCCAGCTTCCTGTGGGGACAGGAAAGAGGTGAACAAAGCCACATGTTGGGGGTTAGGCAGCGAAGTATGATGTGAAAGATTACAAAAAGGGAATGAATACGATCTGAGTTAGTCTGAATTGAGACGTTAGAAATTTTTAAAGCAACTCAAAATGGTCCAGTTTGAATCACAGTAGAATTTGGATTTGCATTTATTTCTATTGCCCATGAGGTTATTGATTGATTGAGTTTCTTCTACGTTGTCCAGGCTTGTTGCTTTATTTGGTTGGGAGTTTACAATGTGAAGTTGTCTCTTTTGTACATATTTAAAATGCAGATTTTTTTTTCTCCGCCCACATACTTCATTGGCTGTAAACCACTTTGAGACGTCCGGTGGTCGTGAAAGCAGCTTTATAAATCCAGGTCTTTCTTGCTTTCTTTTTTATAACATTATTGTAGCCTACAGGAGGTAGAATATTTACTCCTTGATTCCTACAAATCTGTTGGTAAGCTAAGTATCCTTTTGTAGGATGCCTCTCATATGTTGGAAACTCCGTGCTAATGGACAGTGATGCAGACACAGAAACAGTACCACCATGAAAGCCCCCCTTTCTTTGGGCACTAAACGGCCTACTTATGTCTCTTATGGTGGCCAGCAAGCGCTCACACAAGACCAGTCACTAGTGCGTTGCCCACCATATTGGTGAAGGTGGATGCATTGGTGGCAGGAGCACACATCCAGAGTATGAAAAGGGCAGAAAATATTATTTAAATTAGGCTCCTGCACTTCTTTCAGGATGCGTTTCCGATTTTGGTACGCCCCAGCATGTTACTCACCACATGCTGAAGTTGCCTAGCTGATGAGCAGGAAGGGCCGCTCACCAATGATATTTAACGGAATCATCTATTAATTACAGATTTGATGCTGGTTTGCCATTTCAGGCTGCTGGTTAACTTCTGGGCACATGTTGGTGTATTTCATCACTCTGGAATGTTAAGTTTGTCTGCTGAGAACCAGATTTTGTTGGTGTTATACTGTTGTTGGCTGCCTCAGAGATAATCTAGCTGTATGTCTGGTCTCATAGAGTTGTCTTCTGGGCTGCAAGACAAGCGGGAGCAACAAGGAAGATACCAGAGAGCAGGAACAGTTGCCAGATAAGGGAGGAGGAGGGCACTTTGCAGGAGGTCATATCCACAGCTGGTATTCAGGGAGCACTTCTGCTACCTCAACTTTACTCAGGCGCAACATCTCCAGTACCTTCACTTCACCATGGAGGCTGTCCCGAAGTATGTCATCTGCTGCAGTCAGAACTCAAGCCTCAAACCCGGGTATGGATAGCACTGCCTGTGGCTGTCAAAATGCTGGGCTATGGGGAAAGAGCAGGGGAGTGGAACGATTTGGATGGCTCTTTCAAAGAGCTGGCACTGGCACGATGGTCTACATGGCCTCTTTCTGTGCTGTATGATTCTATGGTATCACTCATCTGCACAAACAAACACACATGCACAGAATTTGTTAACAGTATCTCGGAATACCAGCTTTAGGCTTCAACAAAAGGGAAGTTTTAGCTGAGGGAAATTGTTGCAGGTAACAGTTGTTAATCTATTTTTTAGGAAAGCTTAGTGATTTTGTTTAGGATTATGTAATGTTTTTAACATGAGCAGTTAAATCCAGAAGTTGCTATCCGCTATAGAGCGGGAGAGCTATAGTGATAGGGGATTCTATTGTAAGGGGAATAGATAGGCATTTCTGCGGCCGCAAACGAGACTCCAGGATGGTATGTTGCCTCCCTGGTGCAAGGGTCAAGGATGTCTCGGAGCGGCTGCAGGGCATTCTGGAGGGGGAGGGTGAACAGCCAGTTGTCGTGGTGCATATAGGTACCAACGATATAGGTTATAAACGGGATGAGGTCCTAAAAGCTGAATATAGGGAGTTAGGAGGTAAATTTAAAAATAGGACCTAAAAGGTAGTAATCTCAGGATTGCTACCAGTGCCACGTGTTAGTCAGAGTAGAAATAGAAGGATATTTCAGATGAATACATGGCTAGAGGAATGGTGCAAGGGGGAGGGATTCAAATTCCTGGGACATTGGACCCGGTTCTGGGGGAGGTGGGACCAGTTTGCACTGGACGGTTTGCACCTGGGCAGGACCGGGACCAATGTCCTAGGGGGAGTGTTTGTTAGTGCTGTTGGGGAAGGTTTAAACTAAAATGGCAGGGGGTTGGGTACCTGTGCAGGGAGACAGAGGAAAGGGAAGCAAGGATAGAAACAAAAGGCAGGAAGGAGCAAAGCAAAAGTGGTAGGCAGAGAAATCAGGTGTGTAAATCAAACAGGGCCACAGTAAATAATAATTCTAAAAGGACTTAGAGTGTTAAAAAAACAAGCCTGAAGGCTTTGTGTCTTAATGCGAGGAGCATTCATAATAAGGTGGATGAATTAGCTGCGCAAATAGATGTAAATGGATATGATATAATTGGGATTACGGAGACATGGCTCCAGGGTAACCAAGGCTGGGAATTCAACATCCAGGGGTAATCAATATTCAGGAAGGACAGGCAAAAAGGAAAAGGAGGTGGGGTAATATTGCTGGTTAAAGAGGAGATTAACACAATAGTAAGGAAGGATATTAGCTCTGATGATGTGGAATCTGTATGGGTAGAGCTGAGAAATACCAAGTGGCAGAAAACGTTAGTGGGAGTCGTATACAGACCCCCCAAACAGTAATGCTGAGGTTGGGGATGGCATTAAACAGGAAATTAGAGATGCATGCAATAAGGGCACAGCAGTTATCATGGGTGACTTTAATTTACATATAGATTGAGCTAACCAAATTGGTAACAATACTGTGGATGAGGAATTCCTAGAGTGTATATGGGATGGTTTCCTGGACCAATATGTCGAGGAACCAGCTAGAGATCAGGTCATCTTAGATTGGGTATTATGTAATGAGAAAGGATTGATTAGCAATCTTGTTGTGCGAGGCCCCTTGGGGAGGAGTGATCATAATATGATAGAATTCTTCATTAAGATGGAGAGTGAAGTAGTTGATTCAGAGACTAGGGTCCTGAATTTAAATAAAGGAAACTACGATGGTATGAGGCACGAGTTGGCTAGGATGGATTGGGGAAAGTTACTTAAAGGGTTGACGGTGGATAGGCAATGGCAAACATTTAAAGATCGCATGGATTAACTACAGAATTTGTTCATCCCTGTCTGGCATAAAAATAAAACAAAAAAAATGGCACAACCGTGGCTAACAGGGGAAATTAGGGATAGCATAATATCCAAGGAGACGACATATAAATTGACCAGAAAAAGCAGCAAACCTGAGGATTGGGAGCAGTTTAGGATTCAGCAAAGGAGGACAAAAGGATTCATTAAGAGGGGGAAAATAGAGTATGAGAGTTAGTTTGCAGGGAACATAAAAACTGACTGTAAAAGCTTCTATAGATATGTGAAGAGAAAAAGATTGATGAAGTCAAGCGTAGGTCCCTTGCAGTCAGAATCATGGGAAATTACAATGGGAAACAAAGAAATGGCTGAACAATTAAATACATACTTTGGTTCTGTCTTCACAAAGGAGGACACAAATAACCTCCCAGAGCTGTCGGGGAACATAGGGTCTAATGAGAGGGAGGAACTGAATGAAATCAGTATTTGTAGGGAAATGGTGTTAGGGAAATTGACGGGATTGAAGACCGATAAATCCCCAGGGCCTGATAATCTACATCCTAGGGTACTTAAGGACGTGGCTTTAGAAATAGTAGATGCATTGCTGGCCATCTTCCAAAATTCTATAGGCTCTGGCACAGTTCCCATGGATTAAAGGGTAGCTAATGTAACCCCACTATTTAAAAAGCTGGTAGAGTGAAAATGGGGAATTATAGACCGGTAAGCCTGACATCGATAGTGGGGAAAATGCTAGAGTCCATTATAAAAGATGTAATAGCAGAGCACTTGGATAACAGTGCCAGGATCGGACAAAGTCAACATGGATTTACAAAAGGTGCTTGACTAATCTACTGGAATTTTTTTGAGGATGTAACTGGTAGAATAGATAAGGGAGAACCAGTGGATGTGGTATATTTGGACTTTCAGAAGGCTTTCGATAAGGTCCCGCATAAGCGTGTAAAGTTAATGCACATGGGATTGGGGGTAAGGTACTGACTTGGATAGAGAACTGGTTGGCAGACAGGAAGCAAAGAGTTGGAATAATTGGGTCTTTTTCTGAGTGGCAGGCAGTGAACAGTACGGTTCCGCAGGGATCGGTGCTAGGACTTCAGCTATTCACAATATATATTAATGATCTAGACGAGGGAACTAGATGTAATATCTCCAAGTTTGCAGATGACACAAAGCTGGGTGGGCGTGTGTGCTGTGAGGAGGATGCAGAGAAACTCCAGTAAAAAGACCAGTGCTGGTGCGAGCAGCACGGAGGGCGAGTAGCAGAGAGTGCCGTGAGAGTTTGGGTAAGTGAGAGAGTTTGGGTAAGTGGGGTTTTAGGTGCTGTTTCTGTCTTGTTTCTGGCCTTGTTTTTCCTGCCAGTCTCAGGATTAGCAGACAGTGCGGAGGCGGGGCAGCGAGGTGAGGCCCAGTCGAGGCAGCCGGGAGCAGCAGCGGGTGTTGAGTCGAGTCGGAGCAGCGAGGCGAGGCAGCCTAAACAGGCTCCACAGGCAAGATTCCAAGGGGAGGTCAGAATTCAAAAGTGACATCACAGCCAAGCTGGTAGGTGATTGGCTGGTTGGTGAGTACTTTTCCTTTCCTTTTAAACCTTTATAAGTTGGTAAGTTCAATTAAATAGAGGTGTGATGTTCATCATCTAGAATTGGGGCAGAGGATTTTTAAAATAATAATAATAAATGTAATTAATTACATAGAATGGGAGAGCAGGTGATGTGTTACTGCTGCAATATGTGGGAGCTGGTGGATACCATTGATGATCACAGTGATCACATTTGCAGTAAGTGCTGGCTGCTCGAGGAACTCCGGCTCCGCGTTGATGAGCTGGAGTCCGAGCTTCAAACACAGCGACACATCAGGGAGGGGGAGAGTTACCTGGACTCTGTGTTCCAGGAAGTAGTCACACCAATTAGATTAACTAATTCAGATGTAGCCCGTGGTCAGGGACAGGAGGGTGTGACTATGAGTGAGGCAGGTACGGGGATCCAGGAGGTAGTGTTGGAGGAGCCGCAGCCCTTGCTCTTGTCCAACAGGTTCGAGGCTCTTACTCCCTGTGAGGACGGGAACGGGGACTGCAGGGAGGATGAGCAACCTAGCCACAGCACCATGGAACGAGGGGCCATTCAAGTGGGGGGAGTAAAAAGAAATGTTGTAGTGGTAGGGGATAGTATCATTAGGGGGATAGATAGGGTTCTTTGCAGCTGAGAGCGAGAGTCCCGAAGGTTGTGTTGCCTGCCCGGTGCCAGGGTTAAGGACATCTCCTCTGGGCTGGACAGAAACTTGGAGTGGGAGGGGGAGGATCCAGTTGTCGTGGTCCATGTTGGTACCAACGACATAGATAGGACAAGGAAAGAGGTTCTGCTGAGGGAGTATGAGCAGCTGGGGGCCAAATTAAAAGCAGAACCACAAGGGTAATAATCTCTGGATGCTACCTGAGCCACGAGCAAATTTGGCTAGGGTAAATAAAATCAGAGAGTTAAATGCGTGGCTCAAAGACTGGTGTGGGAGAAATGGGTTTTGCTTCTTGGGACACTGGCACCAGTACTGGGACAGGAGGGAGCTGTTCCGTTGGGACGAAATTCACTTGGCCAGTGCTGGGACTAGAATCCTGGTGAATCGAATAACTAGGGCTGTAGAGAGGGCTTTAAACTAATTAGTGGGGGGGGAGGTTTCAAGAGAGCGAAAAATAATAATGTCAGCAGAGAAGGCAATAGAGCAAGGTAGCAGTGGGGGAATTAAAAACCAGAGCGTGTCAGGAAGGGACAGAATATATAAAGATAAAGGTAAAGTAGTAAAGGGGGTAAAAGCAGAAATAAATTGTCACAAAACATATTTAAAAGTTCTTTATCTGAATGCACACAGCATTCGTAACAAAATAGACGAGTTGACAGTACAGATAACTACACATGGGTATGATCTGGTGGCCATTACAGAAACATGGCTGCAAGGTGACCATGACTGGGAACTAAACATCCAGGGGTATTTGACTATTAGGAAGGACAGACAGGAAGGAAAGGGAGGTGGGGTCGCTATGTTAATAAAGGATGGAATCACTGCAATAGTGAGAAATGATATTGGGTCAAAGGATCAGGATAGTGAAACAGTTTGGGTGGAGATAAGGAATAATAAGGGAAAAAAGTCACTAGTGGGTGTAATCTATAGGCCTCCTAACAGTTGCAACTCTACTGGTTGGAGTATAAATCAGGAAATAGTTGGGGCTTATAATAAGGGAACAGCTATAAACATGGGAGATTTTAACTTTCATATTGACTGGACAAATCAAATTCGGCAGGGTAGTCTTGAGGAAGAGTTCATAGAGTCCATTAGGGATGGGTTCCTTGAGCAGTATGTTACTGAACCAACCAGGGGACAGGCAATCTTAGATCTGGTCCTGTGTAATGAGACAGGATTAATAAAAAATGTCCTAGTAAAGGATCCCCTTGGAATGAGTGACCATAACATGGTTGAATTCCAAATTCAGTTGGAGGGTGAGAGAGTTGGAACTCAAACCAGCATACTAAGCTTAAATAAAGGAGACTATGAAGGTATGAGAGCAGAGTTGACTAAAGTGGACTGGGAAAATAGATTAAGGTGTAAGACGGTACATGAGCAGTGGTGTACATTCAAGGAGATATTTCACATCTTTCAAGAAAAATATATTCCACTGAGGTAAAAGGGGCGTAAAAGAAAAGACAGCCATCCGTGGCTAAGTAAAGTAATAAAGGATAGTATCCGACTGAAAACAAGGGCATATAAAGTAGCCAAATCTAGTGGGAGGATAGAAGATTGGGAAGCATTTAAAAGCCAGCAAAGAATAACTAAAACATTAATTAAGAAAGGGAACATAGATTATGAAAGTAAACTAACAAAAAATATAAAAACAGATAGCAAGAGTTTCTACAGTTATATAAAAAGAAAAAGGGTGGCTAAAGTGAATGTTGGTGCCTTAGAGGACGAGACCGGGAAATTAGTAGTGGGGAACATGGAGATAGCAAAAACACTGAACAAATATTTTGTATCAGTCTTTACAGTAGAGGACACTAAAAATATCCCAACACTGGACAAACAGGGGGCTATAGGGGGGGGGGAGGAGCTAAACACGATTAAAATCACTAAGGAGATGGTACTCGGTAAGATAATGGGACTTAAGGCGGATAAGTCCCCTGGACCTGATGGCTTACATCCTAGGGTCTTGAGAAAAGTAGCGGTAGGGATTGCGGATGCATTGGTGGTAATTTTCCAAAACTCCCTGGATTCAGGAAAGGTCCCAGCAGATTGGAAAACTGCTAATGTAACGCCCTTATTTAAAAAGGGAGGTAGGCAAAGGGTTGGAAACTATAGACCAGTTAGCCTAACATCTGTGGTTGGTAAAATGTTGGAGTCCATTATTAAGGAAGCAGTAACAGGACATTTGGATAAGCATAATTTAATCGGACAGAGTCAGCATGGTTTTATGAAGGGGAAGTCATGTTTGACAAATTTGCTCGAATTCTTTGAGGACGTAACAAACAGGGTGGATAAAGGGGAACCAGTGGATGTGGTGTATTTGGACTTCCAAAAGGCATTTGACAAGGTGCCACACAAAAGATTACTGCACAACATAAAAAATCACGGAATTGGGGGTAATATACTGGCATGGGTGGAAAATTGGCTATCTAACAGAAAACAGAGAGTTGGGATAAATGGTTCATTCTTGGGTTGGCAATCAGTAACTAGTGGTGTTCCACAGGGGTCAGTGCTGGGATCCCAACTCTTTACAATCTATATTAACAATTTGGAGGAGGGGACCAAGTGCAACATATCCAAGTTTGCCGACGATACAACAAAGAAGGGAGGGAAAGCAGTGAGTGAGGACATAGACAGGCTAAGTGAGTGGGCAGAAATTTGGCAGATGGAATATAATGTTGGAAAGTGTGAGGTTATGCACTTTGGCAGAAAAAATCAAAGAGCAAGTTATTATCTAATTGGAGAGAAACTGCAAAGTGCTACCGTACAAAGGGATCTGGGGGTCCTGGTGCATGAAACACAGAAGGTTAGTATGCAGGTACAGCAAGTATGCAGGTACAGCAATGGAATCTTGGCTTTTATTGCAAGGGGGATGGAGTATAAAAGCAGGGAAGTCTTGCTTCAGTTATACAGGGTACTGGTGAGGCCACACCTGGAATTCTGCGTACAGTTTTGGTTTCCATATTTAAGAAAAGATATACTTGCTCTCGAGGCAGTTCAGAGAAGGTTCACTCGGTTGATTCCGGAGATGAGGGGGTTGACTTATGAGGAAAGGTTAAGTAGGTTGGGCCTCTACTCATTGGAATTCAGAAGAATGAGAGGCGATCTTATCGAAACATATAAGATTGTGAGGGGGCTTGATCGGGTGGATGCGGGGAGGATGTTTCCACTGATGGGTGAGACGAGAACTATGGGCCATAATCTTAGAATAAGGGGCCGCCCTTTCAAAACTGAGATGAGGAGAAACTTCTTCACTCAGAGGGTAGTGAATCTATGGAATTTGCTACCTCAGAGAGCTGTGGAAGCTGCGACATTAAATAAATTTAAAACGGAGATGGACAGTTTCCTAGCTGATAAGGGAATTAAGGGTTACGGGGAGCGGGCAGCGAAGTGGACGTGAGTCTAGGTTCGGATCAGCCATGATCCTATTGAATGGCGGAGCAGGCCCGAGGGGCCAGATGGCCTACTCCTGCTCCTACTTCTTATGTTCTTATGTTCTTCTGTTATGATTTGGACAGGTTGGGTGATTGGGCAGATGCGGCAGATGCAGTATAAAGTGGATAAATGCGAAGTTATCCACTTTGGTGGCAAACACAGGAAGGCAGATTATTATCTGAACTGCAATAGATTGGGAGAAGGGGAAGTGCAACGAGACCTGGGTGTCCTTGTGCACCAGTTGCTGAAGGTAAGCATGCAGGTGCAGCAGGCGGCTAAGAAGTCAAATGGTATGTTGGCCTTCATAGCGAGAGGATTCGAGTACCAGAGCAAGGATGTCTTGCTGCAGTTGTACAGGG
This sequence comes from Somniosus microcephalus, assembly GCF_052327205.1. NCBI lineage: Eukaryota > Metazoa > Chordata > Chondrichthyes > Squaliformes > Somniosidae > Somniosus > Somniosus microcephalus. The sequence goes on along the minus strand of NC_140996.1, from coordinate 65,657,967 downwards.
CCTTGGTGAGACCACACTTTGAGTATTGTTCGCAGTTTTGGTCGCCATATCCGAGGAAGGATGTTCTTGCCTTGGAGCGAGTGCAGCGAAGATTCACCAGACTGATATCAGGGATGGCAGGAATGACGTATGAGGAGAGATTGGGTCAATTGGGCTTATATTCGCTGGAGTTTAGAAGAATGAGAGGGGATCGCATTGAAACTTATAAAATTCTAACAGGACTAGACAGACTAGATGCAGAAAAGATGTTCCCGATGGCGGGGGAGTCCAGAACCAGGGGTCACAGTCTAAAGATAAGGGGTAAGCCATTTAGGACTGAGATGAGGAGGAATTTCTTCACCCAGAGAGTGATGAACCTGTGGAATTCTTTACCACAAAAGGCAGTTGAGGTCAATTCATTGGCCCAGAAATTCGGGTCGGGGGCTTCCCACGGGTGCAAGCATCTGACCTGCACTTACCTTGCGCACCGGCCGTTGTGCTGTGGGCCCGCGTGGTATTCCAATGCTGGGCCTCCTCCAACTGCCAGCGCGCAGTGCTTGCGTATCCCAGGGGCGCAGTTATTTCGATGCGTCCCCTGGGATCACATGGTCCATGGAGAGCCAATGGTAGCAAGGAATGCTTCATTCATAAAATTGACAGGAAGAGCTGTCAAAACTATAAATACTTTAAGCCCCAAAACATCACTTAAACTTCAAATAATTTTTTTTTAAATCACATAAAATAACTATTTTAAACAATAATTTAAATTTTTGAAAAAATTAATTACATTTTCTAATGGGGTTAGAAATAAACTTACCTTTCTTTAAAGTATTTAAAAATAATAAACCTGTGGAAAAATTTTTAATTTTAATTAATTCACCACTTACCTTGTTAAAAGCAGGCCTTGAGCCTGCTTTTTACATGTGTAACTCCTGGAGACTTACCCTCCTGGAGAAACCTGGAAAAGCAACGTAAGTTCCATGCGCACGCACTGCCTCTCCGGCGTACGCGTTCGACCTCTGAACCCCTTCCTTTAAGGGAACGGAACTTCTGGTTTCCCGTGTATGCGCAGTGCATGCACGAAGCCGTCACTTCCATTGGGCCTACGGGTGAGTACCCCGTGCATACTCACCCATGGAGACCCGAATTTCTGGGCCATTAAATATATTCAAGAAGGAGCTAGATATATTAAGGCTAAAGGGATCAAGGGGTATGGGGAGAAAGCAGGGACAGGGTACTGCATTTGGATGATCAGCCATGATCTCATTAAATGGCGGAGCAGGCTCGAGGGGCCGAATGGCCTACTCCTGCTCGTATTTTCTATGTTTCTATGTTTCTTTGCCTTGCTCATCCAAAAGCTTTCCTCATAGATAAGGACTAAACTCGCCAAAAATGTTAGGGCTTATACATTTCAGTCTAAATACCCTTTTAACAGTGTTGTAATTCTTAATTACTGCCAAACAACCACTCTGGCACTGAAAATTAACTTTAACAAGTGTGGAATCTCATTCCTTCAGATTTTAATTATTGCTCAAGGTTTAGAAAAAGAATTAAATACATTTTTGTTTTACTTTTTCATTCTGTCTCTTTTAACTCTCTTAATTCAATAATTTTTCTCTCTATTTCGCTTTCTGTATCAGATTTTTAAGGCTAGGAGCAGACTTCAGGAGAACAGAGACAGACTGGTGAAATGAGCAGATGCAATTTAATGAAGATAAGTGTAAAGTAATGCATTTTGGGAGGAATGACAGAAAGAGGCAGTATAATCTAAATGGTACTATTTTGATTGGTGCAAGAGCAGAGGGACCTGGGGTGCTTATTCTCAAATCCTTGAAGGTGGCAGGGCATGTTGATAAGGCAGTTAAGAAAACATGTGGATACTTGACTTTGTAAGTAGGGGCATTAAATACAAAAACAAGCAAGTCATGCTAAATCTTTACAAATCATTGGTTAGGCCTCAGCTGGCATATTGTTTCCAATTCTGGGCATCACCCTTTAGGAAGGATGTCAAGGCCTTGGGGAGGCTACAGAGGAGCTTTACCAGGATGATACTAGGGATGAGGGATTTCAGTTATATGGAGAGATTGGAGTAGCTGGGATTGTTCTCCTTGGAGCAGAGAAGATTAAGGGGAGACATAATAGAGGCATTCAAAATTATGAGGGGTTTTGATAGAGCAAGTAGGGAGAAATGGTTTCCTCTGTCAAGTGGGTCGGTAACCAGAGTTTGCAGATTTAAAATAATTGGCTAAGAAACTAGAGGGGAAATGAGAAGAAACAATTTCACAAAGAGGATTGTTATGATCTGGAACGCATTACCTGAAAGGGTGGTGGATTCAGATTCCATAGGAACTTTCAAAGGGCAATTGGAGATGTATTTAAAGAGGACTAATTAGCAGGGTTATGGGGATAAAGCTGAGGCATGGGACTAAATTGGACTGCTCTTTCAAAGAGCCAGCACAGGCACAATGGGCCGAATGGCCTCCTTCTGTGCTGTAAGTGGCTATGATTCAATGATTCAACATTAAATTCAATATTCTAACTGACACTTTCTGGTTCAGATTACCTTTTAACAATTCTTCAATCTGATTGGTTAAAGAGATACACAGTTGCTTACCCTGTTCACACAGGGTCCAGATGCCCTGTAGAGGGCACTGTGCTTTTTGGATGGTTGGCTGACAGCAACTAGTTGTGTAAAAGCCCATAGAAAGCCTGTGTTAGTTTTATGTTGCTTGTTGTCAAGTGAATGATAGCTTTGGGGAAAAAATACCTATCTGGTCAATTTCTCCAGCAGTTGGTAATTGAATCAAACCATTGTTGGTTTGTTTATATTTGGTCCTTATTTCAGTCAATCACTAATTTGTGCACCATGAACGTGTGGCACCTTAATGTATGATCATTTGAGATGTGATGCAGCAGATATGTGATAGATGCAAAACTTTTAGTCATATAGATTAATTTGGTGAACTTTTTTGTGTTTGCTAAGCACTGTGACACATTATAGGAAAGTCTGGAGCAAACATTTTGCATTCCAGATGCAGTGTATGGAAGGTCAATAGAACACTTGTCCACCATTGTAGTCATGCCATGTCACGTACAAGTCACATAACATCTTTGCAACATAATGATGTGATGATGAATTCTATTGAGCTTCTATACATTTCATTATGCATCATCTTGCTGTTGACTCATAGGGCTAGATTTTCAGTTGCTTGCGCCAGCAGTTAGCGCCTTAAGAGAAGTGATTTTCGGGCGCTATGCGTGTAGCGCCCGGGCGCAGCGCAGTTTGCGCCCCGCCCCAAATTAAGTTGCCCGTTAGCGCCGGCGCAAAGTTTAGCGGCCGCCCGGATGCGCGCGCAGAAAATGACGTCACATCCTCGTGCAACGCCCTTTGGCCGCCCCGAATCCAAACTTCAGTCGGACCGCCCCATTGTGCGGCTGGCGTCCAGAGCGTTTGTAAAATGGACCGCAACACACCCTGGGGAGCACAAATTAAAGGGCACTCCTCCTGCACTATAAAAGGCAGTCTGCATATGTTGTGTGGAAGGATCCAGTGTGTTGTTGTGAACGGTGTATTTATGTTTGCGGCCACCACCACCGCCGCCGCCGCCGCCGCCGCCGCCGCCACTTCCTCCTCATCCTCCTCTCCAGACTCTGCCTTTGAAAAACACATGCACTCTTCCCCTTTAGGGCTCACTGGCACCAGAGTGTCTGCCGTGCGCTGCGCCCGAGCTCGGGTGTTGCGCTCTGCACCGCCGGCTTAGCGCCTAAAGATAGTAGTGGAACGCCTCTTTTAGCGCTCCACCAACCTCTTAGGGCGAAGCCACTGAATTTCCGGCAACGGGGCGCTACTTTGGGGCAGGCGCTAAGGTTAGCGCCCCAAAACTGTCTATACTGAAAATCTAGCCCATATTCTTTTATAATATGCGAGGACCGCAAGCTTGCAGATCAAGAAGTTTGGGATAGCTTCCTGCAAAGCCTTCTTTACACAGGAGCTGTAAGCTTACATTTGTTTGAGTTTATCTGCTCCCAAATACTCAGTATAGGTGGGCAGGTATTATTTACTCTAACCACACAAAAAAAAATAGTTCTTACATTTTGTTCTCTCTTTAAATATAGGAAAATGTTGATTTACATTAGTCTGATATAAGCAGCATGATGCATATTCCTTCCTGCAAAAAGCAATAATATAGAGAAAAAATGTCCATGGTTATATTCTCCCAACACATTAACTGACATGTGAGCTGCCCTCAGTATAAAAACTGAACTGTTGCGTTCCTTTTATTCACCTGTATTTGCAGATGAAGATGGCCATGAGGGCAAGAGGGGTCAGGGCTGATAGTACAAATAGAGAATTAATCTGTTCTGATGAGAAACCTAAATAGAAAAGGTGTGCTGCACAATTATTAGTAATGATTCTTTATGTTTCTTAAAGAGCTGTTGTACCTCTTACTCAATCATGATTTATCTTCTATTTAACTTTTTTATGTGCTCGCTAAGAAATAATGGGCTAAAATTTCGTGGCCGCCACGAGAGTTGCCTTAGGTTAATGGCCGCTGATAATGGACGAAGCACTACAAGAGAAAAATTCGCGCCCAGCGTTAACTTACCGTGCAACGCTTCCTGGTGTCGTTAGTGCAGGCCTGAGAGTCGAAGTTGTAATGTATATACCTTTAAGGGGGGAACTATCTTTTACAGCTCATGTATACTGCAGTACCGGCAGAGACCACACCTGTATATAGCACTGAGTAGTAATCTGTACAGATCAGTTCAGTGTGAGCCATGTTGTACCATTCTCCTGCAGTCTGTGTCTTATTATACACGGGCACAACATTGGCTACAAGGCAAGTTCGAACCTACCTGCAACTCTGCATCACCTCCCGGGGATTCGTTCCTGGAGATCAGTGGATTGGAGGTCAAGACCAGAGACTCGGGCGTCGACCACGGGCAACCGCCCAGTCATCCAGCAGAGACTCGAGAATTGCGGGGGAGGCTGTCGAGAGCCAGGCTTGGCTTTCCAGTCGAGGTGGTCCAGCGAAACAGGCTGGCAACAGGTAGTGTGCAGAACCTTCCCGGACAGTGGCGGGCTAGAGCCCGACCGAGCGGCACAACAAAGGGCCGAGCAGCGTCGATGGGGGAGAGAGAGAGAGGGCAGAGCACACAGGGCGCAGCCGGTGTTCAGGGGCCGAGCAGCGTCGAAGAGAGGGAGAGAGAGATGCGCAGAAACCCGCGAGGCACCGCCATTGCCACGAGGACCGCCGAGAGCGGCGTTGGCAGCAGCGCAGGAGAAGCGTGCGAAACCTACAGGGCACCGCCATTGCCATGAGAACCACCAGGAGCAGCGTTGGCAGCAGCGGGGGAGGAAGGAAAGTGCGGGAGATGCCATTTTAAGCCATTGGGAGAAGCCATTTTAAACCACACCCAAAATGCCGAAGAGTGGCAGTATCACCGCATTTGACAATGAAGTCGAAGATTGGACTAAATATGTCGAACGAATAGAGGTATACTGCAAGGCAAATGAGGTGTCAGATGACAAGAAAGCGTTGGTATTGTTAAATTTAATGGGTGCAAGGACGTATGGTTTATTACGAAATCTAGTAACCCCAACGAAGCCAATGGAAAAGAGTTTTGAAGACATAGTAACGATACTACAGGAACATTTAAACCCCACACCGCTGCTGATAGCAGAAAGATTCAAGTTTCACAAACGGAACCAGCATAAGGATGAAAGCAATGCTGATTATTTAACAGAACTGCACAAACTATCGAAACACTGCCAGTTTGGAGCAGGACTGGCAGATACCTTAAGGGACAAGTTTGTGTGTGGGCTTCAAAGTGAAGGAACCCAGAAACGGCTTTTATCTGAAAAGGACCTTACGCTGGAAAAGGCTTTCAGCATTGTGGTATCATATGAAGCAGCAGCACGGGGCGCTGCAGAGATACAACAGAGACCGCAAGAATATGGCACAAACGAAATGTCATATGGAACAGGGAAGTGCTATCACTGCGGCAGAACAACACATGACCAGAATGATTGCTGGTTCAAAGACAAAGTGTGCAGACAGTGTGGAAAAGTAGGACACATAGCACGAGTCTGCAGGTCGGGAAAGAAAACCAGCAATAAGAAACCTACCAAAGAAAAGTACAAGAAGGTACATAAGATGACAGAGAATAGTTCAGACGAACAAAAGAGTGATAACGACTCCGAAAGCAGGGAACTGAGTTGTCTGAAACTACATAATGTGATCACAGCGGAGGATCACTGAACCATTTGGGTCACTCTCAAGATAGCAGGAGTCCAGGTAAAGATGGAATTGGACACAGGATCAGCCCTAACAGTCATAAACCGACGGGACTACGAGCGGCTATTCTCACACATACCCTTGAGAGACACAAAAATTATTTTGAAGACGTACACAGGGCAAAAAGTCTACCCCAAAGGAAAAATAAGGGTGACCGTTATATATAACGGTAAGGAAACACCAAAACTAGACCTGTATGTATTACAAGGTGGAGGACCACCATTACTGGGACGTGAATGGATCCGGAAAATACAACTGGATTGGCATTTCATACAGGCACTGACTGTGGCTGAAAAAAAGGATGACGACGTCACACCTGGGCGACTGTCAAAGATCCTAACTGACGCGAAAGAAGTGTTCCAGCAAGGACTCGGAAAACTAAAAGGCATGACAGCGATGATTAAAATTGAAGATAACGCAAGCCCAAAATTTTTTAAGGCCAGACTGGTACCTTATGCGATCCGCCCAGCCGTCGAAGCAGAGCTGGAGAGTCTGGAACATTCAGGTGTACTGTCCAAGTTAGACTGGAGCGAGTGGGCTACACTCATCGTCCCTGTGATGAAAAAGTTGTTGAGCAGCACGCCTGGGGAACCAAGGAAGGTTCGCATCTGTGGGGACTTTAAGGTAACAGTGAACCCGATCCTTCACACTGTACAATATCCACTTCCGCGGATTGAAGATATTTTCGCCTCGCTATCTGGAGGGAAACGCTTCACTAAGATTGATCTGGCCCAGGCGTATCTGCAAATGGAGGTAGAAGAAGCATCAAAAAATACCTCACAATCAACACCCATAAAGGTCTCTACCAATACAACCGGCTGGTATTCGGGGTAGCATCAGCTCCGGCTATTTGGCAGAGGGCAATGGAACAAGTCCTGCAAGGGATCCCAGGGACCCAGTGTTATTTGGACGACATCCTGGTCACGGGTGAAAATGACAGTGATCACCTTGCCAACCTGGAGCAGGTGCTCACTAGATTGCAGGAATATGGGCTCCGAGCTAACCGCCCCAAATGCGAGTTTTTTAGAAAACAGATCTCATATTGTGGCCACGTTATCGATAAAGAGGGGTTACATAAGTCCCCAGAGAAGATTGAGGCAGTAGTCAAGGCTCCAGCACCGGAAAATGTGTCACAACTGAGGTCGTTCCTCGGGCTAGTAAACTACTACCATAAGTTCTTGCCAAATTTGTCTACAATACTACACCCACTGAACACCCTACTGCAAACTGGAGTGCCATGGCAGTGGAGTGACGAATGTAGATGAGCTTTCCAGAAGAGCAAAACACTAATCACATCGAAAGAGGTATTGACCCATTACAACCCAGCATTACCAATTCGGTTGGCATGTGATGCGTCACCCTACGGCATTGGAGCGGTGCTGTCGCACAAATTCTCGGACTGCTCAGAGAGGCTAATAGCCTTTGCGTCACGATCACTAACCTCAGCCGAGCGTAACTACGCCCAGATTGACAGGGAGGCCCTCAGCCTAGTGTGGGGAGTGAAAAAGTTCAATCACTATCTGCACGGGCAGAAATTCACCTTGCTGACTGATCACCAGCCTCTTATCTCCATTTTTAATCCGAAGAAGGGCGTTCCGGTGATGACTGCGCAATGACTACAAAGATGGTCACTTTTTTCTAGGGGCGCACCACTATGAGATTGAATATAAGGGCACGAAACAGCATGGAAATGCTGATGGGCTATCACGCCTGCCGCTGCCTACTGCGGAGGAAGCACCAGCAGTGGATCCTGTCGAAATATTCAATTCGGCTATAGTTGAAAACCTACCGGTAACTAACGCTTGTATCGAAAAAGAAACCCGAAATGACCCGACACTGTCTCGGGTATATGATTTGATGGTGAAGGGATGGCCAGCACATGGCGACTCACTGTTGCCAGCATTCTCGACAAGGAGAGAACAGCTGTCAGTGTGCTGGGGGACCTTGATGTGTGGATCCCGAGTGGTAATTCCACCCAAGTTAAGGGATAGAGTGCTCAATGAGCTTCATGAGGGTCATCTGGGAGGGGTAAAAATGAAATGCCTAGCCAGGGTTTATGTGTGGTAGCCGGGAATTGATAAACAAATCGAGGACCTGACCAAGAGTTGCTCAGGATGCCAGAAAGTCCAAAATGCACCACCACAGGCCCCTCTATACCCATGGGAGTGGCCCTCATCTCCATGGCAATGGGTGCATATTGATTTTGCTGGTCCATTCATGGATTCAATGTTTTTAATAGCCATGGATGCGCACTCGAAATGGCCTGAGGTCATCAAAATGTCCTCCACCACCACGGAGAAAACTATTGCAGTCCTACGGACCATTTTTGCCAGGAATGGCTTGCCAGAACAGATTTGCTCCGACAACGGACCACAGTTTGTGTCCGAAGAGTTCTGGAGGTTCTTGAAAAATAATGGGGTAAGGCATTACACATCCGCCCTGTATCACCCAACCACAAATGGATTGGCTGAGAGGTTCGTACAAACCTTTAAGAAGGCAATAAAGGCTATGTACAATGACAACATTCCGCTGCAGCGCAAGGTGGACAATTTCCTGTTCGCCTACCGGAATGCGACACATGCAGTCACCAACCAGGCCCCAGCCATGATGTTCTTTAACCGAAGGTTAAGATCTCGCCTGGATTTGCTCAGACCAAACGTACGAAGAGATGTTGAGAGTAAACAATTCCAGCACATCCATGAGAAGCCAACAAGGAGCTTCAATGTAGGACAACCAGTCTTGGCCCATGACTACCGAACAGAAAAATGGCAGCCAGGAACGATATGCATACGGCAGGGCCCACTAATGTACACAGTGGACATTGGGGAGAGCATCGTGAGACGCCATGCTGACCAGATCCTAGAGTCACAGGAACAAGTCAACCCCACGCCTCGCCCATACGTACCTGGTGATGAACCCGACGTACAGGTCGCATCTACCCCAGAAACAGTAGCATCGGAAGCTGATGAACCAACCGACGACAGGGGGCCAGAATCGCCTCCGCACCAAGAGCAAGGCACTCGGGAAAGGCGCTATCCAGAAAGGATCAGGAAGCCTCCCCAAAGACTGAGGCCTAGAAATTGAGTTGGCGCCGCGCCAGGGCTTTAGCGCCGGAAATTTAGCGCCGGCGCTAAGTCCCCCTGCGCGCGCCAAAAATTCAGTAGCGCCGCGCCCAGACGGCTGCCGGCGCTACTGGCGGGCGTGAGCGCCTCCCAATGGGCGCTGACTGCCGCATTGCGGCGCTAATCCGGCGCTGCGGGACCCGATGCGGTGCGGCAGGCTGGGGAAGTGCAGGCCTCCTCCTTCAGTTAAGGAGGAGCTGCCTGCACCCGCCCGCTGTCCGTTCAAATATTGAAAAAAATGAGCCCGGCACCTCGGACAAGTGCCGGGCTTGCAGGCCAGACGCATCTGTTCCACGGGGGGGGGGTGGAGGAGTCCAGGGAGGGAGGTGCAGGCAGACGGCCGGCGGGAAAGCGGCCAGCCGCCGCGCGACCTTAATGCGCCGGCGCTAACTCGGGGAAGACTCGGTTGAAAAAATCTTAGTTGCGGCTGCCACGGGCGAGGCGGCCGCAACTCAATTTCGGCGCTGGGGCCCGTCACCACGGCAACCGGGACGCTGCGCACACTGATGACGTCATCGGTGCCGGCGCAGCGCAACCGGTCTACCGCCGATTCTAGGGCCCCAGGGAATTTCTAAACTGGCCATAACTCCGGCGTTAGGCCCTCTAGCGCCTCAAATGCGGCGCTAAGGCTACTCAATTTCGAGGCCTGAATATATAAATAGACTATTTTCAGCTAATGTTGCATGTTAAAAGTGTTAATTGTAATTAGTTTGATATTTAATTGTTAAATGAGTGTTATGGTACTGTTAATCTAAAAGGGGAGGAATTGTAATGTATATACCTTTAAGGGGGGAACTATCTTTTACAGCTCATGTATACTGCAGTACCGGCAGTGACCACACCTGTATATAGCACTGAGTAGTAATCTGTACAGATCAGTTCAGTGTGAGCCACGTTGAGTAAACACCTGTTGTACCGTTCTCCTGCAGTCTGTGTCTTATTATACACAGACACAACAGAAGTGGCCGTCCAGAAGAAGCGTTCCAACTTCTAACAGCCTCTGAAAGCAAGACAATAGAGTTTGCTAGGCATTGTGGGAAGTTAAAAGAGCAATGCCTTCTGAACTAATAAAAATAAAAATGAAGTGAAAAAATGCAGTTTTCAGACCTTACTGCCTGTAAAAATAAATTTAAAAGTCCCAAATGGGAGCCTTCAGCTTTTAAAGCTGAATTCCCTTTCGAATCTCCGAAAATGGGAAAAGTGCTTCAGCACTAACACACTTGGTTCAGCAAGCTAGGGAAGGGGCACCCAGGATCTCGCACACAGCACTCCAGCTTTTTGCAGGGAGTCAAGACTGCAAGAGAAGTCCTCTACCCACAGGAGCTAGGTGGTCCTCTAGAAAGAAATAATGTGGGACCACATCACCGAGGCCATCACTCCTAACAGTGTTGCCCAACCACCTGGCTCCAGTGCCCAAAGAAGCTTCATGACCTCAGATCACTGGTCAAGGTCAGTGAATGCATCTTCAAATGCCACCTCCTAACAACTACACCACTAGCCTCACACACTGCTCAATGCACGACTCCCCCCATCCCAACAATCATTTACCTACCAACAATCTGTACCAAACATAAGGCACCCCTCCCATTCCTAGCCTCATCTTACCCCCTTGGAGGAGACAGTGCTGGCCATTCTTGGCAGGGGCATGGCTGAGCTCTTGGCCAGCGGCAGGGCTGAAAGGGTACAAGATGCTGGTATCCTCATACGTTATCCTCCTTCTGGCATGCACCTCATGCTTTCCCACCCTCTCATCACCACAACTCCACCCTTGCGCCTTCCTCATTTCACACACCCAAGAAATGCAGCCAGCCCAGCCAGTGGTTGACCAAGAAAAGGAAGAGGAGAGTGAAGAAGAAGAAACACCATCACTCGATTTGACACTCCCAGCCACCAGCTCCTCAAGGTCGACCAGCAAGGCGATTTGCTGTGTCCCCCATTGAAAGTCAGCAGCCTTCCACCAGCCATGCTGCAGCCACTGGGATAGCACCACGTGACTGTGGGATAGGCAAAGGCACACACAAAACAGTCGCTAAGGGAAGTTTTTCCAGAATTCCTTATTGGATTTATTAGTAACTATCTTATATTTATGTAGCCTGGTTTTGGACTCCCCACAACTGGAAACATCATCTCTATATCTGCCCTAATGAAACCTCAATCAGGTCACCTCTCAGTCTTTTCTTTTGTGGTGAAATGAGCCCCAACATTTCTAATAGTTGTACCCTCTCAGTTGAGGTATGATCCTGATAAATATGTTTTTTATTTTATCCAGTGCTTCTATTTCCTTTTTGTATTATGGGTATCAGAACTGTGCACAGTACTCTAAGGCCAAGATTTTGCGGGGTGTCAGCGGGCATGATCGGTGGTGGGACGGGTGGGAAAATGTTTTTTTTTGACAGCGGGTCAGCATCCCTACAATGCCCAAGCCATTCCTTTCACACTCATTGTAAAGTCTGTGTGTTATATTGCGAATTACTACACAGACCACAAGAGTAAACTTTAACAGGACTTTACTATTCGAAGGTCAGGGCGGAACTGCCCAATAAATCATTACACAGCACTTATATACCGGTGTGGTCACCGCCGGTATTACAGTATACAGCAGCCAAGATAAAGTAGTGCAACCCCTAAAATAGTTCTCTTAAAGGTAGAACGGTTACATACACTACAATCCTCCCTTTTTAGCTTACAATATACCTATTCCCCATTAAACATAACATCATAACATATATTCAACTTCATGTAAAACAGTTCACAGATGTAGTCTCTGCGGGAAACAGTTCACAGATTCAGTCTCTGCGGAGGCGCCTCCTGCGCTTCCTGACTCGGTCGGGATAACGCCTCGGTGGTGTAGTAGTTCTCGGTGGTGTAGTAGGTTCACGTTGCTGAGGTGACTCATCCAATAGTCCTTCACTGGACTTAACAGCTTGAACTTCCGTAACTTCAGAACCAGCCTTGCTGACTTCTAAAGGCTCGAGTACCTTGGGAAGTTTTCCTACTTCCAAACTGATTTGACTCAGTTCGGAGGGACCACGTGCGTGACCTGGTAGAGGTGATAATGGTTCAGATGGGTCATCATCTTCTGCTTCGTCTTTTCCTTTTCTGCTTCTTGGAGACTCTCTGGGCTCCACTCCCAGCTGCATGCACAGTTCCTCCTCCTCTTCCTCCTGTTGCCGTATCAGCGCCACCATCTCCCGGTGTTTCTTAGACTTTTCGTGATTCTTCATGGTTTTTTTACTTTGGAAGACTTCCCCACAAGCTGGGCAGAACAGGTCATGGTAATATTCGGTGTCGTCCAGGTAGTGGTAATAATCGGTGTCGTCCTGAGCTAGGCCAGCGAGAGGGTCCTCTATTTCCTCCATGCCCAGCTGGACGTTAGCCAGCTTTTGTTCCAAATCCAGACATCTCTCCTGAAGAGACTTCTTCATGCGTTCAGCTTCATCCAGCTTTTTCTGGGCTTCCTGCAAGTCTTTTACTAATGACATCATTTGTGATTTCAATACTTCGACTTCATTCGGAGATTGATTGATCGGACTATTCAATCCCTCTACTGGAGCAGCTGTTTCAGCATTCTGTTGTTCTACATTGCCATGAGTCAGCGTACTCTTGGCATCCAAGGGCTGCTCTGTTGCAATCTTCTCAGTCTGTGTTGCAACCTCAGCTATTTCAATAACTTTTGAGAGCTCCGAACCCCTTCCCTTTGAAGATTGAAGCTCGTGTTCAAGTTTTTCCCATTTCAGAGTCTTGTCCCTCAGCATATGAAGGAGTTGGCTGACCGTTAACTCTTCTGACATCAGATGTTTCCCAGTATCGTCGTCATGTGTTTTTGACGTATAGGCTGCAGGGCTGTTTGTAACCTTGCACTGGGGCTCCTTCGCTGCTTTTAATTCGCCATCATCCGCAGCCTCCACCATTCGAATTTCAACAAATGAATCGTCCGGTGATGCTGCACCCAACTTCAGTAGGAGCTCAGAATTCATGGCAACCAAATCAGCCTTTTCTGCCTGCAACCTGCTAACAAGCGCCTTCAGTTGCTGAACATCTTGCTCCAGCAGATTAGAGCACGCACCTTCAGAAACCGAATCAGCTTTGATTCGTTTGGCCTCCTCGCGCAGACGGTTTGTGTGCTCCTGCTCCATTTTCTCCATCAGCTGCTTCTGTTGTCTTTCCAGATTCTCCCACTCTGTGTCAAAGAACTTTTTTGTTGCATTCATCTCTTGCTCAAGACGGTGAATCATTTGTTCTAATTGCTGTTGTAGTTTGAAATGGAGTTGAGTTCGAGCCCGGTGTTCCTCAGAAATGTGCATGTCTGAAGACTGGACAGACTCAGAATTCTCTGTCAACCTATGTTGTTGTTGTTCGGTGGAAATCTGTTCTGATACTTTGCTCTCTTCTGAAGCATTTATGCACTCCTTCGTTTTTCCATCATTAGTCTGCAAGTCCATTTTAGACTTGTCTTTTGCACATGGGCTGGTCTTACCATCATCAGTTCCAGAGCTGATTGTCTTCACCGAGTTCTCACTCTCTGCTTTGTCCCTGTCACTGTTGCATATGCCCTCATCCAGTATTCTGGACAATCGTGCAGGTTTGACATTTTTCTTTCCGGAATCTACCGTTATTGCTTTTAGGGAGTGCCAGTCCATATTTATTTTCCTGATCCACTCCCGTCCCAGAAGTGGTGGACCTCCCTCAGGTAGTACATATAATTCCATTCCTTGGTGTTCTTTGCCCTTGTGTATCACCTTGACTTTTATCTTTCCGATGGGGTATACTTTTTGCCCCGTGTATGTCTGCAATACTATCTTCGTGTCCCGTAGGGGAATATGTTTGAATAACTTTTTGTAATCTTGTTTATTCATGACCGTCAACGCCGCTCTGGTGTCCAAGTCCATTTTCACATGGACTCCTGCTATCTGCAGTGTGACCCAGATAGTTTGTCGGTCAGCTTCCTTACTCATATTGTGAATTCTCAGACTACCCATTTCCTTGCTGTTGGAGTCTGAATTCGAATTCTGTTCATCCGAACTCTTCTCAGCCACCTTGTGTACCTTGCTGTACTTTTCCGGCGGTGACTTTTTTGTTGTTGCTGGTCTTCTTTCCTGACCGGCATACTTTAGCTATGTGACCAAGCTTGCCACATTTTCTACATTCCTGGTTTTTAAACCAGCATTGGTTCTGGTCGTGTGTTGTCTTCCCACAACGATAACATTTAGTTGTACCCGAAGTCATTTGATCCACGCTGAGTACTGCTGCCTTCAGCTGCATTTCCGCAGTGCCTCTCGCTGCGGCTTCGTGTGATGCTGCAATAAGGACAGCCTTATCAAGTGTAAGATCGTTCTCTTCGAGCAGTCGCTTTTGTGTTCCTTCCTTCGACAACCCGCACACAAACTTGTCTCTCAATGCCTCTGTCAGATTTTCCCCAAACTGACAGTATTTCGCTAGTCTACGCAGTTCAACCAAGTACTCCGCGTTGCTTTCCTCTTTCAGTTGCGTTCTCGCATAAAATTTGAATCGTTCCGCTAACATCAGCGGTGTGGGGTTCAAATGATCCTTCAGGACAGCAACAATATTAGCGAAAGTCTGATCCGCCGGTTTAGCTGGTGATAGAAGATGCTTCAATAGCCCGTATGTCTTCGCACCCATTGAGTTTAGTAAGGTTAGAGCTTTATCATCATTTGCTATTTTATTGGCCTTACAATATATCTCGATGCGTTCTACATACGTGGCCCAATCTTCCACATCGGAATCAAAATCGTTGATGTTACCATGCTTAGGCATCTTCACAATCTTTCTGAGAAACAACAACGAATTTTTCTTTAACTTTTTTTTTAAATGGCGGTTTCCAGCGCTTATCTTCTTCCCCGCCTCCGAGAATGGCGGTTTACCGCGCTTGTCTTCTTCCCCGCCTCCGAGAATGGCGGTTTCCCGCGCTTGTCTTCTTCCCCGCCTAACTGGCGGCTTCCCGCGTTTCTTCCTCTGGCGGGAGGGGTAAGCTTTGCCCTCGGGCGACGACCGCTGGCTTTCGGTTTATTCTGAAGCGCGAGAACAGCTGATTGAGTTCCTTGTTCCCTTTCCCGACAGGGGCAACCGGGCGCTGGGGACAACCAGTTGGCGGCGGACAGTTCCAGCTCTTGGTCCTTTGCGGAAAGCTGCTGTAAGCCACTGGGCGGAAATCTCGCTCGGTTTCCCTCGCTCGGTCCCGTTCCCCCCTCGCTCGGACTCTGTCTCTCCCGCTCGCTCGGGCTCTGTCTCTCCCACTCGCTCGGGCTCTGTCTCTCCCTCAGCGGTTTTCAATCTTGCCTCCCAGCCCTCTCGCAGTCCGGTCCTTTCCTCCCCCGGCTGCGGCTGAGTTCTCCACGGTTTTATTTATTTATTTATTTTTATTAACTCCCGCGCCTTACGATCCCGGTCGCAGTGCCTCGCGGCCTCGGTAGCTGCCCGGCCTTTTTCACCGGTCGCGGTCGAGCTGTCTCACGACGCTGTTGCGTCTCCCAGCCCGCTGGTAGCCCGGTCTCTCACACCGGCTGCGTTCCCGCTTGTAGCCCGGTCTCTCACACCGGCTGCATTCCCGCTTGTACCGCGGCTTCCGTGCCCTACGCTGCCCCAGTCTCAGCGCCTCTGGCCCCGACTTCTGTCCGGCTCCTTTCCCCGGCCGTGGTCGAGTTCACCGCCCTTATATCCTCCGTTTCTTTTTATTTTCTCCCCTACTCACAGTCAACATGGCCGACTTGCTTCTCGTCGCTGATCAGCTCACTCACCACCGTGATAGAAGGGACGATCACTGCCTGTTGCTGATGGAAGGCTTCGTGTCAGAATTCTTCCTTCTTCCTTGCTCTGCAGACTCGAGTCTTCTCTTAGCAGAATGACGAGGGCGGATGCCTCTTCTCGACGCTCGTTAACTGCTTCGGATGTATCTCTGCCGCAGGGTAAGATCGAACTCGTCGCCACTGTAAAGTCTGTGTGTTATATTGCGAAATACTACACAGACCACAAGAGTAAACTTTAACAGGACTTTACTATTCGAAGGTCAGGGCGGAACTGCCCAATAAATCATTACACAGCACTTATATACCGGTGTGGCCACCGCCGGTATTACAGTATACAGCAGCCAAGATAAAGTCATGCAACCCCTAAAATAGTTCTCTTAAAGGTAGAACGGTTACATACACTACACTCATCACCATTGCAGGGGGTACCATTATGTCTCACTGCAACTCACTAAGCCACTTCCAAAGGTGCACACAAATTTGTCCAAGATCGCAAAGTGTTGAAAATAAAGGTTGACACCACATTAACAGAAACTTTACATGAACGTTGCATAAAACACCCAAATGCCTACCCTTGTGTGTTGTTAGTTGATGATTACACTAGGATGAGGGTAAGTGTGAGGGGTGGCTAGTGAGATGGGGAAGTGATAATGTAGATAGAGAGGGATGTGTGGAGGTGCAAGGTAAGTTGGTGTGAGTAAGGATGTGCAAGAGTAGGGTAGGGAAGGCAGAGTGATGAGGATGTGATGAGTGGCACGGCAGGATGAGGTTGAGTGCAGCTTTGTACTAACATTTCGTGATCTACTGTGATCATTGAAAGGTTTGCACCACTGTGCCTGGTCCACCTGACGACATCCCTGCTTGTGTCCTCCTGTGCAATGTGCAACCAGGCTGCGTTGACCTCCTGGGGAGGACTCTTCCGCCCTTGGGAAGGGAACAGAACCTCCCTGCATGCTGTGACTCCCTCCATAAGCCTATGGAGGGAATCTTGGGAGGGCCTGGGTGCAGCCGTACATCTTTGTGCAGTGCTTGTCAGTGTTTGCAGCACCTCAATGCTGTAGAACACTGACAGCACAACTGTCAAAATCAATTTGCGCATGGTCCCTTTAAGGAAACCGGCAGATGAAGCGTCATCAAATTATGTCATCAGACCCGCTTCCTTCTATTGGCCGGCAAACACACTGGGTGGGCTTAACAAGCCCAATCATGGAAAATCATTTTGGTCAGCAGGTGGAGCCGGTAGGGAGGCCAGGACCTGCCAACGTCGTCACCTGCCACGGACCCGCTGAGGTTGGTAAAATGAAGCCTAAATGTGTGGGCTAACCAAAGTTCTACAACACGTTAACATAACTTTTCTGCTTTTCATAGAATCATAGAATGTTACAGCACAAAAGGAGGCCAATCGGCCCATTGTGCCTGTACCAGCTTTTAGAAAGAGCTATCTAATTATCATAGAATCATAGAATGGTTACAGCACGGAAGAAAGCCATTCGGCCTATCGTGCCCATGCCGACTCTCTGCAAGAGCACTGCAGCTAGTCCCACTCCCCCGCCCTTTCCCCGTAGCCCTGCAAATTTTTTTCTTTCAGGCGCTTATCAAACTCCCTTTTGAAAGCTGTGATTGAGTCTGCCTGCACAATCCTTTCAGGCAGTGCATTCCAGATCCTAACCACTCGCTGCGTAAAAAAGTTTTTCCTCATGTTGTCTTTGGTTCTTCTGCCAATCACCTTAAATCTGTCTCCTCTGATTCTTGACCCCTCTGCCAATGGGAACAGTTTCTCTCTATCTACTCTGTCCAGACCCCTCATGATTTTGAACACCTCTATCAAATCTCCTCTCAATCTTCTCTGCTCTAAGGAGAACAACCCCAGCTTCTCCAGCCTATCCACGTAACTGAAGTTCCTCATCCCTGGAATCATTCTCGGAAATCTATTCTGCACCCTCTCTAAGGTCTTCACATCCTTCCTAAAGTGCAGTGCCCAGAACTGGACACAATATTCCAGTTGAGGCCGAACCAGTTTTTTTTATAAAGGCTCATCATACTTTCCACGCTTTTGTATTCTATACCTCTATTCATGATGCCCAGGATCCCATATGCTTTTCTAACTGCTTTCTCAACCTGCCCTGCCACCTTCAAGCATTTGTGCACATATACCCCCAGGTCTCCCTGTTCTTGCACCCCCTTTAGGATTGTACCCTTTAGTTTATATTTCCTCTCATTCTTTCTACCAAATGTATCACTTTGCACTTTTCTGCGTTAAATTTGATCTGCCACATATTCGCCCATTCCACCAGCCTGTCTGTCCTCTTGAAGTCTATAACTATCCTCCTCACTGTTCACTATACTTCCAAGTTTTATGTCATCTTCAAATTTTGAAATTGTGCCCTGTACACCCACATCCAAGTCATTAATATATATCAAGAAAAGCAGTGGTCCTAGAACCGACCCCTGGAGAACACCACTGTGTACCTTCCTCCAGTCCGAAAAACAATCGTTCACCACTACTCTCTGTTTCCTGTCACTTAGCCAATTTCGAATCCATGCTGCCACTGTCCCTTTTATTTCATGGGCTTCAACTTTTCTGCTAATCCTATTATGTGGCAGTTTGTCAAACGCCTTTTGATAATCCATATACACCACATCAACCGCATTGCCCTCATCAACCCTTTCTGTTACCTCATCAAAAAACTTGATCAAGTTGGCTAAGCATGATTTGCCTTTAACAAATCCATGCTGGCTTTCCTTAATTAATTCACACTTGTCCAAGTGACTGTTAATTTTGTCCCTGATTATTGTTTCTAAAAGCTTCCCCACTACTGAGGTTAAACTGACTGGCCTGTAGTTGCTGTGTTTATCTTGACACCTTTTTTGAACAAGGGTGTAACATTTGCAATTCTCCAGTCCTCTGGCACCAACCCCGTTTCTAAGAAGGATTGGAAGATTATGTCCAGTACCTCCACAATTACTTCCCTCAGCGTCCTAGGATGCATCCCATCTGGTCCTGGTGACTTATCTACTTTACGTATAGCGAGCCTTCCTAGTACCTCCTCTTTATCAACTTTTATCCCATCCAGTAACTCCTCTACCTCCTCCTTAACTATGTCTATGCCAGCATCTTCT
The DNA here is from genome assembly GCF_052327205.1 of Somniosus microcephalus. Classification (NCBI taxonomy): domain Eukaryota; kingdom Metazoa; phylum Chordata; class Chondrichthyes; order Squaliformes; family Somniosidae; genus Somniosus; species Somniosus microcephalus. The sequence goes on along the minus strand of NC_140996.1, from coordinate 65,638,683 downwards.
TCCTTGATGTAGACAGATGCAAAGTACTCATTTAGCACCTCAGCCATACCCTCTGCCTCCATGCGTAGGTCTCTTTTTTGATCCCTGATCTGCCCCACCCCTCCTCTTACTACCCTTTTACTATTTATATGCCTATAGAGGACTTTTGGATTATCTTTTATTTTTGCTGCATTCTATTCTCATACCCTCTCTTTGCCCCTCTTATTTTCTTTTTCACTTCTCCTCTGAACTTTTTATGTTTAACCTGATTCTCAGATTTATTCTCGACCAGACATCTGTCATACATGCTCTTTTTCTGCTTCATCTTACTCTCTATCTCTTTCATCATCCAGGGAGCTCTGACTTTAGTTGCCCCACCTTTCCCCCTAGTGAGAATGTCCTCAACTGTACCCGAACTATTTCCCCTTTAAAGTTCCATTAGAGTTTTGCCTGCCAATCTTTGATTCCAATTTACCCAGGCCAGATCCGTTCTCATGCTACTGAAATTATCCTTCCGCCAATTATGTATTTTTACTCTAGATTGCTCCCTGTTCTTTTTTCATAGCTAATCTAAACCTTATGATACTATGATCATTGTTCCCTAAATGTTCACCTACTGACACTTGCTTCACTGGACACACCTCAGTCCCCAGAACCAGATCCAGCAATGCCTCCTTCTTCGTTGGGCCAGAAACATACTGATCAAGAAAGTTCTCCTGAACACACTTCAGAAATTGTTCCCCTTCTCTGCCCTTTACACAATTACTATACCAGTCTATATTAGGATAGTTGAAGTCCCCCATTATCACTACTCTATAGTTCTTGCATCTCTCTGCAAATTTGCTCCTCTATATCTTTCCCACTAGTTGGTGGCCTATAGAATACACCTAGTAGTGTAATGGCACCTCTATTATTTCTTAACTCCAAACAAATAGATTCTGTCCTTGACCCCTCCAGGACATCCTCTCTCTCCAGCTCTGTACCATTCTCCTTAACCAATACTGCCACCCACCTCCTATCTTTCCTTCCCTATCTTTCCTGAACACCTTATATCCAGGATTATTTGATACCCAATCCTACCTTTTTTGGGTCAGGTCTCCGTTATTGCCATGACATCATATTCCCATGTGGCTATTTGCGCCTGCAGCTCACCAACCTTGTTTACTATGCTTCGTGCATAAACATACATACACTGTAAACCTATCTTAGACCATCCTGTGTTCTCTCTTAGTCTGACCCCACCTAATACCGTACTATTTCTTACTATAGTGCTATCTGTCCCTCCCCATCCTTGTGCACCTTGTTTCTCCTTCTAATGTTACATCCTGGTGCTCATCCCCCTGCCAAGTTAGTTTAAACCCTCCCCAACAGCACTAGCAAACCTCCCCGCGAGGACATTGATCCCGGCTCTGTTGAGGTGCAACCCATCCAGCTTGTACAGGTCCCACCTCCCCCAGAAATGCCTCAGGAATCTAAAGCCCTCCCTCCTGCACCATCTCTCCAGCCACGCATTCATCTGCTCTATCCTCCTATTTCTATACTCACCAGCTCGTGGCACCGGGAGTAATCCGGAGATTACTACCTTTGAGGTCCTGCTTTTTAATCTCTTTCCTAGGTCCCTAAAATCTGCCTGCAGGACCTGATCCCTCTTTCTACCTATGTCGTTGACTTCTGGCTGTTCACCCTCCCCCCTCAGAATGTTCTGCAGCTGTTGAGTGACATCCTTGACCCTGGCACCAGGGAGGCAACATACAATCCTGGAATCACGTCTGTGGCTGCAGAGACGCCTATCTGTTCCCCTAACTACTGAATCTCCTATCTCTATTGCTTTCCCGATCTTCCTCCTCCCCCCCCTGTACAGCTGAGCCACCCGTGCTGCCATGGACATGGTTCTGGCTGTACTTCCCAGAGGGACCATCGCCCTCACCATGGTTAGAGAGCGAGATGCACTCAGGGGACTCATGCACTACCTGCCTGGTCCTCCTTGTCTGTCTGACGGTCACCCATTCCCTCTCTGCATGCATACCCTTACTCTGCAGGGTGACCACCTCCTGAAACGTGCTATCCACGTAGCTTTCAGCCTCATGGATGCACCATAGTGATGCTAGCTGCTACTCAAGCTCTGAAATCTGGAGCTTGAACTCCTCCAACTGATGACACTTCCTGCACATGTGCTTGTCCAGGACACGGGAAGCATCCTGGAGTCCCCACATGGCACAAGATGTGCATTCCACAGGACCGAGGTGCCCTGCCATGCCTCTACTTAATAGACTATTAAGTAACTTAACAGAAATAAACTTAAAACTTAAAAAAATTATCACCAACTACTCACCAATCAGCTCCTTTCCTTGCGCTGACATCAATTACCTTGCTGCCTGACACTCGCACTCCCTCTGGGTTCTCGGGCCTACCTTTATCTGCGGCTGCTCCTCTCGCTCTCTCGCAGGTCTGCTCTCATGTCTATTAACTTAGAGACCTTGGGTTCTGTGGCTCCACTCCTCCTTTTCAGTCAGACGTTTCACCCACCTTACTCCTCTCCACTGATTCCTGCACTCACAAAATTCCTCCACTCTGCTTGTGATTCACTCTGTTTGCAATTCTCCCAGCTCTGTCTCCAAGCTCTGTGCTCCAGCTCAGATGCAATTAAGAGGAAACTAGATAATCACATAAGGAAGAAAGGAAAAGAAGTTTATGCTGATAGTGTTAGATGAAGAGGGGTGGCAGGAGTCTCGTGTGGAGCGTAAACACTGGCATAGACCAGTTGAGCCGAATGGCCTGTACATTCTATGTAATTCTATGTAGTTAGCATAACCCTCTAAGCTGAATAACCCAACATGATATAATAGAGATGACTTTGGCTGTGCCTGATAAATGAGAATAAAGTGGAGGTAACCAATGGAAAATATGGGTGGAGATCGGTTACGCTGGGTCTCCACCCATTTACTTCCCACTTAATCTTCCAGTTGGGTTTTCCAGTACTGAAACCACCGGTCAGTTCTTCAGTTGTAAAATTTAAATTAAGCTTGCTGACATTATTTAGATGTCCACGCAATTTCCTGGCATCTTCGCTGGAATAGCACTGAATCATACACCCATATGTACAAGCAGAGGCAAAGCTATCTGGATTTACCAGGAGAGCTCTGACTGTCGATACTCTGAATCACCAGAATCCTTGCTACCACAAGGAGTGGTTGAAGCGACCAGCATAGATGCATTTAAGAGGAAGCTAGATAATCAGATGAGGGAGAAATAAAAGAAGGTTATGCTGATAGGGTTGGATGAAAACGGACAGTGATAGAGCTGTGTTTTCTGCTGCAAAGAAACCTGCAGCTAAATTATACTATCAATGTGGTGCTGCTTGTGGCAGTAATAGTCAACTGTGCCCCCAAATGCTTTGCCTCCACATCCACTACACCAGCCATTAAACTGGGGATTTGAGTTTTGCATAGAACCATAAAACCATACACATTGATAGCACAGAAGGAGGCCATTCGACCCATCATGCCTGTGCTGGATCTTTGCTAGAGGAATCCAAAACTAATACCTCTGTCCTGCACTCACATTATATACACCTATATCTTCCTCTGCTTCAAATATTTATCTAATTTTCCCTTAAAGGATGCAGTTGTCTCTGCCTCAACAAACCCTTGTTGCAAAGCATTCCATGTTCCATCTTTTGGCCAAAGACTCAGTTTCGCACATCTATATTTATTGTACCTGTCACTAGGTTACCCCACTGTTCAAAAACGGTGGTAGAGAGAAAACGGGGAATTACATCGGTAGTGGGGAAAAGGCTAGAGTCCATTGTAAAGGATGTAATAGCAGAGCACTTGGAAAAAAGTGACCTGATCGGACAAAGTCAACATGGCTTTACAAAAGGTAAATCGTGCTTGACTAATCTACTGGAATTTTTTGAGGATGTAACTGGTAAAATAGATAAGGGAGAACCAGTGGATGTGGTGTATTTGGATTTTCAAAAGGCTTTCGATAAGGTCCCGCATAAGAGATTAGCGTGTAAAATAAAGGCACATGGGATTGGGGGCAAGGTATTGACTTGGATAGAGAACTGGTTGGCAGACAGAAAGCAAAGAGTTGGAATAAACGGGTCTTTTTCCGAGTGGCAGGCAGTGACTAGTGGGGTACCGCAGGGATCGGTCCTTGGACCCCAGCTATTCACAATATATATTAATGATCTGGACGAGGGAACTAGATCTCCAAGTTTGCAGATGACACAAAGCTGGGTGGGCATGTGTGCTGTGAGGAGGATGCTGAGAAACTCCAGTACAATTTGGACAGGCTGGGTGATTGGGCAGAAGCATGGCAGATGCAATATAACATGGATAAATGCGAGGTTATCCACTTTGGTGTCAAAAACAGGAAGGCAGATTATTATCTAAATGGCAATAGATTGGGAGAAGGGGAAGTGCAACGAGACCTGGGCGTCCTTGTGCACCAGTCACTGAAAGTAAGCATGCAGGTGCAGCAGGCGGTTAAAAAGGCAAATGGTATGTTGGCCTTCGTACCGAGAGGGTTTGAGTACAGGAACAAAGATGTCTTGCTGCAGTTGTACAGGGTCTTGGTGAGGCCACATCTTGAGTATTGTGTGCAGTTTTGGTCGCCTTATGGAAGGATTTTCTTGCCATGGAAGGAGTGCAGCGAAGATTCACCAGGCTGATACCTGGGATGGCAGGAATGCCATATGAGGAGAGATTGGATCAATTGAGCTTATACTCGCTGGAGTTTAGAAGAATGAGAGGGGATCTCATTGAAACTTATAAAATTCTAACAGGACTAGACAGACTAGACGCTGGAAGGATGTTCCCGATGGTCGGGGAGTCCAAAACCAGGGCTCACAGTCTAAGGGTAAGGGGTAAGCCATTTAGGACAGAGATGAGGAGGAATTTCTTCACCCAGAGAGTGGTGAACCTATGGAATTCTCTGCCAAAGAAGGCAGTGGAGGCCAATTCATTAAATATATTCAAGAAGGAGTTGGATATATTTCTTAAGGCTAAAGGGATCAAGGGATATGGAGAGAAGGCAGGAACAGGGTACTGAATTTGGATGATCAGCCATGATCTCATTGAATGGGCAGCACGGTGGCATAGTGGTTAGCACTGTTGCCTCACAGCGCCAGGGACCCGGGTTCGAATCTGGCCTCGGGTGACTGTCTGTGTGGAGTTTGCACATTCTCCCTGTGTTTGCGTGGGTTTCCTCCGGGTGCTCCGGTTTCCTCCCACAGTCCAAAGATGTGCGGGTTAGGTTGATTGGCTATGATAAATTGACCCTTAGTGTTAGGGGGATTAAATATGTGGGGTTACGGGGATAGGGTGGGATATGTGTTGGTGTAGGGGTTACGGGGATCGGGTGGGATATGTGTCGGTGCAGGCTCGATGAGCCGAAATGGCCTCTATCTGCACTGTGGGGTTTCTGTGAACTGTGAATGGCGGAGCAGGCTCGAGGGGCCGAATGGCCTACACCTGCTCCTATCTTCTATGTTTCTATGTGTTGCTAGCCATTTTTGTTACCCAAACAAAAGGCTAAATTATACAAGAGTAAAGGCTGCAATATTTTTGTCCCTGTAGTTGGCCACTTACCATCAAGTGGTTTCATGTCTTCAATTTATCCATTATCCCTTAAGGGCTCTTAATTGGGATTACCTGCTCCTCCTCATGTGAGTGCCCAATACCAGGCCTAATATGAGCTAGGAGCTTGCCCACATTATGTAAATGAAGAAGACCTGCACAACCAGATTGGGTCAGCATACTAATGGTAGAGTGGGTGGTCATAATGCACTGTCCAACTAATGCTTGATTGGAGGCCTAATTACAAAATCTACCTTAATGTTATTACTGAAAATAAAGACAAAACAATTGTGTTGCAAGCCTTGCAACATAACAGTACTGTAAGAGTAACATTCAATGTTATATAATTAACATGATAAATTTGTGCCCTTCACATTTTAGTTTCTGAAATAAGAATTTTTTTCAATGTAATCTTTCCTCTCACTTCTTCTCCTCCTCCTCTTGTTTGTTTGCTAAAGTTGCCAATGGCCTTCTGGTACCTTACCCAAACTGCTGCTCTTCTGCCTGACTCAAAAGTGCCTGTAAGTGGGCTATGTGACTCTGGGGATGTCACAGCCAAGCCTATTTCTGATTTTGTTATAATTTGGGTTTGATGCCAACACTTTTAATTTGTTTTCATAGGGAAGGCTGAGTTCCAGCTAGCTGAAACCTGCACTTTTATGAGTGTTAAGAATTGGATAGTGGACAGCACTCATTGCCCTTTCATCCCAGTATAATGAACTAGAGACCATCTCTACTGTTTACTTCAAATGGAGGTAAATAGCACATTGTCAAACAGTGATGTCCAGGCTAAAACTAACAGTCAGATTTATTTACACAAGCAGAAATGCACAGCAAATTACTGATGACTCAAACACTTAGCAAACAGTAAGATTGAATCATTATCTTCTTTAGAATGTGATATTCACATGATACAATGATAATGGAGTTATTGACTAATCATAGCAATCAAGCTCTATCAATTAATCTACAACAGACCCAGACTCGCTGGCCGCAATTTCGCCTACCTCGGCAGTTCTGGTGCATAAACATAGAAACATAGAAGATAGGAGCAGGAGTAGGCCATTCGGCCCTTCGAGCCTGCTCCGCCATTCAATGTGATCATGGCTGATCATCCAAATTCAGTACCCTGTCCCTGCCTTTTCCCCATATCCCTTGATCCCTTTAGCCTCAAGAAATATATCCAACTCTTTCTTGAATATATTTAATGAACTAGCCTCCACCGCCCTCTGTGGCAGAGAATTCCACAGGTTCACCACTCTCTGGGTGAAGAAATTCCTCCTCATTTCAGTCCTAAATGGCTTACCCCTTATCCTTAGACTATGATCCCTGGTTCTGGACTCCCCGGCCATCAGAAACATCCTTCCTGCATCTAGTCTGTCCAGACCTGACAGAATTTTATAGGTTTCGATGAGATCCCCTCTTAATCTTCTAGACTCCAGTGAGTATAAGCCCAATCGACACAATCTCTCCTCATACGTCATTCCTGCCATCCCAGGTATCAGCCTGGTGAATCTTCGCTGCACTCCCTCCATGGCAAGAACGTCCTTCCTCAGGTAAGGTGACCAAAACTGCACACAATACTCAAGGTGCGGTCTCACCAAGGCCCTGTACAGCTGTAGCAAGACATCCTTGTTCCTGTACTCGAACCCTCTTGCTACGAAGGCCAACATACCATTTGCCTTCTTAACCGCCTGCTGCACCTGCATGCTTACCTTCAGCGACTGGTGCACAAGGACACCCAGGTCTCTTTGCACTTCCCCTTCTCCCAATCTATTGCCATTCAAATAATAATCTGCCTTCCTGTTTTTGCCACCAAAGTGGATAACCTCACATTTATCCACATTATAGTGCATTTGCCATGTTTCTGCCCAATCACCCAACCTGTCCAAATCGTACTGGAGTTTCCCAACATCCTCCTCGCAGCTTACCCTCCCGCCCAGCTTTGTGTCATCTGCAAATTTGGAGATATTACATCCAATTCCCTCGTCCAGATCATTAATATATATTGTGAACAGCTGGGGTCCTAGGACCGATCCTTGCGGTACCCCACTAGTCACTGCCTGCCACTCGGAAAACGACCCGTTTATTCCAACTCTTTGCTTTCTGTCCACCAACCAGTTCTCTATCCAAGTCAATACCTTGCCCCCAATCCCATTTGCCTTAATTTTGCACGCTAATCTCTTGTGTGGGACCTTATCGAAAGCCTTCTGAAAGTCCAAATACACCACATCCACTGGTTCTCCCTTATCTATTTTACCAGTTACATCCTCAAAAAATTCCAGTAGATTAGTCAAGCATGATTTACCTTTTGTAAATCCATGTTGACTTTGTCCGATCCTGTCACTGCTTTCCAAGTGCTCTGCTATTACATCTTTTATAATAGACTCTAGCATTTTCCCCACTACCGATGTCAGGCTTACCGGTCTATAATTCCCCGCTTTTTCTCTTCCACCTTTTTGGAATAGTGGGGTAACATTAGCTACCCTCCAATCCATGGGTACTGTTCCAGAGTCTATCGAGTTCTGGAAGATGACCAGTAATGCATCTACTATCTCTAGGGCCACTTCCTTAAGTACCCTGGGATATAGACCATCGGGCCCTGGGGATTTATCGGCCTTCAGTCCCATCAATTTTCCTAACACCATTTTCCTACAAATACTGATTTATTTCAGTTCCTCTCGTTCATCAGACCCTATGTTCCCCGACATCTCTGGGAGGTTATTTGTGTCCTCCTTTGTGAAGACAGAACCAAAGCATGCATTTAGTTGGACTGCCATTTCCTTGTTTCCCATTATAAATTCCCCTGATTCTGACTGTAAGGGACCTACGCTTGACTTCACTAATCTTTTTCTCTTCACATATCTATAAAAGCTATTACAGTCAGTTTTTATGTTCCCTGCAAGCTTACTCTCATATTCTATTTTCCCTTTCTTAATTAATCCCTTTGTCCTCCTTTGTTGACTCCTAAACTGCTCCCAATCCTCAGGCTGATTGCTTTTTCTAGCCAATTTATATGTCCTCTCCTTGGATCTTATGCTATCCCTAATTTCCCTTGTTAGCCACGGTTGAGTCACCTTTTTAATTTTATTTTTATGCCAAACTGGGATGAACAAATTCTGTAGCTCATCCATTCGGTCTTTGAATGTTTGCCATTGCCTATCCACCGTCAACCCTTTGAGCGCCATTCCCCACTCAATCCGACCCAACTTGCTCCTCAGACCATCGTAGTTTCCTTTATTTAAATTGAGGACCCTTGTCTCCGAGTCAACTACTTCATTCTCCATCTTAATGAAGAATTCGATCATATTATGATCGCTCCGACCCAAGGGGCCTCGTACAACAAGATTGCTAATTAATCCTTTCTCGTTACATAATACCCAGTCTAAGATGGCCTGATCTCTGGTTGGTTCCTCGACATATTGGTCCAGGAAACCATCCTGTAAACACTCCAGGAATTCCTCCTCCACAGTATTGTTACTAATTTGGTTGGCCAATCTATATGTAGATTAAAGTCACCCATGATGACTGCTGTGCCCTTATTGCACGCTTCTTTAATTTCCCTTTTAATGCCATCCCCAACCTCCACCTTACTGTTTGGAGGTCTATATACCACTCCCACTAATGTTTTTTTCCCCTTAGTATTTCTCAATTCTACCCATACAGATTCCACATCATCAGAGCTAATATCCTTCATTACAATTGTATTAATCCCTTCTTTAACCAGTAATGCTGCCCCACCTCCCTTTCCTTTTTGCCTATCTTTCCTGAATATCGAATACCCCTGGATGTTGAGTTCCTAGTGTTGGCCATCCTTGAGCCACGTTTCTGTAATCCCAACCAAATCATGTTCGTTTACCTCTATTTGCACAGCCAATTCATCCGCCTTATTACAAATGCTCCTCGCATTAAGACACAAAGCCTTCAGGCATGTTTTTTTAACGCTCTTAGACCTATTCAAATTGTTATTTACTGTGGCCATGTTTGATTTAAACCGTTGATTTCTCTGACTGCCACTTTTGTTTTTCTCCTTCCTATCTTTTGCTTTTACCCTTGTTTTCCTTTCCTCTGTCTCCCTGCTCAGGTTCCCAACCCCCTGCCATTTTAGTTTAACCCCCCCGAACAGTGCTAGCAAACCTCCCCGCAAGGATATTTGTCCCGCTCTGGTTCAGGTGCAACCCGTCCGACTTGTACAAGTCCCACCTTTCCCAGAAGCAGGCCCAGTGATCCAGGAAACTAAAGCCCTCCCTCCTGCACCAACTCTTTAGTCACGCATTCATCTGCTCTATCCTCCTATTCCTATACTCACTAGCATGTGGCACCAGGAGTAATCCAGAGATTACAACCTTTGAGGTCCTGCTCTTTAATCTGCTACCTAGCTCCCTAAATTCTTGTTGCAGGACCTCATCCCTCTTCCTACCTATGTCGTTGGTCCCAATGTGAACCACGACCTCTGCCTGTTCACCCTCCCCCTTCAGAATGCCCTGCAGCCGTTCAGTGACATCCTTGACCCTGGCACCAGGGAGGCAACAAACCATCCTGGAGTCACGTCTACGGCCACAGAACCATCTATCTGTTCCCCTTACGATAGAATCCCCTACCACTATTGCTCTCCCACTCTTTTTCCTCCCTTCCTGAGCAGCAGCAACACCCCCGGTGCCAGGAAGTTGGCTGCTGCTGCCTTCCTCTGGTGAGTCATCCCCCTCAACAGTATCCAAATTGGTATACCTGTTTGAAAGGGGGATGGCCACAGGGGTCTCCTGCATTACCTGCCTGCTTCTACTGCTCCGCCTGGTGGTCACCCATTTCCCTTCTGCCTGTGCAGCCCTACCCTGCGGCGCGACCAACTCATCATACGTGTAATCCACGACCCTCTCAGCATCGTGAATGCTCCACAACCCATCCATCCGCAGCTCCAGCGCCTCAATACGGCCCGTTAGTAACTGCAGCTGGATGCATTTCTGGCACACGTGGTCATCAGGGACACTGGCGGCGTCCCTGAATTCCCACATAGAGCAAGAGGAGCATAACACAGGGCTGGGCTCTCCTGGCATGATTTACCTCTTTAATTAATTTAAATTAATTCAATACCACCAGTTAAAGATATACTCTAGGATGCTTATTTACCAACTGTCCCCACTACACCACAGAGACCCAAGAAAATATATACCGCAGAATTTAAGCTTGTAATAAAAGAAATACTCACCAACCAATCACTTACCTGCTTCCTGGTGATGTCACACTTGGATTACTTTTTACCTCTCTCCTCTGCTGTTGAATTGGCCTCGCCTCGCTGAATCCGCCGGTTTTAAACTACCGCCGGTCGCGCTGCTACTCTCTCCCAGGTCCAAGCTCTCTGGTCGGGCCTCGCTGAATCAGCCGCCGGTTTTAAACTGCCACCGGTTGCGCTGCTGCTCTCTCCCAGGTCCAAGCTCTCTGGTCGGGCCTCGCTGAATCCGCCGGTTTTATCTCCCGCCGGTCACGCTGCTGCTCTCTCCCAGGTCCAAGCTCTCTGGTCGGGCCTCGCTGAATCCGCCGGTTTTATCTCCCGCCGGTCGCGCTGCTGCTCTCTCCCAGGTCCAAGCTCTCTGGTCGGGCCTCGCTGAATCCGTCGGTTTTATCTCCCGCCGGTCGCGCTGCTGCTCTCTCCCAGGTCCAAGCTCTCTGGTCGGGCCTCGCTGAATCCGCCGGTTTTATCTCCCACCGGTCACGCTGCTGCTCTCTCCCAGGTCCAAGCTCTCTGGTCGGGCCTCGCTGAATCCGCCGGTTTTATCTCCCGCCGGTCGCGCTGCTGCTCTCTCCCAGGTCCAAGCTCTCTGGTCGGGCCTCGCTGAATCCGCCGGGTTTAAACTGCCGCCGGTCGCGCTGCTGTTCTCTCCCAGGTCCAAGCTCTCTGGTCGGGCCTCGCTGAATCAGCCGCCGGTTTTAAACTGCCACCGGTCGCGCTGCTGCTCTCTCCCAGGTCCAAGCTCTCTGGTCGGGCCTCGCTGAATCCGCCGGTTTTATCTCCCGCCGGTCGCGCTGCTGCTCTCTCCCAGGTCCAAGCTCTCTGGTTGGGCCTCGCTGAATCCGCCGGTTTTATCTCCCGCCGGTCACGCTGCTGCTCTCTCCCAGGTCCAAGCTCTCTGGTCGGGCCTCGCTGAATCCGCCAGTTTTATCTCCCGCCGGTCACGCTGCTGCTCTCTCCCAGGTCCAAGCTCTCTGGTCGGGCCTCGCTGAATCCGCCGGTTTTATCTCCCGCCGGTCACGCTGCTGCTCTCTCCCAGGTCCAAGCTCTCTGGTCGGGCCTCGCTGAATCCGCCGGTTTTATCTCCTGCCGGTCGCGCTGCTGCTCTCTCCCAGGTCCAAGCTCTCTGGTTGGGCCTCGCTGAATCCGCCGGTTTTATCTCCCACCGGTTGCGCTGCTGCTCTCTCCCAGGTCCAAGCTCTCTGGTCGGGCCTCGCTGAATCCGCCGGTTTTATCTCCCGCCGGTCGCGCTGCTGCTCTCTCCCAGGTCCAAGCTCTCTTGTGAGTGTGGCCCCGCTGCTGGCTCCAGCCCGCTCTGTGAAATTATTTTACACTGAATGGGCTGGTTAAGCCTGCACAGTGCATTTGCCGGCCAATTGAAGGAAGCGGGCCTGATAATGTCACTTGATGATGCGTCATCAGCCGATTTCCCTAAAGGGACCATGCGCAAATATATTTTAAAGACTTGAGCTGTCAGTGTTCTACAGCATTGAGGTGCTGCAAACACCGACAACCACTGCACAAAGGTGCATGGCTGCACCCAGGCTCCCCCACGACTCCCTCCATATGCTTATGGAGGGAGTCACAGCAGGCTCTTCCCTTCCCACGGGTGGATGAGTCTTCCCCTGGAGACCAACGCAGCCTGGTTGTACATTGCACAGGAGGACACAAGCAGGGATGTCATCAGGAGGACCAGGCTGCAGTGGCGCAAACCTTTCAATGATCTCAGTAGACCACGAAACGGTACTGCAAATCCACACCCAACCTTACCCTGCTGTGCCACTCAAGTATGACGGTAGACAAGCAATGGCTAGCATTCAAAGATTTAACACATAATTTGCAACAAATATACATTCCTTTGAGGCACAAAAACCCCACAGGAAAAGTGTTCCAACTGTGGCTAACAAGAGGAGTTAAAGATAGTATTAGATCAAATTAAGAGGCTTATAATGCCTCCAACAAACGTAGTAAGCCTGAGGATTGTGAGGATTTTAGAATTCAGCAAAGATGGACTAAGAAATTGATAAAGAAAAGGAAAATAGAATGAGAGTGAACTAGCGAGGGACATAAAACAGGCTGTAAAAGCTACTATAGGTATGTAAAAAGGAAAAGATTAGTGAAAGCGAATGTGGGTCCCTTAGAGGCTGAGACAGGAGAAATTATAATGGGGAATAAGGAAATGACAGAGAAATTAAACAAATACTTTGGCCTAGAAATTCAGTTGGCTGCGCCAGCCATTAGCACCTTAGGAGGAGTAGATCTCGAGCGCTAGGCGCTTAGCGCCCCGGCGCAGCATGATCTGCGCCTCGCCCCAACTTCAGTAGACATTTAGCGCCGGCGCAAAGTCTTTGCGCGCGCTCAGCTGCGCGCGCAGATCATGACGTCATTTCCTCGTGCAACGCCCTTTGTGCGCCCCAAACCAGAACTTCAGTCGCGCCGCCCCATTGTGCGCCTGGCGGCCCCAACGACTGTGGAGTGGAACGGTGCACAGCCGAAGCGGGCCGCGGGGAGCGCAAATTAAAGGGCACTTACCCTGCACTATAAAGGGCAGCCATTTTGCAGCAATCACTCTTGTGCAACGGATTTTTGGAGAGAGACCAAGGAAGGGAGCTTACTGCTTTGGCCCAACACTAGGACAGGTATTTTTGGCTTCAGGTCACAGCTTTGCAATTCGCCTTCACTGATATCTCACTGTTTGCCAGCATATTATGGGGGCTGCATGGGGTGCCAACGCTGAGTTTCAGCAGTATGTCGGAAGGGCTCGCAGACGCTGTGTGAGAGGGGCAGCCCTGGCTAGACGCAGAGGGGGCAACAGGCGTCGGCAACGTGGGCCTTACCCACTCAGGCAATACTGCCAGCAGGTCTCCTATCTCACCATGACTGGCGCGCAATGTGTTAGGAGGCTGCGATTCAGAAGGGAGGTGGTTGCAGAGATCTGCCAGCTGCTTCACAGAGATCTGCGTCCACAGCTGAGGTGCAGGACGTCTCTGTCGGTGGAAGTGAAGGTGGCGATGGCTCTGAACTTCTATGCCACCGGCTCCTTCCAATCAGCTGCTGGGGACATTGCTAACATATCCCAGTTCGCCGTGCATTGCTGCATCCACCAGGTCACCAATGCCCTTTTCAGAAGGAGACGCCAATTCATCTCCTTCCCCATGACACTGGAGAGGCAGCAGCAGCGTGCAGTGGGATTTGCAAGAATCGCGGACTTCCCCATGGTGCAGGGCGCAATTGACTGCACGCAAGTGGCTTTGCGGGCACCTCTGGACCATCCCGAGGATTACTGCAACCGGAAGGGCTACCATTCCCTCAACGTACAGCTGGTGTGTGACCACAGGCAGTGCATCCTAGCTGTCAATGCCCGCTTTCCAGGCAGCAGCCACGATGCCTTTATCCTGCGACAGACTACTGTGGCTGACATGTTCCAGGCACAGCCTCACCCAAGTGGATGGCTTATCGGGGACAAAGGCTATCCTTTGTGTACCTGGCTCATGACTCCGCTCCGCGCGCCCATGACCCCTGCTGAAGAGGCATACAATGAGAGCCATCAAGCGACGAGGAACATCATCGAACAAACAATTGGCGTCCTCAAGCAACGGTTCCGCTGCCTGGATCGTTCCGGTGGATCTCTGCAGTATTCGCCGGAGCGAGTCTCCCATTTCATGGTCGTCTGCTGCTTGCTGCACAACCTGGCTATCCGCAGGACTCAGGCACTGCCACCTCACGCTGGAGCACCACCTCAGGAGGAGGAGCAGGAGGAGCATGAGGAGGAGGAGGAGGAGGAGGAGGAGTACCAGGCCAGGAGGGAGGCACAAGGTCCAAGGGCCACCCGTCGGCGGCTTATTGAACGTCACTTCTAGGCCCCCTGTCAGGGAATGGCTTGTGCCAATGAAAGAACATGAATGCAGCCGCTCCGCAAGCCCTCAGCCGCTTAAGCCAACAAACACTTCAAAGATCAAACATGGACAATCTGAATAAATAAAATGCTTTATTGAACAAACTCAGGGCCCTTCCCACATGAAACCCAAACACAGACAACACCCCCAAAAAACAATCACACACATGACTCACTCCCACAACCTGGGGAGGAATAACAAAACATTTAAACAAAAATGGCCTTCATCCTCGGCCTTAACAAAACAACCATCCCCAGAAACAAAACAACCATCCCCAGAAACAAAACAACCATCCCCATATAAAAAAACATTTGTCCACACCCTCTACTTTGTGGCCCGCGAGGGCGATTCCTTGTCCAGCCTTTTGCGGCCCCTGGCCGCCCTGCTGCTCCTCCTCAAACCGTGCCCAGTGGCTGCTGCAAGGCTGGGGGAAGGCTCCTGAGGGGCACATGTCGTCACGGCAGATGCCCTTGGGGGTCGGCCTAGACGAGGTCTGGGCCTCGAGGGGCCGGCTGGTGAATGCTGCAGCTGTGGCTGGGCAGCATCCGTCGGACCAGCATCTCCTGACAGCTCCACTGAGGGAGTGACAGTGGCGGCTGGAGGAATGGGGGCAAGCTGGCGGATGGCAGGCGGCCACTGGTCAAGTGACACACTGGCACTCGGCCAGGCCCGCACTGCAGCATGCGCTGCAATGTGCCGAACGACAGACCGCTGTGCTGCTACAGCGTGGCGGGTGTCATGGTGATGCCTGGCTGACGCAGCGAGTGTGGCAGCAGTGAGTGCCCGTGCTGCCCTGGTCTGTGGCCGCATCAGAGCACCCAGTGACTGCACGGCACCACTGATCACCTGCCCGCTCGCTGCGTGAGCTGCCCCGAATTCCGCCCAACTCGCTGCCTGTGCTGCCCCGAATTCAGCCCGACTCGCTGCCTGTGCTGCCCCGAATTCGGCCCGACTCGCGTCCTGTGCTGCCCCGAATTGCTCAAAACTCCTGGCCTGTGAGGCCCCGAAATCAGCCACACTATGAGCCAGGGACTCGATGGCCTCAGGCATCCGTGCCACAACCCCCATGAGCTCGGTGTGCCGGCGCTCCGAGTCCATGGACATTTGATCGAGGAGGCGCACCTCCTCGGAGTTGATCGTCGCCGGACTGGAGGCCGGTCTCTCCCTCTGGGGAGAAGGCCGCCGAGCTGCCCAACCCTTCCCGCGTTGCTGGATGCCACTGGGCCCAGCAACTGCACTCCCCTCTGACCCTTCCCCCCTCTGGGAAGAAGGCCGCTGAGCAACCGCACATCCTCCTGCGTTGCTGCACGCCACTGGTCCCACGAGTGACACTCCCCTCCGACACTTCCCCCAGGCTCTCCTCCAGGGAAGACGTGTCCCCTGCATTGGCATCCCCTGGCGCGGGTGAGGGTTCCCCTGATGGGCCGCCTTCCTCTTCCTCCTCCTCCTCCTCTTCTGAGGGGCTGTCACTGGCAGCTTCAGGGACCTCCTCCTCACCATCTGAAAGCAGGAAGGGACAAGAGTAGCTTTAGATTGAGGAGAGGGCATCAGCGAGGGAGGCATGAGTGGTGGCATTCAGCGCATTGGTCGGACAGTGGCAAAGGATGTAGATCTGATGCGCAAGTGGGACGAGAGAGGTCCAAAAGGTGATGTCCTTACCATTGGTGCCCAGAACAGGGTCGGCATCTCCACTGGCAACGGGCCCAATCACCCGGGCTCCCATGAGGCGACCCACGCGCTCTTCCAGGGCAGTGAGCTGCTGGATCTGGGGACCGCCTCCCCCGGTCTCAGTCCGGCTCTTCTGATTGTGGGCCAGCTTGGCCTGCAAGAGAAAGGACGGCCTCTAAGTACAGTGTGTAGCCCTGATCTGGTGTGCACTGCCTCCCATGGTCGAATAGCTTGGCCAGTGTGTAGCCCTGATCTGGTGTGCACTGCCTCCCATGGTTGAATAGCTTGGCCAGTGTGTAGCCCTGATCTGGTGTGCACTGCCTCCCATGGTCGAATAGCTTGGCCAGTGTGTAGCCCTGATCTGGTGTGCACTGCCTCCCATGGTCGATTAGCTTGGCCAGTGTGTAGCCCTGATCTGGTGTGCACTGCCTCCCATGGTCGATTAGCTTGGCCAGTGTGTAGCCCTGATCTGGTGTGCACTGCCTCCCATGGTCGAATAGCTTGGCCAGTGTGGAAAGTGCAGAATGTGCAATTGATGTTCATGCCAGTCCCATAGCTGCTGGATGAGGGCTGGCCATTAGGGCTTTCAGGTCCCTTTGCCCATAATGTGAGGTGCACATGCAAGGATGAGGAGGACACTGGAAAGGGTACTCACCCTGACAATCCTGGTGAGGTCATTGAATTTTTTTCTGCATTGGACAGAGTTCCTGGGGGCCTCGCTGTTGGCTGTGACCCTGATGGCGACCTCCCTCCAGGCTTTCCTGTAGACGCAGGTCGCAGGCTTCTTCCCACTGTCCGGGAACAGGAGTTTGCGTCTCGTCTCCAAAGCCCCAACCAGCACCTTCAAATCATGGCCAGAGAAGCGCTGCGCACGTTCACGGGCCTTCTGCATCTTTCCCGGCGCTATTTCTGTCCAGCAGCAGTGTTTAGGCCTAGCTGGAGGGCTGCAGTGTCCAGGGCATGGCAGCAGAGCAACTCGACCCTTCCCCCTTTAAGAGCTGGCCGGCGCCAGGGTGTCTGCTGTCAATCAAGAAATGACCGCACCTGCGCTGCGCCCGGCCTCGGCGGTATTGCTCAGCACCGCCGGCTTAGCGCCTAAAGATAGTCGTGCATCGCCAGTTTTAGCGCTCCAGCAAACTCTTAGGGCGAAGCTACTGAAGTGGCCTCGACTTTGCGCTGGGCGCAAACTTTAGCGGCCGCCCGACTTTACCGCACCAAAAGTGGCTATACTGAATTTCTAGGCCTTTGTGTCTGTCTTCATGGAGGACCCAAGCAGGGATGTCGTTAGGAGGACCTGGCTGCAGTGGTGCAAACCTTTCAATGATCTCAGCAGGTCACGAAACGTTAAGGCAGAGCCACA
Organism: Somniosus microcephalus; assembly: GCF_052327205.1. Taxonomy (NCBI): domain Eukaryota; kingdom Metazoa; phylum Chordata; class Chondrichthyes; order Squaliformes; family Somniosidae; genus Somniosus; species Somniosus microcephalus. Next base: position 65,620,971 of record NC_140996.1, on the reverse strand, counting down.
CTCAACCTCGTTATGCTGTGCCACTCATCACATCCCCATCACTCTGCCTTCCCTACCCTACTTCTGCACATCCTTACTCACACCAATTTACCTTGCACCTGCACCCATCCCTCTCTATCTATATTATCACTTCCCCATCTCACTAGCCACCCCTCACACTCACCCTCACCCTAGTCCAATCATACCAAGTAACAACAAATAAGGGTAGGCATTTGGGTGTTGTATCCAATGTTCATGTGAAGCTTCTGTTAATGTGCTGTCAAACATTGAAATCTTTATTTTCATCACTTTGCGTTCTTGGACAGATTTGTGTGCACCTCTGGAAGTGGCTTAGTGAGTTGCAGTGAATGGTGAAACATAACAGTACCCCCCGCAATGGCGATGAGTGTGAAAGGAATGGCTTGGGCATTGTAGGGATGCTTTATGGTGTTGGTGTGGGGTGGTGCCAACCTGGCGCATCATGTGTCAGCCAGGGTGTGCAGCATCAAGTGAAGTAAATCTGGCCATGGTGAGGCCATCACTGGCGTCCCAGACAGCAATGTGGTTGGGTGCTGATGCCGTGTCCTGTGCAGCATCAGTTGATTGCGGAGAAGTTTGGTGTTGTTGTTGGTGCTGCTAGTGTGCCCGGTGATGTTGGTGTTGGGGCTGATCGTGGTGGGATTCTGAGGACCAATTTGAGATATTTTCAAGGGCACCGATGCAGATGGAATAGATGGCAGGTGAAGTTGAGATGACAGAAGTGATCTGTCAATGGTGAGAGAGGTTGTTCCAATGAGGTGACAGTGGATAGAGCGTTTGCTCCAAACACTTGCTCGCTGCATAAAGCTCAATCTGTCTTTCAAATACAGTAAGCAACAGCTTCTTACCTTGGAAAGTGAACAGTTATGAAATGGGAGCTTTTATACACCATTTGTAGCTGTCAAGTTAAGAAATCCTCCCATGCTGACACAACTCCCGACCTCCTTACCTGATGTGATCCCCAAGCAGCGGAGAAGCCGTGGGCGAACTCTTAAACTCTAAAGCTGAGTTTTTAAATGCCTGTTAGCATGCTCTTAATAATCTAAATTGCCTCCTCCACCGCTTGGTGTCAGGTCTGTTCAGCGATGACAGACCTGACATCTGGGAGACTAACGTGGAGGCGGGTTGACAGCAGGTTCAATTTTTTTTCCACCAAACACACCCACTGACCCCCCGAAAAATTCCCCCCGATGTGAGGAGAACCCCACGGGTGGAGAGCTTTGTGAACCATAGGTCCAAAGTTATCCGTTGCTCCGCAGCATGCTACACTTACCACATCATGTCTCAAATGACTCATATACTTTTTCCGAAAATATTAATTTCTGAAAGAAATCAATCTAATTTGCATTTGAATGGATCAATACTAACTGCTTCCCTAAAAGCCTGTTCCATAGATTGACCACTCATTCACTGAAATATTGTTGAATTTTGCCCTTTTCAAGTGCAGACCATGTTCTAGACAAGGTGAAATAGCTTGTCATATTCTGTCCATATTTTGCAAAGCTTTTCGAGGAAACAGTCTTTCAAAAATTACCCTATGTGATTATTGTATGTGGATGAGGCAATATTCCTGCCCATTGAATGGAGTCACAAGTGCCATTCATAAAATTGATCTAAACTAAGCTAAACTGAGATATCTTGAACAGTGCACTGAAGATACTAAGGAAAGTCTGCAGTATATATTGCAGTCCAAATGACCTAGAATGTGACTTTTGGCATGGAGTGAGGACCTGAGGCTCAAGGTCAGAATTAGAGCTTTGGATTCAGTTCAGCTGTGTTGAGGGGTTTTGAACTTGCTTGATCTGAATATCGGACTTCACCTTGACCGCCTACATGCAAAGCCACAAGTGATTGACCAGTCATTTAAAAAAAGAGAGCCTAGTAATACTGAAATTCCACGTCACAAGTTCAGTGTGCTGTTGGTTCACACTTCACAATTCAGGCGTAGAGCCAACTGACCCCACAGGATGCAATGGAAATTGTGAACTCCCTGTACCAAGTCCGGACATGAAGCTCCATGCCAAGATCATAAAATCTACTCTTATATTTTCAGGCCTTGCAGCATTCAGCATCCTAAAATTGCAATGGAAAAACACAGTGATTTAATGGCAATTAAAGGTCAATTTACAATTTTAAACCAGTGGTAATAGATAGTTCTCAGTGAATCCAATGTTCCGATTCAGTTGGCAATTGTTGAAACATATCTCTAATTTATAATATCATCCAGATTCCTGGATTGGACTACTGAATTTAATTCACTGAAATCTATCTATTCTCTGTACAATTACTCACTGGGTGTAGAGTTTCCATGTAATCAACTGCAATAAATGCATCACAATCACTAAACCTCTTGTAAGAAAGTCATCATGTACCAAGGCTTATTAAAAACTGGTTCACGAAAATTTGCCAAAAGTGGGAAAAGACAGCAACTTGCTCAGCAAAGCCAATCATGAACAACCTCATGCAGAATTAAAAGTGGCACATCTACGTCCTATCTAAAGTTTTCACATGTGTTGTTACCACCCAACTCTGTCTCCACTTCTTTCATCACTCCTTTTAGTCCAACTTCTGCCCAACCCACATAAACCATCTAATATTGTCAACCAAATACCCTGCTCCATCACCTTTACTCCATGATCCACTTCTGTGGTACCACCAAATCATGGTCCCAATGTTACCTAACCCATCAAAGCCAGCAGATCTCCTGCAATGACTTCTCCTAGGCCTGTATGGTCACCTCCAGTATGGCCCCAAGTTTCCATGTTTGGACTCAGCAACATCATCCCTAATCATAGGTTCAGCTCTCATGCGTATGCTAATAATACCCAATGTTAACGCTCCACCACCACCCTCAACTCCAAGACTTCCACTGTGCTGTTCAATTACCTGTCCAACATCAATTAATGAATGAGCTGAAACTTTCTCCAGCTCAATATTAGCAAGACAAAAGCAAACCTTTTGGCCACCTCTCAGAAACATTGTACTTTCCTCTTCCATTGCATCCCACCTCCAGATTGCTTGTTATAAACCTAACAATGTATATCTTTGGTGCCCGGTTTAACCCTGAGCTGAGCTTGTGGGGGAGTCCAAAACTAGAGGCCATAAATAGAAGAAACTTCTTTACTCAGAGAGTTTTGAGAATGTGGAACTCGCTGCCACATGGAGTGGTTTAGGTAAATAGAATAGATGCATTTAAGGGGAAGCTAGATAAGTACATGAGGGAGAAAAGAATAGAAAGATATGTTGATGGGGTGAGATGAAATAAATAGAGTAGGGGAGGCTCATATGGAGCATAAACACCGGCATTGTAGATTGGTGCAAATGGACTATTGCTAGCTGTAAATTCTATGTAATTCTTAATAACTCTCACATCTGGTCCATTGTTTTAAGGAGCGGTGTGGAAAAGACGAGTTCCATTTCATGGGATATTGGCACCAATCCTGGGACAGGAAGGAGCTGTACATTGGGACGGGCTCCACCTGATTTGGGCTGAGACCAGGGCCCTAGCAGAAACGATGAATAGGGTCGTCACAAGGACTTTAAACTTGTAAATGGGGTGGGGGATGGCTCAGGTGGAAAAGGTAGTACAAATAGTCATTCTAAAACAAACAAAAGGGAAGAGAGTAGAGTAATAGTCACAACTTGTGCTTTAGGCACTACAGGTAAAAAGAAAACTAAAAGATGTAAAGTAATTCAATCACGAGAGAGAAATAAGAAAGGAGTAAGAAAAACAAGATTAGAACAGATCGACAGGCTTTGGTGTGTGGCCCAATTAAGCGTTCTTCATACAAATCCACAGTGCATAAGGCACAAACTGAATAAATTGCAGGAGGTACGATAGCATTGTGCTTATGTTACTGGACTAGTAATCTAGAAGCCTGACTAATGATCCAGAGATGTGAGTTCAAATCCCACCATGACAACTGGGGAATTTAAATTCAGTTAATTAAATAAATCTGGAATAAAAAGCTAGTATCAGTAATGGTGACCATGAAACTATCGGATTGTCGTAAAAAGCCATCTGGTTCACTAACATCCTTCAGAGAAGGAAACCTATCGTCCTTACTTGGTCTGGCCAATATGTGACTCAAGACCCAAAGCAATGTGGTTGACTCTTAACTGACCTCTGAAATGGCCTAGCAAGCCACTCAGTTGTACCAAACCACTATGAAAAGCAATAATAAGAATAAAACTGGATGGACCATCTGGCATCAACCCAGCCACGAGCTTCAGAAATGACAAAGGCACACCCAGCCCAGTCGAAACTGCAAAGTCCTCCTCACTAACATCTGGAGACTTATGCCAAAATTGGGAGAGCTGTCCCACAGATATAGTCATGCTCACAGAATCATACATTTCAGCCAACATCCCAGACTCCTCCATCACTATCTCTGGGTATGTCCTGTACCTCTGGCTGAAGAATCAGTACTCCTCCATGTTGAACACAACTTGGAAGAAGCATTGAGGGTAGCAAGGGCACAAAATGTACTGGGTGGGGGACTTCAATGTCCTTCACTACGAGTGGCTCGGAGCACCACTACTGGCCGAGTCCTGAAGGACATAGCTGCCAGATATGTCCAGGTGAGAGAACCAACATGAGGGAAAAACCTAAGATGAGGGAAAGACCTTATCCTCACCAATCTACCTGTCGCAAATGCATCTGTCCATGAAGTATTGATAGCAGTGACCACCGCCCAGTCCTTTGTGGAGACAATGTCCCATCTTCACACTGAGGACACCCTCCATCATGTTCAAAACTGTGCATCCATGAGGCGCTGTGGGCCATCAGCAGCAGCAGAATCTGTAACTTCATGGCCCAGCATATCCCTCACTCTACCATTACCATCAAGCCAGGGGACCAACCCTGGTTAATGAGTGGTGTAGAAGAGCATACCAGGAGCAGCACCAGATGTACCTAAAAATGATGTACCAATCTAGGTTGCTGCAACACAGGACTACATGCATGCTAAACAGTGGTAGCAGCATGCTATAGACAGAGCTACACGATCCCACAACCAACGGATCAGATCAAAGCTCTGCAGTCCTGCCACATCTAGTTGTGAATGGTGGTGGACAATTAAACAACTCACGGGAAAAGGAGGCTCCATGAACATCACCATCCTCAATGATTGCCATCTTCAGCCAGAAGTGCCGAGAGGATGATCCTTTTCGGCTTCCTCCTGAGATCCCCAGAATTACAGAAGCCAGGCTTTAGCCAATTCGATTCACTCCATATATCAAGAAACATCTGAGCGCACTGGATACAGCAAAGGCTATGGGCCTCGACAACACCCAGCTATAGTGCTGAAGACTTGTGCTCCAGAACTAGCCGTGCCTCTAGCCAAGCTGTTCCAGTACAGCTACAACACTGACATCTACCCGACACTGTGGAAAACTGCCCAGGTATTTCCTGTCCACAAAAAGCAGGACAAATCCAATCTGGCCAGTTACCGCCCCATCAGTCTACTCTCAATCATCAGCAAAGTGATGGAAGGTGTCATCGACAATGCTATCAAGCACTACTTACTCATCAATAACCTGCTCACCGATGCTCAGTTTGGGTTCTGCCAGGACCACTCGGCTCCAGACCTCATTACAGCCTTACAGTGAATGTTTAAGGTGGTGGATGGGGTGCCAATCAAGTGGGCTGCTTTGTCCTGGATGGTGTCAAGCTTCTTGAGTGTTGATGGAGCTGCACTCATGCAGGCAAGTGGAGAATATTCCATCACACTCCTGACTTGTGCCTTGTAAATGGTGGAAAGGCTTTGGGGAGTCAGGAGGTGAGACACTCACCACAGAATATCTAGCCTCTGAACGTGCTCTCTTTGCCAGAGTATTTATGTGGCTGGTATAGTTAAGTTTCTGGCCAATGGTAACCCCCCAGGATATTGATGGTGGGGGATTTGGTAATGGTAATGCCATTGAATATCAAGGGGCTGTGGTTAGACTCTCGCTTGTTAGAGATAAATGTAAGAAATCACACAACACCAGGTTATAGTCCAACAGCTTTATTTGAAATCACAAGCTTTCGGAGCGCTGCTCCTTCGTCAGGTGAAGTGGAGAGATGCATAAAAACACAGCTTATATAGTCAGAGAATAATGTCAGATGTTTACAAGTAATCTTTCTAACTGCCATTTATCACACCTCGGCAGAGAGATAATCACAGCAATCAAAGGTGTAAATGGTGTCCAAACAGGTCAGTCAGGAAAACATTACATCAAAGAACAATGAGGTGGGGTCACAAGGGGTCAAATGTTGCAAATGCTGGGGTCTGTATGAAAAACAAAAAAAAGACAAAAAACATGTTTTTTGCTGGAAATCACAGCAGGTCCAGCCGCATCTGTGTGGAGAGAACAAGCCAACGATGACTCGAGTCTGGATGACCCTACGTCAGGTGGGGTTACATGTAGCGTGACATGAACCCAAGATCCCGGTTCAGGCCATCCTCATGGACCGGGATCTTGGGTTCATGTCATGCTACATGTAACCCCACCTGACGTAGGGTCATCCAGACTCGAGTCATCGTTGGCTTGTTCTCTCCACATAGATGCGGCCGGACCTGCTGTGATTTCCAGCAAAAAACATGTTTTTTGTCTGTTTTTTTGTTTTTCATACAGACCCCAGCATCTGCAACATTTGACCCCTTGTGACCCCACCTCATTGTTCTTTGATGTAATGTTTTCCTGACTGACCTGTTTGGACACCATTTACACCTTTGATTGCTGTGATTATCTCTCTGCCGAGGTGTGATAAATGGCAGTTAGAAAGATTACCTGTAAACATCTGACATTATTCTCTGACTATATAAGTTGTGTTTTTATGCATCTCTCCACTTCACCTGATGAAGGAGCAACGCTCCGAAAGCTTGTGATTTCAAATAAAGCTGTTGGTTTCTTACATTTGTCCACCCCAGTCCAGCACCGGCATCTCCACACCATTGTTGGAGATAGTCATTGCCTGGCACTTGTGTGGCGCGAATGTTACCTGCCACTTATCAGTCCAAGCCTGAACATCATCCAGGTCTTGTACCATGCCAGCATGGACTGTTTCATTATCTGAGGATTTGTGAATGGCACTGAACACTGTGCAGTCATCAGCAAACATCCCCATTTCTGACCTGTGCTGTGCTGTGTTAGACTTGTTTGTGCATGTTTAGGTTTTAAAATATTTTCCCCACAAAATTGTTAGAAGTGCGAGCTGATAATGAAGGCAAAAGTGCATCTGGAACCTTGGTGAACAATGGGACAAACAGTGTATCTCCTTAACCAATGAGATTAAAGGATTGAGAAATTAGCAGAAGGACTGAGAAGGAGGGTGAAATAGAGTGGGTGAATTCAACGTCAAATCAAGCCCAGAAACAGAAATAAAGAGAGGGAAAGGAAGATTGGATTAAGGGAGAGAGGAAAAAAGAAACAAAAAGTAAAAGTAAGAAAACAAATCTAAAAATTTAAAGTTAAAACATTTTAAAATCTGCAACAACAATTAACAATCTGAAGGAATGAAACTCTATACTTTTAATTGTTCACTTTCTGGGCAAGAAAGATTGATTGGCAATCATTAACAATAATCACACAATTAAAAAGAGTGCTTGTGCTGTTAATTGCCAGACGTAACTTCAATGGGCAACTAATCTGCAAATGCGGCACCTTTGTGAAAATCACAGGGGGGTTAAGAGTGAGATGGCATTTCCGGGACGCTAACGGCGGAGTGGCGCAAATTGGCCAGTAACTTGTGGTGATTTGCAATTCATGGGCAATCGCTTTCTCGCCACAAGTTGCTGGCCGATTTGACAATTAATAATGGCATGTGTAGGGGGGCATCTTTTAACTGATTTAAGGTAATTTCCCTGGTCTTGCAGCCTTTGCCTACACTCTGACCAATTCCAATCTTTTACCTAATTTACCTGGTCAGGCAGTCTGCTGCTACACTGTAAACCAAATTCCAATAAACCAATTTTCAAACAGCGGTTTCGAATTGCTACCCCACCTTCCAGTTCTGACTGAAGGGCTTATAATTAATGATATTAAAACGGACAAATGGTCTGGATGAAAGAAAATCAAGCTTTATTAATTAAAAGAAACTATAATCAAATATAAAACTATACCACATGAACACAGTAAAATTGCTTAAATGGAGGAAGGCAGATGACAAAAACTAGGGGTAAGTGGCTACAATGTTGATTAAACAATCTTAGCAATATCCCCTTAATTACCACCCCCAACTCCTTACTAGGTTGCTTTGCTGAGGAGTCAGAAACCCTGCTCACCTGTGGTCCAGTGAAGTAAGAGCTAAGAGAGAGATAGCTTCTCAGGAGCTATCTTTATACCTGGAAAAGTCTGTCTGCAAAATTCGCGCCCAAAGTTCCAATACACAAAAGAAACGCTGTGATTGGCTAATTCAAAGTGGTTGGAATGGGTTAATGTGTCTGCACTGTGGGGCCGAAATGTTCCCGCCCACATCCGGAGCTCACCTGGGCTAAAACAAAAGGGAATGCAACTGCCCTATTGTCCAGAATGATGGGTGATTCAAACCTATTCAATGCTTAAACTGTTGCACGTAAAAATCCGTTACACAGTTTCAATGTGCCTCATTGACTGTGAGTGCTTTGAATTGCTGTGTAAACAGAAGCAGTTTCAATCGATTGTCCTGCAGTTGGTCTCAAGTAGTTGTAATCCCTTATGTCAATAAGCAACTTCAAGTGCTTAGAAGGGAAGCTCCCTTTGATTGGCAGGTCTTTGACTGCCACTGTATCCTCCCACTTTTTCACACAGACAACTCGAGCTGCTTCTTTGTCCTTTTGCCATGCTTTCTCTGCCATTTTAAAACCTTTTGTGATTGCCCAAACTCCAGGGAACAATTTTATTAATAAAAGTACTGTCTTAAGGTGTGTGAATATTTTCCACAGAGCTCCTTGACTCTCGTGTTGTCCACGTTCTTTCCATCTCAGAGCAGTCTTTTGCGGTTCTGGGCACATTTTAAAACATTGTAGACAAGTCACATCACCCAATTCTTCGTCCACGATGTGGACCAATATTTTTCAATCTTCAGGGAAATAGGGGATTTTGCGAAACCCCTACATTCCCCCCTTTTGATACTCCCAACTTGCTTGTAGTATCAACTCAAAGGAGGGAGCAAAATTTTCAGACTCCTCACAAACAACCATCCCCTGTATTTACCTAATAGCTATTTGCCACTGATCCCCCGACCCGTCTATTTCCCCTCAAATTCGAGAAAAAACCATGGTACGGTAGGCATCTTACAGATACATCAGTTTACAATAAGGGGTCTCATACCCCTACATGCTTGTAAAATTACAATGCAATCAAAATTTACAATCACTTTTTACATTATAACTTATTACAAAATGTTGCAATCTTAGTTACACAATGTAATCAAAATGATCCCAAGCACGGAGAGGGTCCTACGCCTCTGCTCAACTTGGAGTTGTCACAAAATGATCCCAAGCATGGAGAGGATCCTACGCGTCTGCTCAACTTGGGGCTGTAACACAAAATACAAAAAATCTTGAACAACATGCTTAAACAAACCCCGACCATCATGTGCCAATGATAGGTCACAAAATTCCAGTGGGTATTGCTCCTCCCACCCGGGCAGTAAATGTACCTTCCACCCCCCTTTGATCATCTTAAACTTTAAAACAGACAGAATGGATTTACAGACCAGCCTGTTCCATCAGCCCCGAGCCGTTCCCTTGTCCCTTTGTGGAGGCAGGGTACCCCTCATGTTTAAAATTACCTTGGCACAGACCGAGGCCGGGGAGTATGGGATCGCGACTCCCAGTCCCTCCCCCTCCCGTCTACCCTTGACTGGCTGCAGAAAATGATGGGTGCCTGTGTGGCGGCTCTCGCTGGCCCCACACTCAAACTTGGATCCCAGATCCTGCCACCCATTCCTCCTCCCCAGCCACACTTACACTAACCTTGCCCGTGGGCCCCGGGTGAGTTCCTTCCTCCCCCGAATGCACCCACGCAGCTCTTGGGCCTCCCCCTCCCTTTTACAATCTTTCCCGGGCCATCACCACCCACCCCCGGGGAATGCATCCCTATATAACAAGGCGCCCGCGCTTCCCCACCATGACTCCTCAACAGCGAGGTCTCCTGCAAGTGAACTTCGGTCAGGATAGTGCTGGGTTGGGGGCTGTGCCCCACCCAGCTGGGGCCATCTCTTCCATGTAGGAGGAGTAGGCAAGTTCCTCCAGACCCTGTCCGGTTTCTCCCGAAGGTCGCTGCAGGGTGTCCCTCTGGATTCGTCCAGTGATGAGGTGATCCCCAACATCCTGTATCCATATCTTCATTCGATGCCCAGCTCGGGCTGGGCGAACAGGGTTGCTTCTTGGTCCAATCTCCTGCAAAACTTAAAAGGACATGCAGCCAGGTCTCACTGACCTGCTGCCTTGGGTGGAGACATGGTCGGGTCCCTCGACCTTGGACCAAAATACAAACATTTGACACACTTATAAACTTAAACTTTAAACTTAAATTTACAAAACTAGCTATATCAAACTTACAGTTTACACCTTAAAAGCAAGCTATATACACACATATAGTTATAATACAAATGCCGCCTGTCTCCGGATGGCCAGGCTAATCTCTGGCACTGTCGCAGATCACTGCTGGCTGCAGCGAAGCTGGACTGCCTCCTGCCTCTGGCCCCTCGCAGCTTATGGCCACTGGTTGGGGACTTCTGTTCTTTGGCTTCTCCCTGGTTCGGGAGTCCACCTTACTCCACTGTAAAGTGGGTGACCATCTTTTCTTGGGCTTGCGGGCCCGCTGAGACCTTCTGAGGGGCGTCTCAGTGGGGGAAACTTTGGCTGGCGGACCCTGTGCCTGGGTCACAGCCCTAGCTGGCTGGGAGCCTTCTCCCCCTGGTGCCAACAGCCTGCACTGCATAAGATACCTGGCAGCCTGCTGGTACAAATCTCCCTCTCCCGACCCAAAACCTGGTGTCAGCTCCCTCCCCATGTCTCCAGCAAGAGGGATTGCTATCCCTGCCTCCCTGGGGTCCCACATCATGGGGGGAACCATTCTAGAGGCTGGCTGGGATGCTGGTCCCTTTAAACAGGCGACTGCGCCTGCGCGAATCTCCTCCCCTGAGTCCCTCGGCAGAGGCTGTGAAGCCTCTGTATTCAAGCAGGCGAGTGCGCCTGCGCAAACCTCCTCCTGGGAGTCCCGCGGCAGAGGCTGTGAAGCCTCTGTATTCAAGCAGGTGAGTGCGCCTGCGCGGGATAACTTAGAAAGAGCCGCTGGGGTCCCGCAGGCAACTGTGCCTGCGTGTTCGGTTACTTTAAAAAGGGTTGGGAGAACCGCTGAGTCTTCCATGCAGGCCTATGCGCCTGCGCGTAAAAACTGAGCAGCAGGGATCTTTAAATGGCTGACTGCGCCTGCGCGCTCGGCCACACTGTGAGCAAGAGCCGCTGGGGGTTCCGGGTTCGCGACTGCGCCTGCTCGAACCCGGTGTTGGGGAACCTTTTCCCTCGGGCGCGCGGCTGCGCCTGCGCGAACCTCCTGTTGGCAAAACTCTCCTCTCAGGCGCGCGACTGCGCCTGTGCCAGAAAATTGAAAAGGATCCGCTGGGGGTACCAGCTGGGGAACCGCGCCTGCGCAAACCTGGTCTTGGGAAACTTCTCCACTCAGGCGCGCAACAGCGCCTGCGCGAACCTGCTGTTCAGAAGACTGGGGGATTCCTGTCTCCAGACCAGCGACTGCGCATGCGCGGGCAGTCTCCAAGCGATCTTCTGTGAATGGATGGGCAGCAACCTGCTGATTTCTGATCCCAGGCTGTTGTTTCTCCATTTCTAAGCCACATAACCTTTTCAAATTTAAACTTTGGTTCATATTTAAGCTTTTGCCAAAATTTAGGTCCCACTGGGGTAGGGAAGTGTCCCAATTTGTGGGCTGGACAACTTTACTCTGGAAACAGGCCACAGCACCTGTTTTTACAGTCTGTGGACTTGAAATTGTCTGGTGGGCAAACTCATGTACTCTTACCTGGGTGGCTTTAAACGGGGAATTTTGGACTTGGACCTGCCTTTGGTCTGGGGCCAAAACTATCCCCTGTGTGCCTCCCTTGTCCCGGATTTCTGCTACTGGACCTGCTCTACAGGGGTCCCAGAACTCTCCTTCCCTGTTCCCTTGCTTAAACAGCTTACTCTGCCCAGGAATGGCTCCTCCCCACACACAAGCCACCGCACTTGCCTGTGAACTTGTACCTACTGTGGGCTGAGGATTCCTATTCTCAGGCTCACTCCCAGCTGCCTGGTTGGGGTTGACTTTAAACCCCTTTCTTTCTCGTCATAGTGGGGAGGCAGAGGTGGGTGAGGGGGCTGCAGCACCACTGATGGCTGCTCCCTTTCCCTGATTGGCCCTCATGAGAGATTTTAACATCTCCAGGACAGACTCGATTGTGTCTGTCTCTGCCTTCTGAGTTGGGGCTGCGGGGTTCCTGGCTGTATCATCTCTCCCAGGCCTTTTACAATCACTGTGCCGGTGGCCCTCCTCCCCGCACTTGTAACAAGTGACCTTGTTCTGGGAGGGATGGCTCCCCTCCTGGTGCCACTCTTTCTGATATGGAGCCCCAGGTTTATCTAATTCCCTATCCAGCACCGTTCTGGGTGCTGCCTGTGGAATGGCTCCACTTGGGCTGCCAGTAAAATCTGACTGACCTGCCTTCGGGCTGATCAGGCAAATCATTCCCCTTGCTACCTTTAAAGCCACGTTAAGGCTTTCTATCTCTGCCCTACAGGGTTAGGGTTAGGGTTTCTGTTTCACTAAACCGAGCATTCTCTTCCCGCAGTCTCATCTCACTTTCCCTGGCCTCAGTGATTCCCTGCACAAGGTGTTCTATAAATGCCTGGCATTTCGCGACCTCTAGTGTGAGGCGTGCATTTTCTTCCCGCACCCTCATACCACTAGCTCTGGCCTCATTCACTTCTCTTATGAGGCGTTCTACCCCCACCTGGCACTTCTCAAACTGGGACTCCTGATTCTTGGCCTCTTTAACCTGGCCACCTATATTATAATAGGTCAGCTTACACACTGCCACTACCTTCCGCAGGACTGCCCACAGGCTAAAAACAAGAAAAGCAATAACTGATGCTTTCTCCAGATCCAGACCACTTATCAAATCAAAAACGGCCTGCAGTCCTGCCGCGGTGGCCATTTTGTAGGGGGGCATCTTTTATCTGATTTAAGGTAATTTCCCTGGTCTTGCAGCCTTTGCCTGCACTCTGACAAATTCCAATCTTTTACCTGGTTTACGGTAATTCACCTGGTCAGGCAGCCTGCTGCTACACTGTAAACCAAATTCCAATAAACCAATTTTCAAACAGCGGTTTCGAATCGCTACCCCACCTTCCAGTTCTGACTGAAGGGCTTATAATTAATGATATTAAAATGGACAAATGGTCTGGATGAAAGAAAATCAAGCTTTATTAACTAAAAGAAACTATAATCAAATATAAAACTATACAACATGAACACAGTAAATTACAGTAAAATTGCTTAAATGGAGGAAGGCAGACGGCAAAAACGAGGGGTAAGTGGCTACAATGTTGATTAAACAATCTTAGCAATATCCCCTTAATTACCATCCCCCAACTCCTTACTAGGTTGCTTTGCTGAGGAGTCAGAAACCCTGCTCACCTGTGGTCCAGCGAAGTGAGAGCTAAGAGAGAGATAGCTTCTCAGGAGCTATCTTTATACCTGGAAATGTCTGTCTGCAAAATTCGCCCAAAGTTCCAATACACAAAAGAAACGCTGTGATTGGCTAATTCAAAGTGGTTGGAATGGGTTAATGTGTCTGCACTGTGGAGTCGAAATGTTCCCACCCACATCCGGAGCTCACCTGGGCTAAAACAAAAGGGAATACAACTGCCCTATTGTCCAGAATGATGGGTGATTCAAACCTATTCAATGCTTAAACTGTTGCATATAAAAATCCGTTACACAGTTTCAATGTGCCTCATTGACTGTGAGTGCTTTGAATTGCTGTGTAAACAGAAGCAGTTTCAATCGATTGTCCTGCGGTTGGTCTCAAGTAGTTGTAATCCCTTATGTCAATAAGCAACTTCAAGTGCTTAGAAGGGAAGCTCCCTTTGATTGGCAGGTCTTTGACTGCCACTGTATCCTCCCACTTTTTCACACAGACAACTCGAGCTGCTGTTTTGTCCTTTTGCCATGCTTTCTCTGCCATTTTAAAACCTTTTGTGATTGCCCAAACTCCAGGGAACAATTTTATTAATAAAAGTACTGTCTTAAGGCGTGTGACTATTTTCCACAGAGCTCCTTGACTCTCGTGTTGTCCACGTTCTTTCCATCTCAGAGCAGTCTTTTGCGGTTCTAGGCACATTTTAAAACATTGTAGACAAGTCACATCACCCAATTCTTCGTCCACGATGTGGACCAATATTTTTCAATCTTCAGGGAAATAGGGGATTTTGCTGCGGAGTGACTGAACGCTCAGCAATGGGGGCCCAGGTTTGTGCGAGCCCAGCAATTAAAGCTAGCCTGCACTACTTAAAGGTAGTCTGCACCTCTTAAAGGGGAGGTGCCTGCTGCCTGCAGATCATTCTGCCTGCCTGCATGTTCAACTGGCTGAGGAAGACAATGCAAAAACTCAAATCATGATGCCACAACAGGAGAGAGAGCGAGGAATCAAGGTTCTCCGATGCAGCATTGGAGGCCTTGTGGCAGGAGGTCAACTCAAGGAGAGAGGTCCTCTTTCCACAGGGGGCTAGGAGGCTCTCCAGGCAACAGACAAAAGTGCAATGGGAGCATAGAATCATAGAATGCTTACAGCACAGAAGAAGGCCATTCAGCCCATCAAGCCCGTGAGGGCTCTCTGCAAGAGCACTTCAGCTAGTCCCACTCCCCTGCCCTTTCCCCACAGCCCTGCAAATTTTTCTCCTTCAGGTACTTATCCAATTCCCTATTGAAAGCCATGATTGAATCTGTTTCCACCATCCTTTCAGGCAGTGCATTCCGGATCCTAACCACTTGCTGCGTAAAAAAGTTTTTACTCATGTCGCCTTTAGTTCTTTTACCAATGTTGTGAATGCCAGCAGTGTTGCCACGAGGACATGGACGTAGTGCAGGAAGAAGTTTAATGACCTCAGATGAGTGGTCAAGGTCAGTGAATTCATCTTCAAATGCCATATCCCACCATCTGCCCCACTAGCCTCACAGATTGCTCAATGCACCACACCCCCATCACTCACCTACCAACAATCTCTTCAAACACATGCACACTCTGCTTGCTACTCTCTGGTCTGACAGAAAACAATGAATTCCCCTCTCATGGCATAAAGAGCTATCCACCTGGCTCAAGACTCTCTTATGATGCAATGGACAGCGAATTGGGGGATGTGTGGAAGATGTTACATCTCTTGCTCCAGCCTGAAAGGATCCCGACGTGAAGAAATTCAAGGCCATGATCACCTTTACAGCCAAAGCCAGCACTGTCCTTGCCCTGGTTGCAGATCTGGTTGCAAGAGGTGGCAGAGTTGTGTGAGCACCTCCTTCATAAAGCTCAGACACCACACACACTGCTCCTGGCTCAGGCTGAGGTAAGTGAATTGTTCTCAGAAAACCCTAGTTAAGTAATGCCTCCTGCTGGGAGCCCTTCTCCTCCTCCTCCGCCTCCCTCTGCGAGCAGCTTGTCCTCGACTTTGCTGCCTCTGTTTCATCTCCCTGTCATACTGCAGGCCAAAGGAGAAGACAACTAGAGCATCCATGACTGGGAGCAAGCTGTCTGACCAGAACCCTTGAAGTCAGAAGCAAGGCCTTCTCCACTTGCAACACCATTCCCTGTCACCTCACCTCAATCTAGAAAGCTTCAAACACTTCCACATACATACATAGAGCCAGTAGAAATTAATCAGCAACTGACCTGAGAGTGGTTGATGATCCCTTTAAATATCACTGGTGAGGGGTGCATGCAGCTGCTTGTTCAGCTGTGCGAGGTTTACATAGGGTATTAATTCCACCATTGAGGACAAAAATGGCAGCGTTGGCGTCACATCAGCATTGCATGCTGATTGACATTATGATCTGTGCACTCTGCATACCTCTGGCAGACACTCAATGCATGGCCACGGGAATCACCCAGCTCAGGAACCACGTCTGTCAAGCTGAGGTGGAAGTTTACTGGCCATTGATCGAGTTCATTACTGCAGAGCATGGAAAGCACAATAAGTACTGTCACATGACACCTGCTTACTTGCTAAAGGAAAAGGCTCTTGCTGAGTGCATTTTGAGCACAGATTTAGGTGTCTAGTGTTTGCAAGTCTTTTCTGCAAATTCGGAAGCCACTCTCACCTCATTGCTACTAACTATCACACCATTGACAGATTGCTTCTCTGATCGCAACTTGATCTGCCATCTATTCCATCAGCATGGGTGCTGTTGATACTATCTCACCTTGGTCCTCAGAATTGCACCATGATGAGCCCCTACACCAGCAGCACCAGGCACACCAGCAGCAGCAGCAGCAGCAACAGCACTAACAACCTTCTCCTCAATGACCTGATGCTCCACAGGACAGAGGACATCAGCGCAAGGCTACACCGTGTCGGAGGCAATACCCCCAACACAGGGTATAGTGGCAGAGGATGAGCTTCCTCAACATGAGTGAGCAGCAGTGCCAAAGCAAGCTCAGGCTATCGCGCCAGGTCATCGCAGACATTTGCAGCTTGCTGGAGCAACACCAGCAGCCAAGAGGAGCGGGTGGACACTCCTTACCAGTGGCTGTCAAAGTCATCAGCGCCCTCAACTTCTTTGCTTCAGGCTCCTTCCAGGGATCTGCAGCAGACATTTGCAGCATCTCGCAGTCGGCTGCCCACAGATGCATCACACAGGTCACCGATGCCATGTTTTGACAAGTCAGCCAATTATACCAACTTTGCCAATAATGAAGCCAGTGTTACTTTGCCGCTTTGCTGCTCTGACTGGCTTCCCATGGGTGCAGGGTATCATTGACTGTACACATGTGGCCATCAGGGCACCCCGTCATCACCCAGGAGTGTTTGTCAACTGCAAGGGCTTCCACTCCCTCAATGTGCAGCTCATCTGCAACCATAGGAAGATCATCATGCATGTGTGCACCAAATTCCCTGGCAGCTGTCATGACTCTTTTGTGCTGCGCCAGTCCACCCTCCCTCAGCTCTTCACACCTCCAGATAGTCTTTCCGGCTGGCTGCTTGGAGACAAGGGCTATCCACTGAAGACATGACTCATGACACCCTTGAGGAGGCCTAGTACTGAGGCCGAGGAGAGATATAATGAAAGCCACATTTCCACCAGATGTGTCATAGGCTTGCTCAAAATGTGCTTCAGAGGCCTTGACAGATCTGGAGGAACCCTTCAGTATGCAGCAGCCATGGTCTCCAGAATCGTCGTCACCTGCTGCACACTGCACAACATAGCGCAGCAGTGAGGATTAGCGCTGCAGGAGGAGCAAGACTCTGAGCGCACAGCCTCTCCAGAGGAGGAGAAGGAGGAGCATCAGCTGAATGACAAGGGGCAGCGGGAGGAAACTGAGGTCCAGATGCCAGCAGCACCCGAGCACATTGTTGCCCAGGAGGTCAGGGATGACATCATAGAATCATAGAAGAAAAAAATCATAGATTGTTACAGCACAAAAGGAGGCCATTCGGCCCATCGAGCCTGTGCTGGCTCTCTGCAAGAGCACTTCAGCTAGTCCCACTCCCCCGTCCTTTCCCCATAGTCCTGCAAAAAATGTCATTCAGGTACTTATCCAATTCCCTTTTGAAAGGCACGATTGAATCTGCCTCCACCTCCCTTTCAGGCAGTGCATTCTAAATCCTAACCACTTGCTGCGTATAAAAGTTTTTCCTCATGTCGCCTTTGGTTCTTCTGCCA
Organism: Somniosus microcephalus; assembly: GCF_052327205.1. NCBI lineage: Eukaryota > Metazoa > Chordata > Chondrichthyes > Squaliformes > Somniosidae > Somniosus > Somniosus microcephalus. The sequence goes on along the minus strand of NC_140996.1, from coordinate 65,603,055 downwards.
ATCACCTTAAATCTGTGTCCTCTGGTTCTAGACCCTACCACCAATGGGAACAGTTTCTCACTATCTACTCTGTCTAGACGACTCATGATTTTGAACACCTCTATCAAATCTCCTCTCAATCTTCGCTGCTATAAGCAGAACAACCCCAGCTTCTCCAGTCTATCCACGTAACTGAAGTCCCTCATCCCTGGAACCATTCTTGTAAATCTTTTTTGCGCCCACTCTAAGACCTTCACATCCTTCCTAAAGTGTGGTGCCCAGAATTGGACACAATACTCCAGTTGAGGCAGAACCAGTGTTTTATAAAGGTTCATCATAACTTCCTTGCTTTTGTACTCTATGCCTCTACTTATGAAGCTCAGGATCCTGTATGCTTTTTTAACCACTTTCTCAACCTGCCCTGCCACCTTCAATGATTTGTGCACATATACCCCCAGGTCTCTCTGTTCATGCACCCCCTTTAGAATTATATCCTTTAGTTTATATTGCCTCACCTCACTCTTCATACCAATATGTATCACTTCGCAATTTTCTGCATAAAATTTCATAGCCCCGTGTCCACCCATTCCACCAGCCTGTCTATGTCCCCTTGGAGTCTATCACTATCCTCCTTCACTGTTCATTATACTTCCAAGTTTTGTGTCATCTGCAAATTTTGAAATTGTGCCCTATACACCCAAGTCCAAGTCATTAATATATATTAAGAAAAACAGTGGTTCTTGTACTGACCTCTGGGGAACACCACTGTATACCTTCCTCCAGTCCGAAAAACAATCGTTCACCACTACTCTCTGTTTCCTGTCACTTAGCCAATTTTGTATCCATGCTGCCACTGTCCCTTTTATTCCATGGGCTTCAACTTTGCTGGCAAGCTTATTAAGTGGTACTTTATCAAACGCTTTTTGGAAGTCCATGTACACTACATCAACCACATTGCCCTCATCAACCCTCTCTGTTACCTCATCAAAAAACTCAATCAAGTTAGTTAAACATGATTTGCATTTAACAAATCCCTGCTGGCTTTCCTTAATTAATCCACACTTGTCTTTGCTTAAAGTTTCCCCACTACCGAGGTTAAACTGACTGGCCTCTAGTTGCTGGGTTTATCCTTACACCCTTTTCTGAACAAGGGTGTAACATTTGCAATTCCCCAGTCCTCTGCCGCCACCCCCGTATCGAAGGAGGATTGGAAGATTATGGCCAGTTCCTCTGCAATTTCCACCTTTACTTCCCTCAGCATCCTTGGATGCATTCCATCCAGTCCCAATGACTTAACTACTTTACGTACAGCCAGCCTTTCTAGTACCTCCTCTTTATCAATTTTTATCCCATCCAGTATCTCAACCACCTCCTCTTTCACTATGACTTTGGCAGCATCATCTTCCTTGTTAAAGACAGATGCAAAGTACGCATTTAATATCTCAGCCATGACCTCTGCCTCCATGTGTAGGCCTCCATTTTGGTCCCAAATCGGTCCCACCCCTCCTCTTACTACCCATTTACTATTTATATGCATATAGAAGGCTTTTCAATTCCCTTTTATGTTAGCTGCCAATCTATTCTCACACTCTTTCTTTGCCCCTCTTATTTACTTTTTCACTTCACGTCTGAACTTTCTATATTCAGCCTGGTCCTCACTTGTATTCTCAACCTGACATCTGTCATATGCCCCCTTTTTCTGCTACACCTTACTCTCTATCTCTTTCATCATCCAGGGAGCTCTGGCTTTGGTTGCCCTATTTTACCCCCTTGTGAGAATGTACGTCAACCGTACCTGAACCATCTCCTTTTAATGGCAGCCCATTGTTCAATTACAGTTTTGCCTGCCAATCCTGGATTCCAATTTACCTGGGCCAGATCCATTCTCAACCCACTGAAATTAGACGTCCTCCAATTAAATATTTTTACTCTAGATCACTCCCTGTCCTTTTCCATAGCTAATCTGAACTTTATGATACTGTGATCACTGTTCCCTAAGTGTTCCCCTACTGACACTTGCTCTACTTGACCCACCTCATTCCCCAGAACTAGAACCAGCAATGCCTCCTTCCTCATTGGGTCGGAAAAGTACTGATCAAGAAATGCTGCTGAACACACTTCAGAAATTCTTTCCCCTCTCTGCCATTTACACTATTACTATCCCAGTCTATATTAGGACAGTTGAAGTCTCCCATTATCACGACTCTATAGTTCTTGCACCTCTCTGTAATTTCCCTGCAAATTTGCTCCTCTATATCTTTCCCACTAGTTGGCAACCTATAGAATACATCTAGTAGTGTAATGGCACCTCTATTATTTCTCAACTCTAACCAAATACATCATGGCCAGATTTATATAACTTCATGCATTACACCCATATGGCTGCCACATGCTGCACCAGGTTCCCCCCAACCCCCCACCACCCCAAGCCATTCCTTTCACACTGACCCCATTTGCGGGAGGTAATGTTACGCCTGACTGTTCACTCCAACTCCCTAAGCCACTTCCAAAGTAGCAGACAAAAATGGGCATGACTGGAAAGTGGTGAAAATAAATAGTTTTGTGTGACATAACAGTAACGGAACCTTAACAAAAACATTTTTTTAAACACCCACGTGCTTACCCTTATGCATCTACTTCTGCGTCATTTTTAGTTTACATGTGCTTCTTCAAGGTGCAGCCCCTTTGGCTTCAGCAGAGGTAAAGGCAGCCTGCTCACTTCCCTGCTGCGACTGCAGACAGTTTTGCTGGATGTCCTTTGGGTTTTGGAGCCCTGCCAAAGTCTGCTCCTCCTGTGCAGGGCAAGGCTTGGCCATCATGATCCCAGGAGGCATCTGGGGCTCTGACTGAGGGGGAGACAATGGGGGAGAAGTGTGACCGCTTTGAGAGGAGCCCCCACTTCCATGTCTCCTCTCACTGTCATCCCTCTCGTGGGCCACCCGCACTTCCCTGCTAGCAAGGAGCTGGAGAGCAACTTGCTGCACATCAGTGGGCCACGAGGTCCCATGTCTATATTGACATCCCCCCTAGAGAGGAGGTCGATGAGCCTCTGCCATCTGTTCTCCATAGATAGCATGTGTTCATGTGAGTGGCACATTAGCTGCTCCATGCAGGTGGCCATCCTTTCCATGGAAGAGTCTACAGTCGCTATCGCCTGCGACACGGTGATGCTCATGTTGGAGATGGACTCCTCCATTCTATGCACATTTGCAGACATCGTGACAGCAAAACCTGTTAGAGCCTCCTACAGTTCTTTCTGCACCTCCAGGATCGCCCTCTTTCTGGATGGCCCCTGAGGCTCAACGTCTGCATGCAGCTGAGCAGAGCTGGGTGCATCCTGCACCCTCCAGCGAGGAGTCTCCACTGCTGTCCCTGTCTCCACCATCTCCTCTTGCTCACTTGTGGCTTGTGAGACACCAGGTGATAACACTACTCTATCCCACATAGGAGCCACCGAGGTGTGCGTATCTGCACTGATGATGGGTGCATTTATGTCTGGTGACAGTGCGCCTCAGAGGCTGGAGGCTCCTCTGAGGAGTCGTCTTCCTCTTCCACCTGGACAGTGTGGGGTGCTCTTGATGGACCTGTGGGAGTGTAAAGAGATGATTTAGAAATGTTATATTAAGAATGGGTAACAATACCATTATGTACATGATAAACTGCTGCTGACATCAGCCTCCATATGAGTAACTGCTGTATGCCATGTGGCTGTATCAGATGTTATTCTGTCACCAAGTTGCTGAGAGTTCCCACTCTCTCCATTTCCCACCGCCAGCTGCTGCGCAATGCCTTAGACGTCCAGGGCGACCTCCTCTGTTGTTAAAGTGGCAAAGGATGGAGGGCCACCTCTGGTTCTCTCCCTTTCCCTGTTATTGTGGGCTCTCTTCTCCTGCAAGGAGGGATAAAAGAGAAGTTTGAGTGACAGTGATGGAATGAGTGTAAGGAATGTGTGGGTCACATCTTTAGAGGCTGACGATGCCAATGCCAAAGTGCTAATGCCAAGTGGCCTCCTTGTGTGGTGTTAGTTGGTATGATTGCATTAGGATGAGGGTGAGTGTGAGGGGTGGCTAGTGAGATGGGGATGTGATAATGTAGATAGAGAGAGAGGTGGATGTGCGAGGTATGTTGGTGTGAGTAATGATGTGCAGGAGTAGGTTTGGGAAGGCAGAGTGATGGTGATGTGGTGACAGGCACAGCAGGATGAAAGAAAGAAAGAAAGACTTGCATTTATATAGTGCCTTTCATGACCACCGGACGTCTCAAAGCGCTTTACAGCAAATGAAGTACTTTTAAAGTGTAGTCACTATTGTAATGTGGGAAACGCAGCAGCCAATTGTGCACAGCAAGGTCCCACAAACAGTAATGTGCTAATGACCAGATCATGTTTTTATGTTGGTTGAGAGATATATATTGGCCAGGACACCAGGGATAACTCCTCTGCTCTTCTTCGAAATAGTGCCATGGGATCTTTTACGTCCACCTGAGAGGGCTTTTTTAACCACTTTCTCAACCTGCCCTGCCACCTTCAATGATTTGTGCACATATACCCCCAGGTCTCATCCTGGCCACCACCTTGCATCTTCCTCAAGAAATATGCACTGATATTGTCTAATGCTATTTCTTCAATTTCACTTACTCCCTGCACAGCATTACTTCTCCTTCGATGAAATAACAGAGAATATTGATGAAGGTAATGCCATTGATGTTGTGTATACAGACTTTCAGAAGGCATTTGATAAAGTACCACATAATAGATTTGCTAGAAAAATTGAAGCCCTGGGATTAAAGGGTAGGTATGAAATTGGCTGAGAGATAGAAAGCAGAGAGTAGCAGTGAATGGCTATTTTTCAGATTGAAGGGAAGTGTCCAGTGGTTTCCCCCAAGGGTTCAGTATTAGAACCACTGCTCTTTTTGATGTATATTAATGACCTGGACTTTGATACAGAGGGCATAATTTCAAAGTTTGCGGATGACACTAAACTTGGAAATGTAGGAAATAATTAGGAAGATAGTAGCAGACTCCAGGAGGACATAGACAGACTGGTGAAATGGGAGGACACATGGCAGATGAAACTTCGTGCTTTGGAAGGAAAAATAAGGAGTGGCAGTATAATCTGAATGGTATATTTTTTAATGGGGGTGCAGGAGCAGAGAGACCAGGGGGTTCACATACACAAATCTTTGAAGGTGGCAGGACAGGTTGATGAAGATGATGAAAAAAAATAGGCTTTACAAATAGAGGCATAGAGTACAAAAGCAAGGGAGTTATGGTAAACCTTTATAAATCACTAGTTAGACCTCAGCTAGAGCATTGTGTCCAATTCTGGGCACCACTCTTTAGAAAGAATGTCAAGGCCTTGGAGTGGGTGCAGGGGAGAGTTACTAGAATGGTACAAGGGATGAGGGAATTCAGTTATGTGGAGACACTAGAGAAACTGGGATTGTTTGCCTTAGAGCAAAGGTGTTTAGGGGAGATTTAATAGAGCTGTTCAAAATTATGAGGGGTTTTGAGTAGATAGGGAGGAGGGTTGGTAACCATAGGATACAGATTTAAGATCAATGTGAAAAAAGATGAGAAGAAATTGTAGGGGGGGGTGCTTCTTTTAACTAGTTTAAGGTAATTTTCCTGGTCTTGCAGCCTTTGCCTGCACTCTGACCAATTCCAAATAAACCAATTTTAAAACAGTGGTTTCGAATCGCTACCCCACCTTCCAGTTCTGACTGCAGGACTTATAATTAATGATATTAAAATGGACACGTGGTTTGGATGAGAGAAAAATCAAGTTTTATTAACTACAAGAAACTATAATCAAATATCAAACTATACCACACGAACACAGTAATTACAGTAAAATTGCTTAAATGGGGGCATGCAGATGGTAAAAACGAGGGGTAAGTGACTGCAATGTTAATTTACAAATCTTAGCAATATCCCCTTAATTACCATCCCCCAAACTCCTTACTAGGTTGCTTTGCTGAGGAGTCAGAAACTCTGCTCACATGTGGTCCAGCGAAGTGAGCGAGAGAGAGAGAGAGAGAGAGGCTCACCTGTGGTTCCAGGAAGTAAAAGAGAGCGATAGCTTCTCAGGAGCTATCATATATACCTTGTGAGCCCCCCCCCACCCCCCTCTGCTGTTTGCCTGTCTGGAAAATTTGCGCCCAAAAAGTTCCAATTCACAAGAGAAAAGCTGTGATTGGCTAACTCAAAGTGGTTGGACTGGGTTAGTGTGTCTGCACTGTGGGGCCGAAATGTTCCCGCCCACATCTGGAGCCCACCTGGGCTAAAACAAAAGAGAATACAACTGCTCTATTGTCCAGAATGATAGGTGATTTAAACACATTCAATGCTTAAACGGTTCCCATTCAAGATCCAGTTCCTTGGTTTCAATATCTCATTGACTGTGTGTGCCTTGAATTGCTGTGTAAACATAGCAGTTACAAATCGATTGTCCTGTGGTCAATTCTCAAGTGGGCAATTGCTTAAGTCAATAAACAACTTCAAGTGCATCTGAAGGGAACCTCCCTTTGATTGGCAGGTCTGACTCACAACCACTGTATCCTCCCACTTATACACACAGGCAACTCGAGCTGCTTGCTGCTCCTTTTGCCATGCTTTCTGTGGCCATTTTAAAACCTTTTGTGATTGCCCAAACTCCAGGGAATGACTTTATTACTAAAAGCACTGTCTTAAGGTGTGTGAATATTTTCCACAAAGCACTACGACTCCGGTGTTGTCCACGTTCTGTCCATCTCAGTGCAGCCTTTTGCGGTTCTCTGCACATTTTAAAACATTGTAGACAAGTCACATCACCCAATTCTTCGTCCACGATGTGGAACAGTATTTTCAATCTTCAGGGAAATAGGGGAAATTTTGCAACCCATACAAAATTGTTTTAATTACTGAGTTGCTATGATCTGGAATGCACTGCCTGAAGGGTGGTGGAAGCAGATTCAATAGTAACTTTTGAAAGGAAATTAGATATATACTTAAAAAAAGAAAAAAACTGCATGTCTATGGGTAAAGAGCACGGGAGTGAGACTAATTAGTAGCTCTTTCAAAGAGCCAGCACATGCATGATGGACAGAATGGTCTCCTTCTGTGTTTTATGATTTTATGATTCCTTAGGAATTTGTCAAGTTAGCCCTTTGCATAAAAAGGCAGTCCCTCTCACATTTCCAACCATTGCCCCGTTGCCCTTACATTTAAAGTTATGAAAGCTACTGTTAACTTTTAAATTATCCATTGCCTTGAAAGTTCCAGCTAATTAATGATTACCAGTATAATTTTTGGCACTCCCTGTTTATTGTGAACTTGTTGGACCTCTGAAATTCTGTTTTTGAACATTTTGATGAATAATTTCACATTGTGTCGGACATCTCCAAGACATTTGACAAGGTCTGGGAATGTGCACTTATAAGCAAGTTCCCATGATAAGGCCTCCCACTAAAAGTATTATCATGGCTATGTAGTTTCTACTCAAATCACTCAATCTATGCTGTCGTTGATGACTCATCTCATTTTCTAATAACTCAGGATCTCCTCAGAGCTCTTCATAGCATTGATCTTCTCATTCAGCAGTTTCCTACCGCCTATGCATCCTTGATGCACGCAAGCTCAATTTCTCTTGCAGAGCAATGGCTGAATCATTACATCTTAATTCCTTCCATGTCCTTTGAAGAATTGAAAGAAATAAGATTGACAATGCTTAATCAAAGACAGTTTCTTTATGTCTAAACAACAGTTATCATCTCTCACATTTGAAAGTTGCATCCTAATCCTGCATCTGTTTGACATTCTTGCCTCATTATATCCTCAGATCACCAATCAAATTCTCATATTCCTCCAGACGTCTCTGAGAAACAAGCTTTTCTCTGTCATGGCAAATATGTGTTTTCCCTCAATTGGAGAAATTTTCATGTCACTGTTTTTTAGCGTGAATGGAATGGCACTGTACCAAGATTACTTTTTTTTTAAACTTACCGCTGGCTTCTCATCAGAGGCCTGCCTGGATATGATTTTTGAGCAGGCCTTGATTCAGGTGGCTAGTGCTCCAGTCTGAAACAGGCAGGAGCCTTATTAAAATATTTTATATGGGGCCCAAGATGCATTTAGGTCACTGATGCAATTTTGATTTCTGACTGGGCATTGAGTGCACAAATCTTAAGGGGTTTAGCAGCTTTAAAAGTGGATAAATCCCCAGGCCCGGATGAAATGTATCCCAGGCTGTTAAGTGGAGCAAAACAGGAAATAGCAGAGGCCCTGACCATCATTTTCTAATCCTCTCTAGCTTCAGGTGTGGTGCTGGAGGACTGGAGGACTGCTAAAGTGGTACCCTTGTTTAAAAAGGGAGAAAAGGATAGACTGATTAATTACAGGCCAGTCAGCCTAACCTCAGTGGTGGGGAAATTATTGGAAAGAATTCCGAAGGACAGGATAAATCTTCATTTCCAAAGACACGGATTAATCAAGGTTAGTCAGCACAGATTTGTTAAGGGAAGGTCGTGTCTGACAAACTTGATTGAATTTTTCGAGGAGGTAACAAGGAGGGTAGATGAGGGCATTTGATGCAGTGTATATGGACATTAGCAAGGATTTTGATAAGGTTCCACATGGCCACAAAGTTAAAAGCCCATGGGATCCAGGGCAAAGTGTCAAGTTGGATTCAAAACTGGCTCGGAGGCAGGAAGCAGAGGGTAATGGTTGATGGGTGTTTTTGTGACTGGAAGGCTGTTTCCAGTGGGGTTCCGCAGGGCTCAGTACAAGGTCCCTTGCTTTTTGTGGTATATATCAATGATCTTGACTTGAATATAGGGGGTATGATTAAGAATTTTGCAGATGATACTAAAATCAGCTGTTTGATTGATACTGAAGAAGGAAGCTGTAAACTGCAGGAAGATACCAATAAATTCGTCAGGTGGGCAGAACAGTGGCAAATGGAATTCAATCTGGAGAAGTGTGAGGTAATGCATTTGGGGAGGGCTAACAAGGAAAGGGAATACACCTTAAATGGTAGGGCACTGAGTTGTGTAGAGGAACAAAGGGACCTTGGAGTGCATGTCCACAGATCCCTGAAGGTAGCAGGCCAGATAGATAAGGTGATTAAGAAGGCATACGGAATGCTTGCCTTTACTAGCTGTGGCATAGAATACAAGAGCAGGGAGGGGTTATGCTTCAACTGTATAAAGCACTCGTTAGGCCTCAGCTAGAGTACTGCTTGCAGTTCTGGTCACTACATTACAGGAAAGATGTGATTGCACTAGAGAGGGTACAGAGGAGATTTACAAGGATGTTGGAGTAGAGAATCTTAGCTATGAGGAAAGGTTAGATAGGCTGGATCTGTTTTCCTTGGAACAGAGGAGGCTGAGGGGAGACCTTATTGAGGTGTATAAAATTATGAGGGGCATAGATAAAGTGGATAGAAAGGATCTATTTCCCTTAGCAGAGGGGTCAAAAACCAGGAGGCACAGATTTAAACTAATTGGTGGAATGTTTAGAGGGGATTTGAGGGGAAAATTCTTCACCTAGAGGGTTGTTGGGGTCTGGAACTCACTGCCTGAAAGGGTGGTAGAGGCAGAAACCCTAACCACATTTAAAAAGTAGTTGGATGCGCACTTGGGATGCTGTAACCTGCAGGGCTACGGACCAAGAGCTGGGAAGTGGGATTAGGCTGGATAGCTCTTTGTTGGCCGGCGCGGACACGATGGGCCGAAATGGCCTCCTTTCGTGCTGTAACTTTCTATGATTCTATGATTCTTAAAGGGACTACTGCAGGCTGCTCCAAAAAAGATTAAAAACAGCCTTTCCAATCATTTTTGTAGGGTAGAGCATGAATGCTCCTTTTAGACCCAGAGAAATGATCCCCCCACTGTTGGATCTTCCATGCCACCCCCTCAGGATTTCCTCTCCCCTTTAATTGAAAACGTCTGGCTCTGCTCCACCTCCTACCACCTCCTCCTCCTCCTCCCCCGATCAGCGAGCTGTCTATCAGTATTGCTCAGTGCTCGCAGCTTTCCATTCATAGGAACGACAGTAGGCCAATCAGCCCCTCAAGTCAGTTCCGCCATTCAATTAGATCTTGGCTGATCTCTACCTCAAACCCATTTACCCATTTTTGCACCAGCGAGTTCCAAACTTACATGGAAAAAAAACATAGAAGATAGTTTGCAGAACGATATAGATGGGTTGGTCAGATGGGCGGAACAGTGGCAAATGGAATTTAACCCGGAAAAGTGCGAGGTGATGCACTTTGGGGGGTCTAACAAGGCAAGGGAATACACAATGAAGGGAAAGACCCTAGGCAAGACGGAGGGTCAGAGGGATCTGGGTGTGCAGGTACACAGATCCCTGAAGGCGGCGGAACAGGTGGATAAGGTGGTAAAAAAGGCATATGGGATACTTGCCTTCATTAGCCGAGGCATTGAATATAAGAGCAAGGAGGTTATGATGGAGCTGTATAAAACACTGGTTAGGCCACAGCTGGAATACTGTGTGCAGTTCTGGTCGCCACACTACAGGAAAGATGTGATCGCGTTAGAGAGGGTGCAGAGGAGGTTCACCAGGATGTTACCAGGGCTGGAGCGCTTCAGCTATGAAGAGAGACTGGGCAGATTGGGTTTGTTTTCCTTGGAGCAGAGGAGGCTGAGGGGGGACATGATTGAGGTGTACAAAATTGTGAGGGGCATAGATAGGATGGATGCTGAGGAGCTTTTCCCCTTAGTAGAGGGGTCAATAACTAGGGGGCATAGATTCAAGGTAAAGGGCGGGAGGTTTAGAGGGGATTTGAGAAAGAACTTTTTCACCCAGAGGGTGGTTGGAGTCTGGAACTCACTGCCTGAAAGGGTTGTGGAGGCAGAAACCCTCACAACATTTAAGAAGCATTTGGATGAGCATTTGAAATGCCATAGCATACAAGGCTACGGGCCAAATGCTGGAATATGGGATTCGATTAGACAGGGCTTGATGGCCGGCATGGACACGATGGGCCGAAGGGCCTCTATCCGTGCTGTATTACTCTATGACTCTATGACTCTATAGGAGCAGGTGTAGGCCATTCGGCCCCTTGAGCCTGTTCCGCCATTTAATGAGATCATGGCTGATCATCCAAATTCAGTACCCTGTCCCTGCTTTCTCCCCATATCCCTTGATCCCTTTAGCCTAAAGAAATATATCTAACTCCTTCTTGAATATATTTAATGAATTGGCCTCAACTCTCTCCTGTGGTAGAGAATTCCACAGGTTCACCACTCTCTGGGTGAAGAAATTCCTCCTCATTTCAGTCCTAAATGGCTTACCCCTTATCCTTAGACTGTGACCCCTGCTTCTGGACTCCCCCGCCATCGGGAACATCCTTCCTGCATCTAGTCTGTCTAGTCCTGTTAGAATTTTATAAGTTTCAATGAGATCCCCTCTCATTCTTCCAAACTCTAGCAAATATAAGCCCAATTGACCCAATCTCTCTTCATACATCATTCCTGCCATCCCAGGTATCAGTCTGGTGAACCTTCGATGCACTCTCTCCATGGCAAGAACACCTTTCCTCAGATAAGGCGACCAAAACTGCACACAATACTCAAGGTGTGGTCTCACCAAGGCCCTGTACAACTGCAGCAAGACATTCTTGCTCCTGTACTCGAATCCTCTCGCTATGAAGGCAAACATACCATTTGCCTTCTTAGCCGCCTGCTGCACCTGCATGCTTACCTTCAGCGACTGGTGCACAAGGACACCCAGGTCGCATTGCACTTCCCCTTTTCCCAACCTACTGCCATTCAGATAATACTCTGTCTTCCAGTTTTTGCCACGGAAGTGGATGACCACATTATACTGCATTTGCCATGCATCTGCCCAATCACCCAACCTGTCCAAATCATACTGGAGTTTCTCTGCATCCTCCTCACAGCACACACACCCACCCAGCTTTGTATTGTCTGCAAACTTGGAGATATTACATGTAGTTCCCTCGTCTAGATCATTTATATATATTGTGAATAGCTGGGATCCGAGCATCGATCCCTGCGGTACCCCACTAGTCACTGCCTGCCACTTGGAAAAAGACCCATTTATTCCAACTCTTTGCTTCCTGTCTGCCAACCAGTTCTCTATCCAAAACAGTACCTTACCCCCAATCCCTTTTGCTTTAATTATACATTCTAATCTCTTATGCGGGACCTTATCAAAAGCCTTCTGAAAGTCCAAATACACCACATCCACTGGTTCTCCCTTAACTATTCTACCAGTTACATCCTCAAAAAATTCCAGTAGATTAGTCAAGTATGATTTACCTTCTGCAAATCAATGTTGACTTTGTCCGATCCTGTCACTGTTTTCCAAGTGCTCTGCTATTACATCTTTTATAATGGACTCTAGCATTTTCCCCACTACCAATGTCAGACTTACCGGAATTCCCTGTTTTCTCTCAACCACCCTTTTTAAATAGTTGGGTTATATTAGCTCTCCTCTGTAATGTATGTACCTTTAAGGGGGAGAACTACTTTTTACAGCTCCTGTATCCTGTAGTACCAGCAGTGACCACACCTGTATATAAACCCTGAGTAGTGATCTGTACAGTCAGTTGCAGTTTGAACCCTCATTCAGTAAACACCTGTTGATTGTTCCCTGCAGTCTGTTGTCTGATTATTGAAGGACACAACATTAAGATACATGGATATAACATTGGCAACGACGCAGATTCGAACCTACCTGCAACTCTGCATCACCTCCCAGGGATTCGCTCCTGGAGAACAGTGGAAGGAGGTCGAGTCCAGAAGCATGGGCGTTGACCACGGGCAACCGCCCAGTCATCCAGCGGAGATTTGAGCCTCGTGGGGGAGGCTGTCGAGAGCCAGGCTTGGCTTTCCAGTCACGGTGGTCCAGTGGCACGGGCTGGCAACAGGTACTGCGCAGACCCTTCCCGGACAGCGGCGGCTAGAGCCGACCGAGCGGCACAGAAAAAGGCCGAGCAGCGTCGATGGGGGAGAGAGAGAGGGCAGAGTGCACAGGGCGCAGCCGGTGTTCAGGACCGATCGGCGTCAATGGGGAGAGAGACGAGAGAGAGCAGAACGCAGCCGGTGTTCAAGGGCCGAGCAGCATCAACGGGGGAGAGAGGCGCGCAGGAAAACGCGCAGAGCACAGCCGGTGTTCAAGGGCCGAGCAGCGTCAACGGGGGAGAGAGGCGCGCAGGAAAACGCGAGGCGCTGCCATTGCCATGAGGACTGCAGAGAGCGGCATTGGCAGCAGCGCGGAAGACGCCATTTTAAGCCGCAGCGGGGAAGAAAGGAAAGCGCGGGAGACGCCATTTTAAGCCGCAGCGGGGAAGAAAGGAAAGCGCGGGAGACGCCATTTTAAGCCAGTCTAACCACACCCAAAAATGCTGAAGAGTGGCAGTATCACAGCGTTCGACAATGAAGTCGAAGATTGGACGACATATGTCGAACGCATAGAAGTATACTCCAAGGCGAATGAAGTGCCAGATGACAAGAAAGCACTGGTATTGTTGAATTCAATGGGTGCAAAAACGTATGGCTTACTACGAAACTTAGTAACCCCAGAGAAGCCAGTAGAAAAGGATTTTGAAAACATAGTGTCAATCCTACAGGACCACTTAAACCCCACACCGCTGCTGATAGCAGAAAGATTTAAGTTTCACAAAAGGAACCAGCATAAAGATGAAAGTAATGCTGAGTATTTAATGGAACTGCGCAAGCTATCAAAACACTGCCAGTTTGGAACGAGACTAGCAGATACTTTAAGGGACAAGTTTGTGTGTGGGCTTCAAAGTGAAGGAACCCAGAAACGGCTTCTATCAGAAAAGGATCTTACGCTGGACAAGGCTTTCAGCATTGCAGTATCACACAAAGCAGCAGCACGGGGCGCTGCAGAGATACAACGGAGACCGCAAGAATATGGCACAAATGAAATGTCATACGGAACAGTGAAGTGCTATCGCTGCGGCAGAACAACACACAACCATAATGATTGCTGGTTCAAGGACAAAGTGTGCAGACAGTGTGGAAAAGTAGGACACATAGCAAGAGTCTGCAAGTCGGGAAAGAAAACCAGCAGCAAGAAATCTCCACAGGAGAAGTACAAGAAGGTACATAAGGTGATGGAGAGTAGATCAGACGAACAGAAGAGTGATACAGACTCCAGAAGCAAGGAGCTGGGTTGTCTGAAACTACATAATGTGATCAAAACGGAGGATCACCAAACTATCTGGGTCACGCTCAAGATAGCAGGAGTCCAAGTGAAAATGGAATTGGACACAGGATCAGCCCTAACAGTCATAAACTGAAGGGACTACAAGCGACTATTCTCAAATATACCCTTGAGAGATACAAAGATTGTCTTGAAGACGTACACGGGGCAAAAAGTCTACCCCAAAGGAAAAATAAGGGTGAACGTTATATATAACGGCAAGGAAACACCAAAAATGGACCTATATGTATTGCCAGATGGAGGACCACCACTACTAGGACATGAATGGATCCGGAAGATACAGCTAGACTGGCATTCCACACAAGCACTGACTGTAGATGCCAAAAAGGATGATGACGTCACACCTGGACAACTGTCAAAAATGCTAACTGACGCACAAGAAGTGTTCCAGCAGGGACTCGGAACACTAAAAGGCATAACAGCGACGATCAAAATAGAGGAAAATGCAAGCCCAAAGATTTTTAAGGCCAGATCGGGACCTTATGCGATCCGCCCAGCTGTCAAAGCAGAGCTGGAAGGTTTGGAACATTCAGGAGTACTGTCCAAAGTGGACTGGAGCGAGTGGGCTACACCCATCGTTCCTGTAATGAAGAGATCATTGAGTAATACGCCTGGGGACCCAAAGAAGGTTCGCTTCTGTGGGGACTTTAAGGTGACAGTGAACCCAGTCCTTCACACTGTACAATATCTGCTTCCGCGGATTGAAGATATTTTCGCCTCGCTATCTGGAGGGAAATGCTTCACTAAGATTGATCTGGCCCAGGCATACCTGCAGATGGAGGTAGAAGAAGCCTTGAAACAGTACCTCACGATCAACACTCATAAAGGTCTCTACCAATACAATCGGCTGGTGTTCGGGGTAGCATCAGCTCCGGCTATTTGGCAAAGGGCAATGGAACAAGTCCTGCAAGGGATTCCAGGGACCCAGTGTTATTTGGACGACATCCTGGTCACGGGCGAAAATGACAGTGATCACATCGCCAACCTGGAGCAGGTGCTCACTAGATTGAAGAAATATGGGCTCCGAACTAATCACCACAAATGCAAGTTTTTCGAGAAGCAGATCTCGTATTGTGGCCACGTTATTGATAAAGAGGGGTTACATGAGTCCCCTGAAAAGATTGAGGCAGTAGTCAAGGCTCCAGCACCAGAAAATGTGTCACAACTGAGGTCGTTCCTCGGGCTGGTGAACTACTACCATAAGTTCTTGCCGAATTTGTCTACCGTACTACACCCACTGAACACCCTACTGCAAACGGGGGTACCATGGAAGTGGAGTGACGAATGTAAATGATCTTTCCAGAAGAGCAAAGTATTGATCACATCAAAAGAGGTGTTGGCTCATTTCAACCCAGCACCACCAATTCGGTTGGCGTGTGATGCATCACCCTATGGCATTGGAGCGGTGCTGTCGCACAAATTCCTGGACGGCTCAGAGAGGCCAGTAGCCTTTGCATCTCGGTCACTAACTTCAGCCAAGCGTAACTACGCCCAGATTGACAGGGAGGCCCTCAGCCTAGTATGGGGAGTGAAAAAGTTCAATCACTATCTGCGCGGGCAGAAGTTCACCTTGCTGACTGACCACCAACCACTTGTCTCCATCTTTAATCCAAAGAAGGGCGTTCCGGTGATGACTGCGCAACGGCTACAAAGATGCTCCCTTTTTCTAGGGGCGCACCAATATGAAATCGAGTATAAGGGCACGAAACAGCATGGAAACGCTGATGGGCTATCACACCTGCCACTGCCTACTGCGGAGGAAGCACCAGCAGTGGATCCTGTCGAAATATTTCATTCGACTATAATTAAATGCTTGCCAGTAACTAACGCTGGTATAGAGAAGGAGACCCGAAATGACCCGACACTGTCTCGGGTATATGATTTGATGGTGAAGGGATGGCCAGCACATGGCGACTCACTGTTGCCAGCATTCTCAACAAGAAGAGAACAGCTGTCAGTATGCCAGGGGACCTTGATGTGTGGATCCCGAGTGGTAATTCCACCCAAGTTAAGGGAGAGAGTGCTCAATGAGCTTCACGAAGGTCATCTGGGAGGGGTGAAAATGAAAAGCCTTGCTAGGGCTTATGTGTGGTGGCTGGGGATCGATCAGCAAATCGAGGACCTGACAAAGAGCTGCTCAGGATGTCAGAAGGTCCAAAATGCACCACCACATGCCCCTCTACACCCATGGGAGTGGCCCTCATCTCCATGGCAATGGGTGCATATTGATTTTGCTGGTCCATTCATGGACTCAATGTTTTTAATAGCCGTGGATGCGCACTTGAAATGGCCTGAGGTGATCAAAATGTCCTCCACCACCACGGAGAAAACTATTGCAGTCCCACGGACCATTTTTGCGAGGAACGGCTTGCCAGAGCAGATTTGCTCTGATAACGGACCACAGTTTGTGTCCGAAGAGTTTCGAAGATTTATGAAAAGGAATGGGGTAAGGCATTACACATCCGCCCCGTATCACCCAGCCACAAATGGATTGGCTGAGAGGTTCGTACAAACCTTTAAAAAAGCAGTAAAGGCCATGTGCGATGACGACATTCCACTGCAGCATAAGGTGGACAATTTCCTGTTAGCCTACAGAAATGCGACACATACAGTCACCAACCAGGCCCCGGCCATGATGTTCTTTAACTGAAGGTTGAGATCTCGTCTGGATTTGCTCAGACCAAATGTACGAAGAGATGTTGAGAGTAAGCAATTCCAGCACATCAATGAGAAGCCGACAAGGAGCTTCAATGTAGGGCAACCAGTCTTGGCCTGCGACTACCGAACAGAGAAATGGCAACCAGGAACGATATGCACACGGCAGGGGCCACTAATGTACACAGTGGATGTTGGGGAGAACATTGTGAGATGCCATGCTGACCAAATCCTAGAGTCACAGGAATGAGTCAACCCCATGTCTCGGCCATACGCACCTGGTGAGGAACCCGACGTACAGGTCGCATCTACCTCAGAAACAATAGCATTGGAAGCTGATGAATCAACTGACGACAGGGTGTTAGAATCGCCTCCACACCAAGAGCGAGACACTCGGGAAAGACGTTATCCAGAAAGAATCAGGAAACCTCCCCAAAGTCTGAATTTATAAATAGACTATTTTCAGTTAATCACAGAAATCACAGAAATCACAGAAACCCCACAGTACAGATAGAGGCCATTTCGGCCCATCGAGCCTGCACCGACACATATCCCACCCGATCCCCGTAACCCCATGTATTTAATCCCCCTAACACTAAGGGTCAATTTATCACAGCCAATCAACCTAACCCGCACATCTTTGGACTGTGGGAGGAAACCGGAGCACCCGGAGGAAACCCACGCAAACACGGGGAGAATGTGCAAACTCCACACAGACAGTCACCCGAGGCCGGATTCGAACCCGGGTCCCTGGCGCTGTGAGGCAACAGTGCTAACCACTATGCCACCATGCTGCCTGTTAAAAGTGTTAATTGTAATTAGTTTGATATTTAATTGTTAAATGAGTGTTATGGTACTGTTAATCTAAAAGTGGAGGAATTGTAATGTATGTACCTTTAAGGGGGAGAACTACTTTTTACAGCTCCTGTATCCTGTAGTACCGGCAGTGACCACACCTGTATATAAACCCTGAGTAGTGATCTGTGCAGTCAGTTGCAGTTTGAACTCTCATTCAGTAAACACCTGTTGATCATTCCCTGCAGTCTGTTGTCTGATTATTGAAGGACACAACATTAAGATACACAGAAATAACATCCTCCAATCCATGGGATCTGTTCCAGAGTCTATAGAATTTTGGAAGATTACCAACAATGCATCTACTATTTCTAGGGCCACTTCCTTAACTACCCTAGGATGTAGATTATCAGGCCCTGGTGATTTATCGGCCTTCAATCCCATCAATTTCCCTAACATCATTTCCCTACAAATACTGATTTCATTCAATTCCTCCCTCTCATTAGACCCTATGTTCTCCGACATCTCTGGGAGGTTATTTGTGTCCTCCTTTGTGAAGACAGAACCAA
Organism: Somniosus microcephalus; assembly: GCF_052327205.1. Taxonomy (NCBI): domain Eukaryota; kingdom Metazoa; phylum Chordata; class Chondrichthyes; order Squaliformes; family Somniosidae; genus Somniosus; species Somniosus microcephalus. The sequence continues at coordinate 65,584,842 of NC_140996.1, read as the reverse complement.
ATTATGTATTTAATTGGTCAGCCATTTCTTTGTTCCCCATTATACATTCCCCTGATTCTGACTGCAAGGGACCTACGCTTGACTTCACCGATCCTTTTCTCTTTAAATATCTATGGAAGCTTTTACAGTCAGTTTTTATGTTCCCTGCAAGCTTACTTTCATAATCTATTTCCCCCCTCTTAATTAATCCCTTTGTCCTCCTTTGCTGAATCCTAAACTGCTCCCAATCCTCAGGTTTGCTGCTTTTTCTGGCCAAATTATATGTACTCTCCTTGGATCTTATGCTATCCCTAATTTCCCTTGTTAGCCACAGTTGAGTCACCTTTCTGGTTTTATTTTTATGCCAAACAGGCATGAACAATTCTGTAGTTCATCCATGTGATCTTTAAATGTTTACCATTTACCATTAAATGTTTACCGTCAACCCTTTATGTTACGTTCCCAAATCTATCCTAGCCAACTCGTGCCTCATACCATCATAGTTTCCTTTATTTAAATTCAGGACCCTAGTCTCTGAGTCAACTAATTCACTCTCCATTTTAATGAAGAATATTATGATCACTCCTCCCAAGGGGCCTCGCACAACAAGATTGCTAATTAATCCTTTCTCATTACATAATACCCAGTCTAAGATAGCCTGATCTCTAGTTGATTCTTCGACATATTGCTCTAGGAAACCATCCCGTATACACTCTAGGAATTCCTCCTCCACAGTATTGTTACCAATTTGGTTAGCCCAATCTATATGTAGATTAAAGTCACCCATGATGACTGCTGTGCCCTTATTGCATGCATCTCTAATTTCCCATTTAATGTCATCCCCAACCTCAGCATTACTGTTTGGGGATCGGTATACAATTCCCACTAATGTTTTCTACCCCTTCGTATTTCTCAGCACTGCCCATACAGATTCCACATCATCAGAGCTAATATCCTTCCTTCCTATTGTGTTAATCTCCTCTTTAACCAGCGATGCTACCCCACCTCCTTTTCCTTTTATCCTGTCCTTCCTGAATATTGAATACCCCTGGATGTTGATTTCCCAGTCTTGGTCACCCTGGAGCCATGTCTCCGTAATCCTAATTATATCATATCCATTTACATCTATTTGCACAGCTAATTCATCCACCTTATTACAAATGCTCCTCGCATTAAAACACAAAGCCTTCAGGCTTGATTTTTTAACACTCTTAGTCCTTTTAGAATTATTATTTACTGTGGCCCTGTTTGATTTACACCCTTGATTTCTCTGACTTCCACTTTTGCTTTTCTCCTTCCTGTCTTTTGTTTCTATCCTTGCTTTCCTTTCCTCTGTCTCCCTGCACAGGTTCTCAACCCCCTGCCATTTTAGTTTAAACCCTCCCCAACAGCACTAGCAAACACTCCCCCGGGGACATCGGTTCCGGTCACGCCCAGGTGCAAACCATCCAGTTTTTACTGGTCCCACCTCCCCCAGAACCGGTTCCAATGTCCCAGGAATTTGAATCCCTCCCCCTTGCACCATTCCTCCAACCACGTATTCATCTGAAATATCCTTCTATTTCTACTCTGACTAGCACGTGGCACTGGTAGCAATCCTGAGATTACTACCTTTGAGGTCCTATTTTGTAATTTACCTCCTAACTCCCGTTTTTCACCTATATCATTTGTACCTATATGCAACATGACAACTGGCTGTTCACCCTCCCCCTCCAGAATGCCCTGCAGCCGCCCCGAGACATCCTTGACCCTTGCACCAGGGAGGCAACATACCATCCTGGAGCCTTGTTTGCAGCCGCAGAAACGCCTATCTATTCCCCTTACAATAGAATCCCCTCACTATAGCTCTCCCGCTCTTTTTCCTCCCATCCTGTGCAGCAGGACCACCCATGGTGCCAGGATGTTGGCTGCTGCTGCCTTCCCCCGATAAGCCATCCCCCTCAACAATATCTAAAGTGCTATATCTGTTTGAAAGAGGGATGGCCACAGGGGACCCGTGCACTACCTGCCTGTGCCTACTACTCTGCCTGGTGGTCACCCTTTCCCTTCCTGCCTGTGCAGCCTTTACCTGCGGTGTGACCAACTCCCTAACCGTGTTATCCACGATGTGCTCAGCATCACGAATGCTCCAGTATGTATCCATCCGCAGCTCCAGTGCCGCTGCAGCTGGATACACTTCCCGCACACATGGTCGTCAGGGACACAGGAAGTGTCCCTGATTTCCCACATAGTGCAGGTGGAGCATGCTACGGGGCCAAGCTGTGCTGTCATGACTTACCCTTGAATTAATTCAAATTAAATTAAATCAAATCAATACCACTAATTACACTACAATTAAATGATATACTCAAGGGCCCTTGTTTAGCAGCACTCCCTGCTACGACAACAGAGACCCTAGAAACTATAAACCACAAAAATTAAGTTTGGAAAAAAGCGAAAAAGAGAGAAATACTCACCTACCAATCACTTACCTGCTTTCTGGTGATGTCACACTTTGATTACTTTTTACTTCTCTCTCTCCTTTCGCTGACTCTGTGCCTCTCACAGGTCCGCCGCTCAGCTCTGGTCCCAGGCCTCCTCTCTGCGCTCTTTTTATCCTCCTCTCGCTGACTCTGTGCCTCTCGTAGGTCCGCCACGCTTTCCACTACACTTTATGTGAAAAAGTGCTTCCCGATTTCATTCCTGGATGATTAGTTCTAGTTTTAGGATTATGCCTTCTTTTTCTGGATTCCCCTACCAGAGGAAATAGTTTCTTTTTATCAAACCTATCGAATCCCTTTATCATTTTAAAGACATCATCAGCTCTAACTTGTACGCTGACAACACCCAGCTCTACCTCTCCACCACCTCTCTTGACCACTCCCCTGCAATTATTTTGTCAGACTGCTTGCTTGATATCATCTTGGATGAGCAGCAATTTCCTCGAGTTAAGCATTGTGAAAACTGAAATCATTGTTTTGAGTTCCCATCATGAGTCCATCCCCTCGCATGAAAATCCATCTCCTTTCTCAGCCCTCTCCATACATCTTCCAGCCATTTCAGTTTTCGGGAATGATAGCATAGTGGTTATGTTACTGGACTAGTAATCCAAAGGCCTGCACAAATGATCCAGTAGACTATGAGTTCAAATCCCATCATGGCAGCTGGGGAATTTAAATTCAGTTAATTAAATAAATCTGGAATGAAAAGAATTGTTGTAAAAACCCATCTGGTTCACGAATGCCCTTTAGAAGTAAATCTGTCGTCCTTACCTGGTCTGACTTATATGTGACTCCAGACCCACAACAATGTGGTTGACTCTTAACTGCCCTCTGAAATGGCCTAGGAAGCCACTCAGTTGTAACAAACCAATACAGAAAACAATAATAAGAATAAAATCGGATGGACCACTTGGCACTGACTTTTACTTCAGACACAGCAATGGCACACGCAGCCTGGTTGACCCTGCAAAGTCCTCCTCACTAACATCTGTGGACTTGTGTCAAAATTTGGGGAGCTGTCACACAGACTAGTCAAGCAACAGCCTGACATAGCCATACTCGCAGAATCATACCTATCAGCCAATGCCCCAGACTTCTCCATCACCATCCCTGGGTATGTCCTGTCCCACCAGCAGGACAGACCCAGCAGGGGTGGCAGCACAGTGGTATACAGTCAGGAGGGAGTGGCCCTGGGAGTCCTCAACATTGACTCCGGACCCCATGAAGTCTCATTGCTTCAGATCAAGCATGGGCAAGGAAACCTCCCGCTGATTACCACCTACTGCCCTCCCTCAGCTGATGAATCAGTACTCCACCATGTTGAACACCACTTGGAAGAGGCACCGAGGGTAGAAAATGTACTCTGGGTGGGGGACTTCAATGTCCATCGCCAAGAGTGGCTCGGAAACACCACTACTGATCGAGCTGGCCAAGTCCTGAAGGATATAACTGCCAGACTGTGGTGGGAGAACTAACACGATGGAAAAACCTACTTGACCTCATCCTCACCAATCTAGCTGTCACAGATGCATCTGTCCATGACAGTATTGGTAGCAGTCATTGTGGAGACGATGTCCCATCTTCACACTGAGGACAGCTTCCATCGTGTTGTGTGGCACTACCACTGTGCTAAATGGGATAGATTCAGAACAGACCTAGCAGCTCAAAACTGGGCATCCATGAGGCGCTGTGGGCCATCAGCAGCCGCAGAATTGTATTCCACCACAATCTGTAACCCCTTGGCCTGGCATATCTCTCACTCTACCATTACCATCTAGCCAGGGGACCAACCCTGGTTCAATAAGGAGTGTAGAAGAGCATGCCAGGAGCAGCACCAGGTGTACCTAAAAATGAGGTACCAACCTGGGGAAGCTGCAACACAGGACTGCATGCATGCTAAACAGCGAAAGCAGCATGCTATAGACAGGGCTAAGCGATCCCACAATCAACAGATCAGGTCAAAGCTCTGCAGTCCTGCCGCATCCTGTCCTGAATGGTGGTGGACAATTAAACAACTAACGGGAAGAGGAGGCTCCATGAATATTTCCATCCTTAATGACGGTGGAGCCCAGCACTCGAGTGTAAAAGACAAGGTTGAAGTGTTCGCAACCATCTTTAGCCAGAAGTGCCGAGTGGATGATCCATATCGGCCTCCTCCTCAGGTCCCCACCATCACAGAAGCCAGTCTTCAGCCAATTCGATTCACTCCACGAGATATCAAGAAACAACTGAGCGCACTGCATACAGCAAAGGCTATGGGCCCCGACAACATCCCGGCTGTCGTACTGAAGACTTGTGCTCCAGAACTAGCCACGCCTCTAGCCAAGCTGTTCCAGTACAGCTACAACACTGGCATCTACCTGTCAATGTCAAAAACTGCCCAGGTATGTCCTGTCCACAAAAAGCAGGACAAATCTAACCCGGCCACATACCATCCCAGCAGTCTACTCTCAATCATCAGCAAAGTGATGAAAGGTGTCGTCAACAGTGCTATCAAGCGGCACTTACTCACCAATAACCTGCTCACCGATGCTCAGTTTGGGTGCTGCCAGGACCACTCAGCTCCCAACCTCATTACAGCCTTGGTCCAAACATGGTCAAAAGAGCTGAATTCCAGAGGTGAGGTGTGAGTGGCTGCCCTTGACATCAAGGCAGCATTTGACCGAGTGTGGCATCAAGGAGCACTAGTAAAACTGAATTCAATGGGAATCAGGGGGAAAATTCTTCACTGGCTGAAGTCATACTAAGTACAAAGGAAGATGATTGTGGTGGTTGGAAGCCAGTCTTCTCAGCCCCAGGACAAGGCTGCAGGGGTTCCTCAGGGCAGTGTCCTAGGCCCAACCATCTTCAGCTGCTTCATCAATGACCTACCCTCCATCATAAGGTCAGAAGTGGGGATGTTCATTGTTTGCACAGTGTTCAGTGTCATTCGCAACTCCTGAGATAATAAAGCAGTCCACGCCTGCGTGCAGGAAGACCTGGACAACATTCAGGCTTAGGCTGTTAAGTGGTAAGTAATATTCGCAGCACACAAGTGCAAGGCAATGACTATCTCCAACAAGAGAAAGCCTAACCACCGCCCCTTGACATTTAACGGCATTAACATTGCTGAATTCCCCACCATCAACATCCTGGGGGTCACCATTGACCAGAAACTTAACTGGGCCAGCCACATAAATGCTGTGGCAACAAGAGCAGGTCTGAGGCTGTATATTCTGCAGCGAGTGTCTCCCCAAAGCCTTTCCACCATCTACAAGGCACAAGTCAGGAGTGTGATGGAATACTCTCCACTTGCCTGGATGAGTGCAGCTCCAACAACACTCAAGAAGCTCAACAACATCCAGGACAATGCAGCCTGCTTGTTCGGCACCCCATCCGCCACCTTAAACATTCACTCCCTCCACCACCGGCACATCGTGGCTGCAGTGTGTACCGTCTACAAGATGCCTTGCAGCAATTCGCCAAGGCTTCTCGACAACACCTCCCAAACCCGTGACCTCTTCCACCTAAAAGGGCAAGGGCAGCAGTCGCATGGGAACATCATCACCTCCATTGCTCCCCTCCAAGTCACACACCATCCTGACTTGGAAATATATCGCTGTTCCTTCATCGTCACTGAGTCAAAATCCTGGAACTCCCTCCCTAACAGCACTGTGGGAGTACTTTCACCACATGGACTGCAACGGTTCAAGAAGGCGGCTCACCACCACATTCTCAACAGCGATTAGGGATGTCCAATAAATGCTGGCACTGCATCAACCCAGGAACAAAAAAAAATGTTTTTCTGTTGTTTGCAGCCAATGTGCACCTTCCCATTAATAGCTGTTGGCTGCCTTTAAGTGGCATCAGTGAAGCCCGATTTCCTACCCACCAAACAGGAGTGCTGGCTCAAAAATTGCTGTGGCCGGCCAACAAATGTCACCCACCAATAGTTACACTTGCCCTTGCCCATGTAATCGCCATGATATTTTGCCCTGCAATTTGCTCAAAGTGTACGATAGAAACAGCACAGCACCCTCTACAGGGCATCTGGGATGTAAGTTAACAGGATAAGCAACTGTGTATCTCCTTAACCAATCAGATTGAAGGATCATGAAATTAACAGCGCAAGGTCTGTGTGAGTTAGAATGATGAATTCAGTGTCAAATCAGGTACAGAAAGAGAAATAAAGAGAGCAAAAGAAAGATTGGATTAAGGCGAGAGAGAAAAAAGAAACTAAAAGATAAAGTAAAAAGATTTTTGTTTAAATTTTTTAAAAACAACTCAAACCACAATTAAAGCCTGGAGGAATGAGACTTTACAATTGCAACAGTTAATTTTCAATGGCAGAGAGGTTGTCTGGCAGTAATTAACACTTACCACATCATTAAAAGTGTTTTGGATGAGTAATGACTAGAATAAACTTCTTGTTGTGAGTTTAGTTCTTATCTACTGTGCACTTTTTGATATATATTAATGACCTGAACGTGGCTGTAGAGGGCATAATTTCAAAGTTTGCAGATAACACATAATGTAGAAATGTAGTAAACAATGGGAAAGATAGTAACAGACTTCAAGAGGACAAACTGGTGAAATAGGCAGACACATGGCAGAGGAAATTTAATTAGGAGAAATGTGAAGTGATACTTTTTAGTATGAAGAATGTGGAGAGGCAATATGAACTAAATGGTACAGTTTTAAAGGGGGTGCAGGAACAGAGAGACCTGTGTGTGTATGTATAGAAATCTTTGAAGGTGGCAGGACAAGTTGAGAAGGCTGCTAAAAAAGAATATGGGAAAATTAGCTTTATTAATAGAGGAATAGAGTACAAAAGCAAATGCATTACTTAACACTTCTCCAGATTGAATTCCATTTGCTACTTTTCTGCCCACCTTACCTGATATCTACCTGCAGTTTACAGCTTTCTTCCTCACTATCAACCACACGGCCAATCTTTGTATCATCTGCAAATTTCTTAATCATGCTCACTACATTGAAGTCTAAATCATTGATAGATACCACAAAAAGCATGGGACCTTGTACTGGGCCCTGCGGAACCCCACTGAAAACAGCCTTCCAGTCACAAAAGCACCCGTCGACCATTACCCTTTGCTTCTTGCCACTGAGCCAATTTTGGATCCAACTTGCCACTTTCCCTTGGATTCCATGGGCTTTTACTTTCCTGACCAGTCTCCATGTGGGAAATTGTCAAAAGCCTTGCTAATATCCATGTAGACTATATCAAATGCACTACCTCATCAACCCTCCTTGCTACCTCCTCAAAATATTCAATCAAGTTAGTCAGACACTACCTTCCCTTAACAAATCTATGCTGACTGTCCTTGATTAATCTGTGCCTTTCTAAATGACAATTAATACTGTCCCTCAGAATTTTTTCCAACAATTTGCCCACCACCGAGGTTAGGCTGACTGGCCTGTAATTAATCGGTCTATCCCTTGCTCCCTTTTTAAACAACAGTACAATGTTAGCCATCCTCCAGTCCTCCGGCACCACGCCTGTAGCCAGAGAGGATTGGAAAATGATGGTCAGAGTCTCCGCTATTTCCTCCCTTGCTTCTCTTAACAGCCTGGGATACATTTAATTCAGGCGTGGTGATTTATCTACTTTTAAAGATGCTAAACCCCTTAATACTTCCTCTCTCACTATGTTATCTCATCTAATATTTCACACACCTCCTCCTTAACTACACTGTCTGCATCGTCCCTCTCTTTTGTGAAGACAGATGCAAAGTATTCATTAGGAACCATACCCACGTCTTCCACCTCCACACACAAGCTTCCTTTTTGGTCTCTAATAGGCCATACTCTTTCTTTAGTTATCCTCTTACTCTTTATGTATTTATAAAACATCTTCGGATTTTCCTTGCTTTTATTTGCCAATATTTTTTCATGCCCTCTCTTTGCTTTCCTAATTTCATTTTTAATTTCACCCCTGCACTTTCTATACTCCTCTTGGCTTTCTGCAGTATTTAGCTTTGGGTATTTAACATAAGCTTCTTTTATTTTGCCTTATCCTACACTGTATGCCCCTTGATATCCAGGGGGCTCTAGATTTGGGAGTCCCACCCTTTTTCTTTTTGAGGCTCTGAACCCTCACTATCTTGTCCTTGAATGCTTCCTACTGCTCTGACACTGGTTTACCTTAAAGTAGCTGTTTCCAGTCCACTTTTGCTAAATCACATCTCAGCTTAATAAAACAGAGCTTTCCCCAATCGAGAACTTTTACTCCTGGTCTATCTTTGTCCTTTTCCATAACTACGCTAAATCCAATTGAATTATGATCGCTACCACCAAAATGCTCTCCCCACTGATACCCCTTCCACCTGCCCAGCTTCATTCCCTAAAACCAAGCCCAGAACTGCCCCCTCTCTTGTTGGGCTTGTTACGGACTGGCTAAAAAAGTTCTCCTGAATGCATTTTAAGAATTCTACGACCTCTATACTTTTTACACTGATTCTATCCCAGTTAATATTAGGGTAGTTGAAATCCCCTACTATTACTGCCCTATTGTTTTTGCACTTCTCAGAAATTTGCTTACTTATTTGCTCTTCTATCTCCCTCTGGCTGTCTGGGGCGCTATAGTACATTCCTAACAGTGTAATTGCCCCTTTTATGTTCTTCAATACAACCTGTGTGGTCTCATTTGATGATCCTTTTAAGATATCCTCCCTCCTCACAGCTGTAATTGTTTCTTTAACCAATATTGCGACCCCCCCTCCGTTTTTATCCCCCTCTCTATCTCGTCTGAAAACCCTGTAACCAGGAATGTTGAGCTGCCATTCCTGCCCTTCTTTCAGCCATGTTTCAGTAATAGCTATGATATCATACTTCCACGTGTCTATCTGTGCCCCCAGGCTCATCTGCCTTTCACTAGGCTCCTTGCTTTGAAGTATATACCATTAAGCACTGCCAAACCCTTTTTTGTCTATTTTCTAGCCTTTGTTCCCTCTTACTTACTTACTCAGTTACTAATTTACTGCCTTCCATTTCCAGCTTTGCCTCTCTCCCTTCTGAATTTACACTCAGGTGCCCATCCCCCTGCCAAGCTAATTTAAACACTCCCCAATAGCACTAGCAAACCTACCTGCAAGGATATTGGTCCCGGCCCTGTTGAGGTGCAATCCGTCCAGCTTGGCTAGGACCTACCTCCCCCAGAACCGGTCCAATGCCTCAGGAATCTAAAGCCCGCCCCCCACCACCCCCCTCACCAGCTCTCCAGCCATGCATTCATCTGCTCTATCCTTCTATTTCTATATACTCACTAGCTTGTGGCACCAGGAGTAATCCAGAGATTACTACCTTTGAGCTCCTGCTTATTAATCTCTTTCCTAGCTCCCTAAAATCTGCCTGCAGGACCTCATCCCCATTTCTACCTATATCATTGGTACTGATATGGACCACGACCTCTGGTTGTTCACCCTCCCCCCTCAGAATGTTCTGCAGCTGCTCAGCGACATCCTTGACCCTGGCACCAGGGAGGTAACATACCATACAAAAGTAAAATACTATGGATGCTGGAAATCTGAAATAAAAACAGAAAATGCTGGAAATACTCAGCAGGTCAGGTAGCATCTGTGGAGAGAGAAACAGACTTAACATTTCAAGTCGATGACCCTTCGTCAGAACTGGGTAACATACCATTCTGGAATTACGGAGTAACATACCATTCTGGAGGCCGCAGATACACCTGTCTGTTCCCCTAACTATTGAATCCCCTATCACTGTTGCTCCTTTGACCTTCCTCCTCCGCCCCCATACAGCTAAGCCATCTGTGGTGCCATGGGCTTGGCTCTGGCTGTACACCCCAGAGGAACCATCACCCTCAGGGTGTATTCAGAACAGAATACTGGTTGGAGAGCGAGATGCACTCCGGGGACTCCTGCACTACCTACCTGGTCCTCCTTGTCTGTCTGGCAGTCACCCATTCCCTCTCTGCCTGCAAAAACTTAAGATGCGAGGTGACCACCTCCTGAAACTTGCTATCCATGGAGCTCCCAGCCTCGTGCATGCGCTGCAGTGATGCAGTTGCTGTTCAAGCACTGAAACCCAGAGCTTGACCTCCTCCAGTTGACGACACTTCCTGCATATGTGGTTGTCCAGGACACGAGAAGTATCCTGGACCTCCCACATGGCACAGGATGTGCATTCAACAGGACTGAGGTGCCCTGCCGTGCCTCTATTTAAGAGACTACCAACTAAACTTTAGTTTAACCCACTAACCTAAGTGAGCGAGAAAAAAGACAAGAACTGCAGAGATACTAAACACAAAGAAACTATATATTAGATATCTAGATACTTAGCTTAGAGTCCTCCTTTTGAGTTGGACATGAGAAACCGTCTTCCTCCTCGCCACTGATTCCTACCATCACCAAATTCTGCTTGTGATCCACTTTGATTGTGATGTACCCAGCTCTATCTCCAAGCTCTGTGCTCAAGCTTTAGCACAACTTCCTGGCTTTTGTACTCAATGCCTCTAATTATAGAGCCAAGGATCCCATATGCTTTATTAAGTGCTTTGTTAACCTGTCCTGCCACCTTCAAAGGTTTGTGCGCAAGAACCCCCAGGTCTCTCTATTGTTGCACCCCCTTTGAAATTGTACTTTTTACAAAATGTATCACGTCACTTTTCTACGTTGAATTGAATTGCATCTGCCATGTGTCCACCCATTTCACCAACCTGTCTATGTCCTCTGGAAGTCTATTACTATTTTCCTCACTGTTTACTGCACTTCCAAGTTTTGTGTCAGCTGCACATTTTGAAATTGTGCCCTGTATCCCCAAAGTATAAGTCATTAATGTACATCAAAAACAGCAGTGGCCCCAGTACTGAACCTTGGGGAACTCCACTGTGTACCTCTCTCCAGTCCAAAAAACAACCATTCACACAATTCTCTGTATTCTATCCCTTAGCCAATTTTGTATCCATGCTGCTACTGCCCCTTTATCCCACGGGCTTCAATTTTGCTAATAAGCCTTGTTATAAATCTCATCATTCATCAAGAAACTACTCATGAAATAACACTGGATGGCCAGCTGGTGACGCCGTCCAAGGAGTATAAATACTCGGGCGTCAGCCCCAGCTTTCCAGGAACATTTTGTAAGACAAGGAACTAGTGAAGTACAACTAGACCTCTGTGTTCTGAAACAAGTTGATTAAAGCCTTGCTTTATGCTCAAACGAAGTGCGTAGTGAGTTTTATTACGTCAATTTAATCAACTTGATATCGACTCCACGCTTTGGGTGATTCGGGAACAGCCAGCTACAACTCAAACCGTAGAAGGGAACTCAGACAAGTAATCGATCCATCATGGAGAAACTACTCAGGCCCACCCATCTCGACCTGGACCCGAATTCACTTACAGCTGCGAAGGTATGGAAACACTGGTATTATACCTTTAGCAACTTCCTTGAGGAATGTGGTGAGAATGTTCCTAACAAGTTACGAATGCTTGCTAATTATGTATCCCCTCATGTGTATGATTATATCGAAGGCTGTGTAGATTATGATGCCGCTATCCAAATACTACAGCAGCTATATGTCAAGTCCCCAAATGAAATTTTTGCTCGGCATCTACTGGCCACAACTCGACAACAACCCAGGGAATCGCTTGATGAATTCCTTCAGAAACTTCGCAGGCTCAGCAAGGATTGTAATCTTAAAGCTGTTACAGCTGAGCAGTACCAGGAGGAGTTAATTCGTGATTCCTTTATTAATGGGATTGCATCTCCCTTCATACGTCAGCGTCTGTTAGAGAATAAAACCCTCAAGTTACAGACTGCCTATGACCAGGCATGGTCTCTGGACTTAGCAAAGAGGAATGCAGACACCTATCTTTCACCACGTGCACGGGCTGCTGCTATCACTTTTAGTGACTCTTTCAATAGGCCTCGGGCGGAAGCCCTCACGGATGACGACTCCAATCCGGCTGATGACAACCCTACCCTAGAAACCTACACTAATGATGACCCCGCCCTAGTGGCATCTTGGCAATCTGGAACGAAGTGTTTCTTCTGTGGAGGAGCATTCCATTATAGGAAATTTTGTCCTTCTCGTAACGTGACCTGCAATCATTGCAACAAGAAAGGTCACTTTACTAATGTATGCCAGTCAAGAGCCGCTGTTAGTAAGAAAGGCCACTTTTCTAAGGTATACCGGTCGAGAGCTGCTGTTAGTTTTGCAGCTACTATCTATAAAACTGCTCCTCCCCCAAGAGCCACTACTAAGGTTACAGCTGCAATCTATAAAACTGCTCCTCCCCCAAGAACCACTACTAAGGTTACAGCTGTCAAGGGTAAAACTGCCCCTCCTCCCATCACAGCTGTTTTTCCCCAAAGTCTGTCCCATGCAGCCACGAAGGTTTTGGTAAATGGACACATTTTGAGTTCACTAATCGACTCATGCAGCTCTGACAGCTTCATTAGTGAGCGGGCTGTCAGTAAGTTAAAACTGCATATTTAACCCTCAGACAGGGAAATTGCAATGGCTCTGATGACACTGACCACCAATTCTTCCGGCTTTTGTCTTGTCGACCTTATTCTCAATGGCCGCACTTATTTCTCCACCTGGCTCGGGGTGCTCAAGAACCTATGCAGTGATGTGCTCCTGGGACAGGATTTCCAGAAACAACACAAAAGACTCACTTTTGAGTTTGGAGGGTCAAAGCCAGAGCTTACTATTTCCAAAGTACCATTTTTTGCGCTTTTGGAGGCTTCGCTCGACGAGCCCTCCTTGTTTACCAATTTATCCCCCGATGTAAGACAATAATCACTAAATCATGACGTTTCAGCCAAGATGATCGATCCTTTATCGAGACAGAAATCTCTCGCCTTCTAGCTGACGGTATCATTGAGCCATGTTCATCTCCCTGGCGGGCTCAAGTCGTCATTGTTAAAAATCCTCTGAAGCAACACAAGAAACATCTTTGCATCGATTACTCGCAAACTATTAACCAGTATAACGACCTGGATGCCTACCCACTACCACGCATCGATGACATGGTCAATAACCTTGCCAATTACAAGGTATTTTCAACTTTTGATTTAAAGAGCACATATCATCAAGTGCCGTTAAAGGACTCTGACAAGAAGTATACGGCCTTTGAGGCCAATGGTCGGCTTTACCAGTTTTGTCGCCTTCCATTTGGGGTCACCAATGGGGTGGCCGTCTTTCAACGGGCAATGGATAACCTAGTCAAACAGGAGAACTTAACGGACATTTTTCCATATCTGGATAATATCACCATTGCTGGTCATGACCAGAAGGAGCATGATGCCAATCTCCAGAAATTTTTTGACGTTCTCCGTCGTCGCAACTTAACCTTAAATGAGTCCAAATCTGTGAAATCAGTACCATCAGTCAACATCCTTGGCTACTGGGTGGGTAACGGTGTCATCAAACTGGATCCAGAGCGATTTCATCCACTTCAGGAGCTCCCTCCCCCTACGAATCTCAGCTCTCTTCATCGGGCACTCGGCACGTTCGCCTATTATGCGAAATGGATACCCCACTTCTCCGACAAGATCTAGCCCCAGCTTCACGCAAAGTCATTTCCATTAGAGGCAACAGCTATTTCAGCTTTCAACCTCCTCAAGCGACAATTGGAAAAAGCCACGCTTCGTTCCATTGATGAAAATCTTCCTTTCGTCGTCGAGTGCGATGCATCGGATGTGGCGATCTCTGCTACCTTGAATCAAGGTGGTCGACCCGTTGCATTTCTGTCCAGAACTTTGCAGGGTAGCGAGCTCTATTATCCTCCTGTCAAGAAGGAGGCTACACCCATCATCGAAGTGTTACGTAAATGGAGTCATTTTCTCGCTTGTCGCCATTTCACACTTATAACCGATCAGCGCACCATAGCCTTTATGCTGGATAACCGGAAACGCACTAAGATCAAGAATAACAAAACACAACTCTGGAGGATGGAATTGGCCGCCTTTGGATACACCATACATTATCGACCCGGCAAAGAGAATGTGGCCCCGGATACCCTCACGTGGGCATTCTGCTCTTCTATGTCAACTTCGTCTCTGGCGGATCTTCATACTGACTTGCCATCCTGGCATTACCCATATGTTGCACTTTGTGCGATCTAAAAATCTCCCATTTTCTACGGAAGATGTGAAAAGAACATGCTCCTCCTGTAGAATTTGTGCGCAATTCAAACTGCAATTCTTCCATCCATCGGATGGCTCGCTCATACACGCTATGCAGCCTATGCAGCGACTCAGCATTGACTTTAAAGGGCCATTGCCTTCTTCAATGCGAAACACCTACTTACTGACTATGGTGGACGAATATTCACGCTTTCCCTTTGCTTTCCCCTGTCCCAATATGCTTACTTCCACAGTGATCAAATGCCTTGATCAAGTCTTTCCCCTTTGCGGTATGGCCAATTTCATCCACTCTGATCGGGGTCCCTCCTTCATGTCAAGCGAACTCAAAAGTTATCTCTCCCAATGTGGAATCGCCACAAGTAAAACGACACCGTACCATCCCATCGGTAATGGACAGGTTGAGAGATACAACGCTATCATTTGGAATGCTGTTCATCTTGCGCTGAGGTCACACAACCTACCAGACCAGCAGTGGGAAACTATGCTCCCTGGCGTGTTGCATTCCATCAGATCTCTCCTTTCTACGTCTACCAATGTCACACCTCACGAGCGATTCTTCAGCTTCCAGCGCCGCTCCACCCATGGGACGTCTCTACCGTCATGGTTGGCAGCTCCCGGCCCCGTGTTGCTCCGAAGATTTGTCCGATCATCTAAAACCGATCCTCTGGTCGATGAGATGGAACTCAAGGAAGTCAACCCCATGTACGCGCATGTGCAGTACCCTGATGGCCAGGAGTCCAGTGTTTTGCTTCAGGACCTGGCTCCCTGTCCGGCCGGTTCCACAGACCCAACCGATAGAGGGACCCACGGGGATGATGCCGACACTCTGTGCTCCCCCGAAGATGACGCCCTACCTGGGGCATCGAGAGATCTGCCAGCTGCCCCACTGGATCCACTCGGGGAGCCGAGCGCTCCCCGTGGGATGGCCACCCAAGGCCAGGATGCCAGTCAATCCCCGGCTATCCAACAGGATGAAGCCAGTTCTGTGCCTGTGGGGACCCGCACCCGGAGTCACAATCTCCCCAGCCTCCCTCGGGTCGATCAGAGCAACACGGGCCCTGTTGATCCACCGGTACGGATCAAGCGGCCCAGGGACCAAGACACGGTCCGGGGAGGCGTGCCTTCTAGCCATAAACAAAAATCTAAAAGACTACGGCTATTCGTGGGCCGCCTGATATGCTAAGAGGAAGTCGTTGGACTTCCAAATCTTTTAGGCAGGAAGAATGTTATAAATCTCATCATTCATCAAGAAACTACTCGTGAAATAATGCTGGACGGCCAGCTGGTGGCGCTGTCCAAGGAGTATAAATACTTGGGCATCGGCCCCAGCTTTCCAGGGACATTTTGTAAGACAAGGAACTAGTGAAGTACAACTAGACCTCCATATTCTGAAACAAGTTTATTAAAGCCTTGCTTTATGCTCAAACCAAATTCGTAGTGAGTTTTATTATGTCAAGCCTAGTATGTGGTACTTTATCAAACGCCGTTTGAAAGTCCATATACACAACATCAACTGCACTGCCCTCATCCACCCTCTGTTACCTCATCAAAAAACTCAATCAAGTTAGTCAAGCACAATTTGCCCATAACAAATCTGTGCTGGCTCTCCTTTATTAGTCCATGCTTGTCCAAGTGGCTGTTAATTTTCTGCTGGATTATTGTTTCTAAAAGCTTCCCCACCACCGATGTTAAACTTACTGGCCTGTAATTGCCAGGTTTATCCTCTCTTTTTTTGAACAAGGGTGTAACATTTGCAATTCTCCAGTCCTTTGGCACCAACCCTGTATCTAAGGAGGATTGGAAGATTATGGTCAGCATTTTTGCAATTCCTACCCTTACTTCCCTCAGCAACCCAAAATGCATCTCATCCGGACCGGATGACTTATCCACTTTAAGTTGCTAGCCTTTCTAATACCTCCTCTTTAGCTATTTTTATCTCATCCAGTATTCCAGCAAACTCCTCGTTTACCATAGCTTTGGTAAATACCTTGGTAAATACCAATGCAAGGTACTCATTTAGTACCTCAGCCATACCTTCTGCCTCCACCAATAGCTCTCCATTTTGTTCCCTAATCAGCCCCACTGCTCCTCTGACAACCCTTTTATTGTTGATATGCCTATAGAGGACCTTTGGATTCCCCTTTTATGTTACCCGCCAGTCTATTCTCATACTGGTTCTTTGCCCCTCTTATTTCCTTTTTCACTTCTCTGTATTTTATATAAAGCCTGATTCTCCCTTAAAGCAGAGAATGTTAAGAGGAGATTTAATAGAGGTGTTCAAAACCACGAATGGTTTTGATAGAGTAAATAAGGATAAACTGTTCTAGTGGCAGACGTGTTGGCAAAAGAACCAGAGGTGGCATGAAGAAACATGTTTTTACACAGCGAGTTGTTGTGATCTGGAATGCATTGCTGAAAGGGTGGTGGAAGCAGATTCAGTGGTGGCGTTCAAAGGAGAATTGGATAAATACTTGAAGGGAAAAAATTACAGGGCCATGGGGAAAGAGCAGGAGAGTGGGATTAATTGGATAGCTCCACCAAAGAGCCGGCACAGGCACAATGGGCCGAATGACCACCTTCTGTGCTGTATCATTCTATGGTTGTATGATTCTAAGTACAGGAAGTTCACGTTGTTCAATGTATTTGAATGGGGAGCCAGACAGTAAGATGCCCCTTGGCGAAGCTAATGGCGGAGCGACGCATCTCCGACACCAAGGGTTGGATTTTGTCAATGGGGGCGGGATTTCAGTCTCGCCCCGAATGACGTCTGACCAACCCACGCTATTTTCCCTTGATTGACCTTGTTAAGCCTGCCCTGCAGGCTTACCGGCCAATTAAGGGAAAGCCAGTGACAGAGGACGTCAGCGTATGACGTTTCATCTGTCGAAAAAATGTTGACAGATGAATTGTCAGCGTTTGACAACTTTGAGAAGCTGTCAAACACTGACAATCTTGGTTCTAAGGTGAGCCCTTGCACAGAAGGCTCACCAAAACCTCTCTCCTCAGCAGAAAGCAGATGGCTGCTGTATCTGAGAATGCAGCAGCTATTCTGCCATCTCTGCCATTGAGATGAGGCACCTCCAGATCCTCAAAGGTTGAAGCCTGCAGGAAGAAGCAAAGGTAAGGAAACATTTTCCAACACTTTACACTTACCTCTCATACTTACCTCTCCACGCTTGCACCCATCACTCACCTCTACAGCAGACTTATCAATCCTTTTCACCTCCGCAGACCCACTGCTCGCCTTGCTGACCCCGGTGAGGTTCGTAGCCATCGGGAAGTCTGCAATTACAGGGGTAAAATGGGGATAATCCTCAAAACTGCCTGTTAACTACCTGTTCTTCGGTCTTCCCAATGTTTAATTGGAGAAAATTTCTGCTCATCCAGAACTGGATGCCGGACAAGCAGTCTGACAATTTAGAGACCGTGGAGGGGTTGAGAGAAGTGGTAGTGAGGTAGAGCTGGGTGTTGTCAGCCTACATGTGGAAACTGACGTTGTGTTTTCAGATGATGTCACCAAGAGGCTACATGTAGATGAGAAAAAGGAGGGGGCCAAGGATAGATCTTTGGGGGACACCAGAAGTAATGATGCGGGAGCGGGAAGAGAAGCTGTTGCAGCTGATTCTCTGGCTATGATTAGTTAGATAAGAATGGAACCAGGCGAGTGCAGTCCCACCCAGCTGGATGACTGTGGAGAGGCTTTGGAGACGTTTGGAGTGGTCAACCCTGTCAAAGGCTGCAGACAAGCCAAGAAGGACGAGAAGGGATAGTTTACCTTTGTCACAGTCACAAAGCCAAGTGTCTAGGTGGCTTTGGGTGATAAAGGCTATTCCCTGGAACCATAGCTCATGACAGTATCCTGGGACACCAGCTGAACATGGCTCTAATGATATGCTGGTAGCCACCAGAGTAGTCATTGAAGCAGCACTTAAAGTACCTGGTTGGACCTGCTATAGACTACACCATGATCTGTGTCCATTAGTAATCTTTCCCAGGAACTTTCCAGCAGGAATTCTGTAGATAATTTGAGGTGAGGCATTGCCTTACCTGCCTCAACTGACGAGGTGCCTCTGCTATTTCATGGTAAGGTTTGAAAGTAGTCCAGGATTGGTGTTAATTCAAAGTGCAATACAAACTTATTACTTTAGTGTAAGGCTATGGTGGGTTCTCCTACCTTGGTGGATCTGGTGAACATTTTCCTGAACTTCTCCAGCAGATTTGTGGCCTTATTAGAGAAGCAACAACAACAACAAAGTGTATTTATATAGCACCTTTAACATAGTAAAATGTCCCACGGTGCTTCACAGAAGCGTTATAAAACAAAATTTGACATCGAGTCACATAAGGAGATAGTAGAGCAGACGAGCAAAAGAGATAGGTTGTAAGGAGCGTCTTATAGGAGGAAAAAGAGGTAGAGAGACGGAGAGGTTTAGGGAGGGAATTCCAGAGGTTAGGGTCTTGGCAGCTGAAGGCACGGCCACCAATGGTGGAGTGATTAAAATCGGGGATGCTCAAGAGGTCAGAATTGGAGGAGCGCAGATATCTCGTAGGGGTGTAGGGCTGGAGGAGATTACAGGATGGGTTTAGGGGGGGCTGGCCATGGAGGGATTTGAAAACAAAGATGAGAATTTTAAAATTGAGGCGTTGCTTGACTGGGAGCTAATGTAAGTCAGCGAGCACAGGGGTGATGGGTAAATGGGACTTGGTGCGAGTTAGGACACGGGCAGCAGGGTGATCTCAAGTTTACGGAGGAGAAAACGTGGGAGGCCGACCAGGAGTGCTTTGGAATAGTCAAGTCTAGAGGTAACAAAAGCATGGATGAGGGTTTCAGCAGCAGATGAGTTGAGGCAGAGGTGAAGTTGGGTGATGTTCTGGAGGTGGAAATAGGCGGTCTTAGTGATGGCGTGGATATGTGGTTGGAAGCTCATTTCAGGGAAAATATGACACCAACATTGCAAACAGTCTGGCTCAGCCTCAGGCAGTCACCAGGGAGAGGGATGGAGTCAGTGGCTAGGGAACGGAGTTTGTAGCGGGGACTGAAAACAATGGCTTCAGTCTTCACAATATTTAGTTGGAGGAAATTTCTGCTCATTAGTACTGGATGTCGGGCAAGCAGACTGACAATTTAGAGACCATGGAGGGGTCGTGAGAAGAGGTAGTGAGGTAGAGCTGGGTGTCCTCAGGACACATGTGGAAACTGACTATGTTCTCGGATGATGTCGCCGAAGGGCAGCATATAGAGCGGGGCCAAGAATAGATCCTTGGGGGACACCAGAGGTAATGGTGCAGGAGCAGGAAGAGAAGCCGTTGCAGGTGATTCTCCGGCTACAATTAGATAGGTAAGAATGGAACCAGGTGAGTGCAGTCCCACCTAGCTGGACGATGGTGGAGATGCTTTAGAGGAGGATGGATTGGTCAACCATGTCAAAGGCTATAAACAAGTCGAGAAGGACGAGGAGGGATAATTTACCTTGTCGCAGTCACACAGGATGTCTTTTTTGACTTTCATGGTGTGTTCATGATGCACGCCATTATTAATGTGCAAAGCGGCCAGCAAGTTCAGGGGATCAAGAGATAAGCTGCAAGTTGCGAATCTACAGAACTTGTTGATCGATTTACTCCGCTCGCCATTTGCTTTGCACAACAGCATCTCGCCCTTTGCATCCCCGTTATTTTTAAGAACTTGCTGGATTTGAACATTAATTGCCCATTAAACTCGCCACAGAAAGTGTGTTAATTAAGACTGCAAGTTCCTTTTTTATAGTAATCTGGGATGTAATGCATAAGTTATCCACCAGATGGAGACAAATATTAAGGGATCACATTTACCAGTATTAAGGTAATGTCCTGGCACACTAGTTATTAAGGTAGTGGCATTGCATTGTGGGTATGACTCAGAGGTGAATCCTCCATCTTGGTGATCGCACAGTAAGAATTGGAAGTGCTTTGCCTGCAGCTGTAAGAGCTATGTCTCTCTGCTACACCGTATAATTAAACAGTTGAGTTTTGGTTCCTGAAGTCTGGCTTATCTCAGTTCTTGACCTTACCACTCGGATATCACATATTGGCGATGAGGCTAAACTGATCTCAACTTGAAGAAGGAAAAATAAAAGAACACTGAATCAGAATCATGGCTACTATGGCAGGAAAGATCTCTGCTTTTGATGTTCAGACACAGACCTGGACTGAGTACTGTGAGTTGCTGACGCATTTCTTTGCTGCAAATGATATAGATGATGTTGGAAAAAGGAGAGCTATTTTGTTCACTTCCATGGGAAGTCAGATGTATAGTTTAATGAGAAACTTATGCAGTCCTGAAAAGCCTGGAGACGTACCATTTGCTAACTTAGTGGACTTGCTGAAGGATCATTTCAATCCCAGACCGAGTGAGATTGTACAGCGTTTCAAATTTAATTCACAGAACAGGGAACCGGGAGAGACTGTATTGGATTACGTAGCGGTGTTGAGAAAATTGGCACACGATTGCAATTACGGGAACAGTTTGAAAGACATGCTGAGAGATAGGCTTGTTTGCGGGATAATGGATGCTAGAATGCAGAGGAGATTATTGTCCGAGACCGGGCTTACATATGAAAAAGCGTTGGAACTTGCTCAAGCCATAGAGACAGCGAACCAAGATGAAAAAGAAATACAAGGTTCAGACTGGGCTACGACGAAGCAAGTTGCAGGTCCGGTGGTGCACAAGTTAATTATTAGTCAGAAACCACAACGTGGGCATGTAAAGGCATGTTATAGATGCAATGGTGATCACCTGGCAAGGGAATGCAGGTTTCTGGAGGAAAGGTGCCACAAGTGTGGGATAAAAGGACATATAAAATGTGCATGCAGGGCAAAAGCAACTGTGGAGGAATACAAACCAAAAGGGGGAGGAAAGCAAAACCTAGGAAGAGAAGTGAAAAAACATGGAGCACATCACATCAGCAGAGAAGCTGAGAAAGAAGACAACATGTTCATAATGCATAGTATGGTAGAGAACATTCCAAAAGTGGATCCTATCACTTTGCAACTGACAATAAATGACACGAAGGTCAACTTTGAAGTGGATACAGGGTGCGGTGTGACCATAATGAACAGGGAGGAGTACTCAAAATTGTGGAACCGTGCAAAAGTTCCAGAGTTAAAGTCTTGCTCTATGCAGCTTAAAACATATACCGGTGAACGAGTGGCGACATTGGGTACAGCTACTGTAACTGTGAAACACAGGGACACCATGGAACAGCTACCTGTAGTTGTAGTATCGGGTTCTGGACCAAACTTGTTAGGTCGGGGCTGGATACAAGAAATTAAATTAGATTGGGGAGCAATAAATCAAATGGAGGGAGGCAAACAGTTGTCTTTGCAAGAAGTGTTGATTGAACATGAGAACGTGTTCAAGGAAGAACTTGGAACATTTAATTGCCCCCCAGCTAAGATTCATGTAGACAAGGAGGCACTGCCAAGGTTTTTTAAACAACAACCTGTGCCGTATGCCATGAAACCAAAGGTAGAGGCTGAGCTTGACCGTCTTTTGAGAGAGAACATTCTGGAACCTGTGAAATGTTCAGAATGGGCAGCTCCCATTGTATCTGTTTTAAAACCGGACAATTCGGTAAGAATCTGTGGAGATTATAAATTGACAGTAAATAGGGTGTCTAAACTAGGACAGTATCCTATTCCCAAAATGGAGGATCTTTTTGCAAACCTGGCTGGAGGGAAGAAATTCACAAAGTTGGATATGAGTCATGCATACTTGCAGATTACACTAGATGAGGAATCCAAGAAGTATGTAACCATAAATACACACAAGGGTTTGTTTACCTATAACCGCTTACCGTTTGGTGTCTCATCTAGTCCAGCTATTTTCCAGAGGACTATCGAGGGTGTACTGCAAAGGATTCCACATGTTTCGATCTATCTGGATGACATTCTGGTGATGGGAAGAACCGACCAGGAGCATCTGAGTACTCTGAGAGAGGTACTACAAAGATTGGATAAGGCTGGGTTACGGCTCAAGAGGAGTAAGTGCACTTTCCTGGGGAATGAGGCCGTGTTCCTGGGACACAGAGTGGATGCCACAGGGCTCCATCCAATCAAGGAGAAGGTACAAGCACTGCAGAAGGCCCCAGCTCCTACAAATGTGACTGAGGTAAAAGCTTACCTGGGACTGCTAAACTATTATAATAGATTTTTACCAAACTTGTTGACAGTGTTAGCACCTCTTCACAAACTTCTGCGCAAGGAGACACAGTGGCAGTGGGAAGAGGAACAGAGGGTTTCATTTGAACAGTCCAAGAAACTGATACTGTCCTCGGATGTGCTGGTTCACTACAATGCAGAGAAAGACATCATTCTCTCTTGTGATGCTTCACCTTATGGGATGGGGGCAGCTCTTTCACACAGCTTGGAAGATGGAACAGAAAGACCGATAGGGTTTATGTCTCAAACTCTGACACCAGCAGAAAAAACTATTCCCAGTTGGATAAAGAGGGATTAGCAGTAATGTTTGGGTTACAGAGGTTTCACAAGTACATATATGGCAGGAAATTCACCATATGCACCGATCATATACCTCTTCTGTCTCTTTTTAATAAAATGAAGGCAGTACCACAGATGGTGTCACCCCGGATCCAGAGGTGGGCAGTGACGTTGAGAGCATATGAGTATGTCATCGTTTACAAGGCAGGCAAGTACCATGGGAACGCAGGTGCCTTGAGGCATCTTCCACTACCAGGTACACCTATCCGTGCAGCTCCAGAGGACAGAGTTTTGATGTTGGAGGACACGGACACTGCAATTGTGACCGCAGAACAAGTAAGCACATGGACCGGTAAAGATCCAGTACTGTCTAGAGTCCGAGAATATGTGATGAGGGGTTAGCCACAACATCTGGAAGGAACTGATTTCATACCTTACAGTGTCAGGAAGACAGAGCTGAGTGTGTAGGATGGTTGTGTGTTGTGGGGAGCACGAGTGATTATTCCACAGCCAGCACGACAGTCTATCCTAGGGCAACTACATCAGTGTCATCCTGGAGTTTCGCGTATGAAAGCCTTGGCAAGGAGTTACTTGTGATGGCCAAAGCTAGATGAGGAGATAGAAAATCTAGTCAAGACATGCAGCACTTGTCAAGTACACAGGAAGGCACCTGCAGCGGCTCCACTCCACCCCCGGGAGTGGCCGGATAAACCATGGAGAAGAATACATGTAGATTATGCGGGTCCATTCATGGGAAAGATGTTCCTCACAATCATTGATGCACATTCCAAATGGATGGATGTGTATCCTGTAAATTCTGCTTCATCTACTGTTACTATAGACTGCCTGCGTAGGAGTTTTAGTAATCAAGGGCTACCGGAGATCGTAGTAAGTGACAATGCCACATGTTTTGTGAGTACAGAAACAAAAGAGTTCATGAGAAACAATGGCATGGTGCACGTGACTTCAGCTCCATATCATCTGTCTTCAAATTGACTTGCGGAGAGAGCCATACAAACATTTAAAAAGATGATGAAAAAAGTGCGGAAGGGAGTTTGGCAGCAAAGGTGTCACGAGTTCTGTTCAGCTACAGAATAACACCTCAATCTACCACAGGAGTCTCTCCTGCTGAGTTGTTGTTAGGACGTCGACTACGCTCCACTCTTGACCTGGTTCACCCAGACCTAAAAAGGAAGGTGGAAAACTGACAAATCAAACAAAAGGAGAACCATGGCAAAAGAACAAAGAGCCGCAGTTGGAGAAGGAGATGCGGTCCTTACCAGGAATTTCAGTTATGGTCCAAAATGGATTCCTGGCATCATAGACTCAATGACCGGTCCAGTATCATATACGGTCATGGTGGGAACTGGTCAGGTAGTACGCAGACATGTAGATCAGATACTGACCAGACAATGGGAAATCAAACCGGAGGTTCCAGAGGAAATGTTGGAGGACAAGTTGGCCCCCAGTTATCCAAATGCATTGGTGGTACCACCACCACGAACAGAGACAGTTATACCTGGACCCCTTCATCAAGAGGAAACCATTGTAGCAGAGTCAGATACTCTGAGTACTGCTCAGGAGCAGCAGGTGGCTATACCACAACCAAGCAGGGACTTGACTGTAAGACGTTCACCAAGGACTCACAAGCCGCCAGAGAGATTGACCACGACCTGCTAGATTCGTTCAGTATGGACTATCGTTAAAGGAGTTTCCTTATGGACTTTTTAAGAATGTTGTTAAGAAATTAATGTTCATCTTAAGAGGGGAGGGATATAGTAATCTGGGATGTAATGTTTAAGTTATCCACCAGATGGAGACAAATATTAAGGGATCACATTTACCAGTATTAAGGTAATGTCCTGGCACACCAGTTATTAAGGTAGTGGCATTGCATTGTGGGTATGACTCAGAGGTGAATCCTCCATCTTGGTGATCACACAGTAAGAATTGGAAGTGCTTTGCCTGCAGCTGTAAGAGCTATGTCTCTCTGCTACACCGTATAATTAAACAGTTGAGTTTTGGTTCCTGAAGTCTGGCTTATCTCAGTTCTTGACCTTACCACTCGGATATCACATTTTTAATGACGTGATAATTGTTAATGCAGTGCCAATTAACCTGTCTGGCCCAGAATGGGAACAATTTAAAGTGTTCAATCTCATTCCTGCAAGTAGTCAATTGATCTTAAAATTGTCAAATTTAACATTTGTAATTTTTTTTTCCTTTCTGTCTCTATTCTCTCTCTGTTAATCCAATCTTTCTTTCTCTCTATTCCTATTTCTGTACCTGATTTGACTCTAATTCACCCATTCTAATTCACCCACCTTCTCTGTTGTTCCTCTGTTTCTTACTCAATCCTTAAATATCATTGGTTAAGAAGATACACTGCTGGACCCACCAGGGATGAGGGACTTCAGTTACGTGGATAGACGTGGATGAATGTAGGATGTATGATCAGTAAGTTCGCAGATGACACGAAAATTGGTGGAGTGGTAAATAACGAGGAGGGAAGCTTCAGGCTACAGGATGATATAGATGGGTTGGTTAGATGGGCAGAACAGTGGCAAATGGAATTTAATCCTGAAAAGTGTGAGGTGATGCATTTTGGGAGGACTAACAAGGCAAGGGAATACACAATGAATGGTCGGACCCTGGGAAGGACAGAGGATCAGAGGGACCTTGGTGTGCATGTACATAGATCCCTGAAGGCAGCAGGACAGGTAGATTTCCCGGCCAATTAGAGGAAACAAATCTGGTGACGTCATTTGCTGACGCATCCTCAGCCAGTTTCCTTAAAGAGACCATGGCCAAATTTAATTTGACATTTGTGCTGTCAGTGTTCTGGCCAAGCAAGGCTGTGTCATCGCACCAATGCTCTTCTCGATCTTCCTGGCTGCAAAGCTCCATCTCACCCTCAGTAAGGTCCCTGCTGGAGTGGAGCTAATCTACAGAACAAACGGGAAACTGTTCAACCTCCGTCACCTCCAGTCCAGATCCAAGGTCGTCCCATCCTCTGACATCAAATTACAATATGCAGACGACACTTGCGTCTGCGCACACTCTGAGGTCAAACTCCAAACCATTGTCAACACCTTCACTGAAGCATATGAGAGCATGGGCCTTACACCAAACATCCGTAAGACAAAAGTCCTCTACCAACTTGCCCCCGCCACACAGTACTGCCCCCCGATTATCAAAATCCATGACGAGGCCTTGGACAACGTGAACCACTTTCCCTACCTCGGGAGCCTACTGCCAACAAGGGCAGACATCGATGATGAAGCCCAACACCGCCTTCAGTTAGCCAGTGCAGCCTTCGGTTGCCTGAGGAAGAGAGTGTTGGAAGACCAGGACCTCAAACCCAGCACCAAGCTCATGGTCTACAGAGCAGTAGTGATACCCACCCTCCTGTATGCTTCAGAGACATGGACCATATACAGCAGGCAATTAAAGCACTGGAGAGGTACCACCAATGCTGCCTCCGCAAGATCCTGCAAGTCCATTGGCAGGATAGGTGCACTAATGTCAGTATTTTTGTTCAGGTCAACATCCCCAGCATTGAAGCTTTGACCACGCTTGATCAGTTGCGATGGATGGGCCACATCATCCGCATGCCCGATACGAGACTCCCAAAAGAAGCGCTCTACTCGGAGCTGCGGCATGGCAAGAGAACCCCAGGTGGGCAGAGGAAACGCTTCAAGGACACCTTCAAAGCCTCCTTGAAAAAGTGCAACATCCCCACCAACACCTGGGAATCCCTGGCCCAAGACCACACAAAATGGAGGAGAAGCATCCGGGAAGGCGCCGAACACCTCGAGTCTCTTCGCCGGGAGCAAGCGGAAGCCGATGTGCAAACAGTGGAAGGAGCGCACGTCAACCCAAGCACCCCACCCACCCGTCCCTTCAACTAGCGTCTGCCCCACCTGTGACAGAGACTGTAGGTCCCGCATTGGACTCATCAGTCACCTGAGAACTCATTTTTAGTGTGGAAGCAAGTCATCCTCGGTTCCGAGGGATTGCCTAAGAAGAAGAAGAGTTGCTGTAAACAATGACAATGACTGCACAGAGGTGCACGGCTGCAACCAGGCTCTCCCATGACTCCCTCCTTATGCTTATGGAGGGAATCACAGCATGCAAGGAAGTCCTCTTACCTTCTAATGGGTGGAAGAGACCTCCCCAGGAGATCAACGCAGCCTGGTTGTACAATGCACAGGGGGCACAAGTCGGGGTGTGGTCAGGAGGAGCTGGGTTCAGTGCCGTAAATGTTTCAATGATCTCAGTAGATCAAGAAACGTTAGTACAAAGCCACACTCAGCCTCATCTTTCTGTGCCTCTCATCACATCCCCATCACTCTGCTTTCCCTAACCCACTTCTGCACATCCTTACTCACACCAACTTACCTTGCATCTCCACCCATCCCTCTCTATCTACATTATCACATCCCCATCTCACTCACCACCCCTCACACTCACCCTCCTCCTTGTGCAATCATACCAACTAACAACACACAAGGGTAGGCACTTGGGTGTTTTATGCAACGTTCATGTGAAGTTTCTGTTAATGTGCTGTCAAACATTGAAACCTTTATTTTCGATAATTTGCATTCTTGGACAGATTTGTGTGCACCTTTGGAAGTGGCTTAGTGAGTTGCAGTGAGACATAACAGTACCCCCTGCAATGGTGATGTGTGAAAGGAGTGGCTTGGGCATTGTAGGGATGCTTTATGGTGCTGGTGTGGGGTGGTGCTAACCTGGTGCATCATGTGGCAGCCAAGGTGTACAGCATCAAATGAAGTAAATCTGGCTATGGTGAGGCAATCCCTGGCCTCCCAGGCAGCAATGTGCTCAGGTGCTGATGCCCTCTATCCTGTGCAGCAACAGGTGATTGCGGAGAAGGCTGGTGTGGTTGTTGGTGCTGCTGGTGTGCCTGATGCTACTGGTGTTTTTTTTTCTTTTTTTTAAATTTAAAATTTGAACATTTTACAGTAAATCACATTTACAGAGCTCAATTCTCAGCTCTTTGTACAAAGTCACAAGCCCCTCATGCCTACAAGGCAGGGGTCCCAGTCTCTACAAGCTTCTTGGTCGTCTTCACTTGTTCATCCAGATAGTGGGTCTCCAGAAATTCACACAGATGAGGGTCGGTGCTCCCAGTGGAGGGTTTGTGCAGAGATGCTGCTGGTGTTGGGGCTGATCGTGGTCCAATTCTGAGGACCAAGGTGAGAGAGTATAAAGGGCACCCATGCTGATGGAATAGATGGCAGGTGAAGTAGAGATGACAGAAGTGATCTGTCAACTGTGAGAAAGGTAATGAGGTCAGACTGAATGGAAACTTGTGTAAAGACTTGCAGCATGGTGAATCTGTTGTGGAAATGCAGTGAGAACGAGCTTGTGGCTGAGGGAAGATATCTCTGTAAGGTGGGAGCTTTTACTGTACATTTGAAGATGTCAACTCAACAGCTGATTCAATGGTCACGGAACTCCTGCCTCAGCTTGACAGATATGGTCCATGACCAGCGAGGACCCCACGGGTGAGCACGTAAAATTAAAAGGTAAGCTCAAATGTATTCTTAATGATCTCTAAACGAAGTCAGAATTACCTGAATTGGGCCCCTCACCACAGCATGTTGGGTCTGCTTAACGCTGACAGAACCGACATTGGGAAAGGCGCGTGGTGGCGGGTTCACAGCTGGGTCCCGACCCACTGGGGAAAAAAACCTCTTTCCCACAATTCCAGCAAGTTATGGCGGAATTTCTTTTCGAGCTGAATGGTGCAGAGCATTGTCTAACTAATGGGGCACTCTGTGAGATGTCCCACTCCAGCTATGTTGCAATGCAGTGATCAGATATTGTCATATACCTGTCTCAGATAGATACGTATCCTCATTAATAATACTTGTGTCAATGTGTCTTGAATACACAGTTGATAAAACTCTTTTAATCTGCCATGTAGTTTTGAGATGTTTAAATAGACTCTTAATAAGTTGTAGTCCCCGTTAACAGTTGTATGTGTTTCCTAGTGCAGTCATATGTTGTTGTGTCCCCATTAACTGATTGCAACTTAGTTGTCACATCATAGATCATAGCCCATTAACAGAACACAGTTTTCATCAGTAGGTTCCACATATGTCCTGGTGTCCCCACTAACAGATCAAATATGTTTCCATATTGACAGGTCACATGTTGTGGCTCCTGTCCCTTTTTAAAAAGCTGCAAATGAGTTTTTGTCATCTCATTCAGTATTCCAGTGAACTAGTTGTGTGAGTATCCTGGTGTCCCTGAATCTTTGTTAACAGATTTGATGTGTGTATTAATTTTTCAGATAACAAATAATTTGAAGTGATTAAATAAATATTCCCTGGGTGCATAATTCAGATACATAGAGCCCATTTTTGGGCACTATGAGTGTCTGCCGGAAGTGTGCAGAGTACGCAGATCATAACGTCAATCAGCGTGTAATGCTGATTTGACATGAGCACTGCCATTTTGGAGCTGAACGCTCTTAAGCTATTTAAAAGGATCATCACTTACTTTCAGGTTAGTTGTTGATTGATTTCTACTGGCTGTTCCTGCAATTATACAAGTGTTTGGTGCTTTCTAGATTTTTTTAAAGTTACTAAATCTACAGGGAGTGGTGTGGCAGGCGCTGAAGGACATTGTCCTGAATTCAAGGCTTCTGCACAAACCACTTGCTCCCAGACATGGGTGCAGTAGTAGGCATTCCCCTTGGAATACAGCATGACTGGGAGAATGAGCAGAGGTGACACAGAGCAGAACAAGATGCTAGAACAGGGTGGAGGTGGAGCTGAGAAGGACTCTCAGCAGGAGGCCATATCTGCCCAGGGTGTTCAGGGAGCAATTCTTCTACCTGATCCTCAGCGAGGAACAGTCTGTGAGATGTCTACACTTCACTAAGGATTGCTCACTGAAATCTGCCACCTGCTGCAAAAACAACTGCAATCTCAGTGCAGGGTGGGGATTGCATTGCCAGTGGCTCTGAAGGTGACCATGACATTGAACTTTTAAGCATCAGGCTCGTTCCAGGCTGGCGCTGGATACATTTGCAACATCTCGCAGTTTGCCATCCACTGTTGCATAAGGGAGGTCACTGAGGCTCTGTAATCCACGAGAGCTGACTACATTTCATTATCTCTTTCCAGAGACCAGCAGGCAGACTGAGGATTTGTGAGGATTGCAGGCTTCCCCATGGTGCATGTAGGAATTAAACAAGCGGGGTTGGGGTTATTGTCTCTGGCCAGTCAGAAGCCTGTGAGCTGCTCCAGGGACCCCCGTGTGGTTTCAAATCGCTCCCCTATTCCTGGTCCTGACTGCTGGACTTATTCGGTAGCGATGTAGAGAAAAAACGTGACTCGTGGTTGGGTGCAAAACAGACCAGTATTTATTGAAACAAAAGGAAACAAATTGAAAATAAACAATACAGCACACCTATGCTGAAATACAGCACTTTACTTCTCACAGTACACTTTAGTGTCTACTACAGCACTTGTTTGCTTAATAGAACACTGTTACTTAAATGCAGCACTTTACTTCTTAGTACAACACTGTTACTTAGATACAGCACTTTTAATGCAGCTACTTAGTGTTCACTACAGCACTTTTCTGCTTAGTGCAACACTGTTACTTAGATACAGCACTTTTAATACAGCTACTTAGTGTTCACTACAGCACTTTTCTGCTTAGTGCAACACTGTTACTTAGATACAGCACTTTTAATATAGCTACTTAGTGTTCACTACAGCACTTTTCTGCTTAATGCAACACTGTTACTTAAATAGGGGAGAAAACGGACACAACGAGGGAAAATTGACTAAAATTACAGTTTAACAAGATTCCCCTTAATTCCCACCCTTATACCTATTCTAAGTTGCCTTGTAATGGGCCAGAAAATGTATGCGCACCAATGAATGCCTGCCCCGTGCCCTTGTGGTCTTAAATTCTTCACCACTCTGAAGATAGAGATACCCCAGTGTTTAAAAGTAACTGCTGGTATTCCACTCCCTTGGGTGGGCTCTCAAGTTGTAGAGGGCACAGAGGCGAGGCTGCAGAGAGAGAGAGATGGCTTCTTGAGAAGCTATCTTATACCCCATTTGGGGCCAAAATCTTCCCGCCCAAATCCGGATGCATCTGGGCTAAACAAAAGGAATCCGATGTCCCCATTGACTGTGATGGGGTTTGGATGAATTACCCATTTCCCTTATGATGGGTTTTTGAATGTATTCCCATTCATCGTGATGGGTTTGAATAGAGCTGTCTTGGTTTAAAAAAAAATGTCTATTTCCTTAATTGCTGAGTAAACAGCCCTTGGATGTTAGTGTAAACAAACTGATTGTCCTGTGGTCACGCCCAACCGCAATTGATTGGCAGTCTCAAGTGGTTCAACATTGTAGCAGTTTAGTGTAAACAAACATCGATTGTCCTGCAGGGAGGGAAACTCCCTGAACTGCCTTTGATTGACAGTTTAACTATTCCATTGCTTCAAGGGCTGGGGTTTCTTCTAAATCCTTTGTCAGCCATCTTTGATTTTCCCTTTTCATATGCACACAGCCTGTGTGGTGTCTCCTGCCACGAGGTTGGACAGCCATCTTTGATTATCCTTTTTCACACACACACAGGCTGCCTTTTCAGTCCTCTTTGTCAGCCCATGCTTTGAAGAGAGACTGTCCTTTTGTCTTCTGCCACGAGGTCTGATGGCCATTTTGATCCCTGGATTTTTAAAGGTATATTCTACCCAGGTATTCTTTAATCAAAAATCAATCTTCGGAACTGTAGGAAATTTCAAAATTATTGCGAAATCTTACAGTGCAGGGTGCCATTGACTGCACGCATGTTGCTTTGCCGGCACCGTATGTAAACTCTGAGATGTACCGCAACTGAAAGGGATTCCACTCCCTCAACATCCAGCTGGTATGCTGCCATACTCAGCAAATCATGCAGGCCAATGCCCGGTATCCTGGCAGCAGTTGCGATGCCTTCATTCTGCGCAGTCCTCTGTGCCATCGGCATTTGCACCACCACTACTGGGCAACAACTGACTCTGGTGCGCAACCCACGCATATGTGGGCAGCATGCTACAACAAAAGCCATGCTGCCACATAAAATGGGATAGAGCACACCATTGACACGCTGAAACTACGCTTCCACTGCCTGGACCGCTCTGGAGGGGCCTTGCAGTACTCAGCAAAGTGCGCGTCAAGATTTGTTGTGGTCTGCTGCATGCTGCACAACCTCTCCATCATGAGGGAACAGCCTTACCATCAGCTGTATGGCGAGCAGCAGAGGATCAGGAGGAGGAGCAGAAGGAGGGGGAGAAGGAGGAAGAGGAGGAGAAGGATGAAGGGAGGAGGCAACGTATACAGCCCCTTTCTGGTCAGGCACTCCGTGAACAACTCATCCAACTGCATACCAGTAAACACAACCCCAATTCCCCATTCACCAACAATCCCACACCTTACCTTCCCTCTGTTACTGACCATCAGAGAGTCCGCTCAGCCACAATGCAAAAATAAAAGCCAACACAAAATAAACTTTCCAAACCAAATTTATAAATCAAACCGTGCCATATTGCATACAAATGTAAACTAATCACCCTTGTGCCTGTCTTCCATGTGCCTTTGTCTCACCTAGTGCTCCTACGCAGTGCTACACCAATGGCTGCAGCATGGCTGGTGGAAGGCTGTGGAATATCATTGGGGGAGAACACAGAATACCTTGGAGGATGACCTCGAGCAGTTCTGTGCCTGGAAGGCCCGGCTTTGGGACTGTACCACCTCAGCATGGTGGCAGCAGTCTGGCCTGGCTGGCTGACAGCAAGGACACTCACTAGTGGAGTGGCAGAGGTGGGAGGACGAATGCTGCCATCCTGAGAGAGGACAGCAGGTTTGTGCTCCACGGAGCCACTGTCACTCACCCAGGTCGGCACTTCAGCAATCCTAGTAATCTCTCCCTCCATGTAAACTCACCAACCCATATTCACGGCCACCCCCTCGATCTTGCCATCTCTCGTGGCCTCACTACTCCCATCGTGTCAATTGCAGATAAGGCCATCTCTGACCGCTTCCTCGTATCACTCTCAACCCACATTCCCCTTCCACCCACTCCCTCTAACCTTACTTCCTTCTGTGTCCGCCCCTGGAAAAAACTCTCTCCCAACTCTCTTACAACTGCACTTATGAAATCCCAACTGTCCTGCCTCTGGCCCTCCATTCACCATGACATTTCTGCAGCTACTGATCTGCTCAACCACACCCTCACCACTATCTTTGATGCCCTAGTCCCTATTAAAACAATTACCCTCTCTCACCCTGGCCGATCCCCCTGGTATGGCTCTCATCTTCGCTCCCATGAGTCCAAGGGGCGCAGATTCGAACGGATATGGTGGACGACTGGTGTAGCCATTCACCGCCAGATCTGGCTGGACCACATTAAGCATTATCGGGTCCAGCTCTCGTCTGCCAAAATTGCTCAGTATTCCAGATTCATTCTGGAATGCAAAGATAAACCCTGGCTCCTATTCTCTACTGCTAACCATCTTCTTAAACCCCTCTCCCATGTATCCTCCACCCTCACCTCCGATAACAAGTGTGAGGCGCTCATTAACTTCTTTGTCTCTAAAATTGAGATGATCCGTTCAGCTGCCTCTGCCACTTCCCTTCCTTCCCCTAGCCCATTGGACCAAACTTCCTCTAAGGTTCCCCCCTACCCTAGCCTGAACTCACATCTTTCTCCAGTTTCTCTCCGATCTCCCCTCATGACCTCTCTGCACTCATCTTGTCTATGGGACCCACCTCCTGCTCCCTCGACCCTATTCTCACCAAACTGCTGACCACCCAACTTCCTTTTCTGGCTCCCGTGTTAGATGATATTTATTGTTAACGGTACACTCTCCTCAGGAACTGTCCCCCTCTCCCTCAAATCTGCCGTCATCACCCCTCTCCTCAAAAAACAAACCTTGATCCCTCCGTCCTTGCAAACTACTGCCCCATCTCCAACCTCCCTTTCCTCTCCAAAGTCCTTGAACGTGTTGTTGCCTCCTAAATCCGTGCCCATCTTTCTCACAATTCCATGTTTGAATCTCTCCAATCCGGTTTCCGCCCTTGTCACAGTACCGAAACGGCTCTCATCAAAGTCACAAATGACATCCTTTGTGACTGTGACAAAGGTAAACTATCCCTCCTCGTCCTTCACAGAAATCACAGAAATCACAGAAACCCCACAGTGCAGATAGAGGCCATTTCGGCCCATCGAGCCTGCACCGACACATATCCCACCCGATCCCCGTAACCCCTACACCAACACATATCCCACCCTATCCCCGTATTTAATCCCCCTAACACTAAGGGTCAATTTATCATAGCCAATCAACCTAACCCGCACATCTTTGGACTGTGGGAGGAAACCGGAGCACCCGGAGGAAACCCACGCAAACACGGGGAGAATGAGCAAACTCCACACAGACAGCCACCCGAGGTCCTTCTTGAATTGTCTGCAACCTTTGACACGGCTTCTCTTCCTGCTCCCCAAGGATCTATCCTTGGCCCCTCCTATTTCTCAACTACATGTTGCCCCTTGTCGACATCACCTGAAAACACAGCGTCAGTTTCCACATGTACGTTGACGACACCCAGCTCTACCTCACTACTTCTTCTCTCGACCCCTGCATGGTGTCTAAATTGTCAAACTGCTTGTCTGACATACACTTCTGGATGAGGAAAAATTTTCTCCAATTAAATATTGGGAAAACCGAAGCCATTGTTTTCGGTTCCTGCCAGAAACTCTGTACCCCAGCCAGTGACTCCATCCCTCTCCCTAACATCTGTCCGGGGCTGAACCACACTGTTCGCAACCTTGCTGTCATATTTAACCCTGAAATGAACTTCCGACCACATATCCGCAGCATAACAAACACCGCCTAATTCCACCTCCGTAACATCGCCCGTCTCTGCCCTTGCCTCAGCTCATCCGCTGCTGAAACCCTCATCCATGCATTTGTTACCTCTAGACTTGACTATTCCAACGCACTCCTGGCTGGCCTCCCACATTCCACCCTACGTAAACTTGAGGTCATCCAAAACTTGGCTGCCCATGTCCTAACTCGCACCAAGTCCCGTTCGCACATCACCCCTGTGCTCGCTGACCTACATTGGCTCCCGGTTAAGCAGCACCTCGATTTCAAAATTCTCATCCTTGTTTTCAAATCCCTCCATGGCCTCGCCCCTTCCTATCTCTGTAATCTCCTTCAGCCCCACAACCCCCTGAGATATCTGCGCTCCTCTAATTCTGCCCTCTTGAGGATCCCTGATTATAATCGTTCAACCTTTGGTAGCCATGCCTTCTGTTGCCTAGGCCGTAAGCTCTGGAATTGCCTGCCTAAACCTCTCCGCCTCACTACCTCTCTTTCCTCCTTTATGACGCTCCTTAAAAGCTACCTCTTTGAACAAGCTTTTGGCCACCTGCCCTAATTTATCCTTATATGGATCGGTGTCAAATTTTTTGTCGTAAAATACTCCTGCGCAGCGACTTGGGACATTTTACTACGTTAAAGGCACTCTATAAATACAAGTTGTTGTTGTTGGAGGACAGATTGCTGGACTGCTGTGACACTCTGCAAACCGCTTTGAACATTGGTATCTGCAGCCATGATGGCAGCAGTTTGTGGTTGCATTGCAACAAGCTGAGCTTACATGAGAGCAGTCTGAGCTTCCACTGCAGCACCCAAATGTTGAGTGGCTGCTGCATTGGCTGCATGGAAGCTGAGACATCGGCCATCAGATGATTTCATTGTACATACCCATCAGCATTCTTCTGTAGCCCGCCCCATCGAAGTGCTCATTTGAGTCCTGTGCAGCAGAACTCGTGTGCGACCTCACCCTCCAGGTAGCTGGCACCTGCACTACGCTTGTCTCCTGCCCTGGCTGCTGTTAGATCCGTGATTCTGAGAGTATGATGTTTTTCAATAACCACACGGATGCTGTAACTTAACAATCAACAGGTATTTACTGGAGTAGGGTAGTCTCAAGACTGGGGTACAGAGGCATGCTCAAGGCTTATATACAGGTGTGGTCACTGCCGGTACTACAGTATTGTGGTGATTATTCTTTATGTTTAGTAAGAAGTATTGTAATTGGTTGTTTGTTTCCTACCTTGAGATATATGCTGTAAACTCATTGGTAGTTGATGTCATGTGATTTGTGGTGGCCATCTTAAATTCAGTTCTCTACAGCCTTGGTTGGGACTGGGTGTTGAAAGATGTGCTACTGGATTTTTAAAGTTAATAAAGCCTAGATTTAGAAAGGCAAATCCACTCTTCATTTCAATTTATTAACTTTATGTCAGAATGGAGCGATATCTTCAACCGGAACGATTCAATGCTGACCCTAATTCTGCAGGAGTGGATGATAAATGGAAACACTGGTATCGTACATTTAAAAACTTTTTGGGTGTGTTGGATCAAGAGTCTCTAAATAAGCTGAATATGCTGATCAACTACATTGCTCCGGATGTGTATAAGTATATTTTGGACTGTGAAACTTACGAATTGGCTATTTCTACATTGGAAAAGATTTTTGTTAAACCAAAGAATGAGGTATTTGCACGTCACCTTCTATCTGCCCGTAGGCAGCAGGTGGGAGAATCTTTGGATACTTATTTACAAGCACTTCGGCGCCTTAGTGCTAACTGTAATTATAAGGCCGTGACGGCAGAAGAATATAAGGAAGAATCGGTACGGGATGCTTTTATTAATGGATTACTGTCCAGATCAATTCGTCAGCGGTTGTTAGAAAATAAGACTTTGGATCTCAAGAGTGCTTTCGAGCAAGCCTCTACATTGGATGTGGCTCAGAGAAGTTCGGATTCTTATGCTCTTTTTAATCGGCCTGCGACTGTGGTTTCGGCAGTTCCGGATGAAAAGGAATTATGTGGATTTAATAGGAGTGGTTTACTAGATTCTGAAACAGTTTCTACTTCGGCAGCTGTTGCCTCTAGGATTCAGAAGTGTTATTTTTGTGGGAATGTCCGGCACCTTCGTCTGAAGTGTCCTGCTCGGGAGGCTGTGTGTAGTAAATGTGGCAAGAGAGGTCATTATGCACGTGGTTGTAAATCATCAGGTTCAATTACCTCCTCTGCGACTATTCAGCCTTTAGATAGGGCGTTTATTGCATCAATTTCTGCTGCATTTGCTCATGGCCTAAACAAAGCTATAGTTACGGCCCAAGTTAATGGGCTAGAAGTGAAGGCCCTTATAGATACGGGCAGTACCGAGAGTTTTATAAGTCTTCCGTTTGCGAAGGAGAAGCGTTTGAAAATTTCGCCTGTTACTTATCAGGTGTGTATGGCTCAGACGACTCTCACTTCACAAGTAGCTGGTTGTTGCCTTGTGAAATTGATTCTTCTAGGTAATACGTATACTGATATACGCCTATCTGTTTTGCCTAATCTCTGTGCGGATATTTTGATTGGTCATGATGTGCTTCAATTACACGAGTCTCTCAGTCTTTCGTTTGGAGGGACTAAGCCACCTTTATCTATTTGTGGATTAACCTCTTTATCCATTTCTCCATTATCACTTTTTTCCAATTTGATGCCGGATTGCAAGCCAATTGCTACCAAGTCAAGAAGGTATAGCAGTCAGGATAGAGAATTTATTAATTCTGAAGTTCAACGTCTTTTATTGGAAGGAATCATTGAACCTAGTTGTTCGCCTTGGCGGGCACAGGTAGTTGTCACCACTAACGAGAGACATAAGAAACGAATGGTGATAGACTACTCCCAAACTATTAATAGGTATACTCAATTAGATGCGTACCTTTTGCCTAAGATTGATGAGCTTATCAACAAAGTATCTCAGTATAAGGTTTTTAGCACTATTGACTTAAAGAGTGCTTATCATCAGATTCCTATTGTTAAGAGGGATCAACCATATACGGCCTTTGAGGCTGGCGGAAAGCTGTATCAGTTTTGCCGAATACCATTCGGTGTTACTAATGGTGTTGCTTGTTTTCAACGGGCAATGGATGCTTTTATAAGTGATAACTCTCTCTCTGACACCTTTTCATACTTAGATGACATCACGGTGTGTGGCAAATCAAGGGTGGAGCATGATTCTAATTTAGAAAAATTCCTTCAAGCTGCGGAAAGAGTTGGTTTAACTTTCAATAAAGAGAAGTGTATCTTTTCGACCACTGAGGTAAATCTACTGGGGTATATTATCTCGGGAAACAAGATTAAACCAGATCCAGAACGTCTGCGACCATTGATTGATTTACCTTGTCCTACTAATTCTAAGGCTTTGCAACAAGTTGTTGGACTATTTTCTTATTATTCTAATTGGATTGCAAATTTTTCACAGAAGATCCGGCCCCTTATTTGGGTTACGACATATCCTCTATCATGGGAGGCCAGGACGTGTTTTGATAATTTTAAAAAGGATATTTTAGGAGCAGTTGTGCATTCTATTGATGAGCAGGTTCCCTTTGTGATTGAGACGGACGCTTCTGATTTTGCAATTGGGGCTACTCTGAACCAAAATGGAAGACCTGTGGCCTTTTTCTCACGTACCTTGAACAATAGTGAAAAAAGACATTCTTCAATAGAGAAAGAGGCGTATGCAATAGTAGAAGCACTGCGTAAATGGAGACATTATTTATCGGGGTGACATTTTACGTTGGTAACTGACCAAAAGTCTGTGTCCTTTATGTTTGATGTCAAACATTTTGGAAAGATCAAGAATGATAAAATAATGAGGTGGAGGATTGAGTTGGCATGCTACCATTTTGATATAGTTTATCGTCCGGGGAAGGATAATGTTGCTGCTGATGCGCTGTCGAGGGCTTATTGTTCTGTGATTCACGGAGATACGCTTATTAATCTTCACAATGCCTTATGCCATCCTGGGGTTACGAGGATGATACACTTCGTACGCAGTAAGAATTTGCCCTTTTCAGTTGAAGACGTCAAGCGGATGACTTCATCATGTTCTATCTGTGCTCGGTGTAAACCGAATTTCTTTAAGCCTCAACGAGCTCATCTTATAAAGGCTACTTCTCCTTTTGAACGTTTGAGCATTGATTTTAAGGGGCCTCTTCCTTCAACGACTCAAAATCGATATATATTTACTGTTGTGGATGAGTTTTCAAGGTTCCCTTTTGCTTTTCCTTGTGCAGATGTATCAGCTGCTACAGTTATCAAATGCCTGACTCAACTTTTTGTCATTTTTGGGATGCCTGCGTATATCCATTCGGATCAGGGAAGTTCTTTTATGTCTTCCCAGTTGAAGGAATACCTTCAGAGTCGGGGAATCTCTACAAGTAGAACTACCCCGTATAATCCCCAGGGTAATGGACAGTGTGAACGATACAATGGGGTGACCTGGAAGGCAGTTATGTTGGCTTTGACATCCCGGAACCTTAAGAATACACAGTGGGAAATGGTACTGCCTGATGCCCTGCATTCCATTAGACCATTGCTTTCAACGGCTACTAATGTGACCCCCCATGAAAGGCTCTTTAACTATCCACGGAGATCTACTATGGGATATTCGGTACCTTCATGGCTTACTATGCAGGGACCTGTGCTGCTTCGACGCCATGTTAGATTGTCAAAATATGATCCTTTAGTGGAGGAGGTGGAGCTGTTGGAGGCAAATTCCCAATATGCTCATATTCGATTCCAAGATGGGAAAGAAAGTACTGTTTCAATTAAAGACTTGGCTCCTTGTGGTGGCCAGCCCTCTTCTGAGGATATTAACAATAGTCATGATTCAGATAATGTGGATGTCGTTACAGATACTACGAATATTTCCAATTCTATTGCAGATAATTATACTTCTATTAGTCAGCCTTCGATGGATGTTCATGACCGTCCCAGTTTAACTCCTGATGGGATTTCCAATCCGGAAACCGTTGATAATCGGGATATGGATAGCCTTCCTGCAGAAGATACTTCTGTGTCTCCTGGTGTGGGAGGGCAAGGAATTTCACCAGGGTTAAGAAGGTCGACACGAATAAGATATCCAGTCAACCGACTGAAAATGGACTTTTAAATTGATAGTAATGTTTTAAAATTGTTGAAATATTATATTTGTATTGTTTTAGTTGTAAATAATTAATTATAAATTGTAAAGGTTATTTAGGTTGGAGTATATTTTAAAAGGAGGGGTGAATGTGGTGATTATTCTTTATGTTTAGTAAGAAGTATTGTAATTGGTTGTTTGTTTCCTACCTTGAGATATATGCTGTAAACTCGTTGGTAGTTGATGTCATGTGATTTGTGGTGGCCATCTTAAATTCAGTTCTCTACAGCCTTGGTTGGGACTGGGTGTTGAAAGATGTGCTACTGGGTTTTAAAGTTAATAAAGCCTAGATTTAGAAAGGCAAATCTACTCTTCATTTCAATTATACAGGAGCTGTAAAAGTAGTTCTCTCTTAAAGGTACATACACTACAATTCCTCCCCTTTTAGATTAGTAGTACCCATAATATTCAAATAACAATTAACACTTTAACATGTACATTAAACAACAATAGTCCATTTATAGATTCAGTCTTTGGGGCGGCTTCCTGATCCTTTCGGGATAGCGCCTTTCCTGAGGTTCTTGTTCTTGGTGCGGAGGTGATTCTGGCCCCTTTTCATCGGTTAGTTCATCGGGTTCCACTGCTACTGGTTCGGAGGTAGATGCTACCAGTATGTCGGGTTCATCCCCAGGTACGCAAGTCATGGGGTTGACTCATTCTTGTGACGCTAAGATCTGATCAACGTGGCGTCTCACAATGTTCCCCCCGACATCCACTGTGTACATTAATGGCCCCTGCCGTGTGCATATCGTTCCGGGTTGCCATTTCTCTGTTCGGTAGTCACGGGCCAAGACTGGTTGTCCTACATTGAAGCTTCTTGTCGGCTTCTCATTGATGTGCTGGAATTGTTTACCCTCAACATTTCTTCGCACATTTGGTCTAAGCAAGTCCAGACGAGATCGCAACCTTCGGATAAAGAACATCATGGCCGGGGTCTGGTTGGTAACTGTATGTGTCGCGTTTCGGTAGGCTAATAAGAAATTGTCCACCTTATGCTGTAGTGGAATTTCATCGTCGCACATGGCCTTTATCGCCTTCTTAAAGGTTTGTACGAACCTCTCAGCCAATCCATTTGTGGCTGGATGATACGGGGCGGATGTGTAATGCCTTACCCCATTCCTTCTCATAAATTTTTGAAACTCTTCGGACACAAACTGTGGTCCATTATCACAGCAAATCTGCTCTGGCAAGCCATTTCTGTCAAATATGGTCCGTAGGACTGCAATCGTTTTCTCTGTAGTGGTTGAGGACATTTTTATCACCTCAGGCCACTTCGAATGAGCATCCATTGCTATTAAGAACATTGAGTCCATGAATGGACCAGCAAAATCAATATGCACCCGTTGCCATGGAGAGGAGGGCCACTCCCATGGGTGTAGAGGGGCATGTGGTGGTGCATTTTGGACCTTCTGGCTTCCTGAGCAGCTCTTGGTTAGATCTTCGATTTGTTGATCGATTCCCGGCCACCACACATAAGCCCTAGCAAGGCTTTTCATTTTCACTCCCCCCAGATGACCTTCATGTAGCTCATTTAGCACTCTCTCCCTTAACTTGGGTGGAATCACCACTCTGGATCCACACATCACTGTCCCCTGGCATACTGACAGCTGTTCTCTTCTGGATGAGAATGCTGGCAACAGTGAGTCGCCATGTGTTGGCCATCCCCTCACCGTCAAATCATATACCCGAGACAGCGTCGGATCATTGCGGGTCTCCTTCTCTATATCTGCGTTCGTTACTGGCAATCGTTCAATTATTGACGAATAAAATATCTCGATAGGGTCCACTGCTGGTGCTTCCTCCACAGTAGGCAGTGGCAGGCGCGATAGCCCATCAGCGTTTCCATGCTGTTTCGTGCCTTTATATTCTATTTCATATTGATTCGCCCCTAGGAACAGGGACCATCTTTGTAACCGTTGTGCTGTCATTACTGAACGCCCTTCTTAGGATTAAAGATGGAGACAAGTGGTTGGTGGTCAGTCAGCAAGGTGAACTTCTGCCCATGCAGATAGTGATTGAATTTTTTTACTCCCCATACTAGGCTGAGGGCCTCCCTGTCAAACTGGGCGTAGTTGTGCTCGGCTGAGGTTAGTGACCGAGACGCAAAAGCTACTGGCCTCTCCAACCCGTCTGGGAATTTGTGCGACAG
The DNA here is from genome assembly GCF_052327205.1 of Somniosus microcephalus. NCBI lineage: Eukaryota > Metazoa > Chordata > Chondrichthyes > Squaliformes > Somniosidae > Somniosus > Somniosus microcephalus. The sequence goes on along the minus strand of NC_140996.1, from coordinate 65,542,556 downwards.
CACCGCTCCACAACCATAGGGTGATGCATCACATGCCAAACGAATTGGTAGTGCTGGGTTGAAATGGGCCAACACCTCTTTTGATGTGATCAATTCTTTACACTTCTGGAAAGCTCATCTACGTTCATCATTCCACTTCCATGGTACCCCTGTTGCAGTAGGGTGTTCAGTGGGTGTAATACCGTGGACAAATTTGGTAAGAACTTAAGGTAGTAGTTTACCAGCCTGAGGAACGACCTCAGTTGTGACACATTTTCCGGTGCTGGAGCCTTGACTACTGCCTCAATCTTTTCAGGGGACTTATGTAACCCCTCTTCATCGACGACGTGGCCACAATACGAGATCTGCTTCTGGAAAAACTCGCACTTGTGGCGATTAGCTCGTAGCCCATATTCCTTTAATCTGGTGAGCACCTTCTCCAAGTTGGCGAGGTGATCACTGTCATTTTCGCCCGTGACCAGGATGTCGTCCAAATAACACTGGGTCCCTGGAATCCCTTGCAGGACTTGATCCATCGCCCTTTGCCAATAGCCGGAGCCGATGCTACCCCGAACACCAGCCGGTTGTATTGATAAAGACCATTATGCGTGTTAATCATAAGATATTGTTTCGATGCTTCTTCTACCTCCATTTGCAAGTACGCCTGGGCTAGATCAATTTTGGTGAAGCGTTTACCTCCAGATAGCGAGGCGAAAATATCCTCAATTCGTGGAAGCGGATATTGTGCCGTGTGAAGGACTGGGTTCACTGTCACCTTAAAATCCCCACAGATGCGGACCTTCTTTGGTTCCCCAGGCATATTACTCAACGATGGGTGTAGCCCACTTGCTCCAGTCTACTTTGGACAGTACTCCTGAACGTTCCAACCCTTCCAGCTCTGTTTCGACAGCTGGTCTGATCGCATAAGGCACTGGTCTGGCCTTAAGAAACTTTGGGCTTGCATTTTCCCCTATTTTAATCGTTGCTGTTATGCCTTTTAGTGTTCCGAGTCCCTCCTGGAACACTTCTTTTGCGTCAGTTAGCATTTTTGACAGTCGTCCAGGTGTGATGTCGTCATCCTTTTTGGCCTCAACTTTCAGTGCCTGTATGGAATGCCAATCTAATTGTATCTTCCGGATCCATTCACGTCCTAGCAGTGGTGGTCCTCCATCTGGCAATACATATATATCCATTTTAGGTATTTCCTGGCCTTTACATATCACTTTCACCCTTATTTTTCCTTTGGGGTAGACTTTTTGCCCCGTGTACGTCTTCAAGACAATCTCTGTAGCTATCAAGGGTATATGTGAAAATAGCCTCTTGTAGTCCCTTTTGTTTATGACTGTTAGGGCTGATACTGTGTCCAATTCCATTTTCACTTGGACTCCGTCTATCTTGAGTGTAACCCAGATAGTCTGGTGATCCTCTATTTTGGTTACCTTATGTAGTTTCAGACAACCCAGCTCCTTGCTTCCGGAGTCTGTGTCACTTTTCTGTTCATCTGAACTACTGTCCATTACCTGGTGTACCTTTTTGTACTTCTCCTGTGGAGATTTCTTACTGTTGGTTTTCTTTCCAGACCTGCAGACTCTTGCTATGTGTCCTGCTTTTCCACACTGTCTGCAGACTTGGTCCTTGAACCAACAATCCTTCTGGTCATGTGTTGTTCTGCCACAGCGATAGCACTTCCCTGTTCCATAGGACATTTCATTGGTGCCATGTTCTTGCGGTCTCCGTTGTATCTCTGCAGTGCCACTTGCGGCTGCTTCGTGTGATACTGCCATATTGAAAGTCTTGTCCAGCGTAAGATCCTTTTCTGATAGAAGCCGTTTCTGGGTTCCTTCACTTTGCAGCCCACACACAAACTTGTCCCTTAACGTATCTGCTAGTCCTGCTCCAAACTGGCAGTGTTTCGATAGCTTGCGTAGTTCCGTAAGGTACTCAGCATTGCTTTCGTCTTTGTGTTGGTTCCTTTTATGGAACTTAAATCGTTCTGCTATCAGCAGCGGTGTGGGGTTTAAGTGGTCCTGTAGGATTTCAACTATGCTTTCGAAATTCTTGTTCACAGGCTTCTCTGGGGTTATTAGGTTTCGCAGTAACCCATAAGTTTTTGCAGCCATGGAATTTAACAAAACCAGTGCTTTCCTAGCATCTGGCACTTCATTCGCCCTGCAGTACACCTCAATACGTTCCACATATGTCGCCCAATCTTCGACTTCATGGTCGAACGTAGAGATACTGCCACTCTTCTGCATCCCTGGGTGTGATTTAACTGTCAAAAATGGTGTCTCCCACGCTTCCCCTTCTTCTCCGCTGGCACAAAATGGCATCTCCCGTGCTTTCCTTCCTTCCCGCGCTCGCCCTTCTTCTCCGCTGCGGCTTCGAAAAATGGCATCTCCCGCGCGCTTCCTTCTTCTCTGTGGCTCAATGGCGTCTCCCGCGCTCTCCCTTCTTCTCCCCATGGACACTGTTCAGCCCTTGAGCCCTGGCTGTGCTCTGCGTGTTCATTTTTTTTTTTTTTTGTGCGCCTATCCCGTTACCACCGCTCGGTCCTGAACCCGGCTGTTGCTTTACCCTCTCTCTCTCCATTTTGTTTTTCCTCAATGCCGCTCGGTTTTCAACCCCTGGCTGCGCCCTGTGCGCTTCACCCTCTGTTTTACCCCGTCGACGCTGCTTGGCTTTCTCTCCGCCGTCGGTCGGCTCCAGCTGCCACTGTCGGGAAGGGTCTGCGCTGTACCTGTCATCAGTCTATTGCTGATTGTCGTGGCTGGGGAACCAAGCCCAGCTCTCCACAGCCTCCCCTGCGATGTTCACTCTCTGCCGGACGACTGGGCGGTTGCTCGTCGTCAACGCCTGTGTTTCTGGCCTCGACTTTCTTCCACAGCCCTCCCGGAGCGAATCCTCGAAGGGAAATGCAGAGTTGCAGGTAGATTCGAATCGACACTCATCGCCACTGTGATTCGTGATTCTGAGAGTTTGATGTTTTTCAATAACCACACGGATGCTGTAACTTAACAATCAACAGGTATTTACTGGAGTAGGGTAGTCTCAAGACTGGGGTACAGAGGCATGCTCAAGGCTTATATACAGGTGTGGTCACTGCCGGTACTACAGTATACAGGAGCTGTAAAAGTAGTTCTCTATTAAAGGTACATACACTACAGCTGCAGGCCACTCATGCCCGGTGTCTCACCACGTGCCGATACCACCTCTAAGCTGTCAGTATCTGAGCTGTTGGCTGCAAGTATGAAATCAAGTGATTGTGTTTCTTCTTCATCACTGTCTTTCTGCTCTTCCACCTCTTGCTCTTCCACTAGTGCCTGGCCAGGTTGCAGTTCTTGGGTATCTGAAAGGAGAGAGGCACAAGGGGTAGGGTTGTGGTGCGGGGAGGGGGGAAAGTAAGCAGTACATGCTTACACCTTCTGCAGCTTATAAATCAGAAGACATTGTGGGATTGCAAGTAACATCAAGGAAAACCCAAAGATGTTTTGTGAATACATAGAGAACAAGAGGATAAGTAAAGAGAGAGTAATGCCTATTAGAGACGAAAAAGGTAACCTGTGTGTGGAGGCGGAAGACATGGGTATGGTTCTTAAAGAATACTTTATGCCTGTCTTCACAAAAGAGTGGGACGATGTAGATATTGTAGTTAAGAAGCAGGAGTGTGCAATATTAGATGAGATTAACATAGTGAGAGAGGAAATATTAAGGGGTTTTGTATCTTTGAATGTAGATAAATCACCAGGCCCAGATGAAATGTATCCTAGGCTGTTAAGAACAGCAAGGGAAGAATTGGTGGAGGCTCTTACTATTATTTTCCAATCCTCTCTGGCTACAGGTGTGGTACAGGACTGGAGGACTGCTGATGTTGTACTGTTGTTTAAAAAGGGAAAAAGGAATAGACCGAGAAATTACAGGCCAATCAGCCTAAGCTCGGTGGTGGGCAAGTTATTGGAAAAGATTCTGAGGGTCACAATGAGTTGCATACCGACTTCCACCACCTGCTCCAGGAACAATGTGCATCCGTTTTAAGAGGTGCAAGCTGGCTTTAAGTGGTGCAGGCTGGCTTTAAGTGGTGCAGGCTGGCTTTAAGTGGTGCAGGCTGGCTTTAAGTGGTGCAGGCTGGCTTTAAGTAGTGCAGTCTAGCTTTAAGTGGTGCAGGCTAGCTTTAAGTAGTGCAGGCTGGCTTTAAGTGGTGCAGGCTGGCTTTAAGTGGTGCAGGCTAGCTTTAAATGGTGCAGGCTAGCTTTAAGTGATACAGGCTAGCTTTAAGTGGTGCAGGCTGGCTTTAAGTGGTGCAGGCTAGCTTTAAGAGGTGCAGGCTAGCTTTAAGAGGTGCAGGCTAGCTTTAAGAGGTGCAGGCTAGCTTTAGGTGGTGCAGGCTAGCTTTAAGAGGCGCAGGCTAGCTTTAAGTGGTGCAGGCTAGCTTTAAGTGGTGCAGGCTAGCTTTAAGTGGTGCAGGCTAGCTTTAAGAGGTGCAGGCTGGCTTTAAGTGGTGCAGGCTAGCTTTAAGTGGTGCAGGCTAGCTTTAAGTGGCGCAGGCTAGCATTAAGAGGTGCAGGCTAGCTTTAAGTGGTGCCAGTCTCTCACAATGTTGGGCCCCTTGCTGAGGCATGCAGCCACTCCACAGCGTGGTTAATCGCTGGCTGCACGCTGCAATCATATAAATTAGCAGGCAGCACAAAGTTGGCGTGCAGCCTGCATCGTAAGTTAGGGGCACAGGTTAAACCCGCATCGTGATCCCAGTGCTTATTTTCGGGCCGTGTCTAATTTAGTCGCCCCCGTCTCCTAACCATAAATCCAGCAGATCTTCGTCTATCCTTCATATCTTCACTATGCAACCTTAACCTGCTGTTCCCCAGACAATATTAACCTTTTACGCACAGGAACCACTGTGTCCTGTGGTGTATTTGATATTATGTTTGTAACCACTAATCCTAACCAGATATTTTTTCAGTTCCTTTTTCAAGGAGTTACTCATCTCAGCTTTTGTTGTGTCCGTTTCACATATACATTACTCTGCAGGGAGAATTTTTTCTAACCTCTGGTGCCACATCAGACTAGTAATTTTAAAAAAAGCAAAACACTGCAGATGCTGGAAATCTGAAATAAAAACAGAAAATGCTGGAAATACTCAGCAGGTCAGGCAGTATCTGTGGAGAGAGAAACAGAGTTAACGTTTCAGGTCAATGACCCTTCATCAGAACTGGAACATTACCTGCTGAGTATTTCCAGCATTTTCTGTTTTTATTTCAGTAATTTTTAAACTTCTCCTTTAGTTCTGTATTCACAATCCAAGTCAAATACCCTGCTTATATCTACAACAATAATTTACATTTATTTACATTTCTTATGTTAAACAAAAATCTCTGAGCCTTTTACAAAATGATGAGGTGGAAACAGCAGAAAATGATTGAAGTTTGGAGAGGTTCCGTGGATTTCCATGCTGTTTTCAAGGCATTGCCTTTTGTTTAACCAACAAAATGGGGCAGAAGCCATTTCCACTTGTTTTCTAGCTGAAATCAATCCCCAAAGTCAATAATCCCGAGTGAGCGCATTTAATAAATTTAAATGAAGGCTGCTGGTGGTGTATGCTGAGATTTCCTGGTTTTATGCTCACAACACATTAGAGTAAGTTAGAATGAGTGATATCGATGCAGCTGTTGCCATGATCAATTGAGACAGGTGAAAATGAGGGCTTTTGAGCCTGAAGAATGTCGAGAGTTTGAACAGCTCTGTATTTTGTTTTTGTTTTTTAGATTCTTCCTACACAGCTTTGGATTTGTTTCTCACTGCTTCTGGGAGTCTGAGACCACCAAGAAATTTATGACCCACCCACAGTGAGACTTTCTCAGGGGCAGGCATGGCTACATGAGGAAAACTTTCTTACACAGCGACTGGTTATGATCTGGAATGCACTGCCTGAAAGGGTGGTGGAGGCAGACTCAATTGTGACTTTCAAAAGGGAATTGAATAAGTACTTGAAGAAAAAAAAATGTTTCAGGACTACGGGGAAAGGGCAGGAGAGTGGGACTAGCTGAAGTGCTCTTGCAGAGAGCTCAGCAGGCCGAATGGCCTCCTGTAACCATTCTATGATTCTATGATTCATATGGGCATACCATTGCATTCCAATGTAAATGGAGGAGGAGCAGCAGCAGGTGTTGTAGGAATTAAGCATGAGGGAGCACTTAAGGAGGATTGTTTTAAATACACCTCTACGAAGCACCTTGGATGTTTTCTATTTTAAAGGTGTTATATAAATGTCACTTTGTTGATATTGGTGTAGTAGTTGTAGTGTATGTGCCTTTAAGAGCCCCCTGTGTGCTGTAATGCCAGTAATGGCCACTCGGGCTATATAAGCCTGTATATTGTGTTGTATCAGTTAGTTCACCTCCAGACTTTGTTCAGTAAACACCTGTGAAACCAACTCCTGCCTTCAGTGTCTCTATTAACACATGGACACAACAGTGGCGACGAATTGGAAACGGACTTACCTGCAATTCGGCAGCACCTCAAGGACATCGATTCCTCAGACGTCCAAAGTCGAAGAAAAGCAAGAAAAAAAAGAAAGAAGGAAGCTGTGGTTTCTCCAGCTAGCCGAGCTGGTGGCAGGTACTGCAATAGTCCTTCCTGGGCGGCGGGCTGGGGCTCCATTGGCTGGCTCTGCAGCGAGGCCAAGCAGCGAAGGTGGAGCCAAGCAGAAACAGACGGGGGGGGAGCACTCGGGAGACGGCCGGTGCTGCAAAGCAGGTCGGCGTTCGGACCTAGCAGAGAGAGTCCGGCGGGAACGAGTCTCCACCTGTAAATAATTTTTTTTTTTAAAAACCGCGGAAAACATCATTGTCAGCAGCAGCGGCGGGAAAGCGCGGGAAGCGCCATATCTTTTTTGCAGGAAAGAAAGAAAAGCGCGGGAAGCGCCATTTATTTTCCAGGATGCCTAAGGCTGGCAATATTGATGCTTTTGATAACGATATAGAGGATTGGACCACATATGTGGAAAGAGTGGAGGTATATTGCACAACAAATGGAATAGAAAATGATAAAAAGGCGTCAGTACTTCTAAATCTAATGGGCGCAAAGACATACGGGCTGTTACGAAACATAATCACTCCAGCCAAACCAAGGGACAAGAATTTTAAGGAAATTGTTGATACCCTACAGGAGCACTTAAACCCAACACCGCTGCTGATAGCGGAACGATTCAAATTCTTCAAGAGGAATCAGCACAAGAATGAAAGTAACGCTGATTACCTCACCGAATTAAGAAAGCTATCAAAGCACTGCCAATTCGGGGCAGGACTGGCAGATTCTCTTCGAGACAAATTAGTCTGCGGTCTCCTAAGTGAAGGAACACAGAAAAGGCTGCTTTCTGAGAAAGATTTGACACTGGACAAGGCTTTCAGTATGGCTGTATCATACGAAGCAGCCGCAAGAGGAGCTGCAGAGATACAGCAAAAGACACAGGACTTCGGCACCCATGAAATGACACAGGGTTTTGAAAGATGTTATCGCTGCGGCAGATCCACCCATGACCAGAGGGACTGCTGGTTCAAGGACAAAGCATGCAGGCAATGCGGAAAGATTGGACACATTGCACGGGTATGCCGATCTGGACAAAAAAAATCCATGGACAGGAAAAAAAAAATCAATAAAGAAAAGTACAGAAAGGTACAAATGATGACGGACAGTAGCTCCGAAGACCAGAAGAGCGATAGCGACTCCGGAAACAAGAGACTAAGCTGTCTCAAATTACATAATGTAATTGCCAAAGAAGATTGCCAGACCATTTGGGTTACCCTCACGATAGCAGGGTCCCCAGTTAAAATGGAGCTAGATACAGGATCAGCTCTGACCGTCATAAATCGACGGGATTACGAGCGGCTATTTCCGCATATACCTTTAAAAGACACATCCATTATCTTGAAAACATATGCGGGGCAGAAAGTATACCCCAAAGGAAAAATAAGGGTGCCTGTTGTATACAACGGCAAGGAAATACAGAAGTTGTAATTATACATTCTACAAGATGGTGGTCCACCGCTGTTGGGACGTGAATGGATCAGGAAGATACGTTTAGACTGGCACTCCATTCAGGCACTGACGGTGACCAGTAAGGAAAAAAATGATGATGTCGTCATACTTGAATGATTAAAAGACATCTTGGCCAACGCCAAGGCAGTGTTTCAAGAGAAACTAGGAACCTTGAAAGGCATCACCACCTCAATAAAAGTGGAAGATGCGGCAATTCCCAAGTTTTTTAAGGCAAGACCGGTGCCATACGCAATTCGTCCAGCAGTCGAGGCTGAGCTGGAGAATTTGGAAAAGGCAGGCGTATTATCCAAGATAGATTGGAGCGAGTGGGCAACACCCATCGTCCCGGTCATGAAGAAAACGTTGAATAATGATAAATCTGAAGAACAGAGAAAAATTTGCATCTGTGGAGACTTCAAGGTGACTGTAAAGCCGATCCTTCACACAGTACAGTATCCTCTTCCGAGGATAGAAGATATTTTCGCCTCACTATCCGGAGGGAAACGTTTCACCAAAATTGACTTGGCACAGGCATATCTACAGATGGAGGTTGAAGAGGCCTCTAAAAAGTATCTCACGATAAATACACACAAAGGCTTGTACCAGTACAATCGACTGGTTTTCGGAGTAGCATCAGCTCCAGCTATCTGGCAAAGAGCTATGGAGCAAGTCCTCCAAGGGATTCCGGGGACTCAATGCTACCTAGACGACATCCTTGTAACAGGAGAAAACGACAACGAGCACCTTGCCAATTTGGAGCAGGTGCTCACTAGGCTGAGAGAACGGGGCCTACGAGCAAATCGCCCCAAGTGCGAATTTTTCCAGAATCAAATATCATATTGTGGCCACATAATTAATAAGGAAGGGTTGCATAAGTCACCTGAAAAAATTGAAGCGGTCATAAAAGCCCCAGCAGCTGAAAATGTTTCACAATTAAGGTCGTTCCTGGGATTAATAAATTACTATCATAAATTTTTACCGAACTTATCAACTCTTCTGCAGTCTCTTAATGAACTGCTACAAACAGGAGTAATTTGGAAATGGAGCGAAGACTGTAAACGTGCCTTCCATAAATGCAAAGACTTAATCACGTCCAAGGACGTTTTGGCTCATTACAACCCATCACTGCCAATCAGACTGGTGTGCGATGCATCCCCTTACGGCGTAGGAGCGGTATTATCGCATAGATTCCCTGATGGCTCGGAACGGCCGATAGCTTTTGCGTCACGCTCATTGAACTCAGCTGAGCATAACTATGCCCAAATCGACAGGGAAGCACTCAGCATGGTATGGGGAGTGAAGAAATTCAACCATTACCTCCACGGACAAAAATTTACCTTGTTGACTGACCATCAACCCCTCATCTCCATATTCAACCCTAAAAAGGGTGTTCCCATTATGACAGCGCAAAGGCTACAGAGGTGGTCCCTTTTTCTAGGGGCACACCAATATGACATAGAATACAAAAGATCAAAACAGCATGATAATGCTGACGGTTTATCGCGCCTACCGTTGCCAACGGTAGAAGAGGCACCTACAGTAGACCCAGTGGAGATGTTCCACTCTACCATAGTCGAATGTCTACCAGTAACAAATTCTGCCATTGAAAGGGAAACGAGAAATGACCCGACTCTCTCACGAGTCTACGATTTAACAGTGAAGGGATGGCCAGCACATGGCGAACCACTGTTGCCAGCATTCTCGCAAAGAAGAGAACCGCTGTCAGTGTGCCGAGGAACCTTGATGTGTGGATCCAGAGTGGTGATTCCACCCAAACTCCAGGATAAAGTTCTAAAGGAGCTTCACGAGGGGCATCTGGGTGGAGTGAAAATGAAGAACCTAGTCAGGGCGTTTGTATGGTGGCCAGGTATCGATGGAGACATCGAAGAAATGATCAAGAGCTGCCTTGGATGCCAGAAGGTCCAAAATGCTCCACCGCAAGCCCCTCTACATTTAAGGGAGTGGCCCTCATCTCCATGGCAAAGGGTACACATCGACTTTGCTGGTCCATTTATGGACTCAATGTTCTTAATCGCGGTTGATGCACACTCCAAGTGGCCGGAGGTAATAAAGATGTCCTCCACCACCACGGAAAAAACCATCACAGTATTAAGGACCATATTTGCCAGGAATGGGCTGCCTGAACAGATCTGTTCTGAAAATGGACCGCAATTTGTGTCCGAAGAATTCAGGAAGTTCTTAAAAAACAATGGGGTTAAGCACTACACATCCGCCCCATACCATCCCGCCACCAATGGATTGACTGAAAGGTTTGTCCAGACTTTCAAGAAGGCCATAAAGGCCATGGGTAATGAAGACATAAAACTTCAGCATAAGGTAGCTAACTTCTTGTTTGCATACAGGAATGCAACACATATGGTTACAAACCAAACTCCCGCCATGATGTTCTTCAATAGAAGCCTAAGATGCCGGCTGGATTTGATCAAGCCAAACATCAGAAGGGACGTGGAGAACCGACAATTTCAAGGCATGAGTGAAAGGCCAACTAGAACCTTCCAGATAGGTCAACAAGTTTTGGCCCGGGACTACTGTGCCGAGAAATGGCAGCCTGGAACTATTTGCACACGACTAGGACCGCTGATGTATACCGTGGACATTGGAGAAAGCATAATAAGGCGCCATGCTGACCAAATCATAGAGTCATCCGAAAAGGGACAACCTACACCACAACTCTATACGCCTAATGATGAAGTAGAGATACCCATAGTATCTACCTCCGATCCGGTGATACTGGAACCAGATGAATCCGACACTGGCATTCAAGCCGAATCAGCCTTGCCAAAAGAACCTACTACACCACCAGAAACTACTACACCACCGAGGCGTTATCCGGACCGAGTCAGGAAGCCTCCAGAGAGACTGACTTATAATTGATTAACTGCAGCAATGTGTAGATTATTGTTCTTGTAACATGTAATTAATGATTACTTAAAATATTATGTACTGGTTGGCTAAAAGGGGAGGAATTGTAGTGTATGTGCCTTTAAGAGCCCCCTGTGTACTGTAATGCCGGTAATGGCCACTCGGGCTATATAAGCCTGTATATTGTGTTGTATCAGTTAGTTCACCTCCAGACTTTGTTCAGTAAACACCTGTGAAACCAACTCCTGCCTTCAGTGTCTCTATTAACACACGGACACAACAGTAGTAGTATGCATCCCACCAGATTTACCCCACCTCCCCTAAAGCATATACACACAACACAGATCCTGTACAGGACCTTACTGAGGAGATACGCATTATGAGTGTGTTTCACCAAAGAAACAATAGGGGTGCTCTTCTCACCTACTGCAGGAGGACGTATAGCCACGATTAATTACCTGCACTGCTGCATCTGTGGTTATGAAGGCGATGACTGCACTCAACTTTTTATGGTGCAGTACAGATATGCATTTATCAGGTACGATAGCAAAATACTGCAGATGCTGGAAAGACGATACAACAACAGAAAATGCTGGAAAAACTCAGCAGGCCAGGCAACATCCATGGAGGGAGAAATACAATCAACGTTTCAGGTCGAAACTCTTCATCAGGACTGAAAAAACACAGGAAATGAAACAGATTAAAAGGCCAGTTTGGGGGCTGGGAAATGGGGATGAAAGAACAAAAGAGAAGTGAAGAGACATTAAGAGGTATTCATAACGTTTGAAATTCGGCCCTCACTGACCTCTTCAAGGAAGAAAATCATGTCAACTAATGTCTTGAAGGTGACAAGGCTTAAGCACTGCTCCCATGGATAATGGACCACTCTGCAGAGGGCTGCCTGACCGGCAGCAGAGGAGCACATCACAAAATTGGTCAAAGAAATGCCTATCAGGGTCTTAAAGCAGTACTTATGCTGACTAGACAGGTCAGGAAGGGCTCTGCAGTGTGTTATGTATAGTTGTAGCCTGCTGTGCCCAGCACAACTTCACCATATTATAAGGCCAGGACTTGGACATTCCTGGGGAGGTGGCTGTAGCAAATTTGAATCACAATGACCATTACTTCGAGGATTCCTCAGTGACTTCTACAAGGGGCATCAGCGTACAACTGATCACTGAAGTCTTTCTTCAGTTTAACACAATTACCTTATTCACATCTGCCTTAACTCCTTCTCCCCCACCTTCAAATAAAGGACATTGGTGTAAAGAGGGCTAGTGTGATATGATGTCCTTCAATACAGTACCCATCCTAGAACAACGCAACATATCAACCCTTTATGTACCAATATCACCGTGCCATTAAGAATCAACTGATTGAATAAATCAGTACCAAATAAGTGCACCTTTCCTTAAAGACTCTAATCTCCATGAATAACAAAACATGGCATAAGTACCCTTTCTAATTGAACACAACAAGCTAACCTACCTTTCCTAATGCCATGTTTCCTCTGGGTGGTAAACAGCCTTTGCTTTACCTATTCTAGTGCTTCTCTAGGGTGCAGCCAGAAGGCCAGTATTGTGTGAGGTAATTGGCTGCTTATGTTCTACAAAGTATCATGGGACTGAGGTGGGCTTCCTTTCGTGAAAATTTGCTCCTCAGAGGGAGCTGTTGCTGACTGCATCTCTGGAGCTTGTGACTGTGAAGCCTGGTTTCCCCTCTTATGGCATGGCACACTGAGAGATAAAACTGTAGGTCTGGCAGGTGCTGCTGCTTTGAGAGATGCCAGCCTCAGCCATCATCATTCCACTGGTCCTTGGAATTTTGTCCCCACTGCTCAGCCGAATGGTTGGTTTAATAACATCTATTGGATCCTGATAGCCCGGAGAGGTAGTGGCCCCCAAGGTCTGGAATCTGGTTTCTAAGGCACTGTCTATACTGTCCCCCACGGCCACTAGGACTTGCACCTTCATGGAGGTGGAGCCAACTGGTCCCTGGCGGCTTCTGAGCTGGGGGACTGTCGCAAGTTCCAATGTAATTGCTACATGCTCCATTGAAAAGCAACAAAGGAAAAGCTTCTCTGATGTTGTTGCAAATGAGACCTGTAGACTCAAGAGTCACACCTGTGACTTGCCACACTTCCTCCGAGAGTGACCTCAGAATCTAAACACAGGGATGATGTTCCTACAACATCTCTCTTTTCAGGCGAGTATCCATAAGTTCTAGATCTCAGGATTCCAAAGAGATGGGCTGCTGTATCCTCAGCATCTGCTAGCAGGGTAACACATCCTCATTCATTCCCCACTCCTCCAGATCCCTTGTGCTCTGTGTATCATTATCTACTTCCCCCTGGGTGAAAGTATCGGAGCTGGTGCATGGTAGAGAAAAATGAAGTGGTGTAGTAAGTGAGAGCAAAGGAATTGTGGCACAAGACAATGTGGCAGAAGGTCATTGCAGGTACTTATGGTTTGCCTTATGCCTGACTTCCTCTCCCTCCTCCTCATCATCCTTCTTACCACTGTCCTTCTAAAAATCCATGAGGAAGTAGTTTTGGCTCCCATCCTCCTCCTCATCATCATCATCTTCCTCCTAATGTGTCCCCCGTTGCTGTGGTGGATCTGCAGAAAAGGATATTCCAAGCTAAGAATAAGTGAGCATTATCTCCTTGGGATTAAGGAAACAGAGAAATGAATGGAAGCTTGTACGAGTATCATGCTTCATCAGCATACCACGATAAATGTAGGTCTTCAGTCACGAACCTTATATTGGCACTATGTCCCTAACCTTGCCATCTACCATGGCAAGAGCAGAGTGCCTCCCAACAATCTGCATGGCCTGCTCCTCATAGTGGGTGTGGTCTTTCAGATTGGGGATACTCCCTGTGATGGCTTGCCTCTTGCAGACATTGTGTGCCAGTTTGTCCTGCAACAAGATTGAGTAAATTAGGTGAAGGCAAAGGAAGTGTGTGTATTAGGTGGCATGAGAGAGTTTAAGTAAGAAATGTGATCGTACCAACCTATTAAAATGGAGTAAGGGGGTTTAGGGCTGTGCATAAATGTCAATGCTGTGAAGGAAGGTGGATGGTCATACTGTAAGATCCCACATTAATGTCAGGCCCCCACGCCCCCACCCTCACCTTGGTTGTGCTTTCCTTTCTTCTGTTGGCCTGGAGCGGTTATTTTGATTGGTCAAGGTGACCACAATGACAGCTCCCCTCTCAATACAATATTTCTGGTGTTTCCATGCTGCTGAAGTTTGGCATTTTCACCTGTGTTGCACACCATTTTAGCAGATAACCAATAAGTTGTAACCATGGAAGTAAAGCAGGCACTACAACCTTCTGAGAGTGTCATTAGGTACAGGTTCCACTGTACAGGTACTGTACTTGCAACATCAGTTTTCTTGTTATTTCTGTTTCCAAACTTAAGTTCTTAGCATTGTTCTTATGTTCATTAATAAATAAACATTCTTATTATGAACACAGCTAGCTTTTGCTAGTTACTTTATTGAGCCATGTGGACTAGGTACAGTATCTGTAGAGGCTTCCATCTTGACTGCCGCCTTGTGGGTAGCCTAGTGCCTCATGGGTAATGCAGTCTTAATATATATACAGCTGGGTAGTGTAGGCTTATACATATAGCTATATACAGCTCTACACAGCTCTATGGCTCCACCTTGTGTCCACTATAGAATGACATGTTATTGATCATTACATCCCCCTTTCTTTGAGGTTTAACAAAATCAATATCAATCAACTGTCAAGAAAACAATAAAGATAATATCAGTAACACTTTGTTAGTGCTCTATAAACATAAACATTTTCAAGACAGTCAACACATTTTCAAAGCTTTACATTGTACTCAAAGATTAAGTCTATCAGGCTCTTTTACTTCACGTGTGGATCTTCTCAACACGGGTAAGTCTGATGTGTCTTCATGAGATTGTTCTGGCGGTGAATGACAAGATGCAGTTGCGGCATTGTCATCAATCTGGTCTTGAATAGTCTCTTGTGTTTTTAGGAGGGAACGGCGGTTCCTCCTGAGAATCTGTCCTTCCTCAGTTCTAACAGTGTATGACCTTGGTCCTACTTCCTCAAGAACTGTAGCTTTCCTGTTCCTTGCATCTGGATCCTCAATCCTGACAACATCACCCCTTGTCAATGGTTTTAGAGTTTTGGATGACTTGTCATAGTATGATTTCTGTTTCAGCTTTAACAGTTGAAGTCTCTGTCTCAGTTCCTCACTTTGCTGTTCTTTTGTACAGCAGGGTAGCGTGGTGCGCAACTTGCGACCCATTAGTAGTTCAGCAGGTGAAGAACCACAGTCTAAAGGTGAGGCTCGGTAGCTCAGCAGGGCGAGATAAGGATCAGACTTGCTTTCTGTCATTTTCTTCAGTAGCTGCTTGAGAACTTGAACACCTTTCTCTGCCTTACGGCAGCATGGTGGCATAGTGGTTAGCACTGTTGCCTCACAGCACCAGGGACCCGGGTTCGAATCCGGCCTCGGGCGACTGTCTGTGTGGAGTTTGCACATTCTCCCCGTGTTTGCATGGGTTTTCTCCGGGTGCTCCGGTTTCCTCCCACAGTCCAAAGATGTGCGGGTTAGGTTGATTGGCTATGATAAATTGACCCTTAGTGTTAGGGGGATTAAATACGTTGGGTTACGGGGATCGGGTGGGATATGTGTCGGTGCAGGCTCAATGGGCCGAAATGGCCTCTATCTGCAGTGTGGGGTTTCTGTGATTCTGTGATACCATTTGACTGAGCATACAAAGGACTGGATGTGATGTGCTGAAAGTCATAATGTGCTGCAAACTGTTGCCACTCCTTACAGTTGAAGCATGGACCATTGTCGCTAACGGCAATCCTGGGAATTCCTTGTCTGGCGAAGATGGATTTCACATGCATTATGACACTGCTTGCTGTGGTGCTTGAGAGCAGCGCCATCGCAGGATAGTTAGAATAGTAGTCAATCACTATTAGGTAGTCTTTACCATTTAAATGAAAAAGGTCCATACCAACCTTTTGCCATGCTGCTGTTGGTATGTCAGCTACTATCATTGGTTCCTTTGCTTGTTTGTACTTTTGAAAAGCATTGTTTGGCAAAGTGATTCTTTCCATTACACTTTGTGCACATTTTTCCAAACGCTGGGCATTGTCTTAACTGGTGTTTGTAACCACAGCGTTTACAATTAAAAATGTCATCCTCCGATTGCTTTTCATTTCTGTTCTGCCCATGTTTCTTCCCCTTATAGGACACAGCACCGACAGCAGCATTATCACTCATTACAATCGCATCATTATTGATTTCACTGAAAGTCTTCGCGTGCTTTCGAGCTAGCTCGCTGGCTTGGCATATTTTCACCGCATTTTCCAAATTTAGTTCGGTTTCTCTCAACAGACGTTCCCTGACTTTTTTTTATCATGAATACCAAACACAATCTGGTCACGAATCATGGATGCTTTGAGCTCAGAGAAATTACATGTCTGTGCTTTCAGTTTCAGATCAGTTATAAAGCTATCAAAAGTCTCATTTTGCTGCTGTGTCCGAGAACAGAAGATGTATCTTTCATAGGTCTCATTCTTTTTGGGAGAGCAATGTGCATCAAATTTTTTAGCACATCTTCTAATTTTTCTCTGTTCTCCTCTGGATTAAATACAAATGTATTAAATACCTCTATTGCCTGTGGGCCTGCAACCGTAAGCAGCAACGCTATCTTCCTTGCATCTGGCTTTGTAGAGTTCAAATTGTTGTTTAAAAGTCTGCCAATTGTAGTCGAACGTTCCTGTGAGTTTCAAACGCTCTGGTGGCTTCAAATTCTCCATTTTGCTTTTCACAATTTTTAGCAGATCTTCACCACCCTGGTACCATCTTATGTTCATTAATAAATAGACATTCTTATTATGAACACAGCTAGCTTTTGCTAGTTACTTTATTGAGCCATGTGGACTAGGTACAGTATCTGTAGAGGCTTCTATCTTGACTGCCGCCTTGCGGGTAGCCTAGTGCCTCATGGGTAATGTAGTCTTAATATATATACAGCTGGGTAGTGTAGTCTTATACATATAGCTATATACAGCTCTACTCAGCTCTACGGCTCCACCTAGTGTCCACTATAGAATGACATGTTATTGATCATTACAATTGTTGCAGCTGATTAGGTGCTGAGCATAATCTCAGCTGGTTCTTCAAGATTGTTGGGACAATTTTTACAGTATACAATGATCATTTTGAAAATAAAGACATCCGAAAAAAATGGACAACCGATGCAAGTCCCTTAGGTGTAGCTAACTTACAGGTTTCATTGTACTCATTTTGTATTTACTAATCAAAATGCAATTGATGGTGGCAGAAAGATAGTGTTTGGTGTCATTAGCATATATGTGGAAAACTGGATTCTCAATTAGCCACATGTGGCTAATGGCTAACGTATTGGACATGTTTTAAAGGCTGCACTCTAATTTCCAAGCAGCCCATGATATTCATGCCAATGACTTATCCAATGGATAGGCAAAAATGCTGACCTAATGCAAAGAACTCTGCAAACCATTGGTGAGTGCAATTCACCGTGCATTGGCACAAGTGCAGTGCAATTCGCCATGTGCAAATTTAGGGCTATAGATAGTCAGGGAGTGAGGTAGCGAGTGGTTTTGGAAGACAATTCCAGAGAGTAGGTGTGTAGTGGCTGAAAGATCAAATGGTGGAATGGAGGGAGGTGGGGATAACAATAATCCAGAGCCAGAGGAACAGATTGCATGGGCTGTGATGTATGGTTCTAGAAGTTTACTCAAATAGGAAGAAGCAAGGCCATAGAGGGATTTGAGAAGTAGGATCTTGAATTTGTTTGGCAAGGGTTCTGGATTAGTTGAAGTACAGGATGAAGACAAGGAAGACACTTAGGAAATCTATCTTTTAAGCGATGAAGATCTGAATAATGGATTACAAATTTATGTCATGACTTATTGAGTGGTTGCTGTTGGACAGGCAATTTGATAGTGCAATAACACTCTTGGAGTTCATGGTGGCAGAAAGGTGGATTTGGATGTCAATGGCATACATGTGGAAAACGTAACCCTTCATGACAGGTTGAGGCATATCATGTAGATGATTAACAGGAGAGGATCAAGGATGGAGCATCTGAAGCATCCCAGAGGTGGTGGTATATTCATAGAACTGAATGGAGTCAGCACCGAGGTGGCAGACCATAAATAGAGCCGGAGGAGAGGCAGCGTGGACCTGAGTGGAGCCGGCAGCACCAGAGGAAGCAGAACATAAATAGAGCTGGAGGAGAGGCAGCGCGGACCTGAGCGGAGCCGGCAGCACCGGAGGAAACAGAACATAAATAGAGCTGGAGGAGAGGCAGCGCGGACCTGAGCGGAGTCGGCAGAACATAAATAGAGCCAGAGCGGACCTGCGAGGAGTCAGCAGCACTGGAGGAGGCAGAACATAAATAGAGCCGGAGGAGAGACAGCACGGACCTGCGAGGAGTCGGCAGCACCGGAGGAGGCAGAACATAAATAGAGCCGGTGGAGAGACAGCGTGGACCTGCGAGGAGGTGGCTGCACCAGAGGAGGCAGAACATAAATAGAGCCGAAGGAGAGACAGCGCGGACCTGCGAGGAGGTGGCTGCACCGGAGGAGGTGGTACAAATCTGACGAATTCTAAAACAACAAAAAAAGGAGTGACATCACAGGACAGCAGATAGGTGATTGGTTGGTGAGTATTAATGATTTTTTCTCTAAATTAGCCAGTGGTTTAAACTAAGAGTGGGAAACTATATTGTACTTTATTAAATTAAAAACTTAACTAGATAAGCTAATTAATATAACTATCAATAATCGTTCAATAAAATTTTGACTAATTAAATAAATAAAATAAGGTTAGACTAAGTCATGGCAGAGCAGGTTGTGTGTCTGCACTGCAGTATGTGGGAGTTTGTGGACAGCGAGACTGTCCCAAGTGAACATGTCTGCCGTAGATGTCTCCATCTCGAATCTCTCCGGCTCAGAGTCATTGCAGCACTGCACCCAGGTCCTCCTGAACACATCCCTGCTTGTGACCTCCTCTGTATGCTTGCAGTAGGATGAGGATGAGCGTGAGGGGTGGCTAGTGAGATGGGGAAGTGAAAATGTAGATAGAGAGGGATGGGTGGAGCTGCAAGGTAAGTTGGTGTGAGTAAGGATGTGCAGGAGTAGGGTAGGGAAGGCAGAGTGATGGGGATGTGATGAGTGGCACAGCAGGATGAGGTTGAGTGTGGCTTGGCAGTAACGTTTCGTGATCTACTGAGATCATTGAAAGGTTTGTGGCACTGCAGCCTGGTCCTCCTGATGACATCTCTGCTTGTGTCCTCCTGTGCATTGTGCAACCAGGCTGCATTGATCTCCTGGGGATGTCTCTTCTGCTCATGGGAAGGGAAGAGAACCTCCCTGCATGCTGTGACTCCCTCTATAAGCATATGGAGGGAATCATGGGAGAGCCTGGGTGCAGCCATGTGTTAAGTCCGTGAATGATTGAGACACGGACCAGCAGGAGTAAAAACAAACAAGTCTTTACTGGTGGAAGTCAATAGTGAAAACTAACAAACAGAGGCTCTCTAGCGCCTTTTATACAGGGGTGGTCACTGCCGGTACTGCAGTCTGAGACCAGTTATTCTCTTAAAGGTACATACACAACACCATGCACCTTTACATATATAGGATATACGGCGCAGAAACAGACCATTCGGCCCAACCAGTCCATGCCGGCATTTATGCTCCACAATGGTGATGAGCGTGAAAGGAATGGCTTGGGCATTGTAGGGATGCTTTATAGTGCTGGTGTGGGGTGGTGTCAACCTGGCGCATCATGTGGCAGCCAGGGTGTACAGTGTCAAGTGAAGTAAATCTGGCCATGATGAGGCCATTGCTGGCCTCCCAGGCAGCAGTGTGCTCAGGTACTGATGCCCTGTGTCCTGTGCAGCATCAAGTGATTGCGGAGAAGGTTGGTGTTGTTGTTGGTGCAGCTGGTGTGCCTGGTGCTGCTGGTGTTGGGGCTGATCATGGTCCGATTCTGAAGACCAAAGTGAGACAGTATAAATGGCACCCATGTTGGTAGAATAGATGGCAGGTGAAGTAGAGATGCTGAGAGAGTTCTTCCAATGAGGTGAGACTGGATGGAGACTTTGCTGGAAAGACTTGCAGCCCGCAGAATCTGTGCTGGAAATGGACTGAGCAACAGCTTCTGACTGAGGAAAGTGATCATCTGTCAGGTGGGAGCTTTTACTGTACATTTGATGCTGTCAAGTAATCAGCTGGAGCAATGGCCACTGAACTCCCACCTCAGCTTGTCAGCCGTGGTCCCCGAGCTGTGTGAATCCCATGGCCATGCAGGAAAATTTAAAATGTATGGGAAAAAAGGCTCTTAAGTGCCTGTAAACTACCTAATAATGATTTCAATTGGGTCCCCCGCCACTGCCGGTCAGGTTGGCGCCGCGATGACAGACGCGCCTGGGGGAAAGACGAGTGGGAGCGATATGATAGCGGGTTCCCGACCCACTGTCAAAAGTAACAACTTTTCCACCCAGCCCCACCACCGATCCCATCTGCTACCACCCCGGAAAATTCCGGCCACAGCTTGTATACTTTTTTGTACTGCAGGTAAATACTGTGTTAATGGATTCATAGATTTATCCCTTATAACTCTTTTCTGTATTAACTGATCAACATGCTAATAGGACAGTTATTATATTTAAAGCATGAGGTAGATTTTCAACCTGCCACCTGGGCATAAAATTAACTTTATGATCAGCCACCGTTATAGAAACTGTCCCATTTTCATTTCCATACTTTCCTACGCCAAATGACATGACAAGTGAAACATTTTCTAAATTTGAATAACTTTACCTTCGCAAAAGACATTTAAACCACAAAATGCCACTGCTAGCAAAATTTCCAGCAACATTGATGTAGTCAAATCAAAGGAGATGACATTCATAAATGAGCTCCATTGCACCCTTATTGCTCAGGCTAGAGTGCTTTTAGTGAATCGATGCATCACACTACTAATTACTGAGCAAGCCATGTTGCAACAAAGTCCTTCAGTATCCTTGAAACTGTGAGCAGCAGATAAAGGTCCAAGTTAGTGATAACTGTGATGCAATTCTGTTTGCTTCAGCAGTCTCAGCATGATTTAACAAAGCAGACGATAAAACCTGAAAAATGTCCCTGGGTAGAGATAGCTTGACCACCATCTGCAACTGTTAATTAGGCCATAAATGAGGCATTTAAAATGTAAAGTTCCTTAAGTATTAAAGCTTAAGTTAATTATCTGAATAAAATAATATAGAGCCAGAGACAGGTAAAAACAAATACTGTCTGCCAGCTTAATATAGCTACACGTGGCAGGATTTCAAGCAGCATGAAAAATAGTTCTGTGACTGTGTTGAATGCTCTTGTTGTCATTTTCCACATACAATCCATTATTGATGAAAGTAAATACAATCTGCTTATTATGGCAACTGCTATTATCAGGAATTCACCTTTCTGTAGCAATAATTCATTCCAGAACTGATCCTTATGATAAATTGCGTCAACACCATGTATTTTTAACTGGAGGAATCTGTGAAGCAAACACACTGGGCCAGACTTTGCTGTAGCAGGGTCTGTAACGGCAGCTGCCATTAGTTATGCTTGTCCTTGCACCCTTCAGCTCAAAAAAGTTGTGCCCACAAGGTTACTGAAAGTGTGAGCTGATAGCGGCGCAGCAAGGGAAATAGAGCATCTGGGACCTGAGTGAACAGAGCAAACAACAGGGTATCTCCTTAACCAATCAGATTTATAAATTGGGAAATAACTGGAAGGACTGAGAGGAGGGTGAATTAAAGTGGGTGAATTCAATGTTAAATAAGTTACAGAAAGAGAAATAGAGGGAAAGAAAGATTGGATTAAGAGAGAGAGAAAGAAGGCAGAAAGGAAACATAAAAAAATGTAAAAATTTAAAATTTGACATTTAAAAAATCTCCCTGAAAAATTCAAAACGTGAAGGAATGAGGCTCCACATTTGTAACCGTTCATTTTCAGTGCCAGAGAGGTTGATTGGCAGTAATTAACAATTAAAAGGCTACTTACACTACTAATTACTAGCCCTAAATTTCTGCAGTGGGTTGAGCTTATACCTACCGCGCAAACACAGCAACTTCATGGCATACAATGCACATCAATGGTGAGGCAGACAGCAAAATGCTGTTTTCGGGAAACTAACGGTGGAGCGGCACAACTCAGACTGCAACTTTTGGATATTGGCATTGAAACCTGCCTCTGCTCCTTGCCTGAAGTTGCTGTACCACTTACACATAAATAACGATGAGCGCCATTAGCTTCATCGTTTATTTGACAGCAAATTCTGGCCCATTAGTTCACTGTTGAAGCAACAGCAGTGTTGCTGTGATTGGCTATCAGTGCTGTCAAATCCTTTATGAATGGGGCTAATTTTTTCCCTGCCTAATTTCCTGTGTGCACCAGTGTTAGGAGAGGAAATAGGAACAGAGGCCCGTATCATTAGGTCTCACCCTGTTTGCACTTGATGTGCATTTCTTGGGTGAGGGTGGGAAGTTCCTGCCTGACACAGGAGGGAGCATTAAAATGTTATCAAATAATGTGGGAGTGACATTGTAACAGCTCCCATATCATCTTCTGGAGATTCTGTTGGGAAGCTCCCTGGAAAGAAGAATATCCATGTGTACCTTGGGTGTAGAGTGTGCATCAGTCCAAGTACCAAAACTTTTGGCAACTCTTCCTTATGTGAAACAAAACTGTTATTCAGCACCACAACATTGAATTATGAAAGATTCATTGTAAACATATTTCTGGCTCACTTTATATAGTTGGTACTTTTGTGCTGAAGCAATTGAGGAATGGTTACATGTAAACATATAAAAATCTTCCAAAACTGAAAAAGGCTACAGAGCCTGGTGGAAATTCCTGCCCTAACAGAATCTGAAATCTGTACTTTTTAACTTTGCTGCTTTAAAACATGATCATTGCCCCATCCAGCTAAACAACATAGCTATATGGCGACATCCTTTGCGTTGCTGATATCAGTGAATGATAGTTGTTTCTGCATGAATTTAGCGGGTCATATTTTCTATTCTATTGATGTTGACATCAGGATGGACACAATCTCAGATATAGTTTTGTGGTCAGTAGTGACTATTCTTCATGTGACTGCTTTTCTACTAAACAATTCGACATTTTGATACAAGGGCCAATTAAGATAAAATTAAGGTGGCACAATCTTTTCAAAGTATTTTGCAAACTTTTTCTTGTTCCAAAGCACTGAATATACTGATGCAATTCATATTGAAGTCTCCTGTAAAAGTATCATCGTGTCACTTTTGCATAACATAATCACGAAGAATATAATGCTAGGCGGCTTTAATTTTTAACTCATTTTCAATGGACTGCCTTTGTCTCTTTTCCTTAAAACAAAGGCAGTCCATTTGAAAATGGGTTAAATATTAAATTGTAATTGAAGCAGTGCTGGGACGTGGTAGGCATTGGTCTTTAGGAGCTCCTCCTCAGTGGCACCTAAAAGGATCATAAGGAAAGGATATGTTAGAATGGTGGCAGAAACAGAGCTTACATGGAAAGATATTTGGGTCAATTTTGATGTTTGGGTGACTGACTGGAGTGCACTGATTGGCCGGCCATCCCGACGGCAAAAGGACCCCCACCATTTGGAGGCCACAGCCTCATTTAAATTTGGCAATTGAGCTGTGGGGCACCAAACATGTGTCCTTTTAAAAAAATTCATTTATGGGATATGGGTGTTGCAGACAAGGCCAGCATTTATTGCCCATCCCTAATTGCCCTTGAGAAGGTGGTGGTGAGCAGCCATCTTCAACCGCTGCAGTTCGTGTGGTGAAGGTACTCCCACACTGCTGTTTGGTAGGGAGTTCCAGGATTTTGACCCAGCAATGATGAAGGATCGGCGATATACTTCTAAGTCAGGATAGTGTGTGACTTGGAGGGGAACTTGAAGGTGGTGGTGTTCCCATGTGCCTGCTGCCCTTGTCCTTCTAGGTGGAAGAGGTCGCGGGTTTGAGAGTTGCTGCCGAATAAGCCTTGGCGAGTTGCTGCAGTGCATCTTGTAGATGGTACACACTGCAGCCACGGTACGCTGGTGGTGGAGGGAGTGAATGTTTAAGGTGGTAGATGTGGTGCCAATCCAGTGGGCTGCTTTGTCCTGGATGGTGTCAAGCTTCTTGAGTGATGTTGGAGCTGGTCTCATCCAGGCAAGTGGAGAGTATTCCATCATGCTCCTTACTTGTGCTTTGTAGATGGTAGAAAGGCTTTGGGGAGTCAGGAGGTGAGACACTCGCTGCAGAATACCTAGCCTCTGACCTGCTCTTGTTGCCACAATATTTATGTGGCTGGTCCAGTTAAGTTTCTGGTCAATAGTGACCCCCAGGATGTTAATGGTGAGGGATTTGGCAATGGTAATGCCATTGAATGTCAAGGGGCGGTGGTTAGACTCTCGCTTGTTGGAGATAGTCATTGCCTGGCACTTTTGTGGCGCGAATGTTACCTGCCACTTATCAGCCCAAGCCTGAACATCGTCCAGGTCTTGTTGCATGCGGTCATGGACTGCTTCATTATCTGAGGAGTTGTGAATGGCACTGAACACTGTGCAGTCATCAGCGAACATCCCCATTTCTGATCTTATGTTGGAGGGAAGATCATTGATGAAGCAGCTGAAGATGGTTGGGCCGAGGACACTGCCCTGAGGAACTCCTGCAGCAATGTCCTGGGCTGTCATGATTGACCTTCAATTACCACAACCATCTTCCTTTGTGCTTGGTATGACTCCAGCCAGTGGAGAGTTTTCCCATTGACTTCAGTTTTACTAGGGCTCCTTTATGCCACACTTGGTCAAATGCTGCCTTGATGTCAAGGGTAGTCACTCTCAGCTCACCTCTGGAATTCAGCTCCTTTGTCCATGTTTGGACCAAGGCTGTAATGAGGTCGGGAGCAGTGTGGTCTTGGCGGAACCCAAACTGGGCATCAGTGAGCAGGTTATTAATGAGTAAGTGCCACTTGATAGCACTGTCGATGAAACCTTCCATCACTTTGCTGATGATTAAGAGTAGACTGATGGGGCGGTAATTGGCCAGATTGGATTTGTCCTGCTTTTTGTGGACAGGACATACCTGGGCAGTTTTCCACATTGTCGGATAGATGCCAGTGTTACAGCTGTACTGGAACAGCTTGGCTAGAGGCGCAGCTAGTTCTGGAGTACAAAACTTCAGCACGATAGCCGGGATGTTGTCAGGGCCCATAGCCTCTGTTGTATCCAGTGCACTGAGCCGTTTCTTGATATCACATGGAGTGAATCGAATTGGCTGAAGGCTGGATTCTGTGATGGTGAGGACCTCAGGAGGAGGCCAAAATGGATCATCCCCTCGGCACTTCTGGCTGAAGATGGTTGCAAACGCTTCAGCCTTGTCTTTTGAACTCACGTGCTGGGCTCCACCATCACTGAGGATGGGGATATTCATGGAGCCTCCTCCTGTTAGTTGTTTAATGATCCACCACCATTCACGACTGGATGTGGCAGGACTGCAGAGCTTGATCTGATCCGTTGATTGTGGGATCGGTTAGCCCTGTCTATAATATGCTGCTTCTGCTTTTTAGCATGCATGTAGTCCTGTGTTGCAGCTTCCCCAGGTTGACACCTCATTTTTAGGTATGTCCGGTGCTGCTCCTGGCATGCTCTTCTACACTCCTTATTGAACCAGGGTTGGTCCCCTGCCTTGATGGTAATGGTAGACTGAGGGATAAGCCGGGCCATGAGGTTACAGATTGTGGTGGAATACAATTCTGCTGCTGCTGATGGCCCACAGCGCCTCATGGATGCCCAGTTTTGAGCTGTTAGATCTGTTCTGACTCTATCCCATTTAGCACGGTGATAGTGCCACACAACACGATGGAGGATGTTCTCAGTGTGAAGATGGGACTTCGTCTCCACAATGACTGTGTGGTGGTCACTGCTACCAATACTGTCATGGACAGATGCATCTGCGTCAGGTAGATTGGTGAGGACGAGGTCAAGTAAGTTTTTCCCTCATGTTGGTTCACTCACCACCTGTCGCAGGCCCAGACTGGCAGTTATGCCCTTCAGGACTCGGTCAGCTCGGTCAGTAGTGGTGCTGCTCTTGGTGATGGACATTGAAGTCCCCTACCCAGAGTACATTCTGTGCCCTTGCTACTCTCAGTGCTTCTTCCAAGTGGTGTTCAACATGGCGGAGTACTGATTCATCAGCTGAGGGAGGGCGGTAGGTGGTAATCAGCAGGAGGTTTCCTTGCCCATGCTTGACCTGAAGCCATGAGACTTCATGGGCTCCGGAGTCAATGTTGAGGACTCCCAAGGCCACTCCTTCCTGACTGTATACCACTGTCTGTCCTGCTGGTGGGACAGGACATATCCAGGAATGGTGCTGGAAGAGTTTTGGACATTGGTTGAAAGGTATGATTCTGTGATTATGACTATGTCAGGCTGTTGCTTGACTAGTCTGTGGGACAGCTCTCCCCATTTTGCCACAAGTCCCCAGATGTTAGTGAGGAGGACTTTGCAGTGTTGACTGGGCTGGATGTGTCATTGCTGTGTCCGTAGCCGGTGCCGAGGTCAATGCCGGGTGTTCCGTCCGGTTTCATTCTTATTATTTTGATTCATAGCGGTTTGTTACAACTGAGTGGCGTCCTGATGCCGATCACTGGATTAAGGCCTCAAGGTCAGGCTGGGACATCAGCCAGCAAAATAATTTGCATTACAAATTAGATTCCTGATTGGAACAACCTTCTTTTGGAGCAACGTTTGGAGTAACATCTGCAAAGCGGCATCCTCAAAAAGTAATAGTTATTCTCATCCTCCTTTCTGCCATACTCAAGTGGTAACAGGATAACCTAAACTTGGAAAAGGTGCAGCTATTGCTCACCTTTAATGCTGCTGACTCACCAGGTATCCTGCCCTGTGATCAAGGTACACTCCCTGAGTAACAGTCAACCTGCAGAGGACACATAAAGAAATTAATAAAATGAGGTGCCCTTGCAAAATGGTACAAAGTTTACAAACTAAGCAAGTGATGTGTGAACTGTGCATACAATACGCAGCAGTCCCACTGGTACTGCGACAGGACTGCTTGCTTGGTCCCATTTGTCCAGCTTTTTCAGGAAACACAGGTAATTGAGTGGTGTGCAGATTGTTGGCTGGATATTAAAATGGTCAAAGAAGCAGAAATACACAGAGAAAAAAGAAAGACTAGCATTTATATATCACAAGCTCAGAACATCGCTAAGTGCATTATAACCAATTAACTGAACTGTAGTCACTGTATTCACACATGGCACAACAAGTTTACACACAGCAAAGTCCCACATACAGCACTGAGATAATGACCTGATAATCTGTTTTAATGATGTAGGTTGAGGGATAAATATTGGCCAGGACACCCTTGTTCTTCCTCCAATACTGCCATGGGATCTTTTACGTCCACCAGAGAGGGCAGACGGAGCCTTGATTTAATATCTCATCCAAAAGACGGTATCTCCGACAGTGCAGTACTAGCTGTGGGACATTCTGGATAGTTACATCTTGGCGAGTTAAGGGTTAATAATTGACCTTCCTTACATCTTAGAACAACTGGCTTTCCAGGATAAACAGGATGGCCTAGAAATCCATGGTGGCCACAACTGCTGCCGGTACCACTGGGGCCATGGGTTAACGAGCGCCGAAAATGATGGCGCTATCAGGACTGAAAAATTGGTGTTGGGGACTAATTATCATCAGCCCAGCGCTAAACTCACAGTATCACGCTGTCCTGCAGTTGTTCATCCTGGCATCAGGCTCCAACATGTTACTGCTTCAACAGCCTCTGAAAGCGAGGCTGTGATTTCGCAAATCATTGTGGGATTTTAAAAGGGCAATTCTTTGTCGTTTTCTTAAAAGGGTAATGCCTTCTGAAATGATAAAAATAATTTTAAAATAGGCAGTTTTTAGCCCAGCTACCTCCTGAAAAAAAATTAACATTAAAAAGAATTCCCAAATGGGAGTCTTCAGTTCTTAAACCTGAATTGCCTTCTGCCCCAGAAAAACATGGAAAAACTGCTTCAGCTCCAGCACAAATGACTCAGCAAGCCAGGGAAGGGACACCCGGGTCTCGCACGCAGTACTCCAATTTTGTGCAGGTCAACAATGCAAGAGAGGTCCTCTACCCACAGGGGCCAGGAGGCCTTCCAGAAAGAACGATGTGGGACCACATCACCAAGGCCATCACTACCAGCAGTGTTGCCCCCAGCACCTGTCTCCAGTGCCCAAAGAAGCTTTATGACCTCAGACCAGTGATCAAGGTCAGTGAATGCATCTTCAAAAGCCGTCTCCTACCAGCTGCACCACTAGCCTCACACGCTGCTCAATGTATTGATTTCTTTGTGGGTTCAATGACGAGACATTTATGAAAGAGAATGAGTTTTAATCTAAAGTCTGTTCAACTCTTTTATACAGCTTTTATAGGAGACACCATGCTAGTGTTGCATCTAGAACGAAACCGAAACTAAACTAACTAAACTGCCTTGCTTGTCTCGGTCACATGACCTCTGCTGGTCAGGCACAAGCAATCAATCAGGCAACTATGCTGGTAAGGCATGATAATCAAACAGGCAAATAACATCACTATTTGCTGATATTATTACATCAATGCACGACTCCTCCCTCAATCATTCACCTACCAACGATCTGTACCAAACATGAGGCATACATCCCATTCCTAGCCCAACCTCACTCCCTTGGAATGAAGGTGCTGGCCATTCTTGGCTGGGGCATTGTTGAGCACTTGGCCAGTGACAGGACTGAAAAGATACAAGATGCTGGTATCCTCTTGCGTTATCCTTCTTCTCGCATGCACCTTTTGCTTTCTAACCCTCCCGTCACCACAACTCCATCCTGCTGCCTTCCTCATTTTACACACCCGTTAACTGCAGCCTGCCCAGCCAGTGGTTGACCAAGAAGAGGGAGAGGAGAGTGAAGAAGAAGAAGAAACACCGTCACTTGATTTGATACACTCAGCTACCAACCCCTCAAGGTCGACCAGCAAGATCATTTGCAGTGTCTGTAGTGTATGTAACCTGTACCACCTTAAGAGACTACCTTAAGGTGATGAACTACTTTCTGATGGCTCCTGTAAATTGTAGTACCGGTGGTGACCACACCGGTATATAAACTCTGTGGAGCAGTTTGTATTTCAGTTCAGCCCTGACCCTCAATTACTAAAGACCTGTTTAAGTATTCTGTTGTCTGTGTCCAGTTATTCAGCATAACTACATTTGGAAAACACAGACTCAACAGTGGCGACGAGTCTGATCGTACCGAGCGGCAGTTTTGCATCCAAGGAAGCTTCGTCCTCAGAACGGGCGTCGAAAACGGGCATCCGCCCTCATCATCCTGCTGAGCACCGCATCGCACGGGAGGCATCGAGAACCCGGTTTAGATTTGCTGGCCACGAAGTCCACCATCAGCAACAGGCAGTGATCATCCCTTCTACGACAGCGGCGGGTAAGCCCGATCTAGCGACACGGAGAGAAAGTCGGCTGAGTTGTCAGTGGGAGAAGGGGAGGGAAACTGAAGAAAAGGGCGGAGAACACGACCGCAGCCGGTGAAAAGGGCTGGACTGCAATCGGGCAGAGACGCGCAGCAGCCAGAAAAGCGTTAATGTCCACGAGGACCGCGGGAGCGGCGGGGAACAAGAGCAGCAGCGTCGGGGGAAATAAGGACCGCTGGGAGGCGAGAACGGCAACAGCGCGGTAATCGCCATTTTAGTCGGCGGGGGAAGAAGATAAGCGCGGGAAAAGCCGCCAAGCGCGGGAAGCCGCCATTTTGGAAAAATAAATAAAATAAAGGAAACTCAACAAGATGCCAAAAACGGGTAACATCACTGCTTTTGATAGCGATGTAGAAGATTGGGCCACTTATGTGGAACGCGTTGAAGTTTACTGTACAGCGAATGAGGTACCGGCAGATAAGAAAGCACTAACCATATTAAACTCGATGGGTGCGAAGACGTACGGGTTATTAAGGCACCTTGTAACACCAGATAAACCGGTAGGAAAGAGTTTCGCTGAGATTGTTACTATCCTGCAAGAGCATTTAAACCCCACACCGCTGCTGATAGCGGAACGATTTAAATTTTACAAAAGAATTCAGCTTAAAGAGGAAAGCAACGCTGAATTCTTAATCGAACTGCGCAAGTTATCAAAGTACTGTCAGTTCGGTACAGGACTAGCAGACGCTCTGAGAGATAAGTTCGTGTGTGGGCTACTAAAGGAAGGAACCCAGAAGCGACTGCTAGAGGAAAAGGATCTTACGCTGGACAAAGCTTTCAGCATTGCAGCATCGCACGAGGCAGCAGCACGAGGCACTGCGGAAATGCAGCAAAGGCCATCGGAATTCAGCACCAATGAAATGGCACTGGGTGCAGCAAAGTGTTATCGTTGCGGAAGGACAATGCATGATCAGAACCAGTGCTGGTTCAAAGATAAAGAATGCAGGAAATGTGGCAGACTTGGTCACATAGCGAAAGTATGCCGGTCAGGAAAGAAGACCAGCAACAAAAAGTCGCCGCAGGAGAAGTACAAGAAAGTACACAAGGTGACAGAGAACAGTTCAGATGAACAAAAGACGGATTCAGACTCCAGCAGTAAGGAACTGGGTTGTCTAAAAATACATAATGTGGGTAACACAGCAGACCACCAAACTATCTGGGTCATGCTTCGGATAGCAGGAGTCCAAGTGAAGATGGAATTGAACACTGGATCGGCATTGACGGTCATGAATAAGCAAGAGTACAAAAGGTTATTCTCATACATTCCCCTGAGGGATACGGAGATTGTATTGAAAACATACACGGGGCAAAGAGTATACCCCATCGGAAAGATAAAGGTAAAGGTGGTCTACAATGGTAAAGAAAGTCAGGGAATGGACTTGTATGTGTTACCTGAGGGAGGTCCACCACTACTGGGACGGGAATGGATCCGGAGAATAAATATGGACTGGCATTCCTTACAAGCACTAACTGTAGATTCCTGTAAAGAGGACGATGTCAAACCTAAACGACTGTCCAAAATATTGGACGATGCTAAGGAGGTGTTCCAACAGGGACTGGGAACACTGAAAGGAATTACGGCAAACATCAAGGTTGAAGAACATGCAAACCCAAAATTTTTCAAAGCCAGACCGGTACCTTATGCGATACGACCTGCTGTGGAAGCAGAGCTGGAAGGGCTAGAACGTTCAGGAGTACTGTCAAAGGTGGACTGGAGCAAATGGGCCACGCCCATTGTTCCCGTCATGAGGCGTTCATTGAGCAACAAGCCGGGGGAACCTGTGAAGGTTCGCATCTGTGGCGATTTCAAGATCACTGTTAATCCGGTTCTTCACACGGTGCAATATCCGCTTCCGCGGATTGAGGATACCTTCGCTTCGCTGTCTGGCGGGAAACACTTCACCAAGATAGACCTGGCGCAGGCGTACTTACAGATGGAAGTTGATGAAGCGTCATGCCAGTATCTCACGATCAACACACATAAGGGCTTATATCGGTATAATAGACTGGTTTTTGGAGTGGCATCGGCTCCAGCAATTTGGCAAAGGGCCATGGAGCAGGTATTACAGGGAATTCCAGGCACACAATGCTACCTGGATGACATTCTGATTACAGGAGATGATGATAAGAAACACCTCGCGAATTTGGAGCAGGTGCTCACCAGATTGAAAGAATATGGACTCAGAGTTAATCGGCAGAAATGTGAGTTCTTTCAGGAGCGAACCTCGTACTGCGGTCACGTCATTGACCAGGAGGGGCTTCATAAGTCACCTGACAAGATCGAAGCTGTTGTGAAAGCTCCCGCTCCGGAAAATGTATCCCAGTTGAGGTCGTTCCTTGGGTTGATTAACTATTACCACAAGTTTCTTCCAAATTTATCCACGTTGTTACACCCGCTGAACACTCTTTTGCAAATGGGAGTACCATGGAAGTGGAGCGAGGACTGTAAGCGGGCTTTTCAAAAAAGCAAGGCACTGATCACCTCTAAGGAAGTGTTGGCTCTCTTTAACCCAATGCTGCCTATTCGTTTAGCTTGTGATGCTTCTCCATATGGTATCGGGGCAGTGCTCTCACATAAGTTGCCAAATGGCTTGGAAAGGCCAGTCGCGTTCGCATCCAGATCATTGACCTCCGCTGAGCGCAACTATGCTCAGATAGATAGGGAGGCTCTCAGCCTCGTGTGGGGAGTTAAGAAATTTAACCATTACCTGCAAGGCCAAAGGTTTACGCTGCTGACAGATCACCAGCCGTTGGTTTCCATTTTTTAACCCTAAGAAGGGTGTTCCGGTTATGACGGCGCAGAGGCTTCAGAGATGGTCCCTTTTCCTAGGGGCACATCAATATGATATCGAATTCAAAGGTACAAAGCAACATGGTAATGCTGATGGGCTGTCGCGCCTGCCACTACCTACAGCAGAAGAGGCACCGGCAGTTGACCCTGTCGAGATATTTCACTCGACCATCATCGAATGCTTACCAGTCACCAATGCGAGTATTGAGAGAGAGACCAGAAACGACCCAACACTGTCTCGGGTCTACGATTTGACAGTGAAGGGATGGCCAACACATGGCGAACCACTGTTACCGGCATTCTCAGCCAGACGAGAGCAGCTGTCCGTCTGCCAAGGAACATTGATGTATGGAACAAGGGTGATTATTCCTCCTAAATTAAGGGAGAGAGTTCTGAAGGAACTGCATGAAGGTCACCTGGGGGGAGTCAATATGAAAGGCCTTGCTAGGGCTTATGTGTGGTGGCCAGGTATCGACAAACAAATAGAGGATCTGACTAAAAGCTGCTCAGGGTGCCAAAAAGTTCAAAATGCACCTCCAATTGCACCGCTGCATCTGTGGGAATGGCCTTCAACCCCATGGCAACGTGTGCATATCGACTTTGCAGGTCCATTCATGGATTCCATGTTTTTGATAGCGGTAGACGCACATTCTAAATGGCCAGAAGTGATTAAGATGTCGACCACTACCTCTGAAAAGACGATCGCAGTTCTAAGAACCATATTTGCAAGGAATGGGCTGCCGGAACAAATATGTTCAGACAACGGACCACAGTTCGTGTCAGAAGAATTCCAGAAATTCATGAAGAAGAATGGGGTGAAACACTATACATCTGCCCCATATCATCCGGCTACAAATGGGTTGGCCGAGAGATTTGTACAAACGTTCAAAAAGGCGATAAAGGCCATGAGCGAAGACCATATTCCACTACAACACAAGGTGGACAATTTCCTGATGGCATATCGAAACGCCACGCATGCAGTGACAAACCAAAGCCCTGCCATAATGTTCTATAACAGGAGGTTGCGGTCCCGATTGGATTTGTTAAAACCCAATGTGCGTAGGGAAGTCGAAAACAAACAATTCCAGCACGTAAATAACAAGGGCAGTCGGAGTTTCGAAATAGGACAGCCAGTGTTGGCCAGGGACTATAGGAATGATAAATGGCAATCCGGAACAATTCGTGCCCGACAAGGACCCTTGATGTACACGGTAGACGTTGGTGAGAACGTAATACGACGTCATGCTGACCAACTTGTGGAATCGAGAACAAGGGTTGACCCCATGTCTACGGCAGAGACACCAGTTGAAGAAGCTATTGAGCCTGTAGCATCTACCTCAGACTCGAACGTACATGATGATGTTCAATCCATAAGAGATCAAATGGATGAGTCACCCCAGCAACAAGAACCAGAGACCCCTGAAAGGCGTTATCCGGCCCGGATCAGGAGGCCTCCTCAGAGACTGAATCTTTGAACAGTTTTGTATGAAAGTTGTATATATGTTATCCATGTTATGTTTAAATTGGGGTGTACACTGTTGAGCTAAAAGGGGAGGAATTGTAGTGTATGTAACCTGTACTACCTTAAGAGACTACCTTAAGGTGATGAACTACTTTCTGATGGCTCCTGTATATTGTAGTACCGGTGGTGACCACACCGGTATATAAACTCTGTGGAGCAGTTTGTATTTCAGTTCAGCCCTGACCCTCAATTACTAAAGACCTGTTTAAGTATTCTGTTGTCTGTGTCCAGTTATTCAGCATAACTACATTTGGATAACACAGACTCAACAGTGTCCCCCACTGAAAGTCAGCAGCCATGCTGCAGCCACTGGGGTAGCACTGCATGACATCAGTAGGATAGGTAAAGGCACACACAAGACAGTCACTAAGAGAATGCATAAGGGTGATGAGTTGATTTCTTGATGTCATATTGGATGGAAAGATGTATAAAGTTGGATTGGAAAGTTTGCTTTGTGGTGGTTTTTATTTCAGCATTGTGGCCAAGAGGACGCTGTGATGGTCAGTAACAGAGGGAAGGTAAGATGTGGGGCTAATGTTGAAAGGGGAATTGGGGTTGCAGTTGGGTGATTCCATCCCGGATATCCCGGTCAGAAAGGGACAGAGTGTGTTGCATCCTTCCTTCTGCTTCCTCTTCTTCTGCTTCTTCCTCTTCTACATCTTCCTCTTCTGCGTCTTCCTCTTCCCTCTACGATTGGATGCTGTAAATCTGAATTAAAAACCATAAAATGCTCAAAATACTCAGCAGCATCTCGATCAGAGACATGGGGCTCAATTTTTACTAAGCCGTGGAGTTGGCCTTGGAGACATGCGGGGGTTTAAAATCGCAAAAACTGGCTTAAAATTGCAAAAACTGGCGGGCGGGACCCCCCCCCCCCCCCGCCTGGTTCCTGACTCCGAGCAATTTTAACTCGGACGTGTCTGATGGTCCCAACTCCATCCTGCATCCAACAGGCGGGACTGGTCTTTAATGCACTTAATTACCACTAAATGGCCTCTGTAACCCTATTTTAACAGGCCCTTGCAAATTTAACCCTTTTCCCACGTAAAACACGCCTGGTGGGAATCACGAATGTGAAACCTGGCGGGAGCAATATTGGATTGCTGACTATCAACTGCAGGTCAACCATTAAAGAGGAGATTTGATCAGCGTCATTTGCAGTTGGCAGGACTTAGTGGTCTCAGGTCTGGGGCAACTTTTACAAGGCTTAACCATGCCTGTGGAAGGTTGGAGCCTCACACCCATCTCCAGTGTGGCCTCCTGCGAAACCCCTCTCGTCACCTTCCCTCAGCGCTTCCTCAATGGAGGCATATACCAGAAGCATGGGAGCCATTTATTTCCTTCCCATCTGGGTATTAGAGGAGCTCGAGCACCAGCCGCGGCAGCAGCAGAACCAGGAACAACAGCAGCACCAGCAACAGCAGCAGGAGCGCCAGGCTGCTGCTCACCCACCTGAAGCTGCACAGGCCAGAAGGGGCCAGCACCTGGAAGCCCGTCGGCACAGGAGATACCCCCCAAACAGGGTCTACAGAGGCAGGGTCACCGATCTCAACATGTCTGAGCAGCAGTGCCAAAGGCGGCTCCGACTTTCGCGAGAGGTAGTGACTAACATCTGCGCAATGCTACAGAAAGATCTGCTGCGCAGAGAACCAGGTGGACAAGCATTACCAGTGGCCGTCAAAGTCACCACCGCACTCAACTTTTTTGCCTCAGGCTCATTCCAGGGATCAGCAGCAGACATCAGCGGCATCTCCCAGGCGGCTGCACACACTTGCATCACACAGGTAACCGATGCCCTCTTTGCCCTCGCGCACAATCACATCCATTTCACCAAGGATCGAGCAAGTGTCATGGCGCGAGCGGTTGGATTAGTTAATCTGGTAGGCTTTCCAAGGGTGCAGGGCATCGTTGACTGCACACATGTGGCCCTTAGGGCACCCCATCACTATCCAGGTATTTTTGTCAACCGCAAGGACCCTCAACGTTCAGCTGGTGTGTGACCACAAGAAGGAAATTTTGCATGTTTGTGCCATGTACCCTGGCAGTTGCCATGAATCCTTCATACTGTGCCAGTCTGCTGCTCCTGTGGCTTTGCAGGGGTTGAGACGTCTATCTCACTTGGGTGTGGACTCCGGTGGGGCTATGACCGAGGGCTCTGCAGTGAGCGCTTGGAGAGGAGCCCCCAATTCCTTGAGGTCTGCCACCAACCTCCCTCTCATGGGTCAGGTCCCCCTCAGTGCCTGCAAGTGGCTGGACAGCACCTTGCTGCACATCAGGGGGGCCCCAGGGATCAGTGCTAGGGCCTCAACTTTTTACAATTTATATAAATGACTTGGATGAAGGGACCGAAGGTATGATTGCTAAATTTGCTGATGACACAAAGATAGGTAGGAAAGTAAATTGTGAAGAGGACATAGGAGGCTACAAGGGGATATAGATAAGTTAAGTGAGTGGGCAAAGATCTGGCAGATGGAGTATAATGTGGGAAAGTGTGAAGTTGTCCATTTTGGCAGGAAGAATAAAAAAGAAGCATATTATCTAAATGGTAAGAGATTGCAGAGCTCTGAGCTGCAGAGGAATCTGAGTGTCCTAGTGCATGAATCACAAAAGTTTACTATGCAAGTACAGCAAGTAATTTGGAAAGCTAATAGAATGTTATCGTTTATTGTGAGGGGAATTGAATACAAAAATTGGGAGGTTATGCTTCAGTTATACACAGCATTGGTGAGACCGCACCTGGAGTACTGTGTACGGTATTGGTCTCCTTATTTAAGGAAGGATGTAAATGCATTGGAAGCAGTTCAGAGAAGGTTTACTAGACTAATACCTGGAATGGGCGGGTTGTCTTATAAGGAAAGGTTGGACAGGCTAGGCTTGTATCTGCTGGAGTTTAGAAGAATAAGAGGTGACTTGATTGAAACAAATAAGATGCTGAGGGGTCTGGA
Source organism: Somniosus microcephalus (assembly GCF_052327205.1). Lineage (NCBI taxonomy): Eukaryota > Metazoa > Chordata > Chondrichthyes > Squaliformes > Somniosidae > Somniosus > Somniosus microcephalus. The sequence goes on along the minus strand of NC_140996.1, from coordinate 65,505,778 downwards.
CAGGGTGGATGCGGAGAGGATGTTTCCTCTTGTGGGAGAATCTAGAACTAGGGGTCACTGTTTAAAAATAAGGGGTCGCCCATTTAAGACAGAGATGAGGAGACATTTTTTCACACAGAGGGTCGTGAGCCTTTGAATATTTTTAAGGCAGAGGTAGATAGATTCTTGGTATGCAAGGGGGTGAAAAGTTATCGGGGGTAGGCGGGAATGTGGAGTAATCAGATCAGCCATAATCTTATTGAATGGCGGAGCAGGCTCGAAGGGCCGAGTGACCTACTCCTGCTCCTAATTTGTATGTTCGTATGTAGAATATGGCAGGGTTAGCCAAGAACTGAAATTGTGTAGAAGTGCCTACATGTGCCAAGAGCATGGTATTTTAGGCCTGATTGTAGAATTGCCCCTTGTGTGTCAATCTCCTTTAATGTATCCTCAGATCTGCCTGTAAAGTCCCATGAGTCCTATGTGAAAATCGGACCCTTCACTCAAAATATTTTCCTGCTGCCTTTTCCACCCTCCATGCTGAGCACTAATGATCTTTCCCTTCCATCTCCCTGATGCCCATCTGCCACAGAAAAGGCCACTGGTGTGTTCCCAGGTATCACGTGGGAATAATGTTTAAGTACTTTAAAGTGCTTACTTGGCCTTTATTAAGATAATTAAAGTGCAGTGAGCACATTTAAAAAAATTAAACAGGCAAGAATGCAGTGAAAGGGCTTTTCTATGAGTGAGTGCATTCACACAAACTGTTGAGTCTGTGTTTTCCAGATGTAGTTATGCTGAATAACTGGACACTGACAACAGAATACTTAAACAGGTCTTTAGTAATTGAGGGTCAGGGCTGAACTGAAATACAAACTGCTCCACAGAGTTTATATACCGGTGTGGTTACCACCGGCACTACAATATACAGGAGCCATCAGAAAGTAGTTCATCACCTTAAGGTAGTCTCTTAAGGTGGTACAGGTTACATACACTACAATTCCTCCCCTTTTAGCTTAACAGTGTACACCCCAATTTAAACATAACATGGATAACATATATACAACTTTCATACAAAACTGTTCAAAGATTCAGTCTCTGAGGAGGCCTCCTGATCCGGGCCGGATAACGCCTTTCAGGGGTCTCTGGTTCTTGTTGCTGGGGTGACTCATCCATTTGATCTCTTATGGATTGAACATCATCATGTACATTCGAGTCTGAGGTAGATGCTACAGGCTCAATAACTTCTTCAACTGGTGTCTCTGCCGTAGACATGGGGTCGACCCTTGTTCTCGATTCCACAAGTTGGTCAGCATGACGTCGTATTACGTTCTCACCAACGTCTACCGTGTACATCAAGGGTCCTTGTCGGGCACGAATTGTTCCGGATTGCCATTTATCATTCCTATAGTCCCTGGCCAACACTGGTTGTCCTATTTCGAAACTCCGAGTGCCCTTGTTATTTACGTGCTGGAATTGTTTGTTTTCGACTTCCCTACGCACATTGGGTTTTAACAAATCCAATCGGGACCGCAACCTCCTGTTATAGAACATTATGGCAGGGCTTTGATTTGTCACTGCATGCGTGGCGTTTCGATATGCCATCAGGAAATTGTCCACCTTGTGTTGTAGTGGAATATGGTCTTCACTCATGGCCTTTATCGCCTTTTTGAACGTTTGTACAAATCTCTCGGCCAACCCATTTGTAGCCGGATGATATGGGGCAGATGTATAGTGTTTCACCCCATTCTTCTTCATGAATTTCTGGAATTCTTCTGACACGAACTGTGGTCCGTTGTCTGAACATATTTGTTCCGGCAGCCCATTCCTTGCAAATATGGTTCTTAGAACTGCGATCGTCTTTTCAGAGGTAGTGGTCGACATCTTAATCACTTCTGGCCATTTAGAATGTGCGTCTACCGCTATCAAAAACATGGAATCCATGAATGGACCTGCAAAGTCGATGTGCACACGTTGCCATGGGGTTGAAGGCCATTCCCACGGATGCAGCGGTGCAATTGGAGGTGCATTTTGAACTTTTTGGCACCCTGAGCAGCTTTTAGTCAGATCCTCTATTTGTTTGTCGATACCTGGCCACCACACATAAGCCCTAGCAAGGCCTTTCATATTGACTCCCCCCAGATGACCTTCATGCAGTTCCTTCAGAATTCTCTCCCTTAATTTAGGAGGAATAATCACCCTTGTTCCATACATCAATGTTCCTTGGCAGACGGACAGCTGCTCTCGTCTGGCTGAGAATGCCGGTAACAGTGGTTCGCCATGTGTTGGCCATCCCTTCACTGTCAAATCGTAGACCTGAGACAGTGTTGGGTCGTTTCTGGTCTCTCTCTCAATACTCGCATTGGTGACTGGTAAGCATTCGATGATGGTCGAGTGAAATATCTCGACAGGGTCAACTGCCGGTGCCTCTTCTGCTGTAGGTAATGGCAGGCGCGACAGCCCATCAGCATTACCATGTTGCTTTGTACCTTTGAATTCGATATCATATTGATGTGCCCCTAGGAAAAGGGACCATCTCTGAAGCCTCTGCGCCATCATAACCGGAACACCCTTCTTAGGGTTAAAGATGGAAACCAACGGCTGGTGATCTGTCAGCAGCGTAAACCTTTGGCTTTGCAGGTAATGGTTAAATTTCTTAACTCCCCACACGAGGCTGAGAGCCTCCCTATCTGTCTGAGCATAGTTGCGCTCAGCGGAGGTCAATGATCTGGATGCGAACGCGACTGGCCTTTCCAAGCCATTTGGCAACTGATGTGAGAGCACTGCCCCGATACCATATGGAGAAGCATCACAAGCTAAACGAATAGGCAGCGTTGGGTTAAAGTGAGCCAACACTTCCTTAGAGGTGATCAGTGCCTTGCTTTTTTGAAAAGCCCGCTTACAGCCCTCGCTCCACTTCCATGGTACTCCCATTTGCAAAAGAGTGTTCAGCGGGTGTAACACCGTGGATAAATTTGGAAGAAACTTGTGGTGATAGTTAATCAACCCAAGGAACGATCTCAACTGGGATACATTTTCCGGAGCGGGAGCTTTCACAACAGCTTCGATCTTGTCAGGTGACTTATGAAGCCCCTCCTGGTCAATGATGTGACCGCAGTACGAGATTCGCTTCTGAAAGAACTCACATTTCTGCCGATTAACTCTGAGTCCATATTCTTTCAATCTGGTGAGCACCTGCTCCAAACTCGCGAGGTGTTCCTTATCATCATCTTCTGTAATCAGAATGTCGTCCAGGTAGCATTGTGTGCCTGGAATTCCCTGTAATACCTGCTCCATGGCCCTTTGCCAAATCGCTGGAGCTGATGCCACTCCAAAAACCAGTCTATTATACCGATATAAGCCCTTATGTGTGTTGATCATGAGATACTGGCGTGACGCTTCATCAACTTCCATCTGTAAGTACGCCTGCGCCAGGTATATCTTGGTGAAGTGTTTCCCGCCAGACAGCGAAGCGAAGGTATCCTCAATCCGCGGAAGCGGATATTGCATCGTGTGAAGAACCGGATTAACAGTGATCTTGAAATCGCCACAGATGCGAACCTTCACAGGTTCCCCCGGCTTGTTGCTCAACGAACGCTTCATGACGGGAACAATGGGCGTGGCCCATTCGCTCCAGTCCACCTTTGACAGTACTCCTGAACGTTCTAGCCCTTCCAGCTCTGCTTCCACAGCAGGTCGTATCGCATAAATATATCAAAAGGAAAAGACTGGTGAAAACCAAAGTTGGTCCATTGCAGTCAGATACGGGGGAATATATAATGGGAAATAAGGAAATGGCAGATCAACTAAATGCATACTTTGGGTCAGTCTTTACGAAGGAAGACACAAAAAACCTCCCTGGGATATCGGGAAAAATAGGGACATTGGCAAAGGAGGAACTGACGCAAATCAATATCTCTAAGGATATGGTGTTAAGGAAGCTAAAGGGAGTGAAGGTGGACAAATCCCCAGGGCCTGATAACATGCATCCTAGGGTACTGAAGGAGGTGGCCCTAGAGATAGCGGATGCACTAAGGATGATTTTTCAGAATTCATTAGACTCGGGAACAGTGCCGATGGATTGGAGGGTAGCTAACGTTACCCCACTATTCAAAAAGGGGGGTAGGGAAAAAGCAGGTAATTACAGACCTGTAAGCCTTACATCAGTTGTGGGCAAAATGCTGGAGTCCATCATTAAGGATGAAATAGCGGAGCACTTAGCAAATGGGGACAGGATAGGACAGAGTCAACATGGATTTACAAAGGGTAAATCGTGCTTGACTAATCTATTGGAATTTTTTGAGGGAGTAACTGGTAGAATAGATGGGGGAGAGCCAGTAGATGTGGTGTACCTGGACTTCCAAAAGGCCTTCGATAAGGTCCCACATAAAAGATTAGCATGGAAAATTGAGGCTCATGGGATAAAGGGGAAAGTTTTGGCGTGGATAGGGAACTGGCTGTCAGATAGAAAACAGAGAGTTGGAATAAACGGCTCATTTTCTGAATGGCAGGCAGTAACAAGTGGGGTACCACAGGGATCTGTCCTGGGCCCCCAGCTGTTCACAATTTACATTAATGACCTGGATCAGGGAGTCGGATGCAGCATTTCCAAATTTGCAGACGACACTAAACTAGGAGGGGGGGTGGGCTCAGAGGAAGAGACCAGGAAGCTCCAGAGCGATTTGGACAGACTGGGCGATTGGGCGGATAAATGGCAGATGCACTATAATGTGGACAAGTGCGAAGTTATCCACCTTGGGTGCAGGAACGGGAGGGCAAATTATTATTTAAATGGCAATAGATTGGGAGAGGGGGAAGTACAGAGAGACCTGGGTGTTCTTGTACACCAGTCACTGAAGGCGAGCATGCAGGTGCAACAGGCGGTCAAGAAGGCAAACGGTATGCTGGCCTTCATAGCAAAAGGGTTAGAATACAGGAACAGGGATACCTTGCTGCAGCTGTACAGGGCACTGGTGAGACCACACCTCGAGTACTGTGTACAGTTTTGGTCGCCTCATCTGAGGAAGGATGTTCTTGCCATGGAGGGGGTGCAGCGGCGATTCACCAGGCTGATACCAGGAATGGCGGGAATGACCTATGAGGAGAGACTATGTAGTTTAGGGATGTACACACTGGAGTTTAGAAGATTGAGAGGGGACCTCATAGAAGTGTATAAAATTCTGACAGGTCTAGACAGACTGGATGCAGAAGGAATGTTTCCCTTGGCGGGTGAGAACAGAACTAGAGGACATAATTTAAGGATAAGGGCTAAACCATTTAGGACAGAGATGAGGGGGAATTTCTTCACTCAGAGAGTGGTGAACCTGTGGAACTCATTGCCACAGAGGGCAGTGTACGCCAGCTCATTAAATATATTTAAGAGGGAATTAGATATATTTCTACGGGCAAAAGGGGTTAAGGGTTACGGAGAGAAGGCGGGGACAGGATACTGAATTAAAGGATCAGCCATGATCTCATCGAATGGCGGAGCAGGCACGAAGGGCCGAATGGCCTACTCCTGCTCCTATCTTCTATGTATCTATGTATCTATGTATCTATAAGGTCTGGATTTGAAAAATTTTGGGTTTGCATGTTCTTCAACCTTGATGTTTGCCGTAATTCCTTTCAGTGTTCCCAGTCCCTGTTGGAACACCTCCTTAGCATCGTCCAATATTTTGGACAGTCGTTTAGGTTTGACATCGTCCTCTTTACAGGAATCTACAGTTAGTGCTTGTAAGGAATGCCAGTCCATATTTATTCTCCGGATCCATTCCCGTCCCAGTAGTGGTGGACCTCCCTCAGGTAACACATACAAGTCCATTCCCTGACTTTCTTTACCATTGAATGCCACCTTTACCTTTATCTTTCTGATGGGGTATACTCTTTGCCCCGTGTATGTTTTCAATACAATCTCCGTATCCCTCAGGGGAATGTGTGAGAATAACCTTTTGTACTCTTGCTTATTCATGACCGTCAATGCCGATCCAGTGTCCAATTCCATCTTCACTTGGACTCCTGCTATCCGAAGCATGACCCAAATAGTTTGGTGGTCTGCTGTGTTACCCACATTATGTATTTTTAGACAACCCAGTTCCTTACTGCTGGAGTCTGAATCCGTCTTTTGTTCATCCGAACTGTTCTCTGTCACCTTGTGTACTTTCTTGTACTTCTCCTGTGGCGACTTTTTGTTGCTGGTCTTCTTTCCTGACCAGCATACTTTCGCTATGTGACCAAGTCTGCCACATTTCCTGCATTCTTTATCTTTGAACCAGCACTGGTTCTGATCACGCGTTGTCCTTCCGCAACAATAACACTTTGCTGCACCCAATGCCATTTCATTGGTGCTGAATTCCGATGGCCTTTGCTGCATTTGCACAGTGCCTCGTGCTGCTGCCTCGTGCGATGCTGCAATGCTGAAAGCTTTGTCCAGCGTAAGATCCTTTTCCTCTAGCAGTCGCTTCTGGGTTCCTTCCTTTAGTAGCCCACACACGAACTTATCTCTCAGAGCGTCTGCTAGTCCTGTACCGAACTGACAGTACTTTGATAACTTGCGCAGTTCGATTAAGAATTCAGCGTTGCTTTCCTCTTTAAGCTGAATTCTTTTGTAAAATTTAAATCGTTCCGCTATCAGCAGTGGCGTGGGGTTTAAATGCTCTTGCAGGATAGTAACAATCTCAGCGAAACTCTTTCCTACCGGTTTATCTGGTGTTACAAGGTGCCTTAATAACCCGTACGTCTTCGCACCCATCGAGTTTAATATGGTTAGTGCTTTCTTATCTGCCGGTACCTCATTCGTTGTACAGTAAACTTCAACGCATTCCACATAAGTGGCCCAATCTTCTACATCGCTATCAAAAGCAGTGATGTTACCCATTTTTGGCATCTTGTTGAGTTTCCTTTATTTTATTTATTTTTCCAAAATGGCGGCTTCCCGCGCTTGGCGGCTTTTCTCGCGCTTATCTTCTTCCCCCGCCGACTAAAATGGTGATTCCCGCGCTGTTGCCGTTCTCGCCTCCCAGCGGTCCTTATTTCCCCCGACGCTGCTGCTCTTGTTCCCCGCCGCTCCCGCGGTCCTCGTGGACATTAACGCTTTTCTGGTTGCTGCGCGTCTCTGCCCGATTACAGTCCGGCCCTTTTCACCGGCTGCGGTCGTGTTCTCCGCCCTTTTCTTCGGTTTCCCTCCCCTTCTCCCACTGACAACTCGCCCGACTTTCTCTCCGTGTCGCTAGATCGGGCTTACCCGCCGCTGTCGTAGAAGGGATGATCACTGCCTGTTGCTGATGGTGGACTTCATGGCCAGCAAATCCAAACCGGGTTCTCGATGCCTCCCATGCAATGCGGTGCTCAGCAGGATGATGAGGGCGGATGCCCCTTTTCGACACCCGTTCTGAGGACGAAGCTTCCTTGGATGCAAAACTGCCGCTAGGTACGATCAGACTCGTCGCCACTGTTGAGTCTGTGTTTTCCAAATGTAGTTATGCTGAATAACTGGACACAGACAACAGAATACTTAAACAGGTCTTTAGTAATTGAGGGTCAGGGCTGAACTGAAATACAAACTGCTCCACAGAGTTTATATACCGGTGTGGTCACCACCGGTACTACAATATACAGGAGCCATCAGAAAGTAGTTCATCACCTTAAGGTAGTCTCTTAAGGTGGTACAGGTTACATACACTACACAAACTGCTTTGTTAGCACTCAGCTAGGAGCATGTCTTAGTTATTTTAAGAACATGGTGCACTTATACTGTATTTTTTGGCATAGTTTAAGACCACTAAGCGCTTTAAATAACTAAGGCAATATTCCCATCTCAGTTCTGGTAAACCACTGTTCTAAAACTCTGGGAGGAGTGAAATTCATGAAGGTTTACATCCTTTATTCTCCTTTACTGCCCCAAAAATGTTATTCCCATTCCAACCAAATACTGTTACATCGATGTCCTCCCCCAATAATTCCAGGCTATCCCCTTCTCAATCCTTCCAGACTCAAGTATTCCTCTCTCCAATCATCTCAGACCTTTGCATCTTTTCCTCAATAGTTCCACAGTACGAACACTCTCTACCAATGGTTCCAGACTGCGACAATCCCTTCCCAGTAGACCCACACACTCCTTTCCCAATGCTCCCAGTATCCAGCTTCCCATCTGCTGCTCCCGAACATGACAACAATCTCACATTGCTTCCAAACCTCCAATACCTGCAGGATTCCCTTTGCAGTACTGCTGCACCCAGAAACCTGCACCCTGCACCCAGCACGGTGGCATAGGGGGCAGCACGGTGGCATAGTGGTTAGCACTGTTGCCTCACAGCGCCAGGGACCCGGGTTCGAATCCGGCCTCGGGTGACTGTCTGTGTGGAGTTTGCACATTCTCCCCGTGTTTGCGTGGGTTTCCTCCGGGTGCTCCGGTTTCCTCCCACAGTCCAAAGATGTGCGGGTTAGGTTGATTGGCTATGATAAATTGACCCTTAGTGTTAGGGGGATTAAATACGTGGGGTTACAGGGATAGGGTGGGACATGTGTTGGTGTAGGGGTTACGGGGATCGGGTGGGATATGTGTCGGTGCAGGCTCGATGGGCCGAAATGGCCTCTATCTGCACTGTGGGGTTTCTGTGATTGCTGTGATCTGTGAATGCTCCCACCCTCACCAAAAATCATTTTTGGGAGTTAACAAAACGTGCAAGTTCCAAAAGACATTCGGCACTTAAAAGGGTTAATCTGTTCCGTTTCATTTCAGTGATATGTGCCAGTGGCAAAACACTTGGTTTAGCTGTTTTTTTTATTGCAGTTCACTGTTGTTGCAACTAGTTTACTTTGAACATTCTTCCTTTTGAATCTGATTGCATGTTAGCTAATCAAAAAGAGGAACTCGCAGGGCCTTCCCCTTCTCAATGACTCTCGATTCGAATCAAAGGCCTGGAGTGTGGTGGGAAAGAGAAGTAGACAGGTATGAAAGGAGAGATAAACAAGCAGCAAACCCAGTTAACACCATAGTGTTGTATAGTAACTCAAGCTAGCATCACCCCAAGGCAATATAAATTGAACAGCTAGATCTGCTTGTGTAAATCCCAGCCCAATTTCTTACTCCACATGACCATGGAGAAACAAAATACCTCTTCATTCCCAAAGTCGAATACAACCACGTCAACAATGCACTAATGTAACTGTCTACAAATAGCATGTGAACAAAATATATACATTGATTCAACCAAGTATCCAAGTTTTTTAAATGAGCATATGCAATTTAAGCAGAGAAAGTGGTCCCTCCTTGAAAAGGATCCTATTTAGGAGGCCACTCTGACTTTCCTCTGCTCATCAAATCTTTCTCTAGTGGATGTAAATGTTATTATATTCCGACAGCACAAAGCTCGATTGTGGCAAAGCCACCAAGAGACTCTTGCAATAATGTATATAATTGCCTTTAACAGGGGCTTGTTACCTTTAAGTATTTGCTCTGTATAAACAGCGCGGGTTCGGTAAAATGGCGATCCAGCGCGATGACGTCATCACGCAGGTCACGTGACATTCCCAACGGCGGGAAACATGATGACGTCATGACGTCAGAGGGGAGAGGCGTTCCCCCTCTGTCCTCATGGAACCAGTTGGTGTACAGACCTGTATAGAGTTTCTCCTGCGTTTTTGTTTGTAACTTTTACTAGTGCATTAAACCACATTTGGTTAACTGCTAGTTTCAATCTCAGTACTTTTGTTAGGAGTTCAAGCACTCCTACATTGGTGACCCCGAATCCTCGCGGACGCTCTTCGCGGCGGAAACGGAATGCAGGGCCATGATGGAAGCCAACGCAGTGGCTTTGAAGCTCCCCCAATTTTGGGAATAACAGGCGGCCTCCTGGTTCGTACAGGCTGAGGTGCAGTTCGAGCTCCGCAATGTCGTGCAGGATCAGACCCGTTATCTTTACGTGGTCTCCGCACTCAACAGCTCGACGGCGTCGAGGATCATCAGCCTACTGGAGAACACCCCGGCCACTGACAAGTATGTCGCCATTAAGGCACGGCTAATGCAGGTATTTGGCCTTAGGAAGGCAGAGCGCGCACGTCGCCTACTCACGCTGCCCGGGTTAGGAGACTCCAAACCTTCGGAGTTGATGAGCCAAATGCTCACACTCCTGGGGTCTGAACCGCAATGTTTCCTGTTCCGCGAACTGTTCCTCAGTCAACTGCCCGAACAGGTGCAGGCGGCCCTCGCCAGATCGGACGCCAGGGATTGCATACTGCTCGCCGAAGAGGCGGATAAAATATATGCGGTCCGACAACAAAACTGCGCCGTCGCGAGATGCCCCGCCCCAAAGGGCCCTGCCTCGACGCCTCCAACAACCGGTTTCTGTTATTACTGTTAAGTCTGTGTGTTCTAGTTGTAATTACTAACACAGACTACAAGATTAAAGTTCAACAGGTCTTTACTGGTTGGAGGTCAGGACTACTACTAAATACAATATTGCTACACAGTGCTTATATACCGGTGGTCACCACCGGTATTACGTATACAGCAGCCAGAGAAAGTAGTACATCACTTAAGGTGGAACAGGCTTAAGTTCTCTTAAGTTGGAACAGGTTACATACACCACAATCCTCCCTTTTTAGCTTAACAGTCATATCCCCATTTAACATAACATAATAACATATATAACTTCAGGTATAAACAGTTCAAAGGTTCAGTCTCTCAGGAGGCCTTCTGATTCGCTTTGGATAACGCCTTTCAGTGGTCTCTGATTCCTGTTGCTGAGGTGACTCCTCTAGTTGGTCTCCCATGCATTGGGTGTTATCATCATCAGGTACATTCCCTGCCGAGTTAGATGCTTCAGGTTCATTAACGTCTTCCACAGTTGTCTCTGTCGCAACCATGGGTTCGACCCTTGCTCTCGATTCTACCAGTTGATCCGCATGACGCCTTATCACATTGTTACCAATATCTACTGTGTACATCAGAGGTCCTTGTCTGGCCCGAATTGTTCCGGACTGCCATTTTTCGTTTCCATAGCCCCTTGCCAACACTGGTTGTCCTACGTCGAAACTTCGAGTGGTCTTGTTATTAATATGCCGGAACTGTTTGTTTTCCACTTCCCTCCGCACATTTGGTTTTAACAAGTCCAACCTGGACCGCAACCTCCTGTTATAAAACATCATGGCAGAAAGATGTGCGGGTTAGGTTGATTGGCTATGATAAATTGACCCTTAGTGTTAGAGGGATTAAATACGTGGGGTTACGGGGATAGGGTGGGATATGTGTTGGTGTAGGGGTTACGGGGATCGGGTGGGATATGTGTCGGTGCAGGCTCGATGGGCCGAAATGGCCTCTATCTGCACTGTGGGTTTCTGTGATTCTGTGATTCTGTGACTTTGGTTAGTCACTGCATGAGCGGCGTTTCGATATGCCATTAGGAAATTGTCCACCTTGTGCTGTAGCGGAATCTGATCATCGTTCATGGCCTTTATTGCCTTTTTGAATGTTTGGACAAATCTCTCGGCCAACCCGTTTGTCGCCGGATGATATGGAGCAGAGGTATAATGTTTCACCCCATTCTTCTTTAAGAATTTTTGGAATTCTTCCAACACGAACTGTGGTCCGTTGTCCGAACAGATCTGTTCTGGCAATCCGTTCCTTGTGAATATTGTTCTTAACACCGCAATTGTCTTTTCTGAAGTAGTGGTATTCATCTTGATCACTTCTGGCCACCGCAATTAGGAACATGGAGTCCATGAATGGACCAGCAAAGTCAATATGTACGCGTTGCCATGGGGCTGAAGGCCATTCCCATGGGTGTAGTGGTGCGATCGGAGGTGCATTTTGCATTTTTTGGCACCCAGCGCAGCTTTTCGTCAACTCCTCTATCTGTTGGTCAATACCCGGCCACCATACATAAGCCCTAGCAAGACTTTTCATCTTAACTCCCGCCAGATGACCTTCATGCAGTTCTTTTAGAACTCTTTCCCTTAACTTGGGAGGAATAATCACTCTTGTCCCGTACATCAAAGTACCATGGCAGAAGGACAGCTGGTCTCGCCTTGCCGAGAATGCCGGTAACAGAGGATCACCACGTGTTGGCCATCCTTTCACTGTCACCTCGTAGACTCTGGACAGTGTCGGGTCGTTCCTGGTTTCTCTTTCAATACTTGCATTGGTGACTGGTAAACACTCGATGATGGTCGAATGAAATAACTCAACAGGGTCAACTTTCGTCGTTTCTTCTTCTTCAGGTAGTGGCAGGCGCGACAGCCCATCAGCATTGCCATGCTGCTTCGTACCTTTGAATTCTATTTGATATTGATGTGCCCCTAGGAAAAGGGACCATCTCTGGAGACGCTGTGCTGTCATCACTGAAACACCCTTCTTAGGGTTAAAAATGGTTACCAACGGCTGATGGTCTGTCAGAAGTATGAATTTTTGGCCCTGCAGGTAATGATTAAACTTCTTCACTCCCCATACAAGGCTGAGAGCCTCCCTATCGATCTGCGCATAGTTGCGCTCAGCAGAGGTCAATGATCTGGATGCAAACGCGACTGGCCTTTCCGTGCCATTTGGCAACTTGTGTGAGAGTACTGCCCCAATACCATATGGAGAAGCATCACAAGCCAACCGAATAGGCAGTGTCGGGTTGAAGTGAGCCAACACTTCCTCTGAGGTGATCAATTCTTTGCTTTTGCGAAATGCCTTCTTACAGTTTTCGCTCCATTCCCATGGTACCCCCTTCTGTAAAAGAGCATTTAGCGGGTGCAGTACCGTGGATAGATTTGGTAGAAATTTATGGTAATAGTTAATCAATCCTAGAAACGACCTCAACTGAGAGACATTATCCGGAGCGGGAGCCTTTACAACTGCCTCTATCTTGTCAGGAGACTTATGAAGCCCCTCCCGGTCAATGACATGACCACAGTACGAGATCCGCTTCTGGAAGAACTCACATTTCTGCCGATTAACTCTAAGTCCATACTCTTTCAGTCTGTTGAGCACCAGTTCCAAGTTTGCGAGGTGTTCTTCATCACCATCACCTGTAATCAGAATATCGTCCAGGTAACATTGTGTGCCTGGAATTCCCTGTAATACCTGCTCCATGGCCCTCTGCCAAATTGCTGGAGCCGATGCCACTCCAAAAACCAGCCTATTGTACCGGTACAAACCTCGATGCGCGTTGATCGTGAGGTATTGGCGTGACTCTTCTTCAACCTCCATCTGCAAGTACGCCTGCGCCAGGTCTATCTTGGTGAAGTGTTTCCCGCCAGACAACGAAGCAAAAATATCCTCAATCCGCGGAAGCGGATACTGCACCGTGTGAAGCACCGGATTAACGGTGATTTTGAAATCTCCACAGATGCGAACCTTCCCTGGTTCTCCTGGCTTGTTGCTCGAAGGACATTTCATAACGGGAACAATGGGCATAGCCCACTCACTCCAATCTACCTTAGACAGTACACCTGAACGTTCTAGCGCTTCCAGTTCCGCTTCTACAGTAGGCCGTATTGCATAGGGTACCGGTCTGGCTTTAAAAAATTTTGGGTGTGCATGTTCATCAATCTTGATGTTTGCCGTAATTCCTCTCAGTGTTCCCAGTCCCTGCTGGAACACCTCTTTAGCATCATCCAATATTTTGGACAATCGTTTAGGTTTGACATCTGTTTCCCCGGAATCTACCGTTAGTGCCTTCAAGGAGTGCCAGTCCATATTCATTTTCCTAATTCACTCCTGTCCCAGTAGTGGTGGACCTCCTTCAGGTAGCACATATATGTCCATTACTTGGCTTTCTTCGTCCTTGTGGACCACTTTTACCTCTATCTTTCCGATGGGGTACACTCTTTGCCCCGTGTATGTTTTCAATATAATCTCCGTATCCCGTAGGGGAATATGTTGGAATAACCTTTTGTAATCTTTCTTATTCATGACCGTCAATGCCGATCCAGTGTCCAATTCCATCTGTACTTGGACTCCTGCTATCTGAAGGGTGACCCAAATTGTCTGGAGATCTGCATCCTTACCAACGTTGTGTACTCTTAAGCTACCCAGTTCATTACTGCTAGCGTCTGAATCTGACTTCTGTTCGGTCGAACTGTTCTTTGTCACCTTGTGTACCTTTATGTATTTTCCTTGCGGTGACTTTTTGTTGCTGGTCTTCTTTCCTGACTGGCATACTTTAGCTATGTGGCCAAGCCTGCCACATGTTCTGCATTCTTGGTTTTTAAACCAACACTGGTTCTGATCGTGCGTTGTCTTTCCACAACGATAACATTTTACAGTACTCAAACCCAATTTATTTGTACTGAGTTCCGGTGACCGTAGCTGCATTACTGCCGTGCCTCTCGCTGCGGCTTCGTGTGCTGCTGCCATAGTGACCGCTTTCTCAAGCGTCAGCTCATTCTCCTCGAGCAGTCGCTTTTGTGTATCTTCTTTTAATAAACCACACACAAATTTATCTCGTAGCGCCTCTGTCAGTCTCGTTCCAAACTGACAGTACTTTGCTAGCTTACGCAATTCCATTAAATATTCAGCATTGCTTTCATCCTTCAGCTGCCTTCTGCTGTAAAATTTAAATCGTTCCGCTAGCATCAGCGGCGTGGGGTTTAGATGATTTTTCAGGACAGTAACAATCTCCTCGAACGTCTTATCCGCCGGTTCATCTGGTGATAAAAGGTGTTTCAATTGCCCGTATGTCTTCGCACCCATTAAGTTTAATAATGTTAGTGCTTTCTCTTCATCTGGGATTTTATTTGCTTTACAATAATTTTGTATGCGTTCTACATACATGGCCCAATCTTCGATGTCGCTATCAAAGGTATTAATGTTCCCATGTTTAGGCATCGTTGCAATTTAATTTATTTTTATTTTTATCCAAGATGGCGGCTTCCCGCTCTTGTCTTCATCCTCCGCCTACAAAATGGCGGTTTTCCCACGCTTGGCGGTCTTCACCCGTCCCCCGACGCTGTCTCCGCTTCACCGCGGCTCTCGCGCCTTCAGTTTCCCCAGACGCTGAGCCTTTTTAGCCCGAATGCGGCCCGGCCCTTATCACCAGCTGCGATCGATGTCCCCGCGCTGCGCCTTTCGGCCCGGCCCTTATCTCCGGTCGCGATCGATCTCACCGCCCTTATTCCTCCGTCTTCCCTCCCCGTCTGTACAGCCAACGCGGCCGACTTTCTGGTCGCATCGTTGCCCGGCTTACCCACCACCGAGGTAGAAAGAAGATAGCTGACAGCCGCTGATGGAGGCTTCGAGTTCAGGATGTCTTCTGCACTCTGGTTTCTCGATGTCTGCCGCGCGACGTGTCTTCCAGCAGGGTGATGAGGGTGGAAGCCTCTCTTCGACGTCCGTTCTGTGGATGAAGCCGCCGTGGATATAAACTGCCGCAGGGTAAGAATCGGACTCGTCGCCACTGTTAAGTCTGTGTGTTCTGGTTGTAATTACTAACACAGACTACAAGATTAAAGTTCAACAGGTCTTTACTGGTTGGAGGTCAGGACTACCACTAAATACAATATTACTACACAGTGCTTATATACCGGTGGTCACCACCAGTATTACGTATACAGCAGCCAGAGAAAGTAGTACATCTCTTAAGGTGGAACAGGCTTAAGTTCTCTTAAGGTGGAACAGGTTACATACACCACAATTACCATGCTCGGTTTGGCATGAAGGCCAGAAGCTGCCATGCACCTTACAGTTTCGTGCCCAAAACACCGAACAAGCAACTGCACGTCAAGAACACCGACTCCGGGGCGTGCCCCACGGCCATGGTGGCGATCGGCGATTCCGGGAAGCTACTTTATTTAACCGACTCCATCTCGGGCCGTCGTTTTTTGTGCGACACAGGGGCGCAGTGCAGCATCTTTCGCGCGTCAGCTCTCGACCTTCGGTCCGGCAGGCGTGGTTCTCCCCTCCAAGCTGCCAACGGGGGCGCGATTCGTACTTGCAGGACACGGCGGGTCCAGGTCTGCTTCAGTGGCCAACGCTTTATATGGGACTTCGTCACCGCCAAAATTTCACAGTCACTCCTAGGCGGCGACTTTTTATGCGCCAACGGCCTGTTGGTTGATTAAAAAAATCGTCGGCTCGTTCACGCCGCCACATTCGACTGTATTCCCTGTGTGTGCGGCACGGTCACACCGCACTCGGTCTCCTGCGCTCGGCCACCCCCCGACGTTTTCTCCCACTTCCTCGGGGACTTTCCAGAGCTGACTAAGCCCACCTTCTCGGCTTCGACCACCAAACATAGGGTGGAGCACCATATAATGATGACTGGCTCTCCCGTCTATGCCAGGTCACGGCGGCTAGAGCCCAAGCAAGTTCGCGGCTGCTAAGGCGGAGTTCGCCGCCATGGAAAAGTTGGGGATTATTCGCCGGTCGAATAGTCCCTGGTCCACGCCTCTCCACATTGTCCCTAAGCCCGGGGGTGGATGGCGGCCCTGCAGTGACTACCGCTGCCTCAATGATGTCACGACCCCCGACCGGTACCCCATACCGCACATACAGGATTTCTCTGCACATTTGGCGGGGAATTCGATCTTCTCCAAGGTCGACCTCGTCCGTGGGTACCATCAGGTACCGGTGCATCCCCAGGACGTCCAAAAGACAGCGGTCATCACCCCTTTTGGCCTGTTTGAGTACCTCCGCATGCCTTTCGGACTTAAAAACATGGCGCAGGCATTCCAACGCCTAATGGATTTGGTGCTGCGGGATCTCAAATTTTTGTTCGTCTATTTGGATGACATACTGATCGCCAGCGCCACAAAGGAGGACTGTCTCAAGCATCTGCGCATTCTCTTTCATCGCCTTCAGCAGCATGGCCTCATTGTCAACCCGGCCAAATGCCAGTTCGGCCTGCAGCAAATCGACTTCTTAGGCGACCGCATCACTTCAGAGGGGGCAATGCCACTTCGGGCTAAGGTGGAGGTGATCACCGCATTCCCGTGGCCGCAGTCCATGAAGGCACTCTAGGAGTTCCTGGGTATGGTAAATTTTTACCATCGTTTTGTTCCCAGGGCTGCACAGCTCATGCGGCCGCTCTATGAGGCCCTCAGAGGGAAGCCGAAAAGGAGCCCTTAGCTTTGACGCCAGAAATGGACCGCGCTTTCGGGGACACGAAGACTGCCCTCGCGAATGTGACAATGTTGACACACCCCTTGCCAGGAGCCACCATTGCTCTGACGACTGACGCATTAGACTACGCCATAGGGGCCATCCAAGAGCAATGGGTCGACGGCACGTGGCAACCACTGGCATTTTTTAGCCGCCAGCTGCGACGGCACGAACGCCAGTACAGTACCTTTGACAGGGAGCTGTTGCCGTTGTTTTTGGCCATTCGCCATTTTCATTTTCTGCTCGAAGGGCGCCACTTCACTGCATTTGTCGACCACAAACCGCTGACATTCGCGATGGCCAAGACTGCCGAACCGTGGTCGGCTCGACAGCAGCGACAGCTTACATTTACTTCTGAATTTACCACCGACATCCGGCACATGGCCGACAAGGACAACGTGGTAGCGGATTGCCTGTCCCGCACCACCGTCCAAGCCGTGCAGTTGGGGATCGATTATGCTAGAATGGCGGCCGACCAAGCTGCCGACCCGGACACTCAAGCCTTTCATTCTGACTCCGCCAGCCTTCAACCGAAGGATGTGCCGTTCCATTCGGCAGGCACCACTTTACTCTGTGACGTCTCCTTGGGAGACCCCTGTCCGATTGTTCCGTCCACCTGGCGTCGGAAAGTTTTCGACGCCATACACGGACTTTCGCATCCTGGTGTGAGGGCATCGCAGAAGTTGCTAGCATCCAAATTTGTCTGGAGAGGGGTGCGCAAGGACATCCGCAACTGGGCAAACACATGTGTGGTTTGTCAACGAGCCAAAGTACAACGACACGTCAGGGCCCCCTAGGCCACCTTCGAGGTACCGGAACGTTGGTTCGACCACGTCCACGTCGACCTTGTGGGGCCACTCCTGCCATCGCAGGGTTTCACACACCTTCTGACGATGGTAGATCGCACCACGAGATGGCCAGAGGTGGTTCCCCTGACGTCTACCACCTCTGCGGATGTCGCGCAAGCCTTTATCTCATCACGGGTAGCACGCTTTGGGGTTCTGATGGATATTTCGTCCGACCGCGATCCACAATTCTCATCTGACCTTTGGAATGCAGCGGCCTCAGCCTTAGACACCAAACTCCATTGCACCACGGCCTACCACCTGCAGGCGAATGGGCTGTGTGAGCGTTTTCATCGTTCATTGAAGGCGTCGCTCAGGGCCATCCTCCTGAACGTGGCATGGGTCGATAAACTGCCTTGGGTTATGCTGGGGTTGCGCACAGCGCCAAAGAAGGACCTGCAGGCTTCGGCTGCGGAAATGGTTTACGGCCAGCTGCTCTGGATACCAGGCGAATTCCTGCCGTCCCCTACACAGCCGTGGTCCGCAGCCACTCAGCGGGAAGCCCACCAGGAAGCGGCCCAGTGCTTCCGGCCAGTTCCGACGTCGCAACATGGTTTTCCTGCCTCCCACATTCCAGTGGAGTTAATGAAGGCTGATACGCTTATCAATTACTCCATAAAAGACGATGAATCAGGCAGGTGATGAAAAGGCTTTTATTAATTAGAGAACAGAGCATGCCTCTCGTGGGTGGCTGGTTCCAAGAAGGAAGTGAGTCGGCGAAACCCCCACCTTTATACCTGGTCATGTGGGCGGAGTCAGCTGAGGCATGCCTTGGTACACAGCGCCACCCAGAGGTAACAATATACAATAACAGTGGTTTACCACATTCACCCCTTGTTTAAAATTAAGTCCGGCGGGGTGAAGGGTACTACAAGTTCGTGTAGTTAAGTCTATCAGGAGGCCTTGTCTGACGTCCTGATCGTCGTGGTGGCGGCGGCGGTGTTGCAGCATCCAACGTCGGATCTGGTGTCTGGGTGGTCAACGAAGGGTCCTGGGGCTCCGGCATGTCGTCTACAGGGGTTGGATTGGGAGGGGTGGTGGGGGATAACGGTGGTAGTTCAGGGGTACCCGAGGGTGCGAGATCTCGTATGGAGACCGTGTCCTCCCGCCCGTCTGGGTATGTCACCCAGGCATACTGGGGGTTGGCGTGTAGGAGGTGCACCCTCTCGACCAGGGGGTCCATTTTATGGGTCCTTACGTGCCTCCGCAGTAGGACGGGCCCAGGAGAAGTCAGCCATGCCGGTAGCGAGGTTCCCGATGTGGACTTCCTGGGGAAAATGAACATTTGCTCATGAGGGGTGGCATTAGTGGCAGTACAAAGCAGTGACCGGATGGAGTGGAGCGCCGCAGGGAGGACCTCCTGCCAGCGAGAGGTCGGAAGGCCCTTAGATTTTAAGGCTAAGAGGACGGCCTTCCAAACCGTCGCGTTCTCTCTTTCCACCTGGCCGTTCCCCCGGGGGTTGTAGCTGGTGGTTCTGCTCGTAGCAATACCTCTCGCTAGCAGGTACTGCCGAAGTTCGTCGCTCATGAAAGATGAGCCCCTGTCGCTATGTATATAGCTAGGGAACCCGAACAAGGCGAAGAGGTCATTCAGACATTTGATGACCGTGGTACTGGTCATGTCTGGGCAAGGGATGGCAAACGGGAAACGGGAGTACTCATCAATTATGTTGAGGAAGTACACATTGCGGTCAGAGGAGGGGAAGGGCCCTTTAAAATCGACGCTCAGGCGCTCGAAGGGGCGAGTGGCCTTGATCAGGCTTCCTCTGTCCGGCCTATAAAAGTGCGGTTTGCACTCGGCACAGATTTGGCAGTTCCTGGTCATGGTCCTGACCTCCTCGATGGAGTAGGACAGGTTACGGGATTTGATGAAATGGAAGAACCTGGTGACCCCCGGGTGGCAGAGGTCATTGTGGAGGGTCTGCAGTCTATCAACCTGCGCGTTGGCGCATGTACCACGTGATAGGGCGTCTGGGGGCTCATTTAGTTTCCCGGGCCGGTACAAGATATCATAATTGTAGGTGGAGAGTTCGATTCTCCACCTCAAGATCTTGTCGTTCTTGATTTTGCCCCTCTGCTTATTATTAAACATAAAAGCTACTGAACGCTGGTCAGTGAGCAGGGTAAACCGTTTTCCGGCCAGGTAATGCCTCCAGTGACGCACCGCTTCCACAATAGCCTGGGCCTCCTTTTCGACAGAGGAGTGTCGGGTCTCGGGGCCCTGGAGGGTCCTTGAGAAAAAGGCCACGGGTCTGCCCGCCTGGTTAAGGGTCGCAGCTAGGGCGAAGTCGGATGCATCGCTCTCCACTTGGAAGGGGATCGACTCATCCACTGCGTGCATTGTGGCCTTCGCGATATCGCTCTTGATAAGAGTGAAGGCTGCACACGCCTCTGGTGTCAGGGGGAAGGAGGTGGATTTGATGAGGGGTCTAGCTTTGTCTGCATAGTGGGGAACCCACTGGGCATAGTAGGAGAAAAACCCCAGGCATCTCTTCAGTGCTTTTTGGCAGTGGGGGAGGGGTAGCTCCATTAGGGGGCGCATTCTGTCGGGGTCGGGCCCGATGACTCCGTTCTCCACCACGCAGCCGAGAATGGCGAGGCGTTTGGTGCGAAACATACATTTCTCTTTATTGTACGTTAGGTTCAGCCGTTGGGCCGTACGGAGGAATTTTTCTAGATTAACGTCATGGTCCTGCTGGTCGTGGCCACAGATGGTGACGTTTTCCAGATAGGGAAAGGTGGCCTGCAGCGCATTCTCGTCAACCATCCGGTCCATCTCCCTTTGGAAGACCGAAACCCCGTTGGTGACGCCGAAGGGAACCCTAAGGAAGTGGTAGAGGCGGCCGTTCGCCTCGAAGGCAGTATACTGGCGGTCCTCATGGCGGATGGGGAGCTGGTGGTATGCTGACTTAAGGTCAATGGTGGAGAATACTTTGTATTGCGCAATCTGGTTGACCATATCAGATATGCGAGGAAGGGGGTATGCGTCCAGCTGAGTGTACCGGTTTATGGTTTGGCTGTAGTCAATGACCAGGCGGCGTTTATCAGTGGTTTTAACGACTACAACCTGGGCTCGCCAGGGGCTGGTGCTCCCTTCGATAATGCCCTCCTTCAAGAGCCGCTCCACCTCAGAGCTAATGAAAGCTCTGTCCCCGGCGCTGTACCGCCTGCTCTTGGTAGCGATGGGTTTACAGTCGTGGGTGAGGTTAGCGAACAAGGGAGGGGGGGGGACTTTTAGTGTGGAAAGGCTGCAGGTGGTTTGCGGCGGGCGATTTAAAAGGTGTTGGTTGCAGACTGTGAGTGGGGGGAGGGGTCCACCGTATGCTAATGTGACACTTTTAAGGTGGCACTGAAAATCCAACCCTAGCAGCACGGCAGCGCAGAGACGGGGCAGGACTAGAAGTTTAAAATTTTTATATTCTGTGCCCCCAACCGAAAGGGTCACCACACAGTAGCCGCCGACGTCCATTGAATGGGACTTGGACGCCATAGAAATCCGATGGCGCGTCGGCAGGACCGTGAGGGAGTGGCTACGTACCGTGTCTGGGTGAATAAAACTCTCTGTGCTCCCGCTGTCGATTAGGCAAGTGGTGGCGCGGCCGTTTACCGTGATATCCATCATGGAGCTGGATAGATGATGAGGGAGGGCTTGATCCAGCGTAACGGAGGCCAGTGTATGGCTTAGTGAGTCGGTATGGTCGTCCGACGAGACGGTGGTCGAGTCCGGAGACGAAGTGGCGGTTGAGTGCGGCGAATAAAATGGCGGCGGCCATGCGGCCGGAGGTGCACAAAATGGCGGATAAGATGGCTGCCCCCATGGTTCGCACGCGGCGCTGCTGGCGTTCGCTGGTTTCCCCCTGCAGGCATTGGCGTAATGGCCTTTCTTCCCGCAGCCCGAGCAGGTAGCGGTCTTAGCCGGGCAGTGCGCTCTAGGGTGTTTTAACTGGCCACAGAAATAGCATTTTTGGGCCTGGTTACGGGGCATCGCTGCGGTTCTTACCGGGGGCGGCTGTTCCAGTTGATTTCGGGACATCGCTGCAGCAGTTGGTGCCGGGGGCAGCGGTCCCATGTCCCACGGTCGCGATGGCCATGGCGCGGCGCCGTTACGTGAGTATGCTTCGAGGTTTCGGTGGGCCGCATCTAGCGAGAGCGCAAGGGCTACGGCCATCTTCAGGTCGAGCTCCTTGCTTTCGAGCAGTCTCTGCCGGGAGTAGTCGGACTGGAGGCCCCTGACGAAGGCATCACAAGTAAGTCCCTCCGCGTGCCCCGCAGCCGTTACCTCCTTACAGTCGCAGTCTCTGCAGAGTGTCTGTAACGCCCGTAAAAATGCCTCTACCGATTCCCCCGGTTGCTGCCTGCGGGATCCCAAGAGGTGTCTGGCGTAAATCGTGTTCACTCGGCGCGTGTATTACCCTTTTAGTAGTTCGAGGGCCGCCGTGTACGTAGTAGCGTCCCGGATGAGCGTATATACTTGAGGGCTCACCTGGGCGGTCAAAACTTTTAGTTTGTTCTCCTCCGATGTCACGGCGGAGGCTCCTAGGAAGGATTCAAAGCAGCTCAGCCAGTGTTCGAAATTGGTTGATGAACCCGCTGCTTGAGGGTCGAGGTCCAGGCATGCCGGTCTGAGGGCTCGCAGCAACGCCTGCTGTTGTTGCTGTTCAGGTGTCGCCATTTTACTTCTAGTTAATAAAATTGATACGCTTATCAATTACTCCATAAAAGACGATGAATCAGGAAGGTGATGAAAAGGCTTTTATTAACTAGAGAACAGAGCATGCCTCTCGTGGGTGGCTGGTTCCAAGAAGGAAGTGAGTCGGCGAAACCCCCACCTTTATACCTGGTCATGTGGGCGGAGTCAGCTGAGGCATGCCTTGGTACACAGCGCCACCCAGAGGTAACAATATACAATAACAGTGGTTTACCACAAAGGCCAAATTCGTGTTCGTTCATCAAGACGCCCATCGCAGCCCGCTCCAGCCTCCGTATACGGGTCATTTCCGGGTTTTATAGACAGGGGCTAAGACTTTTTTGGTCAACCTCGGGGGCAGGCCGGACCACATCTCCGTCGATCGCCTCAAGCCCGCGCACTTGGACCTTGAACAGCCAGCCGAGCCCGCTCAGCCACCGCGTAGGGGTCGACCGCCGGCTGCTGCCGCACCTGACCAGGCCGCTATCCCCTCCAGCTCACCAGCTGCTCAGCGTTTTCCTCTCCGGGAATTTAGAAGTCGTTCAAACAGGCTTGTCCGACCTCCTCTGCGATTGACTTTCCTTATTAAAGACAATTCTGGGGGGCCGTATTTGGCAAAGCCACCAAGAGACTCTTGCAGTAATGTATATAATTGCCTTTAACAGGGGCGTGTTACCTTTAAGTGTTTGCTCTGTATAAACAACACGGGTTCGGTAAAATGGCGATCCAGCGCGATGACGTCATCACGCAGGTCACGTGACATTCCCAACGGCGGGAAATGTGATGACGACATGACGTCAGAGGGGCGAGGCGTTCCCCCTCTGTCCTCGTGGAACCAGTTGGTGTACAGGCCTGTATAGAGTTTCTCCTGCGTTTTTGTTTGTAACTTTTACTAGTGCATTAAACCACGTTTGGTTAACTGCTAGTTTCAGTCTCAGTACTTTCGTTAGGAGTTCAAGCACTCCTACACTATGAACATTGCATACTAGGAGTTATTTTACAATTCAGCACGTCCAATATAGAGCTATGTTCACACAGCGAGCAGATCAGAACTAAGGATATGACTACATTATAGCCTGCTTCTCTGCAGCATTGCTCGTGGTGAGTTAGAGAACATTTTTCTATGCTGCGCTACATACAATATAATATCAGGGTCATTGATTTATGATAATTGAATAAGTGAACTTGTGTTTTGATTACAATGTATTATGGGAGTTTTAGTGATATTTTTGAGTTCAAATTATTAGATCATGCCCACGGAAATTGTAAATCAGTGACCTTGATTCTTAATATTTAGCTACATACTCAATTTTATGTGATAGTTTTATTTTAAAATGGAGTGAAGGATACACAGGAAGATGGTAAAAAAGGTGTTCCAGGTTGTATGTAGGTAGGATGTATGTAGCAGTATAGAGAGGGGGAATATCACATGGTCTGGTTGTGTTGGGAAGGTGATCCCTGAATCGGGACTTGTGTGGGAAGAGCAGGGGGATGTTGACATTCTGGACCATTGGGGAGGGGCTCCTTGGGTTGGAGAGTAGTGGGAGGTGGGTCTTGGTTACTGGAATTTTTGTGGTGTGAGTATGGAAGTGGTCTTGGAGTTTGATATCACTGGGGATGGCAATGATGGAGGATGGGGGTGGGGGGTGGTTTTCATGTGAGTGTCGTATTGTGCAGGATTTCTAAGAAGGGGGTCCAAATTGCCCGGTATTTGCTCGGCTCCAGGCCAGGGCTAAACATCACTATTTGCACGCTCTCCACACGCATCTTATTTATGTTTGTTGTAGGGAACAATGTGTTCAGATACAGTCTAACAGGACTAGACAGACTGGATGCAGGAAGGATGTTCCCGATGGCCGGGGAGTCCAGAACCAGGGGTCGAGTCTAAGGATAAGGGGTAAGCCATTTAGGACAGAGATGAGGAGGAATTTCTTCACCCAGAGAGTGGTGAACCTATGGAATTCTCTACCACAGAAGGCAGTGGAGGCCAATTCATTAAATATATTCAAGAAGGAGTTGGATATATTTCTTAAGGCTAAAGGGATCAAGGGGTATGGGGAGAAGGCAGGGACCGGGTACTGAACTTGGATGATCAGCCATGATCTCATTGAATGGCGGAGCAGGCTCGAGGGACCGAATGGCCTACTCCTGCTCCTATCTTCCATGTATCTATTCTATGTATCTATAAGAGGATGCACCCCTTATTGCTAGAAACTCTTCTGTGCTAGCCTACATGTTATTGCTGCAGGGCGGCCCTTGATCTCATTAGGTATGCTTTCCAGCAGCCTGTAAAAGATTCTTGTGCTATCCTGCAAAGGTGAGTTGGAAACAAGAAAATATGAACCCAATCGCTGAAAATTTCCTTGGGAATTCTGCCAGTCTTCGGGGGAAGATCATAAACGGGGTTTCCACTGATTCTCTGCCGAAGTTAAGGTCGCTGATCAGGAGAATTCCGATGAAACTCCCAATGATGAAATCAGTCTAATTCTGTCTATAGTATTTCAGAATTTGTGAAGCTGATTGCGATATTTTTGGCCTCCTGGACAAATGTTCAGAATGATGGAATGCGAGGCATGGCCAGAATGCATGTTGGAACTCGCTCAGTGAATGATTTTGAGTTGACCCTCCTACATTACTCTGCACCTGAAGGCAATGAGCTAGAAATTCGGGTGCGCCCATTTACAATCCCTGAGCCTGAATGGTGTGGCCTGATGTGCATTCGATGTTTCCATGAAGCAGGCGAGCTGCGGAGAGTAAGAGAGTAAGGGGGGAAATTGAGTCGCGCCCCCTTTGGGGCGCTAACTTCGCCAGGGCGCTACTTTTAGCGCCCCCAAAAAATTAGCGCCCCCGCCGCCGAGATTTACCAGTAGCGTCCCAAGAAGTAAGCGAGGTGCTACTGGAAGCGCCCCCCTCCCACTTGGGGCGCTGTGAGTGAATATGCGGGATGTGCCACGGTACTGCAGGCCTTCCTCCCCCTATTAAAGGGGAGGGGCCTTGCACAGCATGACCAGGGCCCAGAGAAGTGCCAGGCTCACAGAGCGCAGCCGGCACTCCGCGGGAGGGCTGCTCAGGAGGCCGGAGCCGGCAACGGGGGCAGTTGCTGGCAGGCGGCCAGCAACAAAAATGGGCGCCCGGCACCTCCCCTTTAATTTGCACCGCCCCGGCCGCAGGTAGGCCACCTTGACAGATATAGCGTCTGGCGGTAAGTCAGGGAGCGCTACCGAAGATCGCGGCCGGGGCACTGCGCATGGCGATGCTGTCATCGCTAGCGGCGCAGCACCGCGGGGTGCTAACGGTTACTGCCACCGCTAACCTCCTGCTGAATTTCGCAGGAGGCGTTGGCGGTGCCACGCTCAGGCGCTAGTTGCTTTGTGCCCCATTAGCGCCCTCTTTGCGCTAACGGGAGGCGCAAAGCAATCAAATTTTTAGGCCTAAGAGTCTCACGAAGCGTGGTTGAAGATCAGACTGCTGCAACGCTAGCAGTGGCCTTCAGGTAAGTGAGGAAGGGATGCGACGGGTTGGGAGGCTGAAGGCGGGTGATCAGTGGCCAGAGGGAGGGATTGGTAGCTGGCACAGTGCCAACCCACTTTCTTTTAATGTGGGATTGGGAAGAGCACACCTGTTCCTCCCGGCTCTGCATTCAGGTAAATATATTTTATGGACTTTTTAAGGACCTCCTGTTATGCGCATGTAGCCTGGATTCCCTGAGTGCAGTCGGCACAAGCTGCCTCAGGGCAATCCAATCTTGCACTGGGGCACTCAAACAGGCATTAGGCCCCTTATTTGCATATGGAAGATGACTGATGCCTGTTTCAAGTGTGGGCAATGCACAACGATTTGTCGGCCTTCACCAATATGGCAGGTGGTGCACATCTGGCTCAGAATCAGCGTGTGCTTACTGCCCACCATATGGGAGGCTTAGGAGGCCGCTTTGCGCCCGAAAAATGGGCGCTGAGTGACCGAATGTCTAGGCCAGTGACTCTCCGAATTCCTCTTCCTTTATTTGATGCTCTAATATCATTCCCAAGGCCCCTTTAGGTATTCTGTATTGATGGGGGTGGTGGGAGAGGGGGCGAGTGAGGAGGAGAGAGTCTGGTGTATAAATTGGAGATGTGGTTCTCGGGATCCTTTAGATTGTGAGACATATTCCAAGAGGGGCAGTTCATTGGTATTGTAATTTAGAAAGTATTGCTTTGATTTGAAATCGGTGGAATAGTAATGGAGTGAAATAAAAGTTATCTACAAGCTGTTGAAGGGTCTTAATCTGAACCTCGTGGTGGAGTTGGTTTAACCTGGTTATTACATTCTCAGATCATTCACCTGTAATGAATGTTTTTGAGCATTCCCCATTGCACCAGATTAAGGAAATAGCTCATAAATCTAGGTATATTTTGAACAAGGCAAATACCTCTGATAGGATGACCACCTGTCCAACTTTGAACAAGAGGTCCAGCGATTATGGAGATTGAAAATCACACAGGAAAAGCCTGCTACTCCAGCACTATATTGGAAAAAAGACTATCTGCTTGTGTGAAACAGGTTGAATGTTCACCAGTTAAATGGCTTCATAGCTCATGTTCAAATGTGAAAAGGGCACATGAGCAAATGGCTTCTGATTCCCACTATCACGATTGACCCATTTAACACATGCACATTATCCTTTTCAAGTACCCAGTCTGGCTTTGAACTGAACAACAGCTGGTCATCTCTCTCCAAAGTGTTGTTCATGCTGTGCAAATGTAGGTTAATGCTGACTTGAAGACTACAGCTCAAGAAGTAAATATGAGAGATGAGGGGCTAGATTTTCAGTATAGGCAGTTTTGGGGCGCTAACCTTAGCGCCCGCCCGAAGTTAGCGCCCGCCCCAAAGTAGCGCCCCGTTGCCGGGAATTCAGTGGCTTCGCCCTAAGAGGTTGGTGGAGCGCTAAAAGAGGCGTTCCACTACTCTCTTTAGGCGCTAAGCCGGCGGTCCAGAGGGATAGCGCCCAGGCGGGGCGCAGCACGGGTGCGGTCATTTTTGCACTGACAGCACACCCCGTGGTGCCGACCAGCTCTTAAAGGGGGAAGGGACGAATTGGTCTGCTGCCACGCCCTGCACACTGCAGCCTTGCAAAGAGGCCTCAACACTACTGCTCAGCCCCAGGGAGTCATGGCAACGCCAGAGAAGGCCCGTCAGCGTGCCCTGCGCTTCTCAGAGGGTGATCTGGACATAATGGTCACAGCTCTGGAGGTGAGGCGCAAGATCTTGTTTCCAGAGAGTGGGAGGAATCCAACCCACCACGACTACACCAAAGCCTGGAAGCAGATCGCCCAGAGGGTGACGTTCACCGGCGAGGCCCCCAGGACCCACACACAATGCCGTAAGAAATACAACGATCTGACCAGGATTGTGAGGGTGAGTAGCCTTTCCAGTCTCCTCCTCATTCTTGCATGTACACCTGACATGATGGGCAAAGGGACCTGAAAGTCCTTTTGGCCAGCCCTCAGCCAGCAGCATTGGGACAGTCATGAGCATCAAATGGCCATTCGGCACTCTACACTTTGGCCAAGCTATTCCACCATGGGAGGCAGTGGACAGTACATCAGGGCTTCACTCTGTCCAAGCTATTCCACCATGGGAGGCAGTGCACACTACATCAGGGCTTCACTGCGCACTTACAGCCCGTCCTTTCTCTTGCAGGCTAAAGTAGCGTTTAATCGCCAGGCCCGTGCTAGGGGTGGCCGCGCCAAGCTGCAGAAGCTCACTCGGCTGGAGGAGCGCGTGTGTGTGCTCATGGGAGCCCGTGTGATTGTCCCCACAGCGTGCGGTGTATCCGACCCTGCACTGCCCGGCAATGGTAAGGACCTCGCCTTTTGGCCCTCTCGCGTCGCACTGGCCCATCCGAGCTACCTCCTTTGCCACTGTCCCACCAATGCGCTGAATCCCACCAGTCCTAACTCCCTCGCTGACGCCGTCTCCTCACTCTGAAGCTACTCTTGTGCATTCCTGCTTTCAGCTGGTGACGACCAGGACCCTGAGGCTGCCAGTGACAGCACCTCCAACCAGGAGGAGGAGGAGGAGCAAGCCGGACCTTCGGGGGAACAGTCACGTCCCGCAGGAGAGGAGGAAATGCTCGACACCTCCTCACTGGACGAGTGCCTGGAGGAACTGTCGCAGGGCAATGCAGCTTCTGGGACCAGTGGCGTCCAGCCACCCAGCAGCCGTGCGCGTGGCCCGCGGCCTTCCCCCCAAAGGGGGGAAGGATCAGAGGGGAGTGCTGCTGCTCGGCACACTCGCCGTCACCAACGCGGCAAGGGTCCCCTAGTTCGGCCCCCTCCTCCCCAGCGGGAGAGTCGCGACTCCAGTCCGGACACCTTCACTTCGGAGGAGGTGCGGAAGCTCGATCAGATGGCCGACGACTCGGACCGGCGCCACACGGAGCTCATGAGCGTGGTGGGGCGCATGCCTGAGGCCATCGAGTCGCTGGCGACCAGTGTGCGCGAGTTCGGGGCAGCAACTGCCGCGACTGGCCGCATGCTAACTGATGCCGTCAAGACCCTGGCGGATGTGATGCGCGCGCACACCAGGACCACAGGGCCACTCACTGCTGCCACACGCGCTGTCTCAGGCAGGCATCGCCAGGGCAGGCGCCGCGCTGGACCATCCCAGCAAGCCGGCCGTCGGCTGATTGCTGCGGATCCTGCAGTGCGGGCCCGGCCGAGTGCCACCGCGCCACAGCACCAGCCAGCGCATCCCAGACGCCAGCTGGCCCACATTGCGCCATCCGTCGCCGCCATTCCCCCTCTGGGGCGTCAAGGGCAAGCGGCTGCAGCTGATGGTGGCCAGGCTCAGGTGCGCCACTCAGGAGACGGCCCCTCGAGGCCCAAACGCCGTGTAGGCCGCCCCCCAGCGGCATCTGGCGGAAGGGCATCTGAGCCTCAGGCGCCTTCCCCCAGCCTCGCAGCAGCCACTGGGCAGAGCTTGCGAAGGAGCAGCAGGCAGGGCAGGGGAGGCAAAATGCTGGCCAAGGTCTCGCCCTCGCGGGCCACTCAGTAGAGGGTGTGGCCAGCTTTCCTTTAATATGGCGGTGGCCATCTTTATTTTGCCCATGGTTGTGCTTTTGGAGGGCTTTTTTTTTGCGTTAGGCCGACGTTGAGGCCCGGTTTCAATAAAGGTGGAGTGGCTCCTCCCCAGTTTGTGGGAGTGGGTCGTTTGTTGGGCTTTTTGTGGGGCCCGTTTATTGTTTTTGGGGATTCATGTGGGAAGGGCTTTTCATTTTTGTTTAATAAAAAATTATCTTTATTCATGCAGTCTCCATGGTTGTTCTTCTTAGTGTTTGTTGGCTTCGCCGGCTGAGGGCTTGCGGAGCGGCTGCATTCATCTTCCCTCATGGCCCCTGGCCATTCCCTGACAGGGGGCTTAGAAGTACCGTGTAATAAGGTGGCGTCGTGCGGCCCTTGGCCCTGGTCGCTCCCTCCTGGGAACGTACTCCTGCTCCTCCTCCTCCTCCTCCTCCTCCTCCTCATGCTCCTCCTGCTCCTCCTCCTGAGGTGCTGGTCCAACGTCAGGTGGCAGTGCCTGAGTCCTGCGGATAGCCAGGTTGTGTAGCATGCAGCAAACCACCACAAATTGGGAGACCCGGTCCGGCGAATACTGGAGAGCTCCTCCGGAGCGATCAAGGCAGCGGAACCGCTGCTTGAGGACCCCAATAGTTAGCTCGATGATGTTGCGGGTGGTTTGATGGCTCTCGTTGTAGGCCTCTTCAGCAGCGGTCCTGGGCGCGCGGAGCGGGGTCATGAGCCAGGTGCACAAAGGATAGCCTTTGTCCCCGAGTAGCCATCCTCTTGGGGGAGGCTGTGCCTGGAACATGTCATGCACATTACTCTGCCGCAGGATAAAGGCATCGTGGCTGCTGCCTGGGAAGCTGGCATTGACTGCCATGATGCGCTGCTTGTGGTCACAGACCAGCTGCACATTCAGAGAATGGTAGCCCTTCCTGTTGCGATACTGCTCGCCATGCTCCAGAGGGGCCCGCAAAGCCACATGCGTACAGTCAATGGCGCCCTGCACCAAGGGGAATTCCCCGAGTCTGGAAAATCCCAATGCGCGCTGATGCTGGCTCTCCAGGGCCATGGGGAAGGAGATGAATTGGCTTCTCCTTCTGAACAGTGCTTCGGTCACCTGGCGGATGCAGCGATGCGCGCCGTACTGGGAGATGTTTGCTATGTCCCCAGCAGCGTATTGGAAGGAGCCGGTGGCATAGAAGTTCAATGCCACCGTCACCTTCACTTCCACCGACAGAGACGTCCTGCACCTGAGCTTTGGCCGCAGATCTCGGCGAAGCAGGTGGCAGATCTCTGCAATCACCCCCTTTCGGAATCGGAGCCTTTTAACACATCGCGCGGCACTCATGTTTAGGTAGGAGCGCTGCTGGCGGTATAGCCTGACTGGGTAAGGCCTACGTGGCCGACGCCTGTAGCCCCCTCTGCCTCTAGCCAGGGCTGCCCCTCTCACAATGCGTCTGCGAGCCCTACGGACATGGAGCTGCAGCTCCGCGTTGGCACCCCATGCAACCCCCATCAAATCCTGGCAAACACTCTAATTTCCAAATGGCCACTTGCAGCGCTGTTGCCTGAGTCCAAAAATACCTGCCTCTTGCTGCTTGAAACCAGTTAGCTATCCTCCTTGTTGTGTCTCCAGAAATGCGTTGCACAAGACTGTTTTCTGAAAAAAGGATGGCCTTTATACTGGAGAGGACGTTCCCTTTAATTAGCGCCCCCCGGGGCCCGCACTGGTTGTGTTGCGTTCCTTTTTCCAAACGCTCTGGCCGCCCGCCGCACAATGGGGCGGTCCGACTGAAGTTTGCAATCGGGGCGGCCAAAGGGCGTTGCACGAGGATGTGACGTCATTTTCTGCGCGCGCATCCGGGCGGGCGCTAAACTTTGCGCCGGCGCTAACGGGCAACTTAATTTGGGGCGGGGCGCAAACTGCGCTGCGCCCGGGCGCTACACGCATAGCGCCCGGAAATCACTTCTCTTAAGGCGCTAACTGCTGGCGCAAGCAACTGAAAATCTAGCCCCAGATGTCTCTGCAATGGCTGTGCTATTGTATAGAGGGTGTATTTTAGAATAAGTATAATTTTAATACGGAATCAGTACATGGCATGCCCATGGCTTTCATTCTGTCGTTTGCTATTACTATATCCTAGGGTTTGACATTAACACCTGACATTGGTAAATGAAATGTGATACGTGTATAATGTTTCAGTTTCTGCTCAGTCAAGCTATTCGAGTAGGTGAGTGTTAATTGTTTTTCCATGCATCACAGAGAATCAGTGAATTGGAAATCAAACATTTTGAGGGAAAGTTCAGATTTAAATGGCAACCATTAATCTTGTGAAGTTGGTATTCTTTTTCCACACTGAGCAGAATTTGTGCTGTGATTTTATCCATGACAATTAAACACTATGGGCTAGATTTTCAGTTGCTTGCGCCAGCAGTTAGCGCCTTAAGAGAAGTGATTTTCGGGCGCTATGCATGTAGCGCCCGGGCGCAGCGCAGTTTGCGCCCCGCCCCAAATTAAGTTGCCCGTTAGCGCCGGCGCAAAGTTTTGCGGCCGCCTGGATGCGCGCGCAGAAAATGACGTCACATCCTCGTGCAACGCCCTTTGGCCGCCCCGAATCCTAACTTCAGTCGGACCGCCCCATTGTGCGGCTGGCGTCCAGAGCGTTTGTAAAATGGAACGCAACACACCCTGGGAAGCGCAAATTAAAGGGCACTCCTCCTGCAGTATAAAAGGCAGTCTGCATGTGTTGTGTGGAAGGCTCCAGTGAACGGTGTATTTATGTTCTCCTCCTCCTCCTCCTCCTCCTCCTCCTCCTCCTCCTCCTCCTCCTCCTCATCATCCATCATCATCCTCCAACACATGCACCCTTCCCCTTTAAGAGCTCACTGGCACCAGAGTGTCTGCCGTGCGCTGCGCCCGAGCTCGGGCGCTGCGCTCTGCACCGCCGGCTTAGCGCCTAAAGATAGTAGTGGAACGCCTCTTTTAGCGCTCCACCAACCTCTTAGGGCGAAGCCACTGAATTTCCGGCAACGGGGCGCTACTTTGGGGCGGGCGCTAACTTCGGGCGGGCGCTAAGGTTAGCGCCCCAAAACTGTCTATACTGAAAATCTAGCCCTATGACTAGTACACTAAACAGATTGATAGAGTAAGTTGTCAGCCTTGACTCAGTGGTAGTACGCTCACCTCTGAAT
Source organism: Somniosus microcephalus (assembly GCF_052327205.1). Lineage (NCBI taxonomy): Eukaryota > Metazoa > Chordata > Chondrichthyes > Squaliformes > Somniosidae > Somniosus > Somniosus microcephalus. Next base: position 65,472,952 of record NC_140996.1, on the reverse strand, counting down.
CTGAAGGTCGTGGATTCAAGCCCCACTCCAGGGACTTGGGCACATAATTAAGGCTGGCATTTCAGTGCGGTATTGAAGGAATGCTGCACTGTCAAAAGTGCTGTCTTTCAGATGAGACTTTAACCCTGCCCACCTCTCAGGTGAACATAAATGTTTCCATGGCACTATTCAAAGAAGAGCGGGGGAGTTTTCCCGGTTTCCTGGCCAATATTTATCTTTCACCCAATACCTAAAACAGATAATCTGATAAATTATTACATTGCTGTTTATAGGACCTTGCTGTGTTCTTATTTGACTGTCCTGTGTTGGACTGCTTTCTTGTTCTTTTCTGTTTGTTACTTTAAATGCCAGATTACACACACACTCAGTTGTAGTAATGCCGGATCAGGTCTTTATTGAAACCTCATACTATCCACAACCAGCGTGAGTGCACAAGTGTTTTCATACTACAGAAAATCAGTATGAGAGCTCAGGTCTTTCCAAACTACATCATTGAAGTATGAGCACAAGCTGCTGTTGAGGCATCACACTATCCACGATTTCAGTGTGAGCCACTAAGCAATGTTCCCTTACATTTCTTATACTAATTTTCACCTTTGATCACTACATTCCATGTATACTACATCATGGAATCATGGTACATCAAAGATACATACAAATGCCAACAGAACAGCAACATAAACCCAACAAACATGCACTTAACAGTCCTAATTATTTTATTGCTGTAATAAAACTCTTCCCTTCCATTTTATTACTGTAAACACAAGTGACCAAGCTGACACATTCCAGACCATTAGTGTGGTGTATGTAACCTGTTCCACCTTACGAGAACTACCTTAAGAGATGTACTACTTTCTCTTGGCTGCTGTATACTGTAATACCGGTGGTGACCACACCGGTATATAAGTGTTGTGTAGGGATTTGCTGGGCAGTTCAGACCTGACCTCCGAATAGTAAAAACCTGTTAAAGTTATTCTTGTGGTCTGTGTTCAGTGATTTATAATAAGCTTAACTGGGACACACAGACTTAACAGTGGCGACGAGTCCGATCTTACCCTGCGCCAGTTTTACATCCAAGGCAGCTTCGTCCTCAGAACGGGCGTCGAGAAGAGGCATCCGCCCTCATCATCCTGCTGAGCACCATCGCACGGGAGGCATCGAGAACCCGGGTTAAAAGGAAAATTCTGACCATGAAGCCCTCCATCAGCGACAGGCAGTGATCATCCCTTCTACCACGGTGGTGGGTAAGCCGATCAGCGACATGAGCAGAAAGTCGGCCGCGTTGACTGTGGAGTGGGGGAGGGAAAACGGAGGAAAAAGGGCGGAGAACTCAAACGCAGCCAGTGTAAAGGGCTGCAAGCGGGGCTGCGAGGCAAAGCAGCGTCGGGGAATTGAGAACCGCTGGGGAGGCGAGAACGGCAGCAGCACGGCAATCGCCATTGCAGCCAGCGGGGGAAGAAGGCAAACGCGGGAATCCGCCATTGTAGTCGGCGGGGGAAGAAGACGAGCGCGGGAAAGACCGCCAAGCGCGGGAAGCCGCCATTTTAGTAGGCGGGGGGAAGAAGACAAGCGCGGGAAGCCGCCATTTTGAGAAAAAGAAAAATTTTAAAAACTTGCAAGGATGCCTAAACATGGGAACATTAATGCCTTTGATAGCGATATCAAAGATTGGACCACGTATGTAGAACGCATGGAAGTTTATTGTAAAGCAAATAAGGTACCAGATGATGAGAAAGCACTAACCTTATTAAGCTCAATGGGTGCGAAGACATACGGGCTATTGAAGCACCTTCTATCACCAAATAAACCGGCGGATCAGACTTTCGCGAATATCGTTACTGTCCTGAAAAATCATTTAAACCCCACGCCGCTGATGATAGTGGAACGATTTAAATTTTACAGAAGAACGCAGCTGAAAGACGAAAGCAACGCTGAATTTTTAATTGAACTGCATAAGCTAGCAAAGCACTGTCAGTTTGGAACAGGACTAGCAGATGCGCTGAGAGATAAATTTGTGTGTGGATTGTTAAAAGAAGGAACACAAAAGCGACTGCTTGAGGAGAATGATCTTACGCTTGATAAAGCTGTCACTATTGCAGCATCGCACGAAGCCGCAGCGAGAGGCACGGCGGAAATGCAGCTACGGTCACCGGAACTCAGCACCAATCAAATGGTCTTGGGTACAGTAAAACGTTATCGTTGTGGAAAGACAACGCACGATCAGAACCAGTGCTGGTTCAAAAATCAGGAATGCAGAAAATGTGGCAGGCTTGGTCACATAGCTAAAGTATGCCGGTCAGGAAAGAAGACCAGCAACAAAAAGTCACCGCAGGAAAAGTACAGAAATGTACACAAGGTGACAGAGAACAGTTCGAATGAACAGAAGTCAGATTCAGACTCCAGCAGTAATGAACTGGGTAGTCTAAGAGTACACAATGTTGGTAAGGAAGCAGACCTCCAAACAATTTGGGTCACACTTCAGATAGCAGGAGTCCAAGTGAAGATGGAATTGGACACTGGATCGGCATTGACGGTCATGAATAAGCAAGATTACAAAAGGTTATTCCCACATATTCCCCTACGGGATACGGAGATTGTATTGAAAACATACACGGGGCAAAGAGTATACCCCACCGGGAAGATAGAGGTAAAGGTGGTCCACAAGGGCAAAGAAAGCCGAGGAATGGACTTATATGTGCTACCTGAGGGAGGTCCACCACTACTGGGACGGGAGTGGATTAGGAAAATAAATATGGACTGGCATTCCTTAAAAGCACTAACGGTAGATTCCGGTAAAAAAGATGTCAAACCTAAACGATTGTCCAGAATATTGGACGATGCTAAAGAGGTGTTCCAACAGGGACTGGGAACACTGAGAGGAATTACAGTAAACATCAAGGTTGAAGAACATGCAAACCCGAAATTTTTCAAAGCCAGACCGGTACCTTATGCGATACGACCTGCTGTGGAAGCTGAGCTAGAAGGGCTAGACCGTTCAGGAGTACTGTCTAAGGTAGACTGGAGTGAGTGGGCCATGCCCATTGTTCCCGTCATGAAGCGTTCATCGAGCAACAAGCCGGGGGAACCGGGGAAGGTTCGCATCTGTGGAGATTTCAAGATCACTGTTAATCCGGTGCTTCACACGGTGCAGTATCCGCTTCCGTGGATTGAGGATATCTTCGCTTCGTTGTCTGGCGGGAAACACTTCACCAAGATAGACCTGGCGCAGGCGTACTTACAGATGGAAGTTGAGGAAGAGCCACGCCAGTATCTCACGATCAACACGCATAGAGGCTTGTACCGGTATAATAGACTGGTTTTTGGAGTGGCATCGGCTCCAGCAATTTGGCAGAGGGCCATGGAGCAGGTATTACAGGGAATTCCAGGCACACAATGTTACCTGGGCGATATTTTGATTACAGGAGATGATGATGAGGAACACCTTGCAAATTTGGAACTGGTGCTCACCAGATTGAAAGAATATGGACTTCGAGTTAATCGCCAGAAATGTGAGTTCTTTCAGAAGCGGATCTCATACTGTGGTCATGTCATTGACCAGGAGGGGTTTCATAAGTCTCCTGACAAGATCGAAGCTGTTGTGAAGGCTCCTGCTCCGGATAATGTATCCCAGTTGAGGTCGTTCCTAGGGTTGATTAACTATTACCATAAGTTTCTGCCAAATTTATCCACGGTGCTGCACCCGCTGAACGCTCTTTTGCAGAAGGGAGTACCATGGAAGTGGAGCGAGGACTGTAAGAGGGGCTTTCGCAAAAGCAAGGCATTGATCACCTCAGAGGAAGTGTTGGCTCACTTCAACCCAATGCTGCCTATTCGTTTGGCTTGTGATGCTTCTCCATATGGTATTGGGGCAGTACTCTCACACAAGTTGCCAAATGGCCTGGAGAGGCCAGTCGCGTTCGCATCCAGATCATTGACCTCCGCTGAGCGCTACTATGCTCAGATAGATAGGGAGGCTCTCAGCCTTATGTGGGGAGTAAAGAAGTTTAATCATTACCTGCAGGGCCAAAAGTTTACGCTTCTGACAGACCACCAGCCGTTGGTATCCATTTTTAACCCTAGGAAGGGTGTTTCGGTGATGACAGCACAGAGATCCAGAGATGGCCCCTTTTTCTAGGGGCACATCAATATCAGATTGAATTCAAAGGTACAAAGCAGCATGGTAATGCTGATGGGCTGTCGCGCCTGCCACTACCTACAGAGGAGGAGGCACCAACGGTTGACCCTGTTGAGTTATTTCACTCGACCATCATCAAATGTTTACCAGTCACCAATGCAAGTATTGAAAGAGAAACCAGGAACGACCCGACACTGTCCCGGGTCTACGAAATGAGAGTGAAGGGATGGCCAGCACATGGTGATCCACTGTTACCGGCATTCTCAGCAAGACGAGACCAGCTGTCCGTCTGTCAAGGAACATTGCTGTATGGAACAAGGGTGATTATTCCTCCTAAGTTAAGAGAGAGAGTTCTAAAGGAACTGCATGAAGGTCATCTGGGGGAGTCAAGATGAAAAGCCTTGCTAGGGCTTATGTGTGGTGGCCGGGTTGTGGTGTATGTAACCTGTTCCACCTTAAGAGAACTTAAGCCTGTTCCACCTTAAGAGATGTACTACTTTCTCTGGCTGCTGTATACGTAATACCGGTGGTGACCACCGGTATATAAGCACTGTGTAGTAATATTGTATTTAGTATAGTCCTGACCTCCAACCAGTAAAGACCTGTTGAACTTTAATCTTGTAGTCTGTGTTAGTAATTACAACTAGAACACACAGACTTAACAGTGGCGACGAGTCCGATTCTTACCCTGCGGCCGTTTATATCCACGGCGGCTTCGTCCACAGAACGGACGTCGAAGAGAGGCTTCCACCCTCATCACCCTGCTGGAAGACACGTCGCGCGGCAGACATCGAGAAACCAGAGTGCAGAAGACATCCTGAACTCGAAGCCTCCATCAGCGGCTGTCAGCTATCTTCTTTCTACCTCGGTGGTGGGTAAGCCGGGCAACGACGCGACCAGAAAGTCGGCCGCGTTGGCTATACAGACGGGGAGGGAAGACAGAGGAATAAGGGCGGTGAGATCGATCGCGACCGGAGATAAGGGCCGGGCCGCATTCGGGCCGAAAGGTGCAGCGCGGGGACATCGATCGCGGCTGGTGATAAGGGCCGGGCCGCATTCGGGCTAAAAAGGCGCAGCGTCTGGGGCAACTGAAGGCGCGAGAGCCGCGGTGAAGCGGAGACAGCGTCGGGGGACAGGTGAAGACCGCCAAGCGCGGGAAAACCGCCATTTTGTAGGCGGAGGACGAAGACAAGAGCGGGAAGCCGCCATCTTGGATAAAAATTAAAATAAATTAAATTGCAATGATGCCTAAACATGGGAATATTAATACCTTTGATAGCGACATCGAAGATTGGGCCATGTATGTAGAACGCATACAAAATTATTGTAAAGCAAATAAAATCCCAGATGAAGAGAAAACACTAACATTATTAAACTTAATGGGTGCGAAGACATACGGGCAATTGAAACACCTTTTATCACCAGATGAACCGGCGGATAAGACGTTCGAGGAGATTGTTACTGTCCTGAAAAATCATCTAAACCCCACGCCGCTGATGCTAGCGGAACGATTTAAATTTTACAGCAGAAGGCAGCTGAAGGATGAAAGCAATGCTGAATATTTAATGGAATTGCGTAAGCTAGCAAAGTACTGTCAGTTTGGAACGAGACTGACAGAGGCGCTACGAGATAAATTTGTGTGTGGTTTATTAAAAGAAGATACACAAAAGCGACTGCTCGAGGAGAATGAGCTGACGCTTGAGAAAGCGGTCACTATGGCAACAGCACACAAAGCCGCAGCGAGAGGCACGGCAGTAATGCAGCTACGGTCACCGGAACTCAGTACAAATAAATTGGGTTTGAGTACTGTAAAATGTTATCGTTGTGGAAAGACAACGCACGATCAGAACCAGTGTTGGTTTAAAAACCAAGAATGCAGAACATGTGGCAGGCTTGGCCACATAGCTAAAGTATGCCGGTCAGGAAAGAAGACCAGCAACAAAAAGTCACCGCAAGGAAAATACATAAAGGTACACAAGGTGATAAAGAACAGTTCGACCGAACAGAAGTCAGACTCAGACGCTAGCAGTAATGAACTGGGTAGCTTAAGAGTACACAACGTTGGTAAGGATGCAGATCTCCAGACAATTTGGGTCACCCTTCAGATAGCAGGAGTCCAAGTAAAGATGGAATTGGACACTGGATCGGCATTGACGGTCATGAATAAGAAAGATTACAAAAGGTTATTCCAACATATTCCCCTACGGGATACGGAGATTATATTGAAAACATACACGGGGCAAAGAGTGTACCCCATCGGAAAGATAGAGGTAAAAGTGGTCCACAAGGGCGAAGAAAGCCAAGTAATGGACTTATATGTGCTACCTGAAGGAGGTCCACCACTACTGGGACGGGAGTGGATTAGGAAAATGAATATGGACTGGCACTCCTTGAAGGCACTAACGGTAGATTCCGGGGAAACAGATGTCAAACCTAAATGATTGTCCAAAATATTGGATGATGCTAAAGAGGTATTCCAGCAGGGACTGGGAACACTGAGAGGAATTACGGCAAACATCAAGATTGATGAACATGCACACCCAAAATTTTTTAAAGCCAGACCGGTACCCTATGCAATATGACCTACTGTAGAAGCGGAACTGGAAGCGCTAGAACGTTCAGGTGTACTGTCTAAGGTAGATTGGAGTGAGTGGGCTACGCCCATTGTTCCCGTTATGAAACGTCCTTCAAGCAACAAGCCAGGAGAACCAGGGAAGGTTCGCATCTGTGGAGATTTCAAAATCACCGTTAATCCGGTGCTTCACACGGTGCAGTATCCGCTTCCGCGGATTGAGGATATTTTTGCTTCGTTGTCTGGCGGGAAACACTTCACCAAGATAGACCTGGCGCAGGCGTACTTGCAGGTGGAGGTTGAAGAAGAGTCACGCCAATACCTCACGATCAACACGCATCGAGGTTTGTACCGGTACAATAGGCTGGTTTTTGGAGTGGCATCGGCTCCAGCAATTTGGCAGAGGGCCATGGAGCAGGTATTACAGGGAATTCCAGGCACACAATGTTACCTGGACGATATTCTGATTACAGGTGATGGTGATGAAGAACACCTCGCAAACTTGGAACTGGTGCTCAACAGACTGAAAGAGTATGGACTTAGAGTTAATCGGCAGAAATGTGAGTTCTTCCAGAAGCGGATCTCGTACTGTGGTCATGTCATTGACCGGGAGGGGCTTCATAAGTCTCCTGACAAGATAGAGGCAGTTGTAAAGGCTCCCGCTCCGGATAATGTCTCTCAGTTGAGGTCGTTTCTAGGATTGATTAACTATTACCATAAATTTCTACCAAATCTATCCACGGTACTGCACCCGCTAAATGCTCTTTTACAGAAGGGGGTACCATGGGAATGGAGCGAAAACTGTAAGAAGGCATTTCGCAAAAGCAAAGAATTGATCACCTCAGAGGAAGTGTTGGCTCACTTCAACCCGACACTGCCTATTCGGTTGGCTTGTGATGCTTCTCCATATGGTATTGGGGCAGTACTCTCACACAAGTTGCCAAATGGCACGGAAAGGCCAGTCGCGTTTGCATCCAGATCATTGACCTCTGCTGAGCGCAACTATGCGCAGATCGATAGGGAGGCTCTCAGCCTTGTATGGGGAGTGAAGAAGTTTAATCATTACCTGCAGGGCCAAAAATTCACACTTCTGACAGACCATCAGCCGTTGGTATCCATTTTTAACCCTAAGAAGGGTGTTTCAGTGATGACAGCACAGCGTCCCCAGAGATGGTCCCTTTTCCTAGGGGCACATCAATATTAAATAGAATTCAAAGGTACGAAGCAGCATGGCAATGCTGATGGGCTGTCGCGCCTGCCACTACCTGAAGAAGAAGAAATGACGAAAATTGACCCTGTTGAGTTATTTCATTCGACCATCATCGAGTGTTTACCAGTCACCAATGCAAGTATTGAAAGAGAAACCAGGAATGACCCGACACTGTCCAGAGTCTACGAGGTGACAGTGAAAGGATGGCCAACACGTGGTGCTCCTCTGTTACCGGCATTCTCGGCAAGGCGAGGCCAGCTGTCCATCTGCCATGGTACTTTGATGTACGGGACAAGAGTGATTATTCCTCCCAAGTTAAGGGAAAGAGTTCTAAAAGAACTGCATGAAGGTCATCTGGGGGGTGTTAAGATGAAAAGTCTTGCTAGGGCTTATGTATGGTGGCTGGGTATTGACCAACAGATAGAGGAGTTGACGAAAAGCTGCGCTGGGTGCCAAAAAGTGCAAAATGCACCTCCGATCGCACCACTACACCCATGGGAATGGCCTTCAGCCCCATGGCAACGCGTACATATTGACTTTGCTGGTCCGTTCATGGACTCCATGTTCCTAATTGCGGTGGACGCACATTCCAAATGGCCAGAAGTGATCAAGATGAATACCACTACTTCAGAAAAGACAATTGCGGTGTTAAGAACAATATTCGCAAGGAACGGATTGCCAGAACAGATCTGTTCGGACAACGGACCACAGTTCGTGTCGGAAGAATTCCAAAAATTCTTAAAGAAGAATGGGGTGAAGCATTATACCTCTGCCCCATATCATCCGGCGACAAACGGGTTGGCCGAGAGATTTGTCCAAACATTCAAAAAGGCAATAAAGGCCATGAACGATGATCAGATTCCGCTACAGCACAAGGTGGACAATTTCCTAATGGCATATCGAAACACCGCTCATGCAGTGACTAACCAAAGTCCTGCCATGATGTTTTATAACAGGAGGTTGCGGTCCAGGTTGGACTTGTTAAAACCAAATGTGCGGAGGGAAGTTGAAAACAAACAGGTCCAGCATATAAATAATAAGACCACTCGGAGTTTCGAAATAGGACAACCAGTGTTAGCCCGGGACTATAAAAACGAGAAATGGCAATCTGGAACAATTCGGGCCAGACAAGGACCCCTGATGTACACGGTAGATATTGGTGAAAATGTAATACGGCGTCATGCTGACCAACTGGTAGAATCGAGAACAAGGGTTGAACCTATGGTTACGGCAGAGACAACCGTGGAAGAAGTTAGTGAACCTGAAGCATCTACCTCAGAAGTGAATGTACCTGATGATGATGTCCAATCCATAAGAGACCAACTAGATGAGTCAACCCAGCAACGAGAATCAGAGACCCCTGAAAGGCGTTATCCAACTCGAATCAGGAGGCCTCCTCAGAGACTGAATCTTTGAACTGTTTTGCATGAAGTTGTATATATATATGTTATTATGTTATGTTAAATGGGTATATAACTGTTAAGCTAAAAAGGGAGGATTGTGGTGTATGTAACCTGTTCCACCTTAAGAGAACTACCTTAAGAGATGTACTACTTTCTCTTGGCTGCTGTATACTGTAATACCGGTGGTGACCACACCGGTATATAAGTGTTGTGTAGGGATTTGCTGGGCAGTTCAGCCCTGACCTCTGAATAGTAAAGACCTGTTAAAGTTATTCTTGTGGTCTGTGTCCAGTGATTTATAATAAGCTTAACTGGGACACACAGACTTAACAATTAGATATGGCTGACTGACTTTTACACATTCTACTATTTTCTTCCCTGTGAATATATCCTTGCTTTAAAATCCTCTTACTCAATTTACAACCCATGCTCAGCAGAAAGCTGTTTTAACTTTTAACCCATCATGTGCTGGTCTCATAGATTGCGCAGAAAGAATAGCGAGGTATTCAGATAATACAGACTTTCACTCCCACATTGTTTTCTACATTACCACAGTGTCTACATTGCAAAAGTATTTAATTGACGGTAAAGCACTTTGAGATGTCCTGAGGTTGTTAAAGATGCTATATAACTGCAAGTTCTTTCTTTCTGTCACTCGATTGTTGCCCATATAACAACCTGGATCCCCTTTATCAGCAATGCTGTCACACTCTAATAAAATTCTTGGGCTAAAATTTGTTAGCCCCCGAAAACGGGTGCTGGGATCGCTATGCACGATCAACCCACACCCATTCAAAGTAATGCAGGTAGCACACAAACTTTGTGCTGCCTGCTAATTAACCTGATTGTGGCATTCAGCCCAGCACTGTATGCGTTGTTGAGTGGCGGACCACTCAGCAGCGTGCCCAAGTTCATGTGAGGCTAGCACCGATTGAAACTAGCTTGAACTTCTTAATGGCAGTCTGTACCTCTTAAAGGGGAAGTGCATTCTGCCTGCAGCAGTTCAGTCAACTGGCTGGGGAAGAGAGTGAGAGAAGGAAAAAAAAACGATGTCATGCTCCAAGGTTCTCTGATGCAGCACTGGAAGCCTTGGTGGTGAACACGAGGAGAGAGGTGCTGTTTCTATACGGGGCTGTGGTCCTTCCAGGCAAATGCGTAAAATCCATAACCGCAGATACAATAGCAGTATAGCTCCAAGGACCTGGACGCAGTGCAGGAAGAAGTTTAATGACCTCACATGAATGGTTAACGACAGTGAATTCATCTTCAAATGCCATATCCCACCATCTGCCCCATTAGCCCTGCACACTGCCCAATGCACCACACCACCATCACTCACCTACCAACAATCTCTACCAAACATAACTCATACTTCACATTCATAGCTTCACCTCAACCTCATACACTTACCACAGCTGGAAGCCGCACACCCACATCTCAGAGCTTGCACGCACTGTCAGCTATTCAACCATGACAGGCATATCACGCAAACACATTGCACCACACTCACGGACACACTTCCCTTTCTCTTACAGGACAAGTTGGCTCACAAGCGACACCAGCAGGACCTAACCGGCGGGGGACAGGCGTGCCTGCATAACTTGACCCCAAAGGAGGAGACGGTGCTGGCCATTATTGGGAGGGCCATCGCTCAGCCCGTGGCCAGCGGCAGGGCTGAAAGAATACAAGATGCTGGTATCCTTATACCTAATCCTCCTTCTCACATCCCACTTCCCCCTCATCCCACAATCTCTTCTGATTTACAAGCTGTACATGGTGTAAAGCATGTACCTCTTGCTTTTCCCCCTCATCACAACCTTACCCTTGTGTCTTTCTCCTTTCAGATAGCCAAGAACTGACACCTGGCCAGGCACTGGTGGAGGAGCACAAAATAGAAGAACACCAAGGCACTGATGATGAAGACACAGCGCCGTCACTCAATTTCACACTCGTAGCCACCAGCTCAGCTATTGACAATCTGCATAGTTTAGAGGATAGGTTGAGGTGGAATCTGCATGTGGGGGGAAAGGGTAGCGCAGATGCCAGCTCCATGGAGGGCGAGGTCGTACTTGAGTTCAGCTGCACAGGGCTCAGATGAGGACTTCAATGGGGAGGCCTACAGAAGAAGGCTGATGGGTATGCATAACAAAATGCTTGGTGCATTGCCAAAATTCCTGAGTGCAATGTCAAGCAGCATGGAGGATTCCAGCACCAACCTTGCACATGGCTTTGTAAAGAGCTTGGAGCCCATGGAAGTGATGGGCAACTCCATTAGCGCACTTGTGGACCCAACCATGATGCAGCGTCTGATGGCTGATGTCTCTGCTTCCATTGCAGCACAGGCAGAAGCCACCCAATGTCTGAGTGCTGCTGTGGAAGCTCAGGCTTCTGTCATGCAAGCTCAAACTGCTCTCATCATTGCTGCGTTTACCAGTGTGGAAAGGGGCCTGCAGGGTATAACAGTAGTCCAGCAATCTGTCGACCAACAGTTTACTAGGATTGCTGAGGCGCCACCCCAGGGGAGTGGCAGTGGCTCTGTGGAGCACGAACCTGCTGTCCTCTCTCAGATTGACAGCATTCATCATCCCACCACTGCCACTCCGCCAGTGCCCTTGGTGTTGCCTGTCAGCCGGCCAGCCCAGACTGCTGCCGCCCATGCCGAGGTGGTGCAGTCCGCAGCCAGGCCTTCTAGACCCAGAGCTGCTCAAGGTCATCCTACAAGGCCATCTGCAGTCTCCTCCACTGAAAGTCGGTAGCCTTCCACCAGCCATGCTGCAGCCACTGAAGTAGAACTTTGTAGGAGCACTAGGACAGGCAAAAGCACACGAAGCCGGGCATTAAGGAAATGCACAAGGAGGATTTGTTGACTTTATTATGTTATATTCGATGGATTGGAATGTCCCTTTTGTGGTCGCTTTTATCGATCAGCTCCGATGGACGGGCCACATCGTCTGCATGCCCGATACGAGACCCCCAAAACAAGCGCTCTACTTGGAACTCAGACACGGCAAGAGCGCCCCAGGAGGGCAAAGGAAATGCTTCAAGGACACCCTCAAAGTGTCCTTGAAAAAATGCAACATCCCCACCGACACCTGGGAATCCCTGACCCAAGACCACACAAAGTGGAGGAGAAGCATCCAGGAAGGCGCCGAACACCTCGAGTCTCTTCACCAGGAGCAATTTTTTAACTTATATTAAATCAATAATTTCCTCCCCTTGATTTATTTGATTTTTTTCGTATCACTGGTACTTTATTCTAATCCTCTACTGAGAAGACCAATACAAAGTAAATATTTAGCAAGACTACCATTTCCTGATTTTCAAGAATTCCTTATTTTTGAAGTGAAATCACTGTTGTATAGGAAAATGTAGCAGAAATGTGTCCACACAAAGGTCCCAGCACAGCAAATGAATCAATTGCCAGTTAATTTGTTTTTAGTGGCATTGAGAGAGAAATATTGAAGGACAACAGAAGAACATACTTTTCACCCATGGAATCTTTCAAGTGTGCCTAAGTGGGTTGCAGGACCTTGTTTTAATGTCTCCCTCCAGAATGTCCATTCACTTGTGAACAAGGCCCTTGCCATCCATGACCTTATCGTGGATTATTGCATCGTCATCATGGCCTTGAAGGAAACCTGGCTTAGGGGTGATGACACCTTACCCCTAAATGAAGCCTCTCCACCTAGATATACCTCCCAGACCATCGCGATGGTGGTGTGGCTCTTATTACCAAATCACACCTTGGTCTATCCCCCTACTCCTCTGGAACTTTCTCCTCCTTTGAGCATCTCACCTTGTTCCACCCCTCTAACCTCTCATTTAAAATCCTCATTCTCTACCACCCACCCAAGTACCATAAAAATGTTCTCACCAAGATGTCGTCACTGCTTCCCTTCCTCAGCCTCTGTACCAAGCAACTTCTCATCCTCGGTGATTTCAACCTCCATCTCAATTCATCATGCTCTCTCTGCTCTGAGTTCACTGCCATCCAATCCTCCCTTAATCCCTTAAGGGGGAAAGTTATCTGGACACTTTGATCCAGGAGGCAGTCACACTCTTTAGGTTAATTAGTGATACAGGTCTGGTTAGTGGTCAGGAACAGGAGGGTGTGACTGCAACTCAGGCAGGTAAGGGGACCCCAGGTGCATTGTTGGAGGAGCCTCGGCCTTTGTCCTTATCCAACAGGTATGAGGTTCTTGTTACCTGTGTGGATGAGGGCAAAGTCTGCAGGGTGGATGAGCAAACTGACCACGGCACCGTAGTACAGGAGGCCATTCAAGTGGGGGGAGCGAGAAGGAATGTTGTAGTGGTAGGGGATAGTATAGTCAGGGGGATAGATAATGATCTTTGTAGCCGCAACAGGGAGTTCCGAAGGCTGTGTTACCTGCCCGGTGCCAGGGTTAAGGATATCTCCTTGTGGCTCGAGGAGAATTTGGAGTGGGCAGGGGATGGTCCAGATGTCGTGCACCATGTAAGAACCAGCAACATAGGTAGAACCAGGAAAGAGGTTCTGCTGAGAGCGTTTGAGGCGCTAGTGTCCAAATTAAAAAGTAGAACCTCAAAGGTAATAATCTCTGGATTGTTACCTGAGCCACGTGCAAATTGACATAGGGACAAGCAGATCAGAGAGTTAAATGTGTGGCATAAAGAGTGGCATGGGAGGATGGGGTTTCAATTCATGGGGCAGTACTGGGGATAGAGGGAGCTGTTCCATTGGGAAGAATTCCACTTAAACTGGGCTGGGACCTGGCGAATCAAATAGTTAGGGCTGTTGATAGGGCTTTAAACTAAAAAGTGTGGGCGGGGTCAGGTGAGGGGCAATTTAGAAATGTAAAGAGAAAAGTCAAGGCAATGGAGCAGTGTAGTGATTTGGGTAAAGATAAGCAGTGTGTGACATAAGAAATAGGAGCAGGAGTAGGCCATTCGGCCCTCTGAGCCTGCTCCGCCATTCAATGAGGTCATGGCTGATCTTCTGCCTCAACTCCATTCACCGGCCCTATTGCCATAGCCCTTGATGCCCTTACTAGTCAGAAATCTTTTGACTTCTCTTTTGAATATACCCAATGACTGAGCCTCCACAGCCCTCTGGCGTAGAGAATTCCAAAGATTCACCACCCTCTGTGTGAAGAAATTTCATCTCATCTCAGTCCTGAATGGCCTACCCTTTATCCTGAGGCTGTGGCCCCTGGTTCTAGATTCCTCAGCCAAGGGAAACATTCTCCCAGCATCCACCCTATCAAGCTCTGTAATAATTTTGTATGCTTCAATGAGATCCCCTCTCATTGTTCTGAATTCAAGAGAATACAGGCCTAGTTTACTCAATCTCTTCTCATACGACAGTCCCGCCATCCCAGGAATCAATCTCGTGAACCTTCATTGCACTCCCTCTATGGCAAGTATATCCTTCCTTATGTAAGGAGACCAAAATTGTACACAGTACTCCAGGTGTGGTCTCACCAAAGCCCTGTATAATTCTTTACTCTTGTACTCAAATCCTCTTATAATGAAGGCCAGCATGCCATTTGCCTTCCTAATGGCTTGCTGCACCTGCACGTTCACTTTCAGTGACTCATGTACAAGGACACCTAGGTCCCTTTCAGCATCTGCATTCCCCAATCTTTCACCATTTAGGAAATACTCTGCCTTTCTGTTTTTTCTACCAAAGTGGATAACTTCACATTTATCCACATTATATTCCATCTGTCATGTTCTCACCCACTCACTGAGCTGTCGAGATCCCCTTGAAGCCTCTTCACATCCTCTTCGCAACTGACACTGCTTTGTATCATCAGCAAATTTGGAAATGTTACATTTAGTCCCCTCATCCAAATCATTGATATAGATTGTGAATAGCTGGGGCCCAAGCACTGATCCTTGTGGTACCCCACTAGTCACAGTCTGCCATCCTGAAAAAGACCCTTTTATCCCAACTCTTTGTTTTCTGTCTGTTAACCAATTCTCAATCCATGCTAGTATATTACAGGTAGACTACCCTTTATCCGGACTTCCGAAAACCGAAACCCTCTAAAAACCGAAGGTTTTTTCGTTCAGCGTAAGTCGTGCGTACGACTTACGCTGAATGAAAAAACCTTCGGTTTTTAGAGGGTTCCGGTTGCGGAAGTTCGGATAAAGGGTAAGTCGTGCGCACGACCCCCCGCCGACCCCGCCAGCCCCGACAACCGCCGACCCCGCCAGCCCCAGCAACCGCCGACCCCCCCTCGGCTGGTCCCGAGGTTTTCGGATAAAGGATAGTCTACCTGTACCCCCAATTCCATGTGCCCTAATTTTATTCACCACCCTCTTGTGTGGGAACTTATCGAAGGCCTTCTGAAAATTCAAATACACCACATCTACCGGTCCCCCTTTGTCTACTCCACTAGTTACATCCTCAAAGAACTCCAATAGATTTGTTAAACAGGACTTCCCTTTCATAAATCTATGTTGACTCTGCCCTATCTTACTGTTAGTTTCTAAGTGCCCAGTTATTTCATCCTTTATAACAGATTCCAGCATTTTCCCAACTATTGATGTGACAGGAAGGGACAGAGAATTTAATGGTATTAGTGCATCAATGAATAAGATGAAAGTGGGGAATAATGGTAAAAAGTTAAAATTAACGGCTCTTTATCTGAATGTACAAAGCATTCATAACAAGGGATCTACAAGAAATGAAACCAGCCTAAATATAAATGAAACAGGAAAGGATAGCATAGGAAAGACTAAACTAAGGGAGGACATAGATGGTCAGGGAATAAATAGAGTTATAGAATTGGAATGCAAAAAGGTGGTTAAAAATAGAGATGAACTGCTATTAAAAATGAGTAAAACTCTCTGTACAGCAATGCACAGTGTCTGTAATAAAACAGGGGAACTGGAGGCAATAATACGCTGCGAGGAACCAGATGTAGTAGGAATTACTGAGACATGACTACAGAAAAATCAGGACTGGGAATTAAACATTGCAGGGTAAAATATATTTAGAAAAGATTGCGAGAGAAAAGGGAGAAGTGGAGTGGCTGTACTTATTAGGGATATCATAATGGCATATCATATAGAATCATAGAAATTTACAGCACAGGGGGAGGCCATTCAGCCCATCTTGTCCATGTTGGCCGAAAAAGAGCTATCCAGCCTAATCCCACTTTTCAGCTCTTGGTCTGTAGCCATGTAGGTTACAGCACTAGAAGGCAGTAGAAAAAAGTGGCACAGATATCAGTAAGACAGAAATAGAGTCCATGTGGATAGAGATAAAAGATAATAATGGATCAATCACACTAATAAGGGTAGTCTACAAACCACCTAATAGTGGAAGTGAGGTGGAGGAAGAAATATGCAAACAAATTAGAGAAACGAGTAAAAAACATAGAATAATAATCATGGGGGATTTCAACTACCCCAAAATTAATTGGTCAGATGAGGTAGGTAAAGGGGATAAGGGAATAGTGTTCCTATAATGTGTACAAGATTCCTTTCTAACCCAATATGTAAGAAGCCCATAAAGGGAGGATTCGCTACTGGATATAGTAATGGAGAATGAACCAGAGCAGATAAGATATTTAAAAGTAGGGGAACATCTAGGCAATAGCACCATAATATAATATGCTTTAAGATAATAATTGAGAAGAACATAAGTCTGATGAAGACCAGGGTAATAGACAAGGGAGAAAAGCCAATTTTGATGCGCTGAGAATAGAACGTGGGAAAATAAAATGAACAACAATATTTGCAAACAATGATGTAGAACATTTAAAACATTTAAAATATATTCCAATAAAAACAAGAACAAGCTAAACACTAATGAGATACCATGGATGAATAAAGACATAAGGGAAAAATTAAGGGTAAGGAAAGAGGTATACACTAAATACATGGACAGAAGGGGGGAGCATGACAGGGAGAATATGAAGAAATTAGGAGAAAAGTCAATAAAACAATTAGGAAGGTAAAGAGGAACTATGAAATTAAATTATCAAGGAACATAAAACAAAATAATAAAATATTCTACAGGCACATAAATAAAAAAAGGAAAGTCAGAATGGGAATAGAGCCACAAACGGATGGTCAGGATAAAATCACAGGTAGCGACAGCGAAATGGCAGAAATATTAAATAATTACTTTGTTTCATTATTTACCAGGGAGACATATCAGGTGGACATGACCTCAGAAGATGAGATTAGAAATTATATAACATTTAATATAAAAAGAGGAGAAATATTGAATAAACTAATCAAACTCAAAGAGGATAAAACCCCTGGTCCAGACGGATTACATCTGTGCATTTTAAAACAATCTTGAAAAGAGACAGCAGAAGCACTATTACACATATTTAATCATTCATTAGAAAAAGGGATAGTGCCAGAGGACTGACAGATAGCTAACATAACACTGATATTTAAGAAGGAGGATAGAACATGTCCAGGGAACTTTAGACCAGTCAGCTTAACATCGGTGATAGGAAAAATAATGGAATCTCTACAGAAGAAAGAATAGAAGAACATCTAGAAACCAAAAATATAATAATGAGTAGTAAGCATGGATTTCAAAATGGAAACCCTTTCTTGACCAACCTCATTGAATTATTTGAAGAGGTAACAGAGAGAGTGGACAAGGCTAATGCAGTAGATGTAATTTATCTAGATTTCCAAAAGACCTTCAATAAGGTACCACATAATAGATTAATGCAAAAAGTCAGAGAATGCAGAGTCAGGGGAAAAGTAGCAGAATGGATAGCCAGCTGGCTTCAAGACAGAAAGCAGAGAGTAGGGGTAAAGGGTAGCTATTCATAGTGGCAGAAGGTGGAAAGTGGTGTCCCACAATGATCAGTGCTGGGACCACTGTTGTTCACAATTTATATTAATGATTTAGACTTTTGCAATCAAAAACACAATTTTTAAATTTGTTGATGACATCAAATTGGGGGGGGATTGTCAATACTGAGGAGGACTGCAACAAATTACAGGAAGACATTAATAAACTTGCAGAATGGCATATAATTGGCAAATGACTGTCAACACAGATAAATGTGAGGTATTACACTTTGGTAAGAAAAATAAGGAGCTCACATATTACTTGGAAAATAAGAATCTAAATATGGGTAGAAGAGCAAAGGGAACTCAGAGTACAAATACACAAGTCACTAAAAGTAGCAATGCAGGTTAATAAGGCCATTAAAAAAGTAAACCAAGCACTAGGGTTTATTTCTAGAGGGATAGAATTGAAAAGTAGAGAAGTTATGTTGAACTTGTATCAAACCTTGGTTAGACCACACTTGGAGTACTGTGTACAATTTTGGTTGCCATATTACTAAAAGGATATAGAGGCACTGGAGAGGGTGCAGAGAAGATTTACAAGGATGATACCAGAAATGCAAGGTTATATCAATCAGGAAAGGATGAACAGGATGAAAAGGGAATGCTGAGGGGTGACCTTTTAGAGGTCTTTAAAATTATGAAAGGTTTTGATAGAGTAAACACAGTGGCCTAGAAATTAGGTTTGCCTCCGCCAGGGCTTTTGCGCCCGAAATTTTGCGCCCGCGATAATTGCCGCTGCGCCCGCCAAAAATTCAGCTGCCCCGCACCCAGACGGCTGCGGGCGCTAATGGAGGGTTTCAGCGCCTCGCTATGGGCGCTGAATGCAGGTTTGCGGCGCTAATCCCCCGCTGCGGCACCCGATGCGGTGCGGCAGGCTGGGGTACTGCAGGCCTCCTCCTTCTGTTAAGGAGGAGCTGCCTGCAGCTGACCGCTGACCAGTCGATTCACCCGACAAATGAGCCCGGCACCTCGGAGAAGTGCCGGGCTCGCGGGCCACACACATCAGTGCCGTGGGGGGGTGGTGGAGGAGTCCGGGGAGGGAGGTGCGGGCAGGCGGCCGCCGGGAAAGTGGCCGGCCGCCGCTCCACCTTAATGCACCGGCGCTACGTGCTGCAACATCCCGTTGAACAATCGTTGGTTGCGGCTGCCACGGGCGAGGCGGCCGCAACTGAATTTGGGCGTCCGGCCGCGTTACCACGGCAACCGGGACGCTGCGCACACCGATGACGTCATCGGTGCCGGCGCAGCGCTACCGGCTAACGCTGATGGTAGGGCCCAACGCAATTTCGATCGCGGCTATAATTCCGGCGCAAGGCCCTCTAATGCCTCTAATTGGGCGCTGACCCCACCGAATTTCTAGGCCAGTGTGTTTCCATTTGTGGGGAAGAGCAAAACTAGAGACCAGCTATATAAGATATCAAATATCAAGATATCAAATAGAGAATTCAGAAGAAACTCCCTTACCCAGAGAGTGGTGAGAATGTGGAACTCGCTACCACGGGGAGTGGTTGAAGCAAATAGTATAGATGCATTTAACGGGAGGTTAGATAAGCATGTAAGGGAGAAGGGAAGAGAGGGTTATGCTGATAGATTTAGATGAGGACAGATGGGAGGAGGCTCGAATGCAGCATAACTGCCGCGCATGGACAGGTTGGGCCGAATGGCCTGTTTCTGTGCCATATATCCTATGTGTTTTTGTGACTGGAAATCTGTTTCCAGTGGGGTTCCGCAGGGCTCAGTACTAGGTCCCTTGCTTTTTGTGGTATATATCATTGATCTTGACTTGAATATAGGGGGTATGATTAAGAAGTTTGCAGATGATAGTAAAATCGGCTGTGTGGTTGATACTGGAGAAGGAAGCTGTAGACTGCAGGAAGATATCAATAAATTGGTCAAGTGGGCAGAATAGTGGCAAATGGAATTCAATCCGGAGAAGTGTGAGGTAATGCATTTGGGGAGGGCTAACAAGGAAAGGGAATACACATTAAATAGTAGGACACTGAGTAGTGTAGAGGAATAAAGGGACCTTGGAGTGCATGTCCACAGATCCCTGAAGGTAGCAGGCCAGGTAGATAAGGTGGTTAAGAAGGCATACAGAATGCTTGCCTTTATTAGCCGTGCCATAGAATACAAGAGCAGGGGGGTTATGCTTCAACTGTATAAAACACTAGTTAGGCCTCAGCTAGAGTACTACGTGCAGTTCTGGTCACCGCATTACAGGAAAGTTGTAATTGCACTAGAGAGGGTGCAGAGGAGATTTACAAGGATGTTGCCGGGAGTAGAGAATCTTAGCTATGAGGAAAGACTGGATAGGCTGGGTCTGTTTTCCTTGGAACAGAGGAGGCTGAGGGGAGACCTTATTGAGGTGTATAAAATTATGAGGGGCATAGATAAACTGGATAGAAAGGACCTATTTCCCTTAGCAGAGGGGTCAAAAATCAGGGGGCACAGATTTAAAGTAATTGGGAAGGTTTAGAGGGGATTTGAGGGGAAATGTCTTCATCCAGAGGGTTGTGAGAGTCTGGAACTCACTGCCTGAAAGGGTGGTAGAGGCAGGAACCCTAACCACATTTAAAAAGTAGTTGGATGTGCACTTGGGATACTCTAACCTGCAGGGCTACGGACCAAGAGCTGGGAAGTGGGATTAGACTGGATAGCTCTTTGTTGGCCAGCGCGGACACGATGGGCCGAAATAGCCTCCTTCCGTGCTGTAACTTGTTAAGTATGTGTATTGTATTGAACAATTAACACAAAGACTTAAACGTATAACTCAAACAGGCCTTTACTGGTTGGAGGTAGGGACTGCACATAGGTCTTTACTTCATGCCCACAGGCGGGAACTGAGGGGGATCAGTACCCACAGTACTATTTATACCCCTATGGCCAGGAGTGGTACTGCGTATCACTACGCCCAACAAGTAGTGCAGTCCTGTCCATAGGTTCAAAGTAGCACACATATTACATACACAACATTCCTCCCTTCCTAGCTTTACAGTCATCTCCCCATTTAACATAACGTAATAACATATATACATATATAACTTCAGGTTTACATAACAGAATAACATAGATACATAGATAACTTCATGTCAAAAACAGATCACAGATTCAGTCTCTGCGGAAAACAGTTCACAGATTCAATCTCTGTGGTGTAGTCGGTTCACGTTGCTAGAGTGACTCATTCAATAGTCCTTCCATGGATTTAACAGTTTGAACTTCCGAACTGAATTGGCTCCGTTCGGAGGGACCACGTGTGTGATCTGGTAGAGGTGATAATGGTTCAGATGGGTCATCTTCTGTTTTTACTTTTCCTTTTCTGCTTCTTGGAGACTCTCTGGGCTCCATTGTCAGCTGCCACAGCTGCCAGCTGCATGCGCAGTTCCTCCTTCTCTTCCTCCTGTTTCCGTCGTAGAGCCAGCTTCTCCCGATGTTCCGTAGACTTTTGGTGCTCCTCCATGATTTCTGCACTTTGGGAGTCGAAGTTACAAGCTGGGCAGGACAGGACATCGTAATATTCGGTGTCGTCCTGAGCTAGACCAGTGAGAGGGTCGTCTATTTCCTCCATACCTAGCTGGACGTTAGCCAGCTCTTGTTCCAAATCCAGACATCTTTCCTGAAGAGACTTCTTCATGTGTACCTCTGCATCCAGCTTTTTCTGGGCTTTCAGCAAGTCGTTTACTAGTGACCTCATTTGTGATTTTAATACTTCAACTTCCTTTGGAGATTGATTGATCGGACTATGCAATCCCTCTACCGGAGCAGCTGTTTCAGCGGTCTGTTGTTCTACGTTGACGTGAGTCAGCGTACTTTTGGCATCCAAGGGCTGCTCTGTTGCAGTCATCTCAGTCTGTGTTGCCACCTCAGCTCTTCCAATAACCTTTGAGAGCTCCGAACCCCTTTCGTTTGAATATTGAAGTTCATGTTCAAGTTTTTCCCATTTCAGAGTCCTGTCCTTCAGCATATGCAGGAGTTGGCTGACCGTTAACTCCTCTGACATCAGGCGTTTTGTGTGCTCCTGCTCCATTTTCTCCATCAGCTGCTTCTGTTGTCTTTCCAGATTCTCCAACTCTATATCAAAGAACTCTTTCGTTGCATTCAACTCTTGCTCAAAACGGCGAAGCATTTGTTCTAATTGCTGTTGCAGTTTGAAATGGAGTTGAGTTCGAGCCCGGTGTCCCTCAGAAATGGGCACATCAGTAGACTTGCCAGACTCAGAATCCACAGTTAAACTATGTTGTTGTTGCTCAGTGGAATTCTGTGCTGAAACTTTGTCTTTTGCACCTGAGTTGGGCTTACCATCATCCGTTCCAGAGTCTGGGCCGACTATCTTCACCGAGTTCTCACTCGTTATTGTTTGTAGGAAATGCCAGTCCATATTCATTTTCCTAATCCACTCCCGTCCTAGTAGTGGAGGACCTCCTTCAGATATCACATATAAGTCCATTATTTGACTGTCTTCGCCCTTGTGGGCCACTGCAACCTCTATTTTCCCGATGGGGTACACTCTTTGCCCCGTGTATGTTTTCAATATAATCCCCGTATCCTGTAGGGGAATATGTTGGAATAACTTTCCGTAATCTTTCTTATTTATGACCGTCAATGCCGATCCAGTGTCCAATTCCAGTTTTACTTGGACTCCTTCTATCTGAAGAGTGACCCAAATTGTCTGGAGGTCTGCACCCTTACCAGCGTTGAGTACTCTTAAGCTAGCCAGTTCATTACAGCTTAAGCTAGCCAGTTCATTACTGCTAGCGTCTGAATCGGACTCCTGTTCGGTCACCTTGTGTACCTTTGCGTATTTTCCTTGCGGTGACTTCTTGTTGCTGGTCTTCTTCCCTGACCTGCATACTCTAGCTATATGTCCAAGCCTACCACAAGTTCTACATTCTTGGTTTTTAAACCAACACTGGTTCTGATCATGCGTTGTCTTTCCACAACGATAACATTTGCCAGAACTCACACCCAATTTGTGTGCACTGAGCTCCGGTGACCGTAGCTGCATTACTGCCGTGCCTCTCGCTGCGGCTTCGTGTGCTGCTGCCATAGTGACCGCCTTCTCAAGCGTCAGCTCATTCTCCTCGAGCAGTCGCTTTTGTGTATCCTGTTTAAATAAACCACACACAAATTTGTCTCGTAGTGCATCTGTCAATCCCGTTCCAAACTGGCAATATTTCGCTAATTTACGCAATTCCAGCAAATATTCAGCATTGCTTTCATGCTGTAGCTGCCTTCTGTCGTAAAATTTAAATCGTTCCGCTAGCATCAGCGGCGTGGGGTTTAGATGATCTTTCAGGACAGTAACAATCTCATCGAACGTCTTATCCGCCGGTTCATCTGGTGATAACAGGTGTTTCAATTGCCCGTACGTCTTCGCACCCATTAAATTTAATAATGTTAGAGCTTTATCTTGGTCACAAATTTTATTGGCCTTACAATAATTTTTTACTCTTTCAACATATATGGCCCAATCTTCGAGGTCACTATCAAAGGTGCTAATATTCCCGTGTTTAGGCATTGTAGATTTGCAATTTCTCAGATTTTATTTTCTTTACTTGTTATCAAAGATGGCGGCTTCCCGCTCTTGCCGTCGTCCTCCGCCCACAAAATGGCGGTTTTCCCGCGCTTGGCGGTCTTCACCCGTCCCCCGACGCCGTCTCCCTTCAGCCCTCGAGTGCGGCCCTTATCTTCGCCGCGATCGATAGCCCGCGCTGTGCACCACGACTCTCGCACCTTGAGCTTCTGCAGCCGCCGCGCCTTTCAGTCCGAGTGCGGCTCTTATCTTTGGTCCCGATCGCTGGCCCGGCTGCGCCCCTCACTTCAAAGCGGCCCGGACCTTATCTGCCGATCGCTATCGCCCTACCTCTCTCTCTTCCCCAGTCCTGTCTTTACTCCGGTTCACAAGCTGATGGAGGCTTCAGGGTCCTAATGCCTGTGTCTTCCAGTCGCTGGAAGCTGTCAGGATTTCTGCTGCCCTTCAGTTTTGAGTGGGGTGTTGAGGATTGAAACCTCTCTTCAACGTCCTGTCTTTGGACGAAGCCGCCTGGAATAACTGCCGCAGGGTAAGAGCCTGACTCGTCGCCAGTGTTAAGTATGTGTATTGTATTGAACAATTAACACAAAGACTTAAACGTATAACTCAAACAGGCCTTTACTGGTTGGAGGTAGGGACTGCACATAGGTCTTTACTTCATGCCCACAGGCGGGAACTGAGGGGGATCAGTACCCACAGTACTATTTATACCCCTATGGCCAGGAGTGGTACTGCGTATCACTACGCCCAACAAGTAGTGCAGTCCTGTCCATAGGTTCAAAGTAGCACACATATTACATACACAACATAACTTTCTATGATTCTATGTAATCTCTCTCTCCATGTAAACTCCCCAACTCATATTCAGGGCCACCCATCATGTCAATCATAGATAAGGCTATCTCTGACCACTTCTTGTATTGCTCTCCACCCACATCCCCCTTCCCCCCGCATCCCTAGTTCCTCTGTGTCGCCCCTGGAAAAAGTTCTCCTCCAACTCACAACTGCACTTTCAAAATCCCAACTCAGTAGCCTTTGACCCTCCATTCACCACAACATTTCTGCAGCTGCTAACCTGCTCAACCACACCCTCACCAACACCTTTGATGTCCTAGTCCCATTAAAATCTCTCTCACCCTAGCTGTTACCCCTGGTACGGCCCTCATCTCCACTCCCTTAAGTCCAAGGGACACAGACTTGAATGGACTTGGCGGAATAACTGGTTTAGCCATAAAGAACTATCGGGTTCTGCTCTCATCTGCTAAAACTGCTCAATATTCCTGGGTCATTCTGGAATACAAAGGTAACCCCTGGCTTCTTATCTCTATTGCGAACCATCTTCTTACACCCCTCTTCCCTGTCTCCACCATCCTCACCTCCAATAACAAGTGCGAGGAGCTCATGGACTTCTTTGTCTCAAAGATTGAGACCATCCGATCAACTGCCACTTACTTTCCTTTGCCGAGCCCACTGGGCCAAATTTCCTCTAAGCTTCCCCCCACCCTAGCCCTGAACTCACATCTTTCTACAGTTTCTCTCTGATTTCCCCTCATGCCCACTCCAAGCACATCATGTCCATGAGACCCACTTCCTGCTCCCTCAAACTTATTCCTACTAAACTGCTGACCACCCAACTTCCTCTTCTGGTTCCCATCTTAGTTGATATAGTCACTCTCCTCAGGTACTATCCCCCTCTCCTTCAAACCTGCCATCATCACCTCTCTCCTCAAAAAACCAACCCTTGAGCACTCCATCCTTGCAAAATAACCCCCACCCCCGCGAGTTAATCCAGCTGACGACACTTCTTGCACATGTGGTTGTCCAGGACACAAGAAGCATCCTGGACTTGCCACATGGCACTTGATGTGCATTCGACAGGACTGAGGTGCCCTCTATTTATTAATCTACTAACTAAACATCTTAGTTTAACCCACTGCCCTAACTTAGAGAGAAAAAAGACAAAATAATTTACTTAATTTTAAAAAGAATGATTGAGATACTATAGCACAAAAAGGGAGAAATTCGGTATGTTAGCTCCCCCCAGTTAACACCTGACGGGGGTGATAACGGGGTGCTCAGGCAGTAGCACCTGACGGGGGTGATAACGGGGTGCTCAGGTAGTAGCACCTGACGGGGGTGATAACGGGGTGCTCAGGTAGTAGCACCTGACGGGGGTGATAACGGGGTGCTCAGGCAGTAGCACCTGACGGGGGTGATAACGGGGTGCTCAGGCAGTAACACCTGACAGGGTGCTAACGGGGTGCTCAGGCAGTAGCACCTGACAGGGTGCTAACGGGGTGCTCAGGCAGTAACACCTGACGGGGGTGATAACGGGGTGCTCAGGCAGTAACACCTGACGGGGGTGATAACGGGGTGCTCAGGCAGTAACACCTGACGGGGGTGATAACGGGGTGCTCAGGCAGTAGCACCTGACAGGGGTGATAACGGGGTGCTCAGGCAGTAGCACCTGACAGGGTGCTAACGGGGTGCTCAGGCAGTAGCACCTGACGGGGGTGATAACGGGGTGCTCAGGCAGTAGCACCTGACAGGGGTGATAACAGGGTGCTCAGGCAGTAGCACCTGACGGGGGTGCTAACGGGGTGCTCAGGCAGTAGCACCTGACGGGGGTGATAACGGGGTGCTCAGGCAGTAGCACCTGACAGGGGTGATAACGGGGTGCTCAGGCAGTAGCACCTGACAGGGGTGATAACACGGTGCTCAGGCAGTAGCGCCTGACGGGGGTGATAACGGAGTGCTCAGGCAGTAGCGCGTGGCGGGGCGAATCCCACACCGTATGGCAAACTTGACGGCCCCGTAGCGCCAGCGATAATAGTTAGCACCTCAGCACCTTTTGCCATGCAGATCGTGATATCAGCGAGCGTGCAGCACTCACTGGGCGCTCAATCTACAAACTTCAGTAGCGCGCCCCCCCCCCCGCCTTAGCGCCTCACGCCGACAGCGCCAGGGAGAGCAGGTGTGAACCAGCCAGCTAGCGGCTGACGGGCCGCTACTTAAAGGGATGCATCCCAGCTGTCAAGGAACTTCTGTTCCAAAGGTCAGTTATGAGTGGCAGAGAGCACAGGATGTATCTGCGGCCAAATAAAGGCTGCTAAATCCCTGGAATGTTGCGGCTGTCAAAGGACTTTGCATTTCATCCCACAGCATATCGCCGTTCTGCAGTCCCTGAATCATTGGAGGCTGGTGTGCAAACTCCAATGACCCTCCACTTTAATGGCTGGAAGACGCCTTCGCCAATGCTCACTCCCGATTACACAACACCTCATATTCGCTATCACTTGGAGCCTACTGCCACGACAAGGCCTTGGACAACGTGGACCACTTTCCATACCTCGGGAGCCTACTGTCAACAAGGGCAGACATCGATGACAAAGCCCAACACCGCCTTCAGTGTGCCAGTGCAGCCTTCGGTTGCCTGAGGAACAGAGTGTTTGAAGACCTGGACCTCAAACCCAGCACTAAGCTCATGGTCTACAGAGCAGCAGTGATAGCCGCCCTGCTGTATGCCTCATATGAACCATGTAAAGCAGGCACCTCAAAGCACTGGAGAGGTACCACCAACGCTGCCTCCGCAAGATCCGGCAAATCCATTGGCAGGATGGGCACACTAACGTCAGTGTTCTTGCTCAGGCCAACATCCCCAGCATCGAAGCTTTGACCATGCTCGATCAGCTCCGATGGACAGGTCACATCGTCCGCATGCCCGATACGAGACTCCCAAAACAAGCGCTCTACTAGGAGCTCCGACACGGCAAGAGAGCCCCATGTGGGCAGAGGAAATGCTTCAAGGACACCCTCAAAGCTTCCTTGAAAAAGTGCAACATCCCCACTGACACCTGGGAATCCCTGGCCTGAGGCCACACAAAGTGGAGGAGAAGCATCCGGGAAGGCGTCGAACACCTCGAGTCTCTTTGCCGGGAGCAAGTGGAAGCCAAGCGCAAGCAGCACAAGGAGCACACGTCAACCTAAGCACCTTCAACCACCTTCTACCCCACCTGTGACAGAGACTGTAGGTCCCGCATTGGACTCATCAGTCACCTGAGAATTCATTTTTAATGTGGAAGCAAGTCATCCTCGGTCCCAAGGGACTGCCTAAGAAGAAGAATGCCACTCACCTACGCCATTAGCACCTGATTTAGTGCTCCCCTGCATTCTTTCAGCGCTGAGACTGTAATTAGTGGGCAGTGAGATTGATTAGTGCCTGGCGTTAAACTTCCAACTTCACAAAAGTTAGCACCCCAAACGGGGCGATACCGAATTTCTAGCCCAACTTAGAGTCCTCCTTTTGAGTTGGACGTGAGAAACCGCCTTCCTGCTCTCCACCGAATCCCTACTACCACTAAATTCTTCCACCCTGCTTGTGATCCACTCTGATTGCGATTCACCGAGCTCTATCTCCAAGCTCTGTGCTCAAGTTATGACCTCTAGTTATTGACTCACCCTTTTTCTTTTTATATAGCTGTAGAAACTCTTGCTATCTGTTTTTATATTTTTTGCTTGTTTACTTTCATAATCTATCTTCCCTTTCTTAATTAATCTTTTAGTTATTGTTTGCTGGCTTTTAAATGCTTCCCAATCTTCTCTCCTCCCACTAGATTTGGCTACTTTATATGCCCTTGTTTTCAGTCGAATACTATCCTTTATTGCTTTACTAAGCCACGGATGGCTGTCTTTTCTTTTACTCCCCTTTTTCCTCAGTGGAATATATTTATCTTGAAAGATGCGAAATATCTCCTTGAATGTAGACCACTGCTCTTGTACCGTCTTACACTTTAATCTGTTTTCCCAGTCCACTTTAGTCAATTCTACTCTCATACCTTCATAGTCTCCTTTATTTAAGCTTAGTACGCTGGTTTGAGATCCAACTCTCTCGCCCTCAAACTGAATTTGGAATTCAACCATATTATGGTCACTCATTCCAAGGGAATCCTTTACTAGGACATTTTTTATTGATCCTGTCTCATTACACAGGACGAGATCTAAGATTGCCTGCCCCCTGGTTGGTTCAGTTACATACTGCTCAAGGAACCCATCCCCAATACACTCTATGAACTCTTCCTCAATGCTGCCATGCCCAATTTGATTAGTCCAGTCAATATGAAAGTTAAAATCCCCCATGATTATAGCTGTTCCCTTATTACAAGCCCCAACTATTTCCTGATTTATACTCCGACCAACAGAGTTGCAACTGTTAGGAGGCCTATAGACTACCCCCACTAGTGACTTTTTCCCCTTATTATTCCTTATCTCCACCCAAACTGTTTCACTATCCTGACCCTTTGACCCAATATCATTTCTGACTATTGCAGTGATTCCATCCTTGATTAACATAGCAACCCCACCTCCCTTTCCTTCCTTTCTGTCCTTCCTAATTGTCAAATACCCTTGTATGTTTAGTTCCCAGTCATGATTATCTTGCAGCCATGTTTCTGTAATGGCCACCAGATCATACCCATGTGTAGTTATTTGTACCGTCAATTTTGTTACGAATGCTGCGGCATTCAGATATAGAACTTTCAAATATGTTTTCTGAGAATTTATTCCTGCTTTTACCCCTTTTACTACTTTACCTTTATCATTATACATTCTGTCCCTTCCTGACACGCTCTGGTTTTTAATTCCCCCACTGCTACCTTGCTCTATTGCCTTCTCCGCTGTCATTTTTATTTTTCACTCTCTTGAAACCTCCCCCGACTAATTAGTTTAAAGCCCTCTCTACAGCCCTAGTTATTCGATTCGCCAGGATTCTAGTCCCAGCACTGGCCAAGTGAAGTCTGTCCCAACGAAACAGCTCTCTCCTGTCCCAGTACTGATGCCAGTGTCCCAAGAAGCAAAACCCATTTCTCCCACACCAGTCTTTGAGCCACGCATTTAACTCTCTAATTTTATTTACCCTAGCCAAATTTGCACGTGGCTCAGGTAGTAATCCAGAGATTATTACCCTTGTGGTTCTGCTTTTTAATTTGGCCCCTAGCTGCTCAAACTCCCTCAGCAGAACCTCCTTCCTTGTCCTATCTATGTCGTTGGTACCAACATGGACCACGACAACTGGATCCTCCCCCTCCCACTCCTAGTTTCTCTCCAGCCCAGAGGAGATGTCCTTAACCCTGGCACCGGGCAGGCAACACAACCTTCGGGACTCTCGGTCTCGGCTGCAAAGAACTCTATCTATCCCCCTAATGATACTATCCCCTACCACTACAACATTTCTTTTAACTCCCCCCACTTGAATGGCCCCCCACTCCACGGTGCTGTGGCCAGGTTGCTCATCCTCCCCGCAGTCCCTGTTCCCATCCTCACAGGGAGTAAGAGCCTCAAACCTGTTGGACAGGAGCAAGGGCTGAGGCTCCTCCAACACTACCTCCTGGATCCCCGTACCTGCCTCACTTCTAGTCACACCATCCTGACCCTGGCCACGGACTAAATCTGAATTAATTAATCTAATTGGTGTGACTACCTCCTGATACACAGAGTCCAGGTAACTCTCCCCCTCCCTGATGTGTCTCAGTGTTTGAAGCTCGGACTCCAGCTCTTCAACACGGAGCCGGAATTCCTCGAGCAGCCAACACTTACTGCAAATGTGATCACCGTGAGCATCAATGGTGTCCACCAGCTCCCACATATTGCAGCAGCAACACATCACCTGATCTCCCATTCTATGTAATTCATTAAATTTCTTAATATTATTTTTAAATACCCTCTGTTCCGATTCTAGATGATGAATATCGCACCTTTGAAACTATAAACCACAGAGTTTAAGCTTAAAAAAGAGAGAAATACTTACCAACCAATCACTTACCCGCTTTCTGGTGACGTCACACTTGGATTGCTTTTTACCTCTCTCCTTCCCTCCGAGTTCCCAGACTGGAGACTGGTAAACCTTACCTGGTCTCTGGGGCCATTTATAGCCCCGCTCTGCTGCTCGAGATTCCCGCCGACGCTGTGAGGCCTTACCTGGTCCCTGGGGCCTTTTATAGCCCCGCTCTGCCGCTCAAGATTCCCGCCAACGCTGTGAGGCCTTACCTGGTCCCTGGGGCCTTTTATAGCCCCGCTCTGCTGCTCGAGATTCCCGCCAATGCTGTGAGGCCTTACCTGGTCCCTGGGGCCTTTTATAGCCCCGCTCTGCCGCTCGAGATTCCCGCCGATGCTGTGAGGCCTTACCTGGTCTCTGGGGCCTTTTATAGCCCCGCTCTGCTGCTCGAGATTCCCGCCGACACTGTGAGGCCTTACCTGGTCTCTGGGGCCTTTTATAGCCCCGCTCTGCCGCTCAAGATTCCCGCCGACGCTGTGAGGCCTTACCTGGTCCCTGGGGCCATTTATAGCCCCGCTCTGCTGCTCGAGATTCCCGCCGACGCTGTGAGGCCTTACCTGGTCCCTGGGGCCTTTTATAGCCCCGCTCTGCCGCTCAAGATTCCCGCCGACGCTGTGAGGCCTTACCTGGTCCCTGGGGCCTTTTATAGCCCCGCTCTGCCGCTCGAGATTCCCGCCGATGCTGTGAGGCCTTACCTGGTCTCTGGGGCCTTTTATAGCCCCGCTCTGCTGCTCGAGATTCCCGCCGACACTGTGAGGCCTTACCTGGTCTCTGGGGCCTTTTATAGCCCCGCTCTGCCGCTCAAGATTCCCACCGACGCTGTGAGGCCTTACCTGGTCTCGGGGGCCTTTTATAGCCCCGCTCTGCCGCTCGAGATTCCCGCCGACGCTGTGAGGCCTTACCTGGTCTCTGGGGCCTTTTATAGCCCCGCTCTGCCGCTCGAGATTCCCGCCGACGCTGTGAAGCCTTACCTGGTCTCTGGGGCCTTTTATAGCCCCACTCTGCCGCTCGAGATTCCCGCCGACGCTGTGAGGCCTTACCTGGTCTCTAGGGCCTTTTATAGCCCCGCTCTGCCACTCGAGATTCCTGCCGGCGCTGCATCCTAGGTTACTGAGTAAGAAATCACACAACACCAGGTTATAGTCCAACAGCTTTATTTGAAATCACAAGCTTTCGGAGCGCTGCTCCTTCTTCAGGTGAAGTGGAGAAATGCATAAAGACACAGCTTATATAGTCAGAGAATCATGTCAGATGTTTGCAGGTAACCTTTCCAACTGCCATTTATCGCACCTCGGCAGAGAGATAATCACAGCAGTCAAAGGTGTGAATGGTGTCCAAACAGGTCAGTCAGGGAAACATTACATCAAAGAACAATGAGGTGGGGTCACAAGGGGTCAAATATTGCAGATGCTGGGGTCTGTATGAAAAACAAAAAAACAGACAAAAAACATTTTTTTTGGCTGGAAATCACAGCAGGTCCAGCCGCATCTGTGTAGAGAGAACAAGCCAATGTCGACTCGAGTCTGGATGACCCTGCATCAGGTGGGGTTACATGTAGCGTGACATGAACCCAAGATCTCGGTTAAGGCCGTCCTCATGGGTGCAGAACTTGGCTATCAGTTTCTGCTCGACGATTTTGCGTTGTCGTGTGTCTCGAAGGCCACCTTGGAGAATGCTTACCCGAAGATCGGAGGTTGAATGTCCTTGACTGCTGAAGTGTTCCCCGACTGGGAGGGAACACTCCTGCCTGGTGATTGTTGCGCGGTGTCCATTCATCCGTTGTCGCAGTGTCTGCATGGTCTCGCCGATGTACATCCTTTCCTGCAACGTATGAGGTAGACAACGTTGGCCGAGTCACATGAGTATGTACCATGTACCTGGTGGGTGGTGTCCTCATGTGTGATGATGGTATCTGTGTTGATGATCTGGCATGTCTTGCAGAGGTTGCTGTGGCAGGGTTGTGTGGTGTCGTGGTCGCTGTTCTCCTGGAAGCTGGGTAATTTGCTGCGAACGATGGTCTGTTTGAGGTTAGGCGGCTGTTTGAAAGCGAGTAGTGGAGGCGTGGGGATGGCCTTAGCGAGGTGTTCGTCGTCATCGATGACATGTTGAAGGCTGCGAAGAACATGGCGTAGTTTCTCCGCACCGGGGAAGTACTGGACGACGAAGGGTACTCTGTTGGTTGTGTCCCGTGTTTGTCTTCTGAGGAGGTCTATGCGATTTTTCACTGTGGCCCGTCGGAACTGTCGATCGACGAGTCGAGCGTCATATCCCGTTCTTACAAGGGCGTCTTTCAGTGTCTGTAGGTGCCCATCGCGTTCCTCCTCGTCTGAGCAGATCCTGTGTATTCGCAGGGCTTGTCCATAGGGGATGGCTTCTTTAACGTGGTTAGGGTGGAAGCTGGAGAAGTGAAGCATCGTGAGGTTGTCCGTGGGCTTGCGGTAGAGTGAAGTGCTGAGGTGTCCGTCTTTGATGGAGATTCGTGTGTCCAGGTTACTGAGGGAAGTAAGAGTAGAAATTGCAGAGGTGCTGGCCAATATCTACCAATCCTCCTTAGATACAGGGGTGGTGCCAGAGTACTGGAGGATTGCAAATGTTACACCCTTGTTCAAAAAAGAGAAAGATAAATCTGGTCATTACTGGCCAGTTGGTTTAGCGTTACTGTTGGGGGAAGCTTTGAGAAACAATAATCCGAGAGAAAATTAACAGCCACTTGGACAAACAGGGACTAATAAAGGAAAGCCAGCATAGGTTTGTTATGGGCAAATTGTGTTTAACTAAGTTTATTGAGTTTTTTGATGCGGTAACAGAAAGAGTGGATGAGGGCAGTGCAGTTGATGTTGTATATATAGACTTTCAAAAGGCATTTGATAAAGTGCCACATACTAGGCTTGTTAGCAATGTTGAAGCCCATGGGATAAAAGGGGCAGTAGCAGTATGGATACAAAATTGGCAAAGGGATAGAAAACAGAGAGTTGTGGTGAATGGTTGTTTTTCGGACTGGAGGGAGGTATACAGTGGTGTTCCCAAGGTTCAGTACTTGGACCACTGCTGTTCTGTATATACATTAATGACTTGGACTTGAGTGTACAGGGCACAATTTTGAAATTTGAAGATGACACAAAACTTGGAAGTATAATAAACAATGAGGAAGATAGTAATAGACTTCAAGAGGTCATAGATAGGCTGGTGGAATGGGCGGACACATGGCAGATAAAATTCAACGCAGAAAAGTGAGATGATACATCTTGGAAAGAAAAATGAGGAGTGGCAATATAAATTAAATGGTACAATTTTAAAGTGGGTGGAGGAACAGTGA
Source organism: Somniosus microcephalus (assembly GCF_052327205.1). Taxonomy (NCBI): domain Eukaryota; kingdom Metazoa; phylum Chordata; class Chondrichthyes; order Squaliformes; family Somniosidae; genus Somniosus; species Somniosus microcephalus. The sequence goes on along the minus strand of NC_140996.1, from coordinate 65,439,143 downwards.
AACCTGGGGTTTCACAAACACAAGTTGAGAAGGTTGTTAAAAAATCTTAAAACGTTTCTTGGAATATTTCTACTGCTGATATTAAATTGTCTGTAATTCCACGACTCATGTTTCAGTCTTTTCCTGCATTCAGGAATATGTGAGCCATCCTCATCAGGTACAAATTAACTGGATAGTGCTCAGGATTGGGAACTTGTTTAGCAGCCATGGAACCATTGCTCGGATTTCAAGAGAGGTGGGGAGAGACTTGGGAAAATCAATTGCTCACTCTGTTTAATGTGTTTCTTGTACAAATTTTTTTTGTAGTACATCAGACCAAGAGCTCTAAGTAACACCCCCCTGGATGTTGGGTGAGAATATGATAGAACTTGGCTGTAATGTTCTCTACCAACAGTTACATGCTTCTAAGTTATCTTTGTTGTGTTACTTGAACATTTACCTCCTAATTTGTTGATATGCTGTTCACCTCAAGGTAGTTTCCTTCAGCCTGGAGTGCTCATGTAAGTGTAGCTCTGGCCCAACAATTCTGTGACCAATTAACAAGAGACAAATTTATAAAGGGTTATGATCGGTAAAAGTAGGCAGAAGCAATGGAAGGGGTGAAAATTGATAGACAGGATATCCTAGAAAGGCTGGGTATGCTTAGAGTGGATAAGTCGCCTGGTCCAGATGGCTTGCATCCCAGGTTGCTAATGGAATTGTGGGGGAGGAGATAGCGGAAGGGATTGACATAATTTTCCAATCTTCTCTAGATGGGGGGGAGGTGCCTGAGGATTGGAAAGTGGCAAATGTGACACCATTGTTCAAGAAAGGGTGTAAGGACAATCCTAGTAACTACAGGCCAGTCAGTTTAACATCAGTGGTGAGTAAAGTTTTAGAAACAACAATCAACAAAAAATTTAACGGGCACTTGGAGAGGTTTAAGCTAATTAAGGAGAGCCAACACGGATTTGTAAAAGGCAGATTATGTTTGACTAATCTAATTGAATTTTTTGACAAAGTAACAGGGGGGATTGATGAAGGGAATGCAATGGATGTTGTCTATGTGGAATTTAGGAAGGCGTTTGACAAAGTACCATATAGAAGGCGGTTGACAAAGTTGAGGCTCATGGAATACTTTTCTTCTTAGGCAGTCCCTCGGAACCGAGGATGACTTGCTTCCACATTAAAAATGAGTTCTCAGGTGACTGATGAGTCTAATGCAGGACCTATAGTCTCTGTCACAGGTGGGGCAGATGATGGTTGAAGGAGCGGGTGGGTGGGGTGCTTAGATTGACGTGCGCTCCTTGCGCTGCTTGCACTTGGCTTCCGCTTGTTCCCGGCGAAGAGACTCAAGGTGTTTGGTGCCTTCCCGAATGCTTCTCCTCCACTTTGTGCGGTCTTGGGCCAGGGATTCCCAGGTGTCAGTGGGGATGTTGCACTTTTTCAAGGAGGCTTTGAGGGTGTCCTTGAAGCGTCTCCTGCCGTGTCGGAGCTCCGAGTAGAGCGTTTGTTTTGGGAGTCTCATATCGGGCATGCGGACGATGTGACCCGTCCAATTGAGCTGATTGAGCATGGTCAAAGCTTTGATGCTGGGGATGTTGGCCTGAGCGAGAACACCGACATTGGTGCGCCTATCCTGCCAATGGATTTGCAGGATCTTGCGGAGGCAGCGTTGATGGTAGCTCTCCAGTGCTTTGAGGTGCCTGCCGTACATGGTCCATGTCTCTGAGGCATACAGCAGGGTGGGTATCACTGCTGCTCTGTAGACCATGAGCTTAGTGCTGGGTTTGAGGTCCTGGTCTTCAAACACTCTCTTACTCAGGCGACCGAAGGCTGCACTGGCATACTGAAGGCGGTGTTGGACTTCGTCATCGACGTCTGCCCTTGTTGACAGTAGGCTCCCGAGGTATGGAAAGTGGTCCACGTTGTCCAAGGCCTTGTCGTGGATTTTGATAATCGGGGTGCAGTACTGTGTGGCGGGGACAGGTTGGTAGAGGACCTTTGTCTTACGGATGTTTCGTGTAAGGCCCATGCTCTCGTATGCTTCGGTGAAGGTGCTGACGATGGTTTGGAGTTCGACCTCCAAGTGAGCACAGACGCAAGCATCGTCTCCATACTGTAATTCGACGACAGAGGATGGGGTGACCTTGGATCAGGACTGGAGGCGACGGAGGTTGAACAGTTTCCTGTTTGTTCTGTAAATTAGCTCCACTCCAGAGGGGAGCTTACTGAGGGTGAGATGAAGCACTGCAGCAAGGAAGATCGAGAAGAGCGTTGGTGTGATGACACAGCCTTCCTTGACCCTGGTCTGTATGTGAATTGGGTCTGTGGTGGAACCATTGGTCAGGATCACGGCTTGCATGTCGTCGTGAAGCAGGCAGAGGATGGTGACAATCTTTGAGGGCAGCCAAATTTGAGGAGGACATTCCATAATCCCTCATGGTTGACAGTGTCGAAGGCCTTTGTGAGATCAAAGAAGGCCATGTACAGCGGTTGGTGCTGTTCCCTGCATTTCTCTTTTAATTGACGCGCGGTGAAGATCATGCCCATTGTGCCCCTTAGCTGGCGGAATACGCATTGCGACTCTGGGAGGAGCTCTTCGGCCACTGGGAGAAGACGATTGAGATGGATTCTTGCGATGACTTTCCCTGTGGCAGACAGCAGGGAAACTCCTCTGTAATTACCATAATTGGACTTGTCACCTTTCTTGAAGATCGTCACAATTACGACACCTCTGAGATCACCTGGCATGCTCTCCTCCTTCCAGGTAAGAGAAATAGAGGCTCGTGGAATAGGTGGGTCAGTGGCAGTTTGGATAAGGAATTGGCTTAAGGATAGAAAACAGCAAATTGTGGTAAATGGCTGTTTTTCAGACTGGAGGATGGTAGACAGTGGTGTTCCCCAAGTGTCAGTGCTGGGGCCACTGCTTTTTGTGATGTATAAATGACCTGGATATTGGAATACAGAGTAGAATTTCTAAATTTGCCGATGACCCCAAACTTGGGGGTGTGGCAAACAGTGAGGATATTCCAATCAACTGCAGCAGGACACAGAAAGGCTAGCAGAATGGGCAGACAAGTGGCAGATGGAATTTAATACAGAGAAGTGTGAGGTGATGCATTTTGGCAGAAGGAACAGGGACAGAGGGACCTGGGAGTTAATGTGCATAGGTGGTATTGAGAGAGTGGTTAGCAATGCATTTGGGATCTTGGGCTTCATAAATAGAGGTATTGAGTACAAAAGTAGAGAAGTTATGCTGAACCTTTATAAAGCGCTGGTTAGGCCACAACTGGAGTATTGCGTCCAGTTCTGGTTACCACACTTCAGGAAAGATGTGAAGGCACTTGAGAGGGTGCAAAGGAAATTTACTAGAATGGTTCTGGGGATGGGGGATCTTAGCTACAAGGACAGATTGGAGAAGCTGGATTTGTTTTCATTAGAGCAAAGGAGATTGAGGGGTGATTTGATAGAGTTGTACAAGATTATGACGGGTTTGGATAGGCTAGGCGGGGGAAGGCTGTTCCCACTAGTTAATGGTACAAGGACTAGGGGACACAGATTTAAGGTTTTGGGCAAGAGATACATGGGGGATGTGAGGAAAATCTTTTTTACGCAGTGAGTGGTGAGGACCTGGAACTCGCTGCCGACAGAAATGGTGGAAGCGGAGACACTCAGGGGGAGAAATTCGGTATCGCCCCATTTGGGGCGCAATTATCGGCCGGGCGCAAAGATTAGAGCCTGGCACTAATTATCGCCTCCGACTGCAAATTTGGCTTTTATCGCCCCTGGAGGTGATTGGTGTGCTAAATCAGGCGCTACACAACTCTCTTAAGGCGCTAACGCTGAGGAGCGAGGCGCTACCTCAGAGGGCGGGCGCAGTGCAGGTGCTGTCAGTTAGCAATGGAACACAGACACACTAAGAACATAAGAACATAAGAAATAGGAGCAGGAGTAGGCCAATCGGCCCCTCGAGCCTGCTCCGCCATTCAATAAGATCATGGCTGATCTGATCCTAACCGCCAATCTACTATCACAGAACCATCTCCTGAATCTAACAGAATTAGACACACGAAATAGCAGCAGGATCAGGCTACACGGCCCCTGGGCCCGCTCCGCTACCCACAGGGCCATGTCCGATCCGAACCTGGACTCATGCCCAAATTCCTGCCTGCTCCCCGTAACCCTTAATTCCCTTTACTTCTAGGAAACTGTCTATTTCTGTTTTAAATTTATGTAATGATGTAGCTTCTACAGCTTTTTGGGGCAGCATATTCCATGGACCTACCACCCTCTGAGTGAAGTAGTTCCTCCTCATCTCAGTTTTGAAAGAGCAGCCCCTTATTCTAAGACTATGCCCCCTAGTTCTAGTTTCACCCATCATCGGGAACATCCTCCCCACATCCACCCGATCCAACCCCTTCACAATCTTATATGTTTCAATAAGATCGCCTCTCATTCTTCTGAACTCCAATGAGTAGAGTCCCAATCTACTCAACCTCTCCTCATATGTCCATCCACTCATCCCCGGGATTAACCGAGTGAACCTTCTTTGTACTGACTCGAGAGCAAGTATGTCCTTTCTTAAGTATGGACACCAAAATTGTATGCAGTATTCCAGGTGCGGTCTCACCAATACCTTGTACAACTGAAGCAATACCTCCCTATTTTTATATTCTATCCCCCTAGCAATGAAAGCCAACATTCCATTGGCCTTCTTAATCACTTGCTGCACCTGCATACTAACCTTTTGAGTTTCGTGCACCAGGACCCCCAGATCCCTTTGTACTTCAGTACTTTCCAGTTTCTTGCCATTAAGATAATAACTTGCTCTACAATTTTTCCTGCCAAAGTGCATAACCTCACACTTTCCAGTATTGTATTCCATCTGCCAAATCTCTGCCCACTTACTTAGCCTGTCTATGTCCCCTTGCAGGTTTTTTATGTCCTCCTCACTCACTACTTTCCCCCCCATCTTAGTATCATCTGCAAACTTTGATATGTTACACTCGGTCCCCTCCTCCAAATCGTTAATATAGATTGTAAAGAGTTGGGGACCCAGCACTGACCCCTGCGGAACACCACTAGTTACTGATTGCCAGTCTGAGAATGAACCATTTATCCCAACTCTCTGCCTTCTGTTAGATAGCCAATCCTCTATCCATGCCAGAATATTACCCCCAATCCCGTGATTTTTTATCTTAAGCAATAATCTTCTGTGTGGCACCTTGTCAAATGCCTTTTGGAAGTCTAAATACACTACGTCCACTGGTTCCCCTTTATCCACCCTATATGTTACTTCCTCAAAGAACTCCAGCAAATTTGTCAAACATGACTTCCCCTTCATAAAACCATGCTGACTTTGTCCTATTAAATTATGATTATCCAAATGTCCTGTTACTGTCTCCTTAATAATGGACACCAAAATGTTACCTACCACAGATGTTAGACTAACCGGTCTATAGTTTCCAGCCTTCTGTCTACTGCCCTTTTTAAATAAGGGTGTTACATTAGCAGTTTTCCAGTCTGCCGGGACCTTTGCTGAGTCCAGGGAGTTTTGGAAAATTATTACCAATGCATCCACAATCCCTACCGCCACTTCCCTCAAGACCCTAGGATGTAAGCCATCAGGTCCAGGTGATTTATCCGCCTTGAGTCCCATTATTTTACCGAGTACCACTTCCTTAGTGATTTTGTTCGTGTTTAGCTCCTCCACCCCTATAGCCCCCTGTTTGTCCAGTGTTGGGATATTCTTAGTGTCCTCTACTGTAAAGACTGATACAAAATATTCATTCAGTGTTTTTGTCATCTCCATATTTCGCCCCATTAATTTCCCGGTCCCATCCTCTAAGGGACCAACATTAACTTTAGCCACCCTTTTTCTTTTTATATAACTATAAAAACTCTTACTATCTGTTTTTATATATTTTGCTAATTTACTTTCATAATCTATCTTCCCTTTCTTAATCAATCTTTTTGTTATTTTTGCTGTCTTTTAAAGTTTTCCCAATCCTCTATCCTCCCACTAGATTTGGCTACCTTATATGCCCTTGTTTTTAGTCGAATACTATCCTTAATTTCTTTACTTAGCCACGGATGGCTGTCTTTTCTTTTACACCCTTTTCTTCTCAGTGGAATATATATTTTTTGGAAGTTGTAAAATAACTCCTTAAATGTACACCACATCATGTATCGTCTTACCCTTTAATCTATTTTCCCAATCCACTCTACTCAATTCCGCTCTCATACCTTCATAGTCTCCTTTATTCAAGCTTAGCACGCTTGTTTGAGATCCAACCTTCTCACCCTCTAATTGAATATTGAATTCAACCATGTTATGGTCACTCATTCCAAGGGGATCCTTTACTAGGACATTTTTAATTAATCCTGTCTCGTTACACAGGACCAGATCTAAGGTTGCTTGCCCCCTGGTCAGTTCAGTTACATACTGCTCAAGAAACCCATCCCTAATACACTCAATGAACTCATCCTCAAGGCAGCCCTGCCCAATTTGATTTGTCCAATTAATATGATAGTTAAAATCCCCCATAATTATAGATGTTCCCTTATTACAAGCCTCAACTATTTCCTGATTGATACTCCGTCTAACAGAGTTGCAACTGTTCGGAGGCCTATAGACTACGCCCACTAGTGTTTCTTTCCCCTTATTATTCCTTACCTCCACCCAAACTGTTTCATTATCCTGATCTTTTGACCCAATATCATTTCTCTGTATTACAGTGATTCCTTCCTTTATTAACATAGCCACCCCACCTCCCCTTCCTTCCTGCCTGTCCTTCCTGATCGTTAAATAACCTGGTATGTTTAATTCCCAGGCATTGTCACCCTGCAGCCATGTTTCTGTAATGGCCACAAGATCATACCCATATGTAGTTATTTGTGCCATTAACTCGTCTATTTTGTTATGAATGGTATGTGCATTCAGATAGAGAACTTTCAAATATGTTTTGTGACACTTAGTTCCTGCTTTTGCCCTTTTTATTACTTTACCTTTTACTCCATACCTTCTGCCCCTTCCTGACACGCTCTGGTAGGCAACACAACCTTCGGGACTCTCGCTCTCGGCTGCAGAGAACTCTATCTATCCCCCTAATAATACTATCCCCTACCACTACAACATTTCTATTTACTCCCCCCTCTTGAATGGCCCCCTGTTCCATGGTGCTGTGGCCAGGTTGCTCATCCTCCCTGCAGTCCCTGCTCCTGTCCCCACAGGGAGTAAGTACCTCGAACCGGTTGGACAAGAACAAGGGCTGCGGCTCCTCCAGCTCTACCTCCTGGATCCCCGTACCTGCCTCACTCGTAGTCACACTGTCCTGTCCCTGACCATGGGCTACATCTGAATTAATTAATTTCATAGGTGTGACCACCTCCTGATACACAGAGTCCAGGTACTTCTCCCCCTCCCTGATGTGTCGCAGTGTCTGAAGCTCAGACTCCAGCTCATCAACACGGAGCTGGAGTTCCTGTAGCAGCAGACACTTGTCACAGACGTAATCACCGTGAGCCTCAATGGGGTTCACTGGCTCCCACATCTTGCAACAGTAACACATCACCTGCTCCATTCTATGTAATTAATTAAATTTTTTATTGTTAGTTACGGACACCCTCTGCCCGATTTTAGATGCTAGTATCCCCTTTAATTAATTGGATTTAAATTAAATCAACCCCTCTAGTTACACCAGTTAAATGGTTTACCAACAGTCACTCTGCACCAGAAAGGCCTTATTAACTGCAACCCACAGAGTTAAAGTTTGAAAAGAGCACCTAACACCCCACTTACCCTAACTCACACTTACCCTAACTCACAGCACTCTTTGATGACTCGCACTCAGTGCTTGCTCGCACTAGGACCGGTCTTTTTATACTGTTTGTTTGTTTACAGCCAAATGAGTCACCCCTGCTGATTGGTTAGAAAACTGGTTTCCACTGCCTGCTGTGCCAATTTACTCCTACTGCAGTGTAACCTTGTTTTACTCTTCTTAAACCAACAGAATCCCAAATATTTAACTTTTCCCCTTTACTTAAACTGCTTAAGCAATCTTATCAAGAATGATTTAAAGAGAAATAACAATTTAAGAACTCTCACACTTACCCAAACTCACAGCACGCTTTGATGACTCGCACTCAGTGCTTGCTCGCACGAGGACTGGTCTTTTTATAGTGTTTGTTTGTTTACAGCCAAATGAGTCACCCCTGCTGATTGGTTAGAAAACTGGTTTCCACTGCCTGCTGTGCCAATTTACTCCCACTGCAGTGTAACCTTGTTTTACTCTTCTTAAACCAACAGAATCCTAAATATTTAACTTTTCCCCTTTACTTAAACTGCTTAAGCAATCTTATCAAGAATGATTTAAAGAGAAATAACAATTTAAGAACTCTCACTGGCACCGTCCAATTCTTAAAGGGGAGTTCTGATGAATGGTCATCGACCTGAAACGTTAAATCTGTTTCTCTCTTCACAGATGCTGCTTGACCTGCTGAGTTTCTCCTGCATTTTCTGTTTTTATCTTAAAGGGGAGGGTTGATCTTGCTCTCCATCCACATCCTGCTCATTGCAGCCTCAAATCTCAGCCTGAATCTCAGCCTGGAGAGACCTGTACATCAAATCTGCTGGAAAGAACAATGGAGAGAACCAGGAAAAGAGCTCAGAGTGCAGACCCCATAGTCTCTTCTAAATCGATACAAGGAAGGGCAAATCAAAACCAACCTGCAAAGTGCTGCTCAGTACCCAAAACTCCTTCACACAGCTTTGAATCTCTCCAGAAGTCTCTCTCTCTCTCAGAATGCGTGGTGCAAAAATGTCACCAACAAAAATAGGCAGGAAGTGGTCGCCTTTAAATAACGCTCCCCCAGTCCCTTTCTGACAGCATAAGGCTCTCCTCAGACTGATAACTAGGATGGCAGGAATGACTTTTGAAGAGAGATTGGGTCAATTGGGCTTGTATTCACTAGAGTTTAGAAGAATGAGAGGGGATCTCATTGAAACTTATAAAATCCTAACAGGACTAGACAGACTAGATGCAGGAAGGATGTTCCCGATGGCAGGGGAGTCCAGAACCAGGGGTCACAGTCTAAGGATAAGCGGTAAGCCATTTAGGACTTGGATGAGGAGGAATTTCTTCACCCAGAGAGTGGTAAACCTGTGGAATTCTCTACCACAGAAGACAGTTGAGGCCAACTTATTAAATATATTCAAGAAGGAGTTAGATATATTTCTTAAGGCTAAAGGGATCAAGGGATATGGGGAGAAAGCAGGGACAGGGTACTGAATTTGGATGATCAGCCATGATCTCATTAAATGGCGGAACAGGCTTGAGGGGCCGAATGGCCTACTCCTGCTCCTATCTTCTATCTTTCTATGTGAGGCGCAGAGAGGAAAATCAGGCAGGAAGGATCGCACACCTGTTCCAGAAACCGCCAGATGTTCCTTCGTCTTAGCTATAGTTTCTCATTCCTGAAATGGGGATGAGTTTATATTGTACACTCTCTACAGCTTTAATTTAAATGAAAGGAAAATTCTGCTACATTCTGTTCCTCCCCGCCAGATTTTTCTCTCTGCACTGCACCCAGGAGATGCTGACCACCCAGGCAGTAGAGATGAAAATCTACCCCTTTCTCTCAATTCTTCAAGCTGGTTGGGGTAAATTTTCACTATCAGTTCTCCTGGCCCCAGAGTTCAAAAACTGAACACATAGTTCACTACCCATATCATTTGATACGTGATCAGTCTCTCATCTCTAGCCTCCAACCTTTCTCTCTCATACTCCCCTGATGGCAAAACTCTAACAACTCTCTGCATAAAGAATTTTCTCCTACCCTCTTTTTTCACTCTTAGTAACAACTTTAAATTTAAATCATCATTTTTATATCTTTGCCTCGTCAACTCTATCAAAATGTTTCAGAATTTTAAAAACTTCTATCAAATATCCTTAGTCTAGTCTGCTCCAATAGCTCAAGTCCCTCCACTTAACTATAGTTTCTCATCCCTGATTGAGTTCTTTGGTGAGGTAACAGAGAGGATTGATGAAGGTATTGCAGTTGATGTGGTATACATGGAGTTCCAAAAGGTGTTCCACAAAGTGCCACATAAAAGGCTTGCCAGCAAAGTTGAAGCCCATGGAATAAAAAGGACAGTGGCAGCATGGATATGAAATTGGCTAAGTGAGGGGGGGTGGGCTCAGAGGAAGAGACCAGGAAGCTCCAGAGCGATTTGGACAGACTGGGCGATTGGGCGGATAAATGGCAGATGCACTATAATGTGGACAAGTGCGAAGTTATCCACCTTGGGTGCAGGAACGGGAGGGCAAATTATTATTTAAATGGCAATAGATTGGGAGAGGGGGAAGTACAGAGAGACCTGGGTGTTCTTGTACACCAGTCACTGAAGGCGAGCATGCAGGTGCAACAGGCGGTCAAGAAGGCAAACGGTATGCTGGCCTTCATAGCAAAAGGGTTAGAATACAGGAACAGGGATACCTTGCTGCAGCTGTACAGGGCACTGGTGAGACCACACCTCGAGTACTGTGTACAGTTTTGGTCGCCTCATCTGAGGAAGGATGTTCTTGCCATGGAGGGGGTGCAGCGGCGATTCACCAGGCTGATACCAGGAATGGCGGGAATGACCTATGAGGAGAGACTATGTAGTTTAGGGATGTACACACTGGAGTTTAGAAGATTGAGAGGGGACCTCATAGAAGTGTATAAAATTCTGACAGGTCTAGACAGACTGGATGCAGAAGGAATGTTTCCCTTGGCGGGTGAGAACAGAACTAGAGGACATAATTTAAGGATAAGGGCTAAACCATTTAGGACAGAGATGAGGGGGAATTTCTTCACTCAGAGAGTGGTGAACCTGTGGAACTCATTGCCACAGAGGGCAGTGTACGCCAGCTCATTAAATATATTTAAGAGGGAATTAGATATATTTCTACGGGCAAAAGGGGTTAAGGGTTACGGAGAGAAGGCGGGGACGGGATACTGAATTAAAGGATCAGCCATGATCTCATTGAATGGCGGAGCAGGCACGAAGGGCCGAATGGCCTACTCCTGCTCCTATCTTCTATGTATCTATGTATCTATGTGATAGGAAACAGAGTGTATTTGTGAACAGTTGTTTTTCGGACTGGGAGAAGGTACACAATGGTATTCCCCAGGGGTCGGTTCTAGGACCACTACTTTTCTTGATATATATTAATGACTTGGACGTGGATGTACAGGGCACAATTTCAAAATTTTCAGATGACACAAAACTTGGAATTATAGTGAACAGTGAGGAGGATAGTGATAGACAGAAAGACATAGATAGGCTGTTGAAATGGGTGGACACGTGGCAGATGAAATTTAACGCAGAAAAGTGTGAAGTGATACATTTTGGTAGGAAGAATGAGGCGAGGACATGGTATAATCCTGAAGGGGATGCATGAACAGAGAGACCTGGGGGTATATGTGCACAAATCGTTGAAGGTGGCAGGGCAGGTTGAGAATGCAGTTTAAAAGACTTACAAGATCCTGGGTTTTGTAAATAGAGGTACAGAGAACAAAAGCAAGGAAGTTATGATGAACCTGTATAAAACACTTGTTCGGCCCCAACTGGAGTACTGTGTCCAATTCTGGGCACCACACTTTAGGAAGGATGTGAAGGCCTTAGAGAGGGTGCAGAAAAGATTTACGAGAATGATTCCAGGAATGAAGGACTTCAGTTATGTTGATAGACTGGAGAAGTTGGGGTTGTTCTCCTTGGAGCAGAGAAGATTGAGAGGAGATTTGATAGAGGTGTTCAAAATCATGAGGGGTCTGGACAGAGTAGATAGAGGGAAACTGTTCCCATTGGCAGAAGGGTTGAGAACCAGAGGACTTTAAGGTGATTGGCAAAAGAACCAAAGGCGATGTAAGAAAAAATGTTTTATGCAGCTGGTGGTTAAGATCTGGAATGCACTGCCTGAAAGGGGAGTGGAGGCAGATTCAATCACGGCTTTCAAAAGGGAGTTGGATAAGTACCTGAAGGAAAGAAATTTGCAGGGCTACGGGGAAAGGGTGGGGGAGTGGGACTAGCTGAAGTGCTCTTGCAGAGAGCCGGCACAGACTTGATGGGCCGAATGGCCTTATTCCCTGCTGTAACCATTCTATGATTCTATGATATCTGGATCACTCTACACTGTACACTCTCTATGGCATTAATGTCCTTTTTTTAATGGGGTGTCCAAAAATGCAGAAAGAAGTTCTGCCAAACCTTAAGGAAATTTATAGGTTATGTTGCCATTTGATTTAATTTTGTTGCTTGATGATATAATGAAGTCTTGGGAGGTCTGGTAGGGGTGACATGTCACTTTCGTTAATGGGGCCAGAAAGACAGATGTTTATGTATGGAATTATTTTTATTTTTTTTGTAAGTCCATCAATGTCGTAAACAGTGAGGAGGATAGTCAGAGTCTAGGAGGACATAGCCAGATTGGTGAAATGGGAAGATACATGGCAGGTGAAATTTAACGCAGAGAAGTGTGAAGCTATTCATCTTGATAGGAAGAATGAGGAGAAGCAATTTAAACTAAATGGTACAATTTTAAAGGGGGTGCAGGAAGAGGAGACCTGAGGGTGTACAAACACAAGTCTCTGAAGGTCGCAGGACAAGTTGCAAAGGCTGTTAAAGAGGCATATGGGATCCTTGGCTTTATAAATAGAAGCATAGAGTACAAAATCAAGGAAATTATGCTAAACCTTTATAAAACACAGGTGGAATATTGTGGCCATTCAAAACCAGTCATGATTTTGAACAACTCTATCATATCTCCTCTTAACCATCTCTGCTCTAAGGAGAACAACCTCAGCTCCTCCAGTCTCTCCACATAACTGAAGTCCCTCAGCTCTGGTACCATTCCAGTAAATCTCTTCTGCCCTCTCATTAAGGCGTTAACATCTTTCCAAAAGTGTGGTTCCTGGAGTTGAACACAATACTCCAGTTGAGACCTAACAATTTTTTTACAAAAGGTTTTGCATAATTCCTTGCTTTTGTACTATATTCCTCTATTAATAAAGCCAAGGATCCCATATGCTATTTTAACAGCCTTCTCAAATTGTACCATTTAGTTTATACTGCCTCACCTCATTATTTGTACCAAATGTATCACTTCACACTTCCTGTGTTAAATTTTACCTGCCATGGGTCTGCCCATTTCACCAGTCTATGTCCTCTTGAAGTTCGATACTATCCTCCTCATTGTTTACTACATTTTTGAGTTTTGTGTCATCTGCAAACTTTGATATTATGCCTTGTATACCCAAGGTAAGGTCATTGATACATATCAAAAAAGTGATCCTAATACCAACCCCTGGGGAACACCACTTTATACTTCCCTTCAGTCTGAAAAGCAGCCGTTCACCACAACTCTCTGTTTTCTGTCCCTTAACTAATTTAGTATCCATGCTGCCACTGTCCCTTTAATTTTGCTAACAAGTCTATTATGTGGTACTTTTTCAAATGACATTTGAAAGTCTATATACACAACATCAACTACATTACCCCCATCAACCTTCTCTGTTACCTCATCAAAGAACTTGATCAAGATAGTAAAACGCAATTTGCCTTTAACAAATCCATGCTGACTTTCATTTATTATCCCAAACTTTTCTAAATGCCAATTATTTTTGATCCGGATTATTGTCTCTAAAAGTTTGCTCACCACTGTCATTAGGATGACTGGCCTGTAGTTATTCCCACTCTCCTTTTTTGAACAGAGCTGTAATATTTGCAATCCTCCAGTCCTCTGGCACTACCCTCATATCCAAGAAGAATTGGAAGATTGTGGCCAGAGCCTCCACAATTTCCACCCTTAATTCCCTCAGTAACCTAGGATGCATCACATCTGGACTGGGTGACTTTTCTACTTTGAGGACTGCCAAACTTTTAAGTACCTTTCTCTTTATCTAGTTTAATCCTATCAAATATCACTACTATGCCCTCCTTTACTGCTGCATTGACAGCATCCTTTTCTCTAATGAAGACAGATGCAAATTATTCATTTAGTACCTCAGCCTTGCCCTCTGCCTCCACAGGAATGCCTTATTTTTGATCCCTAATCACCCCCAGCCTTCCTTTGACCATCCTTTTACTATTTATGTGTTTATAAAAGACTTTCGGGTTCCTTTTTATGTTAACCACTAATCTATTCTCACAATCTCCCTTTGACCCCCTTATTCCCTTTTTTTAGATCTCCTCTCTATTTTCTAGATTCAACTTGGTTCTCTATTGTATTATGAACATTTCTTTTGTCATAAGCCTCTTTTTTCTCTATCATTTTAACCTCTATGGGGGAAAAATTCGGTGGTGCCCCTTTAGGATGCTAACTCCGCCGGGGTGCTACTTTTAGCGCCCCGAAAACGGTAGCGCCCTTGCACCAAAAATTCAGTGATAGCTCCCCAAGCAGGAGGCGGGGCGCTACTGGAAGCACTCCACCTCCTTCCTGGGGTGCTACCATTGAATATCGTGACGCTACGTGCAACAGCGCCACGTGCTTCGGCACGTAGCGCCATGGTATTACAGGCCACCTCCCCTGATTAAAGGGGAGGGGCCTTGTGCAACACGCTGCTGGCCCACCGGGGAGCGGAGTGCCGGGAAAACAGCCTGGCACTCAAGGGGAGTGCCAGGCTGACCAATCACAGCCGGCACCCTGCATGACGAAGTGGAAGGGGGAAGGTGCTGGCAGGCGAGCCAAAAAAAATGGCTGCCCGACACCTGCCCTTTAATATGCGCCGCCACGGCCGCAAAAGTACCACACTGACCCCGTCAGCCATATCGTCTGGCGGTAGGTCAGGGGGCGCGACCAAATTTTGCGAGCGGAGCGCTGTGCATGGCGATGACATCATCGCCGGAGGTGCAACGTCATAGGGCACTACCGGCTACCACCGCCGCTAACCTCCCACTGAATTTCGTGGAGTAGTTAGCGGCGCCGTACCCAGGTGCAAGAGACTTTGTTCCCCGTTAGAGCCCCCGGGGGTGCTAACAGGAGGTGCAAAGCAACCCAATTTTTCCCCTATATCTTTAGTCATCCAGGGAGCTCTAGGTTCTGTGGGAGAGCACTCGGGGAACAGCGATCATAATAGATTTAGAATAGTTATGGAAAAGGACAAAGAATAATTAGGCATAAAACTTTTTAACTGGAGGAGGGCTAACCTCAGTGAGTTGAAAAGGGATCTGGCCCAGGTGAATTGGAATCAAAATTTGGTAGGCAAATCCTCATGGGAATGTGTCTACTCTGTATCCGAACCATTTCCTCTTTGATGTTTCAATTGTTTGATTATTGTTTTGCCTACCAATTTCTGATTCCAATCCACCTGGGCCAGATCCCTTTTCTATGTTTCTATGCAAGGAAAATCTTTTTTATGCAGCGAGTGGTGAGGACCTGGAACTCGCTGCTGATGGAAGTGGTGGAAGCGAAGACACCCATGTTTTCAAGGGTAGGTTGGATAGGCACTTGAGGGAAATAAACCTGCAGGGCTACGGGGATAGAGCAGGGGAATGGGACTGACTGGATTGCTCTACAGAGAGCTGGCATGAACTCGATGGGCCGAATGGCCTCCTTCTATGCCATTATGACTCTATGACTCTATGTCCTCAGGACATCCCAAAGCACAGCCAATTAATCACTTTTGAAGTGTTGTCGTTGTTATTATGTAGGTACACACAGCAGACAAATTACACAATGTCCACAAACAACAGGTGAGAGTAATGACCAGTTAGTCTTCTTTTGAAAATGTTGATTGAGGGAGGAATGTTTGTCAGGATATCAGGAGAACTCTCTGCTCTTCTTCGAATAGTGTCTTAGGATCGTTTAGGTTGAGATATGGTCCAACAGCTGCTATAAAATCCTCATTTTTTTAACACGTAGAGATAAATATTGTGCCATCTTCATCTTTATAAACTTTCAAGTTGCAATCCACATGATGTGCCTGGATCTATTAAGGGCAAGTAGGCCTAGAAATTCAGTTGCGTTCGCCAGCCGTTAGCGCCATAAGAGGAGTAGATTTCGAGCGCTAGGCACTTAGCGCCCGGGCGCAGGCCGATCTGCGCCTACGCCCAACTTCAGTTGACATTTAGCGCCGGTGCAAAGTGTTTGCGCCCGCTCAGCTGCGTGCGCAGCTTATGACGTCATTTCGTCGTGCAACGCTGTTTGTGCGCCCCAAACCGGAACTTCAGTGACGCCCGCCCAATGTGGGCGTGGCGCTGTTAAGAACTGTGAAGTGGAACGCAGCAGAGGCCCTGCGGGCCTCGGGGAGCGCTAATTACAGGGCACTCAGGCTGGACTATAAAGGCCAGCCATTTTGCTGCAATGACTTTAGTGCTTTGGATTTCTGGACAGAGACCAAGGAACAGACCTTACTGATTTGGGACAACATAGGACAGGTATTTTTGGCTTCTGGCCAGAGCTTGGAAATTTGACTCATTGTGATTTCACTGTTTGCAAGTATATTATGGGGGCTGCATGGGGTTCCAACCCTCAGTTCCAGCATTATGTGCGAAGGGCTCGCAGACGCTGTGTGAGAGGGGCAGCCATGCCTAGACGCAGAGGGGCCATCAGGCGTTGGCAACGTAGGCCTTACCCACTCAGGGAATACCGCCAGCAGGTGTCCTATCTCACCATGACTGCCGCGCATTGTGTGAAGAGGCTGCGCTTCAGAAGGGAGGTGGTTGCAGAGATCTGCCAGCTGCTTCACAGAGATCTGCGTCCACAGCTGATGTGCAGGACGTCTCTGTCGGTGGAAGTGAAGGTCATGGTGGCTCTGAACTTTTATGCAAGCGGCTCCTTCCAAGCCGCTGCTGGGGACATAGCGAACATCTCCCAGTTCGCCGTGCATCGCTGCATCCGGCAGGTCACCGATGCCCTTTTCGCAAGGAGACACCAATTCATCTCCTTCCCCATGACACTAGAGAGGCAGGAGCAGCGTGCAGTTGGATTTGCCAGGATCGCCGACTTCCCCATGGTGCAGGGCGCCATTGACTGCACGCATGTGGCTATGGGGGCACCTATCGACAATGCCGAGGATTACCGCAACCGGAAGGGCTACCATTCCCTCAATGTACAGCTGGTGTGTGACCACAGGCAGCGCATCCTAGCTGTCAATGCTCGCTTTCCAGGAAGCAGCCACGATGCATTTATCCTGCGCCAGACTACTGTGGTTGACATGTTCCAGGCACAGCCTCCCCCAAGGGGATGGCTTATCGGGGACAAGGGCTACCCTTTGTGTACATGGCTCATGACCCCGCTCCGCGCGCCCAGGACCCCTGCTGAGGAGGCATACAACGAAAGCCATCAAGCCACAAGGAACATCATAGAGCAAACGATTGGCGTCCTCAAGCAACGGTTCCGCTGCCTGGATCGTTCCGGCGGATCTCTACAGTATTCGCCGGATAGAGTCTCCCAGTTCGTCGTCGTTTGCTGCATGCTGCACAACCTGGCTATCCGCAGGACTCAGGCATTGCCACCTTACGTTGGACCACCACCTCAGGAGGATGAGCAGGAGGACCATGAGGAGGAGGAGGAGGAGCAGGAGGAGTACCAGCCCAGGAGGGAGCCACAAGGTCCAAGGGCCGTCCGCCGGCGGCTTATTGAACGACACTTCTAGGCCCCCTCTCAGGGAATGGCTTGTGGCAATGAACGCACCTGAATGCAGCCGCTCCGCAAGCCCTCAGCCGGTTAACGCAACAACCACTTGAAACATGACACATGGACAAGCTGAATAAATTAAAAGCTTTATTTAACAAACTCAGGGCCCTTCCCACATGAAACACAAAAACAGACAACACCCCCAAAAAACAGTCAAAAACATATCTCACTCCCACAACCTGGGGAGGAATAACAAAACTTGTCCATCCAATTGGCCTTCATCCTCGGCCTTACCAAGACAAACCCCCCCATACAGAACACAAACACCCCCATCTAAAAAAACATTTGCCATCATCTTCGGCCTTACCAAAATAAACCCCCCCCATACAGAACACAAACACCCCCATCTAAAAAAACATTTGGCAACACACTCTACTTGGTGTGCCGAGAGGGCGAGTCCTTGTGCAGGCTTCTCCGGCCCCTGCCCGACCTGCTGCTCCGCCTCAACCTGGGCCCTGTGGGTGTTGCAAGGCTGGGGGAAGGCTCCTGAGGGGCACAAAGCGTGACGGCAGATGCCCTTGGGGGTCGGCCTAGACGAGGTCCGGCCCTGGAGGGGCCGGCTGCTGACTGCTGCAGCTGTGGCTGGGCAGCATCAGTCTCTCCAGCAGCTCGTCGCAGCTTTGCTGGGGGAGTGGCAGTGGCGGCTGCAGCAATGGGGGCAAGCTGGCTGATGCCAGGCGCTCGCTGGTCGCCAGAGACACTGGCACTCGGCCGGGCTGGCACTGTAGCAAGCACAGCAATCTGGTGAAGGCCAGACCGCTGTGCTGCAGCAGCGCGGCGGGTGCCCTGGCGATGCGTCCGTGACACAGCGAGTGTGGCAGAAGTGAGTGCCCGTACTGCCCCGGTCTGTGCCCGCATCAGACCAGCCAGTGTCTGCACGGCACCACTCATGAACTCTCGACTCGCGTCCTGTGCTGCCGCGAGTTGTTCGACACCCCTGGCCTGTGAGTCCCCGAAATCGGCCACACTATGAGCCAGGGACTCAATGGCCTGAGGCAACTGTCCCACAACCCCCATGAACTCGGTGTGGCGCCGCTCCGAATCCGCGGACATTTGATCAAGGAGGCGCACCTCCTGGGTGAGGACCGTCTCTGGACTGGATGCCGGACTCTCCCTCTGGGGAGAAGGCCGCCGAGCTGGCCGACCCTTCCCGCGTGGCTGCACACCACTGGGCCCAGCAACTGCCCTCCCCTGCAACACTTCCCCCCTCTGGGGAGAAGGCAGCCGTGCTGCCCGACCCTTCCCGCGTGGCTGCACGCCACTAGGCACAGGAGCTACACCCCCCTGCAACACTTCCCCCTGGCTCTCCTCCAGGCAAGACGTGTCCCCTCCATTGCCATCCCCTGGCGCGGATGAGGGTTCCCCCGATGTGCCGCCTTCCTCTTGGTCCTCGTCGTCCTCCTCTTCCGAGGGATTGACACTCGCGGCTTCAGGGACCTCCTCCTCACCAGCTGAAAGCAGGAAGGCGCAAGAGTAGCTTTAGAGTGAGGACAGGGCGTCAGCGAGGGAGGCATGAGTGGTGGCATTATGCGCATTGGTGGGACAGTGGCAAAGGATGTAGATCTGAAGCGCAAGGGGAACGAGAGAGGTCCAAACGGTCATGTCCTTACCATTGGGGCCCAACACAGGGTCGGCATCTCCAATAGCAACGGGGCCAATCACCCGGGCACGCATGAGTCGAGCCACGCGCTCCTCCAGGTCACTGAGCTCCTGGAACTGGACACGGCCTCCCCCGGTGACAGTCCGGCTCTTCAGATTCTGCGCCAGCTTGGCCTGCAAGAGAAAGGACGGCCTCTAAGTACAGTGTGGTGCCCTGTTGTTGTGTGCACTGCCTCCCATGGTCGAATAGCTTGGCCAGTGTGTCAAGTGCAGAAAGTGCTACTGATGATCATGCCAGTGCCATAGCTGCTGGAGGAGGGCTGGCCATTAGGCCTTTGAGGTCCCTTTGCCCATAATGTGAGGTGCACATGCAAGGATGAGGAGGACACTGGAAAGGGTACTCACCCTGACCAACCGAGTGAGGTCGTTGAACTTCTTGCGGCATTGGTCACCAGTCCTGGGGACATCGCTGTTGGCTGTGACCCTCTGGGCGATTTCTCTCCAGCCTCTCCTGTACAGCCTCTTGGGAGCCTTCTTGCCACTGTCCGGGCACAAGATATCTCTTCTCTTCTCCAAACCCCTAAGCAGCACCCTCAAAGCATGCTCTGAGAAGCGCTGCGCTCGTTCACGGGCCTTCTGCATGGCTTCAGGCGCTATTTGGGTCCAGCAGCAGTGTTCAGGCCTAGCTGGAGGGCTGCAGTATCCAAGGCGTGGCAGCAGACCAAGTCGACCCTTCCCCCTTTAAGAGCTGGCCGGCGTCAGGGTGTCTGCTGTCAATCAAAACATGACCGCACCTGCGCTGCGCCCGGCCTCGGCGTTATCACTCTGCACCGCCGGCTTAGCGCCTAAAGATAGGGGTGCAACGCCAGTTTCAGCGCTCGCCCAAACTCCTTGGCCAAAGCTACTGAATATCGGCGAAGTGGCCTCCACTTTCCGGCGGGCGCTAACTTTAGCGCCCGCCCGAATTTACCGCCCCAAAAGTGGCTATACTGAATTTCTAGGCCGTAGTGTTTTATGAAATCTGACAATATTTCCATTTAAAATTGGGAATGTGCCATTGGACATCCTGTGTCACAATCAGTCTGTCAGGGAAGTTGCATTCTTCAATTGGTGGAATTGAGGCTGTTGTAAATTTGAAGTTTCCATGCTTTCTTCCTCAGAAATAATTCCTAACATAGGTGTCTTGGAAGTCTTCATTTAATATGACTGGTTCAATTATACTTATCCCCTCTCGGCCTTTTACTACCACAGTCACGGAAGCAGACTCGTTTTATTAGCATGGCAGCATTTTCCCCAATGCTTGAAGTACCTCAGTACCTGGGGATAGCGTAGTGCTCATATTTTGCTTTCAAAATTTCAAAATATTTGTCTGGGGAAGGTGAATCTATTCTTAGTTGCTTTGTTGCTTCTTTATTTTTTCTTGCTTTGTATGTTCTAGAGCTGACAAAAACAAACTGCAGTCCCAAGAAATGTAGGATCACTTAATGAATTCTATTTTAGCTGTTACTTTTAACATTTATTATGGGGCAATACCAAGCAGAAATGTATCAATGAAATTTGAGGTGGGTGATGAATCAAAATATTTTGTTGCAAATACTCTATAATATGGCACAAGATTCTTATAAATAGAATGGAAGGGAACATTGTTGAATTCTTTAGAATGGTGTCTAGATTCAGGGGCCTCTCTGCTAATGGAATCTCAAACTCAAGATTTGGCTGACTTACTGGAAGAGGATCGAGCTGGGTGACACCAATTTCTGGGAGTGAAATGGAGGTGGTCCTACAAAGCTGCATTGTCCAACCTCAAAATGATTGTGGGGGTGGGGTGGGGGAGGTCAAGACCTCCCTCTGATCCTTACAACCACCACTGATAGCACCTCCCATTTACTTTACAGTCCTGCCACTATAGTCAGAGCTGCTGTCAGTGGCAATTTTGTAAAATAAAGTGAGCATTAATAGGGTCTGAAAGGATTCCCACGTGCTGTTACTGTGCTGCCCTCCATCTGTCTGTGCAGCTTTGTTACTGTCTCAAATAACAACCCCAATGTCCAACTTGTATTGGTTTAGTTAATGGAAGCAAAAATCTAGCTTGAATTTCAATGAATTCTGGAATGAGCTTCAAAATTCATGGGGTAATTTTCTAATTTTGCACGATGGGCGAGAAGTCTCACCAACCAGAAACCCATGCTGGAAACTAGGATCCGCATTGCCCGTGATTGCCCAAAAATAATTTAAAAGGGCAGAAAATCATTCACAGCGTGGCCTCAACATTGCTGATACATGCTCCCAGTGGGCAAGCCTTGTCGAGGTTGCATGAAGTCATAAAATTATCCCTTATATTTTTGTCATAGACCTATGCATTGAACCTGTTGCACCATTAATGTAACAAAGTAAAGCTATTATTATATAATATTAAAATACTATTGCATGAGCAATTATGCCATTATTTTTTTTATCAACACAAAGTAATCTTCTTTATCATTATCAAACAATAACTTAATTTGTAATTTTAATTCTTATTAGCAGGAATTCAGGCCTTGTTACAAACGTTTACTAAAATTATTTTCAGTGCTCTTTTTAAATGTTTTTCTTCCACAGTCGAGGTCCCATTCCGCTCAACCTCTCTGTTTTGCACAACCCACAATCTCTGTTCCCCTACTCCCAATGTAGCTGCACACCAAGGTCCCTAGCCGCTCTGCCTCTATGTCACCTTGGGCTGCTCAGTCTCTATTTCCAAACTATCCCTTAGTTTGTTCGTCTTACTGCTCTCTGGACCCGTACTCTACTCTTGAGCTCGCACTTCAGATTAAGTATGGGCAACATCACATCTGTTACTTTTTTATACTGCCAGACATGTCATTAAAACACCATTTTTTATCAGCTCACATCAGCGATATTTTAAAACTATCACAACTCTAGCAATGCTTTATATGATGTATGTATTTTATTTTATATACTAGAAAATGGAGCCAGGTGATGCCAGTTATTAGAAAATAAAAATCTCTTGAGAGACATTAGAAGTATGACACATATTCCTGAAGCAGTCTTTCCTCTGCATTTTTCTGTCTGTCTTATTTTTTTTGGATGCATTTGACATTTAAGCTGACAGCTCCAAGCTACTATCAGCTAGTATTGCAGCTTGTTGCATTAAAGCATCTCTGATGACATTTCCAAGTGCCATCCAGTGACATAATGGTCAACAGAGAGACCCAGCTAAAGCCATAAGAAGAATTGAATATGTTCAGGAACTGCAAAGGTCCTGCCTAATCTAAAAGATTAAATGAGCAGTGTGGGTTTGTTATTAACTGTGGTCTTCCTATATTTGCAGCTGCTATAAAACTAAGGTCACTTCATCTGTTACTTTTTTAGACATGCCAGACATGCCATTAAAACACCATTTTTTATCAGCTCACATCAGCGCTATTTTAAAACTATCACAACTCTAGCAATGCTTTATATATCTACGGTACTGATTTAATTTCATTATATAGGCAACAAAATTATTTTCAAACAGAAGTTTTATTTGGAAACGACAGCAGCTGTTCTTTACAGTGATATTGCTTTTTTTCTGTCAGCTTATTTGAAAAGTTTGAAATTTGTGGGAATGTTTCAGAAAAGAGCTTGGATAAAGTAAGAGGTGAGATTGTCAGTATTATAACACCCAGTTATTGTAATTTCTTTAAAGTTATTTGCACTTAATGCTAACCCATTCCTTTTCAAAAGAAGCACATTTGATGCAAAAAGCTTTCATCTTCATCAAATTTTGCTTTGTGTCAGCATATCAACCCAACACAGTTCCTGACATCACCCAATAATGTATTATCATTGGCTATTTCTTGCTGATCTCAAATCAAAAAATATGACAAAACTTGTTTGGGGGCAGGAGGGTTGTCATATGTTTGTCCAATTTTAATTGGGAACATTTTTCATTACTTTATGCTGTTTTATTGTTGTTTTTATTACTTGCCATTATCTTTCTTTTAAGCTATTAATAAAAAATCTTTTCGCTGATAAATATGCATTTTAGTTTGCTGGATCACAAGTGATAAAGGCATCACAAGAATGAAATCCAAGAAATCAGAACACAATATTAGTCTTTATGCTTACCATCTAAACCCTGAGATTAGAGTCAAACTCACTGGAGTCACGTGATATTATTTATATTGTTTATCGAACATGGAATATTTTGAAAATCCTATTGGTTTAGTACTGAAAGTGTTCAGTTTCTTGAAAAATGGCCCAGAATTTGCTGGAGTGGGGTATCTCTCAGTGTGCCCTGTTAGTTAGAGTTGTCATCCTTCAGTTCAAAAATGTTTTGCCCACAAAATTGCTGGAAGTGCAAGCTGATAGAGTATAACATAGAGTACAAGAGTAAAGAAATATTGAAAAAATTATATAAAACATTAGTTGGGCCATAGCTACAGGAACACCTCTGTTCAGTCCGTAAGGATGACCCCGAGCTTCCGGTCGCCTGTCATTTTAATTCACCGCCCCATTCCCACTCAGACCTCACTGTACTCGGGCTCTCGCATTGTTCCATGGAAGCTCAGCGTAAACTCGAGGAACAGCACCTCATCTTCCGATTAGGCACTTTACACCCTTCCGGATTCAATATCGAGTTCAACAATTTCACATCATAACCTCGGCCCCTATTACATTTTTGCTTATTTTTTATCCACACCTTTGTGTTGGCCTTTTCCCTCCCTTTTTTTTCTCTCCCACATGGCAGCTGTCTCTCATTCTGCCAGTACATTTCACACCTATTCTGAGCCGTCTTTGTCTCTCCACTAGTCCTATCACCATCTCGTCTCGTTTTGAATACCTCTTAATGGCCTAGAAATTGGGTTGGTAGCGCCGGCGCTGAGCGCCTAAAGAGACCTAGAATTGGGGCGAAGCCCTATGTTGGGGCGAACGCTATGAGGATAGCGCCGACTCAGAAATTGACTATACATTTAGCGCCTGCGCTAAGTGTTTGCGCGCGCCTGCGAGCGCAAGCAGCTCATGATGTCATTTCAGTGTGCAACGCCTTTTAGGAGCGCCTGAGCGCATATTGGGTGGCGCCCGGAGCCTTAGCGCCCAGCGCTATTAGTGACAGTTCGAGGGAGGGCTAACAGGCCCTTCTCGGAGTAGGGGGGCGCTATTTAAAGGGGACAGCTTCAGTGCAGAATCTTCTGCCACTTGGCCTGCTCATTGCGCTCGCTGCTAGAGAGAGTTGGCGAGCTAATGTGGAGCGGAGTTCTGGGATTTTAGCTTTACAGTACTTGGGACCTTCAACCCTGTCCGAAGCACTTGCAGCACTACACCTAAAAGCCTTTTGACCAACTGGCATCGGAATGGGAGCTTGTTTGGAGGGCGACGGCCTCATCGCCCAACACTGTGAAGGAGCAGAGAGACGGCGGGAGAGAGGGCCGGGATTGGCCAGAAGGAGGAGGGGCAATGGAGGTCGGCCAATCCGACGGGATGCTGCGAGGGTCTTTAGGCAGCAGGTGACAAGCCTTGACATGTCGGAGGAGCAGTGTTTGGGATGGCTCCGAATCTGGAGGGACATTGTTACTGATCTGTGCCACCTGCTTGGTCAGGATCTGCAGCCGCATGAACGCTGCAGAACCTCTCTGTCCGTGATGGCTACACTGACTGATGGCCTCCATTTTTATGCCAACGGATCCTTTCAGTCAGCCATTGGGGACAATGCGACTATCGCTCAGGCTGCAGTCCGCTGTTGCATCCGGCAAGTGACAGATGCCTTTTATAGACGAACGCGTCCATTCATTACCTTCCCTCGGGCCCTGCACAAGCAGGCGGAGGAGGAGGAGTATGAGGAGGAGGAGGAGGAAGGTGGAAGGGCTGCTGAAAGTGGAAGGTCCATAAGTCAGAGGCTCCTCTGGACTCGTCTCGACACCCCTGTGGCGGAATGATGAGAGTCTTAACTCATGCGCACTTTGGATGTTTGAGGGCCTCTGAATGCCAGCATCACTGAAAGTAGTCACATGCACCATGCAACATTGAAACTTCTGTTTATTGACACAAAAGTCTTTCATTACAGCTAAACAATGTAATGTGAGCAGAAACCATAACTTTCAAAATAAGTGTGAACTGTTCGGCAAAGCCACAAAACTCAACAAACCTTCTGCAAATATAACAGCAGCTGAGGGTGTCCTTGAATTTGGACAAACAAACGTCTCAGCACCTCCCTCTACAACTGGCCCCTTGAGGGAGAACGACTTCTCTTTCGCGCCCGGCCCCTTCCCTCCCTGCTGCTCCTACGTAATTGGACCCCAGTGGCGGGCTCAAGGCTGGGGGAAGCTTGCTGACTGTCTGGAAGGGCAGAAGCCCCTGAGGTACGGCCTGGCCGACCTCTGGGCTTGGAGGGTGTGGACGCAGGATGCTTGCTGTGACCATGGCTGGAAGCAGTGTGGCCTGCAGGTGGTGGCAGCTGCAATGCAGGCGTCCCAGCGCTGGCATGTGCAGTGGTCTCCTGCCGAGAGAGGACACCTGCACCATGGTCGGACGACACACTGGCTATCTGAGGGGAGCGGCTCGGCTCATCCGCCACAATCGCAGGCTCCACGGATTCCTGGCCTTGTACGGGAGTGGAAGGGCCCGGGGTGATCCTATCTGATGCAGAGAGGGTGGCTGCAGTGGGAGATCGCGTTGCGTCAATCTGGCTGTGGAGGAGCCCAGCAAGTGACTGCGTGGCAACAGTGAGGACCTGTGTGCCAGGTGCCAGTGCTTCGGAGAAGGCCTGGACAGTTCTTCCCATGGCTTCGGACAAGGCAGGAGCCGACCGCTCCACTGCCTCGGAAAAGCCCTGCACAGACCTTTCCAGGGATTGTCCGAAGCCCTGAACAGTCCTTTCCATTGCCGACTCAAAGCCGTGGACAGTCCTCTCCATTGTTGGGCCGAAGCCCTGGATAGTCCTGTCCATTGTGGCCCCGAAGCCCTGGATAGACCTGTCCATTGTCTCCCCGAACACCTGGAGAGTCCTCTCCATTGTTGCCCCGAAGTCCAACATACTCCTAGCCAATGAATCTATTGACTCAGGCATCTTCTCCACGGCAGCCATCAGCTCCGTGTGTCTGACCTGGGCCTGTTTGCTCATCTCTGCCAGGCGACGGACCTCATCTGCACTCTGTGCAGCAGTCATGACGACCTGCCTTGCCCTGTGGGGAGACAGTGGCCGAACTTGCCTATCCCCCCTGCGTTGCTCCATGCCGCTTGGTCCGGCAACTGGTTCATCTTCAGAGCCACCCCCTCCCCTCCAGGGGACAACTATCCCCAGTCTGCAGATCACAGAATCACAGAATCACAGAAACCCCACAGTGCAGATAGAGGCCATTTCGGCCCATCGAGCCTGCACCGACACATAACCCACCCGATCCCCGTAACCCCTACACCAACACATATCCCACCCTATCCCCACGTATTTAATCCCCCTAACACTAAGGGTCAATTTATCATAATCAATCAACCTAACTCGCACATCTTTGGACTGTGGGAGGAAACCGGAGCACCCGGAGGAAACCCACGCAAACACGGGGAGAATGTGCAAACTCCACACAGACAGTCGCCCGAGGCCGGATTCGAACCCGGGTCCCTGGCGCTGTGAGGCAACAGTGCTAACCACTATGCCACCGTGCTGCCCTTGTCTCAGCTCCCCGGATTCTGCAACGGCTGGTCCGGATTCCTCCTGGTCCTCGCCTCCGGTGGCACTGGCACTGGCAGCTTCAGCGCGTTGAGCCCGAGTTGGTGCTGCTTCATCTGAAAGTGGGAGGTGGAAGAGTGGCTTTAGCAAAAGGACAGGTTTGCTGAAAGGCATGCCAGATTGCGGCAAGGCTCTGACATGGCTGCACCCTGAGGATGCATGCTGGCGGGGGGACCAAGTGGAAGGCAACAGGTGAAAAAGGTGAGAGTCTTACCCTCGCTGTCGGTAATGGGGTCGGCAGATGCAGTGGTCACTGGACCAGACAGACGTCCGCCAAGTATCTGGTGCACTCTCTCCTCCAGATCCGTGAGAGAGACCACTTGTGCAGGTCCGCCACCGGTTCGACGCTGCTCTTTTCTACTCATCGCCATCTTGGACTGCAGGGGAAAGAAGGGGAGGTTCTGTTACACGATGCCTTGAGACCTCATCGCATGCCCCCCATGGTGCAAGAGCCCTTACATGAGGCCTTGAGACCTCAACGCATGCCCCCCATGGTGCAAGAGCCCTTACATGAGGCCTTGAGACCTCATCGCATGCCCCCCATGGTGCAAGAGCCCTTATATGAGGCCTTGAGACATCTGTCCATGTGTGTGGCCAGAAAGGGCCATGGGTGCATACTGACAGATGGCCATTGGCGCATCATTGCAGCAGGGTGCCCGAAGTCAGCTGCAGATGGAGG
Organism: Somniosus microcephalus; assembly: GCF_052327205.1. Classification (NCBI taxonomy): domain Eukaryota; kingdom Metazoa; phylum Chordata; class Chondrichthyes; order Squaliformes; family Somniosidae; genus Somniosus; species Somniosus microcephalus. The sequence continues at coordinate 65,411,503 of NC_140996.1, read as the reverse complement.
GAAGCACAAGTTTGGTAAACCATCACTCACCCTAACGATTCGTGTGAGGTCGTTGAATTCCTTCCTGCACTGAACAGGGGTCCTGGTCGCCATGCTGCGGGAATTCACCCTCACAGCAACCTCCCTCCAAGATCGTCGATAAGCCTTCTGATTTGGCCTCTTGTCATTATCCGGATACAGGACCTCTCGACGCTGTTCAACTGCAGCCACCAAGTGGTCCAGAGCCTCAGTGCTGAAGCGCTCTGCTCTCTGCCTAACCTTCTCCATAATGAACAAGTTTCTAATGCCAGACAAGGGCGAGCGCCGAATCTGAGGCCTACAGGGCGTTGGGTGTTGAAGCTCAGTCTGACTGATCCACCCCTTTAAGAGCCGGCAGGCGCCTGTAGGTCTCGTGCTTTCCCGTAATTGAGTTCACCTGCGCTGCGCCCGTCCGCGTCGATATTGAGTAGCGCCTGACCTTTTGCACCTTAAGAGCACCGTGCAACGGCTGATTTAGCGCCTCAATCCCCTTTGGGGGCGATGCAACCCAATATCGCGCCAGGCAGCGATAAGTTTCGTCTGGCTATAAACTTTGCGCATCGCCAGTTCTAACGCCTCAAGCGGGGCTATACCCAATTTCTAGGCCAATGTCTCTTCACTTCTCTTTTGTTCTCTCCCAGCCTGGCCTTTCAATCTATTTCATTTCCTGTGCCTTTCCAGTCTTGACAAAGGGTTTGACCCGAAACGTTGACTCTATTTCTCTCTACACGGATGTTGCCTGGCCTGCTGAGTTTTTCCAGCATTTTCTGTTGTTATTTCGGATTTCCAGCATCTGCAGTATTTTGCTATCGTACAGTTTTTCTCATTGTTTTCAGCATATTAGCGGTGAATAAATCAGGCGATAGCCATTTCTGCCTGTTTCTCACCATTAATTCACTTTGACCGAGTTTTCTTGTGCTTTTTGGCTTTTCCTGTGATCGGCCCACCAAGTACTAAGTTTCTTCATTTCCATATATGCTAATGAGGGCCAAAGGTGCTATAGCTCTCCATTTCTTGCTTTAACACTCGCAATGCAGTCAGAGTAACTTAGACTAAATTCATAAGGTATAGCTGCTGCCAACGTTAGCTGAGACAGGTAGAAGGGAGGAGTTTTGGAGCCTGAAAAGTCTGGAGAGTTTTACTAATGATTTCTGGAGTGATCTTTTTGCCATTCTGACTGTACACACCTGAACTTGCTTTTCACGCCTTCTGACAGGGTCAGACCACCGGCACATTTTGATCCCTCCCCCAACATGCAGTGAGAACTTCTCAGGAGCAGGTATGAGATTCCATTTTAGCAGGTCTCTTCCTGCTGGTCTCTGCAGCGATTTATGGGTGGGCTTCAGTCTGCTGTCATCTCCCTCTTCTTCATGATCTTCTTTGTCAACTGGGAATTGACCAGGAGGTAGTTAAGTCTCTATTCTGTGTCCACCTCCCCATTTCATCATCACCTTTCCCTCGTTGCTGTGGTGAATCTGCAAGAAAGGAGATAGAAGCTAAGAATGGGTGAGAATTATCCCTGTGGGATTAAGGAGACAGCGAAGTGGGTGGAAGCTTGTCTCTGTGTGGTGTTTCACAGAGATGCCAGGGCAACAGTATAGCTGTTTAGTTATTAACCTAGTGTGAGCAATATGTTCTGGATCTCAACAACTCCCACGGCAAGACAAAGTGACTACCCATGGCTTCTATTGTATTGTATTGGAGAGATCTAAAGGTGGGGATACCCCCACTGATGCTCTGCCTTAGATATTGTGTGCCAATATCGTGCAAGAAGATAGAGTGACTGAGAGGAAGACTAACAGTTAAAGAGTGTGTGCCAAGTGGCAAAGCAGAGGTGAAGTAAGAGATATAGGGATATCAACTTGTAAAAATGAAGCCATGGTGTGGAGATGCCGGTGTTGGGCTGGGGTGGACAAATGTAAGAAGTCACACAACACCAGGTTATAGTCCAACAGTTTTATTTGAAATCACAAGCTTTCGGAGCGCTGCTCCTTCAGCGCTCCGAAAGCTTGTGATTTCAAATAAAACTGTTGGACTATAACCCGGTGTTGTGTGACTTCTTACATTTGTAAAAATGAAGGAAGGGGATTTAGGGTTGTGGATGTAATTAATTACTATTAGGGCAGCTGAATAGCCATAGTATGAGATCCCGAGTTAGAGCCCCCACTCCCTTTACCAGAGTGCATTGTGATGGGTTAGCTGTACAAATGTTGCTTTAAGAGGGTGATGTGTTGCTGGTACCCAGGGTGGGCAAAGAAGAAAATGAGAGAGTGCCCAGTCACTTTGCCAGCCATGGTGAGGTCATTGAATTTTTTGTGGCACTGGGCTGTTGTCCTGGGGGTGAGAGAAATGGCACTTAGGGCGAGTGCTACCTCTGTTCAGGTGGCATAAGTGACATTACTGGCAGGCTTGCTGTTTGGATAGGGAGGAGTCTTTGGGCTCGATTTTGCCATTGGGGGTAGGCTGGGGCGTGTCAGGTGGTTTCGTGTCAGGGCCCCGACTCCGATGTGAAGTGGGAAAAAAGTGCAATTTTCCCTAATTAAGAACATAAGAACATAAGAAATAGGAGCAGGAGTAAGCCAATCGGCCCCTTGAGCCTGCTCCGCCATTCAATAAGATCATGGCTGATCTGATCCTAACTGCCAATCCACTATCACAGAACCATCTCCTGAATCTAACAGAATTAGACACACGAAATAGGAGCAGGATCAGGCTACACGGCCCCTGGGCCCGCTCCGCTACCCACAGGGCCATGACCGATCCGAACCTAGACTCATGTCCAAATTCCTGCCCGCTCCCCGTAACCCTTAATTCCCTTTACTTCTAGGAAACTGTCTATTTCTGTTTTAAATTTATGTAATGATGTAGTTTCTACAGCTTTTTGGGGCAGCATATTCCATGGACGTACCACCCTCTGAGTGAAGTAGTTCCTCCTCATCTCAGTTTTGAAAGAGCAGCCCCTTATTCTAAGACTATGCCCCCTAGTTCTAGTTTCACCCATCATCGGGAACATCTTCCCCGCATCCACCCGATCCAACCCCTTCACAATCTTATATGTTTCAATAAGATCGCCTCTCATTCTTCTGAACTCCAATAAGTAGAGTCCCAATCTACTCAACCTCTCCTCATATGTCCATCCCCTCATCCCCGGGATTAACCGAGTGAACCTTCTTTGTACTGACTCGAGAGCAAGTATGTCCTTTCTTGTGGAAACCCCTGGCCCAATGAGTCTTTTCTCCGATGACGTCATCAATGCTGCTGGATTTAAGTCCTGCAAGCAGCCTTGCTTCTTCTGGAGACTTTAAATTTTATGCCCATCGTTGTGATCACTTCATTCAGCAACTATATCCAGCAGTTGGCCAAACTGTGCTCCAAGGTTCGATGAGGCCTCCCTCCAAGCTCTGATGGAGGCCTGGACTAATAATATTGAAACATAGAAACATAGAAGATAGGAGCAGGAGTAGACCATTCGGCCCCTCAAGCCTGCTCTGCCATTCAATGCGATCATGGCTGATCATCCAAATTCAGTACCCTGTCCCTGCTTTCTCCCCATATCCCTTGATCCCTTTAGCCTTAAGAAATATATCCAACTCCTTCTTGAATATATTTAATGAATTGGCCTCTACTGCCTTCTGTGGTAGAGAATTCCACAGGTTCACCACTCTCTGGGTGAAGAAATTCCTCCTCATCTCTTGGCCATGGCTTACCCCTTATCCCTAGACTGTGACCCCTGATTCTGGATTCCCCAACCATCGGGAACATTCTTCCTGCATCTAGTTTGTCTAGTCATGTTAGAATTTTATAAGTTTCAATGAGATCCCCTCTCATTCTTCTAAACTCCAGCGAGTACAAGCCCAATCGACCCAATCTCTCCTCATACGTCATTCCTGCCATCCCAGGTATCAGCCTGGTCAATCTTCGCTGCACTCCTTCCATGGCAAGAATATCCTTCCTGAGATAAGGCGACCAAAACTGCACACAATACTCAAGATGTGGTTTCACCAAGGCCCTGTACAACTGCAGCAAGCCATCCTTGTTCCTGTACTCAAACCCTCTCGCTACGAAGGCCAACATACCATTTGCCTTCTTAACTGCCTGCTGCACCTGCATGCTTACCTTCAGCGACTGGTGCACAAGGACACCCAGGTCTCGTTGCACTTCCCCTTCTCCCAATCTATTGCCATTCAGATAATAATCTGCCTTCTTGTTTTTGACACCAAAGTGGATAACCTCGCATTTATCCACGTTACATTGCACCTGCCATGCTTCTGCCCAATCATCCAACCTGTCCAAATCATACTGGAGTTTCTCAGCATCCTCCTCACAGCACACACGCCCACCCAGCTTTGTGCCATCTGCAAACTTGGAGATATTACATCTAGTTCCCTCGTCCAGATCATTAATATATATTGCGAATAGCTAGGGTCCAAGGACCGATCCTTGCGGTACCCCACTATTCACTGCCTGTCAGAGCCGTTTATTCTAACTCTTTGCTTTCTGTCTGGCAACCAGTTCTCTATCCAATTCAATACCTTGCCCCCAATCCCATGTGCCTTAACTTTACACGCTAATCTCTTATGCGGGACCTTATCGAAAGCCTTTTGAAAGTCCAAATACACCACATCCACTGGTTCTCCCTTATCTATTTTACCAGTTACATCCTCAAAAAATTCCAGTAGATTAGTCAAGCACGATTTACCTTTTGTAAATCCATGTTGACTTTGTCCGATCCGGTCACTATTTTCCAAGTGCTCTGCTATTACATCTTTTATAATGGACTCTAGCATTTTCCCCACTACCGATGGCAGGCTTACGTCTGGAGATGTAAATCCCACCACAGCAGCTGTGGAATTTAAATTCAGTTAATTAAATAAATCTGGAATAAAAAAGCTAGTATCAGTAATGGTGGCCATGAAGCTATCGGATTGTCATAAAAACCCATCTGGTTCACTAATGTCCTTTAGGGAAGGAAATCTGCCGTCCTTACCTGGTCTGACTTATATGTGACTCCAGACTCACAGCAATGTGGTTGACTCTTAACTGCCCTCTGAAATGGCCTAGCAATCCATACAGTTGTAACTAACCGCTGCGAAACACAATAACAAGAATAAAACCGGACAGACCACCCAGCATCGACCTTGGCACCGGCTTCAGAAATGACAATGGCACATCCAGCCCAGTCGACCCTGCAAAGTCCTCTTCACTAACATCTGGGGACTTGTGCCAAAATTGGGAGAGCTGTCCCACAGACTAGTCAAGCTCACAGAATGATACCTTTCAGCCAATGTCCCAGATTCCTCCATCACCATCCTGGGTATGTCCTGTCCCATCGTCAGGACAGACCCACCAGGGGTGGCGGCACAGTGGTATACAGTCAGGAGGGAGAGGCCCTGGGAGTCCTCAACATCGAATCCGGATCCCATGAAGCCTCATGGCTTCAGGTCAAGCATGGGCAAGGAAACCTCCTGCTGATTACCACCTACCGCCCTCCCTCAGCTCATGAATCAGTACTCCTCCATGTTGAACACCACTTGGAAGAAGCACCGAGGGAAGCAAGGGCACAGAATGTACTCTGGGTGGGGGACTTCAATGTCTATCACCAAGAATGGCTCGGTAGCACCACTACCGACTGAGGTGTCCGAGTCCTGAAGGACATAGAGAACACCAACACAAGGGAAAAACCTACTTGACCTCGTCCACACCAATCTACCTGTTGCAGATGCATCTGTCCATGACAACATTGGTAGCAGTGACCACCGCACAGTCCTTGTGGAGACGAAATCCCGTCTTCAGACTGGGGACAACCTCCATCGTGTTGTGTGGCACTACCACCGTGTTAAATGAGATAGATTCAGAACAGATCTGCCAGCTGAAAACTGGGCATCCATGAGGTGCTGTGGGCCATCAGCAGCAGCAGAATTGTATTCCACCACAATCTGTGACCTCATGGTCCAGCATATCCCTCATTCTACCATTACCATCAAGCCAGGGGACCAACCCTGGTGCAATGAGGAGTGCAGACGAGCCTGCCAGGAGCAGCATCGGGTGTTCCTAAAAATGAGGTGCCAAACTGGGGAAATTGCAACACAGGACTACATGCATGCTTCACCCTCTTAAAGCAACATTTGTACAATGGAAGCAGCATGCTATAGACAGAGCTAAATGATCCCACAACCAATGGATCAGTTCAAAGCTCTGCAATCCTGCCACATCCAGTCGTGAATGGTGATGGACAATTAAACAACTAACGGGAGGAGGAGGCTCCATGAATAGTCCCATCCTCAATGATGACGGACCTAGCCGCGAGTGCAATAGACAAGACTGAAGCGTTTGCAACAATCTTCAGCCTGAAGTGCCGAGTGAATGATTCATATTGGGCTCCTCCTGAGGTCCCCACCATCACAGAAGCCAGTCTTCAGCCGAGAAATGGCTGAAGACACTGGATACAGCAAAGGCTATGGGCCCCAACAACATCCTGGCTGTCGGGCTGAAGACTTGTGCTGCAGAACTAGCCGTGCCTCTAGCCAAGCTGCTCCAGTACAGCTACAACACTTACATCTACCCGACAATGTGGAAAACTGCCCAGATATGTCCTGTCCACAAAAAGCAGGACAAATCCAATCCGGCCAATTACTGCCCCATCAGCCTACTCTCAGTCATCAGCAAAGTGATGCAAGGTGTCATCAACAGTGCTATCATGAGGCACTTACTCACCAATAACCTGCTTACCGATGCTCAGTTTGGGTTCTGCCAGGACCACTCAGCTCCAGACCTCATTACAGCCTTGGTCCAACATGGACAAAAGAGTTGAATTCCAGAGGTGAGGTGAGAGTGACTGCCCTTGACATCAAGTCCGCGTTTGACCGAGTGTGGCATCAAGGAATCCTAGTAAAATTGAAGTCAATGGGAATCAGGGGGAAAACTATCCACTGGCTGGCATCATACCTAGCACAAAGGAAGATGGTTTTAGTTGTTGGAGGTCAATCATCACAGCCCCAGGACATCGCTGCAGGAGTTCCTCAGGGCAGTGTCCTAAGCCCAACCATCTTCAGCTGCTTCATCAATGACCTTCCCTCCATCATAAGGTCAGAAGTGGGGATGTTCGCTGATGATTGCAGTGTTCAGTTCCATTCACAACTCCTCAGATAATGAAGCAGCCCATGCCCGCATGCAACAAGACCTGGACATCGTTCAGGCTTGGGCTGATATGTGGCAGGCAACATTCGCACCACACAAGTGCCAGGCAATCTCCAACAAGCAAAAATCTAACCACCACCCCTTGACCTTCACCGAATCCCCCACCATCAACATCCTGGGGGTCACCATTGATCAGAAACTTAACTGGACCAGCCGCATATATACTGTGGCAACAAGAGCAGGTCAGAGGCTAGGTATTCTGCGATGAGTGTCCCACCTCCTGACTCCCCAAAGCCTTTCCACCATCTACAAGTCACAAGTCAGGAGTGTGATGGAATACACTCCACTTGCCTGGATGCGTGCAGCTCCAACAATATTCAAGAAGCTCAACACCATCCAGGACAAAGCAGCCCGCTTGATTGGGACCGCATCCACCACATTAAACATTCACTCCCTCCACCACTACACCGCTGCAGTGTGTACTATCTACAAGATGCACTGCAGCAACTCGCCAAGACTTCTTCGGCAGCACCTCCCAAATCCGCGACCTCTTCCACCTAGAAGGACAGGGGCAGCAGGCGCATGGGAACACCACCACCTCCAAGTTCCCCTCCAAGTTAAACACAATCCTTACTTGGAAGTATATTGCCAATCCTTCATTCTCGCAGGGTCAAAATCCTGGAACTCCCTCCCTAACAACACTGTGGAAGTACCTCCACCACACGGACTGCAGCGGTTCAAGAAGGCTGCTCACCACCACCTTCTGAACGGCAATTAGGGATGGACAATAAATGCTGGCCTTTCCAACGATGCCCAGATCCCATGAACGAATAAAAAAAAATGCATCCCCCTCCCCAACAAACAGGGGGTTGAAGCACATGTGGAAATTATTGCAATCAGAATAGATGATGTCAATCCTCCACCTCATATTGGAGAAATACTGAGCCACCTAAGCCATGTCCTTGGAGGGTCATTTGGTCCAAACTCTCCCTCCCCTCCTAACACAGTTAGACAATCACAAATAATGAAGGATAATGATCCCAATCAACATGACTACCAGCAGACAGAGCTGTTCTTGCCTAACTCCCAGACCAAACATCCTCAGAGTTCAACACCAAATAAATTGCCTCAACCCCCATATCGGCATTGCCCCCATTGCAACTGCAGACATGGCAAGAAATTTGATTGTACTGCTCCTCTAAGCATTCTGACTCTAAGCATTCTGAAATCTATATATATACTTTAATGGCTTAATGTGTGTGAACTGTTAAGAATTCAATTTATGTAAAATAATTAAACAATTTACGGGCCCTTGCTTCTGCAACTCTACCCAGAAATCCAGGTGTTGATCACTCTTTGGGAGTAATTTTCACAGTGTGAAATGGTCTACATCGACTAGGCTTCCCATTTAATAGACAGGAAAATAGTGCACGGTGTATAATTGGTGGCTATTTCAATGTCACCTATTTTACACCATCACCCAAAATTTACATTACCCTTTCTAAGTGAAGGTGAACTTCCTAGCACCAGACTCAAATTTGCCTTTTGTTAGTTTGAACTTGTTTCCCCCTGTCCAACTGTCATAGTTTTGGTTGAAGCAGCAGGGGGGTGGGGGAATTTTTATTTGCTGGAGCAAGCAGGTTTTGGAATGGGTAGGGGGGGGTTAAAAGTGTAAAAGCGTCAAAATTGACAGTGCATTGGGAAGCCGAATTTTCCATTTAATTGCAGCGTGTTAGGCTGCGTGCAAGCAATCCCCTTGGGTGAGGCAGGTTGCTAATTTCAATATGTTAATAGCTCATTCAGAGCGATATTAATATGGTTTTGGGATTTAACTGGGTGCCCGGGTTTCCTGGGCTTCGTGGAATTCGCCAGTGAAAGCAAGACAAGAACACAGCGGCAATTGAGCGGCTGAAGAAATGACAGGCAAAAATTCCCATGAGTACTTAAACCTCACAGCTGCTTTCTTCCCTAATTGTGCGAAAGGCTTTTGCTCACAGTACTTGTGCTGAGAGATTACTATACAGGTTATTTTTACTACTTTGGAGGTTTAGACATCTGATCTCCACTTTGCAGTTGTGATCTATCAGATCAGCATGGGTGCCGCTTATGCTGTTTTACTTTGGATCTTAGATGAGGACTACGATGACCAGCAGCATCAACAACAACAGCAGCAGGAGCACAAAGAGCACCAGCAGCAGGAGGACCAACAGGAGGAGCACCAACAGCAACACCAGCAGGAGCAGCACCAACCTGCTCCTCACAGACCTGCTGCTCCACAGCAGAGAGGTGCAGCTTACAGGAGGCGATACCCGCAACATAGGGTGTACAGGCAGATGTTGAGCTTCCTGGGCATGTCGGAACACCAGTGTCACAGGAGGCTCAGGGTCTCGTGTCAGGTGGTGGCAGACATTTGTAGCCTGCTGGAAGAAGACCAGCTGCCAAGTGAACCTGGTGGCCACACTTTACCAGTGGCTATCAAAGTCACCACCACCCTCAACATCTTTGCCTTTGGCTCCTTCCAGGGATCTGCCAGAGACATTTGCAGGATATCGCAGTTAGCCGCCCACAAATGCATAACACAGGTGGCTGATGCCATATTTGCAAGGACAGGCAATTATGTACACTTTACCACTGATGATGCCAGGCAGAATGAGCGTGTGCCCGGATTTGTAGCTCTTGCTGGCTTCCCACAGGTGCAGGGCATCATCAACTGTATGCACGTGGCAATTAAGGCACCCTCAGATAAACCAGGAGTATTCATCAACAACCACAAAAAGATGATTATACAGGTTTTTACAAGATTCCCAGGCAGCTGCCATGATGCTTTCATCCAGCGCCAGTCCACCCTCCCGGCTCTATTCGCACCTCAAAGCAAACTTACCGGCTTGAAGACAAGCGATACGTACTTAAAGCATGGCTGATGACACCTGTGAGGAACCAAACAATGAGGCCCAGGAGCGATAAAATTAAAACCATATGACAACCCAATGTGTCATTGAGCAAGCAATCGGCGTGCGGAAGAAGCACTTCAGGTGCCTCGGCAGATCTGGAGGCATCTTTCAAAACGCATCAGCCAGGATCTCCAGAATGGTCGTGGTGTGCTGCACTCTGCACAACATTGCACAGCAGCGACGATAGGACCTTCAGGAGGAACAAAGCGCAGAGCACAGAGCCTCTTCAGAGGTGGAGGAGGAGGAACGCGATGTAGCCAATGCAACAGCATCACACCCAGCAGCCCGGGATGCCCTCAGAGAGTGGTGAACCTGTGGAACTCATTGCCACAGAGGGCAGTGTACGCCAGCTCATTAAATATATTTAAGAGGGAATTAGATATATTTCTACGGGCAAAAGGGGTTAAGGGTTACGGAGAGAAGGCGGGGACGGGATACTGAATTAAAGGATCAGCCATGATCTCATCGAATGGCGGAGCAGGCACGAAGGGCCGAATGGCCTACTCCTGCTCCTATCTTCTATGTATCTATGTATAATGGCGAGAATCAGATAGGTTCCACTAGTTCACCCATCTGGCAGTGTCATACTAAATGCACTTCTCATCCCCCCCTTCCCCCAACACAGTCCTGCAATCAACCAAGCACCCCTTTCACAGCCACCCATTGCTTGGTGTTAATTCTTGTCTTACCATTCATCACAAGTGAAAATACCACTTGCCAGACAGCAGCCAAAAATGGGCAACACAGGAAAGTGGTGTAATCAAATAAAATTTATATGGCTCAAAAATGAAACAGAAACTTAACAATCTAACATTGTGTATAACAACCACATGCATCCCCTTGTGCAATGGCAAATCTCTACTCTTCCACTTCCTAGCACTTTTACATGGTGCAACCACTGTGGCTTCAGCAGACGTAGAGGCAAGCTTCTCAGATCCCTGCTCTGACTGCTGGGATGTTCTTGGCCGACGTCCTCTGGGTATTGAGCCCTTGAAGGTCCCACCAAAGACTGCTCCACCTGCACCTGTGCATGGGCAGACTCGGGCATCGGGACATGAGGCAGCATGTGAGGTACTGACTGGGTGGGGGGGAGCAACGGGTGAGAAGTGGAAGCGCTTTAAGCTGTGTCCCACTTTCATTTCCCCTTTCACCATCATCCCTCTCATGGCCCACCAGACTTCCCGGAGCAGGAGAGCACTTTGCTTCAGGTAAGTGAGGCGATGAATGGCCAGGGCTAGGGTATGTTAATCCTATTTAAGCTGGGATTCATAGTGTGCAAGCCATTGGGGAGGGCCTGAACGCACTCGTTTGATTGCCACGTTTGATGCTGCATGAAGGTGGCCACTATTTCCACGGATGAAGTCATCATCGCAAAGGACAATCATTCTTGAGACAGACTCCTCCAATCTCTCTGCAAGTGTGCACAGTGTGGCTGGAAAGCCTGCGAGTACATTGCATATTCTTTGATGCTGCTCCAGAAGTATCCTCTTCATTGACGGCCCCTGTGGTTCAGCACCTGTGTCCTTGGAGCGCCCTGTGGCCTCTGTCTCTGTCAGCACCATGTGCTCTTCATAGAATAATAGAATCATAGAAATTTCTGGCACAGAAGTAGGCCATTTGGCCCATCATGTCGGTGCGGCCGAAAAAGAGCTAACCACCCTATTCCCACTTTCCAGCTCCTGGTCCGTAACCCTGTAGGATACGGCACTTCAAGTGCATATCCAAGTACTTTTTAAATGCAATGAGGGTTTCTGCCTCTACCGCCCTTTCAGGCAGTGAGTTCCAGCCCCCCCACGACACTCTGGGTGAAAAAAGTTCTCCTCAACTCCCCACTAATCCTTCTACCAATTGCTTTAAATCTACGCCCCCTGGTTATTGACCTCCCTGCTAAGGGAAATAGGTGCTTCCTATCCACTCTATCTAGGCTCCTCATAATTTGTATCATCTGCAAACTCCTTAATCATGCCTCCTACATTGAAGTCTAAGTCATTGATATATACCACAAAAAGAAAGGGACCAAGTACTGAGCCCTGTGGAAACCCGCTGGAATCAGCCTTCCAGTCACAAAAACACTCGTTGACCATTACCCTTTGCTTCCTGCCACTGAGCCAATTTTGGATCCAACTTGCCACTTTCCCTTGGATCCCATGTGTTAAATCTGTGAGTTGTTCAAGTAATTAATACTCAGACTTAATCAGTAACAATAAAACAGGTCTTTACTGGTTGGAGGTAGGGACTATACGTAGGTCTTTACTTCATGCCCACAGGCGGGAACTGAGGGGGATCAGTACCCACAGTACTATTTATACCCCTATGGCCAGGAGTGGTACTGCGTATCACTACGCCCAACAAGTCGTGCAGTCCTGTCCATAGGTTCAAAGTAGCACACATATTACATACACAACATTCCTCCCTTCCTAGCTTTACAGTCATCTCCCCATTTAACATAACGTAATAACATATATACATATATAACTTCAGGTTTACATAACAGAATAACATAGATAACTTCATGTCAAAACAGATCACAGATTCAGTCTCTGCGGAAAACAGTTCACAGATTCAATCTCTGTGGTGGAGTCGGTTCACGTTGCTGGAGTGACTCATTCAATAGTCCTTCCATGGATTTAACAGTTTGAACTTCCGAACTGAATTGGCTCCGTTCGGAGGGACCACGTGTGTGATCTGGTAGAGGTAATAATGGTTCAGATGGGTCATCTTCTGTTTCGACTTTTCCTTTTCTGCTTCTTGGAGACTCTCTGGGCTCCACTGTCAGCTGCCAGCTGCATGCGCAGTTCCTCCTTCTCTTCCTCCTTTTTCCGTAGTAGAGCCACCTTCTCCCGATGTTCCGTAGACTTTCGGTGCTCCTCCATGATTTCTGTATGGTGGGAGTCGAAGTTACAAGTTGGGCAGGACAGGACATAGTAATATTCGGTGTCGTCCTGATCTAGGCCAGCGAGAGGGTCTTCTATTTCCTCCATACCCAGCTGGGCGTTAGCCAGCTTTTGTTCCAAGTCCAGACACCTTTCCTGAAGAGACTTTTTCATGCGTACCTCTTCATCCAGCTTTTTCTGGGCTTTCAGCAAGTCGTTTACTAATGACCTCATTTGAGATTTTACTACTTCAACTTCTTTTGGAGATTGATTGATCGGACTATTCAATCCCTCTACCGGAGCAGCTGTTTCAGCGGTCTGTTGTTCTACGTTGACGTGAGTCAGCGTACTTTTGGCATCCAAGGGCTGCTCTGTTGCAGTCATCTCAGTCTGTGTTGCCACCTCAGCTCTTCCAATAACCTTTGAGAGCTCCGAACCCCTTTCGTTTGAATATTGAAGTTCGTGTTCAAGTTTTTCCCATTTCAGAGTCCTGTCCTTCAGCATATGCAGGAGTTGGCTGACCGTTAACTCCTCTGACATCAGACGTTTTGTGTGCTCCTGCTCCATTTTCTCCATCAGCTGCTTCTGTTGTCTTTCCAGATTCTCCAACTCTATATCAAAGAACTCTTTCGTTGCATTCAACTCTTGCTCAAAACGGCGAAGCATTTGTTCTAATTGCTGTTGTAGTTTGAAATGGAGTTGAGTTCGAGCCCGGTGTCCCTCAGAAATGGGCACATCAGTAGACTTGCCAGACTCAGAATCCACAGTTAAACTATGTTGTTGTTGCTCAGTGGAATTCTGTGCTGAAACTTTGTCTTTTGCACCTGAGTTGGGCTTACCATCATCCGTTCCAGAGTCTGGGCCGACTATCTTCACCGAGTTCTCACTCGTTATTGTTTGTAGGAAATGCCAGTCCATATTCATTTTCCTAATCCACTCCCGTCCTAGTAGTGGAGAACCTCCTTCAGATATCACATATAAGTCCATTATTTGACTGTCTTCGCCCTTGTGGACCACTGCAACCTCTATTTTCCCGATGGGGTACACTCTTTGCCCCGTGTATGTTTTCAATATAATCCCCGTATCCTGTAGGGGAATATGTTGGAATAACTTTCCGTAATCTTTCTTATTTATGACCGTCAATGCCGATCCAGTGTCCAATTCCAGTTTTACTTGGACTCCTTCTATCTGAAGAGTGACCCAAATTGTCTGGAGGTCTGCACCCTTACCAGCATTGAGTACTCTTAAGCTAGCCAGTTCATTACTGCTAGCGTCTGAATCGGACTCCTGTTCGGTCACCTTGTGTACCTTTGCGTATTTTCCTTGCGGTGACTTCTTGTTGCTGGTCTTCTTCGCTGACCTGCATACTCTAGCTATATGTCCAAGCCTACCACAAGTTCTACATTCTTGGTTTATAAACCAACACTGGTTCTGATCATGCGTTGTCTTTCCACAACGATAACATTTGCCAGAACTCACACCCAATTTGTGTGCACTGAGCTCCGGTGACCGTAGCTGCATTACTGCCGTGCCTCTCGCTGCGGCTTCGTGTGCTGCTGCCATAGTGACCGCCTTCTCAAGCGTCAGCTCATTCTCCTCGAGCAGTCGCTTTTGTGTATCCTGTTTAAATAAACCACACACAAATTTGTCTCGAAGTGCCTCTGTCAGTCCCGTTCCAAACTGGCAATATTTCGCTAATTTACGCAATTCCAGCAAATAATCAGCATTGCTTTCATGCTGTAGCTGCCTTCTGTCGTAAAATTTAAATCGTTCCGCTAGCATCAGCGGCGTGGGGTTTAGATGATCTTTCAGGACAGTAACAATCTCATCGAACGTCTTATCCGCCGGTTCATCTGGTGATAACAGGTGATTCAATTGCCCGTATGTCTTCGCACCCATTAAATTTAATAATGTTAGAGCTTTATCTTGGTCATTAATTTTATTGGCCTTACAATAATTTTTTACTCTTTCAACATATATGGCCCAATCTTCGAGGTCACTATCAAAGGTGCTAATATTCCCGTGTTTAGGCATTGTAGATTTGCAATTTGTCAGATTTTTTTTTATTTTTTTACTTGTTATCAAAGATGGCGGCTTCCCGCTCTTGCCGTCGTCCTCCGCCCACAAAATGGCGGTTTTCCCGCGCTTGGCGGTCTTCACCCGTCCCCCGACGCCGTCTCCCTTCAGCCCTCGAGTGCGGCCCTTATCTTCGCCGCGATCGCCCGAGTGCTGCCCTTATCAGCGGATGCGATCGCTGGATCGCGAAGTGGCTCCCGACCGAAGCGGCTCTTGCTCGCTCCCTCCCGGGCTCTGGCTTACCCGCTCGCGCGTTTCACCGCGGCTCTTATCAGGGATTGCGATCGCCCTTATCTTCTCCAACTTCCCCAGCCCTGTTCGTGCGGCCAACGCGGTCGACTGCCTGTCGCGTCGCTGCCTGGCTCAGACAACGGCTTACCCACCACCAAGCTGGAGAAGAAGCTGACGGTCGCCGATGGAGGCTCCGAGGTCAGGATGTCTTCCAGTGGGGTGGAGAGGGTGGAAACCTCTCTGCAATGTCCTGGCTGTGGACGAAGCTGCCGTGGAGTGACTGCCGCAGGGTCCGAATCAGACTCGTCGCCAGTGTTAAATCTGTGAGTTGTTCAAGTAATTAATACTCAGACTTAATCAGTAACAATAAAACAGGTCTTTACTGGTTGGAGGTAGGGACTATACGTAGGTCTTTACTTCATGCCCACAGGCGGGAACTGAGGGGGATCAGTACCCACAGTACTATTTATACCCCTATGGCCAGGAGTGGTACTGCGTATCACTACGCCCAACAAGTCGTGCAGTCCTGTCCATAGGTTCAAAGTAGCACACATATTACATACACAACATTCCTCCCTTCCTAGCTTTACAGTCATCTCCCCATTTAACATAACGTAATAACATATATACATATATAACTTCAGGTTTACATAACAGAATAACATAGATAACTTCATGTCAAAACAGATCACAGATTCAGTCTCTGCGGAAAACAGTTCACAGATTCAATCTCTGTGGTGGAGTCGGTTCACGTTGCTGGAGTGACTCATTCAATAGTCCTTCCATGGATTTAACAGTTTGAACTTCCGAACTGAATTGGCTCCGTTCGGAGGGACCACGTGTGTGATCTGGTAGAGGTAATAATGGTTCAGATGGGTCATCTTCTGTTTCGACTTTTCCTTTTCTGCTTCTTGGAGACTCTCTGGGCTCCACTGTCAGCTGCCAGCTGCATGCGCAGTTCCTCCTTCTCTTCCTCCTTTTTCCGTAGTAGAGCCACCTTCTCCCGATGTTCCGTAGACTTTCGGTGCTCCTCCATGATTTCTGTATGGTGGGAGTCGAAGTTACAAGTTGGGCAGGACAGGACATAGTAATATTCGGTGTCGTCCTGATCTAGGCCAGCGAGAGGGTCTTCTATTTCCTCCATACCCAGCTGGGCGTTAGCCAGCTTTTGTTCCAAGTCCAGACATCTTTCCTGAAGAGACTTTTTCATGCGTACCTCTTCATCCAGCTTTTTCTGGGCTTTCAGCAAGTCGTTTACTAATGACCTCATTTGAGATTTTACTACTTCAACTTCTTTTGGAGATTGATTGATCGGACTATTCAATCCCTCTACCGGAGCAGCTGTTTCAGCGGTCTGTTGTTCTACGTTGACGTGAGTCAGCGTACTTTTGGCATCCAAGGGCTGCTCTGTTGCAGTCATCTCAGTCTGTGTTGCCACCTCAGCTCTTCCAATAACCTTTGAGAGCTCCGAACCCCTTTCGTTTGAATATTGAAGTTCGTGTTCAAGTTTTTCCCATTTCAGAGTCCTGTCCTTCAGCATATGCAGGAGTTGGCTGACCGTTAACTCCTCTGACATCAGACGTTTTGTGTGCTCCTGCTCCATTTTCTCCATCAGCTGCTTCTGTTGTCTTTCCAGATTCTCCAACTCTATATCAAAGAACTCTTTCGTTGCATTCAACTCTTGCTCAAAACGGCGAAGCATTTGTTCTAATTGCTGTTGTAGTTTGAAATGGAGTTGAGTTCGAGCCCGGTGTCCCTCAGAAATGGGCACATCAGTAGACTTGCCAGACTCAGAATCCACAGTTAAACTATGTTGTTGTTGCTCAGTGGAATTCTGTGCTGAAACTTTGTCTTTTGCACCTGAGTTGGGCTTACCATCATCCGTTCCAGAGTCTGGGCCGACTATCTTCACCGAGTTCTCACTCGTTATTGTTTGTAGGAAATGCCAGTCCATATTCATTTTCCTAATCCACTCCCGTCCTAGTAGTGGAGAACCTCCTTCAGATATCACATATAAGTCCATTATTTGACTGTCTTCGCCCTTGTGGACCACTGCAACCTCTATTTTCCCGATGGGGTACACTCTTTGCCCCGTGTATGTTTTCAATATAATCCCCGTATCCTGTAGGGGAATATGTTGGAATAACTTTCCGTAATCTTTCTTATTTATGACCGTCAATGCCGATCCAGTGTCCAATTCCAGTTTTACTTGGACTCCTTCTATCTGAAGAGTGACCCAAATTGTCTGGAGGTCTGCACCCTTACCAGCGTTGAGTACTCTTAAGCTAGCCAGTTCATTACTGCTAGCGTCTGAATCGGACTCCTGTTCGGTCACCTTGTGTACCTTTGCGTATTTTCCTTGCGGTGACTTCTTGTTGCTGGTCTTCTTCCCTGACCTGCATACTCTAGCTATATGTCCAAGCCTACCACAAGTTCTACATTCTTGGTTTTTAAACCAACACTGGTTCTGATCATGCGTTGTCTTTCCACAACGATAACATTTGCCAGAACTCACACCCAATTTGTGTGCACTGAGCTCCGGTGACCGTAGCTGCATTACTGCCGTGCCTCTCGCTGCGGCTTCGTGTGCTGCTGCCATAGTGACCGCCTTCTCAAGCGTCAGCTCATTCTCCTCGAGCAGTCGCTTTTGTGTATCCTGTTTAAATAAACCACACACAAATTTGTCTCGAAGTGCCTCTGTCAGTCCCGTTCCAAACTGGCAATATTTCGCTAATTTACGCAATTCCAGCAAATAATCAGCATTGCTTTCATGCTGTAGCTGCCTTCTGTCGTAAAATTTAAATCGTTCCGCTAGCATCAGCGGCGTGGGGTTTAGATGATCTTTCAGGACAGTAACAATCTCATCGAACGTCTTATCCGCCGGTTCATCTGGTGATAACAGGTGTTTCAATTGCCCGTATGTCTTCGCACCCATTAAATTTAATAATGTTAGAGCTTTATCTTGGTCATGAATTTTATTGGCCTTACAATAATTTTTTACTCTTTCAACATATATGGCCCAATCTTCGAGGTCACTATCAAAGGTGCTAATATTCCCGTGTTTAGGCATTGTAGATTTGCAATTTGTCAGATTTTTTTTAATTTTTTTACTTGTTATCAAAGATGGCGGCTTCCCGCTCTTGCCGTCGTCCTCCGCCCACAAAATGGCGGTTTTCCCACGCTTGGCGGTCTTCACCCGTCCCCCGACGCCGTCTCCCTTCAGCCCTCGAGTGCGGCCCTTATCTTCGCCGCGATCGCCCGAGTGCTGCCCTTATCAGCGGATGCGATCGCTGGATCGCGAAGTGGCTCCCGACCGAAGCGGCTCTTGCTTGCTCCCTCCCGGGCTCTGGCTTACCCGCTCGCGCGTTTCACCGCGGCTCTTATCAGGGATTGCGATCGCCCTTATCTTCTCCAACTTCCCCAGCCCTGTTCGTGCGGCCAACGCGGTCGACTGCCTGTCGCGTCGCTGCCCGGCTCAGACAACGGCTTACCCACCACCAAGCTGGAGAAGAAGCTGACGGTCGCCGATGGAGGCTCCGAGGTCAGGATGTCTTCCAGTGGGGTGGAGAGGGTGGAAACCTCTCTGCAACGTCCTGGCTGTGGATGAAGCTGCCGTGGAGTGACTGCCGCAGGGTCCGAATCAGACTCGTCGCCAGTGTTAAATCTGTGAGTTGTTCAAGTAATTAATACTCAGACTTAATCAGTAACAATAAAACAGGTCTTTACTGGTTGGAGGTAGGGACTATACGTAGGTCTTTACTTCATGCCCACAGGCGGGAACTGAGGGGGATCAGTACCCACAGTACTATTTATACCCCTATGGCCAGGAGTGGTACTGCGTATCACTACGCCCAACAAGTCGTGCAGTCCTGTCCATAGGTTCAAAGTAGCACACATATTACATACACAACACCATGGGCTTCTACTTTTCTGACCAGTCTGCCATTTGGGACCTTGTCAAAAGCCTTGCTAAACCCCATGGCCTAGAATTTCAGTATAGCCAGTTTTGGGGCGCTAACGTTAGCGCCCGCCCGAAGTTAGCGCCCGCCCCAAAGTTGCGCCCCCTTGCCTGAAATTCAGTCGCTTCGCCCTAAGAGGTTGCTGGAGCGCTAAAAGAGGCGTTCCACTACTATCTTTAGGTGCTAAGCCGGCGGTGCAGAGGGATAGCGCCGAGGCGGGGTGCAGCGCGGGTGCGGTCATTTTTTGATTGACAGCAGACCCCGTGGCGCCGACCAGCTCTTAAAGGGGGAAGGGACGATTTGGTCTGCTGCCACGCCCTGCACACTGCAGCTTTGCAAATAGGCCTCAACACTGCTGCTCAGCCCCAGGGAGTCATGGCAATGCCAGAGAAGGCCCGTGAGCGTGCCCTGCGCTTCTCAGAGCGTGATCTGGGAATAATGGTGACAGCTCTGGAGAAGAGGCGCAGGATCTTGTTCCCAGAGACTGGGAGGAATCCGACCCACCAAGAATACACCAGAGCCTGGAAGCAGATCGCCAACAGGGTGACGGTCACCGGCGATGCCCCCAGGACCCACACCCAATGTCAGAAAAAATACAACGACCTGACCAGGATTGTCAGGGTGAGTACCCTTTCCAGTCTCCTCCTCATTCTTGCATGTACACCTGACATGATGGGCAAAGGGAGCTGAAAGGCCTGATGGCCAGCCCTCAGCCAGCAGCATTGGGACAGTCATGAGCATCAATTGCCTATTCTGCACTCTACACTCTGGCCAAGCTATTCCACCATGGAAGGCAGTGCACAGTACATCAGGGCTACACTCTGGCCAAGCTATTCCACCATGGGAGGCAGTGCACAGTACATCAGGGCTACACTCTGGCCAAGCTATTCCACCATGGGAGGCAGTGCACACTACATCAGGGCTACACTCCATACTTACAGCCCGTCCTTTCTCTTGCAGGCTAAACTTGCCAATAATCGCCAGGCCCGTGCCAGGACCAGGGGAGGCTGCGCCAAGCTGCAGAAGCTCACTCCCCTGGAGGAACGCGTGAGTGGGCTCATGGGAGCCCGGCTGATCGTGCCCACAGCGTGCGGAGTAGCCGACCCTCCACTGCCCAGCAATGGTAAGGGCCTCACCTTTTGGCCCTCTCGCGTCGCACTTGCGCATCCGAGCTACCTCCTTTGCCACTGTCCCACCAATGCGCAGAATGCCACCAGTCCTGACTCCCTCGCTGACACCGTCTCCTCACTCTGAAGCTACTCTTGTGCATTCCTGCTTTCAGCTGGTGACGACCAGGTCCCTGAAGCTGCCAGTGACAGCCCCTCCGAGCAGGAGGAGGAGGAGGAGGAGGAGGAGGAGGAGGAGCAAGAGCAAGCCGGACCATCAGGGGAACACTCAGGTCCCGCAGGAGAGGACGAAATGATTGACACATCCTCACTGGATGAGTGCCTGGACCAACTGTCGCAGGGGATTGCAGCTGCTGGGACCAGTGGCGTCCAGCCACCCAGGAGCCGTGCGCGTGGGCCGCGGCCTTCCCCCCAAAGGGGGGAAGGATCAGAGGGGAGTGCAGTTGATCGGGACACTTGCCGCCACCAACGTGGCAAGGTTCCCCTAGTTCGGTCCCCTGCTCCCCAGCGGGAGAGTCCCGACTCCAGTCCGGACACCTTCACCTCGGAGGAGGCGTGGAAGCTGGACAAGATGGCCGAGGATTCGGACCGGCGCCACACGGAGCTCATGCGCGTGGTGGGGCACATGCCTGAGGCCATCGAGTCGCTGGCGACCAGTGTGCGCGAGTTCGGGGCATCAACTGCCGCGAGTGGCCGCATGCTCACTGATGCCGTCAAGTCCCTGGCGGGTGTGATGCGGGCGCACACCAGGACAACAGGGGCACTCACTGCTGCCACACGCGCTGTCTCAGGCAGGCATCGCCAGGGCACCCGCCGCGCTGCAGCATCCCAGCGAGCCGCCCCTCGGCTGATTGGTGCGGATCCTGCAGTGCGGGCCCGGCCGAGTGCCAGCGTGCCACAGCACCAGCCAGCGCATCCCAGACGCCAGCTTGCCCACATTGCGCCATCCGTCGCCGCCACTCCCCCACTGGGGCGTCAAGGGCAAGCGGCTGGAGCTGATGGTGGCCAGGCTCAGGTGCGCCACTCAGCAGCCGGCCCCTCGAGGCCCAAAGGCCGTGTAGGCCGCCCCCCAAGGGCATCTGGCGGAAGGACATCTGAGCCTCAGGCGCCTTCCCCCAGCCTCGCAGCAGCCACTGGGCAGAGCTTGCGAAGGAGCAGCAGGCCGGGCAGGGGAGGCAAAAGGCTGGACAAGGTCTCGCCCTCGCGGGCCACTCAGTAGAGGGTGTGGCCAGCTTTCGTTTTATATGGCGGTGGCTATCTTTCTTTTGCCCATGGTTGTTTGGTTCGTGGGCTTATTTTTTGCGTTAAGGCCGAGGTTTAGGCCAGGTTTGTACAAATGTGGAGTTACTCCTCCCCAGTTTGTGGGAGTGAGTCGTTTGTTGGGATTTTTGTGGGGCCCGTTGATTGTTTTTGGGGATTCATGTGGGAAGGGGTTTTCATTTTTGTGTAATAAATAATTATCTTTATTCATAGAGTCTCCATGGTTGTTCTTGTTAGTGTTTGTTGGCTTCGCCGGCTGAGGGCTTACGGAGCGGCTGCATTCATCTTCCCTCATGGCCACAAGGCATTCCCTGACAGGGAGCTTAGAAGTAACGGGTAATAAGGTGGCGTCGCGCGGCCCTTGGCCCTGGTCGCTCCCTCCTGGGAACATACTGCTGCTCCTCCTCCTCCTCCTGCTCCTCCTGCTCCTCCTCCTGAGGTGGTGGTCCAACGTCAGGTGGCAGTGCCTGAGTCCTGCGGATAGCCAGGTTGTGTAGCATGCAGCAAACTACCACAAATTGGGAGACCCGGTCCGGCGAATACTGCAGAGATCCTCCGGAGCGATCAAGGCAGCGGAACCGCTGCTTGAGGACCCCAATAGTTTGCTCGATGATGTTGCGGGTGGTTTAATGGCTCTCGTTGTATGCCTCTTCAGCAGCGGTCCTGGGCGCGCGGAGCGGGGTCATGAGCCAGGTACACAAAGGATAGCCTTTGTCCCCGAGTAGCCATCCTCTTGGGGGAGGCTGTGCCTCGAACATGTCATGCGCAGTACTCTGCCGCAGGATAAACGCATCGTGGCTGCTGCCTGGAAAGCTGGCATTGACAGCCATGATGCGCTGCTTGTGGTCACACACCAGCTGCACATTCAGAGAATGGTAGCCCTTCCTGTTGCGATACTGCTCGCCATGCTCCAGAGGGGCCCGCAAAGCCACATGCGTACAGTCAATGGCGCCCTGCACCAAGGGGAAGGCCGCGAGTCTTGCAAATCCCAATGCGCGCTGATGCTGGCTCTCCAGGGCCATGGGGAAGGAGATGAATTGGCGTCTCCTTCTGAACAGTGCTTCGGTCACCTGGCGGATGCAGCGATGCGCGCCGTACTGGGAGATGTTAGCTATGTCCCCAGCAGCGGATTGGAAGGAGCCGGTGGCATAGAAGTTCAATGCCACCGCCACCTTCACTTCCACTGACAGAGACGTCCTGCACCTGAGCTTTGGACGCAGATCTCTGCAAAGCAGGTGGCAGATCTCTGCAACCACCTCCTTTCAGAATCGGAGCCTTCTAACACATCGCGCGCCAGTCATGTTGAGGTAGGAGCGCTGCTGGCGGTATAGCCTGACTGGGTAAGGCCTACGTGGCCGACGCCTGTTGCCCCCTCTGCCTCTAGCCAGGGCTGCCCCTCTCACAATGCGTCTGCGAGCCCTACGGACATGGCGCTGCAGCTCCGCGTTGGCACCCCATGCAACCCCCATCAAATCCTGGCAAACAGTCAAATTTCCAAAAGGCCACTTGCAGCGCTCTGGCCTGAGTCCAAAAATACCTGAGCTGTTGCTGCTTGAAACCAGTTAGCTATCCTCCTTGTTGTGTGTCCAGAAATGCGTTGCAC
Organism: Somniosus microcephalus; assembly: GCF_052327205.1. Classification (NCBI taxonomy): domain Eukaryota; kingdom Metazoa; phylum Chordata; class Chondrichthyes; order Squaliformes; family Somniosidae; genus Somniosus; species Somniosus microcephalus. Next base: position 65,388,268 of record NC_140996.1, on the reverse strand, counting down.
AAGAGTGTTTGCTGCAAAATGGCTGGCCTTTATACTGGAGGGTACGTCCCCTTTAATTTGCGCCCCCCGGGGCCCGCGCTGGCTGTGTTGCGTTCCCTTTTTCAAATGCTCCGGCCGCCAGCCGCACAATGGGGCGGTCCGACTGAAGTTTGGAATCGGGGCGGCCAAAGGGCGTTGCACGAGGATTTGACGTCATTTTCTGCGCGCACATCCGGGTGGGCGCTAAACTTTGCGCCGGCGCTAACGGCCAACTTAATTTGGGGCGAGGCGCAAACTGCGCTGCGCCCGGGCGCAACACGCATAGCGCCCGACATTCACTTTTCTTTAGGCGCTAACTGCTGGCGCAACCAACTGAATTTCTAGGCCCATGTCAACTACTTCAAATGCACTATCCTCATCGCCCCTCCTTGTTACCTCCTCAAAAAACTCAATCAAGTTAGTCAGACACAACCTTCCCTTAACAAATCCATGCTAACTGTCCTTGATTAATCCATGCCTTTCTAAGTGATGATTAATACTGTCCCTCAGAATTTTTAGAACATTCTATTTTCTGTACCTATCCATGATATTTTAATGATCTATGTACATGGATCCCCAAGTCTCTTTGGACCTTCACTGTTTCTAGCTTTTCACAATTTAAAAAGTATTCTGTTCTCTCCTTTTTAGGTCCAAATTGAAATCCATTTGCCACAGTTTTGCCCATTTGTTGAATCTATTAATATCTCTTTGTAATTTTATGCTTTCATCTACACTGTTTATAATGCCGCCTATGTTTGTGTTATTGGCAAACTTGGATACGTGGCTTTCTATCCCATTATCTAAGTTGTTAATAAATATGGTGAATAGTTGAGGCCCCAACACAGATCCTTGTGGGACACCACAATCATACCCTGCCAATTAGAATACCTGCCCATTATCCCTACTCTCTGTCTCCTGCCGCCCAGCCAATTTCCTAACCAGGTCAATAATTGCCTTCAATTCCATGAGCTTCATTTTTAGCTATCAGTCTCTTATGAGGGATTTTATCAAATACATCCTGGAAGTCCATATAAATAACATCCATAGGCATTCCCTTGTCCAATACTTTAGTCAGCTCTTCAAAAAATTCAATCAGGTTCATCAGACATGACCTATCCTTTACAAATCCATACTTACTCTCTCTGATCAGCTGAACATTTTCAAGGTGTTCAGTCACTCTATCTTTAATTATAGACTCTAGTAATATTCCTGACAACAGATATTAGGCTAGTTTGTCTGTAATTCCCTGGTTTCCCTCGCTCACCTTTCTTAAATAACGGAGTGACATGTGCAATTTTCCAAGCTAAAGGAATAGTTCCCAAATCGAGAGAACTTTGGAAGATTATAGTTAGGGCATCTGCAATGTTCTCACCTACTTCCTTTAAAACCCTGGGATGAAAACCATCTGCTCCTGGGGATTTGTCTCTCTTTAGTGCCATTATTTTCTTCATTACTGTTATTTATCTTATGTTGCGTCCCCGTCCCTGATTTAATATTAGTTTCCTTGGCATGCCTCTTCCTCTACTGTAAATACTAACGGAAAGTAATTATTCAACATGTTTGCCATTTCCTTATTTACATTGACATTATCAGTTATCAAGAGGCCCACATTGCTCCTAACCACCCTCTTTTTCCTAACGTAATTGTAAGAAAAGTGTTGATTTTGATATCTCTTGCAAGTTTCTTTTCATACTCTCTTTTTGTAGCTCTTACTATCTGTTTTGTCAATAGTGTGACAACAGGAAATAAGAATTTACAGATAGGAGTGAATGCAGACATAAGAGTTTTAACTACGAAAGATCTGAAAATAAGTACATAATGTGTGACTTTAAAATGGAGACTGACCATCCTCCACTCTCTAGCCCTACTTCACCTGAAGACTACACTTGGCCTTGACTTCCCATTTGCAACACCATGGGAGATGTGCTGCTACATAAAATATATAAGAATGTAGAAACCTATGCAACTAAGAAAGTGTTAGTATTGAATTATGGTGAAGCTGCTTAGCACTATGAAAACACCTTCTTCCCATTCATTGTTTACAGTGGTATTGCAACTAAATTGCAGGAATTTTTTGAATTCAGTGTACATAGGAACACTCAAAAAAGCATTGTTCAAATTATGCCTGGAGTATGTGACCCTCAAAAATGTTACCTTGCACAACTAATGGGGAAATTTCAACTGGAAGTTGGATTTAAGTGGAGGGGTGGGTGGGGCAAGTGTCAAATGCACTCAGTCATGCCAGCATAAAAATTAGGCAATTTTAACTCCCAGTCAGCTGCCTACCTGAAATGGGTGGCGCCAAAGGAAAGCTAACAGCACTCACCGTTATTATGGAATAAATTGGACAGCTACTTCTGGCGTCCGCGCTTGCATATTTAGACGTTGATATCCGGAAGTTGCTGTCAGAGACACCCCGCTCCTCCACAGGGTGTCCTGTAGCAGTCCTCACAAACAGACTCGGCATTGAAAGACATGCAATGGTGTGAAGTTGCTGTTCTGGACCGATGGACATTATGTGACATTCTGAACATTTTTACATGCAATAGCACCCTCTGGTGGCGGTTATTGTGTTAACAGTTTGTATGCTGGAAAGGTCATCTGATCTTTCTTCCTGTGTGAGGTCATTTGACCTTTGTTCCTTTCTTCCTGTGTGAGGTCATTTGACCTTTGTTCCTTTCTTCCTGTGAGAGGTCATTTGACCTTCTTACCTTTCTTCCTGTTGACCCCAGGAAGCAGTTTTGCCAGGAAGAACCTGACTTGAGTAATGGAGAATTTGCTATGAGAGGTTCCATTACAATCCAGTGTAATCTGACTTCATATGTTAGGCCAAGCGCAATATCTGTGAGTATCTTTAGTTCTTAGCATAATAGCAATGTTGTCAGAGTAATATTTTGATAATACTATGTTTATAAAAGGTTAATATTTAATAGTTACAGAAGTTAGTTCAAATGTTAGTTAGTTACACAATTAGTCTATTCTACTGTTGTAAATATGTTTATACCTTGTGTAATATCGAATGTGTAGTACTCAGTTTATGTACAAAACATACTTTGTCTTTGTTTACAGTTTCACAAATTTGTTCAAGTAAAAGCTTCAAAACAGCAACCGCTTCAGGAAGAATTATTTTGAATGAGTGTTTAACTTGCTGGATAGCTAGATAGGAGCACGTCTAGCGCGGCCAGTACAGTGAAAAGATATCAATCAGTGAAAAGATATCAGTGAAAAGATAGCAATATGGCTAGCTGTGAAGAGCGGAGCAGGAGGAACCCAGAGTAAGCCTTAACCTCGTAGAGCACATCTACCTCACATCAACATGTCAGAAGATAATAACGAAAATGCTTTGCAGCAAGTAGAAGACCTTAAACAGGTACACAAAACTGTAGAACGTGACAATCGGTCTATAAGCACCGGTTACTACAGGTCGCAAGTTGGCTCACGGTCATTGGGTGGTTCTAGAGTAAGCATAGCCCCCGCCAAAGCACGGGCTAAACTAGTAGCAGCTCAAGCCAGAGCTGCGCATACGGACAGTGAAATAGAAATAAAAGTAAGTCAGGCCCGTCTCCAAGCTGAACCCCAAGCAGAACAGGCCCGGCTCCAAGCAGAACAGGCCCAGCTCCAAGCAGAACAGGCCCGACACCAAGTGGAACGCCAGGCTGAACAGGCCCGTCTCCAAGCCACATTAGAGGCTCTGCAGCAACAAAAAGAGATAGATGCTGCATTAGCCGAGACACAAGTATTCGAGGCAATTTTGGAGGGAGCTGATCCCGAGACAGCTTACAAACCTTTAATTCCCGTTCCGTGGCAGAGTCCACGACAGCGCACCATAGATTACGTGAGCGACCATGCCGACATACAGTTTACAGGAGAAAGGGATGGAAGCCCGCACATTTCTACAGACGCAAACACTTCGTATAACATGCCACAAGTTGCCAACCAAGGTCAAAGCAGACGGCGTGCCTCAAGCCGCAGAGTCTCCGCCAGCAGAACGGAAGACACGGTGCAAAGGAATAGGACGCCGAATAGAGAAAGTCAGAGGCAAATCCCCTCTCGGTTCCTTGAGACCCCCAACAGAGCCCCCAGCCAAGGCAACCCTGGCACAGGTCCCAGCACCTACGACCTCGCCAAATACCTTGCACGCACCCAGCTGGTGACTTCGGGGTTAATCAAGTTTGATGACAGGCCGGAGAATTATCAGGCTTGGAAGTCCTGCTTCCACGATGCCATATCGGGCTTAGACCTGTCGGCAGGAGAAGAGCTCGGCCTCCTTATCAAATGGCTCGGCCCAGAGTCCGCCGGACAGGCCTGCAGGATAAAAGCGGCCAATGTGGGGCAGCTGCCAGAGGGGTTGAAGAAGGCTTGGGTGAGGCTGGAAGAAAGCTACGGCTCGCCCGAAGCCATTGAAAGGGCTCTCTTTGACAGGTTGGCGAACTTTCTGAGGTTGACGAGTAAGGAACCCCAGAAGCTCCGCGACCTTGGAGATCTGCTGTCGGAACTCGAAGCCGCAAAGCAGGACGGCTACCTACCCGGTCTATCGTACTTAGACACTTCCAGAGGGGTAAGTCCCATCATTGAGAAGCTTCCATTTAACCTGCAGGAGAAGTGGATAACGTTTGGATCAAAGTTCAAGCTAAAGCACAACGTGGCGTTCCCACCATTCTCTGCGTTCGTTAAATTCATCCGTAAAGAAGCCAAAGCCAGGAACGACCCCAGCTTCAACTTCTTCTCCTCCCAACCAGCACTTGCCAGAAGAGACAAGTTCGACAGACATGGAAAGACACCAATATCTGTCCACAAAATGCAAGTGTCCTCAACTGAGCACACAAAGATTCAGAAGAAACCTGAGGATATGAGCAAACAATGCCCTATCCACAACAAGCCCCATCCTTTAAAGAAGTGCAGAGGCTTCAGGGAGATGTCCCTGGAAGATCGGAAACAATATCTTAAAGAGAACTCTATATGTTTCATGTGCTGCTCGTCCACGAGCCATCTCGCCAAGAACTGCAAGGTGGATGCAAAATGCACTGAATGTGAAAGTGATCGGCACGTTTCAGCACTACACCCAGGCCCAGCTCCTTGGAAGTCAGAGACACCTCCTCCCGCTTCAGAGCACGGCGGGGAGAGAGAGGGAGCTGCTGGTCCAGAGATTACATCCAGGGGCACCGAGGTGTGTGGAGAAGGAGTGAGCGCAAGAGCATGCTCCAAGATATGCCTCGTTAATGTGTACCCTGTAGGACGGCGCCAAGAATCTGAGAGAAAGCCATCTCAAGTGAGCACACTCAAGACTTCCATCTTGGAGAATGGTCATCCAAGCTACCTTACCCCATGCAGTAGACAGATCCGCATGGTGTTTGACTCCAGTGCACCATATCAGGGCATCTCTCTCAACGACGTACTCCTCACAGGGCCTGATCTTAACAACAGCCTCTTGGGAGTGCTCATGAGATTCAGGAAAGAGCCCGTCGCCATCACTGCCGATATCCAGCACATGTTTCATTGCTTCGTGGTGAGAGAAGACCACAGAGACTTCCTCCGCTTCCTGTGGTATTGGGACAATGACCCTAATAGAGACATTGTGGACTCCAGAATGCGTGTCCATGTCTTTGGGAATAGCCCATCCCCTGCTGTCGCCATATACGGACTAAGGAGGGCTGCCAAGGAAGAAGACGACGACTTTGGCAGTGATGTGAGAGGGTTCATCGAACGAGAGTTCTACGTCGACGACGCAGTGAAGTCATTCCCGACCGAGGCAGGGGCCATCAGTACCCTCGGACGAGCCCAGGAACTACTTGAACTATCCAACCTCAGGCTACACAAGATAGCCTCTAACAGACCAGCAGTGATGGAGGCATTCCCCCCTGAAGATCGTGCTAAGGACGTCAAGGACCTAGACCTCTTCACTGATGACCTCCCCCTACAGCATAGCCTAGGGGTGTCGTGGAACATAGCAACAGACACGTTCACGTTCCAAGTCCTAGACGCCAAGAAACCCTTCACACGTAGAGGAGTGCTCTCTACAGTCAACAGCCTATATGACCCTCTCGGCTTCTTAGCCCCTGTCACCATACAAGGCAGGCTGCTCCTCAGGGAACTCTCCACACGCGCTGAAGAGTGGGATTCACCTCTCCCTGAAGAGATGGAAGCAGAGTGGGACAGATGGAAAGACTCACTCCAAGACTTACAGGAGATCCGAATACCTCGCTGCTATTCGTCTTTCTCTCCCTTAAATGCCCAATTCAAAGAGCTTTGTGTCTTTGCAGACGCATCCGCTAAGGCCATTGCAAGTGTGGCTTATCTGAAGGTCACCACTCAAGAAGGACTAAGCAAAATTGGCTTCGTCTTTGATAGAGGCAAGTTGGCGCCCCAGCCAGACCTCACCATACCCAGATTGGAACTGTGCGTAGCAGAACGCAACCTACCCCCTCACAGCAGTCTACGGAAGCTGCATCCTATCATCGACACCAATGGACCGTCTCCGAGGTGGTTCTTCTTTTGTCGCCAGAGGACTCCAGTGACAAGTAGAGTTCGGACTATGTGGAGTCGTTAATGACCCCAGACGGGGAGTGTTCTGGACCGATGGACATTATGTGACATTCTGAACATTTTTACATGCAATAGCACCCTCTGGTGGCGGTTATTGTGTTAACAGTTTGTATGCTGGAAAGGTCATCTGATCTTTCTTCCTGTGTGAGGTCATTTGACCTTTGTTCCTTTCTTCCTGTGTGAGGTCATTTGACCTTTGTTCCTTTCTTCCTGTGAGAGGTCATTTGACCTTCTTACCTTTCTTCCTGTTGACCCCAGGAAGCAGTTTTGCCAGGAAGAACCTGACTTGAGTAATGGAGAATTTGCTGTGAGAGGTTCCATTACAATCCAGTGTAATCTGACTTCATATGTTAGGCCAAGCGCAATATCTGTGAGTATCTTTAGTTCTTAGCATAATAGCAATGTTGTCAGAGTAATATTTTGATAATACTATGTTTATAAAAGGTTAATATTTAATAGTTACAGAAGTTAGTTCAAATGTTAGTTAGTTATACAATTAGTCTATTCTACTGTTGTAAATATGTTTATATCTTGTGTAATATCGAATGTGTAGTACTCAGTTTATGTACAAAACATATTTTGTCTTTGTTTACAGTTTCACAAATTTGTTCAAGTAAAAGCTTCAAAACAGCAACCGCTTCAGGAAGAATTATTTTGAATGAGTGTTTAACTTGCTGGATAGCTAGATAGGAGCACGTCTAGCGCGGCCAGTACAGTTGCTGTACTTGCCCATTAGTTCCACACTAAAGATGCCATGAAAAGTTAGGTGCATTCAGGAGTAAATTCATGTTTAATGGTGTGATAATTGATAATTACTTCCAAACAATCTCTCTGGCCCTGAAAATTTAATTTTATAAGTGTGGAGTCTCATTCCTTTTAAAATTAATTAGTGTTGAAGATTTAAACAAACATTAAAATACTTTCTTTTTTACTTTTTTTTGTCGGTCTCTTTCATCACTCTCTCTTAATTCCACCTGTATTTCCCAAACTTTATTCTGCTTTCTGTACACGATTTAAATCTAATTTATACTTCTTGCTTTATACTGCCTGGTTTAGACTCAGCAGCCGTGATTTCGCCTTCCGAGGCGGGTCCGAGGCAGCCGGGGTTGGTGGCGCGGTCTCAACCCGCTGCCTGCTCCATCCCGCTCTGTTGAAGTGATTTTGCCCTGATTGGGCTTGTTAGGTCTGCCCAGCAAGATTCCCAGCCAATTAAAAGGAAGCGGGTCTGATGACGTATTTGATGATGCGTCATCGGCTGGTTTCCTTAAAGGGGTCATGTCCAAGTTTACCTTAAAAGTTGTGCTGTCAGTGTTTTACAGCACTGAGGTGCTGCAAACATTGACAACCACTGCACAGAGGTGCACGGCAGCACCCAGGCTCTCCCATGATTCCCTACATATGCTTGTGGAGGGAGTCACAGCACGCAGGCAGATCCTCTTCTCTTCCACTGGGCAGAAGAGACCCCCCAGGAGACCAATGCAGCCTGGTTGCACATTGCACAGAAAGGCACAAGCAGGGATGTCATCAGGAGGACCAGGCTGCAGTGGCACAAACCTTTCAATGATCTCAGTAGATCATGAAACGTTACTGCAAAGCCACACTGAACTTCATCCTGCTCTGCCACTCATCACATCCCCATCACACTGCCTTCCCTACCCTACTCCTGCACATCATTACTCAAACCAACTTACCTTGCACCTATACCCATCCCTCTCTACCTACATTATCACATCCCCATCTCACTAGCCACCCCTCACACTCACCCTCATCCTAGTCCAATCATAACAACTAACAAAACACAAGGGTAGGCACTTGGGTGTTGTAGCCAATGTTCATGTGAGGTCTCTGTTAATGTGCTGTCAAACATTGAAATCTTTATTTTCATCACGTTGCATTCTTGGACAGATTTGTGTGCAGCTTTGGATGTGGCTTAGTGAGTTGCAGTGAATGGTGAGACATAATGGTACACCCTGCAATAGTGATGAGTGTGAAAGGAATCACTTAGGCGTTGTAGGGATGCTTTATGGTGTTGGTGTGGGATGGTGCCAACCTGACGCATCCTGTGGCAGCCAGGGTGTACAACGTCAAGTGAAGTAAATCTGACCATGGTGAGGCCATCCCTGGCCTCCCGGGCTGCAATGTGGTTGGGTGCTAATGCCCTCTGTCCTGTGCAGCATCAGGTGATTGCGGAGAAGGTTGGTGTTGTTTGTGTGCCTGGTGCTGCTGGTGTTGAGGCTGATCGTGGTGGGATTCGGAGGACCAAGGTGAGATTTTTTCCAAGGGCACCAATGCTGATGGAATAGATGGCAGCTGACGTTGAGATGACAGAAACGACCTGTCAATGGTGAGAGAGGTTGTTCCAATGAAGTGACACTGGATAGACAGTTGGCTCCAAACACTTGAAAGCTGCATCTGTCTTCCAAATGCAGTAAGCAACAGCTTCTAACCTTGGAGATTGAAGACCTATGAAATGGGAGCTTTTATAGACTATTTGCAGCTGTCAAGTTAGTAAATTATCCAATGCTTATAGATACATAGATACATAGAAGATAGGAGCAGGAGTAGGCCATTCAGCCCCTCAAGCTTGCCCCGCCATTCAATGAGATCATGGCTGATCATCCAAATTCAGTACCCTGTCCCTGCTTTCTCCCCATAGCCCTTGATCCCTTTAGCCTTAAGAAATATATCTAACTCCGTCTTGGATATATTTAATGAATTGGCCTCTACTGCCTTCACAGAATCACAGAATCTACAGTGCAGATAGAGGCCATTTCGGCCCATCAAGCCTGCACCGACACATATCCCACCCTATCCCCGTGTATTTAATCCCCTAACACTAAGGATCAATTTATCATAGCCAAATCAACCTAACCTGCACATCTTTGGACTGTGGGAGGAAACCCGGAGCACCCGGAGGAAACCCACGCAAACACGGGGAGAATGTGCAAACTCCACACAGACAGTCACTCGAGGCCGGATTTGAACCCGGGTCCCTGGCGCTGTGAGGCAACAGTGCTAACCACTATGCCACCGTGCCCCCCTTCTGTGGTACTGAATTCCACAGGTTCACCACTCTCTGGGTGAAGAAATTCCTCCTAATCTCTGACCTAATTGGCTTACCCCTTATCCTTAGACTGTGACCCTGGTTCTGGACTCCCCGGCCATCGGGAACATCCTTCCTGTATCTAGTCTGTCTAGTCCTGTTAGAATTTTATAAGTTTAAATGAGATCCCCTCTCATTCTTCTAAACTCCAGCGAGTATAAGCCCAATCGACCCAATCTCTCCTCATACATCATTCCTGCCATCCCAGGTATCAGTCTGGTGAACCTTCGCTGCACTCCCGCCATGGCAAGAACATCCTTCCTCAGATAAGGCGACCAAAACTGTACACAATACTCAAGGTGTGGTCTCACCAAGGCCCTGTACAACTGCAGCAAGACATCCTTGTTCATGTACTCGAACCCTCTCGCTATGAAGGCCAACATACCATTTGCCTCCTTAACTGCCTGCTGCACCTGCATGCTTACCTTCAGTGACTGGTGCACAAGGACACCCAGGTCTCGTTGCACTTCCCCTTCTATTGCCATTCAGATAATAATCTGCCTTCCTGTTTTTGACACCAAAGTGGATAACCTCACATTTATCCACATTATATTGCATCTGCCATGCTTCTGCCCAATCACCCAACCTGTCCAAATCATACTGGAGTTTCTCGGCATCCTCCTCACAGCACACACGCCCACCCAGCTTTGTGTCGTCTGCAAACTTGGAGATAATGGCCCAGAAATTCGGGTCCCAACGCGTGAGTACGCACGGGGTACTCACGCGTGGACCTGATGGAAGTGCCGGTTTCTTGCATGCACTAACATTAGCTACCCTCCAATCCATGGGTACTGTTCCAGAGTCTATCGAATTTTGGAAGATGACCAGCAATGCATCTACTATTTCTAGGGCCACTTACTTAAGTACCCTAGGATGTAGATTATCAGGCCCTGGGGATTTACCGGCCTTCAATACCGTCAATTTCCCCAACACCATTTACCTACGAATACTGATTTCTTTCAGTTCCTCCCTTTCATCAGAACCTATGTTCCCCGACATCTCTGGGAGGTTATTTGTGTCTTCCTTTGTGAAGACAGAACCAAAGTATGTATTGAATTGGTCTGCCATTTCTTTGTTCCCCATTATAAATTCCCCTGATTCTGACGGCAAGGGACCTACGCTTGACTTCACCAATCTTTTTCTCTTCACATATCTATAAAAGCTTTTACAGTCAGTTTTTATGTTCCCTGCAAGCTTACTCTCATACTCTATTTTCCCCTTCTTAATTAATCCCTTTGTCCTCCTTTGTTGAATCCTAAACAGCTCCCAATCCTCAAGTTTACTGCTTTTTCTGGCCAATTTATATGTCCTTTCCTTGGATCTTATGCTGTCCCTAATTTCCCTTGTTAGCCACGGTTGAGTCACCTTTTTTGTTTTATTTTTATGCCAAACTGAGATGAACAAATTCTGTAGTTCATCCATGCGATCTTTGAATGTTTGCCATTGCCTATCTACCGTCAACCCTTTGAGTGACATTCCTCAATCAATCCTACCCAACTCGCGCCTCATACCATCGTAGTTTCCTTTATTTAAATTCAGGACCCTAATCTCTGAGTCAACGACTTCACTCTCCATCTTAATGAAGAATTCTATCATACTATGATTGCTCCGACCCAAGGGGTCTCGCACAACAAGATTGCTAATTAATCCTTTCTCATTACATAATACCCAGTCTAAGATGGCCTGATCTCTAGTTGGTTCCTTGACATATTGGTCCAGGAAAGCATCCTGTATGCACTCCAGGAATTCCTCCTCCACAGTATTGTTACTAATTTGGTTAGCCCAATCTATATGTAGATTAAAGCCACCCATGATAACTGCTGTGCCCTTATTGCACTCTTCTCTAATTTCCCTTTTAATGCCATCCCCGACCTCCGCATTACTGTTTGGAGGTCTATATACCACACCCACTAACGTTTTCTGCCCCTTCGCATTTCTCAGCTCTACCCATACAGATTCCACATCATCAGAGCTAATATCCTTCCTTACAATTGTGTTAATCCCCTCTTTAACCAGCAATGCTACCCCACCTCCTTTTCCTTTTTGTCTATCTTTGCTGAATATTGAATACCCCTGGATGTTGAGTTCCCAGCCTTGGCCACCCTGGAGCCATGTTTCCGTAATCCCAATCATATCATATTCGTTTACCTCTATTTGCGCAGCTAATTCATCCACCTTATTACGAATGCTCCTCGCATTAAGACACAAAGCCTTCAGGCTTGTTTTTTTAATGCTCTTAGACCTTTTAGAATTATTATTTACTGTGGCCATGTTTGATTTAAACCCTTGATTTCTCTGACTGCCACCTTTGTTTTTCTCTTTTGCTTCTATCCTTGTTTCCCTTTCCTCCGTCTCCCTGCTCAGGTTGCCAACCCCCTGTCATTTTAGTTTAAACCCTCCTCCAGAGCACTACTAAACACTCCCCCTAGGAGCTCGGTCCCGGTCCTGCTCAGGTGCAAACCATCTGGTTTGTACTGGTCCCACCTCCCCCAGAACCGGATCCAATGTCCCAGGAATTTGAATCCCTCCCCCTTGCACCATTCCTCTAGCCACGTATTCAACTGAAATATCCTTCTATTTCTATTCTGACTAGCATGTGGCACTGGTAGCAATCCTGAGATTACTACCTTTGAGGTCCTATTTTTTAATTTACCTCCTAACTCCCTATATTCAGCTTTTAGGACCTCATCCCATTTTTTACCTATATCGTTGGTACCTATATGCACCACGACAACTGGCTGTTCACCCTCCCCTTCCAAAATATTCTGCAGCCGCTTTGAGACATCCTTGACGCTTGCACCAAGGAGGCAACACATCATCCTGGAGTCCTGTTTGCGGCCGCAGAAACGCCTATCTATTCCCCTTACAATAGAATCCCCTATCACTATAGCTCTACCCCTCTTTTTCCTCCCATCCTGTGCAGCAGAACCACCCCTGGTGCCAGGAAGTTGGCTGCTGCTGCCTTCCCCTGGTAAGCCATCCCCACCAGCAGTATCCAAACTTTGAGAGGGGGATGGCCACAGGGGACCCCTGCACTACCTGCCTGAGCCTACTATTCTGCCTGGTGGTCACCCATTCCCTTTCTGCCTGTGCAAACTTTACCTGCGGTGTGACCAACTGTTTAAACATGATATCCACGACATCCTCAGCCTCGCGAATGCTCCAGTATGTATCCATTTGCAGCTCCAGCGCCGCAATGCGGTCTGCCAGTAGCTGCAGCTGGATACACTACCTGCACACATGGTCGTCAGGGACACAGGAAGTGTCCCTGATTTCCCACATAGCGCAGGAGGAGCATACCAGGGGGCCATGCTCTCCTGCCATGAATTACCCTTAAATTAATTCAATTTAAATTAATTCAAATCAATACCACCAATTACACTATACTTAAATGATATATTCAAGGGCCCTTTTTTACCAACAGTCCCCGTTACACCACAAAGAGCTTAGAAACCATAAACCACAGAGTTTAAGTTCGGAAAAAAGGAGAAAGAGAGAAATACTCACCAACCAATCACTTACCTGCTTTCTGGTGACGTCACACTTCCATTACTTTTTACTTCTCTCTCTCCCGCTCTGAGCTCTGAGATTGTTAAGCCTACTTTGTCTGCTGCCACTTTATATCACCGCCGCTCCTCTGCCACCGCCGCCGCCTCACCCAGGTCTGCCGCCGCTGTGGGGCCTCCCTAGTCTGCTGCCGCTTTATATCACCGCCGCTCCTCTGCCGCCGCCGCCGCCTCACCCAGGCCCGCCGCTGCTGTGGGGCCTCCCTGGTCTGCTGCCGCTTTATATCACCGCCGCTCCTCTGCCGCCGCCGCCGCCTCACCCAGGCCCGCCGCCGCTGTGGGGCCTCCCTGGTCTGCTGCCGCTTTATATCACCACTGCTCCTCTGCCGCCACCGCCGCCTCACCCAGGTCCGCGGCCGCTGCTGACACAACACCCGACCTCCTTACCTGACGTGATCCCCGAGCAGCGGGGAAGCCATCAGTGAACTCTAAAAATCTAAAGTTAAGCTTAAAATAAGACTTAAGTGCCTCTTAACAATCCAGCTAATGATCTAAGTTGCCTCCCCCACCGCTTGGTGTCAAGTCTGTTCAGCGCTGACAGACCCGACACCTGGGAGACTAGTGTGGAGGTGGGTTGACAGCGGGTCAGGACCCGCTGTCAATCATTTCAAATTTCACAGCTGCCCCAGCTCCGATCCCATCCTCTCAGTGCTGGTAAAATTGTGGCCGGTGTGTCTACATAGATACATAGATACATAGAAGATAGGAGCAGGAGTAGGCCATTCGGCCCTTCGTGCCTGCTCCGCCATTCGATGAGATCATGGCTGATCCTTTAATTCAGTATCCCGTCCCCGCCTTCTCTCCGTAACCCTTAACCCCTTTTGCCCGTAGAAATATATCTAATTCCCTCTTAAATATATTTAATGAGCTGGCGTACACTGCCCTCTGTGGCAATGAGTTCCACAGGTTCACCACTCTCTGAGTGAAGAAATTCCCCCTCATCTCTGTCCTAAATGGTTTAGCCCTTATCCTTAAATTATGTCCTCTAGTTCTGTTCTCACCCGCCAAGGGAAACATTCCTTCTGCATCCAGTCTGTCTAGACCTGTCAGAATTTTATACACTTCTATGAGGTCCCCTCTCAATCTTCTAAACTCCAGTGTGTACATCCCTAAACTACATAGTCTCTCCTCATAGGTCATTCCCGCCATTCCTGGTATCAGCCTGGTGAATCGCCGCTGCACCCCCTCCATGGCAAGAACATCCTTCCTCAGATGAGGCGACCAAAACTGTACACAGTACTCGAGGTGTGGTCTCACCAGTGCCCTGTACAGCTGCAGCAAGGTATCCCTGTTCCTGTATTCTAACCCTTTTGCTATGAAGGCCAGCATACCGTTTGCCTTCTTGACCGCCTGTTGCACCTGCATGCTCGCCTTCAGTGACTGGTGTACAAGAACACCCAGGTCTCTCTGTACTTCCCCCTCTCCCAATCTATTGCCATTTAAATAATAATTTGCCCTCCCGTTCCTGCACCCAAGGTGGATAACTTCGCACTTGTCCACATTATAGTGCATCTGCCATTTATCCGCCCAATCGCCCAGTCTGTCCAAATCGCTCTGGAGCTTCCTGGTCTCTTCCTCTGAGCCCACCCCCCCTCCTAGTTTAGTGTCGTCTGCAAATTTGGAAATGCTGCATCCGACTCCCTGATCCAGGTCATTAATGTCTCAGTGAGGATTCATCAATCTGATTGGTTGAAGAGCCTCGCTCTTTCTTTACCTGCTCACAGACACCACAAATCCCCTGTAGAGGGTGCCACGCTGGATCAAACGCTGGATTAAAGCAAGCCTGCACTTTAAAGCCCGCAAAAACTTTGTGGGCAGCTGTCAGCGAGGTGAACTTTACCACTGATGGAAAAATCTGGGTCAGGGTGCTTTTACATTTAACACTTATGTACTTGGGATCACGGGAAGAGAGAAATCCATATGCTGTCATTCCAGATTTATATTTTTAAAACTGGCTCCCATACTCCCATGGCAGAATCATAGAGCCACATCTTGACAATTTTTTTCCGACCATGTGATTATTATATTTTATAGGTTTTGTCTTGTAGCTTTTCAAGATTTCCACAATTTACAGGGACTTGGAAGAGATAGAGGCAAGACATCCGTTGTTACTCTTCTTCAAGAACCAACTGGCTTGATTGCTGCCTTACTGCTCATGTAGAGTTTCTGGGCAGGATTTTCATTGGGCCGTGGAGTCGGGATTGGAGGTGCGTGGAGGGTTAAAATCCCAAAATCAGGGGTCCTGACACCATCCCGCACCCAAACCCGCCTCCGTGCCAGTTTCAAAGGAGGCGGGTACCCACCCTGCACTGAGACCCGCCTACCCGAGGCGGGAAGGGGTTAGTGCCAATTAACTGCCTGTTAACAGGTAGTTAACAGGCAGTTCTTAGCCTAATCCCTATTTTTAAGGTTGAAGTGTGGGATTCCCGACGGCTCCAAACCATGCCAAGTTAGAGGAGGCAGGCTGTCGGGTTGAAGGACTTGGAGGGGTCGCGATGTCAGTGTTCAGGTGAGTGATGTGTGCATGAGCGCAAAGGTAAGTGTGTTTGGTGTGTCTAAAGTGATTAAAGAAGTTTAAATGACCTTTTCTTACCTTTTCAGCCTTCCTTCCTCTAGGTTTCGGGAGCCCCTCATCTTACCGGCACAGAAAGCAGAATGGCTGCAAACTGTCAAAAGTGACAGCCTTCAGCTTACTGTGCAGGAGCAATTTCTAACTGAGTCTGTGGAGAAGGACTCAGGTTAGAAGTAAGACTGTCAGTGTTTGACAGCTTCAAAGAGCTTTCAAACGCTGATATTTCATCTGTCAAAACCTCTTGACAGATGAAATTTCAGTCTGTGACATCACCTGTTGCCGGATGACCCTTAATTGGCCTGCTGAGCCCGCTGGGCAGGTTCAACAAGATCAATCAAGTTAAAATCGCGTGGATTGGCCGCATCTCGATGGAGGCGGTACTACAACCCCGAAAGTTGTAGTCCCGCCTCCAACCCGACTCCTGAATGAAAATCCTGCCCTCTGTGTATTAGATCCCATAGGATCATAAAATTTTACAGTACAGATGGAGGCCAATCGGCCCAGTGTGCCTGTGCCAGCTCTTTGAAAGAGCTGTCCAATTATTCCTACTCCCCTGCTCTTTTCCCATAGCCCTGCATTTTTTTCCTTTCATGTATAAATCCAATTCCCTTTTGAAAATTACCATTGAATCTGCTGCCACCACCCTTTCAGGCAATGAATTCCAGTTCATAAGAACTTGCTATTTTAAAAAAAAACTCCTCATCTGCCTCAGGTTCTTTTGCCAATTATTTTAAATCTGTCCTCTGGTTATCCGCCCTTCCACACTGCCAGTGGAAACAGTTTCTCCATATTTACTCTATCAAAGCCCCATATAATTTTGAACACCTCCATTAAATCTCCTCTTAACCTTTTCTGCTAGAAGGAGAACAACCCCAGTTTCTCCAGGCTATCCATGTAACTGAAATCCCTCATCCCTGGAACCATTCTTGTAAATCTCTTCTGCACCCTCTCCAATGTCTTGGCATCCTTCCTAGAGTATGGGGCCCAGAATTGGACGCAATACTCCAGTTGATGCGAACCAGTGATTTATAAAGTTTACCATAGCTTCCGTGCTTGTGTACTCTATGGGGGAAATTTTGCCAGCCCTGGGGAGGCGGGACTGCCGGGAAAATGGCAGAAACTGGGAGCGGGTACCGAACCCGCTCCCAACCAGCCTCCGTACCATCTTCCCAGGAGGCGGGTCCCCGACTCGCACAGGGACCCGTCTCCTCGAGGCAGGAAGGGGATTAGTGCCAACTAACTGCCTGTTAACAGGTAGTTAACAGGCAGTTTTGAGGCTTATCCCAATTTTGCCCCTGCAAGTGCAGGCTTCCCGACGGCTGCGAACCTCGCCAGGGTCAGCGAGGCGAGCAGTGGGTCTGCGGGGGTGAGAAGGATTGATAAATCTGCTGTAGAGGTGAGTGATGGGTGCAAGTATGGACAGGTAACTATGAGAGATGAATGTAAAGTGTTAGAAAAGGTTTACTTACCTTTGCTTCTTCCTGCAGGCTTCAACCCTTGGGGATCTGGAGGTGCCTCATCTCAACGGCAGAGATGACAGAATGG
Organism: Somniosus microcephalus; assembly: GCF_052327205.1. NCBI lineage: Eukaryota > Metazoa > Chordata > Chondrichthyes > Squaliformes > Somniosidae > Somniosus > Somniosus microcephalus. Next base: position 65,370,921 of record NC_140996.1, on the reverse strand, counting down.
CTGCTGCATTCTCAGATGCAGCAGTCATCTACTTTCTGCTGAGGAGAGAGGTTTTGGTGAGTCTTTCTGCACGGGCGCACCTTAGAAAAGAGATTGTCAGTGTTTCTCAAATGTCATACGCTGACGTCCTCTGCCACCGGCTTTCCCTTAATTGGCCGGCTAAGCCCACAGGGCGGGCTTAACAAGGGAAAATAGCGTGGGTTGGCCAGACATTGTTGGGGGCAGGACTAAAACCTGACAACCAGCAGTCCCGCCCCCAACACGCCCCCATTGACAAAATTCAGCCCTATGCCTCTATTTATAAAGCCAAGGATCCTATATGCTTTTTTAACAGCTTTATCAAGTTGTCCTGCCAGCTTCAAAGATGTATATGAACCCCCAGGTCTCTCTGTTCCTGCACTCCCTTTAAAGTTGTACCATTTATTTTATATTGCCTCTGCTCATTGTTCCTCCCAAAATGCATCAACTCACACTTCTCTGCATTAAATTTCATCTGCCATGTGTCTGCCCATTTCACCAGTCTATCTATGTCCTTCTGAGGTCTGCTACTATCCTCCTCACTGTTTACTGCATTTCCAAGTCATCTGCAAACTTTGAAATTGTGTCCCCTCTGCCCAATTCCAGGTCATTAATACATATCAAAAAGAGCAGTGGTCCTAATATCAAGCCCTGGGGGACACCACAGATTACGTCCCTCCAGTCTGCAAAACAACCTTTTCCACTTCTCTCTACTTTATGTCCCTTAGCTAATTTCATATCCACGCTCCCACTGGCCCTTTAATCCTATGGGCATCAATTTTGCTAACAAGTCTATTCTGTGGCACCTTATCAAACTACTTTTGAAACTCCATATACACGTCAACTGCATTACCTTCATCAACCTTCTCCGTTATTTAATTGAAGAATTTAATTGAGTTTGTTCAAAGGTAATTCATTTGTCAGACACAATTTGCCTTTAACAAATTTATGTTGCGTATCATTTATTAACCCATGTGTTTCCAAGTGACAATTAACTTTGTTGCCACCACTGATGTTTGACAGACTGTCCTATAGTTACCGAGTTTACCCCTCTCCTTTTTTTGAACAGAGGTGTAACATTTATAGCCCTGCAGTCCTCTGGCATCACTCCAATATCAAAGGAGGATTGAAAAGGCTAAAACTTCGATAGCCCCCGAAAATGGGCGCAGAGATCGCGATATGCGATTATCCCGCGCCTGTTCAAAGTAATGCAGGCAGCATGCAAACTTAGTGCTGCCTGCGAAATTAAATGATAGTGGCATGCAGCCCAGCACCAAATGCGCTACTGAGCATCTGCACGCTCATGAGGAGGCCTAGGTTCATGCAAGGCTTGCACCAATTAAAGCTAACCTGCACCTCTTAAAAGGGAGGTGCAGTTTGACGAGACCAGGTGCTGGAAATCATTCCAGAAGGCAGTTTCAACTGAGAAGCATTCAGCATCAGCACAACAGGCCAGAAAGAGGGATCCAAGGTTCTCAGGTACAGCATTGGAGGCCTTAGTACAGGAGGCCTTAGTACAGGAGGTGGAGAGGAGGAGAGAGGTCCTGTTTTCAAAGAGGGCCAGGAGTTCCTCCAGACAGACACTGTGAAGGCAGTGGGAGCAGAGAGCCGTGGAGGTCAATGCCAACAGTGTTGCCCCGAGGACCGAGATGCAGTGCCGGAAGAAGTTCAATGGCCTCACACAAGTGGTCAAGGCCAAAGAATGCATCTTCAAATGCAATATCCTACAAACTGCACCATCTAGTCTCACACACTGCTCAATTCACCACATCCCCATTACTCACCTACTAACAATCTCTATCAATCAGAACTCATACCCCACATTCATATGCTCCACCTCACCCACCTACACTTCCCACTGCTGAAAGCCTCACACCCACATTTCACAGCTTGCACACACTGACAGCTATTCAACCATGACAGCTGCATCAGCCAAACACATTGAACCACACTCACTGACACACTTCCCACTCTCTTGCAGGACAAGGAGGCACACAACTGTAGGCAGTGGCAACTAACCAGAGGGGGATAGGCGCACCTCCATATCCTGACCCCGCTCAAGCAGACGGTGCTCGGCATAATTGGAGTAGCTGTGACCGAGTCCATGGCCAACGATGGTGCTGAAACCATTGAACATGACAGTATGCTCATCGCTAATCCTCCTTCTCACACCCCACCCCACTCATTCCGCAATCGCTTGTGACTTACAAGCTGCAGATCGTGTAAGCATGCACCTCTTGATTTCCCCACCCCCCTCCCCTCACCACAACCCTACCCTTGTGCCTTTCTCATTTCAGCAACCCAAGAAATCCAACCTGTCCAGTCAGTGGTGGAAGAGTCATAGTCATAGAGTCATAGAGTCATAACAGCACAGAAGGAGGCCATTCGGCCCATAAAGTCTGCGCCGGCTCTCTGTAGAGCAATCCAGTCAGTCCCATTCCCCCGAGGAAGAGGAGAGTGATGATGAAGAAGAAACACCATCACTCGATCTGGCACTCGCAGCCACTAGCTCAGATACTGGCACTGCGCTGACTTTAAAGGCGGGATCTGCACATGATGAGTCACCAGGCATGAGTGGGCTGCAGCCAGGGCAGGGGGAAAGGGTGCACAGGACTCAGATGAGGATTCCGATGGGGCAGCCTTCGGAACAAAGCTGATGGGTATACACAAGAAAATGCTTGGTGCTTTGGCAGGGCTGCCAGAAAGCCCGAATACAATGTCCAGGAGCATCTAAGAATACAGCACCAACCTTGCACAGGGCTTTGTGCAGTGCTTGGAGACTATCATTTCCAGCATGGAAGGGGTGGGCAGATCCATTAGCGCACTTGTGGACCCAACAATCATGCAGCTTCCATTGCAACACAAGCACAAGCCACCCAACATCTGAGTGCTGCAATGGAAGCTTAGACTGAAGTCATGCAAGCAAAGACTGCTGCCATCATGGCTGTGGTTAGCAATGTTGAAAGAGGATTGCAGAGTGTCACAGCAGTTCAGCAATCTGTCCTCCAGCAGATTAGTAGGATTACTGAGGCGCAACCACGGGAGAGTGGTAGTGGCTCCATGAGGGACGAACCTGCTTTCCTCCTCCACCAGTGTCCTTGCTGTTGCCTGTCAGCTAGCCAGCCTACTGACTACTGCCTCCCATGTCGAGGTGGTGCAGTCAGAAAAAGGGCCTACCAGGCCCATCGCTGCTCGAGGTCATCCTGCAAGGCTATCTGCAGCCTCCCCCACTGAAAGTTAGTAGACTTCCACCAGCCATGCTGCAGCCACTGGGGTAGCACTGCAAAGGAGCACTAGGACAGGCAAAGGCACGTGGAAGACAGGCACTAAGGGAATGCACAATGGTGATTAGTTGATTTTGAATGAAATATTTTAATTGTTTGATTCATAAAATTGGTTTGGAATGTTTGTTTTGAAGTGGCTTTTATTGCAGCATTGTGGCCAAGAGAACACAGTGATGGTCATTTACAGAGGGAAGGTAAGGTGTGGGACTATTGGTGACTGGAGAATTGGGGTTGCGTTTGCTGGTACCGTAGTCGGCTGAGTCGATCACAGACAGCCCGAGCTGAACAGGGCTGTCTGGGTTGCCTCCTCCCTTCTGCTTCCTCATTCTCCTCTTCAGCTTCCTCCTCCTCCTCCTCTTCCTCTTCCTCCTTCTCAACCTTCTCAGCTTGTCGCTGTATGCCTGGTGGCAAGGGCTGTGCCTTCATGATGGCCAGGTTGTGGCACATGCAGCAGACTACGACAAATCTTGAGACGTGCTCTGGCAAGTGCTACAGGGCTCCTCCAGTGTGGTCCAGGCAGCAGGAGCTTTTTTGAAGGACACCAATGGTCTGCTCTATCAGGTTCCATGTGGCAGCAAGCCAATGGCACCCTGCACTATGGGGAAGCCTGCTGTCCTGGTGAAGCCACATTCCTGTTCCACCTGCTTCTCTCTGGCAAGAGAAAATGAAATGTATTCAGCTCTCTTTACATGCAGTCTCACTCACCTTCCTTATCAGGAGCGGATGGCGAACTGGGAGATGTTACAGATGTTGCCTGCTCCAGCCTGGAAAGACCCCAATGCAAAATTCAAGGCCACGGTCACCTTTACAGCCACTAGCAATGCCGCCCTTACCCTGGACTGAGGCTGCGGGTCTGCCTGTAGCAGGTGGCAGATTTCAGTGAGCACTTCCTTAGTAAAACGGTGACATTGCACACACTGTTCATCGCTGAGGTTGAGGCAGGAGAATTGCTCCCTGAAGACCCTGGGTGGATATAGGCTCCTGCTGAGAGCTCTTCTCCCCCTGCTCCTCCTGCCTCTTTTAGCAACTTGTCCTGCTCTGTATCATCTGTGCTCATTCCCCCAATGCTGCAGGCCAAGGGGGATGCAAACTACTGCATCCATGTCTGGGAGCAACTGGTCTGAGCAAACCCCTTGCAAGTCCTTGAGCAGGTGCCACACCACCTTAGGCAACTTTAAAGAAATCTAGAAAGCAACAAACACTTCTAAAAACTCAGCAACTGCTATTAGAAATCAATCAGCAACTAACCTATAAATAGGTGATGATCCCTTTAAATAGTGCTGGTAGGGGTCCTTCCTGCTGTAGAACGCATGTTCAATTGTGGGAGGTTATGAGAGGGCGTTAGCTCCAGCATTGAAGTCAAAAATGGCAGCACTTGCTTCAAATCAGCATTTCACGCTGATTGACATCATGATCTGTGTACTCTGCATACTTCTGCTGCACACTACCAGCACTGACGCTGATGCCCTCACCAAAATGGTGTCCGGCACAGCCCATACCAGAAGTGTGCACGCTGCTCAGACACCACTTTTGACCCAAAATGGCACCCATAGCACCCAAACAATGGGTGCTAGGCAACCAATGTTCCTGTTAAGGTGTGCGGCCACACAGCAGTCTGGAGATCCCATGCAGGCTGCTCACCAGCTTTTAAATGGAAAATATTGTACATGCGTGATAATTTGAATGGGCTGCACAGCCCATTAAAAGGGCCGTGCACCCAAAAAATAATTAGTGGGATCAGTGTATGCAACCGAATTTTTAGCCCAAAGTTTGTTGCCAAAGCCTTTGCTGTTTCCACCCTTACTTCCCTCAGCAACCTAGGATGCATCCCATCCAGACTGGGTGACTTTTCTACTTTGAGCGCTGCCAACCTTTTAACTAACTCCTCTTTATCTATTTTATCAAATCCAATATCTACTGCCTCCTCCTTTACTGCTATATTGGCAGCGTCCTCTTCTCTAGTGAAGACAGTTGTGAAGTACTCTTTTAATACTTCAGCCATGCCCTCGACATGCATAAGATGATATCCTTTTTGGTCTCTAATCAGCCCCACCTTCATTTGATTATCCTTTTACACTTTATGGCCTAGAAATTTGTCTTGGGCAGTGGAGCAAAAGGGCGGTATTGGATTGGCCGCTCGTTATATGCAGTGCCCGATATTCAGTTCCAACCCGACTTTTATCATAAGCCTCCCTTTTCTGTTTTATTGTAATCTCAATTTCTTTGCTCATCTAGGAAACTCTAGCCCTTCCTATCCGCCTCATGGGAAACCTACCTTCTATATGTAGATATGTTTTGACTTTCAGCAATTTGTGCATTAACATTTTGAACGCTTGCAGCAAATCAGCTCTCCCTGCATGGGTCAGCAATATATTCCCAATGTTGGTGACTCTCTGTAACCAGCAGAACCGCCTAGCATTCAACATAGTTGTATGCTTTTGTAACATATACTTATGCCTCCTGGTCCTTACTAACCTATCCAGTTCAAATAGATTTTCCATTTGGATTGAGTTGAATCATTTCTTGGGCTGGGATTTTACAAACCTCAGCGTGTCCGTGGTGGGCAATGTCAGTAGCGGGTTCCGACCCCGCTGCTGGCTCCATCCCGCTCTGTGAAATGAATTTCCCCTGATTGGGCTTGCCCAGTGGGTTTCCCCACCAATTAGAGGTAGAGGGTCTGGTGACGTCATTTGATGACGCATCATCTTTAAGGGACCATGCCCAAATTTATTTTGATTTGCGCTGTCAGTGTTCTGCAGCATTGAGGTGCTGCAAACACTGACAATGACTGCACAAAGGCACAGGGCTGCACTCAGGCTCTCCCATGACTCCCTCCATATGCTTATGGAGGGAATCACAGGACTCAGGGAGGTCCTCTTCCATTCCCATGGGCGGAAGAGACCTCTCCAAGAGATCAACACAGCCTGGTTGTACATTGCAGAGGAGGGCATAAGCAGTGATGTGGTCGGAAGGAACTGGGTGCAGTGCCACAAATGTTTCAATGATCTCAGTAAATCACAAAACATTAGTACAAAACCACACTCAGCCTCATCCTGCTGTGCCTCTCATCACATCCCCATCACTCTGCCTTCCCTACCCTACTCCTGCACATCCTTACTCATACCAACTTACCTTGCACCTCAACCCATCCCTCTCTATCTACATTATCACATCCCCATCTCACTAACCACCCGTCACACTCACCCTCATCTTAGTGCAATCATACCAACTAACAACACACAAGGGTAGGCAGTTGGGTGTTTCAGCCAATGTTCATGTAAAGCTTCTGTTAATGTGGTGTCAAACATTGAAACCTTTATTTTCAACACTTTGTGTTCTTAGACAGATTTGTGTGCACCTTTGGAAGTGGCTTAGTGAGTTGCAGTGAATGGTGAGACATAACGGTACCCCCCACAATGGTGATGAGTGTGAAAGGAATGGCTTGGGCATTGTAGGGATGCTTTAAGGTATAGGTGTGGGGTGGTGCCAACCTGGCACATCATATGGCAGCCAGGGTGTACAGCATCAAGTGAAGTAAATCTGGCCATGGTGATGCCATCCCTGGCCTCCCGGGCAGCAATATGGTCGGGTGCTGATGCCCTGTGTTCTGTGCAGCATCAGTTGATTGCAGAGAACGTTGGTGTTGTTGTTGTTGGTGCTGCTGGTGTGCCTGGTGCTGCTGGTGTTGGGGCTGATCGTGGTGGGATTCTGAGGACCAAGGTGAGAGAGTATAAAAGGCAGCCATGTTGATTGAATAGATGGCAGGTGATGTAGAGATGACAGAAATGATCTGTCAATGGTGAGAGAGGTAATGAGGTCAGACTGGTTAGAGAATTGTGCAAGGACTTGCAACATGGTGAATCTGTTGTGGAAATGCAGTGAGGATCAGCTTGTGGCTGAGGGAAGATACCTCTGTAAGGTGGGTGCTTTTACTTTACATTTGAAGCTGTCAACTCAACAGCTGATTCAATGGCCACTGAGCTCCCACCTCAGTTTGACAGACGTAATCCATGACCAGCGTGGACCCCGTGGGCGAGCTGTCAAATGCAAAAGGTAAGCTGAAAATCATTCTTTAGTGGCTCTAAACAAGGCACTAATTACCTGAATTGGGTCCCCCGCCATTGTGTGTCAGGTCTGCTCAGCATTGGCAGACCGAACATTGGGAAAAGCAAGTGGTGACCCGCTGTAAAAAAAAATCACTTTCCCACTCGTCCTGCCACCGATCGCACCTGCTGACCCACCACTAGTCTGTCCATTATCCCTACTCTATCTCCTGCCACTCAGCCAATTTCCTAACCAGGTCAATAATTTTCCCCCAATTCCATCAGCTTCTACCTTAGTTAACAGTCTCTTATGAGGGACTTTATCAAATGCCTTCTGGAAGTCCATATAAATAACATTCACAGACATTCCCCAGTCCACTACTTTAGTCACCTCTTCCAAAAAATGACTTACATTTCACAAATCTCTCTGATCAACTGAAAATTTTGGAGGTGTTCAGTCACCTTATCCTTAATTAGAGCAATTTTTCCACCGCCTTTTCAGGCAGTGCATTCCAGATCCTAACCATTTGCTGCATAAAAAAGTTTTTCCTCATGTTGCCTTTGGTTCTTCTGCCAATCACCTTAAATCTGTGTCCTCTGGTTCTCGACTCTTTCACCAATGGGAACAGTTTCTCTCTACTCTGCCTGGACCCTTCATGATTTTGAACACCTCTATCAAATCTCCTCTCAAACTTCTCTGCTCTAAGGAGAACAACCCCAGCTTCTCCAGTCTATCCATGTAACTGAAGTCCCTCATCCCTGGAACCATTCTTGTAAATCTTTTCTCCAGTTTCTCTAAGGCCCTCACATCCTTCCTAAAGTGTGGTGCCCAGAATTGGACACAATACTCCAGTTCAGGCCGAAACAGTGTGTAAAATCTTAATGATCTCTGAGTTCTTGGACAAGACACCAATAGGCAGCAGCCAGTATGTTTGAGCAATAGATCAAGATTTATTAAGCATATAGCGTAATATACTTAATATTAGGCAATATCTTTAATGAGTAGCTCGCAGCCCTAGGTCTCTGGAACCTCTCGGACACAGATGACGTTGTCTTAAGTCTGTTCCTTTGTCCTTGCAGTATGTCTGTGTGAAGTTGTTCTTTAGGTATCGAGGTTTTAACCCTTTTCTTATCAAAAGTTGGTTTGGCCAGTGTCCATATATGGGGGGGGAAATTCGGTATCACCCCATTTTTTTTTAATTCATTGATGGGATGTGGGCGTCACTGGCTAGGCCTGCATTTAGTGCCCATCCCTAATTGCCCTTGAGAAGATGGTGGTGAGCCGCCTTCTTCAACCGCTGCAGTCCATATGGTGTAGGTACACCCACAATGCTGTTAGGAAGGGAGTTCCAGGATTTTGGCCCAGCGACAGTGAAGGAACGGCGATACAGGTCCAAGTCAGGATGGTGTGTGGCTTGGAGGGGAACTTGTAGGTGGTGATGTTCCCATGCGTCTGCTGCCCTTGTCCTTCTAATTGGTAGAGGTCGCGGGTATGGAAGGTGCTGTTGAAGGAGCTTTGGCGAGTTGCTGCAGTGCATCTTGTAGATGGTACACACTGCAGCCACAGAGCGCCGGTGGTGGAGGGAGTGAATGTTGAAGGTGGTGGATGGAGTGCCAATCAAGCGGGCTGCTTTATCCTGAATGGTGTCGAGCTTCTTGAGTGTTGTTGGAGCTGCACTCATCCAGGCATGTGGAGATATTCCATCACACTCCTGACTTGTGCCTTGTAGATGGTGGAAAGGCTTTGGGGAATCAGGAGGTGAGACACTCGCCGCAGTATTCCCAGCCTCTGGCCTGGTCCAGTTCAGTTTCTGATCAATGGTAACCCCCAGGATGTTGATAGTGGGGGATTCAGCGATAATAATGCCATTGAATGTCAAGGGGAGATGGTTAGAGTCTCGCTTGTTGGAGATGGTCATTGCCTGGCACTTGTGTGGTGCGAATGTTACTTGCCACTTGTCAGCCCAAGTCTGAATGTTGTCCAGGTCTTGCTGCACATGGACACGGACTGCGTCAGTATCTGACGAGTCTCGAATGGTGCTAAGCAGTGTGCAATCATCAGCGAACATCCCCACTTCTGATCTTATGATGGAGGGAAGGTCATTGATGAAACAGCTGAAGATGGTTGGGCCTAGGACACTGCTATTATTGGCAGGGTGCAAAGTTTAGCGCCTGGCGCTAATTATCACCTCCGACAGCAAACTTGGCTTTTATCGCCCCTGGAGGTGATTGGAGCCCTAAATCAGGTGCTTCACACCTCTCTTAATGTGCTAAGGCCGAGGAGCGAGGCGCTACCTCACAGCGCTGGCAAAGCTCATGTGATTTCAGTCAGCAATGGAACAGACACACTGGCACCATCCAATTCTTAAAGGGGTGTTCTGATGAATGGTCATCAACCTGAAACGTTAAATCTGTTTCTCTCTTCACAGATGCTGCTTGACCTGCTGAGTTTCTCCAGCATTTTCTGTTTTTATCATAAAGGGGAGGGTTGATCTTGCTCTCCATCCACATCCTGCTCATTGCAGCCTTGAATCTCAGCCTGAATCTCAGCCTGGAGAGACCTGTACATCAAATCTGCTGGAAAGAATAATGGAGAGAACCAGGGGAAGAGCTCAGAGTGCAGACCCCATAGTCTCTTCTAAATCGATACAAGGGCAAATCAAAACCAACCTGCAAAGTGCTGCTCAGTACCCAAAACTCCTTCACACAGCATTGAATCTCTCCAGAAGTCTCTCTCTCTCTCTCAGAATGCGTGGTGCAGAAATGTCACCGACAAAAGAAGGCAGGAAATGGTCGCCTTTAAATAGCGCTCCCCTAGTCCCTTTCTGATAGCATAACGCTCCCCTCAACCTGTCGTTGCTAGCAGCAGGCGGTAAGGCAGGGGGCGCCACTCAATTTCCGGTCCGGGGCACTAACGGGGCATTGAGCACTCGACTGACGTCACGATCTGCCGGCGCAGGAGATCATGGCGGTATTGTTTAGCGCCGCCGCAAAATGTCCGGTCAATTTCGCGGGAGGCGCAGATATCACCATGCCCGGGCGCTAGTTGATTTGCGCCCCACTTAGCACCCTCTTAAGGTGCTAATGGGTGGCGCTACCAACTGAATTTTTCCCCCATGGTCTTTAACAAAATCACCTTTTTTAATGGTCAAAATACCATTGTCACTCAGACTAAGGTAGCATCCCGCCTTTCCAGTATTTTTCCACCAACTTTGCCATGTTCAGTGTTATCTTGTCTATAGTTTTTCACCCCATTGGAATTTACTTTATCTCTTTCATTTCTAGCTTCCCTGGTACATGGACCCTTATCAGCGCTGTTTCACTAGTCTTAAGCTATCCAAACTATCTCACTTTAATCGACCAGATAAATACTTTAACTTCCATGATCTCTCTCATTTTATGTCCTTATTCTAATTATGCTTTAAATATCATTGCAATTAGTTTTGTTAAGTGAATCCTAAGTTCTATACGTGTTTTTTTTAGCAATTTAACCTTCACGCGCAGTCTGTGGCTGTTTGTTATTAAAGCTTAGTCAAACCTTTTGACCGTCCTTCGCAGCTGCATTTTGAACAAGTCTTAGCTTTCTTAGTTACCCAGGAGTAATTATGGGTAATATTATTTGGTCAATGGCTACACTTGAAGTTATACATATATGATTCTCATTTACTAAATATCTTTAAATATCAGCCTTTCGTACAAGTCGCTCGAGGATGAAATGTTAAGAAGGCAAATGGTATGTTGGCCTTCGTAGCAAGAGGGTTCGAGTACAGGAACAAGGATGTCTTGCTACAGTTGTACAGGGCCTTGGTGAGACCGCACCTTGAGTATTGTGTGCAGTTTTGGTTGCCTTACCTGAGGAAGGACGTTCTTGCCATGGAAGGAGTGCGGCGAAGATTCACCAGGCTGATACCTGGGATGGCAGGAATGACATATGAGGAGAGATTGTGTCGATTGGGCTTATACTCACTGGAGTTTATAAGAACATAAGAACATAAGAAATTGGAGCAGGAGTAGGCCAATCAGCCCCTCGAGCCTGCTCCGCCATTCAATAAGATCATGGCTGATCTGATCCTAACCGCCAATCTGTATCACAGAACTATCTGCTGAAACTAACAGAATTAGACACACGAAATAGGAGCAAGATCAGGCTACACGGCCCCTGGGCCCGCTCTGCTTCCCACAGGGCCATGACCGATCCGAACCTAGACTCATGTCCAAATTCCTGCCCGCTCCACGTAACCCTTAACTCCCTTTACTTCTAGGAAACTGTCTATTTCTGTTTTAAATTTATGTAATGATGTAGCTTCTACAACTTTTTGGGGCAGCATATTCCATGGACCTACCACCCTCTGAGTGAAATAGTTCCTCCTCATCTCAGTTTTGAAAGAGCAGCCCCTTATTCTAAGACTATGCCCCCTAGCTCTAGTTTCACCCATCATTGGGAACATCTTCCCCGCATCCACCCGATCCAACCCCTTCACAATCTTATATGTTTCAATAAGATCGCCTCTCATTCTTCTGAACTCCAATGAGTAGAGTCCCAATCTACTCAACCTCTCCTCATATGTCCATCCCCTCACCCCCAGATTAACCGAGTGAACCTTCTTTGTACTGACTCAAGAGCAAGTATGTCTTTTCTTAAGTATGGACACCAGAACTGTATGCAATATTCCAGGTGCGGTCTCACCAACACCTTGTAGAACTGAAGCAATACCTCCCTATTTTTATATTCTATCCCCCTAGCAATGAAAGCCAACATTCCATTGGCCTTCTTAATCACTTGATGCACCTGCATACTAACCTTTTGAGTTTCGTGCACCAGGACCCCCAGATCCCTTTGTACTTCAGTACTTTCCAGTTTCTTGCCATTAAGATAATAACTTGCTCTATGATTTTTCCTGCCAAAGTGCATAACCTCACACTTTCCAGTATTGTATTCCATCTGCCAAATCTCTGCCCACTTACTTAGCCTGTCTATGTCCCCTTGCAGGTTTTTTATGTCCTCCTCACTCACTACTTTCCCTCCCATCTTAGTATCATCTGCAAACTTTGATATGTTACACTCGGTCCCCTCCTCCAAATCGTTAATATAGATTGTAAAGAGTTGGGGACCCAGCACTGACCCCTGCGGAACACCACTAGTTACTGATTGCCAGTCTGAGAATGAACCATTTATCCCAACTCTCTGCCTTCTGTTTGATAGCCAATCCTCTATCCATGCCAGAATATTACCCCCAATCCTGTGATTTTTTTTATCTTAAGCAATAATCTTTTGTGTGGCACCTTGTCAAATGCCTTTTGGAAGTCTAAATACACTACGTCCACTGGTTCCCCTTTATCCACCCTATATGTTACTTCCTCAAAGAACTCCAGCAAATTTGTCAAACATGACTTCCCCTTCATAAAACCATGCTGACTTTGTCCTATTAAATTATGATTATCCAAATGTCCTGTTACTGTCTCCTTAATAATGGACTCCAAAATTTTACCTACCACAGATGTTAGGCTAACCGGTCTATAGTTTCCAGCCTTCTGTCTACTGCCCTTTTGAAATAAGGGTGTTACATTAGCAGTTTTCCAGTCTGCCGGGACCTTTGCTGAGTCCAGGGAGTTTTGGAAAATTATTACCAATGCATCCACAATCCCTACCGCCACTTCCCTCAAGACCCTAGGATGTAAGCCATCAGGTCCAGGTGATTTATCCGCCTTGAGTCCCATTATTTTACCGAGTACTACATCCTTAGTGATTTTGATCGTGTTTATCTCCTCCCCCGCTATAGCCCCCTGTTTGTCCAGTGTTGGGATATTCTTAGTGTCCTCTACTGTAAAGACTGATACAAAATATTCATTCAGTGTTTTTGCCATCTCCATATTTCCCACCATTAATTTCCCGGTCTCATCCTCTAAGGGACCAACATTTACTTTAGCCACCCTTTTCTTTTTATATAACTATAAAAACTCTTACTATCTGTTTTTATATTTTTTGCTAATTTACTTTCATAATCTATCTTCCCTTTCTTAATCAATCTTTTTGTTATTTTTGCTGTCTTTTAAAGTTTTCCCAATCCTCTATCCTCCCACTAGATTTGGCTACCTTATATGCCCTTGTTTTTAGTTGAATACTATCCTTAATTTCTTTACTTAACCACGGATGGCTGTCTTTTCTTTTACACCCTTTTCTGCTCAGTGGAATATATATTTTTTGGAAGTTGTAAAATAACTCCTTAAATGTACACCACTGATCATGTATCGTCTTACCCCTTAATCTATTTTCCCAATCCACTCTACTCAATTCCGCTCTCATACCTTCATAGTCTCCTTTATTCAAGCTTAGCACACTTGTTTGAGATCCAACCTTCTCACCCTCTAATTGAATATGGAATTCAACCATGTTATGGTCACTCATTCTAAGGGGATCCTTTACTAGGACATTTTTAATTAATCCTGTCTCGTTACACAGGACCAGATCTAAGGTTGCTTGCCCCCTGGTCGGTTCAGTTACACACTGCTCAAGAAACCCATCCCTAATACACTCAATGAACTCATCCTCAAGGCAGCCCTGCCCAATTTGATTTGTCCAATTAATATGATAGTTAAAATCCCCCATAATTATAGATGTTCCCTTATTACAAGCCTCAACTATTTCCTGATTGATACTCCGTCCAACCGAGTTGCAACTGTTCGGAGGCCTATAGACTATGCCCACTAGTGTTTAGAAGATTGAGAGGGGATCTCATCGAAACCTATAAAATTCTGTCAGGCCTGGACAGACTAGATGCAGGAAGGATGTTTGTGATGGCCGGGGAGTCCAGAACCAGGGGTCATAGTCTAAGGATAAGGGGTAAGCCATTTAGGACTGAAATGAGGAGGAATTTCTTCACCCAGAGAGTGGTGAACCTGTGGAATCCTCTGCCACAGAGGGCGGTGGAGGCCAGTTCATTAAATATATTCAAAAAAGTGTTGGATATATTTCTTAAGGCTAAAAGGATCAAGGGATATGGGGAGAAGGCAGGGACAGGGTACTGAATTTGGATGATCAGCCATGATCTCATTGAATGGCGGCATAGGCTCGAAGGGCCGAATGGCCTACTCCTGCTCCTATCTTCTATGTTTCTATGTATACTTTGATTCCTCAATTACTTCAATCTGTTCTCTGACAAGCGTTGCTGCAAATTGGAGTCCTCTAATTGAGGGGAACAGAGCCCTTCTCAAATGAGGTTTTATCCCCCTTTTCATTATAAGCCTGGGTGCTAACTATGACATTCACAAGGGCCGACCGCCTATCCTCATGGATGGAGGACACCCCGGGGTCTCCCCAACCATCATGTCAGCCGTGCTGATATGTTTTGCCTTCTAGTGCATCTCAGTCTATCCTTTCTCCTCTGGCTGCTGCTCCTATTGCTGCATCATACGATCTGGCAGTAATGGCCCTGATCGGACCCCTTACTTAAATTCAATTCACTGTTCCGGTGTTCCAATTCTGCCCAGCCTGGGGTATCCTCTCTTTCTTCTATCTTTCCTGATGTTACCCCACCTGGGGTCTCCTCAATGTTGCTTCAGATCTTCTCTTTCGGTGTGCTCAATTAATTTGTTAGTGCTGGTTAGTCATAGGCATGAGTATACAATTGGCTTATGTATCAAAGTCTTACTGCATAGGTTACATGTATCAAATACACTATCATTACAAGTTGGAGAACTACCAGAGCATGTGAAATAATATGAACGTAAGGGTGTGCTGATATATCTAGCCCAATATCCCACCAGTGTGAGTTGTCCTCTATGCTGTCAATTTCAATATCTATTCTCGAGTTGTCTTGCTCCAAAACAGAAAAATGCTTTTGGGAGGAGTTCAGTCGCATCACAAGCTCACTGAAACCCTCAAACAACAGGGAAATGTAGTATCCGCATTGTGCCACATAATTCTGCAGCTCATACTTAAAAACGTGTTGGTTGATAGGACAGGTCCTGTTAGACCCATAAAGCATGGTAGTTGCGGTAGTAGTGACACAGGAGGCACCACCAAAATCACCTCATACTGGATTTGTACTGGTTTTTCCCACGCTCTGTTATCTACTAAACACAATTATTACAGTCACAGTTAAATTCAGTCTTACAATCATTTCAAGCGACATTACAGTTTAACATCTAATCAACAAATCATGGACTTAAAAGTTTCTCCAGATCTCTCTTTTACTCGTATCCATCTTGTGGATAATTCTTACTAAACATGATTTCTCCTTAGCCCTCAATTGACCCAATCTAAATTCCATGTAACTCTCCACTTCAACTTCAATTTCAATCCCTCTAACAGGTACCAGTGTGTTTAACTCTATTCTGATTGTTTCATTCATTAGATAGTTTCTCAATGGAGTACGTGTCAATGCTTTAAAAGTTGTCTCGCTCTCCTGAGCCACATTAACCATTTCATGTTGTCAAGTGACTGAGCATGTCTGAGACCCGTTCTTCAGTGCAAATTCATCATACATTTCCAGATGGTAATTGTTTCATACGTAACAAATCACATTTGCACACTCATATCGGTATCTCCATTTTATGCCACACGTGCCATCCAATACAAGCCTTTCTCGGGCTTTTAGGTGATCTTATTAAAAATTGTCTGGAGGTCTTTGTTCATCTTCCACCACATAGTCCCGATGTCTTGGGTAGTGGCCAGGCTATCAAATTCAGTTTTCTTAAAAAGATCATTATAGGCAGGGACACACATGTCTCCAAGAGAAAGCTATTAATTTATTATTCTTAACTACACTTTCCTGTCTTTCACTAGAAAGTTTGGAAAATTCCCAATTGGTGTAATTCTCCTGTTTCTATCTCACACCCTCAATCACTTCCTCTCTCCATTTTACACATCCCATTAATTACCATTCATATCTCATTCATGAGCTCTGGAGGAACTTTACTGTCCAGTACAATATTTAAGATTGAAAACATAGATCAAACATTCTCACTTAGTCCAAGTTATTAACACTTTTTATTATCATTAGTTTAGAGGATCTTTCATTTTCCCAAAAGTAACCCCATATATAGTGCCTGAATCCATTTTGTTATTACAAAATTATCCCAAAATCCAAACAGCAGTATTGTTGAACTGACAGGTTTTGTCAATGTTCAATTTCACTTCTATCAATTTATCTTCCATTTCCAATTTCAGAAACAACTGATTCTCAGGCTAGGTGGCTTACACAGTGTTTTAACATTAGAGACAGAAGTGCTGCAATTAGTTTACAATGTAACTTCCATATAACAAAAGAAAGAAGAGAATCCATTGTGGCTCTGCTTAGAGCCCAAGGGGTTAATTTATCAAATCATAATTTTCCTTCTGTCACTGTGAGGAAATATTAACATAAAATTAACAAAGTTATTTAATAATGTCCAATATCTTTAAATGTCATACTAAAGTTTTTGTTTGATGAACTTAAACAGCTGACAGTGGAAAGGGTTAACTCCTTTGCAGGTTTTTAAGAAGGTGGAGTGAAACATTGTCAGGCGCATGCAATTGTGTCACTTCATGTAAATCAAAAAAACTTTCCCGATCGAAAAAGAGTTGTGTTTTCACACTTTAACTAAACACGAACAGAACAGATAAAACAAAACAAAATAGCACATTCTTGCAGAAAACAGTAAATTACGTCATATTTCTTATTGTCCTTTCTTCAGATGCCTTTCCAAAATACTGTAAAAACATTGAATATAACTGGAGAAAGATTAGTTTTTCCCATTTAAACAAATCAAATCAAACTGCTTTAGAAGATTTCACCATAGCAACCACGACTCCAAGGTTAAATCTTAGACTGAAACATAATCTTTTGTAAAACAAACTTTTTGTTGTTCTTCTCAGATTTTACACACCAGCTTAACTTAAATTGTAGTTCAAAGTTTTTTTTTCCAATTCTTGGGGCACAATCTTATTTGCACATTCTTAAAATTTCCAAAATCCAAGATAATACAAAAGTTTTAAACGCTTTTAACACAGAGAAGTGGGTGGAGCTAAAACACACATAACAGAATCTTTCTTAGACAGACGTATCAGACAAAAGAAATACTGTAACTTCTTAAACATTCATAGTCAGGAAAACTCTCACACTTTAACACCCATTTTCATACAAACTGATATTCTAGCATTCCTTAACATTCCTTTCACTCAGCAAATCTTGCGTTTTATTTGTCTCGGCACAGATGTTAATAACTTCCATGTCGGTAAAACTTTAAGTTTCTCTTTTTTTTTTCTTTTTATATCGGCGTCTCAGCAGCTTTTCCTGGCTTTCTAAATCCCTGTTTTATTCTTTCCTTTGCTGAGTTTTCAGATTGGTTAGCCTGCAAATTAGATTTTTTTCCTTCTTTATCTCTCCCTCTCGCTCCTGCACTTTATGCTTAACCACCTGGCTATATTTCTCTCTTAACCTGTTGTGTTTTTTCTGAGACAGACTTTCCAGAATAAAGTTTATCACTTTTTCAAAGGGGACTCAGTGTCTTTTGATTAAATGTGTTTTGATTTCTTTTTGGGTTCAATAAAGACTCATTTCTGAAAAAGAATGTTGTTTAATCTAAAGTCTTGTTCAAGACTTTCTACAGCTTTTTACAGAACACACCATGCTGTGATGCATCTAGAATGAAACTGAAAGTAAAACTCCTCTGGACTGCTTGTCTCTCACATGACCTCTGCTGGTCAGGCACAAGTAATCAAAAACACAGACAAATATGCTGTAAGGCATAAGTAATCAAACACAGACAAATATCATCACTATTTGCTGATATCCTTACATCTCCCTTTCTTAAAACAAAAGTATTTTACTTTTAACTAACAACATTTAATGAACTTACATTATCATTATCATGATCAAGGTTTTTTACCCTTGCTTTGTGTGTTCACAGGAAATATGTCAATACACTAGAACTTGAAGAAAGAATAAGATAACATTACTGTCCAAAGATGTGCGGGTTAGGTTGATTGGCTATGATAAATTGACCCTTAGTGTTAGGGGGATTAAATACGTGGGGTTACGGGGATAGGGTGGGATATGTGTTGGTGTAGGGGTTACGGGGATCGGGTGGGATATGTGTCGGTGCAGGCTCGATGGGCCGAAATGGCCTCTGTCTGCACTGTGGGGTTCCTGTGATTCTGTGATTCTGTGATTACTTCCTTCTTTAACAATAGTCCTTAAATTTGCTCAATGAGTCTCTCAGGAGGCTTCACATGTCTTGAGGATTTTCTGATTGATTGTCCTTGAATCTGAGTTGTTGCCTCAGATGATTGGTTCTCAGCTGTGTGATCAGGTTGTTCACCAGTATCAGTCTCTTGACCTGCTGTGGCTGGTCCCATGAGAAGATCTCGACGATTTCTTCTCAGAACAGCACCCTCATCTGTCTGAATGGTGTATGATCTTGGTTGAACTTCACTCAGGACAGTTCCCTTCTGAGTCCATGTGTTTGTTTTGTCTTTCAACCTTACTTGGTCACCAGTGTGGAGTTCAGGTAGGTTTTGTGTTCCTCTGTCATAGTAGTACTTTTGCTTTTCTTTCTGTTGCTCTTTGAACTTCCTCACTTTCTCCCCCTCTTTTGTTTTCAGGAGGTTCTCCGGGATGGGTAGGTTTGACCTTAGCCGACGTCCCATCAGGAGTTGGGCTGGTGACATACCACACTCGAGCGGCATTGTGCGGTATACAAGCATGCTTTGGTAGAAGTCAGTTCCACTGTCTTTTGCCTTGTACATCAGTCTTTTCACTGTCTGGACCGATTTTTCCACTAGTCCATTGGACTGTGGATAGTGAGGACTTGACGTTGTGTGGACAAAGCCCCACTCTTTGGCAAAGTGTCGGAAATTTGCATTGTTAAACTGGGGTCCGTTGTCTGTGAAGACCTCGCTTGCCACGCCATGTCTGGAGAATATGGCTTTCATACTTCTTATCACAGCTTCTGCAGTGGTGGTGTACAGTCTACAAACCTCTGGATACAGGGAGTAATAGTCTGTGATGACAAGATAGTCCTTCCCTTGACATACGAATAGGTCAGCGCCTACCTTCTGGTAAGGTCTGTCTGGTACTGGGTGTGGCTTTAGTGGTTCTACCGGATTGCTTGCTCGATATTTCAGGCATATTGTGCAGTTTGACACCTCATTTGTCACATCTTGGTTGATTCGTGGCCAGTACATCACCTCTCGTGCTCTTTTCTTACACTTTTCGATTCCCAGATGTCCTCCATGGATCTTTTTTAGCATCTCTCTTCTCAGACTCTTTGGGATAACTATTTTACTTCCTTTGTAGATGATGTCTTCGACCCCTGATAGTTCCGCCCTGCAGTTCCAGTACTCTGCTATATCAGGTGAGCAGTCTTGCTTCATGTTGGGCCATCCATCCAAGATGCTTTTTCTCAGTCGTCTCATTGTTTCATCTTTGTTTGTCTCAGTCTTTATGAGCTCCATTTTTGCATCTGCTATGGGCAGTGCACTTGTGATCATGTCCACATAGGCGTTCACTTTTTCATCCATTGTGGTGTTTGCGGGCTCACTTGGGTCAACAGCTCTGGACAACGTGTCTGCTGTATACATCAGCTTACCCGGTGTGTACGCAACATTCAGTTCATCATAGACTGTCTCTCCTTTGCTTTCCACAACGAGGACTCTCTTTACCAGGTTCAGTCTCTCACAGGCTTTTAAACCTAGTATGGCTTGCACATCCTTTGGCACCACGATTAATGCTAGCGTGTGCTCTCTGTCCTTGTGTGTTACTTTGACAATGCATTTTCCTTTCACTGGTATATCAGTACCTGAGTATCCGGTCACTTTCACTTGTATTCCATGTAACTTTGGTCTGGGTCTAATTCTCTTAAAATCGGTCTCTGATATCACATTAACTTGTGCTCCAGTATCCAATTTAAATGGAATGTGTATGTCGTTCACTTTTAGTGTCAACATCCAGTCTCTTTCTTCTTTTTTGTTTGCAGACACAACATCTACATTGAATTCCTCTATCTCGCTTTCATCTACTGTATGGACCTTGCTTTGTTGCACTTGGTTCTTGCAGCAACGGGCATAATGGTTGTTCTTGTTGCAACTATTGCAAGTTTTACCATATGCTGGACACCTTCTTGGTGGATGCTGTGTACCGCATCGACTACATGACTTCCGATTGTCCCTTTCATTTTCGTTTGCTGGCCACGTCTCTTTTTTCACATTGGCGCTCTCTTTGTTAAACGGTTTGTATCCGTTCTTTCTCACTGCATCCACGTTGCAGCTACTGTCACGGAACAGCTCCTTTGCCTGCAACTTCACAGTCTCTGTAACCCTACACAGTGCTATGGCTTTTCCCAGGTCTAGATCTTGCTCTCTTAGCAGTCTTTCCCTTAGACCATTATCTCAAATACCACACACCAGTCTGTCTTTTATCAGCGAGTCTGTGAGTCCCCCAAATTCACACGATTTGCTCCGGTTTCTCAGTTCAGTCACATACTGATCAATAGTCTCGCCGATTTTCTGTATACATGTGAAAAATTTGTGCCTCTCAAAGGTCACGTTGTGTTTAGGTATGCAGTAGGCCTCAAACTGTTCCATTATTTTATCTAGCTTCATTTTGTCTCCATCAACAGCGAATGTGAAGTTATTATACACCTCCAGCGCTTCATCACCCATGACATGCAAGAACAGTGACGATTTCTGTTTATTACTTTTCTTGTCAGCTCCGATTGCCGCTAAATACAACTCTAAACGTTGTTTGAACCTTCTCCAATTTTCAGCCACATTACCTGTCAATTGAAGCGTCGCCGGTGGGAGTAAACCTTCCATTTTTTCACTTCGTTAGCTATTCTCTAATGGTAAGCAACGATGTTCTCTTCTGGCTTGCTAATATGTGGAGAGCTGATTTCGCTTACTTGCCACAACTGCTTTCACTGTCCCATCAAGTTGCTAACTTCAGATTTTTTCTCTTTCAGCCACTTCTGACATCATGTTTTGATTTCTTTTTGGGTTCAATAAAGACTCATTTCTGAAAGAGAATGTTGTTTAATCTAAAGTCTTGTTCAAGACTTTCTACAGCTTTTTACAGAACACACCATGCTGTGATGCATCTAGAATGAAACTGAAAGTAAAACTCCTCTGGACTGCTTGTCTCTCACATGACCTCTGCTGGTCAGGCACAAGTAATCAAAAACACAGACAAATATGCTGTAAGGCATAAGTAATCAAACACAGACAAATATCATCACTATTTGCTGATATCCTTACAAAATGTTCCGTCAGTAATACCTGCACTTCCTCCGCACAGGTGCCTCTGTCTAACTTAGTCTTATATGCATTAACACAACTTTTACTAGCCATTTGGTGATTTTCTTAACAGACCTCTAACATCAATAACTATCGGCGCGCAATTCACGGGCATTCCCCACAGGGTTTATCCCTCCTCAAGAGCAGCAGCTGATCAGGAGGCTACTTTCGAGGTCTGATCTAGTACACAATACTAGCCGCTTTGTCTTGTCCCATCTGGGGTGCCAATTTGTAAGATCTTAATGATCTCTGAGTTCTTGGACAAGACACCAATAGGCAGCAGCCAGTATGTTTGAGCAATAGATCAAGATTTATTAAGCATACAGCGTAATATACTTAATATTAGGCGATAGTTTTAATGAGTAGCTCGCAGCCCTAGGTCTCTGGAACCTCTCGGACACAGATGACATTATCTTAAGTCTGTTCCTTTGTCCTTGCAGTATGTCTGTGTGAAGTTGTTCTTTGGGTAGCGAGGTTTTAACCCTTTTCTTATCAAAAGTTAGTTTGGCCAGTATCCATATATGGTCTTTAACAAAATCACATTTTTTAAATTGGTTCTAATGGTCAAAATACCATTGTCACTCAGACTAAGGTAGCATCCCGCCTTTTCAGTATTTTTCCACCAACTTTGCCATGTCCAGTGCTTTCTTGTTTATAGTTTTTCACCCCATTGGAATTTACTTTATCTCTTTCATTTCTAGCTTCCCTGGTACAAGGCCTTTATACCAAGGGCCCATATCAGCGCTGTTTCACTAGTCTTGAGGTATCCAAACTATCTCACTTTAATCGACCAGATAAATACTTTAACTTCCATGATCTCACTTGTTTTATGTCCTTATTCCAATTATCCTTTAAATATCATTACAATTAGTTTTGTTAAGCGAATTCTAAGTTCTATACATTTTTTTAAAGCAATTTAACCTTCACTCGCAGTCTGTGGCTGTTTGTTATCAAAGCTTAGTCAAACCTTTTGACCGTCCTTCGCAGTTGCATTTTGAACAAGTCTTAGCTTTCTTAGTTACTCAAGAGTAATTATGGGTAATATTATTTGGTCAATGGCTACACTTGAAGTTATACATATATGATTCTCATTTACTAAATATCTTTAAATATCAGCCTTTCGTACAAGTGTTTTATAAAGGTTCGTCATAACATCCTTGCTTTTGTACTATTTGGGCTGGATTTTAATTCAGGGGCGGGCTGGGGTCGTGTAATCTGCATTTCGTGTTATCCACCCGAATCTAAATCGATGTGGGAGATTGATGCGATTTTAACTTAATTGGCCAATTGAGTTCCAACGTGTGGGAACCCATGGCAAATGAGTTTTTCCAGTCTGAAAGTCATCTCTGATGACGTCATCATTGCTGCTGCATTTAAGGTCTGCAACAAGCCTTGCTTCTTCTGCAGACTGCCAACCTTTTGGCCTTTCATGCTACAGGGACCTGGAGGCAGAATGATCAGTGAGAGACCTAGGTCTGCTCCCAGGTTTGATGATGTTGCCTTGCAGGCTTTAGTTGAGGGAGCAAGAGCTCATAAAGAGGTGCTCTTCCCTTCTTCGGGGAGGTAGAAGCCTCCCAGCAGACCAAGGCTGTGTGGATTCAGGTGGCAGAGGAGGTCAACTCATTATCAGTAACCCGCAGAACCTGGATTCAGTGCAGGAAGAGATTTCATGACCTTCTGCGCACTGGAAAAGTGAGTATGAATTTCCCATCACCCTCAATCTGATCCCCATTGCCTTTCCTCACAAGCACTCAGCTTTAGCAATCTCTTCCTACACATCCTACTTGACACTGACATCCATGCACCCTTACCCATTCCCTCTCTCTCTATGGTCACATTCAACTAACTATTCGACTATGCAGCCCTCAAACTCCCTATCACTGTGATGCTATGAAAACAACTGACAACACACAGGGAGGGCCCTTGGTCTTGCCACCTCACTCCATCTTTGTCTCCTTCTAAGTATCTATGCTATGGAATCTCTACACTCACTCCTTCATTCTCACTCAACCTCCACTTGTCTCCCTCATTGCAGGAAAAGAGAGCTCACAATAAGCGAGAAAGAGCGAGGACAGGAGGAGGGCCACCCTCAGTAGCCCACCTCACCTCCTGGGAGGAGGCGGTCGTGGAGGAAGATGATCAAGTGGGGGACGGACAGAGGGGTGCATCACAGTAAGCTGGTGACAGAATAGTTTTCCATCTCTCTTATTGACATTGCATGAGTCGCTGATAATGATTCGGAAGCTCTAACAGATGGACTTATGATCATCTGCAATATGCAATGTGCATGTAATCTTGGCATCTCATCTCTGACTCTTTACTTTACTCCCCCACAGGACATAAGAACATAAGAACATAAGAAATAGGAGCAGGAGTAGGCCAATCGGCCCCTCGAGCCTGCTCCACCATTCAATAAGATCATGGCTGATCTGATCCTAACCTCAAATCTTCTATCACTGTGCATCCACCCGAACCATCGCAAGCACCCGTTCCCACTAGCCAGGAGGAAGAGCATGAGCCTCAAGACTCCTAAGAGGAAGCTGGAAGCTCTGAGGGCACAGCATCAGCAGAATTCAGCGCACCCAGCACCAGCGCAGACACTCACACCTCGGTGGGACCTTCGGGACATAGAGTAGTGTTGTCACCAGGTGTATCAAAGCTCAGAAGTGAGCATCAGCAGATTGTGGAGACAGGGACAGCAGTGGAGAGTCCAAGTCAGTGGGCACAGGACTCTGCCAGCTCGGCTCAGCTGCATGTCGACCCTCTGCCTCTGGGTCCATCCATAAGATCAGCAGTGCTGGAACTCCAGGAACTGATGCAGGAGTCTCTGGCAGGTTTTGTCTCCAGGGTCGCTGCGAGTGTGGAGCGTATGGAGGCATCCATAGCGAACATGAGCAGAGCCTTTGTGGAGTCATTGGTGCATGAACGCATCACCATGGAAAGGATGGCAACCTCCATGGAGGTGATAAGTCACCAGAGTGTAGAAAACATGGTGAGTGTTCAGAATAGAATGACATCTCTGGAGGAGCGATGGTCATCTATTGAACAGAGAAACCAGACCTTCATGGAAGATCTTCTGAGTAGTACTGCCAGTGCAGACACGGGTCCCCATGGCCCCCCTGATGTGCAGCAAGGTGCTCTCAAGCCACTTGCAAGCGCTGAGGGGGACCTGACCCATGAGAGGGAAGTTGGTGGCAGACATCAAGGAAGTGGGGGCTCCTCTACAAGCGCTCACACTTCCATGCAACTGCAGAGCCCTCGGTCAGAGCCCCACCAGAGTCCACACCCAACTGAGATCGGCAGGAGCAGCAGGCTGTTGCCGAGCCCTCACAGGTTTGTAACCCCAGAGGACGCCCGTCAAAGGTGTCGAGGCAGGAGCAGCAGAAAAGTGAGCAAGCAGTCTCCACATCTGCTGAAGCCACAGGGGAAGCACCACGTAGGAGCATGCGTAAGAGAAAGGTACTGCAGAAATAGTCACAAGGGTAGTCATTTGGGTGAAATTTGATGTTTTCTGTGAAAAAACCATCAGTTGAATAATGTAAATAAAAAATCTGATGACTACTGCTGTAGTTGAGGCGTGTGTCATTTCGTGATTGGGACTTTCACATTGAGGGCTTAGGATTACTTGCAATTGTCAGTATGGTGGTCAAATTGCTAGGAATCCGCTGGTCCTTGGCCATTGTCGATGCACAGGTAAGAAGCTGCGAGGCAAAAGTGCTTGATTGGCTAGGCTAAGCAAATCTGGCCAAGATGAGTGCGTTCCTTGCATCCCGGGCAGCAATGTTCTCACGTACTGCTGCCACTGGTTGATGGGCTTCTGCAAGATGTTCATTTTCGCTCTCCTCCTCCTCCTCATCTGAGGAGGATATGTGATGAGCCACTTGGTCTTCAACAATCTGCAAGCCACGATGCTGTGCCATGTTGTGAAGTGCATAGCAAACCACGACGATTCTGGAGACACTGGCTGCTGAGTACTGCAGGGCTCCACCTGATCTATCCAGGCATCTGAAGCACATCTTCAGCAAACTGATGGTTTGCTCGATTATGGCTCTGGTGGACATGTGGCTGGAGTTGTAGCTCTCCTCAGCTTCATTGGATTGGCTCCTCAATGGCGTCATTAGCCTTGTCTCCAAGTAGCCATCCGTTAAGTTGGTCTGGCGGACTGAATAGCCGAGGCATACTAGACTGGCGCAGTATGAAGGAGTCATGGCAACTGCCAGGGTATTTGGCACAAACATGCAAAATTTCCTTCTTGTGGTCACACACCAGCTGAACGTTAAGGGACTGGAAGCCCTTGCGGTTGACAAAAATACCTGGATTGCGATGGGGTACCTTAAGGGCCACATATGTGCAGCCAACAATGCCCTGCACCCTTGGAAAGCCTGCCAGATTAGTTAATCCAATCGCACGCGCTGTGACACTTGCGTGATCCTTGGTGAAATGGATGTGATTGTGCGCGATGGCAAAGAGGGCTTCAGTTACCTGCGTGATGCAAGTGTGTGCGGCCGCCTGGGAGATGCCGCTAATGTCTGCTGCTGATCCCTGGAATGAGCCTGAGGCAAAAAAGTTGAGTGCGGTGGTGACTTTGACGGCCACTGGTAAGGGTTGTCCACCTGGTCCTCTGGCCTGCAGGTCTTGTTGCAGCATTGCGCAGATGTCACCCACTACCTCTCGCAAAAGTCGGAGCCACCTTTGGCACTGCTGCTCAGACATGTTGAGGTAGCTAACCCTGTGTCTGTAGACCCTGTTTGGGGGGTATCTCCTGTGCTGACGGGCTTCCATGCGCTGGTCCCTTCTGGCCTGTGCAGCTTCAGGTGGGTGAGCAGCAGCTTGGCGCTCCTGTTGGTTCTGCCGCTGTTGGTGCTGCTGCTGTTGGTGCTGCTGTTGTTCATGGTTCTGCTGGTGCCTTAAAGGAATGTATATTTGTTGTAAATGATGTATTAATTCTTTAAATGCTAGCCATTGCTTGTCTACCGTCATACCTTTTAATGTAGTTTCCCAATCAACTTTAGCCAAGTCACCCCTCATACCTATGTAGTTTGCTTTGTTTAGATTTAAGACCCTAGTTTCGCATTTAACTAAATCACTTTCAAACTCAATATAAAATTCTATCATATTATGGTCATTCTTCCCTAAGGGCCACTTTACTACAAGGTTATTAATTAACCGTTTCTCATTGCACATTGTGGACACAACCATGATGCAGCGTCTGGTGGCCGATGTCTCAGCTTCCATTGTAGCCCAAGCAGAAGCCACCTAATGTCTGGGTGCTGGATTGGAAGCTCAGACTTCTGTCATACAAGGTCAGCTTGCTGTCACACAAGCTCAAACTGCTCTCGTGCAAGCTCAGCTTGATGCCACGCAAGCTCAGTCTGCTGCCACCATGGCTGTGGATACCAGTGTTCAAAGGGACTTGCAGGGTGTCATAGCAGTTCAAAGGGACTTGCAGGGTGTCACAGCAGTCCTCCAACAGATCACTATGATTGCTTAGGCGCCACCCCAGGGGAGTGGCAGTGGCTCCGTGAATGACAACATTCGTCCTCCCATCCTATGCACTCCATCAATGCCCTTGCCTGTCAGCCTGCCAGCCCAGACTGCTGCCGCTCATGCCGAGATGGTGCAGTCCGAAGCTAGGCCTTCTAGGCCCAGAGCTGCTTGAGGTCATCTTCCAAGGTCATCTGCAGTTTTCCCCGCTAGAAGTAAGCAGCCTTCCACCAGCCATGCTGCAGCCACTGGGGTAGCACTGCGTAGGAGCACAAGGACGGGCAAAGACACATGGAAGACAAGCACAAAGGGAATGCACAGGGGTGTTTAGTTGACATTTGTATGCAATATGACATGGTTTTGTAAATTTATAAATTTGGTTTGGAATGTTTATTTTGTGTTAGCTTCTATTTTTGCATTGTGGCCAAGCTGTGATGGTCAGTAACAGAGGGAAGATAAGGTGTGGGACAGCTGGTGAATGTTGAATTGAGGTTTCGTTTACTTGTATCGCAGTTGAATGAATAGTTCATGGACAGCCCAGCCAGAGGTTTCCTCCTCTCTTCCTCTTCCTCGGCTGCTTGCCATATAGCTGGTGGTAAGGGCTCTGCCCTCATGATGGCGAAGTGAGGTTGTGCAGTGATGGGCCTTCAATAACCACAAAATTAGAAGTTATAGACTTAAACAAGTTGGCTTTTAATCACTAAGATCAAAGCTAACATCTCAACATGCCGACTGGTTCACAGGAATGAGTCATACAGATCCTGGGATCTTTATGTAAGAGAAGTCAGGGGCGGAGCCAAGAGCCAAGACCTGGAACCTCCCAGGTTAGTCGGGAATGAGGAAGTGAAACTATACACAGTGGGGGAGGGTAATATACATGAGTGCAAAACGAATACAGGATCAAGACAAACAGATTTCATTACATTCACCCCTTCTATAGATTTAGTCCATCAGGGTGATGTTTCTTAAAAGTTGGTATAAGTGAGTCTGTCAGGAGGTTTTGCAGTTCTCAGTGATCGGCGCAAAGCCGGTTGGGGTGCCTCTAGGGGAGTGGATTCTGGTTCCTCCGCTGTCCGGGCCTCCGCAGTGTCTTCCAGGTTATCTGCAGTGTCCTCCAGGTTAAAGTTGGGTATTGATACCTCTGGGCGTCCTGTCTCTTTGTAGTGTATGTCTTCATCGGGTAGTCTCCCATCGTTCTCTCCGCTCCCCGAGGGAGCGAGGTCTTTTATGGAAACAGTGTCCTCTCGCCCGTCAGAGTATTCGATATAGGCATACTGAGGGTTTGCATGGAGGAGCTGTACCTTTTCCACAAGGGGGTCCGTTTTATGGCCTCTCACGTGCTTCCGCAATAGTACTGTCCCCGGAGACATCAGCCACGCGGGTAGAGATATGCCCGAGGTGGATTTCCGGGGGAAAACGAACATCTTTTCGTGAGGGGTAGCATTAGTGGCAGTACATAACAGAGACCTTATGGAGTGGAGCACGTCTGGGAGGACTTCCTGCCAGCGGGAGGTCGGAAGGCCTTTTGACTTTAAGGCTAACGTGACAGCCTTCCAAACAGTAGCATTCTCCCTTTCCACTTGCCCATTACCCTGGGGGTTGTAGCTAGTGGTTCTGCTAGTGGCTATCCCCTTTGAGAGCAAGAACTGGTGCAGCTCGTCACTCATGAATGACATCCCCCTATCGCTGTGTATGTAGTTCGGCATGCCAAACATGCAGAATAGATTACAGAGACACTTGATGACCGTGGCACTGGTCATTTCTGGGCAGGGAATGGCGAAGGGGAAGCAGGAATATTCATCAATGATATTGAGGAAGTATACGTTATGGTCGGCAGAGGGAAGGGGTCCCTTGGAATCCAGACTTAGGCGCTCGAATGGCCGTGTGGCTTTGGTAAGGTGTGCACGGTCAGGCCTGTAGAAACGAGGCTTGCATTCCGCACAGATGCGGCAGGCTCTGGTCATTGCCCTGACCTCCTCGATGGAGTGGGGCAGATTGCGGGACTTTATAAAATGGTATAGTCGGGTGACCCCTGGGTGACAGAGGTCGTTGTGGAGACCCTGTAATTTGTCCGTATGAACGCTGGCACACATTCCCCGCGATAGGGCGTCTGGGGGTTCATTAAGGGCTCCCGGCCTGTACATAATATCATAGTCGAACGTGGATAGTTCGATCCTCCACCTGAGTATTTTGTCATTCTTGATTTTCCCCCTTTGTTTGTTATTAAACATGAAAGCCACCGACCGCTGGTCGGTGAGCAGGGTGAAACTTTTGCCGGCTAGGTAGTGTCTCCAGAGCCGCACTGCCTCCACTATAGCCTGTGCCTCCTTCTCGACAGAAGAGTGCCTGATTTCAGGACCCTGAAGGGTTCGGGAGAAGAAGGCCACAGGTCTCCCAGCCTGATTGAGGGTCGCAGCTAAGGCAAAGCCTGACACATCGCTTTCGACTTGAAAGGGAATGCATTCGTCCACTGCACACACTGCAGCCCTTTCAATGTCCTGTTTAATACTGGTGAAAGCCTCCCGAGCTTCAGCTGATAGTGGGAAGGACGTCAATTTAATGAGGGGTCGGGCCTTATCAGAGTAATTGGGCACCCATTGGGCATAATACGAAAAAAATCCCAGGCACCTTTTTAAAGCTTTGGGATTGTGTGGCAGGGGCAGTTCCTTTAGGGGGCGTAATTGGTCAGGGTCCGGTCCAATTACCCCATCTTCCACCACACAGCCGAGGATACAGAGACGGGTTGTGTTGAAGACACATTTGTCTTCGTTGTAGGTTAGATTCAGCTTTAGGGCAGTTTTTAAAAATCTCGCAAGATTTAGATCGTGGTCTTGCTGGTTGTGCCCGCAGATAGTGACATTGTCCAGATAGGGGTAGGTAGCTTGTAGTTTATTCTCGTCAACCATGCGGTCCATCTCACGTTGGAAGACCGAGACCCCATTTGTTACCCCGAAGGGCACGCTGAGAAAATGGTAGAGGCGCCCGTTCGCCTCGAAGTCGGTGTATGGGCGGTCCTCCGTTCTAATGGGGAGCTGGTGATACGCGGATTTGAGGTCGATAGTCGAGAAGACTCGGTATTGCGCAATCTGGTTGACCATTTCTGATATGCGGGGTAAAGGGTAGGCGTCCAGCTGGGTATAAATATTAACAGTCTGGCTGTAGTCAATTACCATCCGTTTCTTTTCGCTATTTTTAACTATGACTACTTGGGCACGCCACGGGCTGGTACTGCATTCAATAATGTCTTCCCGCAGGAGTCTGTCCACCTCCGCCTTGATAAAGTGTCTGTCTTCCAGACTGTATCGTCTACTTTTGGTCGCTATGGGCCTACAGTTCGGAGCGAGATTAGCGAATAAAGAGGGCGGGCTGATTTTTAAGTTTGATAGGCCACAGACTGTGAGTGGCGGCTGGGACCTGCCATATGCTAGCGTGACACTTTCGTGGTGGCACTGGAAGTCCAGGCCCAAGATTACATTAACACAGAGTTCTGGCATCACGAGGAGTTTAAAATCCTTGTAGTCCGTGCCTTTTACAGTCAGTGTTACCACACAGTAGCCCAAAATGTCCGAAGTGTGGGGCTTAGCAGCCATAGCAATTCTGCTCCGTGTAGGGGTTACCGTTAATGAGTGCCGCCGTACCAGGCTAGGGTGGATAAAACTCTCGGTACTCCCACAGTCAATTAAACATTTCGTTAAATTCCCGTTTACCTGTATGTCCATCATGGATTTTGTCAACGGGTGTGGCCTGGATTGATCCACCATGATCGAAGCCACTGTTGGGCCCTGGGCGGCCGTTGAGTTGGGAAAAGATGGCGGATCCCAAGATGGCGGCCCGCACAGCACGCACGAGGCGGTGGCGGAGTTGGAAATCGGATTCCCCCTGCAGACTTTGCTAAAATGCCCCTTTTTCTTACATTTGAAGCATGTAGCGTCCTTCGCTGGGCATCGTTGTCTGGGGTGCTTGGCCTGGCCGCAGAAGTAGCATTTCGGGCCTCCAGACATTGCCGCTGTAGTAGGACTCCTGGGTGAACTTCTGTGGGGGGACTCTGGCGGCGTAGAGCTGGTCTGAGACCTGGATGGGGAAGATGGCTGATTCCAAGATGGCGGCCCCCTCGGCGCACACGAGGCGGTGAGGGCCGCATGGCCGGAAGAATAAGAGTCAGAGTTTCTCTGGGCCACATCCAGCGATCGCGCAGTGGCCACTGCTTTTTTTAAGTCCAGGACCTCCTTCTCCAGCAGTCTCTGCCGGATATAATTCGATTTGAGGCCCGTGACGAAGGAATCGCAGACCAATTCGTCAGAGTAAGCATTGGCCGTCACAGCCTTGCAGTTACAGTCCCGGACCAGGTCCTTTAGGCCCTGTAAGAAATCGTCCATTGATTCCTCTGGTTGCTGCCTGCATGTAGCCAGCAGGTGTCTGGCGTACACTTCGTTTACCGGCCTCTGGTATTGGGCCTTCAGGATAGTGATGGCCTCCGTGTAAGAGGTGGCGTCCCGGATGAATGAATAAATCCGATGACTTACGCGAGTAGTCAGTAGACTCAGTTTATCTACCTCACTAGCGGATGAGGCCCCCGCGAAGAGTTCAAAGCATTTGAGCCAGTGTCCAAATTGATTTGATGCTTCAGCAGAATGTGGATCCAAGTCCAGACGCTCTGGTTTTAGGAGTCGATCCATCCTAGTATTCTTTAGTGATTAAAATTGATGGGCCTTCAATAACCACAAAACTAGAAGTTATAGACTTAAACAAGTTGGCTTTTAATCACTAAGATCAGAGCTAACATCTCAACACGCCGACTGGTTCACAGGAATGAGTCATACAGATCCTGGGATCTGTATGTAAGAGAAGTCAGGGGCGGAGCCAAGAGCCAAGACCTGGAACCTCCCAGGTTAGTCGGGAAAGAGGAAGTGAAACTATACACAGTGGGGGAGGGTAATATACATGAGTGCAAAACGAATACAGGATCAAGACAAACAGATTTCATTACATGCAGCATGCCGCCAACTACCATGAATCTTGACACGCACTCTGCTGAGTGGTCCAGGCAGTGGAAGAGAAGCTTCAGCATGCCAATGGCGTGCTCTATGATATTTCATGTGGCAGCATGGCTTTCATTGTATGCATGCTGCCCATGTGTCTATGGGTTGCGCCATGTCATTAACTGATAGGCCTTGTTGCCCAGTAGCCATCCTCTGGTTTGTTGTGGTGGCTCAAATGCAGATGGCACAGTGAACTGCCACAGAATGAAGGCATCATGATTGCTGCCAGGATACCGGGCATTGACCTGCATGGTTTGCTGAGTATGGTAGCACACCAGCTGGACGTTGAGGGAGTGGAATCCCTTTCAGTTGCGGTAGATCTCAAAATTTATATGTGGTGCCCGCAAAGCGATGTGTGTGCAGTCAATGGCAGCTTGCACCATGGGAAAGCCTACACTCCTCGCAAAGCCACATGTTTTCTCTGCCTACTTGCTCTCTGGCAAGAGAGAATGAAATGTATTCAGCCCTCTTGGAATACAGAGCCTCAGTGACCTCCTTTATGCAACCATGGATGGTAAACTGGGAGATGTTGCAAATATCTCCAGCTCCAGCCTGGAAGGAGCCCTATAAAAGTTCAAGGCCATGGTCACCTTCATAGCCACTGCCAATGTGGTCCTCGCCCTGCTCTGAAGTTGCATTTGTGGTTGCATTAGGTGGAAGATTTCAGTGAGCATGTCTTCAGTGAAGCGCAGCCATCTGACACACTGTTCCTCACTGAGGTTCAGGTAGGAGTATTGTTCCCTGAAGCCCCCTGGGTGGGTCTGGCCTCCTGTTGAGAGCTCTTCTCCCCCTCCTCCAGAGGCTCTGTGTCGCCTCTGCTTATTTTCCCCTCATGTTGTAATCCAAGGGGAATGCCTACTACTGCACCCATGTCTGGGAGCAAGTGGTTTGTGCAGAAACCTTGAAGTCAGGACAAAGCCCTCAGCACCAGCCACACTGCTCCCTGTAGACTTCAGCAACTTTTAAGGACTCTAGAAACCACCAAACACTTCTACAAATGCAGCAACAGCCAGTAGAAATCAATCAGCAACTAATCTGTAAGTAGTTGATGATCCCTTTAAATAGCCTGATGGGGGGTCCTTCCTGCTGCTGAATTTGTGTTCAACTGTGCATGTTTAAGAGATGTTAGCTGGAGCAATGAACTCAGAAATGGCAATGTTGGCATCAAATCAGCGTTACACTCTGCATACTTCCAGCTGACGCTCACTGCACCTGTGCTAACGACCTCACCAAGAGGGCATCCAGTGGCAACTCGCACCAGAAGTGTGTGCACGCACCGCGGACGCCATTTTGGATTCAAAATGGCAATCATAGCGTCGAAACAGTGGGTGCTAAGGAGACAAATTTTGCATCCCTTTACTCTGATACTCCAATCACTTTGTAATAAAGGCTAACATACCATTTGTCTTCCTAATTGCTTGCTGCACCTGCATGTTAATTTTCTGTGATTCGTGTACAAGGACATCCAGGTCCCTCTGAATACCAACATTTTCCAGTCTCTCACCTTTTAAAAAATATTCTGCTTTTCTATTTTTCCTACCAAAGTGGATAACTTCACATTTCTCCACATTATATTCCATCTGCCACGTTCTTGCCCATTCACTTAGCCTCTCTATATCCCTTTGGTGCCTCTTTG
This sequence comes from Somniosus microcephalus, assembly GCF_052327205.1. Classification (NCBI taxonomy): domain Eukaryota; kingdom Metazoa; phylum Chordata; class Chondrichthyes; order Squaliformes; family Somniosidae; genus Somniosus; species Somniosus microcephalus. Next base: position 65,337,145 of record NC_140996.1, on the reverse strand, counting down.
CATCCTCCTCACAGCTTACTTTCCCACCAAGCTTTGTATCGTCAGCAAACTTGGATACATTACACTCGGTTCCCTCAGCTAAGTCATTGATATAGATTGTAAATAGCTGAGGCCCAAGCACTGATCCTTGTGGTACCCCACTAGTTACAGCCTGCCAACCCGGAAATGACCCGTTTATTCCTACCCTTTGTTTTCTGTCCGTTATCCAATCCTCAATCCATGCCAATATATTACTCCCAATCCCATGAGCCCTAATTTTGTGTAATAACCTCCTGTGTGACACCTTATCGAATGTTTTTTGAAAATCCAAATACATTACATCCCTGATCTATCCTGCTTGTTCCAACCTCAAGATTCGTAAATCTCTATTTCCCTTTCATAAATCCGTGTTCACTCTGCCAAATCATATTATGATTTTCTACGTGCCCTGTTACCAAGTCCATAATAGTAGATTCTAGCATTTCCCTACTTCTGATATCAGGCTAACTGGCCTATAGTTCCCTGTTTCTCTCCCCTTCCTTTCTTGAATAGTAATGTCATGTTTGCTGCCTTCAAATCCACAGGGACCATTCTAAAATCTAGGGAATTCTGGAAGATCAAAACCAATGCATCCACTATGTCCGTCTCCACCTCTTTTAAACCCCTAAGATTTAGGCCATCAGTTCCAGGGATTTGCCTATCTTTCATTCCTAAGCATAAAATGGCATTTTGATTCATCATTCCTTCTCCAGATTATAGTGGCATTCTTCTCCATCATTCATTCCCAATTTATGCTGGAATTCTCCCTCCTTCCACTCCACTGGCATCAATCCATCAAATTTTTATAATGACATTTAATCCATCCTTCTCCATCTAAAACTTGCATTCTTCTCAATCCTTCCATCCCACAATTACTGGCATTCTTCTCCAACATTTCTTCAGTAGCGTTTATTGGAATTCTTCTCCATGTTTCCTTCCCCCGTTTATACTGGGTTATTTTCCATTCTTCCTTTCCCAGTTTATACTGGCATTCTTCTCCCTCCTTTCTTCCCCAGTTCATGCCAGGAGCCTCCTCCATTTCTTCTCTAGTTTCTACTGCCATTATCTACATTCTTCCTTCCCCTGCTGATACTGGGATTCTTCTCCCACCTTCCTTCCCCAGGTTATTCTGGGATTCTTCTCCCTTCTTTTTTAAGTTTATACTGGGATTGTTCTCCTGCCTTAGTTTCACAGGTAACACTGGGATTCATTCCTATCCTACCTTCTCAAGATTATACTGGCATTGTTCGCTATCCTTCCTTCCTCAGTTTATAATGGAGTTCTTCTCCCCCCTTCCTTCCCCAGGTTATATTGGCATTTTTCTCTGCGTTTCTTCTCCAGTTTATACTGAGATTCTTATTTCTCTTCCTGCTCCAGGGTGTACTGGCATTCTTCTGCCTCATCCCATCCCCTTTTTATACTGATATTCTACTACATCCTTCCACAGGTTATAGACAGACACTTCTCAATCCTTCCTTTCCCAGGTTATACAGAGATTCCTCTCTGTTATACCTTCCCAGGTTATTACCAGAATTCTTCTTGCTCCTTCCATCCCCATTTTATACTTGTGTAATCAACAGTGATTCCTCAGAGTTCTTGGACAAGACACCAATAGGCAGCAGCCAATATGTTTGAGCAATAGATCAAGATTTATTAAGCTTAAAGCATAATATATTTAACAACAGGCGATAACGAGTAGCTCACAGCCTTTGGTCTCTGGAACCTCTCGGACACAGATGACATCGTATTCAGCCTGTTCCTTTGTTCTCGCAGTAAGTCTGTGATCTGTGTAAAGTTGTTTTTCGAGTATCAAGGTTGTAACCCATTTCTTAGCGAAAGTTCATTTGGCCAGTGTCCATATATGGTCTTTAACAAAATCACCCTTTTTAATTGGTTCTAATGGTCAAAATACCATTGTCACTCAGACTGAGGGTAGCAGCTTGACTCCTCCTGGCTCAGTAATTTTCCAACAACTCTACCCTGTTTCATTGTTACATTGTTTATAGTTCTTCACCCCATTGGAATTTACCTCATTCCTCTCATTCTGGCTTCCCTGGTACAAGCAGTACAAGGAACCGTAAGCTGCATAGGCTGTGTGCCTGTCAGTTATCAGAACTAGTCTTGACTAGTCCTGGCTGCCTTTGCAGTTACATTTTGAGCATGCCTTAGCAATTTTTGCACAAGTCATTACAGGTCATACAGAATATAGATATTTCACTAATGTGAAGTTCACGATTCTACACTCACACATGTTATTAATAAAAACATCCAAGTACCAGTCTTTCATACACTTGCATTCTTCTTCCCCCCTTCTTTCCCCAGGTTATACTGGGTTTCTACTCCTTCCTTCCTTTACTAGGTTATATTGAAATCATTCTCCCTCCTTCCTTCCCCAGTTCATACTCGGATTCTTCTCCCTCCTTCCTTCCCCAGTTATAGTGAGATTCTTCTCCCTCCTTCCTTCCTCAGTTATAGTGAGATTCTTCTCCCTCCTTCCTTCCCCAGTTATAGTGAGATTCTTCTCCCTCCTTCCTTCCTCAGTTATAGTGAGATTCTTCTCCCTCCATCCTTCCCCAGTTATAGTGAGATTCTTCTCCCTCCTTCCTTCCCCAGTTATAGTGAGATTCTTCTCCCTCCTTCCTTCCCCAGTTATAGTGAGATTCTTCTCCCTCCTCCCTTCCTCAGTTATAGTGAGATTCCTCTCCCTCCCTCCTTCCTCAGTTACAGTGAGATTCTTCTCCCTCCCTCATTCCCCAGTTATAGTGAGATTCTTCGCCCTCCTTCCTTCCTCAGTTATAGTGAGATTCTTCTCCCTCCTTCCTTCCTCAGTTATAGTGAGATTCTTCTCCCTCCTTCCTTCCCCAGTTATAGTGAGATTCTTCTCCCTCCTTCCTTCCCCAGTTATAGTGAGATTCTTCTCCCTCCTTCCTTCCCCAGTTATAGTGAGATTCTTCTCCCTCCTCCCTTCCCCAGTTATAGTGAGATTCTTCGCCCTCCTCCCTTCCCCAGTTATAGTGAGATTCTTCTCCCTCCTCCCTTCCTCAGTTACAGTGAGATTCTTCTCCCTCCCTCCTTCCCCAGTTATAGTGAGATTCTTCTCCCTCCTTCCTTCCCCAGTTATAGTGAGATTCTTCTCCCTCCTTCCCCAGTTATAGTGAGAGTCTTCCCCCTCCTTCCTTCCAAAGTTACAGTGAGATTCTTCTCAATCCCTCCTTCCCCAGTTATAGTGAGATTCTTCTCCGTCCCTCCTTCCCCAGTTATAGTGAGATTCTTCTCCCTCCTTCCCCAGTTATAGTGAGATTCTTCTCCCTCCTTCCCCAGTTATAGTGAGATTCTTCTCCCTCCTTCCTTCCCCAGTTATAGTGAGATTCTTCTCCCTCCTCCCATCCCTAGTTATAGTGAGATTCTTCTCCCTCCTTCCTTCCCAAGTTATAGTGAGATTCTTCTCCCTCCTTCCATCCCCAGTTATAGTGAGATGCTTCTCCCTCCCTCCTTCCCCAGTTATAGTGAGATTCTTCTCCCTCCTTCCTTCCCCAGTTATAGTGAGATTCTTCTCCCTCCTTCCTTCCCCAGTTATAGTGAGATTCTTCTCCCTCCCTCCTTCCTCAGTTATAGTGAGATTCTTCTCCCTCCTTCCTTCCCCAGTTATAGTGAGATTCTTCTACCTCCCTCCTTCCCCAGTTATAGTGAGATTCTTCTCCCTCCTTCCTTCCTCAGTTATAGTGAGATTCTTCTCCCTCCTTCCTTCCCCAGTTATAGTGAGATTTTTCTCCCTGCTTCCTTCCCCAGTTATAGTGAGATTCTTCTCCCTCCCTCCTTCCTCAGTTATAGTGAGATTCTTCTCCCTCCTTCCTTCCCCAGTTATAGTGAGATTCTTCTCCCTCCTTCCTTCCCCAGTTATAGTCAGATTCTTCTCCCTCCCTCCTTCCTCAGTTAAAGTGAGATTCTTCTCCCTCCTTCCTTCCCCAGTTATAGTGAGATTCTTCTCCCTCCTTCCTTCCCCAGTTATAATGAGATTCTTCTCCCTTCTTCCTTCCCCAGTTATAGTGAGATTCTTCTCCCTCCCTCCTTCCCCAGTTATAGTGAGATTCTTCGCCCTCCTTCCTTCCTCAGTTATAGTGAGATTCTTCTCCCTCCTTCCTTCCCCAGTTATAGTGAGATTCTTCTCCCTACTTCCTTCCCCAGTTATAGTGAGATTCTTCTCCCTCCTTCCTCAGTTATAGTGAGATTCTTCTCCCTCCTTCCTTCCCCAGTTACAGTGAGATGCTTCTCCCTCCTTCCTTCCCCAGTTATAGTGAGATTCTTCTCCCTCCTTCCTTCCCCAGTTATAGTGAGATTCTTCTCCCTCCTTCCTTCTTCAGTTGTAGTGAGATTCTTCTTCCTCCTTCCTTCCCCAGTTATAGTGAGATTCTTCTCCCTCCTTCCTTCCCCAGTTATAGTGAGATTCTTCTCCCTCCTTCCTCAGTTATAGTGAGATTCTTCTCCCTCCTTCCTTCCCCACTTATAGTGAGATTCTTCTCCCTCCCTCCTTCCTCAGTTATAGTGAGATTCTTCTCCCTCCTTCCTTCCCCAGTTATAGTGAGATTCTTCTCCCTCCTTCCTTCCCCAGTTATAGTGAGATTCTTCTCCCTCCTTCCTTCCCCAGTTAAAGTGAGATTCTTCTCCCTCCTTCCTTCCTCAGTTATAGTGAGATTCTTCTCCCTCCTTCCTTCCGCAGTTATAGTGAGATTCTTCTCCCTCCTTCCTTCCCCAGTTATAGTGAGATTCTTCTCCCTCCTTCCTCAGTTATAGTGAGATACTTCTCCCTCCTTCCTTCCCAAGTTATAGTGAGATTCTTCTCCCAATTCCTTTCCCAGTTATAGTGAGATTGTTCTCCCTCCTCCATTCCCCAGTTATAGTGAGATGCTTCTCCCTCCTCCCTTCCCCAGTTACAGTGAGATTCTTCTCCCTCCTTCCTTCCCCAGTTATAGTGAGATTCTTCTCCCTCCTTCCTTCCCCAGTTATAATGAGATTCTTCTACCTCCTTCCTTCCTCAGATATAGTGAGATTCTTCTCCCTCCTTCCTTCCCCAGTTATAGTGAGATTCTTCTCCCTCCTTCCTTCCCCAGTTATAGTGAGATTCTTCTCCCTCCTTCCCCAGTTATAGTGAGATTCTTCTCCCTCCTTCCTTCCCCAGTTATAGTGAGATTCATCTCCCTCCTTCCTTCCTCAGTTATAGTGAGATTCTTCTCCCTCCTTCCTTCCCCAGTTATAGTGAGATTCTTCTCCCTCCTTCCTCAGTTATAGTGAGATTCTTCTCCCTCCTTCCTTCCCCAGTTATAGTGAGATTCTTCTCCCTCCTTCCTCAGTCACAGTGAGATTCTTCTCCCTCCTTCCTTCCCCATTTATAGTGAGATTATTCTCCCTCCTTCCTTCCCCAGTGATAGTGAGATTCTTCTCACTCCTTCCTTCCCCAGTTATAGTGAGATTCATCTCCCTCCTTCCTTCCCCAGTTATAGTGAGATTCTTCTCCCTCCTTCCTTCCCCAGTTATAGTGAGATTCTTCTCCCTCCTTCCTTCCCCAGTTATAGTGAGATTCTTCACCCTCCTTCCTTCCCCTGTTATAGTGAGATTCTTCTCCCTCCTTCCTCAGTTATAGTGAGATTCTTCTCCTTCCTTCCTTCCACAGTTATAGTGAGATTCTTCTCCCTGCTTCCTTCCCCAGTTATAGTGAGATTCTTCTCCCTCCCTCCTTCCTCAGTTATCGTGAGATTCTTCTCCCTCCTTCCTTCCCCAGTTATAGTGAGATTCTTCTCCCTCCTTCCTTCCCCAGTTATAGTCAGATTCTTCTCCCTCCCTCCTTCCTCAGTTAAAGTGAGATTCTTCTCCCTCCTTCCTTCCCCAGTTATAGTGAGATTCTTCTCCCTCCTTCCTTCCCCAGTTATAGTGAGATTCTTCTCCCTTCTTCCTTCCCCAGTTATAGTGAGATTCTTCTCCCTCCCTCCTTCCCCAGTTATAGTGAGATTCTTCTCCCTCCTTCCTTCCTCAGTTATAGTGAGATTCTTCTCCCTCCTTCCTTCCCCAGTTATAGTGAGATTCTTCTCCCTACTTCCTTCCCCAGTTATAGTGAGATTCTTCTCCCTTCTTCCTCAGTTATAGTGAGATTCTTCTCCCTCCTTCCTTCCCCAGTTACAGTGAGATGCTTCTCCCTCCTTCCTTCCCCAGTTATACTGAGATTCTTCTCCCTCCTTTTTTCCCCAGTTATAGTGAGATTCTTCTCCCTCCTTCCTTCTTCAGTTGTAGTGAGATTCTTCTTCCTCCTTCCTTCCCCAGTTATAGTGAGATTCTTCTCCCTCCTTCCTTCCCCAGTTATAGTGAGATTCTTCTCCCTCCTTCCTCAGTTATAGTGAGATTCTTCTCCCTCCTTCCTTCCCCACTTATAGTGAGATTCTTCTCCCTCCCTCCTTACTCAGTTATAGTGAGATTCTTCTCCCTCCTTCCTTCCCCAGTTATAGTGAGATTATTCTCCCTCCTTCCTTCCCCAGTTATAGTGAGATTCTTCTCCCTCCTTCCTTCCCCAGTTATAGTGAGATTCTTCTCCCTCCTCCCTTCCTCAGTTATAGCGAGATTCTTCTCCCTCCTTCCTTCCCCAGTTATAGTGAGATTCTTCTCCCTCCTTCCTTCCCCAGTTATAGTGAGATTCTTCTCCCTCCTTCCTTCCTCAGTTATAGTGAGATTCTTCTCCCTCCTTCCTTCCTCAGTTATAGTGAGATTCTTCTCCCTCCTTCCTTCCCCAGTTATAGTGAGATTCTTCTCCCTCCTTCCTCAGTTATAGTGAGATTCTTCTCCCTCCTTCCTTCCCCAGTTATAGTGAGATTCTTCTCCCTCCTTCCTTTCCCAGTTATAGTGAGATTGTTCTCCCTCCTCCATTCCCCAGTTATAGTGAGATGCTTCTCCCTCCTCCCTTCCCCAGTTATAGTGAGATTCTTCTCCCTCCTTCCTTCCCCAGTTATAGTGAGATTCTTCTCCCTCCTTCCTTCCCCAGTTATAATGAGATTCTTCTCCCTCCTTCCTTCCCGAGTTATAGAGAGATTCTTCTCCCTCATTCCTTCCCCAGTTGTAGTGAGATTCTTTTCCCTCCTCCCTTCCTCAGTTATAGTGAGATTCTTCTCCCTCCTCCCTTCCCCAGTTATAGTGACATTCTTCTCCCTCCTTCCTTCCCCAGTTACAGTGAGATTATTCTCCCTCCTCACTTCCCCAGTTATAGTGAGATTCTTCTCCCTCCTTCCTTCCTCAGTTATAGTGAGATTCTTCTCCCTCCTTCCTTCCTCAGTTGTAGTGAGATTCTTCTCCCTCTTCCTTCCCCAGTTATAGTGAGATTCTTCTCCCTCCTTCCTTCCTCAGTTATAGTGAGATTCTTCTCCCTCCTCCCTTCCCCAGTTATAGTGAGATTCTTCTCCCACCTTCCTTCCTCAGTTATAGTGAGATTCTTCTCGCTCCGTCCTTCCTCAGTTATAGTGAGATTCTTCTCCCTCTTCCTTCCGCAGTTATAGTGAGATTCTTCTCCCTCCTCCCTTCCCCAGTTATAGTGAGATTTTTCTCCCTCCTTCCATCCCCAGTTACAGTGAGATTCTTCTCCCTCCTTCCTTCCCCAGTTATAGTGAGATTCTTCTCCCTCCTTCCTTCCCCAGTTATAGTGAGATTCTTCTCCGTCCCTCTTTCCCCAGTTATAGTGAGATTCTTCTCCCCCCTTCCTTCCTCAGTTATAGTGAGATTCTTCTCCCTCCTTCCTTCCCCAGTTATAGTGAGATTCTTCTCCCTCCTTCCTCAGTTATAGTGAGATTCTTCTCCGTCCGACCTTCCCCAGTTATAGTGAGATTCTTCTCCCTCCTTCCTTCCTCAGTTATAGTGAGATTCTTCTCCCTCCTCCCTTCCCCAGTTATAGGGACATTCTTCTCCTTCCTTCCTTCCCCAGTTATAGTGAGATTCTTCTCCCTCCTTCCTTCCCCAGTTTTAGTGAGATTCTTCTCCCTCCTTCCTTCCCCAGTTATAGTGAGATTCTTCTCCCTCCTTCCTTCCCCAGTTATAGTGAGATTCTTCTCCCTCCTTCCCTCCCCAGTTATAGTGAGATTCTTCTCCCTCCTTCCCCAGTTATAGTGAGATTCTTCTCCCTCATTCCTTCCTCAGTTATAGTGAGATTCTTCTCCCTCCTTCCTTCCTCAGTTATAGTGAGATTCTTCTCCCTCCTTCCATCCTCAGTTATAGTGAGATTCTTCTCCCTCCCTCCTTCCCCAGTTATAGTGAGATTCTTCTCCCTCCCTCCTTCCCCAGTTATAGTGAGGTTCTTCTCCCTCCTTCCTTCCTCAGTTATAGTGAGATTCTTCTCCCTCCTCCCTTCCCCAGTTATAGTGAGATTCTTCTCCCTCTTCCTTCCCCAGTTATAGTGAGATTCTTCTCCCTCGTCCTTTCCCCAGTTATAGTGAGATTCTTCTCCCTCCTTCCTTCCCCAGTTACAGTGAGATTCTTCTCCCACCTCACTTCCCCAGTTATAGTGAGATTCTTCTCCCTCCTTCCTTCCTCAGTTATAGTGAGATTCTTCTCCCTCCTTCCTTCCTCAGTTGTAGTGAGATTCTTCTCCCTCTTCCTTCCCCAGTTATAGTGAGATTCTTCACCCTCCTTCCTTCATCAGTTATAGTGAGATTCTTCTCCCCCCTCCCTTCCCCAGTTATAGTGAGATTCTTCTCCCTCCGTCCTTCCTCAGTTATAGTGAGATTCTTCTCCCTCTTCCTTCCGCAGTTATAGTGAGATTCTTCTCCCTCCTCCCTTCCCCAGTTATAGTGAGATTCTTCTCCCTCCTTCCTTCCCCAGTTACAGTGAGATTCTTCTCCCGCCTTCCTTCCTCAGGTATAGTGAGATTCTTCTCCCTCCTTCCTTCCCCAGTTATAGTGAGATTCTTCTCCCTCCTTCCTTCCCCAGTTATAGTGAGATTCTTCACCCTCCTTCCTTCCCCAGTAATAGTGAGATTTTTCTCCATCCTTCCTCAGTTATAGTGAGATTCTTCTCCCTCCTTCCTTCCCCAGTTACAGTGAGATTCTTCTCCCTCCTTCCTTCCTCAGTTATAGTGAGATTCTTCTCCCTCCTTCCATCCCCAGTTATAGTGAGATTCTTCTCCCTCCTTCCCCAGTTATAGTGAGATTCTTCTCCCTCCTTCCTTCCCCAGTTAGAGTGAGATTCATCTCCCTCCTTCCTTCCTCAGTTATAGTGAGATTCTTCTCCCTCCTTCCTTCCCCAGTTATAGTGAAATTCTTCTCCCTCCTTCCTCAGTTATAGTGAGATTCTTCTCCCTCCTTCTTCAGTTATACTGAGATTCTTCTCCCTCCTTCCTTCCCCAGCTATAGTGAGATTCTTCTCCCTCCTTCCTCAGTTACAGTGAGATTCTTCTCCCTCCTTCCTTCCCCAGTTATAGTGAGATTCTTCTCCCTCCTTCTTTCCCAATTATAGTGAGATTCTTCTCCCTCCTTCCTTCCCCAGTTATAGTGAGATTCTTCTCCCTCCTTCCTTCCCCAGTTACAGTGAGATTCTTCTCCCTCCTTTCCCAATTATAGTGAGATTCTTCTCCCTCCCTCCTTCCCCAGTTATAGTGAGATTCTTCTCCCTCCTTCCTTCCCCAGTTATAGTGAGATTCTTCTCCCTCCTTCCATCCTCAGTTATAGTGAGATTCTTCTCCATCCCTCCTTCCCCAGTTATAGTGAGATTCTTCTCCCTCCTCCCTTCCCCAGTTACAGTGAGATTCTTCTCCCTCCTTCCTTCATCAGTTATAGTGAGATTCCTCTCCCTCCTTCCTTCCTCAGTTATAGTGAGATTCTTCTCCCTCTTCCTTCCCCAGTTATAGTGAGATTCTTCTCCCTCCTCCCTTCCCCTGTTACAGTGAGATACTTCTCCCTCCTTCCTTCCCCAGTTACAGTGAGGTTCTTCTCCCTCCTTCCTTCCTCAGTTATAGTGAGATTCTACTCCCTCCTTCCTTCCCCAGTTATAGTGAGATTCTTCTCCCTCCTTCCTTCCCCAGTTATGGTGAGATTCTTCACCCTCCTTCCTTCCCCAGTATCGTGAGATTCTTCTCCCTCCTTCCTCAGTTATAGTGAGATTCTTCTCCCTCCTTCCTTCCCCAGTTATAGTGAGATTCTTCTCCCTCCTTCCTTTCCCAGTTATAGTGAGATTCTTCTCCCTCCTTCCTTCCTCCGTTATAGTGAGATTTTCTCCCTCCTTCCTTCCCCGTTATAGTGAGATACTTCTCCCTCCTTCCTTCCTCAGTTATCGTGAGATTCTTCACCCTCCTTCCTTCCCCAGTTATAGTAAGATTCTTCTCCCTCTTTCCTCAGTTACAGTGAGATTCTTCTCCCTCCTTCCTTCCCCAGTTTTAGTGAGATTCTTCTCCCTCCTTCCTTCCCCAGTTATAGTGAGATTCTTCTCCCTCCTTCCTTCCTCAGTTATAGTGAGATTCTTCTCCCTCCTTCCTTCCCCAGTTATAGTGAAATTCTTCTCCCTCCTTCCTTCCCCAGTTATAGTGAGATTCTTCTACCTCCTTCCTTCCCCAGTTATAGTGAGATACTTCTCCCTCCTTCCTTCGCAGTTATAGTGAGATTCTTCTCCCTCCTTCCTTCCCCAGTGATAGTGAGATTCTTCTCCCTCCTTCCTTCAACAGTTATAGTGAGATTCTTCTCCCTCCTCCCTTCCCCAGTTATAGTGACATTCTTCTCCCTCCTTCCATCCCCAGTTACAGTGAGATTCTTCTCCCTCCTTCCTTCCTCAGTTATAGTGAGATTCTTCTCCCTCCTTCCATCCCCAGTTATAGTGAGATTCTTCTCCCTCTTTCCCCAGTTATAGTGAGATTCTTCTCCCTCCTTCCTTCCCCAGTTAGAGTGAGATTCATCTCCCTCCTTCCTTCCTCAGTTATAGTGAGATTCTTCTCCCTCCTTCCTTCCCCAGTTATAGTGAGATTCTTCTCCCTCCTTCCTTCCCCAGTTATAGTGAAATTCTTCTCCCTCCTTCCTCAGTTATAGTGAGATTCTTCTCCCTCCTTCTTCAGTTATACTGAGATTCTTCTCCCTCCTTCCTTCCCCAGCTATAGTGAGATTCTTCTCCCTCCTTCCTCAGTTACAGTGAGATTCTTCTCCCTCCTTCCTTCCCCAGTTATAGTGAGATTCTTCTCCCTCCTTCTTTCCCAATTATAGTGAGATTCCTCTCCCTCCTTCCTTCCCCAGTTATAGTGAGATTCTTCTCCCTCCTTCCTTCCCCAGTTATAGTGAGATTCTTCTCCCTCCTTTCCCAATTATAGTGAGATTCTTCTCCCTCCCTCCTTCCCCAGTTATACTGAGATTCTTCTCCCTCCTTCCTTCCCCAGTTATAGTGAGATTCTTCTCCCTCCTTCCATCCTCAGTTATAGTGAGATTCTTCTCCATCCCTCCTTCCCCAGTTATAGTGAGATTCTTCTCCCTCCTCCCTTCCCCAGTTACAGTGAGATTCTTCTCCCTCCTTCCTTCATCAGTTATAGTGAGATTCCTCTCCCTCCTTCCTTCCTCAGTTATAGTGAGATTCTTCTCCCTCTTCCTTCCCCAGTTATAGTGAGATTCTTCTCCCTCCTCCCTTCCCCTGTTACAGTGAGATACTTCTCCCTCCTTCCTTCCCCAGTTACAGTGAGGTTCTTCTCCCTCCTTCCTTCCTCAGTTATAGTGAGATTCTACTCCCTCCTTCCTTCCCCAGTTATAGTGAGATTCTTCTCCCTCCTTCCTTCCCCAGTTATGGTGAGATTCTTCACCCTCCTTCCTTCCCCAGTATCGTGAGATTCTTCTCCCTCCTTCCTCAGTTATAGTGAGATTCTTCTCCCTCCTTCCTTCCCCAGTTATAGTGAGATTCTTCGCCCTCCTTCCTTTCCCAGTTATAGTGAGATTCTTCTCCCTCCTTCCTTCCTCAGTTATAGTGAGATTCTTCTCCCTCCTTCCTTCCTCCGTTATAGTGAGATTTTCTCCCTCCTTCCTTCCCCGTTATAGTGAGATACTTCTCCCTCCTTCCTTCCTCAGTTATCGTGAGATTCTTCACCCTCCTTCCTTCCCCAGTTATAGTAAGATTCTTCTCCCTCCTTCCTCAGTTACAGTGAGATTCTTCTCCCTCCTTCCTTCCCCAGTTTTAGTGAGATTCTTCTCCCTCCTTCCTTCCCCAGTTATAGTGAGATTCTTCTCCCTCCTTCCTTCCTCAGTTATAGTGAGATTCTTCTCCCTCCTTCCTTCCCCAGTTATAGTGAAATTCTTCTCCCTCCTTCCTTCCCCAGTTATAGTGAGATTCTTCTACCTCCTTCCTTCCCCAGTTATAGTGAGATACTTCTCCCTCCTTCCTTCCCCAGTTATAGTGAGATTCTTCTCCCTCCTTCCTTCCCCAGTGATAGTGAGATTCTTCTCCCTCCTTCCTTCAACAGTTATAGTGAGATTCTTCTCCCTCATTCCTTGCCCAGTTATAGTGAGATTCTTCTCCCTCCTCCCTTCCTCAGTTATAGTGAGATTCTTCTCCCTCCTCCCTTCCCCAGTTATAGTGACATTCTTCTCCCTCCTTCCTTCCCCAGTTACAGTGAGATTATTCTCCCTCCTCACTTCCCCAGTTATAGTGAGGTTCTTCTCCCTCCTTCCTTCCTCGGTTATAGTGAGATTCTTCTCCCTCCTTCCTTCCTCAGTTGTAGTGAGATTCTTCTCCCTCTTCCTTCCCCAGTTATAGTGAGATTCTTCCCCCTCCTTCCTTCCTCAGTTATAGTGAGATTCTTCTCCCTCCTCCCTTCCCCAGTTATAGTGAGATTCTTCTCCCACCTTCCTTCCTCAGTTATAGTGAGATTCTTCTCGCTCCGTCGTTCCTCAGTTATAGTGAGATTCTTCTCCCTCTTCCTTCCGCAGTTATAGTGAGATTCTTCTCCCTCCTCCCTTCCCCAGTTATAGTGAGATTTTTCTCCCTCCTTCCATCCCCAGTTACAGTGAGATTCTTCTCCCTCCTTCCTTCCTCAGTTATAGTGAGATTCTTCTCCCTCCTTCCCTCCCCAGTTATAGTGAGATTCTTCTCCCTCCTTCCTTCCCCAGTTATAGTGAGATTCTTCACCCTCCTTCCTTCCCCAGTTATAGTGAGATTTTTCTCCATCCTTCCTCAGTAAGAGTGAGATTCTTCTCCTTCCTTCCTTCCCCAGTTATAATGAGATTCTTCTCCCTCCTTCCTTCCTCAGTTATAGTGAGATTCTTCTCCCTCATTCCTTCCCCAGTTATAGTGAGATTCTTCTCCCTCCTTCCCCAGTTATGGTGACATTCTTCTCCCTCCTTCCTTCCCCAGTTATAGTGAGATTCAACTCCCTCCTTCCTTCCTCAGTTATAGTGAGATTCTTCTCCCTCCTTCCTTCCCCAGTTATAGTGAGATTCTTCTCCCTCCTTCCTTCCCCAGTTATAGTGAAATTCTTCTCCCTCCTTCCTCAGTTATAGTGAGATTCTTCTCCCTCCTTCTTCAGTTATACTGAGATTGTTCTCCCTCCTTCCTTCCCCAGCTATAGTGAGATTCTTCTCCCTCCTTCCTCAGTTACAGTGAAATTCTTCTCCCTCCTTCCTTCCCCAGTTATAGTGAGATTCTTCTCCCTCCTTCTTTCCCAATTATAGTGAGATTCTTCTCCCTCCTTCCTTCCCCAGTTATAGTGAGATTCAACTCCCTCCTTCCTTCCTCAGTTATAGTGAGATTCTTCTCCCTCCTCCCTTCCCCAGTTATAGTGACATTCTTCTCCCTCCTTCCTTCCCCAGTTACAGTGAGATTATTCTCCCTCCTCACTTCCCCAGTTATAGTGAGATTCTTCTCCCTCCTTCCTTCCTCAGTTATAGTGAGATTCTTCTCCCTCCTTCCTTCCTCAGTTGTAGTGAGATTCTTCTCCCTCTTCCTTCCCCAGTTATAGTGAGATTCTTCTCCCTCCTTCCCTCCCCAGTTATAGTGAGATTCTTCTCCCTCCTTCCTTCCCCAGTTATAGTGAGATTCTTCACCCTCCTTCCTTCCCCAGTTATAGTGAGATTTTTCTCCATCCTTCCTCAGTTATAGTGAGATTCTTCTCCCTCCTTCCTTCCCCAGTTATAGTGAGATTCTTCTCCCTCCTTCCTTCCTCAGTTAAAGTGAGATTCTTCTCCCTCATTCCTTCCCCAGTTATAGTGAGATTCTTCTCCCTCCTTCCCCAGTTATAGTGACATTCTTCTCCCTCCTTCCTTCCCCAGTTTTCGTGAGATTCAACTCCCTCCTTCCTTCCTCAATTATAGTGAGATTCTTCTCCCTCCTTCCTTCCCCAGTTATAGTGAGATTCTTCTCCCTCCTTCCTTCCCCAGTTATAGTGAAATTCTTCTCCCTCCTTCCTCAGTTATAGTGAGATTCTTCTCCCTCCTTCTTCAGTTGTACTGAGATTGTTCTCCCTCCTTCCTTCCCCAGCTATAGTGAGATTCTTCTCCCTCCTTCCTCAGTTACAGTGAGATTCTTCTCCCTCCTTCCATCCCCAGTTATAGTGAGATTCTTCTCCCTCCTTCTTTCCCAATTATAGTGAGATTCTTCTCCCTACTTCCTTCCCCAGTTATAGTGAGATTCATCTCCCTCCTTCCCTCCCCAGTTATAGTGAGATTCTTCTCACTCCTTCCCTCTCCAGTTATAGTGAGATTCTTCTCCCTCCTTACCCAGTTATAGTGAGATTCTTCTCCCTCATTCCTTCCTCAGTATTGTGAGATTCGTCTCCCCCCTTCCTTCCTCAGTTATAGTTAGATTCTTCTCCCTCCCTCCTTCCCCAGTTATAGTGAGATTCTTCTCCCTCCTTCCTTCCCCAGTTATAGTGAGATTCTTCTCCCTCCTTCCATCCTCAGTTATAGTGAGATTCTTCTCCATCCGTCCTTCCCCAGTTATAGTGAGATTCTTCTCCCTCCTTCTTCAGTTATACTGAGATTGTTCTCCCTCCTTCCTTCCACAGCTATAGTGAGATTCTTCTCCCTCCTTCCTCAGTTACAGTGAGATTCTTCTCCCTCCTTCCATCCCCAGTTATAGTGAGATTCTTCTCCCTCCTTCTTTCCCAATTATAGTGAGATTCTTCTCCCTCCTTCCTTCCCCAGTTATAGTGAGATTCATCTCCCTCCTTCCCTCCCCAGTTATAGTGAGATTCTTCTCACTCCTTCCCTCCCCAGTTATAGTGAGATTCTTCTCCCTCCTTACCCAGTTATAGTGAGATTCTTCTCCCTCATTCCTTCCTCAGTTATAGTGAGATTCTTCTCCCTCCTTCCTTCCTCAGTTATAGTGAGATTCTTCTCCCTCCCTCCTTCCTCAGTTATAGTGAGATTCTTCTCCCTCCTCCCTTCCCCAGTTATAGTGAGATTCTTCTCCCACCTTCCTTCCTCAGTTATAGTGAGATTCTTCTCGCTCCGTCCTTCCTCAGTTATAGTGAGATTCTTCTCCCTCTTCCTTCCGCAGTTATAGTGAGATTCTTCTCCCTCCTCCCTTCCCCAGTTATAGTGAGATTTTTCTCCCTCCTTCCATCCCCAGTTACAGTGAGATTCTTCTCCCTCCTTCCTTCCTCAGTTATAGTGAGATTCTTCTCCCTCCTTCCCTCCCCAGTTCTAGTGAGATTCTTCTCCCTCCTTCCTTCCCCAGTTATAGTGAGATTCTTCACCCTCCTTCCTTCCCCAGTTATAGTGAGATTTTTCTCCATCCTTCCTCAGTTATAGTGAGATTCTTCTCCCTCCTTCCTTCCCCAGTTATAGTGAGATTCTTCTCCCTCCTTCCTTCCTCAGTTAAAGTGAGATTCTTCTCCCTCATTCCTTCCCCAGTTATAGTGAGATTCTTCTCCCTCCTTCCCCAGTTATAGTGACATTCTTCTCCCTCCTTCCTTCCCCAGTTTTCGTGAGATTCAACTCCCTCCTTCCTTCCTCAGTTATAGTGAGATTCTTCTCCCTCCTTCCTTCCCCAGTTATAGTGAAATTCTTCTCCCTCCTTCCTCAGTTATAGTGAGATTCTTCTCCCTCCTTCTTCAGTTATACTGAGATTGTTCTCCCTCCTTCCTTCCCCAGCTATAGTGAGATTCTTCTCCCTCCTTCCTCAGTTACAGTGAGATTCTTCTCCCTCCTTCCATCCCCAGTTATAGTGAGATTCTTCTCCCTCCTTCTTTCCCAATTATAGTGAGATTCTTCTCCCTCCTTCCTTCCCCAGTTATAGTGAGATTCATCTCCCTCCTTCCCTCCCCAGTTATAGTGAGATTCTTCTCACTCCTTCCCTCCCCAGTTATAGTGAGATTCTTCTCCCTCCTTACCCAGTTATAGTGAGATTCTTCTCCCTCATTCCTTCCTCAGTTATAGTGAGATTCTTCTCCCTCCTTCCTTCCTCAGTTATAGTGAGATTCTTCTCCCTCCCTCCTTCCCCAGTTATAGTGAGATTCTTCTCCCTCCTTCCTTCCCCAGTTATAGTGAGATTCTTCTCCCTCCTTCCATCCTCAGTTATAGTGAGATTCTTCTCCATCCGTCCTTCCCCAGTTATAGTGAGATTCTTCTCCCTCCTCCCTTCCCCAGTTATAGTGAGATTCTTCTCCCTCCTTCCTTACTCAGTTATAGTGAGATTCTTCTCCCTCCTTCCTTCCTCAGTTATAGTAAGATTCTTCTCCCTCTTCCTTCCCCAGTTAGAGTGAGATTCTTCTCCCTCCTCCCTTCCCCAGTTAGAGTGAGATTCTTCTCCCTCCTTCCTTCCCCAGTTACAGTGAGATTCTTCTCCCTCCTTCCTTCCCCAGTTATAGTGAGATTCTTCTCGCTCCTTCCTTCCCAGTTATAGTGAGATTCTTCATCCTCCTTCCTTCCCCAGTATAGTGAGATTGTTCTCCCTCCTTCCTCAGTTATAGTGAGATTCTTCTCCCTCCTTCCTTCCCCAGTTATAGTGAGATTCTTCTCCCTCCTTCCTTCCCCAGTTATAGAGAGATTCTTCTCCCTCCCTCCTTCCTTCCTCAGTTAGAGTGAGATTCTTCTCCCTCCTTCCTTCCTCCGTTATAGTGAGATTTTCTCCCTCCTTCCTTCCCAGTTATAGTGAGATTCTTCTCCCTCCTTCCTTCCCCAGTTATAGTGAGACTCTTCTCCCTCCTTCCTACCCCAGTTATAGTGAGATTCTTCTCCCTCCATCCTTCCCCAGTTGTAGAGAAATTCTTCTCCCTCCCTCCTTCCTTACTCAGTTATAGTGAGATTCTTCTCCCTCCTTCCTTCCCCAGTTATAGTGAGATTCTTCTCCCTCCTTCCTTCCCAGTTATAGTGAGATTCTTCTCCCTCCTTCCTTCCCCAGTTATAGTGAGACTCTTCTCCCTCCTTCCTACCCCAGTTATAGTGAGATTCTTCTCCCTCCATCCTTCCCCAGTTAGAGTGAGATTCTTCTCCCTCCTCCCTTCCCCAGTTATAGTGAGATTCTTCTCCCTCCTTCCTTCCCCAGTTATAGTGAGATTCTTCTCCCTCCTTCCTTCCCCAGTTATAGTGAGATTCTTCTCCCTCCCCCTTTCCCCAGTTATAGTGAGATTCTTCTCCCTCCTTCCTTCCTCAGTTATAGTGAGATTCTTCTCCCTCCTTCCTTCCCCAGATTTCGTGAGATTCTTCTCCCTCCTTCCTCAGTTATAGTGAGATTCATCTCCCTCCTACCTTCCCCAGTTATAGTGAGATTCTGCTCCCTCCTTCCTTCCTCAGTTATAGTGAGATTCTTCTCCCTCCTCCCTTCCCCAGTTATAGTGAGATTCTTCTCCCTCCTTCCTTCCCCAGTTATAGTGAGATTCTTCTCCCTCCTTCCTTCCCCAGTTATAGTGAGATTCTTCTCCCTCCTTCCTTCCCCAGTTATAGTGCGATTCTTCTCCCTCCTTCCCTCCCCAGTTAGAGTGAGATTCTTCTCCCTCCTCCCTTCCCCAGTTATAGTGAGATTCTTCTCCCTCCTTACTTCCCCAGTTATAGTGAGATTCTTCTCCCTCCTTCCTTCCCCAGTTATAGTGAGATTCTTCTCCCTCCCTCTTTCCCCAGTTATAGTGAGATTCTTCTCCCTCCTTCCTTCCTCAGTTATGCTGAGATTCTTCTCCCTCCTTCCTTCCCCAGTTATAGTGAGATTCTTCTCCCTCCTTCCTCAGTTATAGTGAGATTCTTCTCCCTCCTTCCTTCCCCAGTTATAGTGAGATTCTTCTCCCTCCTTCCTTCCCCAGTTATAGAGAGATTCTTCTCCCTCCCTCCTTCCTTCCTCAGTTAGAGTGAGATTCTTCTCCCTCCTTCCTTCCTCCGTTATAGTGAGATTTTCTCCCTCCTTCCTTCCCAGTTATAGTGAGATTCTTCTCCCTCCTTCCTTCCCCAGTTATAGTGAGACTCTTCTCCCTCCTTCCTACCCCAGTTATAGTGAGATTCTTCTCCCTCCATCCTTCCCCAGTTGTAGAGAAATTCTTCTCCCTCCCTCCTTCCTTACTCAGTTATAGTGAGATTCTTCTCCCTCCTTCCTTCCCCAGTTATAGTGAGATTCTTCTCCCTCCTTCCTTCCCAGTTATAGTGAGATTCTTCTCCCTCCTTCCTTCCCCAGTTATAGTGAGACTCTTCTCCCTCCTTCCTACCCCAGTTATAGTGAGATTCTTCTCCCTCCATCCTTCCCCAGTTAGAGTGAGATTCTTCTCCCTCCTCCCTTCCCCAGTTATAGTGAGATTCTTCTCCCTCCTTCCTTCCCCAGTTATAGTGAGATTCTTCTCCCTCCTTCCTTCCCCAGTTATAGTGAGATTCTTCTCCCTCCCCCTTTCCCCAGTTATAGTGAGATTCTTCTCCCTCCTTCCTTCCTCAGTTATAGTGAGATTCTTCTCCCTCCTTCCTTCCCCAGATTTCGTGAGATTCTTCTCCCTCCTTCCTCAGTTATAGTGAGATTCATCTCCCTCCTACCTTCCCCAGTTATAGTGAGATTCTGCTCCCTCCTTCCTTCCTCAGTTATAGTGAGATTCTTCTCCCTCCTCCCTTCCCCAGTTATAGTGAGATTCTTCTCCCTCCTTCCTTCCCCAGTTATAGTGAGATTCTTCTCCCTCCTTCCTTCCCCAGTTATAGTGAGACTCTTCTCCCTCCTTCCTACCCCAGTTATAGTGAGATTCTTCTCCCTCCATCCTTCCCCAGTTAGAGTGAGATTCTTCTCCCTCCTCCCTTCCCCAGTTATAGTGAGATTCTTCTCCCTCCTTCCTTCCCCAGTTATAGTGAGATTCTTCTCCCTCCTTCCTTCCCCAGTTATAGTGAGATTCTTCTCCCTCCCCCTTTCCCCAGTTATAGTGAGATTCTTCTCCCTCCTTCCTTCCTCAGTTATAGTGAGATTCTTATCCCTCCTTCCTTCCCCAGATTTCGTGAGATTCTTCTCCCTCCTTCCTCAGTTATAGTGAGATTCATCTCCCTCCTACCTTCCCCAGTTATAGTGAGATTCTGCTCCCTCCTTCCTTCCTCAGTTATAGTGAGATTCTTCTCCCTCCTCCCTTCCCCAGTTATAGTGAGATTCTTCTCCCTCCTTCCTTCCCCAGTTATAGTGAGATTCTTCTCCCTCCTTCCTTCCCCAGTTATAGTGAGATTCTTCTCCCTCCTTCCTTCCCCAGTTATAGTGCGATTCTTCTCCCTCCTTCCCTCCCCAGTTAGAGTGAGATTCTTCTCCCTCCTCCCTTCCCCAGTTATAGTGAGATTCTTCTCCCTCCTTACTTCCCCAGTTATAGTGAGATTCTTCTCCCTCCTTCCTTCCCCAGTTATAGTGAGATTCTTCTCCCTCCCTCTTTCCCCAGTTATAGTGAGATTCTTCTCCCTCCTTCCTTCCTCAGTTATGCTGAGATTCTTCTCCCTCCTTCCTTCCCCAGTTATAGTGAGATTCTTCTCCCTCCTTCCTCAGTTATAGTGAGATTCTTCTCCCTCCTTCCTTCCCCAGTTATAGTGAGATTCTTCTCCCTCCTTCCTTCCCCAGTTATAGAGAGATTCTTCTCCCTCCCTCCTTCCTTCCTCAGTTAGAGTGAGATTCTTCTCCCTCCTTCCTTCCTCCGTTATAGTGAGATTTTCTCCCTCCTTCCTTCCCAGTTATAGTGAGATTCTTCTCCCTCCTTCCTTCCCCAGTTATAGTGAGACTCTTCTCCCTCCTTCCTACCCCAGTTATAGTGAGATTCTTCTCCCTCCATCCTTCCCCAGTTGTAGAGAAATTCTTCTCCCTCCCTCCTTCCTTACTCAGTTATAGTGAGATTCTTCTCCCTCCTTCCTTCCCCAGTTATAGTGAGATTCTTCTCCCTCCTTCCTTCCCAGTTATAGTGAGATTCTTCTCCCTCCTTCCTTCCCCAGTTATAGTGAGACTCTTCTCCCTCCTTCCTACCCCAGTTATAGTGAGATTCTTCTCCCTCCATCCTTCCCCAGTTAGAGTGAGATTCTTCTCCCTCCTCCCTTCCCCAGTTATAGTGAGATTCTTCTCCCTCCTTCCTTCCCCAGTTATAGTGAGATTCTTCTCCCTCCTTCCTTCCCCAGTTATAGTGAGATTCTTCTCCCTCCCCCTTTCCCCAGTTATAGTGAGATTCTTCTCCCTCCTTCCTTCCTCAGTTATAGTGAGATTCTTCTCCCTCCTTCCTTCCCCAGATTTCGTGAGATTCTTCTCCCTCCTTCCTCAGTTATAGTGAGATTCATCTCCCTCCTACCTTCCCCAGTTATAGTGAGATTCTGCTCCCTCCTTCCTTCCTCAGTTATAGTGAGATTCTTCTCCCTCCTCCCTTCCCCAGTTATAGTGAGATTCTTCTCCCTCCTTCCTTCCCCAGTTATAGTGAGATTCTTCTCCCTCCTTCCTTCCCCAGTTATAGTGAGATTCTTCTCCCTCCTTCCTTCCCCAGTTATAGTGCGATTCTTCTCCCTCCTTCCCTCCCCAGTTAGAGTGAGATTCTTCTCCCTCCTCCCTTCCCCAGTTATAGTGAGATTCTTCTCCCTCCTTACTTCCCCAGTTATAGTGAGATTCTTCTCCCTCCTTCCTTCCCCAGTTATAGTGAGATTCTTCTCCCTCCCTCTTTCCCCAGTTATAGTGAGATTCTTCTCCCTCCTTCCTTCCTCAGTTATGCTGAGATTCTTCTCCCTCCTTCCTTCCCCAGTTATAGTGAGATTCTTCTCCCTCCTTCCTCAGTTATAGTGAGATTCTTCTCCCTCCTCCCTTCCCCAGTTATAGTGAGATTCTACTCCCTCCTTCCTTCTCAGTTATAGTGAGATTCTTCTCCCTCCTTCCTTCCTCAGTTATAGTGAGATTCTTCGCCCTCCTTCCTTCCTCAGTTATAGTGAGATTCTTCTCCCTCCCTCCTTCCCCAGATATAGTGAGATTCTTCTCCCTCCTTCCTTCCCCAGTTATAGTGAGAGTCTTCTCCCTCCTTCCTACCCCAGTTATAGTGAGATTCTTCTCCCTCCTTCCTTCCCCAGTTAAATGAAATTCTTCTCCCTCCTCCATTCCCCAGTTATAGTGAGATTTTTCTCCCTCCTTCCTTCCCCAGTTATAGTGAGATTCTTCTCCCTCCTTCCTTCCCCAGTTATAGTGAGATTCTTCTCCCTCCCTCTTTCCCCAGTTATAGTGAGATTTTTCTCCCTCCTTCCTTCCTCAGTTATAGTGAGATTCTTCTCCCTCCTTCCTTCCCCAGTTATAGTGAGATTCTTCTCCCTCCTTCCTCAGTTATAGTGAGATTCTTCTCCCTCCCACCTTCCCCAGTTATAGTGAGATTCTTCTCCCTCCTTCCTCAGTTATAGTGAGATTCTTCTCCCTCCTTCCTTCCCCAGTTATAGTGAGATTCTTCTCCCTCCTTCCTTCCCCAGTTATAGAGAGATTCTTCTCCCTCCTTCCTTCCTCAGTTGTAGTGAGATTCTTCTCCCTCCTTCCTTCCTCCGTTATAGTGAGATTTTCTCCCTCCTTCCTTCCCCGTTATAGTGAGATTCTTTTCACTCCTTCCTTCCTCAGTTATAGTGAGATTCTTCTCCCTCCTTCCTTCCCCAGTTATTGTAAGATTCTTCTCCCTCCTTCCTCAGTTATAGTGAGATTCTTCTCCCTCCTTCCTTCCCCAGTTTTAGTGAGATTCTTCTCCCTCCTTCCTTCCCCAGTTATAGTGAGATTCTTCTCCCTCCTTCCTTCCTCAGTTATAGTGAGATTCTTCTCCCTCCTTCCTTCCCCAGTTATATTGAAATTCTTCTCCCTCCTTCCTTCCCCAGTTATAGTGAGATTCTTCTACCTCCTTCCTTCCCCAGTTATAGTGAGATTCTTCTCCCTCCTTCCTTCCCCAGTTATAGTGAGATTCATCTCCCTCCTTCCTTCCCCAGTGATAGTGAGATTCTTCTCCCTCCTTCCTTCCCCAGTTATAGTGAGATTCTTCTCCCTCATTCCTTCCCCAGTTATAGTGAGATTCTTCTCCCTCCTCCCTTCCTCAGTTATAGTGAGATTCTTCTCCCTCCTTCCTTCCTCAGTTATAGTGAGATTCTTCTCCCTCCTCCCTTCCCCAGTTATAGTGAGATTCTTCTCCCACCTTCCTTCCCCAGTTATAGTGAGATTCTTCTCCCTCCTTCCTTCCCCAGTTATAGTGAGATTCTTCTCCCTCCTTCCTTCCCCAGTTATAGTGAGATTCTTCTCCCTCCTTCCTTCCCCAGTTATAGTGAGACTCTTCTCCCTCCTTCCTACCCCAGTTATAGTGAGATTCTTCTCCCTCCATCCTTCCCCAGTTATGGTGAGATTCTTCTCCCTCCTCCCTTCCCCAGTTATAGTGAGATTCTTCTGCCTCCTTCCTTCCCCAGTTATAGTGAGATTCTTCTCCCTCCTTCCTTCCCCAGTTATAGTGAGATTCTTCTCCCTCCTCCCTTCCCCAGTTATAGTGAGATTTTTCTCCCTCCTTCCATCCCCAGTTACAGTGAGATTCTTCTCCCTCCTTCCTTCCTCAGTTATAGTGAGATTCTTCTCCCTCCTTCCCTCCCCAGTTATAGTGAGATTCTTCTCCCTCCTTCCTTCCCCAGTTATAGTGAGATTCTTCACCCTCCTTCCTTCCCCAGTTATAGTGAGATTTTTCTCCATCCTTCCTCAGTAAGAGTGAGATTCTTCTCCTTCCTTCCTTCCCCAGTTATAATGAGATTCTTCTCCCTCCTTCCTTCCTCAGTTATAGTGAGATTCTTCTCCCTCATTCCTTCCCCAGTTATAGTGAGATTCTTCTCCCTCCTTCCCCAGTTATGGTGACATTCTTCTCCCTCCTTCCTTCCCCAGTTATAGTGAGATTCAACTCCCTCCTTCCTTCCTCAGTTATAGTGAGATTCTTCTCCCTCCTTCCTTCCCCAGTTATAGTGAGATTCTTCTCCCTCCTTCCTTCCCCAGTTATAGTGAAATTCTTCTCCCTCCTTCCTCAGTTATAGTGAGATTCTTCTCCCTCCTTCTTCAGTTATACTGAGATTGTTCTCCCTCCTTCCTTCCCCAGCTATAGTGAGATTCTTCTCCCTCCTTCCTCAGTTACAGTGAAATTCTTCTCCCTCCTTCCTTCCCCAGTTATAGTGAGATTCTTCTCCCTCCTTCTTTCCCAATTATAGTGAGATTCTTCTCCCTCCTTCCTTCCCCAGTTATAGTGAGATTCAACTCCCTCCTTCCTTCCTCAGTTATAGTGAGATTCTTCTCCCTCCTCCCTTCCCCAGTTATAGTGACATTCTTCTCCCTCCTTCCTTCCCCAGTTACAGTGAGATTATTCTCCCTCCTCACTTCCCCAGTTATAGTGAGATTCTTCTCCCTCCTTCCTTCCTCAGTTATAGTGAGATTCTTCTCCCTCCTTCCTTCCTCAGTTGTAGTGAGATTCTTCTCCCTCTTCCTTCCCCAGTTATAGTGAGATTCTTCTCCCTCCTTCCCTCCCCAGTTATAGTGAGATTCTTCTCCCTCCTTCCTTCCCCAGTTATAGTGAGATTCTTCACCCTCCTTCCTTCCCCAGTTATAGTGAGATTTTTCTCCATCCTTCCTCAGTTATAGTGAGATTCTTCTCCCTCCTTCCTTCCCCAGTTATAGTGAGATTCTTCTCCCTCCTTCCTTCCTCAGTTAAAGTGAGATTCTTCTCCCTCATTCCTTCCCCAGTTATAGTGAGATTCTTCTCCCTCCTTCCCCAGTTATAGTGACATTCTTCTCCCTCCTTCCTTCCCCAGTTTTCGTGAGATTCAACTCCCTCCTTCCTTCCTCAATTATAGTGAGATTCTTCTCCCTCCTTCCTTCCCCAGTTATAGTGAGATTCTTCTCCCTCCTTCCTTCCCCAGTTATTGTGAAATTCTTCTCCCTCCTTCCTCAGTTATAGTGAGATTCTTCTCCCTCCTTCTTCAGTTGTACTGAGATTGTTCTCCCTCCTTCCTTCCCCAGCTATAGTGAGATTCTTCTCCCTCCTTCCTCAGTTACAGTGAGATTCTTCTCCCTCCTTCCATCCCCAGTTATAGTGAGATTCTTCTCCCTCCTTCTTTCACAATTATAGTGAGATTCTTCTCCCTACTTCCTTCCCCAGTTATAGTGAGATTCATCTCCCTCCTTCCCTCCCCAGTTATAGTGAGATTCTTCTCACTCCTTCCCTCTCCAGTTATAGTGAGATTCTTCTCCCTCCTTACCCAGTTATAGTGAGATTCTTCTCCCTCATTCCTTCCTCAGTATTGTGAGATTCGTCTCCCCCCTTCCTTCCTCAGTTATAGTGAGATTCTTCTCCCTCCCTCCTTCCCCAGTTATAGTGAGATTCTTCTCCCTCCTTCCTTCCCCAGTTATAGTGAGATTCTTCTCCCTCCTTCCATCCTCAGTTATAGTGAGATTCTTCTCCATCCGTCCTTCCCCAGTTATAGTGAGATTCTTCTCCCTCCTTCTTCAGTTATACTGAGATTGTTCTCCCTCGTTCCTTCCCCAGTTATAGTGAGATTCTTCTCCCTCCTTCTTTCCCAATTATAGTGAGATTCTTCTCCCTCCTTCCTTCCCCAGTTATAGTGAGATTCATCTCCCTCCTTCCCTCCCCAGTTATAGTGAGATTCTTCTCACTCCTTCCCTCCCCAGTTATAGTGAGATTCTTCTCCCTCCTTACCCAGTTATAGTGAGATTCTTCTCCCTCATTCCTTCCTCAGTTATAGTGAGATTCTTCTCCCTCCTTCCTTCCTCAGTTATAGTGAGATTCTTCTCCCTCCCTCCTTCCTCAGTTATAGTGAGATTCTTCTCCCTCCTCCCTTCCCCAGTTATAGTGAGATTCTTCTCCCACCTTCCTTCCTCAGTTATAGTGAGATTCTTCTCGCTCCGTCCTTCCTCAGTTATAGTGAGATTCTTCTCCCTCTTCCTTCCGCAGTTATAGTGAGATTCTTCTCCCTCCTCCCTTCCCCAGTTATAGTGAGATTTTTCTCCCTCCTTCCATCCCCAGTTACAGTGAGATTCTTCTCCCTCCTTCCTTCCTCAGTTATAGTGAGATTCTTCTCCCTCCTTCCCTCCCCAGTTCTAGTGAGATTCTTCTCCCTCCTTCCTTCCCCAGTTATAGTGAGATTCTTCACCCTCCTTCCTTCCCCAGTTATAGTGAGATTTTTCTCCATCCTTCCTCAGTTATAGTGAGATTCTTCTCCCTCCTTCCTTCCCCAGTTATAGTGAGATTCTTCTCCCTCCTTCCTTCCTCAGTTAAAGTGAGATTCTTCTCCCTCATTCCTTCCCCAGTTATAGTGAGATTCTTCTCCCTCCTTCCCCAGTTATAGTGACATTCTTCTCCCTCCTTCCTTCCCCAGTTTTCGTGAGATTCAACTCCCTCCTTCCTTCCTCAGTTATAGTGAGATTCTTCTCCCTCCTTCCTTCCCCAGTTATAGTGAAATTCTTCTCCCTCCTTCCTCAGTTATAGTGAGATTCTTCTCCCTCCTTCTTCAGTTATACTGAGATTGTTCTCCCTCCTTCCTTCCCCAGCTATAGTGAGATTCTTCTCCCTCCTTCCTCAGTTACAGTGAGATTCTTCTCCCTCCTTCCATCCCCAGTTATAGTGAGATTCTTCTCCCTCCTTCTTTCCCAATTATAGTGAGATTCTTCTCCCTCCTTCCTTCCCCAGTTATAGTGAGATTCATCTCCCTCCTTCCCTCCCCAGTTATAGTGAGATTCTTCTCACTCCTTCCCTCCCCAGTTATAGTGAGATTCTTCTCCCTCCTTACCCAGTTATAGTGAGATTCTTCTCCCTCATTCCTTCCTCAGTTATAGTGAGATTCTTCTCCCTCCTTCCTTCCTCAGTTATAGTGAGATTCTTCTCCCTCCCTCCTTCCCCAGTTATAGTGAGATTCTTCTCCCTCCTTCCTTCCCCAGTTATAGTGAGATTCTTCTCCCTCCTTCCATCCTCAGTTATAGTGAGATTCTTCTCCATCCGTCCTTCCCCAGTTATAGTGAGATTCTTCTCCCTCCTCCCTTCCCCAGTTATAGTGAGATTCTTCTCCCTCCTTCCTTACTCAGTTATAGTGAGATTCTTCTCCCTCCTTCCTTCCTCAGTTATAGTAAGATTCTTCTCCCTCTTCCTTCCCCAGTTAGAGTGAGATTCTTCTCCCTCCTCCCTTCCCCAGTTAGAGTGAGATTCTTCTCCCTCCTTCCTTCCCCAGTTACAGTGAGATTCTTCTCCCTCCTTCCTTCCCCAGTTATAGTGAGATTCTTCTCGCTCCTTCCTTCCCAGTTATAGTGAGATTCTTCATCCTCCTTCCTTCCCCAGTATAGTGAGATTGTTCTCCCTCCTTCCTCAGTTATAGTGAGATTCTTCTCCCTCCTTCCTTCCCCAGTTATAGTGAGATTCTTCTCCCTCCTTCCTTCCCCAGTTATAGAGAGATTCTTCTCCCTCCCTCCTTCCTTCCTCAGTTAGAGTGAGATTCTTCTCCCTCCTTCCTTCCTCCGTTATAGTGAGATTTTCTCCCTCCTTCCTTCCCAGTTATAGTGAGATTCTTCTCCCTCCTTCCTTCCCCAGTTATAGTGAGACTCTTCTCCCTCCTTCCTACCCCAGTTATAGTGAGATTCTTCTCCCTCCATCCTTCCCCAGTTGTAGAGAAATTCTTCTCCCTCCCTCCTTCCTTACTCAGTTATAGTGAGATTCTTCTCCCTCCTTCCTTCCCCAGTTATAGTGAGATTCTTCTCCCTCCTTCCTTCCCAGTTATAGTGAGATTCTTCTCCCTCCTTCCTTCCCCAGTTATAGTGAGACTCTTCTCCCTCCTTCCTACCCCAGTTATAGTGAGATTCTTCTCCCTCCATCCTTCCCCAGTTAGAGTGAGATTCTTCTCCCTCCTCCCTTCCCCAGTTATAGTGAGATTCTTCTCCCTCCTTCCTTCCCCAGTTATAGTGAGATTCTTCTCCCTCCTTCCTTCCCCAGTTATAGTGAGATTCTTCTCCCTCCCCCTTTCCCCAGTTATAGTGAGATTCTTCTCCCTCCTTCCTTCCTCAGTTATAGTGAGATTCTTCTCCCTCCTTCCTTCCCCAGATTTCGTGAGATTCTTCTCCCTCCTTCCTCAGTTATAGTGAGATTCATCTCCCTCCTACCTTCCCCAGTTATAGTGAGATTCTGCTCCCTCCTTCCTTCCTCAGTTATAGTGAGATTCTTCTCCCTCCTCCCTTCCCCAGTTATAGTGAGATTCTTCTCCCTCCTTCCTTCCCCAGTTATAGTGAGATTCTTCTCCCTCCTTCCTTCCCCAGTTATAGTGAGATTCTTCTCCCTCCTTCCTTCCCCAGTTATAGTGCGATTCTTCTCCCTCCTTCCCTCCCCAGTTAGAGTGAGATTCTTCTCCCTCCTCCCTTCCCCAGTTATAGTGAGATTCTTCTCCCTCCTTACTTCCCCAGTTATAGTGAGATTCTTCTCCCTCCTTCCTTCCCCAGTTATAGTGAGATTCTTCTCCCTCCCTCTTTCCCCAGTTATAGTGAGATTCTTCTCCCTCCTTCCTTCCTCAGTTATGCTGAGATTCTTCTCCCTCCTTCCTTCCCCAGTTATAGTGAGATTCTTCTCCCTCCTTCCTCAGTTATAGTGAGATTCTTCTCCCTCCTTCCTTCCCCAGTTATAGTGAGATTCTTCTCCCTCCTTCCTTCCCCAGTTATAGAGAGATTCTTCTCCCTCCCTCCTTCCTTCCTCAGTTAGAGTGAGATTCTTCTCCCTCCTTCCTTCCTCCGTTATAGTGAGATTTTCTCCCTCCTTCCTTCCCAGTTATAGTGAGATTCTTCTCCCTCCTTCCTTCCCCAGTTATAGTGAGACTCTTCTCCCTCCTTCCTACCCCAGTTATAGTGAGATTCTTCTCCCTGCATCCTTCCCCAGTTGTAGAGAAATTCTTCTCCCTCCCTCCTTCCTTACTCAGTTATAGTGAGATTCTTCTCCCTCCTTCCTTCCCCAGTTATAGTGAGATTCTTCTCCCTCCTTCCTTCCCAGTTATAGTGAGATTCTTCTCCCTCCTTCCTTCCCCAGTTATAGTGAGACTCTTCTCCCTCCTTCCTACCCCAGTTATAGTGAGATTCTTCTCCCTCCATCCTTCCCCAGTTAGAGTGAGATTCTTCTCCCTCCTCCCTTCCCCAGTTATAGTGAGATTCTTCTCCCTCCTTCCTTCCCCAGTTATAGTGAGATTCTTCTCCCTCCTTCCTTCCCCAGTTATAGTGAGATTCTTCTCCCTCCCCCTTTCCCCAGTTATAGTGAGATTCTTCTCCCTCCTTCCTTCCTCAGTTATAGTGAGATTCTTCTCCCTCCTTCCTTCCCCAGATTTCGTGAGATTCTTCTCCCTCCTTCCTCAGTTATAGTGAGATTCATCTCCCTCCTACCTTCCCCAGTTATAGTGAGATTCTGCTCCCTCCTTCCTTCCTCAGTTATAGTGAGATTCTTCTCCCTCCTCCCTTCCCCAGTTATAGTGAGATTCTTCTCCCTCCTTCCTTCCCCAGTTATAGTGAGATTCTTCTCCCTCCTTCCTTCCCCAGTTATAGTGAGATTCTTCTCCCTCCTTCCTTCCCCAGTTATAGTGCGATTCTTCTCCCTCCTTCCCTCCCCAGTTAGAGTGAGATTCTTCTCCCTCCTCCCTTCCCCAGTTATAGTGAGATTCTTCTCCCTCCTTACTTCCCCAGTTATAGTGAGATTCTTCTCCCTCCTTCCTTCCCCAGTTATAGTGAGATTCTTCTCCCTCCCTCTTTCCCCAGTTATAGTGAGATTCTTCTCCCTCCTTCCTTCCTCAGTTACGCTGAGATTCTTCTCCCTCCTTCCTTCCCCAGATATAGTGAGATTCTTCTCCCTCCTTCCTCAGTTATAGTGAGATTCTTCTCCCTCCTCCCTTCCCCAGTTATAGTGAGATTCTACTCCCTCCTTCCTTCCTCAGTTATAGTGAGATTCTTCTCCCTCCTTCCTTCCTCAGTTATAGTGAGATTCTTCGCCCTCCTTCCTTCCTCAGTTATAGTGAGATTCTTCTCCCTCCCTCCTTCCCCAGATATAGTGAGATTCTTCTCCCTCCTTCCTTCCCCAGTTATAGTGAGAGTCTTCTCCCTCCTTCCTACCCCAGTTATAGTGAGATTCTTCTCCCTCCTTCCTTCCCCAGTTAAATGAAATTCTTCTCCCTCCTCCATTCCCCAGTTATAGTGAGATTTTTCTCCCTCCTTCCTTCCCCAGTTATAGTGAGATTCTTCTCCCTCCTTCCTTCCCCAGTTATAGTGAGATTCTTCTCCCTCCCTCTTTCCCCAGTTATAGTGAGATTTTTCTCCCTCCTTCCTTCCTCAGTTATAGTGAGATTCTTCTCCCTCCTTCCTTCCCCAGTTATAGTGAGATTCTTCTCCCTCCTTCCTCAGTTATAGTGAGAATCTTCTCCCACCCACCTTCCCCAGTTATAGTGAGATTCTTCTCCCTCCTTCCTCAGTTATAGTGAGATTCTTCTCCCTCCTTCCTTCCCCAGTTATAGTGAGATTCTTCTCCCTCCTTCCTTCCCCAGTTATAGAGAGATTCTTCTCCCTCCTTCCTTCCTCAGTTGTAGTGAGATTCTTCTCCCTCCTTCCTTCCTCCGTTATAGTGAGATTTTCTCCCTCCTTCCTTCCCCGTTATAGTGAGATTCTTTTCACTCCTTCCTTCCTCAGTTATAGTGAGATTCTTCTCCCTCCTTCCTTCCCCAGTTATTGTAAGATTCTTCTCCCTCCTTCCTCAGTTATAGTGAGATTCTTCTCCCTCCTTCCTTCCCCAGTTTTAGTGAGATTCTTCTCCCTCCTTCCTTCCCCAGTTATAGTGAGATTCTTCTCCCTCCTTCCTTCCTCAGTTATAGTGAGATTCTTCTCCCTCCTTCCTTCCCCAGTTATATTGAAATTCTTCTCCCTCCTTCCTTCCCCAGTTATAGTGAGATTCTTCTACCTCCTTCCTTCCCCAGTTATAGTGAGATTCTTCTCCCTCCTTCCTTCCCCAGTTATAGTGAGATTCATCTCCCTCCTTCCTTCCCCAGTGATAGTGACATTCTTCTCCCTCCTTCCTTCCCCAGTTATAGTGAGATTCTTCTCCCTCATTCCTTCCCCAGTTATAGTGAGATTCTTCTCCCTCCTCCCTTCCTCAGTTATAGTGAGATTCTTCTCCCTCCTTCCTTCCTCAGTTATAGTGAGATTCTTCTCCCTCCTCCCTTCCCCAGTTATAGTGAGATTCTTCTCCCACCTTCCTTCCCCAGTTATAGTGAGATTCTTCTCCCTCCTTCCTTCCCCAGTTATAGTGAGATTCTTCTCCCTCCTTCCTTCCCCAGTTATAGTGAGATTCTTCTCCCTCCTTCCTTCCCCAGTTATAGTGAGACTCTTCTCCCTCCTTCCTACCCCAGTTATAGTGAGATTCTTCTCCCTCCATCCTTCCCCAGTTATGGTGAGATTCTTCTCCCTCCTCCCTTCCCCAGTTATAGTGAGATTCTTCTGCCTCCTTCCTTCCCCAGTTATAGTGAGATTCTTCTCCCTCCTTCCTTCCCCAGTTATAGTGAGATTCTTCTCCCTCCCCCTTTCCCCAGTTATAGTGAGATTCTTCTCCCTCCTTCCTTCCTCAGTTATAGTGAGATTCTTCTCCCTCCTTCCTTC
Source organism: Somniosus microcephalus (assembly GCF_052327205.1). Lineage (NCBI taxonomy): Eukaryota > Metazoa > Chordata > Chondrichthyes > Squaliformes > Somniosidae > Somniosus > Somniosus microcephalus. The sequence goes on along the minus strand of NC_140996.1, from coordinate 65,306,092 downwards.
CCCAGTTATAGTGAGATTCTTCTGCCTCCTTCCTCAGTTATAGTGAGATTCTTCTCCCTCCTACCTTCCCCAGTTATAGTGAGATTCTGCTCCCTCCTTCCATCCTCAGTTATAGTGAGATTCTTCTCCCTCCTCCCTTCCCCAGTTATAGTGAGATTCTTCTCCCTCCTTCCTTCCCCAGTTATAGTGAGATTCTTCTCCCTCCTTCCTTCCCCTGTTATAGTGAGATTCTTCTCCCTCCTTCCTTCCCCAGTTATAGTGAGATTCTTCTCCCTCCTTCTCTCCCCAGTTATAGTGAGATTCTTCTCCCTCCTCCCTTCCCCAGTTATAGTGAGATTCTTCTCCCTCCTTCCTTCCCCAGTTATAGTGAGATTCTTCTCCCTCCTTCCTTCCCCAGTTATAGTGAGATTCTTCTCCCTCCCTCTTTCCCCAGTTATAGTGAGATTCTTCTCCCTCCTTCCTTCCTCAGTTATGCTGAGATTCTTCTCCCTCCTTCCTTCCCCAGTTATAGTGAGATTCTTCTCCCTCCTTCCTTCCCCTGTTATAGTGAGATTCTTCTCCCTCCTTCCTTCCCCAGTTATAGTGAGATTCTTCTCCCTCCTTCCCTCCCCAGTTATAGTGAGATTCTTCTCCCTCCTCCCTTCCCCAGTTATAGTGAGATTCTTCTCCCTCCTTCCTTCCCCAGTTATAGTGAGATTCTTCGCCCTCCTTCCTTCCTCAGTTATAGTGAGATTCTTCTCCCTCACTCCTTCCCCAGATATAGTGAGATTCTTCTCCCTCCTTCCTTCCCCAGTTATAGTGAGAGTCTTCTCCCTCCTTCCTACCCCAGTTAAAGTGAGATTCTTCTCCCTCTTTCTTCCCCACTTAAATGAAATTCTTCTCCCTCCTCCCTTCCCCAGTTATAGTGAGATTCTTCTCCCTCCTTCCTTCCCCAGTTATAGTGAGATTCTTCTCCCTCCTTCCTTCCCCAGTTATAGTGAGATTCTTCTCCCTCCCTCTTTCCCCAGTTATAGTGAGATTTTTCTCCCTCCTTCCTTCCTCAGTTATAGTGAGATTCTTCTCCCTCCTTCCTTCCCCAGTTATAGTGAGATTTTTCTCCCTCCTTCCTCAGTTATAGTGAGATTCTTCTCCCTCCAACCTTCCCCAGTTATAGTGAGATTCTTCTCCCTCCTTCCTTCCTCAGTTATAGTGAGATTCTTCTCCCTCCTCCCTTCCCCAGTTATAGTGAGATTCTTCTCCCACCTTCCTTCCTCAGTTATAGTGAGATTCTTCTCCCTCCGTTCTTCCTCAGTTGTTTTGAGATTCTTCTCCCTCTTCCTTCCGCAGTTATAGTGAGATTCTTCTCCTTCCTCCCTTCCCCAGTTATAGTGAGATTCTATTCCCTCCTTTCTTCCCCAGTTACAGTGAGATTCTTCTCCCTCCTTCCTTCCTCAGTTATAGTGAGATTCATCTCCCTCCTTCCCTCCCCAGTTATAGTGAGATTCTTCTCCCTCCTTCCTTCCCCAGTTATAGTGAGATTCTTCTCCCTCCTTCCTTCCTCAGTTATAGTGAGATTCTTCTTCCTCCTTCCTTCCCCAGTTATAGTGAGATTCTTCTCCCTCCTTCCCCAGTTATAGTGAGATTCTTCTCCCTCCTTCCTTCCCCAGTTATAGTAAGATTCATCTCCCTCCTTCCTTCCTCAGTTATAGTGAGATTCTTCTCCCTCCTTCCTTCCCCAGTTATAGTGAGATTCTTCTCCCTCCTTCCTTCCCCAGTTATAGTGAAATTCTTCTCCTTCCTTCCTCAGTTATAGTGAGATTCTTCTCCCTCCTTCTTCAGTTATACTGAGATTCTTCTCCCTCCTTCCTTCCACAGCTATATTGAGATTCTTCTCCCTCCTTCCTCAGTTAGAGTGAGATTCTTCTCCCTCCTTCCTTCCCCAGTTATAGTGAGATTCTTCTCCCTCCTTCCATCCTCAGTTATAGTGAGATTCTTCTCCATCCCTCCTTCCTCAGTTATAGTGAGATTCTTCTCCCTCCTTCCTTCCTCAGTTATAGTGAGATTCTTCTCCCTCTTCATTCCCCAGTTATAGTGAGGTTCTTCTCCCTCCTCCCTTCCCCAGTTATAGTGAGATTCTTCTCCCTCCTTCCTTCCCCAGTTACAGTGAGATTCTTCTCCCTCCTTCCTTCCTCAGTTATAGTGAGATTCTACTCCCTCCTTCCATCTCCAGTTATAGTGAGATTCTTCTCCCTCCTTCCTTCCCAGTTATAGTGAGATTCTTCACCCTCCTTCCTTCCCCAGTATAGTGAGATTCTTCTCCCTCCTTCCTCAGTTATAGTGAGATTCTTCTCCCTCCTTCCTTCCCCAGTTATAGTGAGATTCTTCTCCCTCCTTCCTTCCCCAGTTATAGAGAGATTCTTCTCCCTCCTTCCTTCCTCAGTTGCAGTGAAATTCTTCTCCCTCCTTCCTTCCTCCGTTATAGTGAGATTTTCTCCCTCCTTCCTTCCCCGTTATAGAGAGATTCTTCTCCCTCCTTCCTTCCTCAGTTATAGTGAGATTCTTCTCCCTCCTTCCTTCCCCAGTTATACTAAGATTCTTCTCCCTCCATCCTCAGTTATAGTGAGATTCTTCTCCCTCCTTCCTTCCCCAGTTTTAGTGAGATTCTTCTCCCTCTTTCCTTCCCCAGTTATAGTGAGATTCTTCTCCCTCCTTCCTTCCTCAGTTATAGTGAGATTCTTCTCCCTCCTTCCTTCCCCAGTTATAGTTAAATTCTTCTCCCTCCTTCCTTCCCCAGTTATAGTGAGATTCTTCTACCTCCTTCCTTCCCCAGTTATAGTGAGATTCTTCTCCCTCCTTCCTTCCCCAGTTATAGTGAGATTCTTCTCCCTCCTTCCTTCCACAGTGATAGTGAGATTCTTCTCCCTCCTTCCTTCCCCAGTTATAGTGAGATTCTTCTCCCTCCTTCCTACCCCAGTTACAGTGAGATTCTTCTCCCTCCTTCCTTCCTCAGTTATAGTGAGATTCTTCTCCCTCCTTCCTTCCCCAGTTATAGTGAGATTCTTCACCCTCCTTCCTTCCCCAGTTATAGTGAGATTTTTCTCCATCCTTCCTCAGTTATAGTGAGATTCTTCTCCCTCCTTCCTTCCCCGTTATAGAGAGATTCTTCTCCCTCCTTCCTTCCTCAGTTATAGTGAGATTCTTCTCCCTCCTTCCTTCCCCAGTTATAGTAAGATTCTTCTCCCTCCATCCTCAGTTATAGTGAGATTCTTCTCCCTCCTTCCTTCCCCAGTTTTAGTGAGATTCTTCTCCCTCCTTCCTTCCCCAGTTATAGTGAGATTCTTCTCCCTCCTTCCTTCCTCAGTTATAGTGAGATTCTTCTCCCTCCTTCCTTCCCCAGTTATAGTTAAATTCTTCTCCCTCCTTCCTTCCCCAGTTATAGTGAGATTCTTCTACCTCCTTCCTTCCCCAGTTATAGTGAGATTCTTCTCCCTCCTTCCTTCCCCAGTTATAGTGAGATTCTTCTCCCTCCTTCCTTCCACAGTGATAGTGAGATTCTTCTCCCTCCTTCCTTCCCCAGTTATAGTGAGATTCTTCTCCCTCCTTCCTACCCCAGTTACAGTGAGATTCTTCTCCCTCCTTCCTTCCTCAGTTATAGTGAGATTCTTCTCCCTCCTTCCTTCCCCAGTTATAGTGAGATTCTTCACCCTCCTTCCTTCCCCAGTTATAGTGAGATTTTTCTCCATCCTTCCTCAGTTATAGTGAGATTCTTCTCCCTCCTTCCTTCCCCAGTTATAGTGAGATTCTTCTCCCTCCTTCCTTCCTCAGTTATAGTGAGATTCTTCTTCCTCCTTCCTTCCCCAGTTATAGTGAGATTCTTCTCCCTCCTTCCCCAGTTATAGTGAGATTCTTCTCCCTCCTTCCTTCCCCAGTTATAGTGAGATTCATCTCCCTCCTTCCTTCCTCAGTTATAGTGAGATTCTTCTCCCTCCTTCCTTCCCCAGTTATAGTGAGATTCTTCTCCCTCCTTCCTTCCTCAGTTATAGTGAGATTCTTCTCCCTCCTTCTTCAGTTATACTGAGATTCTTCTCCCTCCTTCCTTCCACAGCTATAGTGAGATTCTTCTCCCTCCTTCCTCAGTTACAGTGAGATTCTTCTCCCTCCTTCCTTCCCCAGTTATAGTGAGATTCTTCTCCCTCCTTCTTTCCCAATTATCGTGAGATTCTTCTCCCTCCTTCCTTCCCCAGTTATAGTGAGATTCATCTCCCTCCTTCCCTCCCCAGTTATAGTGAGATTCCTCTCCCTCCTTCCCTCCCCAGTTATAGTGAGATTCTTCTCCCTCCATCCTCAGTTATAGTGAGATTCTTCTCCCTCATTCCTTCCTCAGTTATAGTGAGATTCTTCTTCCTCCCTCCTTCCCCAGTTATAGTGAGATTCTTCTCCATCCCTCCTTCCCCAGTTATAGTGAGATTCTTCTCCCTCCTCCCTTCCCCAGTTATAGTGAGATTCTTCTCCCTCCTTCCTTCCTCAGTTATAGTGAGATTCTTCTCCCTCCTTCCTTCCTCAGTTATAGTGAGATTCTTCTCCCTCTTCATTCCCCAGTTATAGTGAGATTCTTCTCCCTCCTCCCTTCCCCAGTTATAGTGAGATTCTTCTCCCTCCTTCCTTCCCCAGTTACAGTGAGATCCTTCTCCCTCCTTCCTTCCTCAGTTATAGTGAGATTCTACTCCCTCCTTCCTTCCCCAGTTATATTGAGATTCTTCTCCCTCCTTCCTTCCCAGTTATAGTGAGATTCTTCACCCTCCTTCCTTCCCCAGTATAGTGAGATTCTTCTCCCTCCTTCCTCAGTTATAGTGAGATTCTTCTCCCTCCTTCCTTCCCCAGTTATAGTGAGATTCTTCTCCCTCCTTCCTTCCCCAGTTATAGAGAGATTCTTCTCCCTCCTTCCTTCCTCAGTTGTAGTGAGATTCTTCTCCCTCCTTCCTTCCTCCGTTATAGTGAGATTTTCTCCCTCCTTCCTTCCCCGTTATAGTGAGATTCTTCTCCCTCCTTCCTTCCTCAGTTATAGTGAGATTCTTCTCCCTCCTTCCTTCCCCAGTTATAGTAAGATTCTTCTCCCTCCTTCCTCAGTTATAGTGAGATTCTTCTCCCTCCTTCCTTCCCCAGTTTTAGTGAGATTCTTCTCCCTCCTTCCTTCCCCAGTTATAGTGAGATTCTTCTCCCTCCTTCCTTCCTCAGTTATAGTGAGATTCTTCTCCCTCCTTCCTTCCCCAGTTATAGTGAAATTCCTCTCCCTCCTTCCTTCCCCAGTTATAGTGATATTCTTCTCCCTCCTTCCTTCCCCAGTTATAGTGAGATTCTTCTCCCTCCTTCCTTCCCCAGTTATAGTGAGATTCTTCTCCCTCATTCCTTCCCCAGTTATAATGAGATTCTTCTACCTCCTCCCTTCCTCAGTTATAGTGAGATTCTTCTCCCTCCTTCCTTCCTCAGTTATAGTGAGATTCTTCTCCCTCCTCCCTTCCCCAGTTATAGTGAGATTCTTCTCCCTCCTTCCTTCCCCAGTTATAGTGAGATTCTTCTCCCTCCTTCCTTCCCCAGTTATAGTGAGATTCTTCTCCCTCCTTCCTTCCCCAGTTATAGTGAGATTCTTCTCCCTCCTTCCTTCCCCAGTGATAGTGAGACTCTTCTCCCTCCTTCCTACCCCAGTTATAGTGAGATTCTTCTCCCTCCTTCCTTCCCCAGTTATAGTGAGATTCTTCTCCCTCCTCTCTTCCCCAGTTATCGTGAGATTCTTCTCCCTCCTTCCTTCCCCAGTTATAGTGAGATTCTTCTCCCTCCTTCCTTCCCCAGTTATAGTGAGATTCTTCTCCCTCCCCCTTTCCCCAGTTATAGTGAGATTCTTCTCCCTCCTTCCTACCCCAGTTACAGTGAGATTCTTCTCCCTCCTTCCTTCCTCAGTTATAGTGAGATTCTTCTCCCTCCTTCCTTCCCCAGTTATAGTGAGATTCTTCACCCTCCTTCCTTCCCCAGTTATAGTGAGATTTTTCTCCATCCTTCCTCAGTTATAGTGAGATTCTTCTCCCTCCTTCCTTCCCCAGTTATAGTGAGATTCTTCTCCCTCCTTCCTTCCTCAGTTATAGTGAGATTCTTCTTCCTCCTTCCTTCCCCAGTTATAGTGAGATTCTTCTCCCTCCTTCCCCAGTTATAGTGAGATTCTTCTCCCTCCTTCCTTCCCCAGTTATAGTGAGATTCATCTCCCTCCTTCCTTCCTCAGTTATAGTGAGATTCTTCTCCCTCCTTCCTTCCCGAGTTATAGTGAGATTCTTCTCCCTCCTTCCTTCCTCAGTTATAGTGAGATTCTTCTCCCTCCTTCTTCAGTTATACTGAGATTCTTCTCCCTCCTTCCTTCCACAGCTATAGTGAGATTCTTCTCCCTCCTTCCTCAGTTACAGTGAGATTCTTCTCCCTCCTTCCTTCCCCAGTTATAGTGAGATTCTTCTCCCTCCTTCTTTCCCAATTATCGTGAGATTCTTCTCCCTCCTTCCTTCCCCAGTTATAGTGAGATTCATCTCCCTCCTTCCCTCCCCAGTTATAGTGAGATTCCTCTCCCTCCTTCCCTCCCCAGTTATAGTGAGATTCTTCTCCCTCCATCCTCAGTTATAGTGAGATTCTTCGCCCTCATTCCTTCCTCAGTTATAGTGAGATTCTTCTTCCTCCCTCCTTCCCCAGTTATAGAGAGATTCTTCTCCATCCCTCCTTCCCCAGTTATAGTGAGATTCTTCTCCCTCCTCCCTTCCCCAGTTATAGTGAGATTCTTCTCCCTCCTTCCTTCCTCAGTTATAGTGAGATTCTTCTCCCTCCTTCCTTCCTCAGTTATAGTGAGATTCTTCTCCCTCTTCATTCCCCAGTTATAGTGAGATTCTTCTCCCTCCTCCCTTCCCCAGTTATAGTGAGATTCTTCTCCCTCCTTCCTTCCCCAGTTACAGTGAGATCCTTCTCCCTCCTTCCTTCCTCAGTTATAGTGAGATTCTACTCCCTCCTTCCTTCCCCAGTTATAGTGAGATTCTTCTCCCTCCTTCCTTCCCAGTTATAGTGAGATTCTTCACCCTCCTTCCTTCCCCAGTATAGTGAGATCCTTCTCCCTCGTTCCTCAGTTATAGTGAGATTCTTCTCCCTCCTTCCTTCCCCAGTTATAGTGAGATTCTTCTCCCTCCTTCCTTCCCCAGTTATAGAGAGATTCTTCTCCCTCCTTCCTTCCTCAGTTGTAGTGAGATTCTTCTCCCTCCTTCCTTCCTCCGTTATAGTGAGATTTTCTCCCTCCTTCCTTCCCCGTTATAGTGAGATTCTTCTCCCTCCTTCCTTCCTCAGTTATAGTGAGATTCTTCTCCCTCCTTCCTTCCCCAGTTATAGTAAGATTCTTCTCCTTCCTTCCCCAGTTTTAGTGAGATTCTTCTCCCTCCTTCCTTCCCCAGTTATAGTGAGATTCTTCTCCCTCCTTCCTTCCTCAGTTATAGTGAGATTCTTCTCCCTCCTTCCTTCCCCAGTTATAGTGAAATTCCTCTCCCTCCTTCCTTCCCCAGTTATAGTGATATTCTTCTCCCTCCTTCCTTCCCCAGTTATAGTGAGATTCTTCGCCCTCCTTCCTTCCCCAGTTATAGTGAGATTCTTCTCCCTCATTCCTTCCCCAGTTATAGTGAGATTCTTCTACCTCCTCCCTTCCTCAGTTATGGTGAGATTCTTCTCCCTCCTTCCTTCCTCAGTTATAGTGAGATTCTTCTCCCTCCTCCCTTCCCCAGTTATAGTGAGATTCTTCTCACTCCTTCCTTCCCCAGTTATAGTGAGATTCTTCTCCCTCCTTCCTTCCCCAGTTATACTGAGATTCTTCTCCCTCCTTCCTTCCCCAGTTATAGTGAGATTCTTCTCCCTCCTTCCTTCCCCAGTGATAGTGAGACTCTTCTCCCTCCTTCCTACCCCAGTTATAGTGAGATTCTTCTCCCTCCTTCCTTCCCCAGTTATAGTGAGATTCTTCTCCCTCCTCTCTTCCCCAGTTATCGTGAGATTCTTCTCCCTCCTTCCTTCCTCAGTTATAGTGAGATTCTTCTCCCTCCTTCCTTCCTCAGTTATAGTGAGATTCTTCTCCCTCTTCATTCCCCAGTTATAATGAGATTCTTCTCCCTCCTCCCTTCCCCAGTTATAGTGAGATTTTTCTCCCTCCTTCCTTCCTCAGTTATAGTGAGAGTCTTCTCCCTCCTTCCTTCCTCAGTTATAGTGAGATTCTTCTCCCTCTTCATTCCCCAGTTATAGTGAGATTCTTCACCCTCCTCCCTTCCCCAGTTATAGTGAGATTCTTCTCCCTCCTTCCTTCCCCAGTTACAGTGAGATTCTTCTCCCTCCTTCCTTCCTCAGTTATAGTGAGATTCTACTCCCTCCTACCTTCCCCAGTTATAGTGAGATTCTTCTCCCTCCTTCCTTCCAAGTTATAGTGAGATTCTTCACCCTCCTTCCTTCCCCAGTATAGTGAGATTCTTCTCCCTCCTTCCTCAGTTATAGTGAGATTCTTCTCCCTCCTTCCTTCCCCAGTTATAGTGAGATTCTTCTCCCTCCTTCCTTCCCCAGTTATAGAGAGATTCTTCTCCCTCCTTCCTTCCTCAGTTGCAGTGAAATTCTTCTCCCTCCTTCCTTCCTCCGTTATAGTGAGATTTTCTCCCTCCTTCCTTCCCCGTTATAGAGATTCTTCTCCCTCCTTCCTTCCTCAGTTATAGTGAGATTCTTCTCCCTCCTTCCTTCCCCAGTTATAGTAAGATTCTTCTCCCTCCATCCTCAGTTATAGTGAGATTCTTCTCCCTCCTTCCTTCCCCAGTTTTAGTGAGATTCTTCTCCCTCCTTCCTTCCCCAGTTATAGTGAGATTCTTCTCCCTCCTTCCTTCCTCAGTTATAGTGAGATTCTTCTCCCTCCTTCCTTCCCCAGTTATAGTTAAATTCTTCTCCCTCCTTCCTTCCCCAGTTATAGTGAGATTCTTCTACCTCCTTCCTTCCCCAGTTATAGTGAGATTCTTCTCCCTCCTTCCTTCCCCAGTTATAGTGAGATTCTTCTCCTTCCTTCCTTCCACAGTGATAGTGAGATTCTTCTCCCTCCTTCCTTCCCCAGTTATAGTGAGATTCTTCTCCCTCCTTCCTACCCCAGTTACAGTGAGATTCTTCTCCCTCCTTCCTTCCTCAGTTATAGTGCGATTCTTCTCCCTCCTTCCTTCCCCAGTTATAGTGAGATTCTTCACCCTCCTTCCTTCCCCAGTTATAGTGAGATTTTTCTCCATCCTTCCTCAGTTATAGTGAGATTCTTCTCCCTCCTTCCTTCCCCAGTTATAGTGAGATTCTTCTCCCTCCTTCCTTCCTCAGTTATAGTGAGATTCTTCTTCCTCCTTCCTTCCCCAGTTATAGTGAGATTCTTCTCCCTCCTTCCCCAGTTATAGTGAGATTCTTCTCCCTCCTTCCTTCCCCAGTTATAGTGAGATTCATCTCCCTCCTTCCTTCCTCAGTTATAGTGAGATTCTTCTCCCTCCTTCCTTCCCCAGTTATAGTGAGATTCTTCTCCCTCCTTCCTTCCTCAGTTATAGTGAGATTCTTCTCCCTCCTTCTTCAGTTATACTGAGATTCTTCTCCCTCCTTCCTTCCACAGCTATAGTGAGATTCTTCTCCCTCCTTCCTCAGTTACAGTGAGATTCTTCTATCCTCCTTCCTTCCCCAGTTATAGTGAGATTCTTCTCCCTCCTTCTTTCCCAATTATCGTGAGATTCTTCTCCCTCCTTCCTTCCCCAGTTATAGTGAGATTCATCTCCCTCCTTCCCTCCCCAGTTATAGTGAGATTCCTCTCCCTCCTTCCCTCCCCAGTTATAGTGAGATTCTTCTCCCTCCATCCTCAGTTATAGTGAGATTCTTCTCCCTCATTCCTTCCTCAGTTATAGTGAGATTCTTCTCCCTCCTCCCTTCCCCAGTTATAGTGAGATTCTTCTCCCTCCTTCCTTCCTCAGTTATAGTGAGATTCTTCTCCCTCCTTCCTTCCTCAGTTATAGTGAGATTCTTCTCCCTCTTCATTCCCCAGTTATAGTGAGATTCTTCTCCCTCCTCCCTTCCCCAGTTATAGTGAGATTCTTCTCCCTCCTTCCTTCCCCAGTTACAGTGAGATCCTTCTCCCTCCTTCCTTCCTCAGTTATAGTGAGATTCTACTCCCTCCTTCCTTCCCCAGTTATAGTGAGATTCTTCTCCCTCCTTCCTTCCCAGTTATAATGAGATTCTTCACCCTCCTTCCTTCCCCAGTATAGTGAGATTCTTCTCCCTCCTTCCTCAGTTATAGTGAGATTCTTCTCCCTCCTTCCTTCCCCAGTTATAGTGAGATTCTTCTCCCTCCTTCCTTCCCCAGTTATAGAGAGATTCTTCTCCCTCCTTCCTTCCTCAGTTGTAGTGAGATTCTTCTCCCTCCTTCCTTCCTCCGTTATAGTGAGATTTTCTCCCTCCTTCCTTCCCCGTTATAGTGAGATTCTTCTCCCTCCTTCCTTCCTCAGTTATAGTGAGATTCTTCTCCCTCCTTCCTTCCCCAGTTATAGTAAGATTCTTCTCCCTCCTTCCTCAGTTATAGTGAGATTCTTCTCCCTCCTTCCTTCCCCAGTTTTAGTGAGATTCTTCTCCCTCCTTCCTTCCCCAGTTATAGTGAGATTCTTCTCCCTCCTTCCTTCCTCAGTTATAGTGAGATTCTTCTCCCTCCTTCCTTCCCCAGTTATAGTGAAATTCCTCTCCTTCCTTCCTTCCCCAGTTATAGTGATATTCTTCTCCCTCCTTCCTTCCCCAGTTATAGTGAGATTCTTCTCCCTCCTTCCTTCCCCAGTTATAGTGAGATTCTTCTCCCTCATTCCTTCCCCAGTTATAGTGAGATTCTTCTACCTCCTCCCTTCCTCAGTTATAGTGAGATTCTTCTCCCTCCTTCCTTCCTCAGTTATAGTGAGATTCTTCTCCCTCCTCCCTTCCCCAGTTATAGTGAGATTCTTCTCCCTCCTTCCTTCCCCAGTTATAGTGAGATTCTTCTCCCTCCTTCCTTCCCCAGTTATAGTGAGATTCTTCTCCCTCCTTCCTTCCCCAGTTATAGTGAGATTCTTCTCCCTCCTTCCTTCCCCAGTGATAGTGAGACTCTTCTCCCTCCTTCCTACCCCAGTTATAGTGAGATTCTTCTCCCTCCTTCCTTCCCCAGTTATAGTGAGATTCTTCTCCCTCCTCTCTTCCCCAGTTATCGTGAGATTCTTCTCCCTCCTTCCTTCCCCAGTTATAGTGAGATTCTTCTCCCTCCTTCCTTCCCCAGTTATAGTGAGATTCTTCTCCCTCCTTCCTTCCTCAGTTATAGTGAGATTCTTCTTCCTCCTTCCTTCCCCAGTTATAGTGAGATTCTTCTCCCTCCTTCCCCAGTTATAGTGAGATTCTTCTCCCTCCTATTTTCCCCAGTTATAGTGAGATTCATCTCCCTCCTTCCTTCCTCAGTTATAGTGAGATTCTTCTCCCTCCTTCCTTCCCCAGTTATAGTGAGATTCTTCTCCCTCCTTCCTTCCTCAGTTATAGTGAGATTCTTCTCCCTCCTTCTTCAGTTATACTGAGATTCTTCTCCCTCCTTCCTTCCACAGCTATAGTGAGATTCTTCTCCCTCCTTCCTCAGTTACAGTGAGATTCTTCTCCCTCCTTCCTTCCCCAGTTATAGTGAGATTCTTCTCCCTCCTTCTTTCCCAATTATCGTGAGATTCTTCTCCCTCCTTCCTTCCCCAGTTATAGTGAGATTCATCTCCCTCCTTCCCTCCCCAGTTATAGTGAGATTCCTCTCCCTCCTTCCCTCCCCAGTTATAGTGAGATTCTTCTCCCTCCATCCTCAGTTATAGTGAGATTCTTCTCCCTCATTCCTTCCTCAGTTATAGTGAGATTCTTCTTCCTCCCTCCTTCCCCAGTTATAGTGAGATTCTTCTCCATCCCTCCTTCCCCAGTTATAGTGAGATTCTTCTCCCTCCTCCCTTCCCCAGTTATAGTGAGATTCTTCTCCCTCCTTCCTTCCTCAGTTATAGTGAGATTCTTCTCCCTCCTTCCTTCCTCAGTTATAGTGAGATTCTTCTCCCTCTTCATTCCCCAGTTATAGTGAGATTCTTCTCCCTCCTCCCTTCCCCAGTTATAGTGAGATTCTTCTCCCTCCTTCCTTCCCCAGTTACAGTGAGATCCTTCTCCCTCCTTCCTTCCTCAGTTATAGTGAGATTCTACTCCCTCCTTCCTTCCCCAGTTATAGTGAGATTCTTCTCCCTCCTTCCTTCCCAGTTATAGTGAGATTCTTCACCCTCCTTCCTTCCCCAGTATAGTGAGATTCTTCTCCCTCCTTCCTCAGTTATAGTGAGATTCTTCTCCCTCCTTCCTTCCCCAGTTATAGTGAGATTCTTCTCCCTCCTTCCTTCCCCAGTTATAGAGAGATTCTTCTCCCTCCTTCCTTCCTCAGTTGTAGTGAGATTCTTCTCCCTCCTTCCTTCCTCCGTTATAGTGAGATTTTCTCCCTCCTTCCTTCCCCGTTATAGTGAGATTCTTCTCCCTCCTTCCTTCCCCAGTTATAGTAAGATTCTTCTCCCTCCTTCCTCAGTTATAGTGAGATTCTTCTCCCTCCTTCCTTCCCCAGTTTTAGTGAGATTCTTCTCCCTCCTTCCTTCCCCAGTTATAGTGAGATTCTTCTCCCTCCTTCCTTCCTCAGTTATAGTGAGATTCTTCTCCCTCCTTCCTTCCCCAGTTATAGTGAAATTCCTCTCCCTCCTTCCTTCCCCAGTTATAGTGATATTCTTCTCCCTCCTTCCTTCCCCAGTTATAGTGAGATTCTTCTCCCTCCTTCCTTCCCCAGTTATAGTGAGATTCTTCTCCCTCATTCCTTCCCCAGTTATAGTGAGATTCTTCTACCTCCTCCCTTCCTCAGTTATAGTGAGATTCTTCTCCCTCCTTCCTTCCTCAGTTATAGTGAGATTCTTCTCCCTCCTCCCTTCCCCAGTTATAGTGAGATTCTTCTCCCTCCTTCCTTCCCCAGTTATAGTGAGATTCTTCTCCCTCCTTCCTTCCCCAGTTATAGTGAGATTCTTCTCCCTCCTTCCTTCCCCAGTTATAGTGAGATTCTTCTCCCTCCTTCCTTCCCCAGTGATAGTGAGACTCTTCTCCCTCCTTCCTACCCCAGTTATAGTGAGATTCTTCTCCCTCCTTCCTTCCCCAGTTATAGTGAGATTCTTCTCCCTCCTCTCTTCCCCAGTTATCGTGAGATTCTTCTCCCTCCTTCCTTCCCCAGTTATAGTGAGATTCTTCTCCCTCCTTCCTTCCCCAGTTATAGTGAGATTCTTCTCCCTCCCCCTTTCCCCAGTTATAGTGAGATTCTTCTCCCTCCTTCCTTCCTCAGTTATAGTGAGATTCTTCTCCCTCCTCCCTTCCTCAGTTGTAGTGAGATTCTTCTCCCTCCTTCCTTCCCCAGTTATAGCGAGATTCTTCTCCCTCCCTCCTTCCCCAGTTATAGTGAGATTCTTCTCCCTCCTTCCTTCCCCAGTTATAGTGAGATTCTTCTCCCTCTTCCTTCCCCAGTTATAGTGAGATTCCTCTCCCTCCTTCCTTCCCCAGTTATAGTGAGATTCTTCTCCCTCCTTCCTTCCCCAGTGATAGTGAGATTCTTCTCCCTCCTTCCTTCCCCAGTTATAGTGAGATTCTATTCCCTCCTTTCTTCCCCAGTTACAGTGAGATTCTTCTCCCTCCTTCCTTCCTCAGTTATAGTGAGATTAATTTCCCTCCTTCCCTCCCCAGTTATAGTGAGATTCTTCTCCCTCCTTCCTTCCCCAGTTATAGTGAGATTCTTCTCCCTCCTTCCTTCCTCAGTTATAGTGAGATTCTTCTTCCTCCTTCCTTCCCCAGTTATAGTGAGATTCTTCTCCCTCCTTCCCCAGTTATAGTGAGATTCTTCTCCCTCCTTCCTTCCCCAGTTATAGTGAGATTCATCTCCCTCCTTCCTTCCTCAGTAATAGTGAGATTCTTCTCCCTCCTTCCTTCCCCAGTTATAGTGAGATTCTTCTCCCTCCTTCCTTCCCCAGTTGAAGTGAAATTCTTCTCCTTCCTTCCTCAGTTATAGTGAGATTCTTCTCCCTCCTTCTTCAGTTATACTGAGATTCTTCTCCCTCCTTCCTTCCACAGCTATATTGAGATTCTTCTCCCTCCTTCCTTCCCCAGTTATAGTGAGATTCTTCTCCCTCCTTCCTTCCCCAGTTATAGTGAGATTCTTCTCCCTCCTTCCTTCCCCAGTTATAGTGAGATTCTTCTCCCTCCTTCCTTCCCCAGTGATAGTGAGACTCTTCTCCCTCCTTCCTACCCCAGTTATAGTGAGATTCTTCTCCCTCCTTCCTTCCCCAGTTATAGTGAGATTCTTCTCCCTCCTTCTTTCCCAATTATCGTGAGATTCTTCTCCCTCCTTCCTTCCCCAGTTATAGTGAGATTCATCTCCCTCCTTCCCTCCCCAGTTATAGTGAGATTCCTCTCCCTCCTTCCCTCCCCAGTTATAGTGAGATTCTTCTCCCTCCATCCTCAGTTATAGTGAGATTCTTCTCCCTCATTCCTTCCTCAGTTATAGTGAGATTCTTCTTCCTCCCTCCTTCCCCAGTTATAGTGAGATTCTTCTCCATCCCTCCTTCCCCAGTTATAGTGAGATTCTTCTCCCTCCTCCCTTCCCCAGTTATAGTGAGATTCTTCTCCCTCCTTCCTTCCTCAGTTATAGTGAGATTCTTCTCCCTCCTTCCTTCCTCAGTTATAGTGAGATTCTTCTCCCTCTTCATTCCCCAGTTATAGTGAGATTCTTCTCCCTCCTCCCTTCCCCAGTTATAGTGAGATTCTTCTCCCTCCTTCCTTCCCCAGTTACAGTGAGATCCTTCTCCTTCCTTCCTTCCTCAGTTATAGTGAGATTCTACTCCCTCCTTCCTTCCCCAGTTATAGTGAGATTCTTCTCCCTCCTTCCTTCCCAGTTATAGTGAGATTCTTCACCCTCCTTCCTTCCCCAGTATAGTGAGATTCTTCTCCCTCCTTCCTCAGTTATAGTGAGATTCTTCTCCCTCCTTCCTTCCCCAGTAAAAGAGAGATTCTTCTCCCTCCTTCCTTCCTCAGTTGTAGTGAGATTCTTCTCCCTCCTTCCTTCCTCCGTTATAGTGAGATTTTCTCCCTCCTTCCTTCCCCGTTATAGTGAGATTCTTCTCCCTCCTTCCTTCCTCAGTTATAGTGAGATTCTTCTCCCTCCTTCCTTCCCCAGTTATAGTAAGATTCTTCTCCCTCCTTCCTCAGTTATAGTGAGATTCTTCTCCCTCCTTCCTTCCCCAGTTTTAGTGAGATTCTTCTCCCTCCTTCCTTCCCCAGTTATAGTGAGATTCTTCTCCCTCCTTCCTTCCTCAGTTATAGTGAGATTCTTCTCCCTCCTTCCTTCCCCAGTTATAGTGAAATTCCTCTCCCTCCTTCCTTCCCCAGTTATAGTGATATTCTTCTCCCTCCTTCCTTCCCCAGTTATAGTGAGATTCTTCTCCCTCCTTCCTTCCCCAGTTATAGTGAGATTCTTCTCCCTCATTCCTTCCCCAGTTATAGTGAGATTCTTCTACCTCCTCCCTTCCTCAGTTATAGTGAGATTCTTCTCCCTCCTTCCTTCCTCAGTTATAGTGAGATTCTTCTCCCTCCTCCCTTCCCCAGTTATAGTGAGATTCTTCTCCCTCCTTCCTTCCCCAGTTATAGTGAGATTCTTCTCCCTCCTTCCTTCCCCAGTTATAGTGAGATTCTTCTCCCTCCTTCCTGCCCCAGTTATAGTGAGATTCTTCTCCCTCCTTCCTTCCCCAGTGATAGTGAGACTCTTCTCCCTCCTTCCTACCCCAGTTATAGTGAGATTCTTCTCCCTCCTTCCTTCCCCAGTTATAGTGAGATTCTTCTCCCTCCTCTCTTCCCCAGTTATCGTGAGATTCTTCTCCCTCCTTCCTTCCCCAGTTATAGTGAGATTCTTCTCCCTCCTTCCTTCCCCAGTTATAGTGAGATTCTTCTCCCTCCCCCTTTCCCCAGTTATAGTGAGATTCTTCTCCCTCCTTCCTTCCTCAGTTTTCGTGAGATTCTTCTCCCTCCTTCCTTCCCCAGTTATAGTGAGATTCTTCTCCCTCCTTCCCTCCCCAGTTATAGTGAGATTCTTCTCCCTCCTCCCTTCCTCAGTTGTAGTGAGATTCTTCTCCCTCCTTCCTTCCCCAGTTATAGCGAGATTCTTCTCCCTCCTTCCTTCCCCAGTTATAGTGAGATTCTTCTCCCTCTTCCTTCCCCAGTTATAGTGAGATTCCTCTCCCTCCTTCCTTCCCCAGTTATAGTGAGATTCTTCTCCCTCCTTCCTTCCCCAGTGATAGTGAGATTCTTCTCCCTCCTTCCTTCCCCAGTTATAGTGAGATTCTATTCCCTCCTTTCTTCCCCAGTTACAGTGAGATTCTTCTCCCTCCTTCCTTCCTCAGTTATAGTGAGATTAATCTCCCTCCTTCCCTCCCCAGTTATAGTGAGATTCTTCTCCCTCCTTCCTTCCCCAGTTATAGTGAGATTCTTATCCCTCCTTCCTTCCTCAGTTATAGTGAGATTCTTCTTCCTCCTTCCTTCCCCAGTTATAGTGAGATTCTTCTCCCTCCTTCCCCAGTTATAGTGAGATTCTTCTCCCTCCTTCCTTCCCCAGTTATAGTGAGATTCATCTCCCTCCTTCCTTCCTCAGTAATAGTGAGATTCTTCTCCCTCCTTCCTTCCCCAGTTATAGTGAGATTCTTCTCCCTCCTTCCTTCCCCAGTTGAAGTGAAATTCTTCTCCTTCCTTCCTCAGTTATAGTGAGATTCTTCTCCCTCCTTCTTCAGTTATACTGAGATTCTTCTCCCTCCTTCCTTCCACAGCTATATTGAGATTCTTCTCCCTCCTTCCTCAGTTACAGTGAGATTCTTCTCCCTCCTTCCTTCCCCAGTTATAGTGAGATTCTTCTCCCTCCTCCTTTCCCAATTATCGTGAGATTCTTCTCCCTCCTTCCTTCCCCAGTGAAAGTGAGATTCATCTCCCTCCTTACTTCCCCAGTTATAGTGAGATTCTTCTCCCTCCTTCCCTCCCCAGTTATCGTGAAATTCTTCTCCCTCCTTCCCCAGTTATAGTGAGATTCTTCTCCCTCATTCCTTCCTCAGTTATAGTGAGATTCTTCTCCCTCCTTCCTTCCTCAGTTATAGTGAGATTCTTCTTCCTCCCTCCTTCCCCAGTTATAGTGAGATTCTTCTCCCTCCTTCCTTCCCCAGTTATAGTGAGATTCTTCTCCCTCCTTCCATCCTCAGTTATAGTGAGATTCTTCTCCATCCCTCCATCCCCAGTTATAGTGAGATTCTTCTCCCTCCTCCCTTCCCCAGTTATAGTGAGATTCTTCTCCCTCCTTCCTTCCTCAGTTATAGTGAGATTCTTCTCCCTCCTTCCTTCCTCAGTTATAGTGAGATTCTTCTCCCTCTTCATTCCCCAGTTATAGTGAGGTTCTTCTCCCTCCTCCCTTCCCCGGTTATAGTGAGATTCTTCTCCCTCCTTCCTTCCCCAGTTACAGTGAGATTCTTCTCCCTCCTTCCTTCCTCAGTTATAGTGAGATTCTACTCCCTCCTTCCTTCCCCAGTTATAGTGAGATTCTTCTCCCTCCTTCCTTCCCAGTTATAGTGAGATTCTTCACCCTCCTTCCTTCCCCAGTATAGTGAGATTCTTCTCCCTCCTTCCTCAGTTATAGTGAGATTCTTCTCCCTCCTTCCTTCCCCAGTTATAGTGAGATTCTTCTCCCTCCTTCCTTCCCCAGTTATAGAGAGATTCTTCTCCCTCCTTCCTTACTCAGTTGCAGTGAAATTCTTCTCCCTCCTTCCTTCCTCCGTTATAGTGAGATTTTCTCCCTCCTTCCTTCCCCGTTATAGAGAGATTCTTCTCCCTCCTTCCTTCCTCAGTTATAGTGAGATTCTTCTCCCTCCTTCCTTCCCCAGTTATAGTAAGATTCTTCTCCCTCCTTCCTCAGTTATAGTGAGATTCTTCTCCCTCCTTCCTTCCCCAGTTTTAGTGAGATTCTTCTCCCTCCTTCCTTCCCCAGTTATAGTGAGATTCTTCTCCCTCCTTCCTTCCTCAGTTATAGTGAGATTCTTCTCCCTCCTTCCTTCCCCAGTTATAGTGAAATTCTTCTCCCTCCTTCCTTCCCCAGTTATAGTGAGATTCTTCTACCTCCTTCCTTCCCCAGTTATAGTGAGATTCTTCTCCCTCCTTCCTTCCCCAGTTATAGTGAGATTCTTCTCCCTCCTTCCTTCCCCAGTGATAGTGAGATTCTTCTCCCTCCTTCCTTCCCCAGTTATAGTGAGATTCTTCTCCCTCCTTCCTACCCCAGTTACAGTGAGATTCTTCTCCCTCCTTCCTTCCTCAGTTATAGTGAGATTCTTCTCCCTCCTTCCCTCCCCAGTTATAGTGAGATTCTTCTCCCTCCTTCCTTCCCCAGTTATAGTGAGATTCTTCACCCTCCTTCCTTCCCCAGTTATAGTGAGATTTTTCTCCATCCTTCCTCAGTTATAGTGAGATTCTTCTCCCTCCTTCCTTCCCCAGTTACAGTGAGATTCTTCTCCCTCCTTCCTTCCTCAGATTTAGTGAGATTCTTCTTCCTCCTTCCTTCCCCATTTATAGTGAGATTCTTCTCCCTCCTTCCCCAGTTATAGTGAGATTCTTCTCCCTCCTTCCTTCCCCAGTTATAGTCAGATTCATCTCCCTCCTTCCTTCCTCAGTTATAGTGAGATTCTTCTCCCTCCTTCCTTCCCCAGTTATAGTGAGATTCTTCTCCCTCCTTCCTTCCCCAGTTATAGTGAAATTCTTCTCCTTCCTTCCTCAGTTATAGCGAGATTCTTCTCCCTCCTTCTTCAGTTATACTGAGATTTTTCTCCCTCCTTCCTTCCACAGCTATAGTGAGATTCTTCTCCCTCCTTCCTCAGTTACTGTGAGATTCTTCTCCCTCCTTCCTTCCCCAGTTATAGTGAGATTCTTCTCCCTCCTTCTTTCCCAATTATCGTGAGATTCTTCTCCCTCCTTCCTTCCCCAGTTATAGTGAGACTCATCTCCCTCCTTCCCTCCCCAGTTATAGTGAGATTCCTCTCCCTCCTTCCCTCCCCAGTTATAGTGAGATTCTTCTCCCTCCATCCTCAGTTATAGTGAGATTCTTCTCCCTCATTCCTTCCTCAGTTATAGTGAGATTCTTCTTCCTCCCTCCTTCCCCAGTTATAGTGAGATTCTTCTCCATCCCTCCTTCCCCAGTTATAGTGAGATTCTTCTCCCTCCTCCCTTCCCCAGTTATAGTGAGATTCTTCTCCCTCCTTCCTTCCTCAGTTATAGTGAGATTCTTCTCCCTCCTTCCTTCCTCAGTTATAGTGAGATTCTTCTCCCTCTTCATTCCCCAGTTATAGTGAGATTCTTCTCCCTCCTCCCTTCCCCAGTTATAGTGAGATTCTTCTCCCTCCTTCCTTCCCCAGTTACAGTGAGATCCTTCTCCCTCCTTCCTTCCTCAGTTATAGTGAGATTCTACTCCCTCCTTCCTTCCCCAGTTATAGTGAGATTCTTCTCCCTCCTTCCTTCCCAGTTATAGTGAGATTCTTCACCCTCCTTCCTTCCCCAGTATAGTGAGATTCTTCTCCCTCCTTCCCCAGTTATAGTGAGATTCTTCTCCCTCCTTCCTTCCCCAGTTATAGTGAGATTCTTCTCCCTCCTTCCTTCCCCAGTTATAGAGAGATTCGTCTCCCTCCTTCCTTCCTCAGTTGTAGTGAGATTCTTCTCCCTCCTTCCTTCCTCCGTTATAGTGAGATTTTCTCCCTCCTTCCTTCCCCGTTATAGTGAGATTCTTCTCCCTCCTTCCATCCTCAGTTATAGTGAGATTCTTCTCCCTCCTTCCTTCCCCAGTTATAGTAAGATTCTTCTCCCTCCTTCCTCAGTTATAGTGAGATTCTTCTCCCTCCTTCCTTCCCCAGTTTTAGTGAGATTCTTCTCCCTCCTTCCTTCCCCAGTTATAGTGAGATTCTTCTCCCTCCTTCCTTCCTCAGTTATAGTGAGATTCTTCTCCCTCCTTCCTTCCCCAGTTATAGTGAAATTCTTCTCCCTCCTTCCTTCCCCAGTTATAGTGATATTCTTCTACCTCCTTCCTTCCCCAGTTATAGAGAGATTCTTCTCCCTCCTTCCTTCCCCAGTTATAGTGAGATTCTTCTCCCTCCTTCCTTCCCCAGTGATAGTGAGATTCTTCTCCCTCCTTCCTTCCCCAGTTATATTGAGATTCTTCTCCCTCATTCCTTCCCCAGTTATAGTGAGATTCTTCTACCTCCTCCCTTCCTCAGTTATAGTGAGATTCATCTCCCTCCTTCCTTCCTCAGTTATAGTGAGATTCTTCTCCCTCCTTCCTTCCCCAGTTATAGTGAGATTCTTCTCCCTCCTTCCTTCCCCAGTTATAGTGAGATTCTTCTCCCTCCTTCCTTCCCCAGTTATAGTGAGATTCTTCTCCCTCCTTCCTTCCCCAGTTATAGTGAGACTCTTCTCCCTCCTTCCTACCCCAGTTATAGTGAGATTCTTCTCCCTCCTTCCTTCCCCAGTTACAGTGAGATTCTTCTCCCTCCTCTCTTCCCCAGTTATAGTGAGATTCTTCTCCCTCCTTCCTTCCCCAGTTATAGTGAGATTCTTCTCCCTCCTTCCTTCCCCTGTTATAGTGAGATTCTTCTCCCTCCCCCTTTCCCCAGTTATAGTGAGATTCTTCTCCCTCCTTCCTTCCTCAGTTATAGTGAGATTCTTCTCCCTCCTTCCTTCCCCAGTTATAGTGAGATTCTTCTCCCTCCTTCCTTCCCCAGTTATAGTGAGATTCTTCTCCCTCCTCCCTTCCTCAGTTGTAGTGAGATTCTTCTCCCTCCTTCCTTCCCCAGTTATAGCGAGATTCTTCTTCCCTCCCTCCTTCCCCAGTTATAGTGAGATTCTTCTCCCTCCTTCCTTCCCCAGTTATAGTGAGATTCTTCTCCCTCTTCCTTCCCCAGTTATAGCGAGATTCTTCTCCCTCCTTCCTTCCTCAGTTATAGTGAGATTCTTCTCCCTCCTTCCTTCCCCAGTGATAGTGAGATTCTTCTCCCTCCTTCCTTCCCCAGTTATAGTGAGATTCTTCTCCCTCATTCCTTCCCCAGTTATAGTGAGATTCTTCTACCTCCTCCCTTCCTCAGTTATAGTGAGATTTTTCTCCCTCCTTCCTTCCTCAGTTATAGTGAGATTCTTCTCCCTCCTCCCTTCCCCAGTTATAGTGAGATTCTTCTCCCTCCATCCTTCCCCAGTTATAGTGAGATTCTTCTCCCTCCTTCCTTCCCCAGTTATAGTGAGATTCTTCTCCCTCCTTCCTTCCCCAGTTATAGTGAGATTCTTCTCCCTCCTTCCTTCCCCAGTTATAGTGAGACTCTTCTCCCTCCTTCCTACCCCAGTTATAGTGAGATTCTTCTCCCTCCTTCCTTCCCCAGTTATAGTGAGGTTCTTCTCCCTCCTCTCTTCCCCAGTTATAGTGAGATTCTTCTCCCTCCTTCCTTCCCCAGTTATAGTGAGATTCTTCTCCCTCCTTCCTTCCCCAGTTATAGTGAGATTCTTCTCCCTCCCCCTTTCCCCAGTTATAGTGAGATTCTTCTCCCTCCTTCCTTCCTCAGTTATAGTGAGATTCTTCTCCCTCCTTCCTTCCCCAGTTATAATGAGATTCTTCTCACTCCTTCCTCAATTATAGTGAGATTCTTCTCCCTCCTACCTTCCCCAGTTATAGTGAGATTCTGCTTCCTCCTTCCTTCCTCAGTTATAGTGAGATTCTTCTCCCTCCTCCCTTCCCCAGTTATAGTGAGATTCTTCTCCCTCCTTCCTTCCCCAGTTATAGTGAGATTCTTCTCCCTCCTTCCTTCCCCAGTTATAGTAAGATTCTTCTCCCTCCTTCCTTCCCCAGTTATAGTGAGATTCTTCTCCCTCCTTCCTTCCCCAGTTGTTGTGAGATTCTTCTCCCTCCTTCCTTCCCCAGTTATAGTGAGATTCTTCTCCCTTCTTCCTTCCCCAGTTATAGTGAGATTCTTCTCCCTCCTCCCCTCCCCAGTTATAGTGAGATTCTTCTCCCTCCTTCCTTCCCCAGTTATAGTGAGATTCTTCTCCCTCCCTCTTTCCCCAGTTATAGTGAGATTTTTCTCCCTCCTTCCTTCCTCAGTTATAGTGAGATTCTTCTCCCTCCTTCCTTCCCCAGTTATAGTGAGAATCTTCTCCCTCCTTCCTCAGTTATAGTGAGATTCTTCTCCCTCCTACCTTCCCCAGTTATAGTGAGATTCTTCTCCCTCCTTCCTTCCCCAGTTATAGAGAGATTCTTCTCCCTCCTTCCTCAGTTATAGTGAGATTCTTCTCCCTCTTTCCTTCCCCAGTTATAGTGAGATTCATCTCCCTCCTTCCCTCCCCAGTTATAGTGAGATTCTTCTCCCTCCTTCCCTCCCCAGTTATAGTGAGATTCTTCTCCCTCCTTCCCCAGTTATAGTGAGATTCTTCTCCCTCATTCCTTCCTCAGTTATAGTGAGATTCTTCTCCCTCCTTCCTTTCTCAGTTATAGTGAGATTCTTCTTCCTCCCTCCTTCCCCAGTTATAGTGAGATTCTTCTCCCTCCTTCCTTCCCCAGTTATAGTGAGACTCTTCTCCCTCCTTCCATCCTCAGTTATAGTGAGATTCTTCTCCATCCCTCCTTCCCCAGTTATAGTGAGATTCTTCTCCCTCCTCCCTTCCCCAGTTATAGTGAGATTCTTCTCCCTCCTTCCTTCCTCAGTTATAGTGAGATTCTTCTCCCTCCTTCCTTCCTCAGTTATAGTGAGATTCTTCTCCCTCTTCATTCCCCAGTTATAGTGAGATTCTTCTCCCTCCTCCCTTCCCCAGTTATAGTGAGATTCTTCTCCCTCCTTCCTTCCCCAGTTACAGTGAGATTCTTCTCCCTCCTTCCTTCCTCAGTTATAGTGAGATTCTACTCCCTCCTTCCTTCCCCAGTTATAGTGAGATTCTTCTCCCTCCTTCCTTCCCAGTTATAGTGAGATTCTTCACCCTCCTTCCTTCCCCAGTATAGTGAGATTCTTCTCCCTCCTTCCTCAGTTATAGTGAGATTCTTCTCCCTCCTTCCTTCCCCAGTTATAGTGAGATTCTTCTCCCTCCTTCCTTCCCCAGTTATAGAGAGATTCTTCTCCCTCCTTCCTTCCTCAGTTGTAGTGAGATTCTTCTCCCTCCTTCCTTCCTCCGTTATAGTGAGATTTTCTCCCTCCTTCCTTCCCCGTTATAGTGAGATTCTTCTCACTCCTTCCTTCCTCAGTTATAGTGAGATTCTTCTCCCTCCTTCCTACCCCAGTTATAGTAAGATTCTTCTCCCTCCTTCCTCAGTTATAGTGAGATTCTTCTCCCTCCTTCCTTCCCCAGTTATAGTGAGATTCTTCTCCCTCCTTCCTTCCCCAGTTATAGTGAGATTCTTCTCCCTCCCCCTTTCCCCAGTTATAGTGAGATTCTTCTCCCTCCTTCCTTCCTCAGTTATAGTGAGATTCTTCTCCCTCCTTCCTTCCCCAGTTATAATGAGATTCTTCTCACTCCTTCCTCAGTTATAGTGAGATTCTTCTCCCTCCTACCTTCCCCAGTTATAGTGAGATTCTGCTTCCTCCTTCCTTCCTCAGTTATAGTGAGATTCTTCTCCCTCCTCCCTTCCCCAGTTATAGTGAGATTCTTCTCCCTCCTTCCTTCCCCAGTTATAGTGAGATTCTTCTCCCTCCTTCCTTCCCCAGTTATAGTAAGATTCTTCTCCCTCCTTCCTTCCCCAGTTATAGTGAGATTCTTCTCCCTCCTTCCTTCCCCAGTTGTTGTGAGATTCTTCTCCCTCCTTCCTTCCCCAGTTATAGTGAGATTCTTCTCCCTTCTTCCTTCCCCAGTTATAGTGAGATTCTTCTCCCTCCTCCCCTCCCCAGTTATAGTGAGATTCTTCTCCCTCCTTCCTTCCCCAGTTATAGTGAGATTCTTCTCCCTCCCTCTTTCCCCAGTTATAGTGAGATTTTTCTCCCTCCTTCCTTCCTCAGTTATAGTGAGATTCTTCTCCCTCCTTCCTTCCCCAGTTATAGTGAGAATCTTCTCCCTCCTTCCTCAGTTATAGTGAGATTCTTCTCCCTCCTACCTTCCCCAGTTATAGTGAGATTCTTCTCCCTCCTTCCTTCCCCAGTTATAGAGAGATTCTTCTCCCTCCTTCCTCAGTTATAGTGAGATTCTTCTCCCTCTTTCCTTCCCCAGTTATAGTGAGATTCATCTCCCTCCTTCCCTCCCCAGTTATAGTGAGATTCTTCTCCCTCCTTCCCTCCCCAGTTATAGTGAGATTCTTCTCCCTCCTTCCCCAGTTATAGTGAGATTCTTCTCCCTCATTCCTTCCTCAGTTATAGTGAGATTCTTCTCCCTCCTTCCTTTCTCAGTTATAGTGAGATTCTTCTTCCTCCCTCCTTCCCCAGTTATAGTGAGATTCTTCTCCCTCCTTCCTTCCCCAGTTATAGTGAGACTCTTCTCCCTCCTTCCATCCTCAGTTATAGTGAGATTCTTCTCCATCCCTCCTTCCCCAGTTATAGTGAGATTCTTCTCCCTCCTCCCTTCCCCAGTTATAGTGAGATTCTTCTCCCTCCTTCCTTCCTCAGTTATAGTGAGATTCTTCTCCCTCCTTCCTTCCTCAGTTATAGTGAGATTCTTCTCCCTCTTCATTCCCCAGTTATAGTGAGATTCTTCTCCCTCCTCCCTTCCCCAGTTATAGTGAGATTCTTCTCCCTCCTTCCTTCCCCAGTTACAGTGAGATTCTTCTCCCTCCTTCCTTCCTCAGTTATAGTGAGATTCTACTCCCTCCTTCCTTCCCCAGTTATAGTGAGATTCTTCTCCCTCCTTCCTTCCCAGTTATAGTGAGATTCTTCACCCTCCTTCCTTCCCCAGTATAGTGAGATTCTTCTCCCTCCTTCCTCAGTTATAGTGAGATTCTTCTCCCTCCTTCCTTCCCCAGTTATAGTGAGATTCTTCTCCCTCCTTCCTTCCCCAGTTATAGAGAGATTCTTCTCCCTCCTTCCTTCCTCAGTTGTAGTGAGATTCTTCTCCCTCCTTCCTTCCTCCGTTATAGTGAGATTTTCTCCCTCCTTCCTTCCCCGTTATAGTGAGATTCTTCTCACTCCTTCCTTCCTCAGTTATAGTGAGATTCTTCTCCCTCCTTCCTACCCCAGTTATAGTAAGATTCTTCTCCCTCCTTCCTCAGTTATAGTGAGATTCTTCTCCCTCCTTCCTTCCCCAGTTTTAGTGAGATTCTTCTCCCTCCTTCCTTCCCCAGTTATAGTGAGATTCTTCTCCCTCCTTCCTTCCTCAGTTATAGTGAGATTCTTCTCCCTCCTTCCTTCCCCAGTTATAGTGAAATTCTTCTCCCTCCTTCCTTCCCCAGTTATAGTGAGATTCTTCTACCTCCTTCCTTCCCCAGTTATAGTGAGATTCTTCTCCCTCCTTCCTTCCCCAGTTATAGTGAGATTCTTCTCCCTCCTGCCTTCCCCAGTGATAGTGAGATTCTTCTCCCTCCTTCCTTCCCCAGTTAGAGTGAGATTCTTCTCCCTCCTTCCTTCCCGAGTTACTGTGAGATTCTTCTCCCTCCTTCCTTCCTCAGTTATAGTGAGATTCTTCTCCCTCCCACCCTCCCCAGTTATAGTGAGATTCTTCTCCCTCCTTCCATCCCCAGTTATAGTGAGATTCTTCACCCTCCTTCCTTCCCCAGTTATAGTGAGATTTTTCTCCATCCTTCTTCAGTTATAGTGAGATTCTTCTCCCTCCTTCCTTCCCCAGTTATAGTGAGATTCTTCTCCCTCCTTTCTTCCTCAGTTATAGTGAGATTCTTCTTCCTCCTTCCTTCCCCAGTTATAGTGAGATTCTTCTCCCTCCTTCCCCAGTTGTAGTGAGATTCTTCTCCCTCCTTCCTTCCCCAGTTATAGTGAGATTCATCTCCCTCCTTCCTTCCTCAGTTATAGTGAGATTCTTCTCCCTCATTCCTTCCCCAGTTATAGTGAGATTCTTCTCCCTCCTTCCTTCCTCAGTTATAGTGAGATTCTTCTTCCTCCCTCCTTCCCCAGTTATAGTGAGATTCTTCTCCCTCCTTCCTTACCCAGTTATAGTGAGATTCTTCTCCCTCCTTCCATCCTCAGTTATAGTGAGATCCTTCTCCCTCCTTCCTTCCCCAGTTATAGTGAGATTCTTCTCCCTCCTTCCTCAGTTATAGTGAGATTCTTCTCCCTCCTACCTTCCCCAGTTATAGTGAGATTCTTCTCCCTCCTTCCTTCCCCAGTTATAGAGAGATTCTTCTCCCTCCTTCCTCAGTTATAGTGAGATTCTTCTCCCTCCTTCCTTCCCCAGTTATAGTGAGATTCATCTCCCTCCTTCACTCCCCAGTTATAGTGAGATTCTTCTCCCTCCTTCCCTCCCCAGTTATAGTGAGATTCTTCTCCCTCCTTCCCCAGTTATAGTGAGATTCTTCTCCCTCATTCCTTCCTCAGTTATAGTGAGATTCTTCTCCCTCCTTCCTTCCTCAGTTATAGTGAGATTCTTCTTCCTCCCTCCTTCCCCAGTTATAGTGAGATTCTTCTCCCTCCTTCCTTCCCCAGTTATAGTGAGATTCTTCTCCCTCCTTCCATCCTCAGTTATAGTGAGATTCTTCTCCATCCCTCCTTCCCCAGTTATAGTGAGATTCTTCTCCCTCCTCCCTTCCCCAGTTATAGTGAGATTCTTCTCCCTCCTTCCTTCCTCAGTTATAGTGAGATTCCTCTCCCTCCTTCCTTCCTCAGTTATAGTGAGATTCTTCTCCCTCTTCATTCCCCAGTTATAGTGAGATTCTTCTCCCTCCTCCCTTCCCCAGTTATAGTGAGATTTTTCTCCCTCCTTCCTTCCTCAGTTATAGTGAGAGTCTTCTACCTCCTTCCATCCTCAGTTATAGAGAGATTCTTCTCCCTCTTCATTCCCCAGTTATAGTGAGATTCTTCTCCCTCCTCCCTTCCCCAGTTATAGTGAGATTCTTCTCCCTCCTTCCTTCCCCAGTTACAGTGAGATTCTTCTCCCTCCTTCCTTCCTCAGTTATAGTGAGATTCTACTCCCTCCTACCTTCCCCAGTTATAGTGAGATTCTTCTCCCTCCTGCCTTCCAAGTTATAGTGAGATTCTTCACCCTCCTTCCTTCCCCAGTATAGTGAGATTCTTCTCCCTCCTTCCTCAGTTATAGTGAGATTCTTCTCCCTCCTTCCTTCCCCAGTTATAGTGAGATTCTTCTCCCTCCTTCCATCCCCAGTTATAGAGAGATTCTTCTCCCTCCTTCCTTCCTCAGTTGTAGTGAGATTCCTCTCCCTCCTTCCTACCTCCGTTATAGTGAGATTTTCTCCCTCCTTCCTTCCCCGTTATAGTGAGATTCTTCTCCCTCCTTCCTTCCTCAGTTATAGTGAGATTCTTCTCCCTCCTTCCTTCCCCAGTTATCGTAAGATTCTTCTCCCTCCTTCCTCAGTTATAGTGAGATTCTTCTCCCTCCTTCCTTCCCTAGTTTTAGTGAGATTCTTCTCCCTCCTTCCCTCCCCAATTATACTGAGATTCTACTCCCTCCTTCCTTCCCCAGTTATAGTGAGATTCTTCACCCTCCTTCCTTCCCCAGTTATAGTGAGATTTTTCTCCATCCTTCCTCAGTTATAGTGAGATTCTTCTCCCTCCTTCCTTCCCCAGTTGTAGTGAGATTCTTCTCCCTCCTTCCTTCCTCAGTTATAGTGAGATTCTTCTTCCTCCTTCCTTCCCCAGTTATAGTGAGATTCTTCTCCCTCCTTCCCCAGTTATAGTGAGATTCTTCTCCCTCCTTCCTTCCCCAGTTATAGTGAGATTCATCTCCCTCCTTCCTTCCTCAGTTATAGTGAGATTCTTCTCCCTCCTTCCTTCCCCAGTTATAGTGAGATTCTTCTCCCTCCTTCCTTCCCCAGTTATAGTGAAATTCTTCTCCTTCCTTCCTCAATTATAGTGAGATTCTTCTCCCTCCTTCTTCAGTTATACTGAGAATCTTCTCCCTCCTTCCTTCCACAGCTATAGTGAGATTCTTCTCACTCCTTCCTCAGTTACAGTGAGATTCTTCTCCCTCCTTCCTTCCTCCGTTAAAGTGAGATTTCCTCCCTCCTTCCTTCCCCGTTATAGTGAGATTCTTCTCCCTCCTTCCTTCCCCAGTTATAGTAAGATTCTTCTCCCTCCTTCCTCAGTTATAGTGAGATTCTTCTCCGTCCTTCCTTCCCCAGTTTTAGTGAGCTTCTTCTCCCTCCTTCCTTCCCCAGTTATAGTGAGATTCTTCTCCCTCCTTCCTTCCTCAGTTATAGTGAGTTTCTTCTCCCTCCTTCCTTCCCCAGTTATAGTGAAATTCTTCTCCCTCCTTCCTTCCCCAGTTATAGTGAGATTCTTCTACCTCCTTCCTTCCCCAGTTATAGTGATATTCTTCTACCTCCTTCCTTCCCCAGTTATAGAGAGATTCTTCTCCCTCCTTCCTTCCCCAGTTATAGTGAGATTCTTCTCCCTCCTTCCTTCCCCAGTGATAGTGAGATTCTTCTCCCTCCTTCCTTCCCCAGTTATAGTGAGATTCTTCTCCCTCATTCCTTCCCCAGTTATAGTGAGATTCTTCTACCTCCTCCCTTCCTCAGTTATAGTGAGATTCTTCTCCCTCCTCCCTTCCCCAGTTATAGTGAGATTCTTCTCCCTCCTTCCTTCCCCAGTTATAGTGAGATTCTTCTCCCTCCTTCCTTCCCCAGTTATAGTGAGATTCTTCTCCCTCCTTCCTTCCCCAGTTATAGTGAGATTCTTCTCCCTCCTTCCTTCCCCAGTTATAGTGAGACTCTTCTCCCTCCTTCCTACCCCAGTTATAGTGAGATTCTTCTCCCTCCTTCCTTCCCCAGTTATAGTGAGATTCTTCTCCCTCCTTCCTTCCCCAGTTATAGTGAGATTCTTCTCCCTCCCTCATTCCCCAGTTATAGTGAGATTCTTCTCCCTCCTTCCTTCCTCAGTTATAGTGAGATTCTTCTCCCTCCTTCCTTCCCCAGTTATAGTGAGATTCTTCTCCCTCCTTCCTCAGTTATAGTGAGATTCTTCTCCCTCCTACCTTCCCCAGTTATAGTGAGATTCTGCTCCCTCCTTCCTTCCTCAGTTATAGTGAGATTCTTCTCCCTCCTTCCTTCCCCAGTTATAGTGAGATTCTTCTCACTCCTTCCTTCCCCAGTTATAGTGAGATTCTTCTCCCTCCTTCCTTCCCAAGTTATAGTGAGATTCTTCTCCCTCCTTCCTTCCCCAGTTATAGTGAGATTCTTCTCCCTCCTCCCTTCCCCAGTTATAGTGAGATTCTTCTCCCTCTTTCCTTCCCCAGTTATAGTGAGATTCTTCTCCCTCCTTCCTTCCCCAGTTATAGTGAGATTCTGCTTCCTCCTTCCTTCCTCAGTTATAGTGAGATTCTTCTCCCTCCTTCCTTCCCCAGTTATAGTGAGATTCTTCTCCCTCCTTCCTTCCCCAGTTATAGAGAGATTCTTCTCCCTCCTTCCTTCCTCAGTTGTAGTGAGATTCTTCTCCCTCCTTCCTTCCTCCGTTATAGTGAGATTTTCTCCCTCCTTCCTTCCCCGTTATAGTGAGATTCTTCTCCCTCCTTCCATCCTCAGTTATAGTGAGATTCTTCTCCCTCCTTCCTTCCCCAGTTATAGTAAGATTCTTCTCCCTCCTTCCTCAGTTATAGTGAGATTCTTCTCCCTCCTTCCTTCCCCAGTTTTAGTGAGATGCTTCTCCCTCCTTCCTTCCCCAGTTATAGTGAGATTCTTCTCCCTCCTTCCTTCCTCAGTTATAGTGAGATTCTTCTCCCTCCTTCCTTCCCCAGTTATAGTGAAATTCTTCTCCCTCCTTCCTTCCCCAGTTATAGTGATATTCTTCTACCTCCTTCCTTCCCCAGTTATAGAGAGATTCTTCTCCCTCCTTCCTTCCCCAGTTATAGTGAGATTCTTCTCCCTCCTTCCTTCCCCAGTGATAGTGAGATTCTTCTCCCTCCTTCCTTCCCCAGTTATAGTGAGATTCTTCTCCCTCATTCCTTCCCCAGTTATAGTGAGATTCTTCTACCTCCTCCCTTCCTCAGTTATAGTGAGATTCTTCTCCCTCCTTCCTTCCTCAGTTATAGTGAGATTCTTCTCCCTCCTCCCTTCCCCAGTTATAGTGAGATTCTTCTCCCTCCTTCCTTCCCCAGTTATAGTGAGATTCTTCTCCCTCCTTCCTTCCCCAGTTATAGTGAGATTCTTCTCCCTCCTTCCTTCCCCAGTTATAGTGAGATTCTTCTCCCTCCTTCCTTCCCCAGTTATAGTGAGACTCTTCTCCCTCCTTCCTACCCCAGTTATAGTGAGATTCTTCTCCCTCCTTCCTTCCCCAGTTATAGTGAGATTCTTCTCCCTCCTCTCTTCCCCAGTTATAGTGAGATTCTTCTCCCTCCTTCCTTCCCCAGTTATAGTGAGATTCTTCTCCCTCCTTCCTTCCCCAGTTATAGTGAGATTCTTCTCCCTCCCCCTTTCCCCAGTTATAGTGAGATTCTTCTCCCTCCTTCCTTCCTCAGTTATAGTGAGATTCTTCTCCCTCCTTCCTTCCCCAGTTATAGTGAGATTCTTCTCCCTCCTTCCTTCCCCAGTTATAGTGAGATTCTTCTCCCTCCTCCCTTCCTCAGTTGTAGTGAGATTCTTCTCCCTCCTTCCTTCCCCAGTTATAGCGAGATTCTTCTTCCCTCCCTCCTTCCCCAGTTATAGTGAGATTCTTCTCCCTCCTTCCTTCCCCAGTTATAGTGAGATTCTTCTCCCTCTTCCTTCCCCAGTTATAGTGAGATTCTTCTCCCTCCTTCCTTCCCCAGTTATAGTGAGATTCTTCTCCCTCCTTCCTTCCCCAGTGATAGTGAGATTCTTCTCCCTCCTTCCTTCCCCAGTTATAGTGAGATTCTTCTCCCTCATTCCTTCCCCAGTTATAGTGAGATTCTTCTACCTCCTCCCTTCCTCAGTTATAGTGAGATTCTTCTCCCTCCTTCCTTCCTCAGTTATAGTGAGATTCTTCTCCCTCCTCCCTTCCCCAGTTACAGTGAGATTCTTCTCCCTCCTTCCTTCCCCAGTTATAGTGAGATTCTTCTCCCTCCTTCCTTCCCCAGTTATAGTGAGATTCTTCTCCCTCCTTCCTTCCCCAGTTATAGTGAGATTCTTCTCCCTCCTTCCTTCCCCAGTTATAGTGAGACTCTTCTCCCTCCTTCCTACCCCAGTTATAGTGAGATTCTTCTCCCTCCTTCCTTCCCCAGTTATAGTGAGGTTCTTCTCCCTCCTCTCTTCCCCAGTTATAGTGAGATTCTTCTCCCTCCTTCCTTCCCCAGTTATAGTGAGATTCTTCTCCCTCCTTCCTTCCCCAGTTATAGTGAGATTCTTCTCCCTCCCCCTTTCCCCAGTTATAGTGAGATTCTTCTCCCTCCTTCCTTCCTCAGTTATAGTGAGATTCTTCTCCCTCCTTCCTTCCCCAGTTATAGTGAGATTCTTCTCACTCCTTCCTCAGTTATAGTGAGATTCTTCTCCCTCCTACCTTCCCCAGTTATAGTGAGATTCTGCTTCCTCCTTCCTTCCTCAGTTATAGTGAGATTCTTCTCCCTCCTCCCTTCCCCAGTTATAGTGAGATTCTTCTCCCTCCTTCCTTCCCCAGTTATAGTGAGATTCTTCTCCCTCCTTCCTTCCCCAGTTATAGTAAGATTCTTCTCCCTCCTTCCTTCCCCAGTTATAGTGAGATTCTTCTCCCTCCTTCCCTCCCCAGTTGTTGTGAGATTCTTCTCCCTCCTTCCTTCCCCAGTTATAGTGAGATTCTTCTCCCTTCTTCCTTCCCCAGTTATAGTGAGATTCTTCTCCCTCCTCCCCTCCCCAGTTATAGTGAGATTCTTCTCCCTCCTTCCTTCCCCAGTTATAGTGAGATTCTTCTCCCTCCCTCTTTCCCCAGTTATAGTGAGATTTTTCTCCCTCCTTCCTTCCTCAGTTATAGTGAGATTCTTCTCCCTCCTTCCTTCCCCAGTTATAGTGAGAATCTTCTCCGTTCTTCCTCAGTTATAGTGAGATTCTTCTCCCTCCTACCTTCCCCAGTTATAGTGAGATTCTTCTCCCTCCTTCCTTCCCCAGTTATAGAGAGATTCTTCTCCCTCCTTCCTCAGTTATAGTGAGATTCTTCTCCCTCTTTCCTTCCCCAGTTATAGTGAGATTCATCTCCCTCCTTCCCTCCCCAGTTATAGTGAGATTCTTCTCCCTCCTTCCCTCCCCAGTTATAGTGAGATTCTTCTCCCTCCTTCCCCAGTTATAGTGAGATTCTTCTCCCTCATTCCTTCCTCAGTTATAGTGAGATTCTTCTCCCTCCTTCCTTTCTCAGTTATAGTGAGATTCTTCTTCCTCCCTCCTTCCCCAGTTATAGTGAGATTCTTCTCCCTCCTTCCTTCCCCAGTTATAGTGAGACTCTTCTCCCTCCTTCCATCCTCAGTTATAGTGAGATTCTTCTCCATTCCTCCTTCCCCAGTTATAGTGAGATTCTTCTCCCTCCTCCCTTCCCCAGTTATAGTGAGATTCTTCTCCCTCCTTCCTTCCTCATTTATAGTGAGATTCTTCTCCCTCCTTCCTTCCTCAGTTATAGTGAGATTCTTCTCCCTCTTCATTCCCCAGTTATAGTGAGATTCTTCTCCCTCCTCCCTTCCCCAGTTATAGTGAGATTCTTCTCCCTCCTTCCTTCCCCAGTTACAGTGAGATTCTTCTCCCTCCTTCCTTCCTCAGTTATAGTGAGATTCTACTCCCTCCTTCCTTCCCCAGTTATAGTGAGATTCTTCTCCGTCCTTCCTTCCCAGTTATAGTGAGATTCTTCACCCTCCTTCCTTCCCCAGTATAGTGAGATTCTTCTCCCTCCTTCCTCAGTTATAGTGAGATTCTTCTCCCTCCTTCCTTCCCCAGTTATAGTGAGATTCTTCTCCCTCCTTCCTTCCCCAGTTATAGAGAGATTCTTCTCCCTCCTTCCTTCCTCAGTTGTAGTGAGATTCTTCTCCCTCCTTCCTTCCTCCGTTATAGTGAGATTTTCTCCCTCCTTCCTTCCCCGTTATAGTGAGATTCTTCTCACTCCTTCCTTCCTCAGTTATAGTGAGATTCTTCTCCCTCCTTCCTTCCCCAGTTATAGTAAGATTCTTCTCCCTCCTTCCTCAGTTATAGTGAGATTCTTCTCCCTCCTTCCTTCCCCAGTTTTAGTGAGATTCTTCTCCCTCCTTCCTTCCCCAGTTATAGTGAGATTCTTCTCCCTCCTTCCTTCCTCAGTTATAGTGAGATTCTTCTCCCTCCTTCCTTCCCCAGTTATAGTGAAATTCTTCTCCCTCCTTCCTTCCCCAGTTATAGTGAGATTCTTCTACCTCCTTCCTTCCCCAGTTATAGTGAGATTCTTCTCCCTCCTTCCTTCCCCAGTTATAGTGAGATTCTTCTCCCTCCTTCCTTCCCCAGTGATAGTCAGATTCTTCTCCCTCCTTCCTTCCCCAGTTAGAGTGAGATTCTTCTCCCTCCTTCCTTCCCGAGTTACTGTGAGATTCTTCTCCCTTCTTCCTTCCTCAGTTATAGTGAGATTCTTCTCCCTCCCACCCTCCCCAGTTATAGTGAGATTCTTCTCCCTCCTTCCTTCCCCAGTTATAGTGAGATTCTTCACCCTCCTTCCTTCCCCAGTTATAGTGAGATTTTTCTCCATCCTTCTTCAGTTATAGTGAGATTCTTCTCCCTCCTTCCTTCCCCAGTTATAGTGAGATTCTTCTCCCTCCTTCCTTCCTCAGTTATAGTGAGATTCTTCTTCCTCCTTCCTTCCCCAGTTATAGTGAGATTCTTCTCCCTCCTTCCCCAGTTGTAGTGAGATTCTTCTCCCTCCTTCCTTCCCCAGTTATAGTGAGATTCATCTCCCTCCTTCCTTCCTCAGTTATAGTGAGATTCTTCTCCCTGCTTCCTTCCCCAGTTATAGTGAGATTCTTCTCCCTCCTTCCTTCCCCAGTTATAGTGAAATTCTTCTCCTTCCTTCCTCAGTTATAGTGAGATTCTTCTCCCTCCTTCTTCAGTTATACTGAGATTCTTCTCCCTCCTTCCTTCCACAGCTATAGTGAGATTCTTCTCCCTCCTTCCTCAGTTACAGTGAGATTCTTCTCCCTCCTTCCTTCCCCAGTTATAGTGAGATTCTTCTCCCTCCTTCCCCAGTTGTAGTGAGATTCTTCTCCCTCCTTCCTTCCCCAGTTATAGTGAGATTCATCTCCCTCCTTCCTTCCTCAGTTATAGTGAGATTCTTCTCCCTGCTTCCTTCCCCAGTTATAGTGAGATTCTTCTCCCTCCTTCCTTCCCCAGTTATAGTGAAATTCTTCTCCTTCCTTCCTCAGTTATAGTGAGATTCTTCTCCCTCCTTCTTCAGTTATACTGAGATTCTTCTCCCTCCTTCCTTCCACAGCTATAGTGAGATTCTTCTCCCTCCTTCCTCAGTTACAGTGAGATTCTTCTCCCTCCTTCCTTCCCCAGTTATAGTGAGATTCTTCTCCCTCCTTCTTTCCCAATTATCGTGAGATTCTTCTCCCTCCTTCCTTCCCCAGTTATAGTGAGATTCATCTCCCTCCTTCCCTCCCCAGTTATAGTGAGATTCTTCTCCCTCCTTCCCTCCCCAGTTATAGTGAGATTCTTCTCCCTCCTTCCCCAGTTTTCGTGAGATTCTTCTCCCTCATTCCTTCCTCAGTTATAGTGAGATTCTTCTCCCTCCTTCCTTCCTCAGTTATATTGAGATTCTTCTTCCTCCCTCCTTCCCCAGTTATAGTGAGATTCTTCTCCCTCCTTCCTTACCCAGTTATAGTGAGATTCTTCTCCCTCCTTCCATCCTCAGTTATAGTGAGATTCTTCTCCCTCCTTCCTTCCCCAGTTATAGTGAGATTCTTCTCCCTCCTTCCTCAGTTATAGTGAGCTTCTTCTCCCTCCTACCTTCCCCAGTTATAGTGAGATTCTTCTCCCTCCTTCCTTCCCCAGTTATAGAGAGATTCTTCTCCCTCCTTCCTCAGTTATAGTGAGATTCTTCTCCCTCCTTCCTTCCCCAGTTATAGTGAGATTCATCTCCCTCCTTCACTCCCCAGTTATAGTGAGATTCTTCTCCCTCCTTCCCTCCCCAGTTAGAGTGAGATTCTTCTCCCTCTTTCCCCAGTTATAGTGAG
This sequence comes from Somniosus microcephalus, assembly GCF_052327205.1. Lineage (NCBI taxonomy): Eukaryota > Metazoa > Chordata > Chondrichthyes > Squaliformes > Somniosidae > Somniosus > Somniosus microcephalus. The sequence continues at coordinate 65,270,731 of NC_140996.1, read as the reverse complement.
ATTCTTCTCCCTCATTCCTTCCTCAGTTATAGTGAGATTCTTCTTCCTCCCTCCTTCCCCAGTTATAGTGAGATTCTTCTCCCTCCTTCCTTCCCCAGTTATAGTGAGATTCTTCTCCCTCCTTCCATCCTCAGTTATAGTGAGATTCTTCTCCATCCCTCCTTCCCCAGTTATAGTGAGATTCTTCTCCCTCCTCCCTTCCCCAGTCATAGTGAGATTCTTCTCCCTCCTTCCTTCCTCAGTTATAGTGAGATTCTTCTCCCTCCTCCCTTCCCCAGTTATAGTGAGATTCTTCTCCCTCCTTCCTTCCTCAGTTATAGTGAGATTCTTCTCCCTCCTTCCTTCCTCAGTTATAGTGAGATTCTTCTCCCTCTTCATTCCCCAGTTATAGTGAGATTCTTCTCCCTCCTCCCTTCCCCAGTTATAGTGAGATTCTTCTCCCTCCTTCCTTCCCCAGTTACAGTGAGATTCTTCTCCCTCCTTCCTTCCTCAGTTATAGTGAGATTCTACTCCCTCCTTCCTTCCCCAGTTATAGTTAGATTCTTCTCCCTCCTTCCTTCCCAGTTATAGTGAGATTCTTCACCCTCCTTCCTTCCCCAGTATAGTGAGATTCTTCTCCCTCCTTCCTCAGTTATAGTGAGATTCTTCTCCCTCCTTCCTTCCCCAGTTATAGTGAGACTCTTCTCCCTCCTTCCTTCCCCAGTTATAGAGAGATTCTTCTCCCTCCTTCCTTCCTCAGTTGTAGTGAGATTCTTCTCCCTCCTTCCTTCCTCCGTTATAGTGAGATTTTCTCCCTCCTTCCTTCCCCGTTATAGTGAGATTCTTCTCACTCCTTCCTTCCTCAGTTATAGTGAGATTCTTCTCCCTCCTTCCTTCCCCAGTTATAGTAAGATTCTTCTCCCTCCTTCCTCAGTTATAGTGAGATTCTTCTCCCTCCTTCCTTCCCCAGTTTTAGTGAGATTCTTCTCCCTCCTTCCTTCCCCAGTTATAGTGAGATTCTTCTCCCTCCTTCCTTCCTCAGTTATAGTGAGATTCTTCTCCCTCCTTCCTTCCCCAGTTATAGTGAAATTCTTCTCCCTCCTTCCTTCCCCAGTTATAGTGAGATTCTTCTACCTCCTTCCTTCCCCAGTTATAGTGAGATTCTTCTCCCTCCTTCCTTCCCCAGTTATAGTGAGATTCTTCTCCCTCCTTCCTTCCCCAGTGATAGTCAGATTCTTCTCCCTCCTTCCTTCCCCAGTTAGAGTGAGATTCTTCTCCCTCCTTCCTTCCCGAGTTACTGTGAGATTCTTCTCCCTCCTTCCTTCCTCAGTTATAGTGAGATTCTTCTCCCTCCCACCCTCCCCAGTTAGAGTGAGATTCTTCTCCCTCCTTCCTTCCCCACTTATAGTGAGATTCTTCACCCTCCTTCCTTCCCCAGTTATAGTGAGATTTTTCTCCATCCTTCTTCAGTTATAGTGAGATTCTTCTCCCTCCTTCCTTCCCCAGTTATAGTGAGATTCTTCTCCCTCCTTCCTTCCTCAGTTATAGTGAGATTCTTCTTCCTCCTTCCTTCCCCAGTTATAGTGAGATTCTTCTCCCTCCTTCCCCAGTTGTAGTGAGATTCTTCTCCCTCCTTCCTTCCCCAGTTATAGTGAGATTCATCTCCCTCCTTCCTTCCTCAGTTATAGTGAGATTCTTCTCCCTGCTTCCTTCCCCAGTTATAGTGAGATTCTTCTCCCTCCTTCCTTCCCCAGTTATAGTGAAATTCTTCTCCTTCCTTCCTCAGTTATAGTGAGATTCTTCTCCCTCCTTCTTCAGTTATACTGAGATTCTTCTCCCTCCTTCCTTCCACAGCTATAGTGAGATTCTTCTCCCTCCTTCCTCAGTTACAGTGAGATTCTTCTCCCTCCTTCCTTCCCCAGTTATAGTGAGATTCTTCTCCCTCCTTCTTTCCCAATTATCGTGAGATTCTTCTCCCTCCTTCCTTCCCCAGTTATAGTGAGATTCATCTCCCTCCTTCCCTCCCCAGTTATAGTGAGATTCTTCTCCCTCCTTCCCTCCCCAGTTATAGTGAGATTCTTCTCCCTCCTTCCCCAGTTTTCGTGAGATTCTTCTCCCTCATTCCTTCCTCAGTTATAGTGAGATTCTTCTCCCTCCTTCCTTCCTCAGTTATATTGAGATTCTTCTTCCTCCCTCCTTCCCCAGTTATAGTGAGATTCTTCTCCCTCCTTCCTTACCCAGTTATAGTGAGATTCTTCTCCCTCCTTCCATCCTCAGTTATAGTGAGATTCTTCTCCCTCCTTCCTTCCCCAGTTATAGTGAGATTCTTCTCCCTCCTTCCTCAGTTATAGTGAGATTCTTCTCCCTCCTACCTTCCCCAGTTATAGTGAGATTCTTCTCCCTCCTTCCTTCCCCAGTTATAGAGAGATTCTTCTCCCTCCTTCCTCAGTTATAGTGAGATTCTTCTCCCTCCTTCCTTCCCCAGTTATAGTGAGATTCATCTCCCTCCTTCACTCCCCAGTTATAGTAAGATTCTTCTCCCTCCTTCCCTCCCCAGTTAGAGTGAGATTCTTCTCCCTCTTTCCCCAGTTATAGTGAGATTCTTCTCCCTCATTCCTTCCTCAGTTATAGTGAGATTCTTCTTCCTCCCTCCTTCCCCAGTTATAGTGAGATTCTTCTCCCACCTTCCTTCCCCAGTTATAGTGAGATTCTTCTCCCTCCTTCCATCCTCAGTTATAGTGAGATTCTTCTCCATCCCTCCTTCCCCAGTTATAGTGAGATTCTTCTCCCTCCTCCCTTCCCCAGTCATAGTGAGATTCTTCTCCCTCCTTCCTTCCTCAGTTATAGTGAGATTCTTCTCCCTCCTCCCTTCCCCAGTTATAGTGAGATTCTTCTCCCTCCTTCCTTCCTCAGTTATAGTGAGATTCTTCTCCCTCCTTCCTTCCTCAGTTATAGTGAGATTCTTCTCCCTCTTCATTCCCCAGTTATAGTGAGATTCTTCTCCCTCCTCCCTTCCCCAGTTATAGTGAGATTCTTCTCCCTCCTTCCTTCCCCAGTTACAGTGAGATTCTTCTCCCTCCTTCCTTCCTCAGTTATAGTGAGATTCTACTCCCTCCTTCCTTCCCCAGTTATAGTGAGATTCTTCTCCCTCCTTCCTTCCCAGTTATAGTGAGATTCTTCACCCTCCTTCCTTCCCCAGTATAGTGAGATTCTTCTCCCTCCTTCCTCAGTTATAGTGAGATTCTTCTCCCTCCTTCCTTCCCCAGTTATAGTGAGATTCTTCTCCCTCCTTCCTTCCCCAGTTATAGAGAGATTCTTCTCCCTCCTTCCTTCCTCAGTTGTAGTGAGATTCTTCTCCCTCCTTCCTTCCTCCGTTATAGTGAGATTTTCTCCCTCCTTCCTTCCCCGTTATAGTGAGATTCTTCTCACTCCTTCCTTCCTCAGTTATAGTGAGATTCTTCTCCCTCCTTCCTTCCCCAGTTATAGTAAGATTCTTCTCCCTCCTTCCTCAGTTATAGTGAGATTCTTCTCCCTCCTTCCTTCCCCAGTTTTAGTGAGATTCTTCTCCCTCCTTCCTTCCCCAGTTATAGTGAGATTCTTCTCCCTCCTTCCTTCCTCAGTTATAGTGAGATTCTTCTCCCTCCTTCCTTCCCCAGTTATAGTGAAATTCTTCTCCCTCCTTCCTTCCCCAGTTATAGTGAGATTCTTCTACCTGCTTCCTTCCCCAGTTATAGTGAGATTCTTCTCCCTCCTTCCTTCCCCAGTTATAGTGAGATTCTTCTCCCTCCTTCCTTCCCCAGTGATAGTCAGATTCTTCTCCCTCCTTCCTTCCCCAGTTAGAGTGAGATTCTTCTCCCTCCTTCCTTCCCGAGTTACTGTGAGATTCTTCTCCCTCCTTCCTTCCTCAGTTATAGTGAGATTCTTCTCCCTCCCACCCTCCCCAGTTATAGTGAGATTCTTCTCCCTCCTTCCTTCCCCAGTTATAGTGAGATTCTTCACCCTCCTTCCTTCCCCAGTTATAGTGAGATTTTTCTCCATCCTTCTTCAGTTATAGTGAGATTCTTCTCCCTCCTTCCTTCCCCAGTTATAGTGAGATTCTTCTCCCTCCTTCCTTCCTCAGTTATAGTGAGATTCTTCTTCCTCCTTCCTTCCCCAGTTATAGTGAGATTCTTCTCCCTCCTTCCCCAGTTGCAGTGAGATTCTTCTCCCTCCTTCCTTCCCCAGTTATAGTGAGATTCATCTCCCTCCTTCCTTCCTCAGTTATAGTGAGATTCTTCTCCCTGCTTCCTTCCCCAGTTATAGTGAGATTCTTCTCCCTCCTTCCTTCCCCAGTTATAGTGAAATTCTTCTCCTTCCTTCCTCAGTTATAGTGAGATTCTTCTCCCTCCTTCTTCAGTTATACTGAGATTCTTCTCCCTCCTTCCTTCCACAGCTATAGTGAGATTCTTCTCCCTCCTTCCTCAGTTACAGTGAGATTCTTCTCCCTCCTTCCTTCCCCAGTTATAGTGAGATTCTTCTCCCTCCTTCTTTCCCAATTATCGTGAGATTCTTCTCCCTCCTTCCTTCCCCAGTTATAGTGAGATTCATCTCCCTCCTTCCCTCCCCAGTTATAGTGAGATTCTTCTCCCTCCTTCCCTCCCCAGTTATAGTGAGATTCTTCTCCCTCCTTCCCCAGTTTTCGTGAGATTCTTCTCCCTCATTCCTTCCTCAGTTATAGTGAGATTCTTCTCCCTCCTTCCTTCCTCAGTTATATTGAGATTCTTCTTCCTCCCTCCTTCCCCAGTTATAGTGAGATTCTTCTCCCTCCTTCCTTACCCAGTTATAGTGAGATTCTTCTCCCTCCTTCCATCCTCAGTTATAGTGAGATTCTTCTCCGTCCTTCCTTCCCCAGTTATAGTGAGATTCTTCTCCCTCCTTCCTCAGTTATAGTGAGATTCTTCTCCCTCCTACCTTCCCCAGTTATAGTGAGATTCGTCTCCCTCCTTCCTTCCCCAGTTATAGAGAGATTCTTCTCCCTCCTTCCTCAGTTATAGTGAGATTCTTCTCCCTCCTTCCTTCCCCAGTTATAGTGAGATTCATCTCCCTCCTTCACTCCCCAGTTATAGTGAGATTCTTCTCCCTCCTTCCCTCCCCAGTTAGAGTGAGATTCTTCTCCCTCTTTCCCCAGTTATAGTGAGATTCTTCTCCCTCATTCCTTCCTCAGTTATAGTGAGATTCGTCTTCCTCCCTCCTTCCCCAGTTATAGTGAGATTCTTCTCCCTCCTTCCTTCCCCAGTTATAGTGAGATTCTTCTCCCTCCTTCCATCCTCAGTTATAGTGAGATTCTTCTCCATCCCTCCTTCCCCAGTTATAGTGAGATTCTTCTCCCTCCTCCCTTCCCCAGTCATAGTGAGATTCTTCTCCCTCCTTCCTTCCTCAGTTATAGTGAGATTCTTCTCCCTCCTTCCTTCCTCAGTTATAGTGAGATTCTTCTCCCTCTTCATTCCCCAATTATAGTGAGATTCTTCTCCCTCCTCCCTTCCCCAGTTATAGTGAGATTTTTCTCCCTCCTTCCTTCCTCAGTTATAGTGAGAGTCTTCTCCCTCCTTCCTTCCTCAGTTATAGTGAGATTCTTCTCCCTCTTCATTCCCCAGTTATAGTGAGATTCTTCTCCCTCCTCCCTTCCCCAGTTATAGTGAGATTCTTCTCCCTCCTTCCTTCCCCAGTTGCAGTGAGATTCTTCTCCCTCCTTCCTTCCTCAGTTATAGTGAGATTCTACTCCCTCCTACCTTCCCCAGTTATAGTGAGATTCTTCTCCCTCCTTCCTTCCAAGTTATAGTGAGATTCTTCACCCTCCTTCCTTCCCCAGTATAGTGAGATTCTTCTCCCTCCTTCCTCAGTTATAGTGAGATTCTTCTCCCTCCTTCCTTCCCCAGTTATAGTGAGATTCTTCTCCCTCCTTCCTTCCCCAGTTATAGAGAGATTCTTCTCCCTCCTTCCTTCCTCAGTTGTAGTGAGATTCTTCTCCCTCCTTCCTACCTCCGTTATAGTGAGATTTTCTCCCTCCTTCCTTCCCCGTTATAGTGAGATTCTTCTCCCTCCTTCCTTCCTCAGTTATAGTGAGATTCTTCTCCCTCCTTCCTTCCCCAGTTATAGTAAGATTCTTCTCCCTCCTTCCTCAGTTATAGTGAGATTCTTCTCCCTCCTTCCTTCCCCAGTTTTAGTGAGATTCTTCTCCCTCCTTCCCTCCCCAATTATACTGAGATTCTACTCCCTCCTTCCTTCCCCAGTTATAGTGAGATTCTTCACCCTCCTTCCTTCCCCAGTTATAGTGAGATTTTTCTCCATCCTTCCTCAGTTATAGTGAGATTCTTCTCCCTCCTTCCTTCCCCAGTTGTAGTGAGATTCTTCTCCCTCCTTCCTTCCTCAGTTATAGTGAGATTCTTCTTCCTCCTTCCTTCCCCAGTTATAGTGAGATTCTTCTCCCTCCTTCCCCAGTTATAGTGAGATTCTTCTCCCTCCTTCCTTCCCCAGTTATAGTGAGATTCATCTCCCTCCTTCCTTCCTCAGTTATAGTGAGATTCTTCTCCCTCCTTCCTTCCCCAGTTATAGTGAGATTCTTCTCCCTCCTTCCTTCCCCAGTTATAGTGAAATTCTTCTCCTTCCTTCCTCAATTATAGTGAGATTCTTCTCCCTCCTTCTTCAGTTATACTGAGAATCTTCTCCCTCCTTCCTTCCACAGCTATAGTGAGATTCTTCTCACTCCTTCCTCAGTTACAGTGAGATTCTTCTCCCTCCTTCCTTTCTCCGTTAAAGCGAGATTTCCTCCCTCCTTCCTTCCCCGTTATAGTGAGATTCTTCTCCCTCCTTCCTTCCCCAGTTATAGTAAGATTCTTCTCCCTCCTTCCTCAGTTATAGTGAGATTCTTCTCCCTCCTTCCTTCCCCAGTTTTAGTGAGATTCTTCTCCCTCCTTCCTTCCCCAGTTATAGTGAGATTCTTCTCCCTCCTTCCTTCCTCAGTTATAGTGAGTTTCTTCTCCCTCCTTCCTTCCCCAGTTATAGTGAAATTATTCTCCCTCCTTCCTTCCCCAGTTATAGTGAGATTCATCTACCTCCTTCCTTCCCCAGTTATAGTGAGATTCTTCTCCCTCCTTCCTTCCCCAGTTATAGTGAGATTCTTCTCCCTCCTTCCTTCCCCAGTGATAGTGAGATTCTTCTCCCTCCTTCCTTCCCCAGTTATAGTGAGATTCTTCTCCCTCATTCCTTCCCCAGTTATAGTGAGATTCTTCTCCCTCCTCCCTTCCTCAGTTATAGTGAGATTCTTCTCCCTCCTTCCTTCCTCAGGTATAGTGAGCTTCTTCTCCCTCCTCCCTTCCCCAGTTATAGTGAGATTCTTCTCCCTCCTTCCTTCCCCAGTTATAGTGAGATTCTTCTCCCTCCTTCCTTCCCCAGTTATAGTGAGATTCTTCTCCCTCCTTCCTTCCCCAGTTATAGTGAGATTCTTCTCCCTCCTTCCTTCCCCAGTTATAGTGAGACTCTTCTCCCTCCTTCCTACCCCAGTTATAGTGAGATTCTTCTCCCTCCTTCCTTCCCCAGTTATAGTGAGATTCTTCTCCCTCCTTCCTTCCCCAGTTATAGTGAGATTCTTCTCCCTCCCCCATTCCCCAGTTATAGTGAGATTCTTCTCCCTCCTTCCTTCCTCAGTTATAGTGAGATTCTTCTCCCTCCTTCCTTCCCCAGTTATAGTGAGATTCTTCTCCCTCCTTCCTCAGTTATAGTGAGATTCTTCTCCCTCCTACCTTCCCCAGTTATAGTGAGATTCTGCTCCCTCCTTCCTTCCTCAGTTATAGTGAGATTCTTCTCCCTCCTTCCTTCCCCAGTTATAGTGAGATTCTTCTCACTCCTTCCTTCCCCAGTTATAGTGAGATTCTTCCCCCTCCTTCCTTCCCAAGTTATAGTGAGATTCTTCTCCCTCCTTCCTTCCCCAGTTATAGTGAGATTCTTCTCCCTCCTCCCTTCCCCAGTTATAGTGAGATTCTTCTCCCTCTTTCCTTCCCCAGTTATAGTGAGATTCTTCTCCCTCCTTCCTTCCCCAGTTATAGTGAGATTCTTCTCCCTCCCTCTTTCCCCAGTTATAGTGAGATTCTTCTCCCTCCTTCCTTCCTCAGTTATGCTGAGATTCTTCTCCCTCCTTCCTTCCCCAGTTATAGTGAGATTCTTCACCCTCCTTCCTTCCCCAGTTATAGTGAGATTTTTCTCCATCCTTCCTCAGTTATAGTGAGATTCTTCTCCCTCCTTCCTTCCCCAGTTATAGTGAGATTCTTCTCCCTCCTTCCTTCCTCAGTTATAGTGAGATTCTTCTTCCTCCTTCCTTCCCCAGTTATAGTGAGATTCTTCTCCCTCCTTCCCCAGTTATAGTGAGATTCTTCTCCCTCCTTCCTTCCCCAGTTATAGTGAGTTTCATCTCCCTCCTTCCTTCCTCAGTTATAGTGAGATTCTACTCCCTCCTTCCTTCCCCAGTTATAGTGAGATTCTTCTCCCTCCTTCCTTCCCAGTTATAGTGAGATTCTTCACCCTCCTTCCTTCCCCAGTATAGTGAGATTCTTCTCCCTCCTTCCTCAGTTATAGTGAGATTCTTCTCCCTCCTTCCTTCCCCAGTTATAGTGAGATTCTTCTCCCTCCTTCCTTCCCCAGTTATAGAGAGATTCTTCTCCCTCCTTCCTTCCTCAGTTGTAGTGAGATTCTTCTCCCTCCTTCCTTCCTCCGTTATAGTGAGATTTTCTCCCTCCTTCCTTCCCCGTTATAGTGAGATTCTTCTCACTCCTTCCTTCCTCAGTTATAGTGAGATTCTTCTCCCTCCTTCCTTCCCCAGTTATAGTAAGATTCTTCTCCCTCCTTCCTCAGTTATAGTGAGATTCTTCTCCCTCCTTCCTTCCCCAGTTTTAGTGAGATTCTTCTCCCTCCTTCCTTCCCCAGTTATAGTGAGATTCTTCTCCCTCCTTCCTTCCTCAGTTATAGTGAGATTCTTCTCCCTCCTTCCTTCCCCAGTTATAGTGAAATTCTTCTCCCTCCTTCCTTCCCCAGTTATAGTGAGATTCTTCTACCTCCTTCCTTCCCCAGTTATAGTGAGATTCTTCTCCCTCCTTCCTTCCCCAGTTATAGTGAGATTCTTCTCCCTCCTTCCTTCCCCAGTGATAGTGAGATTCTTCTCCCTCCTTCCTTCCCCAGTTAGAGTGAGATTCTTCTCCCTCCTTCCTTCCCGAGTTACTGTGAGATTCTTCTCCCTCCTTCCTTCCTCAGTTATAGTGAGATTCTTCTCCCGCCCACCCTCCCCAGTTATAGTGAGATTCTTCTCCCTCCTTCCTTCCCCAGTTATAGTGAGATTCTTCACCCTCCTTCCTTCCCCAGTTATAGTGAGATTTTTCTCCATCCTTCTTCAGTTATAGTGAGATTCTTCTCCCTCCTTTCTTCCCCAGTTATAGTGAGATTCTTCTCCCTCCTTCCTTCCTCAGTTATAGTGAGATTCTTCTTCCTCCTTCCTTCCCCAGTTATAATGAGATTCTTCTCCCTCCTTCCCCAGTTGTAGTGAGATTCTTCTCCCTCCTTCCTTCCCCAGTTATAGTGAGATTCTTCACCCTCCTTCCTTCCCCAGTTATAGTGAGATTTTTCTCCATCCTTCCTCAGTTATAGTGAGATTCTTCTCCCTCCTTCCTTCCCCAGTTGCAGTGAGATTCTTCTCCCTCCTTCCTTCCTCAGTTATAGTGAGATTCTTCTTCCTCCTTCCTTCCCCAGTTATAGTGAGATTCTTCTCCCTCCTTCCCCAGTTATAGTGAGATTCTTCTCCCTCCTTCCTTCCCCAGTTATAGTGAGATTCATCTCCCTCCTTCCTTCCTCAGTTATAGTGAGATTCTACTCCCTCCTTCCTTCCCCAGTTATAGTGAGATTCATCTCCCTCCTTCCTTCCTCAGTTATAGTGAGATTCTTCTCCCTCCTTCCTTCCCCAGTTATAGTGAAATTCTTCTCCTTCCTTCCTCAATTATAGTGAGATTCTTCTCCCTCCTTCTTCAGTTATACTGAGAATCTTCTCCCTCCTTCCTTCCCCAGTTATAGTGAGATTCTTCTCCCTCCTTCCTTCCCCAGTTATAGTGAGATTCTTCTCCCTCCTTCCTTCCCCAGTTATAGTGAGATTCTTCTCCCTCCTTCCTTCCCCAGTTATAGTGAGACTCTTCTCCCTCCTTCCTACCCCAGTTATAGTGAGATTCTTCTCCCTCCTTCCTTCCCCAGTTATAGTGAGATTCTTCTCCCTCCTTCCTTCCCCAGTTATAGTGAGATTCTTCTCCCTCCCCCATTCCCCAGTTATAGTGAGATTCTTCTCCCTCCTTCCTTCCTCAGTTATAGTGAGATTCTTCTCCCTCCTTCCTTCCCCAGTTATAGTGAGATTCTTCTCCCTCCTTCCTCAGTTATAGTGAGATTCTTCTCCCTCCTACCTTCCCCAGTTATAGTGAGATTCTGCTCCCTCCTTCCTTCCTCAGTTATAGTGAGATTCTTCTCCCTCCTTCCTTCCCCAGTTATAGTGAGATTCTTCTCACTCCTTCCTTCCCCAGTTATAGTGAGATTCTTCCCCCTCCTTCCTTCCCAAGTTATAGTGAGATTCTTCTCCCTCCTTCCTTCCCCAGTTATAGTGAGATTCTTCTCCCTCCTCCCTTCCCCAGTTATAGTGAGATTCTTCTCCCTCTTTCCTTCCCCAGTTATAGTGAGATTCTTCTCCCTCCTTCCTTCCCCAGTTATAGTGAGATTCTTCTCCCTCCCTCTTTCCCCAGTTATAGTGAGATTCTTCTCCCTCCTTCCTTCCTCAGTTATGCTGAGATTCTTCTCCCTCCTTCCTTCCCCAGTTATAGTGAGATTCTTCACCCTCCTTCCTTCCCCAGTTATAGTGAGATTTTTCTCCATCCTTCCTCAGTTATAGTGAGATTCTTCTCCCTCCTTCCTTCCCCAGTTATAGTGAGATTCTTCTCCCTCCTTCCTTCCTCAGTTATAGTGAGATTCTTCTTCCTCCTTCCTTCCCCAGTTATAGTGAGATTCTTCTCCCTCCTTCCCCAGTTATAGTGAGATTCTTCTCCCTCCTTCCTTCCCCAGTTATAGTGAGTTTCATCTCCCTCCTTCCTTCCTCAGTTATAGTGAGATTCTACTCCCTCCTTCCTTCCCCAGTTATAGTGAGATTCTTCTCCCTCCTTCCTTCCCAGTTATAGTGAGATTCTTCACCCTCCTTCCTTCCCCAGTATAGTGAGATTCTTCTCCCTCCTTCCTCAGTTATAGTGAGATTCTTCTCCCTCCTTCCTTCCCCAGTTATAGTGAGATTCTTCTCCCTCCTTCCTTCCCCAGTTATAGAGAGATTCTTCTCCCTCCTTCCTTCCTCAGTTGTAGTGAGATTCTTCTCCCTCCTTCCTTCCTCCGTTATAGTGAGATTTTCTCCCTCCTTCCTTCCCCGTTATAGTGAGATTCTTCTCACTCCTTCCTTCCTCAGTTATAGTGAGATTCTTCTCCCTCCTTCCTTCCCCAGTTATAGTAAGATTCTTCTCCCTCCTTCCTCAGTTATAGTGAGATTCTTCTCCCTCCTTCCTTCCCCAGTTTTAGTGAGATTCTTCTCCCTCCTTCCTTCCCCAGTTATAGTGAGATTCTTCTCCCTCCTTCCTTCCTCAGTTATAGTGAGATTCTTCTCCCTCCTTCCTTCCCCAGTTATAGTGAAATTCTTCTCCCTCCTTCCTTCCCCAGTTATAGTGAGATTCTTCTACCTCCTTCCTTCCCCAGTTATAGTGAGATTCTTCTCCCTCCTTCCTTCCCCAGTTATAGTGAGATTCTTCTCCCTCCTTCCTTCCCCAGTGATAGTGAGATTCTTCTCCCTCCTTCCTTCCCCAGTTAGAGTGAGATTCTTCTCCCTCCTTCCTTCCCGAGTTACTGTGAGATTCTTCTCCCTCCTTCCTTCCTCAGTTATAGTGAGATTCTTCTCCCGCCCACCCTCCCCAGTTATAGTGAGATTCTTCTCCCTCCTTCCTTCCCCAGTTATAGTGAGATTCTTCACCCTCCTTCCTTCCCCAGTTATAGTGAGATTTTTCTCCATCCTTCTTCAGTTATAGTGAGATTCTTCTCCCTCCTTCCTTCCCCAGTTATAGTGAGATTCTTCTCCCTCCTTCCTTCCTCAGTTATAGTGAGATTCTTCTTCCTCCTTCCTTCCCCAGTTATAATGAGATTCTTCTCCCTCCTTCCCCAGTTGTAGTGAGATTCTTCTCCCTCCTTCCTTCCCCAGTTATAGTGAGATTCTTCACCCTCCTTCCTTCCCCAGTTATAGTGAGATTTTTCTCCATCCTTCCTCAGTTATAGTGAGATTCTTCTCCCTCCTTCCTTCCCCAGTTGCAGTGAGATTCTTCTCCCTCCTTCCTTCCTCAGTTATAGTGAGATTCTTCTTCCTCCTTCCTTCCCCAGTTATAGTGAGATTCTTCTCCCTCCTTCCCCAGTTATAGTGAGATTCTTCTCCCTCCTTCCTTCCCCAGTTATAGTGAGATTCATCTCCCTCCTTCCTTCCTCAGTTATAGTGAGATTCTACTCCCTCCTTCCTTCCCCAGTTATAGTGAGATTCATCTCCCTCCTTCCTTCCTCAGTTATAGTGAGATTCTTCTCCCTCCTTCCTTCCCCAGTTATAGTGAAATTCTTCTCCTTCCTTCCTCAATTATAGTGAGATTCTTCTCCCTCCTTCTTCAGTTATACTGAGAATCTTCTCCCTCCTTCCTTCCACAGCTATAGTGAGATTCTTCTCACTCCTTCCTCAGTTACAGTGAGATTCTTCTCCCTCCTTCCTTCCTCCGTTAAAGCGAGATTTCCTCCCTCCTTCCTTCCCCGTTATAGTGAGATTCTTCTCCCTCCTTGCTTCCCCAGTTATAGTAAGATTCTTCTCCCTCCTTCCTCAGTTATAGTGAGATTCTTCTCCCTCCTTCCTTCCCCAGTTTTAGTGAGATTCTTCTCCCTCCTTCCTTCCCCAGTTATAGTGAGATTCTTCTCCCTCCTTCCTTCCTCAGTTATAGTGAGTTTCTTCTCCCTCCTTCCTTCCCCAGTTATAGTGAAATTATTCTCCCTCCTTCCTTCCCCAGTTATAGTGAGATTCTTCTACCTCCTTCCTGCCCCAGTTATAGTGAGATTCTTCTCCCTCTTTCCTTCCCCAGTTATAGTGAGATTCTTCTCCCTCCTTCCTTCCCCAGCGATAGTGAGATTCTTCTCCCTCCTTCCTTCCCCAGTTATAGTGAGATTCTTCTCCCTCATTCCTTCCCCAGTTATAGTGAGATTCTTCTCCCTCCTCCCTTCCTCAGTTATAGTGAGATTCTTCTCCCTCCTTCCTTCCTCAGTTATAGTGAGCTTCTTCTCCCTCCTCCCTTCCCCAGTTATAGTGAGATTCTTCTCCCTCCTTCCTTCCCCAGTTATAGTGAGATTCTTCTCCCTCCTTCCTTCCCCAGTTATAGTGAGATTATTCTCCCTCCTTCCTTCCCCAGTTATAGTGAGATTCTTCTCCCTCCTTCCTTCCCCAGTTATAGTGAGACTCTTCTCCCTCCTTCCTACCCCAGTTATAGTGAGATTCTTCTCCCTCCTTCCTTCCCCAGTTATAGTGAGATTCTTCTCCCTCCTTCCTTCCCCAGTTATAGTGAGATTCTTCTCCCTCCCCCATTCCCCAGTTATAGTGAGATTCTTCTCCCTCCTTCCTTCCTCAGTTATAGTGAGATTCTTCTCCCTCCTTCCTACCCCAGTTATAGTGAGATTCTTCTCCCTCCTTCCTCAGTTATAGTGAGATTCTTCTCCCTCCTACCTTCCCCAGTTATAGTGAGATTCTGCTCCCTCTTCATTCCCCAGTTATAGTGAGATTCTTCTCCCTCCTCCCTTCCCCAGTTATAGTGAGATTCTTCTCCCCCCTTCCTTCCCCAGTTACAGTGAGATTCTTCTCCCTCCTTCCTTCCTCAGTTATAGTGAGATTCTACTCCCTCTTACCTTCCCCAGTTATAGTGAGATTCTTCTCCCTCCTTCCTTCCAAGTTATAGTGAGATTCTTCACCCTCCTTCCTTCCCCAGTATAGTGAGATTCTTCTCCCTCCTTCCTCAGTTATAGTGAGATTCTTCTCCCTCCTTCCTTCCCCAGTTATAGTGAGATTCTTCTCCCTCCTTCCTTCCCCAGTTATAGAGAGATTCTTCTCCCTCCTTCCTTCCTCAGTTGTAGTGAGATTCTTCTCCCTCCTTCCTACCTCCGTTATAGTGAGATTTTCTCCCTCCTTCCTTCCCCGTTATAGTGAGATTCTTCTCCCTCCTTCCTTCCTCAGTTATAGTGAGATTCTTCTCCCTCCTTCCTTCCCCAGTTATAGTAAGATTCTTCTCCCTCCTTCCTCAGTTATAGTGAGATTCTTCTCCCTCCTTCCTTCCCCAGTTTTAGTGAGATTCTTCTCCCTCCTTCCCTCCCCAATTATACTGAGATTCTACTCCCTCCTTCCTTCCCCAGTTATAGTGAGATTCTTCACCCTCCTTCCTTCCCCAGTTATAGTGAGATTTTTCTCCATCCTTCCTCAGTTATAGTGAGATTCTTCTCCCTCCTTCCTTCCCCAGTTGTAGTGAGATTCTTCTCCCTCCTTCCTTCCTCTGTTATAGTGAGATTCTTCTTCCTCCTTCCTTCCCCAGTTATAGTGAGATTCTTCTCCCTCCTTCCCCAGTTATAGTGAGATTCTTCTCCCTCCTTCCTTCCCCAGTTATAGTGAGATTCATCTCCCTCCTTCCTTCCTCAGTTATAGTGAGATTCTTCTCCCTCCTTCCTTCCCCAGTTATAGTGAGATTCTTCTCCCTCCTTCCTTCCCCAGTTATAGTGAAATTCTTCTCCTTCCTTCCTCAATTATAGTGAGATTCTTCTCCCTCCTTCTTCAGTTATACTGAGAATCTTCTCCCTCCTTCCTTCCACAGCTATAGTGAGATTCTTCTCACTCCTTCCTCAGTTACAGTGAGATTCTTCTCCCTCCTTCCTTCCTCCGTTAAAGCGAGATTTCCTCCCTCCTTCCTTCCCCGTTATAGTGAGATTCTTCTCCCTCCTTCCTTCCCCAGTTATAGTAAGATTCTTCTCCCTCCTTCCTCAGTTATAGTGAGATTCTTCTCCCTCCTTCCTTCCCCAGTTTTAGTGAGATTCTTCTCCCTCCTTCCTTCCCCAGTTATAGTGAGATTCTTCTCCCTCCTTCCTTCCTCAGTTATAGTGAGTTTCTTCTCCCTCCTTCCTTCCCCAGTTATAGTGAAATTATTCTCCCTCCTTCCCTCCCCAGTTATAGTGAGATTCTTCTCCCACCTTCCCCAGTTATAGTGAGATTCTTCTCCCTCATTCCTTCCACAGTTATAGTGAGATTCTTCTCCCTCCTTCCTTCCTCAGTTATAGTGAGATTCTTCTTCCTCCCTCCTTCCCCAGTTATAGTGAGATTCTTCTCCCTCCTTCCTTCCCCAGTTATAGTGAGATTCTTCTCCCTCCTTCCATCCTCAGTTATAGTGAGATTCTTCTCCATCCCTCCTTCCCCAGTTATAGTGAGATTCTTCTCCCTCCTCCCTTCCCCAGTTATAGTGAGATTCTTCTCCCTCCTTCCTTCCTCAGTTATAGTGAGATTCTTCTCCCTCCTTCCTTCCTCAGTTATAGTGAGATTCTTCTCCCTCTTCATTCCCCAGTTATAGTGAGATTCTTCTCCCTCCTCCCTTCCCCAGTTATAGTGAGATTTTTCTCCCTCCTTCCTTCCTCAGTTATAGTGAGAGTCTTCTCCCTCCTTCCTTCCTCAGTTATAGTGAGATTCTTCTCCCTCTTCATTCCCCAGTTATAGTGAGATTCTTCTCCCTCCTCCCTTCCCCAGTTATAGTGAGATTCTTCTCCCTCCTTCCTTCCCCAGTTACAGTGAGATTCTTCTCCCTCCTTCCTTCCTCAGTGATAGTGAGATTCTACTCCCTCCTACCTTCCCCAGTTATAGTGAGATTCTTCTCCCTCCTTCCTTCCAAGTTATAGTGAGATTCTTCACCCTCCTTCCTTCCCCAGTATAGTGAGATTCTTCTCCCTCCTTCCTCAGTTATAGTGAGATTCTTCTCCCTCCTTCCTTCCCCAGTTATAGTGAGATTCTTCTCCCTCCTTCCTTCCCCAGTTATAGAGAGATTCTTCTCCCTCCTTCCTTCCTCAGTTGTAGTGAGATTCTTCTCCCTCCTTCCTACCTCCGTTATAGTGAGATTTTCTCCCTCCTTCCTTCCCCGTTATAGTGAGATTCTTCTCCCTCCTTCCTTCCTCAGTTATAGTGAGATTCTTCTCCCTCCTTCCTTCCCCAGTTATAGTAAGATTCTTCTCCCTCCTTCCTCAGTTATAGTGAGATTCTTCTCCCTCCTTCCTTCCCCAGTTTTAGTGAGATTCTTCTCCCTCCTTCCCTCCCCAATTATACTGAGATTCTACTCCCTCCTTCCTTCCCCAGTTATAGTGAGATTCTTCACCCTCCTTCCTTCCCCAGTTATAGTGAGATTTTTCTCCATCCTTCCTCAGTTATAGTGAGATTCTTCTCCCTCCTTCCTTCCCCAGTTGCAGTGAGATTCTTCTCCCTCCTTCCTTCCTCAGTTATAGTGAGATTCTTCTTCCTCCTTCCTTCCCCAGTTATAGTGAGATTCTTCTCCCTCCTTCCCCAGTTATAGTGAGATTCTTCTCCCTCCTTCCTTCCCCAGTTATAGTGAGATTCATCTCCCTCCTTCCTTCCTCAGTTATAGTGAGATTCTTCTCCCTCCTTCCTTCCCCAGTTATAGTGAGATTCTTCTCCCTCCTTCCTTCCCCAGTTATAGTGAAATTCTTCTCCTTCCTTCCTCAATTATAGTGAGATTCTTCTCCCTCCTTCTTCAGTTATACTGAGAATTTTCTCCCTCCTTCCTTCCACAGCTATAGTGAGATTCTTCTCACTCCTTCCTCAGTTACAGTGAGATTCTTCTCCCTCCTTCCTTCCTCCGTTAAAGCGAGATTTCCTCCCTCCTTCCTTCACCGTTATAGTGAGATTCTTCTCCCTCCTTCCTTCCCCAGTTATAGTAAGATTCTTCACCCTCCTTCCTCAGTTATAGTGAGATTCTTCTCCCTCCTTCCTTCCCCAGTTTTAGTGAGATTCTTCTCCCTCCTTCCTTCCCCAGTTATAGTGAGATTCTTCTCCCTCCTTCCTTCCTCAGTTATAGTGAGTTTCTTCTCCCTCCTTCCTTCCCCAGTTATAGTGAAATTATTCTCCCTCCTTCCTTCCCCAGTTATAGTGAGATTCTTCTACCTCCTTCCTTCCCCAGTTATAGTGAGATTCTTCTCCCTCCTTCCTTCCCCAGTTATAGTGAGATTCTTCTCCCTCCTTCCTTCCCCAGTGATAGTGAGATTCTTCTCCCTCCTTCCTTCCCCAGTTATAGTGAGATTCTTCTCCCTCATTCCTTCCCCAGTTATAGTGAGATTCTTCTCCCTCCTCCCTTCCTCAGTTATAGTGAGATTCTTCTCCCTCCTTCCTTCCTCAGTTATAGTGAGCTTCTTCTCCCTCCTCCCTTCCCCAGTTATAGTGAGATTCTTCTCCCTCCTTCCTTCCCCAGTTATAGTGAGATTCTTCTCCCTCCTTCCTTCCCCAGTTATAGTGAGATTCTTCTCCCTCCTTCCTTCCCCAGTTATAGTGAGATTCTTCTCCCTCCTTCCTTCCCCAGTTATAGTGAGACTCTTCTCCCTCCTTCCTACCCCAGTTATAGTGAGATTCTTCTCCCTCCTTCCTTCCCCAGTTATAGTGAGATTCTTCTCCCTCCTTCCTTCCCCAGTTATAGTGAGATTCTTCTCCCTCCCCCATTCCCCAGTTATAGTGAGATTCTTCTCCCTCCTTCCTTCCTCAGTTATAGTGAGATTCTTCTCCCTCCTTCCTTCCCCAGTTATAGTGAGATTCTTCTCCCTCCTTCCTCAGTTATAGTGAGATTCTTCTCCCTCCTACCTTCCCCAGTTATAGTGAGATTCTGCTCCCTCCTTCCTTCCTCAGTTATAGTGAGATTCTTCTCCCTCCTTCCTTCCCCAGTTATAGTGAGATTCTTCTCACTCCTTCCTTCCCCAGTTATAGTGAGATTCTTCTCCCTCCTTCCTTCCCAAGTTATAGTGAGATTCTTCTCCCTCCTTCCTTCCCCAGTTATAGTGAGATTCTTCTCCCTCCTCCCTTCCCCAGTTATAGTGAGATTCTTCTCCCTCTTTCCTTCCCCAGTTATAGTGAGATTCTTCTCCCTCCTTCCTTCCCCAGTTATAGTGAGATTCTTCTCCCTCCCTCTTTCCCCAGTTATAGTGAGATTCTTCTCCCTCCTTCCTTCCTCAGTTATGCTGAGATTCTTCTCCCTCCTTCCTTCCCCAGTTATAGTGAGATTCTTCACCCTCCTTCCTTCCCCAGTTATAGTGAGATTTTTCTCCATCCTTCCTCAGTTATAGTGAGATTCTTCTCCCTCCTTCCTTCCCCAGTTATAGTGAGATTCTTCTCCCTCCTTCCTTCCTCAGTTATAGTGAGATTCTTCTTCCTCCTTCCTTCCCCAGTTATAGTGAGATTCTTCTCCCTCCTTCCCCAGTTATAGTGAGATTCTTCTCCCTCCTTCCTTCCCCAGTTATAGTGAGATTCATCTCCCTCCTTCCTTCCTCAGTTATAGTGAGATTCTTCTCCCTCCTTCCTTCCCCAGTTATAGTGAGATTCTTCTCCCTCCTTCCTTCCCCAGTTATAGTGAAATTCTTCTCCTTCCTTCCTCAATTATAGTGAGATTCTTCTCCCTCCTTCTTCAGTTATACTGAGAATCTTCTCCCTCCTTCCTTCCACAGCTATAGTGAGATTCTTCTCACTCCTTCCTCAGTTACAGTGAGATTCTTCTCCCTCCTTCCTTCCTCCGTTAAAGTGAGATTTTCTCCCTCCTTCCTTCCCCGTTGTAGTGAGATTCTTCTCCCTCCTTCCTTCCTCAGTTATAGTGAGATTCTTCTCCCTCCTTCCTTCCCCAGTTATAGTAAGATTCTTCTCCCTCCTTCCTCAGTTATAGTGAGATTCTTCTCCCTCCTTCCTTCCCCAGTTTTAGTGAGATTCTTCTCCCTCCTTCCTTCCCCAGTTATAGTGAGATTCTTCTCCCACCTTCCTTCCTCAGTTATAGTGAGTTTCTTCTCCCTCCTTCCTTCCCCAGTTATAGTGAAATTCTTCTCCCTCCTTCCTTCCCCAGTTATAGTGAGATTCTTCTACCTCCTTCCTTCCCCAGTTATAGTGAGATTCTTCTCCCTCCTTCCTTCCCCAGTTATAGTGAGATTCTTCTCCCTCCTTCCTTCCCCAGTGATAGTGAGATTCTTCTCCCTCCTTCCTTCCCCAGTTATAGTGAGATTCTTCTCCCTCATTCCTTCCCCAGTTATAGTGAGATTCTTCTCCCTCCTCCCTTCCTCAGTTATAGTGAGATTCTTCTCCCTCCTTCCTTCCTCAGTTATAGTGAGCTTCTTCTCCCTCCTCCCTTCCCCAGTTATAGTGAGATTCTTCTCCCTCCTTCCTTCCCCAGTTATAGTGAGATTCTTCTCCCTCCTTCCTTCCCCAGTTATAGTGAGATTCTTCTCCCTCCTTCCTTCCCCAGTTATAGTGAGATTCTTCTCCCTCCTTCCTTCCCCAGTTATAGTGAGACTCTTCTCCCTCCTTCCTACCCCAGTTATAGTGAGATTCTTCTCCCTCCTTCCTTCCCCAGTTATAGTGAGATTCTTCTCCCTCCTTCCTTCCCCAGTTATCGTGAGATTCTGCTCCCTCCTTCCTTCCTCAGTTATAGTGAGATTCTTCTCCCTCCTTCCTTCCCCAGTTATAGTGAGATTCTTCTCACTCCTTCCTTCCCCAGTTATAGTGAGATTCTTCTCCCTCCTTCCTTCCCAAGTTATAGTGAGATTCTTCTCCCTCCTTCCTTCTCCAGTTATAGTGAGATTCTTCTCCCTCCTCCCTTCCCCAGTTATAGTGAGATTCTTCTCCCTCCTTCCTTCCCCAGTTATCGTGAGATTCTGCTCCCTCCTTCCTTCCTCAGTTATAGTGAGATTCTTCTCCCTCCTTCCTTCCCCAGTTATAGTGAGATTCTTCTCCCTCCCTCTTTCCCCAGTTATAGTGAGATTCTTCTCCCTCCTTCCTTCCTCAGTTATGCTGAGATTCTTCTCCCTCCTTCCTTCCCCAGTTATAGTGAGATTCTTCACCCTCCTTCCTTCCCCAGTTATAGTGAAATTTTTCTCCATCCTTCCTCAGTTATAGTGAGATTCTTCTCCCTCCTTCCTTCCCCAGTTATAGTGAGATTCTTCTCCCTCCTTCCTTCCTCAGTTATAGTGAGATTCTTCTTCCTCCTTCCTTCCCCAGTTATAGTGAGATTCTTCTCCCTCCTTCCTTCCCCAGTTATAGTGAGATTCATCTCCCTCCTTCCTTCCTCAGTTATAGTGAGATTCTACTCCCTCCTTCCTTCCCCAGTTATAGTGAGATTCTTCTCCCTCCTTCCTTCCCAGTTATAGTGAGATACTTCACCCTCCTTCCTTCCCCAGTATAGTGAGATTCTTCTCCCTCCTTCCTCAGTTATAGTGAGATTCTTCTCCCTCCTTCCTTCCCCAGTTATAGTGAGATTCTTCTCCCTCCTTCCTTCCCCAGTTATAGAGAGATTCTTCTCCCTCCTTCCTTCCTCAGTTGTAGTGAGATTCTTCTCCCTCCTTCCTTCCTCCGTTATAGTGAGATTTTCTCCCTCCTTCCTTCCCCGTTATAGTGAGATTCTTCTCACTCCTTCCTTCCTCAGTTATAGTGAGATTCTTCTCCCTCCTTCCTTCACCAGTTATAGTAAGATTCTTCTCCCTCCTTCCTCAGTTATAGTGAGATTCTTCTCCCTCCTTCCTTCCCCAGTTTTAGTGAGATTCTTCTCCCTCCTTCCTTCCCCAGTTATAGTGAGATTCTTCTCCCTCCTTCCTTCCTCAGTTATAGTGAGATTCTTCTCCCTCCTTCCTTCCCCAGTTATAGTGAAATTCTTCTCCCTCCTTCCTTCCCCAGTTATAGTGAGATTCTTCTACCTCCTTCCTTCCCCAGTTATAGTGAGATTCTTCTCCCTCCTTCCTTCCCCAGTTATAGTGAGATTCTTCTCCCTCCTTCCTTCCCCAGTGATAGTGAGATTCTTCTCCCTCCTTCCTTCCCCAGTTAGAGTGAGATTCTTCTCCCTCCTTCCTTCCCGAGTTACTGTGAGATTCTTCTCCCTCCTTCCTTCCTCAGTTATAGTGAGATTCTTCTCCCTCCCACCCTCCCCAGTTATAGTGAGATTCTTCTCCCTCCTTCCTTCCCCAGTTATAGTGAGATTCTTCACCCTCCTTCCTTCCCCAGTTATAGTGAGATTTTTCTCCATCCTTCTTCAGTTATAGTGAGATTCTTCTCCCTCCTTCCTTCCCCAGTTATAGTGAGATTCTTCTCCCTCCTTCCTTCCTCAGTTATAGTGAGATTCTTCTTCCTCCTTCCTTCCCCAGTTATAGTGAGATTCTTCTCCCTCCTTCCCCAGTTGTAGTGAGATTCTTCTCCCTCCTTCCTTCCCCAGTTATAGTGAGATTCATCTCCCTCCTTCCTTCCTCAGTTATAGTGAGATTCTTCTCCCTGCTTCCTTCCCCAGTTATAGTGAGATTCTTCTCCCTCCTTCCTTCCCCAGTTATAGTGAAATTCTTCTCCTTCCTTCCTCAGTTATAGTGAGATTCTTCTCCCTCCTTCTTCAGTTATACTGAGATTCTTCTCCCTCCTTCCTTCCACAGCTATAGTGAGATTCTTCTCCCTCCTTCCTCAGTTACAGTGAGATTCATCTCCCTCCTTCCTTCCCCAGTTATAGTGAGATTCTTCTCCCTCCTTCTTTCCCAATTATCGTGAGATTCTTCTCCCTCCTTCCTTCCCCAGTTATAGTGAGATTCATCTCCCTCCTTCCCTCCCCAGTTATAGTGAGATTCTTCTCCCTCCTTCCCTCCCCAGTTATAGTGAGATTCTTCTCCCTCCTTCCCCAGTTTTCGTGAGATTCTTCTCCCTCATTCCTTCCTCAGTTATAGTGAGATTCTTCTCCCTCCTTCCTTCCTCAGTTATAGTGAGATTCTTCTTCCTCCCTCCTTCCCCAGTTATAGTGAGATTCTTCTCCCTCCTTCCTTACCCAGTTATAGTGAGATTCTTCTCCCTCCTTCCATCCTCAGTTATAGTGAGATTCTTCTCCCTCCTTCCTTCCCCAGTTATAGTGAGATTCTTCTCCCTCCTTCCTCAGTTATAGTGAGATTCTTCTCCCTCCTACCTTCCCCAGTTATAGTGAGATTCTTCTCCCTCCTTCCTTACCCAGTTATAGAGAGATTCTTCTCCCTCCTTCCTCAGTTATAGTGAGATTCTTCTCCCTCCTTCCTTCCCCAGTTATAGTGAGATTCATCTCCCTCCTTCACTCCCCAGTTATAGTGAGATTCTTCTCCCTCCTTCCCTCCCCAGTTATAGTGAGATTCTTCTCCCTCCTTCCCCAGTTATAGTGAGATTCTTCTCCCTCATTCCTTCCACAGTTATAGTGAGATTCTTCTCCCTCCTTCCTTCCTCAGTTATAGTGAGATTCTTCTTCCTCCCTCCTTCCCCAGTTATAGTGAGATTCTTCTCCCTCCTTCCTTCCCCAGTTATAGTGAGATTCTTCTCCCTCCTTCCATCCTCAGTTATAGTGAGATTCTTCTCCATCCCTCCTTCCCCAGTTATAGTGAGATTCTTCTCCCTCCTCCCTTCCCCAGTTATAGTGAGATTCTTCTCCCTCCTTCCTTCCTCAGTTATAGTGAGATTCTTCTCCCTCCTTCCTTCCTCAGTTATAGTGAGATTCTTCTCCCTCTTCATTCCCCAGTTATAGTGAGATTCTTCTCCCTCCTCCCTTCCCCAGTTATAGTGAGATTTTTCTCCCTCCTTCCTTCCTCAGTTATAGTGAGAGTCTTCTCCCTACTTCCTTCCTCAGTTATAGTGAGATTCTTCTCCCTCTTCATTCCCCAGTTATAGTGAGATTCTTCTCCCTCCTCCCTTCCCCAGTTATAGTGAGATTCTTCTCCCTCCTTCCTTCCCCAGTTACAGTGAGATTCTTCTCCCTCCTTCCTTCCTCAGTTATAGTGAGATTCTACTCCCTCCTACCTTCCCCAGTTATAGTGAGATTCTTCTCCCTCCTTCCTTCCAAGTTATAGTGAGATTCTTCACCCTCCTTCCTTCCCCAGTATAGTGAGATTCTTCTCCCTCTTTCCTCAGTTATAGTGAGATTCTTCTCCCTCCTTCCTTCCCCAGTTATAGTGAGATTCTTCTCCCTCCTTCCTTCCCCAGTTATAGAGAGATTCTTCTCCCTCCTTCCTTCCTCAGTTGTAGTGAGATTCTTCTCCCTCCTTCCTACCTCCGTTATAGTGAGATTTTCTCCCTCCTTCCTTCCCCGTTATAGTGAGATTCTTCTCCCTCCTTCCTTCCTCAGTTATAGTGAGATTCTTCTCCCTCCTTCCTTCCCCAGTTATAGTAAGATTCTTCTCCCTCCTTCCTCAGTTATAGTGAGATTCTTCTCCCTCCTTCCTTCCCCAGTTTTAGTGAGATTCTTCTCCCTCCTTCCCTCCCCAATTATACTGAGATTCTACTCCCTCCTTCCTTCCCCAGTTATAGTGAGATTCTTCACCCTCCTTCCTTCCCCAGTTATAGTGAGATTTTTCTCCATCCTTCCTCAGTTATAGTGAGATTCTTCTCCCTCCTTCCTTCCCCAGTTGTAGTGAGATTCTTCTCCCTCCTTCCTTCCTCAGTTATAGTGAGATTCTTCTTCCTCCTTCCTTCCCCAGTTATAGTGAGATTCTTCTCCCTCCTTCCCCAGTTATAGTGAGATTCTTCTCCCTCCTTCCTTCCCCAGTTATAGTGAGATTCATCTCCCTCCTTCCTTCCTCAGTTATAGTGAGATTCTTCTCCCTCCTTCCTTCCCCAGTTATAGTGAGATTCTTCTCCCTCCTTCCTTCCCCAGTTATAGTGAAATTCTTCTCCTTCCTTCCTCAATTATAGTGAGATTCTTCTCCCTCCTTCTTCAGTTATACTGAGAATCTTCTCCCTCCTTCCTTCCACAGCTATAGTGAGATTCTTCTCACTCCTTCCTCAGTTACAGTGAGATTCTTCTCCCTCCTTCCTTCCTCCGTTAAAGCGAGATTTCCTCCCTCCTTCCTTCCCCGTTATAGTGAGATTCTTCTCCCTCCTTCCTTCCCCAGTTATAGTAAGATTCTTCTCCCTCCTTCCTCAGTTATAGTGAGATTCTTCTCCCTCCTTCCTTCCCCAGTTTTAGTGAGATTCTTCTCCCTCCTTCCTTCCCCAGTTATAGTGAGATTCTTCTCCCTCCTTCCTTCCTCAGTTATAGTGAGTTTCTTCTCCCTCCTTCCTTCCCCAGTTATAGTGAAATTATTCTCCCTCCTTCCCTCCCCAGTTATAGTGAGATTCTTCTCCCTCCTTCCCCAGTTATAGTGAGATTCTTCTCCCTCATTCCTTCCACAGTTATAGTGAGATTCTTCTCCCTCCTTCCTTCCTCAGTTATAGTGAGATTCTTCTTCCTCCCCCCTTCCCCAGTTATAGTGAGATTCTTCTCCCTCCTTCCTTCCCCAGTTATAGTGAGATTCTTCTCCCTCCTTCCATCCTCAGTTATAGTGAGATTCTTCTCCATCCCTCCTTCCCCAGTTATAGTGAGATTCTTCTCCCTCCTCCCTTCCCCAGTTATAGTGAGATTCTTCTCCCTCCTTCCTTCCTCAGTTATAGTGAGATTCTTCTCCCTCCTTCCTTCCTCAGTTATAGTGAGATTCTTCTCCCTCTTCATTCCCCAGTTATAGTGAGATTCTTCTCCCTCCTCCCTTCCCCAGTTATAGTGAGATTTTTCTCCCTCCTTCCTTCCTCAGTTATAGTGAGAGTCTTCTCCCTCCTTCCTTCCTCAGTTATAGTGAGATTCTTCTCCCTCTTCATTCCCCAGTTATAGTGAGATTCTTCTCCCTCCTCCCTTCCCCAGTTATAGTGAGATTCTTCTCCCTCCTTCCTTCCCCAGTTACAGTGAGATTCTTCTCCCTCCTTCCTTCCTCAGTTATAGTGAGATTCTACTCCCTCCTACCTTCCCCAGTTATAGTGAGATTCTTCTCCCTCCTTCCTTCCAAGTTATAGTGAGATTCTTCACCCTCCTTCCTTCCCCAGTATAGTGAGATTCTTCTCCCTCCTTCCTCAGTTATAGTGAGATTCTTCTCCCTCCTTCCTTCCCCAGTTATAGTGAGATTCTTCTCCCTCCTTCCTTCCCCAGTTATAGAGAGATTCTTCTCCCTCCTTCCTTCCTCAGTTGTAGTGAGATTCCTCTCCCTCCTTCCTACCTCCGTTATAGTGAGATTTTCTCCCTCCTTCCTTCCCCGTTATAGTGAGATTCTTCTCCCTCCTTCCTTCCTCAGTTATAGTGAGATTCTTCTCCCTCCTTCCTTCCCCAGTTATAGTAAGATTCTTCTCCCTCCTTCCTCAGTTATAGTGAGATTCTTCTCCCTCCTTCCTTCCCCAGTTTTAGTGAGATTCTTCTCCCTCCTTCCCTCCCCAATTATACTGAGATTCTACTCCCTCCTTCCTTCCCCAGTTATAGTGAGATTCTTCACCCTCCTTCCTTCCCCAGTTATAGTGAGATTTTTCTCCATCCTTCCTCAGTTATAGTGAGATTCTTCTCCCTCCTTCCTTCCCCAGTTGTAGTGAGATTCTTCTCCCTCCTTCCTTCCTCAGTTATAGTGAGATTCTTCTTCCTCCTTCCTTCCCCAGTTATAGTGAGATTCTTCTCCCTCCTTCCCCAGTTATAGTGAGATTCTTCTCCCTCCTTCCTTCCCCAGTTATAGTGAGATTCATCTCCCTCCTTCCTTCCTCAGTTATAGTGAGATTCTTCTCCCTCCTTCCTTCCCCAGTTATAGTGAGATTCTTCTCCCTCCTTCCTTCCCCAGTTATAGTGAAATTCTTCTCCTTCCTTCCTCAATTATAGTGAGATTCTTCTCCCTCCTTCTTCAGTTATACTGAGAATCTTCTCCCTCCTTCCTTCCACAGCTATAGTGAGATTCTTCTCACTCCTTCCTCAGTTACAGTGAGATTCTTCTCCCTCCTTCCTTCCTCCGTTAAAGCGAGATTTCCTCCCTCCTTCCTTCCCCGTTATAGTGAGATTCTTCTCCCTCCTTCCTTCCCCAGTTATAGTAAGATTCTTCTCCCTCCTTCCTCAGTTATAGTGAGATTCTTCTCCCTCCTTCCTTCCCCAGTTTTAGTGAGATTCTTCTCCCTCCTTCCTTCCCCAGTTATAGTGAGATTCTTCTCCCTCCTTCCTTCCTCAGTTATAGTGAGTTTCTTCTCCCTCCTTCCTTCCCCAGTTATAGTGAAATTATTCTCCCTCCTTCCTTCCCCAGTTATAGTGAGATTCTTCTACCTCCTTCCTTCCCCAGTTATAGTGAGATTCTTCTCCCTCCTTCCTTCCCCAGTTATAGTGAGATTCTTCTCCCTCCTTCCTTCCCCAGTGATAGTGAGATTCTTCTCCCTCCTTCCTTCCCCAGTTATAGTGAGATTCTTCTCCCTCATTCCTTCCCCAGTTATAGTGAGATTCTTCTCCCTCCTCCCTTCCTCAGTTATAGTGAGATTCTTCTCCCTCCTTCCTTCCTCAGTTATAGTGAGCTTCTTCTCCCTCCTCCCTTCCCCAGTTATAGTGAGATTCTTCTCCCTCCTTCCTTCCCCAGTTATAGTGAGATTCTTCTCCCTCCTTCCTTCCCCAGTTATAGTGAGATTCTTCTCCCTCCTTCCTTCCCCAGTTATAGTGAGATTCTTCTCCCTCCTTACTTCCCCAGTTATAGTGAGACTCTTCTCCCTCCTTCCTACCCCAGTTATAGTGAGATTCTTCTCCCTCCTTCCTTCCCCAGTTATAGTGAGATTCTTCTCCCTCCTTCCTTCCCCAGTTATAGTGAGATTCTTCTCCCTCCCCCATTCCCCAGTTATAGTGAGATTCTTCTCCCTCCTTCCTTCCTCAGTTATAGTGAGATTCTTCTCCCTCCTTCCTTCCCCAGTTATAGTGAGATTCTTCTCCCTCCTTCCTCAGTTATAGTGAGATTCTTCTCCCTCCTACCTTCCCCAGTTATAGTGAGATTCTGCTCCCTCCTTCCTTCCTCAGTTATAGTGAGATTCTTCTCCCTCCTTCCTTCCCCAGTTATAGTGAGATTCTTCTCACTCCTTCCTTCCCCAGTTATAGTGAGATTCTTCTCCCTCCTTCCTTCCCAAGTTATAGTGAGATTCTTCTCCCTCCTTCCTTCCCCAGTTATAGTGAGATTCTTCTCCCTCCTCCCTTCCCCAGTTATAGTGAGATTCTTCTCCCTCTTTCCTTCCCCAGTTATAGTGAGATTCTTCTCCCTCCTTCCTTCCCCAGTTATAGTGAGATTCTTCTCCCTCCCTCTTTCCCCAGTTATAGTGAGATTCTTCTCCCTCCTTCCTTCCTCAGTTATGCTGAGATTCTTCTCCCTCCTTCCTTCCCCAGTTATAGTGAGATTCTTCACCCTCCTTCCTTCCCCAGTTATAGTGAGATTTTTCTCCATCCTTCCTCAGTTATAGTGAGATTCTTCTCCCTCCTTCCTTCCCCAGTTATAGTGAGATTCTTCTCCCTCCTTCCTTCCTCAGTTATAGTGAGATTCTTCTTCCTCCTTCCTTCCCCAGTTATAGTGAGATTCTTCTCCCTCCTTCCCCAGTTATAGTGAGATTCTTCTCCCTCCTTCCTTCCCCAGTTATAGTGAGATTCATCTCCCTCCTTCCTTCCTCAGTTATAGTGAGATTCTTCTCCCTCCTTCCTTCCCCAGTTATAGTGAGATTCTTCTCCCTCCTTCCTTCCCCTGTTATAGTGAAATTCTTCTCCTTCCTTCCTCAATTATAGTGAGATTCTTCTCCCTCCTTCTTCAGTTATACTGAGAATCTTCTCCCTCCTTCCTTCCACAGCTATAGTGAGATTCTTCTCACTCCTTCTTCAGTTACAGTGAGATTCTTCTCCCTCCTTCCTTCCTCCGTTAAAGTGAGATTTTCTCCCTCCTTCCTTCCCCGTTGTAGTGAGATTCTTCTCCCTCCTTCCTTCCTCAGTTATAGTGAGATTCTTCTCCCTCCTTCCTTCCCCAGTTATAGTAAGATTCTTCTCCCTCCTTCCTCAGTTATAGTGAGATTCTTCTCCCTCCTTCCTTCCCCAGTTTTAGTGAGATTCTTCTCCCTCCTTCCTTCCCCAGTTATAGTGAGATTCTTCTCCCACCTTCCTTCCTCAGTTATAGTGAGTTTCTTCTCCCTCCTTCCTTCCCCAGTTATAGTGAAATTCTTCTCCCTCCTTCCTTCCCCAGTTATAGTGAGATTCTTCTACCTCCTTCCTTCCCCAGTTATAGTGAGATTCTTCTCCCTCCTTCCTTCCCCAGTTATAGTGAGATTCTTCTCCCTCCTTCCTTCCCCAGTGATAGTGAGATTCTTCTCCCTCCTTCCTTCCCCAGTTATAGTGAGATTCTTCTCCCTCATTCCTTCCCCAGTTATAGTGAGATTCTTCTCCCTCCTCCCTTCCTCAGTTATAGTGAGATTCTTCTCCCTCCTTCCTTCCTCAGTTATAGTGAGCTTCTTCTCCCTCCTCCCTTCCCCAGTTATAGTGAGATTCTTCTCCCTCCTTCCTTCCCCAGTTATAGTGAGATTCTTCTCCCTCCTTCCTTCCCCAGTTATAGTGAGATTCTTCTCCCTCCTTCCTTCCCCAGTTATAGTGAGATTCTTCTCCCTCCTTCCTTCCCCAGTTATAGTGAGACTCTTCTCCCTCCTTCCTACCCCAGTTATAGTGAGATTCTTCTCCCTCCTTCCTTCCCCAGTTATAGTGAGATTCTTCTCCCTCCTTCCTTCCCCAGTTATAGTGAGATTCTTCTCCCTCCCCCTTTCCCCAGTTATAGTGAGATTCTTCTCCCTCCTTCCTTCCTCAGTTATAGTGAGATTCTTCTCCCTCCTTCCTTCCCCAGTTATAGTGAGATTCTTCTCCATCCTTCCTCAGTTATAGTGAGATTCTTCTCCCTCCTACCTTCCCCAGTTATAGTGAGATTCTGCTCCCTCCTTCCTTCCTCAGTTAAAGTGAGATTCTTCTCCCTCCTTCCTTCCCCAGTTATAGTGAGATTTTTCTCACTCCTTCCTTCCCCAGTTATAGTGAGATTCTTCTCCCTCCTTCCTTCCCAAGTTATAGTGAGATTCTTCTCCCTCCTTCCTTCCCCAGTTATAGTGAGATTCTTCTCCCTCCTCCCTTCCCCAGTTATAGTGAGATTCTTCTCCCTCCTTCCTTCCCCAGTTATAGTGAGATTCTTCTCCCTCCTTCCTTCCCCAGTTATAGTGAGATTCTTCTCCCTCCCTCTTTCCCCAGTTATAGTGAGATTCTTCTCCCTCCTTCCTTCCTCAGTTATGCTGAGATTCTTCTCCCTCCTTCCTTCCCCAGTTATAGTGAGATTCTTCTCCCTCCTTCCTCAGTTATAGTGAGATTCTTCTCCCTCCTCCCTTCCCCAGTTATAGTGAGATTCTACTCCCTCCTTCCTTCCTCAGTTATAGTGAGATTCTTCTCCCTCTTTCCTTCCCCAGTTATAGTGAGATTCTTCTCCCTCCTTCCTTCCTCAGTTGTAGTGAGATTCTTCTCCCTCCCTCCTTCCCCAGATATAGTGAGATTCTTCTCCCTCCTTCCTTCCCCAGTTATAGTGAGAGACTTCTCCCTCCTTCCTACCCCAGTTATAGTGAGATTCTTCTCCCTCCTTCCTTCCCCAGTTAAATGAAATTCTTCTCCCTCCTCCCTTCCCCAGTTATAGTGAGATTATTCTCCCTCCTTCCTTCCCCAGTTATAGTGAGATTCTTCTCCCTCCTTCCTTCCCCAGTTATAGTGAGATTCTTCTCCCTCCCTCTTTCCCCATTTATAGTGAGATTTTTCTCCCTCCTTCCTTCCTCAGTTATAGTGAGATTCTTCTCCCTCCTTCCTTCCCCAGTTATAGTGAGATTCTTTTCCCTCCTTCCTCAGTTATAGTGAGATTCTTCTCCCTCCTACCTTCCCCAGTTATAGTGAGATTCTTCTCCCTCCATCCTTCCTCAGTTATAGCGAGATTATTCTCCCTCCTCCCTTCCCCAGTTATATTGAGATTCTTCTCTCTCCTTCCTTCCCCAGTTATAGTGAGATTCTTCTCCCTCCTTCCTTCCCCAGTTATAGTGAGATTCTTCTCCCTCCTTCCTTTCCCAGTTATAGTGAGATTCTTCTCCCTCCTTCCTTCCCCAGTTATAGTGAGATTCTTCTCCCTCCACCCTTCCCCAGTTGTAGTGAGATTCGTCTCCCTCCTTCCTTCCCCAGTTATAGTGAGATTCTTCTCCCTCCTTCCTTCCCCAGTTATAGTGAGATTCTTCTCCCTCCTTCCTTCCTCAGTTATAGTGAGATTCTTCTCCCTCCTTCCTTCCCCAGTTATAGTGAGATTCTTCTCCCTCGTTCCTCAGTTATAGTGAGATTCTTCTCCCTCCTACCTTCCCCAGTTATAGTGAGATTCTTCTCCCTCCTTCCTTCCTCAGTTATAGTGAGGTTCTTCTCCCTCCTCCCTTCCCCAGTTATAGTGAGTTTCTTCTCCCTCCTTCCTTCCCCAGTTATAGTGAGATTCTTCTCCCTCCTTCCTTCCTCAGTTATAGTGAGATTCTTCTCCCTCCTTCCTTCCCCAGTTATAGTGAGATTCTTCTCCCTCGTTCCTCAGTTATAGTGAGATTCTTCTCCCTCCTACCTTCCCCAGTTATAGTGAGATTCTTCTCCCTCCTTCCTTCCTCAGTTATAGTGAGGTTCTTCTCCCTCCTCCCTTCCCCAGTTATAGTGAGCTTCTTCTCCCTCCTTCCTTCCCCAGTTATAGTGAGATTCTTCTCCCTCCTTCCTTCCCCAGTTATAGTGAGATTCTTCTCCCTCCTTCCTTCCCCAGTTATAGTGAGATTCTTCTCCCTCCTCCCTTCCCCAGTTATAGTGAGATTCTTCTCCCTCCTTCCTTCCCCAGTTATAGTGAGAGTCCTCTCCTTCCTTCCTACCCCAGTTATAGTGAGATTCTTCTCCCTCCTTCCTCCCCAGTTATAGTGAGATTCTTCTCCCTCCTTCCCCAGTTATCGTGAGATTCTTCTCCCTCATTCCTTCCTCAGTTATAGTGAGATTCTTCTCCCTCCTTCCTTCCTCAGTTATAGTGAGATTCTTCTCCCTCCCTCCTTCCCCAGATATAGTGAGATTCTTCTCCCTCCTTCCTTCCCCAGTTATAGTGAGATTCTTCTCCCTCCTTCCATCCTCAGTTATATTGAGATTCTTCTCCCTCCCTCCTTCCCCAGTTAGAGTGAGATTCTTCTCCCTCCTTTCTTCCTCAGTTATAGTGAGATTCTTCTCCCTCCTCCCTTCCCCAGTTAAAGTGAGATTCTTCTCCCTCCTTCCTTCCTCAGTTATAGTGAGATACTTCTCACTCCTTCCTTCCTCAGTTATAGTGAGATTCTTTTCCCTCTTCCTTCCCAATTATAGTGAGATTCCTCTCCCTCCTCCCTTCCCCAGTTATAGTGAGATTCTTCTCCCTCCTTCCTTCCCCAGTTATAGTGAGATTCTTCTCCCTCCTCCCTTCCCCAATTATAGTGAGATTCTTCTCCCTCCTTCCTTCCTCAGTTATAGTGAGAAGCTTCTCCCTCCTTCCTTCCTCAGTTATAGTGAGATTCTTCCCCCTCTTCCTTCCCCAGTTATAGTGAGATTCTTCTCCCTCCTTCCTTCCTCAGTTATATTGAGATTCTTCTCCCTCCTCCCTTCCCCAGTTATAGTGAGATTCTTCTCCCACCTTCCTTCCTCAGTTATAGTGAGATTCTTCTCCCTCAGTCCTTCCTCAGTTATAGTGAGATTCTTCTCCCTCTTCCTTCCGCAGTTATAGTGAGATTCTTCTCCCTCCTCCCTTCCCCAGTTACAGTGAGATTCTTCTCCCTCCTTCCTTCCCCAGTTATAGTGAGATTCTTCTCCCTCCTTCCTTCCTCAGTTATAGTGAGGTTCTTCTCCCTCCTTCCTTCCTCAGTTATAGTAAGATTATTCTCCCTCCTTCCTTCCCCAGTTATAGTGAGATTCTTCTCCCTCCTTCCTTCCTCAGTTATAGTGAGATTCTTCTCCCTCCCTCTTTCCCCAGTTATAGTGAGATTCTTCTCCCTCCTTCCTTCCTCAGTTATGCTCAGATTCTTCTACCTCCTTCCTTCCCCAGTTATAGTGAGATTCTTCTCCCTCCTTCCTCAGTTATAGTGAGATTCTTCTCCCTCCTCCCTTCCCCAGTTATAATGAGATTCTACTCCCTCCTTCCTTCCTCAGTTATAGTGAGATTCTTCTCCCTCTTTCCTTCCCCAGTTATAGTGAGATTCTTCTCCCTCCTTCCTTCCTCAGTTGTAGTGAGATTCTTCTCCCTCCCTCCTTCCCCAGATATAGTGAGATTCTTCTCCCTCCTTCCTTCCCCAGTTATAGTGAGAGACTTCTCCCTCCTTCCTACCCCAGTTATAGTGAGATTCTTCTCCCTCCTTCCTTCCCCAGTTAAATGAAATTCTTCTCCCTCCTCCCTTCCCCAGTTATAGTGAGATTATTCTCCCTCCTTCCTTCCCCAGTTATAGTGAGATTCTTCTCCCTCCTTCCTTCCCCAGTTATAGTGAGATTCTTCTCCCTCCCTCTTTCCCCAGTTATAGTGAGATTTTTCTCCCTCCTTCCTTCCTCAGTTATAGTGAGATTCTTCTCCCTCCTTCCTTCCCCAGTTATAGTGAGATTATTTTCCCTCCTTCCTCAGTTATAGTGAGATTCTTCTCCCTCCTACCTTCCCCAGTTATAGTGAGATTCTTCTCCCTCCATCCTTCCTCAGTTATAGCGAGATTATTCTCCCTCCTCCCTTCCCCAGTTATATTGAGATTCTTCTCTCTCCTTCCTTCCCCAGTTATAGTGAGATTCTTCTCCCTCCTTCCTTCCCCAGTTATAGTGAGATTCTTCTCCCTCCTTCCTTTCCCAGTTATAGTGAGATTCTTCTCCCTCCTTCCTTCCCCAGTTATAGTGAGATTCTTCTCCCTCCACCCTTCCCCAGTTGTAGTGAGATTCGTCTCCCTCCTTTCTTCCCCAGTTATAGTGAGATTCTTCTCCCTCCTTCCTTCCCCAGTTATAGTGAGATTCTTCTCCCTCCTTCCTTCCTCAGTTATAGTGAGATTCTTCTCCCTCCTTCCTTCCCCAGTTATAGTGAGATTCTTCTCCCTTGTTCCTCAGTTATAGTGAGATTCTTCTCCCTCCTACCTTCCCCAGTTATAGTGAGATTCTTCTCCCTCCTTCCTTCCTCAGTTATAGTGAGGTTCTTCTCCCTCCTCCCTTCCCCAGTTATAGTGAGTTTCTTCTCCCTCCTTCCTTCCCCAGTTATAGTGAGATTCTTCTCCCTCCTTCCTTCCCCAGTTATAGTGAGATTCTTCTCCCTCCTTCCTTCCCCAGTTATAGTGAGATTCTTCTCCCTCCTCCCTTCCCCAGTTATAGTGAGATTCTTCTCCCTCCTTCCTTCCCCAGTTATAGTGAGAGTCCTCTCCTTCCTTCCTACACCAGTTATAGTGAGATTCTTCTCCCTCCTTCCTCCCCAGTTATAGTGAGATTCTTCTCCCTCCTTCCCCAGTTATCGTGAGATTCTTCTCCCTCATTCCTTCCTCAGTTATAGTGAGATTCTTCTCCCTCCTTCCTTCCTCAGTTATAGTGAGATTCTTCTCCCTCCCTCCTTCCCCAGATATAGTGAGATTCTTCTCCCTCCTTCCTTCCCCAGTTATAGTGAGATTCTTCTCCCTTCTTCCATCCTCAGTTATATTGAGATTCTTCTCCCTCCCTCCTTCCCCAGTTAGAGTGAGATTCTTCTCCCTCCTTTCTTCCTCAGTTATACTGAGATTCTTCTCCCTCCTCCCTTCCCCAGTTAAAGTGAGATTCTTCTCCCTCCTTCCTTCCTCAGTTATAGTGAGATACTTCTCACTCCTTCCTTCCTCAGTTATAGTGAGATTCTTCTCCCTCTTCCTTCCCAATTATAGTGAGATTCCTCACCCTCCTCCCTTCCCCAGTTATAGTGAGATTCTTCTCCCTCCTTCCTTCCCCAGTTATAGTGAGATTCTTCTCCCTCCTCCCTTCCCCAATTATAGTGAGATTCTTCTCCCTCCTTCCTTCCTCAGTTATAGTGAGAAGCTTCTCCCTCCTTCCTTCCTCAGTTATAGTGAGATTCTTCCCCCTCTTCCTTCCCCAGTTATAGTGAGATTCTTCTCCCTCCTTCCTTCCTCAGTTATATTGAGATTCTTCTCCCTCCTCCCTTCCCCAGTTATAGTGAGATTCTTCTCCCACCTTCCTTCCTCAGTTATAGTGAGATTCTTCTCCCTCAGTCCTTCCTCAGTTATAGTGAGATTCTTCTCCCTCTTCCTTCCGCAGTTATAGTGAGATTCTTCTCCCTCCTCCCTTCCCCAGTTACAGTGAGATTCTTCTCCCTCCTTCCTTCCCCAGTTATAGTGAGATTCTTCTCCCTCCTTCCTTCCTCAGTTATAGTGAGGTTCTTCTCCCTCCTTCCTTCCTCAGTTATAGTAAGATTATTCTCCCTCCTTCCTTCCCCAGTTATAGTGAGATTCTTCTCCCTCCTTCCTTCCTCAGTTATAGTGAGATTCTTCTCCCTCCTTCCTTCCCCAGTTATAGTGAGATTCTTCTCCCTCCTTCCTCAGTTATAGTGAGATTCTTCTCCCTCCTTCCTTCCCCAGTTATAGTGAGATGCTTCTCCCTCCTTCCTTCCCCAGTTATAGTGAGATTTTTCTCCCTCCTTCCTTCCTCAGTTATAGTGAGATTCTTCTCCCTCCTTCCATCCCCAGTTATAGCGAAATTCTTCTCCCTGCTTCCTTCCCCAGTTATAGAGAGATTCTTCTCCCTCCTTCCTTCCCCAGTTATAGTGAGATTCTTCTCCCTCCTTCCTTCCCCAGTTATAGTGAGATTCTTCTCCTTCCTTCCTTCCCCAGTTATAGTGAGGTTCTTCTCCCTCCTTCCTTCCCCAGTTATAGTGAGATTCTTCTCCCTCATTCCTTCCCCAGTTATAGTGAGATTCTTCTGCCTCCTCCCTTCCCCAGTTATAGTGAGATTCTTCTCCCTCCTTCCTTCCTCAGTTATAGTGAGATTCTTCTCCCTCCTTCCTTCCCCAGTTATAGTGAGATTCTTCTCCCTCCTTCCTTCATCAGTTATAGTGAGATTCTTCTCCCTCCTTCATTCCCCAGTTATAGTGAGATTCTTCTCCCTCCTTCCTTCCCCAGTTATAGTGAGATTCTTCTCCCTCCTTCCTCAGTTATAGGGAGATTCTTCTCCCTCCTTCCTTCCCCTGTTATAGAGAGATTCTTCTCCCTCCTTCCTCAGTTATAGTGAGATGCTTCTCCCTCCTTCCTTCCCCAGTTATAGTGAGATTCTTCTCCCTCCTTCCTTCCCCAGTTTTCGTGAGATTCTTCTCCCTCCTTCCTTCCCCAGTTATAGTGAGATTCTTCTCCCTCCTTCCCCAGTTATAGTGAGATTCTTCTCCCTCCTCCCTTCAACAGTTATAGTGAGATTCTTCTCCCTCCTTCCTTCCCCAGTTATAGTGAGATTCTTCTCCCTCCTTCCCCAGTTATAGTGAGATTATTCTCCCTCCTTCCTTCCCCAATTATAGTGAGATTCATCTCCCTCCTTCCTTCCACAGTTATAGTGAGATTCTTCTCCCTCCTTCATTCCCCAGTTATAGTGAGATTCTTCTCCCTCCTTCCTTCCCCAGTTACAGTGAGATTCTTCTTCCTCCTTCCTCAGTTATAGTGAGATTCTTCTCCCTCCTTCCTCAGTTATAGTGAGATTCTTCTCCCTCCTTCCTTCCCCAGTTATAGTGAGATTCTTCTCCCTCCTTCCTCAGTTACAGTGAGATTCTTCTCCCTCCTTCCTTCCCCAGTTATAGTGAGATTCTTCTCCCTCCTTCCTTCCCCAGTTACAGTGAAATTCTTCTCCCTCCTTACTTCCCCAGTTACAGTGAGATTCATCTCCCTCCTTCCTTCCCCAGTTATAGTGAGATTCTTCTCCCTCCTTCCTTCCCCAGTTATAGTGAGATTCTTCTCCCTCCTTCCCCAGTTATAGTGAGATTCTTCTCCCTCCTCCCTTCCCCAGTTATAGTGAGATTCTTCTCCCTCCTTCCTTCCCCAGTTATAGTGAGATTCTTCTCCCGCCTTCCTTCCCCAGTTATAGTGAGATTCTTCTCCCTCCTTCCTTTCCCAGTTATAGTGAGATTCTTCTCCCTCCTTCCTTCCCCAGTTATAGTGAGATTCTTCTCCCTCCTCCCTTCCCCAGTTATAGTGAGATTCTTCTCCCTCCTTCCTTCCCCAGTTATAGTGAGATTCTTCTCCCTCCTTCCTTCCCCAGTTATAGTGAGATTCTTCTCCCTCCTTCCTTCCTCAGTGATAGTGAGATTCTTCTCCCTCCTTCCTTCCCCAGTTACAGTGAGATTCTTCTCCCTCGTTCCACAGTTAGAGTGAGATTCTTCTCCCCCCTACCTTCCCCAGTTATAGTGAGATTCTTCTCCCTCCTTCCTTCCTCAGTTATAGTGCGGTTCTTCTCCCTCCTCCCTTCCCCAGTTATAGTGAGTTTCTTCTCACTCCTTCCTTCCCCAGTTATAGTGAGATTCTTCTCCCTCCTTCCTTCCCCAGTTATAGTGAGATTCTTCTACCTCCTTCCCCAGTTATAGTGAGATTCTTCTCCCTCATTCCTTCCTCAGTTATAGTGAGATTCTTCTCCCTCCTTCCTTCCTCAGTTATAATGAGATTCTTCTCCATCCCTCCTTCCCCAGATATAGTGAGATTCTTCTCCCTCCTTCCTTCCCCAGTTATAGTGAGATTCTTCTCCCTCCTTCCATCCTCAGTTATAGTGAGATTCTTCTCCCTCCCTCCTTCCCCAGTTATAGTGAGATTCATCTCCCTCCTTCCTTCCTCAGTTATAGTGAGATACTTCTCACTCCATCCTTCCTCAGTTATAGTGAGATTCTTCTCCCTCTTCCTTCCCCAGTTATAGTGAGATTCCTCTCCCTCCTCCCATCCCCAGTTATAGTGAGATTCTTCTCCCTCCTTCCTTCCCCAGTTACAGTGAGATTCTTCTCCCTCCTCCCTTCCCCAATTATAGTGAGATTCTTCTCCCTCCTTCGTTCCTCAGTTATAGTGAGAATCTTCTCCCTCCTTCCTTCCTCAGTTATAGTGAGATTCTTCCCCCTCTTCCTTCCCCAGTTATAGTGAGATTCTACTCCCTCCTTCCTTCCTCAGTTATAGTGAGATTCTTCTCCCTCCTCCCTTCCCCAGTTATAGTGAGCTTCTTCTCCCACCTTCCTTCCTCAGTTATAGTGAGATTCTTCTCCCTCCGTCCTTCCTCAGTTATAGTGAGATTCTTCTCCCTCTTCCTTCCCCAGTTATAGTGAGATTCTTCTCCCTCCTCCCTTCCCCAGTTGTAGTGAGATTCTTCTCCCTCCTTCCTTCCCCAGTTACAGGGAGATTCTTCTCCCTCCTTCCTTCCCTAGTTATAGTGAGATTCTTCTCCCTCCTTCCTTCCCAAGTTATAGTGAGATTCTTCTCCCTCCTTCCTTCCTCAGTTATAGTGAGGTTCTTCTCCCTCCTTCCATCCTCAGTTATAGTAAGATTCTTCTCCCTCCTTCCCTCCCCAGTTATAGTGAGATTCTTCTCCCTCCTTCCTTCCTCAGTTATTGTGAGATTCTTCTCCCTCCTTCCTTCCCCAGTTATAGTGAGATTCTTCTCCCTCCTTCCTCAGTTATAGTGAGATTCTTCTCCCTCCTTCCTTCCCCAGTTATAGTGAGATGCTTCTCCCTCCTTCCTTCCCCAGTTATAGTGAGATTTTTCTCCCTCCTTCCTTCCTCAGTTATAGTGAGATTCTTCTCCTTCCTTCCTTCCCCAGTTATAGTGAGGTTCTTCTCCCTCCTTCCTTCCCCAGTTATAGTGAGATTCTTCTCCCTCATTCCTTCCCCAGTTATAGTGAGATTCTTCTGCCTCTTCCCTTCCCCAGTTATATTGAGATTCTTCTCCCTCCTTCCTTCCTCAGTTATAGTGAGATTCTTCTCCCTCCTTCCTTCCCCAGTTATAGTGAGATTCTTCTCCCTCCTTCCTTCATCAGTTATAGTGAGATTCTTCTCCCTCCTTCATTCCCCAGTTATAGTGAGATTCTTCTCCCTCCTTCCTTCCCCAGTTATAGTGAGATTCTTCTCCCTCCTTCCTCAGTTATAGTGAGATTCTTCTCCCTCCTTCCTTCCCCTGTTATAGTGAGATTCTTCTCCCTCCTTCCTCAGTTATAGTGAGATTCTTCTCCCTCCTTCCTTCCCCAGCTATAGTGAGATTCTTCTCCCTCCTTCCTTCCCCAGTTATAGTGAGATTCTTCTCCCTCCTTCCTTCCCCAGTTATAGTGAGATTCTTCTCCATCCTTCCCCAGTTATAGTGAGATTCTTCTCCCTCCTCCCTTCCCCAGTTATAGTGAGATTCTTCTCCCTCCTTCCTTCCCCAGTTATAGTGAGATTCTTCTCCCTCCTTCCCCAGTTATAGTGAGATTATTCTCCCTCCTTCCTTCCCCAGTTATAGTGAGATTCATCTCCCTCCTTCCTTCCACAGTTATAGTGAGATTCTTCTCCCTCCTTCCTTCCCCAGTTATAGTGAGATTCTTCTCTCTCCTTCCTTCCCCAGTTATAGTGAGATTCTTCTCCCTCCTTCCTTCCCCAGTTACAGTGAAATTCTTCTCCCTCCTTTCTTCCCCAGTTATAGTGAGATTCTTCTCCCTCCTTCCTTCCTCAGTTATAGTGAGGTTCTTCCCCCTCTTCCTTTCCCAGTTATAGTGAGATTCTTCTCCCTCCTTCCTTCCTCAGTTATAGTGAGATTCTTCTCCCACCTCCCTTCCCCAGTTATAGTGAGATTCTTCTCCCACCTTCATTCCTCAGTTATAGTGAGATTCTTCTCCCTCCGTCCTTCCTCAGTTATAGTGAGATTCTTCTCCCTCTTCCTTCCGCAGTTATAGTGAGATTCTTCTCCCTCCTCCCTTCCCCAGTTATAGTGAGATTCTTCTCCCTCCTTCCTTCCCCAGTTACAGTGAGATTCTTCTCCCTCCTTCCTTCCCCAGTTATAGTGAGATTCTTCTCCCTTCTTCCTTCCCCAGTTATAGTGAGATTCTTCTCCCTCCTTCCTTCCTCAGTTATAGTGAGGTTCTTCTCCCTCCTTCCTTCCTCAGCTATAGCAAGGTTCTTCTCCCTCCTTCCTTCACCAGTTTTAGTGAGATTCTTCTCCCTCCTTCCTTCCTCAGTTATAGTGAGATTCTTCTCCCTCCTTCCTTCCCCAGTTATAGTGAGATTCTTCTCCCTCCTTCCTCAGTTATAGTGAGATTCTTCTCCCTCCTTCCTCAGTTATAGTGAGAATTCTTCTCCCTCCTTCCTTCCCCTGTTATAGTGAGATTCTTCTCCCTCCTTCCTCAGTTATAGTGAGATTCTTCTCCCTCCTTCCTTCCCCAGTTATAGTGAGATTCTTCTCCATCCTTCCATCCCCAGTTATAGTGAGATTCCTCTCCTTCCTTCCTTCCCCAGTTATAGTGAGGTTCTTCTCCCTCCTTCCCCAGTTATAGTGAGATTCTTCTCCCTCCTCCCTTCCCCAGTTATAGTGAGATTCTTCTCACTCCTTCCTTCCCCAGTTATAGTGAGATTCTTCTCCCTCTTTCCCCAGTTATAGTGAGATTATTCTCCCTCCTTCCTCCCCAGTTATAGTGAGATTCATCTCCCTCCTTCCTTCCCCAGTTATAGTGAGGTTCTTCTCCCTCCTTCCTTCCCCAGTTATAGTGAGATTCTTCTCCCTCATTCCTTCCCCAGTTATAGTGAGATTCTTCTGCCTCCTCCCTTCCCCAGTTATAGTGAGATTCTTCTACCTCCTTCCTTCCTCAGTTATAGTGAGATTCTTCTCCCTCCTTCATTCCCCAGTTATAGTGAGATTCTTCTCCCTCCTTCCTTCCCCAGTTATAGTGAGATTCTTCTCCCTCCTTCCTCAGTTATA
Source organism: Somniosus microcephalus (assembly GCF_052327205.1). Lineage (NCBI taxonomy): Eukaryota > Metazoa > Chordata > Chondrichthyes > Squaliformes > Somniosidae > Somniosus > Somniosus microcephalus. Next base: position 65,230,623 of record NC_140996.1, on the reverse strand, counting down.
GTGAGATTCTTCTCCCTCCTTCCTTCCCCTGTTATAGTGAGATTCTTCTCCCTCCTTCCTCAGTTATAGTGAGATTCTTCTCCCTCCTTCCTTCCCCAGTTCTAGTGAGATTTTTCTCCCTCCTTCCTTCCCCAGTTATAGTGAGATTCTTCTCCCTCCTTCCTTCCCCAGTTATAGTGAGATTCTTCTCTTTCCTTCCCCAGTTATAGTGAGATTCTTCTCCCTCCTCCCTTCCCCAGTTATAGTGAGATTCTTCTCCCTCCTTCCTTCCCCAGTTATCGTGAGATTCTTCTCCCTCCTTCCCCAGTTATAGTGAGATTATTCTCCCTCCTTCCTTCCCCAGTTATAGTGAGATTCATCTCCCTCCTTCCTTCCCCAGTTGTAGTGAGATGCTTCTCCCTCCTTCCTTCCCCAGTTATAGTGAGATTCTTCTCCCTCCTTCCTCAGTTATAGTGAGATTCTTCTCCCTCCTTCCTCAGTTATAGTGAGATTCTTCTCCCTCCTTCCTTCCCCAGATATAGTGAGATTCTTCTCCCTCCTTCCTCAGTTACAGTGAGATTCTTCTCCCTCCTTCCTTCCCCAGTTATAGTGAGATTCTTCTCCCTCCTTCTTTCCCCAGTTACAGTGAAATTCTTCTCCCTCCTTACTTCCCCAGTTACAGTGAAATTCTTCTCCCTCCTTCCTTCCCCAGTTATAGTGAGATTCTTCTCCCTCATTCCTTCCTCAGTTATAGTGAGATTCTTCTCACTCCTCCCTTCCCCAGTTATAGTGAGATTCTTCTCCCTCCTTCCTTCCTCAGTTATATTGAGATTCTTCTCCCTCCTTCCGTCCTCAGTTATAGTGAGATTCTTCTCCCTCTTCCTTCCCCAGTTATAGTGAGATTCTTCTCCTTCCTCCCTTCCCCTGTTATAGTGAGACTCTTCTCCCTCCTTCCTTCCTCAGTTATAGTGAGATTCTTCTCCCTCCTTCCTTCCTCAGTTATAGTGAGATTATTCTCCCTCCTTCCTTCCCCAGTTATAGTGAGATTCTTCTCCCTACTTCCTTCCTCAGTTATAGTGAGATTCTTCTCCCTCCTTCCTTCCCCAGTTATAGTGAGATTCTTCTCCCTCCTTCCTTCCCAAGTTATTGTGAGATTCTTCTCCCTCCATCCTTCCTCAGTTATAGTGAGATTCTTCTCCCTCCTTCCTTCCCCAGTTATAGTGAGATTCTTCTCCCTCCTTCCTCCCCCAGTTATAGTGAGATTCTTCTCCCTCCTTCCTTCCCCAGTTATAGTGAGATTCTTCTCCCTCCTTCCTTCCCCAGTTATAGTGAGATTCTTCTCCCTCATTCCTTCCCCAGTTATAGTGAGATTCTTTACCCTCCTCCCTTCCTCAGTTATAGTGAGATTCTTCTCCCTCCTTCCTTCCTCAGTTATAGTGAGGTTCTTCTCCCTCCTCCCTTCCCCAGTTATAGTGAGATTCTTCTCCCTACTTCCTTGCACAGCTATAGTGAGATTCTTCTGCCTCCTTCCTTCCCCAGTTATAGTGAGATTCTTCTCCCTCCTTCCTTCCCCAGTTATAGTGAGATTCTTCTCCCTCCTTCCTTCCCCAGTTATAGTGAGAGTCTTCTCCCTCCTTCCTACCCCAGTTATAGTGAGATTCTTCTCCCTCCTTCCTTCCCCAGTTATAGTGAGATTCTTCTCCCTCCTCCCTTCCCCAGTTATAGTGAGATTCTTCTCCCTCCTTCCTTCCCCAGTTATAGTGAGATTCTTCTCCCTCCTTCCTTCCACAGTTATAGTGAGATTCTTCTCGCTCCCTCTTTCCCCAGTTATAGTGAGATTCTTCTCCCTCCTTCCTTCCTCAGTTATAGTGAGATTCTTCTCCCTCCTTCCTTCCCCAGTTATAGTGAGATTTTTCTCCCTCCTTCCTCAGTTATAGTGAGATTCTTCTCCCTCCTACCTTCCCCAGTTATAGTGAGATTCTTCTCCCTCCTTCCTTCCTCAGTTATAGTGAGATTCTTCTCCCTCCTCCCTTCCCCAGTTATAGTGAGATTCTTCTCCCCCCTTCCTTCCCCAGTTATAGTGAGATTCTTCTCCCTCCTTCCTTCCCCAGTTATACTGAGATTCTTCTCCCTCCTTCCTTCCCCAGTTATGGTGAGATTCTTCTCCCCCCTTCCTTCCCCAGTTATAGTGAAATTCTTCTCCCTCCTCCCTTCCCCAGTTATAGTGAGATTCTTCTCCCTCCTTCCTTCCCCAGTTATAGTGAGATTCTTCTCCCTCCTTCCTTCCCCAGTTATAGTGAGTTTCTTCTCCCTCCCTCTTTCCCCAGTTATATTGAGATTCTTCTCCCTCTTTCCTTCCTCAGTTGTTGTGAGATTCTTCTCCCTCCTTCCTTCCCCAGTTATAGTGAGAGTCTTCTCGCTCCTTCCTCAGTTATAGTGAGATTCTTCTCCCTCCTACCTTCCCCTGTTATAGTGAGATTCTTCTCCCTCCTTCCTTCCTCAGTTATAGTGAGATTCTTCTCCCTCCTCCCTTCCCCAGTTATAGTGAGATTCTTCTCCCTCCTTCCTTCGTCAGTTATAGTGAGATTCTTCTCCCTCCTTCCTTCCCCAGTTATAGTGAGATTCTTCTCCCTCCTTCCTTCCCCAGTTATAGTGAGATTCTTCTCCCTCCTCCTTTCCCCAGTTATAGTGAGATTCTTCACCCTCCTTCCTTCCCCAGTACAGTGAAATTCTTCTCCCTCCTTCCTCAGTTATAGTGACATTCTTCTCCCTCCTTCCTTCCCCAGTTGTAGTGAGATTCTTCTCACTCCTTCCTTCCCCAGTTATAATGAGACTCTTCTCCCTCCTTCCTTCCTCAGTTATAGTGAGATTCTTCTCCCTTCTTCCTTCCTCAGTTATAGTGACATTCTTCTCCCTCCTTCCTTCCCCAGTTGTAGTGAGATTCTTCTCACTCCTTCCTTCCCCAGTTATAATGAGACTCTTCTCCCTCCTTCCTTCCTCAGTTATAGTGAGATTCTTCTCCCTCCTTCCTTCCCCAGTTATAGTGAGATTCTTCTCCCTCCTTCCCCAGTTATAGTGAGATTCTTCTCCCTCCTTCCTTCCTCCGTTATAGTGAGATTCTTCTCCCTCCTTCCTTCCTCAGTTATAGTGAGATTCTTCTCCCTCCTTCCTTCCTCGGTTATAGTGAGATTCTTCTCCCTCCTTCCTTCCTCAGTTGTAGTGAGATTATTCTCCCTCCTTCCTTCCTCAGTTATAGTGAGATTCTTCTCCCTCCTTCCTTCCCCAGTTATAGTGAGATTCTTCTCCCTCCTTCCTTCCTCAGTTATAGTGAGATTCTTCTCCCTCCTTCCTTCCCCAGTTATAGTGAGATTCTTCTCCCTCCTTCCTTCCCCAGTTATAGTGAGATTCTTCTCCCTCCTCCCTTCCTCAGTTATAGTGAGATTCTTCTCCCTCCTTCCTTCCCCCGTTATAGTGAGATTCTTCTCCCTCCTTCCCCAGTTATAGTGAGATTCTTCTCCCTCCTTCCTTCCCCAGTTATAATGAGATTCGTCTCCCTCCTTCCTTCCCCAGTTTTAATGAGATTCTTCTCCCTCCTTCCTTCCTCAGTTAAAGTGAGATTCTTCTCCCTCATTCCTTCCTCAGTTATAGTGAGATTCTTCTCCCTCCTTCCTTCCCCAGTTATAGTGAGATTCTTCTCCCTCCTTCCTTCCTCAGTTATAGTGAGATTCTTCTCCCTCCTTCCTTCCTCAGTTATAGTGAGATTCTTCTCCCTCCTTCCTTCCCCAGTTATAGTGAGATTCTTCTCCCTCCTGCCCCAGTTATAGTGAGATTCTTCTCCCTCCTTCCTTCCTCAGTTATAGTGAGATTCTTCTCCCTCCTTCCTTCCCCAGTTATAGTGAGATTCTTCTCCCTCCTTCCTTCCCCAGTTATAGTAAGATTCTTCTCCCTCCTCCCTTCCTCAGTTATAGTGAGGTTCTTCTCCCTCCTTCCTTCCCCAGTTATAGTGAGATTATTCTCCCTACATCCCCAGTTATAGTGAGATTCTTCTTCCTCCTTCCTTCCCCAGTTATAGTGAGATTCTTCTCCCTCCTTCCTTCCCCAGTTAGAATGAGATTCTTCTCACTCCTTCCTTCCCCAGTTATTGTGAGATTCTTCTCCCTCCTTCCTTCCTCAGTTAAAGTGAGATTCTTCTCCCTCCTTCCTTCCTCAGTTATAGTGAGATTCTTCTCCCTCCTTCCTTCCCCAGTTATAGTGAGATTCTTCTCCCTCCTTCCTTCCCCAGTTATAGTGAGATTCTTCTCCCTCCTTCCTTCCCCAGTTATAGTGAGATTCTTCTCCCTCCTTCCTTCCCCAGTTATAGTGAGATTCTTCTCCCTCCTTCCTTCCCCAGTTATAGTGAGATTCTTCTCCCTCCACCATTCCCCAGTTATAATGAGATTCTTCTCCCTCCTTCCTTCCTCAGTTATAGTGAGATTCTTCTCCCTCCCTACTTCCCCAGTTATAGTGAGATTCTTCTCCCTCCGTCCTTCCTCAGTTATAGTGAGATTCTTCTCCCTCTTCCTTCCGCAGTTATAGTGAGATTCTTCTCCCTCCTCCCTTCCCCAGTTATAGTGAGATTCTTCTCCCTCCTTCCTTCCCCAGTTACAGTGAGATTCTTCTCCCTCCTTCCTTCCCCAGTTATAGTGAGATTCTTCTCCCTTCTTCCTTCCCCAGTTATAGTGAGATTCTTCTCCCTCCTTCCTTCCTCAGTTATAGTGAGGTTCTTCTCCCTCCTTCCTTCCTCAGCTATAGCAAGGTTCTTCTCCCTCCTTCCTTCACCAGTTATAGTGAGATTCTTCTCCCTCCTTCCTTCCTCAGTTATAGTGAGATTCTTCTCCCTCCTTCCTTCCCCAGTTATAGTGAGATTCTTCTCCCTCCTTCCTCAGTTATAGTGAGATTCTTCTCCCTCCTTCCTCAGTTATAGTGAGAATTCTTCTCCCTCCTTCCTTCCCCTGTTATAGTGAGATTCTTCTCCCTCCTTCCTCAGTTATAGTGTGATTCTTCTCCCTCCTTCCTTCCCCAGTTATAGTGAGATTCTTCTCCATCCTTCCATCCCCAGTTATAGTGAGATTCCTCTCCTTCCTTCCTTCCCCAGTTATAGTGAGGTTCTTCTCCCTCCTTCCCCAGTTATAGTGAGATTCTTCTCCCTCCTCCCTTCCCCAGTTATAGTGAGATTCTTCTCACTCCTTCCTTCCCCAGTTATAGTGAGATTCTTCTCCCTCTTTCCCCAGTTATAGTGAGATTATTCTCCCTCCTTCCTCCCCAGTTATAGTGAGATTCATCTCCCTCCTTCCTTCCCCAGTTGTAGTGAGGTTCTTCTCCCTCCTTCCTTCCCCAGTTATAGTGAGATTCTTCTCCCTCATTCCTTCCCCAGTTATAGTGAGATTCTTCTGCCTCCTCCCTTCCCCAGTTATAGTGAGATTCTTCTACCTCCTTCCTTCCTCAGTTATAGTGAGATTCTTCTCCCTCCTTCATTCCCCAGTTATAGTGAGATTCTTCTCCCTCCTTCCTTCCCCAGTTATAGTGAGATTCTTCTCCCTCCTTCCTCAGTTATAGTGAGATTCTTCTCCCTCCTTCCTTCCCCTGTTATAGTGAGATTCTTCTCCCTCCTTCCTCAGTTATAGTGAGATTCTTCTCCCTCCTTCCTTCCCCATGTTCTAGTGAGATTTTTCTCCCTCCTTCCTTCCCCAGTTATAGTGAGATTCTTCTCCCTCCTTCCTTCCCCAGTTATAGTGAGATTCTTCTCTTTCCTTCCCCAGTTATAGTGAGATTCTTCTCCCTCCTCCCTTCCCCAGTTATAGTGAGATTCTTCTCCCTCCTTCCTTCCCCAGTTATCGTGAGATTCTTCTCCCTCCTTCCCCAGTTATAGTGAGATTATTCTCCCTCCTTCCTTCCCCAGTTATAGTGAGATTCATCTCCCTCCTTCCTTCCCCAGTTGTAGTGAGATGCTTCTCCCTCCTTCCTTCCCCAGTTATAGTGAGATTCTTCTCCCTCCTTCCTCAGTTATAGTGAGATTCTTCACCCTCCTTCCTCAGTTATAGTGAGATTCTTCTCCCTCCTTCCTTCCCCAGATATAGTGAGATTCTTCTCCCTCCTTCCTCAGTTACAGTGAGATTCTTCTCCCTCCTTCCTTCCCCAGTTATAGTGAGATTCTTCTCCCTCCTTCTTTCCCCAGTTACAGTGAAATTCTTCTCCCTCCTTACTTCCCCAGTTACAGTGAAATTCTTCTCCCTCCTTCCTTCCCCAGTTATAGTGAGATTCTTCTCCCTCAATCCTTCCTCAGTTATAGTGAGGTTCTTCTCACTCCTCCCTTCCCCAGTTATAGTGAGATTCTTCTCCCTCCTTCCTTCCTCAGTTATATTGAGATTCTTCTCCCTCCTTCCGTCCTCAGTTATAGTGAGATTCTTCTCCCTCTTCCTTCCCCAGTTATAGTGAGATTCTTCTCCTTCCTCCCTTCCCCTGTTATAGTGAGACTCTTCTCCCTCCTTCCTTCCTCAGTTATAGTGAGATTCTTCTCCCTCCTTCCTTCCTCAGTTATAGTGAGATTATTCTCCCTCCTTCCTTCCCCAGTTATAGTGAGATTCTTCTCCCTACTTCCTTCCTCAGTTATAGTGAGATTCTTCTCCCTCCTTCCTTCCCCAGTTATAGTGAGATTCTTCTCCCTCCTTCCTTCCCAAGTTATTGTGAGATTCTTCTCCCTCCATCCTTCCTCAGTTATAGTGAGATTCTTCTCCCTCCTTCCTTCCCCAGTTATAGTGAGATTCTTCTCCCTCCTTCCTCCCCCAGTTATAGTGAGATTCTTCTCCCTCCTTCCTTCCCCAGTTATAGTGAGATTCTTCTCCCTCCTTCCTTCCCCAGTTATAGTGAGATTCTTCTCCCTCATTCCTTCCCCAGTTATAGTGAGATTCTTTACCCTCCTCCCTTCCTCAGTTATAGTGAGATTCTTCTCCCTCCTTCCTTCCTCAGTTATAGTGAGGTTCTTCTCCCTCCTCCCTTCCCCAGTTATAGTGAGATTCTTCTCCCTACTTCCTTGCACAGCTATAGTGAGATTCTTCTCCCTCCTTCCTTCCCCAGTTATAGTGAGATTCTTCTCCCTCCTTCCTTCCCCAGTTATAGTGAGATTCTTCTCCCTCCTTCCTTCCCCAGTTGTAGTGAGAGTCTTCTCCCTCCTTCCTACCCCAGTTATAGTGAGATTCTTCTCCCTCCTTCCTTCCCCAGTTATAGTGAGATTCTTCTCCCTCCTCCCTTCCCCAGTTATAGTGAGATTCTTCTCCCTCCTTCCTTCCCCAGTTATAGTGAGATTCTTCTCCCTCCTTCCTTCCACAGTTATAGTGAGATTCTTCTCGCTCCCTCTTTCCCCAGTTATAGTGAGATTCTTCTCCCTCCTTCCTTCCTCAGTTATAGTGAGATTCTTCTCCCTCCTTCCTTCCCCAGTTATAGTGAGATTTTTCTCCCTCCTTCCTCAGTTATAGTGAGATTCTTCTCCCTCCTACCTTCCCCAGTTATAGTGAGATTCTTCTCCCTCCTTCCTTCCTCAGTTATAGTGAGATTCTTCTCCCTCCTCCCTTCCCCAGTTATAGTGAGATTCTTCTCCCCCCTTCCTTCCCCAGTTATAGTGAGATTCTTCTCCCTCCTTCCTTCCCCAGTTATACTGAGATTCTTCTCCCTCCTTCCTTCCCCAGTTATGGTGAGATTCTTCTCCCCCCTTCCTTCCCCAGTTATAGTGAAATTCTTCTCCCTCCTCCCTTCCCCAGTTATAGTGAGATTCTTCTCCCTCCTTCCTTCCCCAGTTATAGTGAGATTCTTCTCCCTCCTTCCTTCCCCAGTTATAGTGAGTTTCTTCTCCCTCCCTCTTTCCCCAGTTATATTGAGATTCTTCTCCCTCTTTCCTTCCTCAGTTGTTGTGAGATTCTTCTCCCTCCTTCCTTCCCCAGTTATAGTGAGAGTCTTCTCGCTCCTTCCTCAGTTATAGTGAGATTCTTCTCCCTCCTACCTTCCCCTGTTATAGTGAGATTCTTCTCCCTCCTTCCTTCCTCAGTTATAGTGAGATTCTTCTCACTCCTCCCTTCCCCAGTTATAGTGAGATTCTTCTCCCTCCTTCCTTCGTCAGTTATAGTGAGATTCTTCTCCCTCCTTCCTTCCCCAGTTATAGTGAGATTCTTCTCCCTCCTTCCTTCCCCAGTTATAGTGAGATTCTTCTCCCTCCTCCTTTCCCCAGTTATAGTGAGATTCTTCACCCTCCTTCCTTCCCCAGTACAGTGAAATTCTTCTCCCTCCTTCCTCAGTTATAGTGACATTCTTCTCCCTCCTTCCTTCCCCAGTTGTAGTGAGATTCTTCTCACTCCTTCCTTCCCCAGTTATAATGAGACTCTTCTCCCTCCTTCCTTCCTCAGTTATAGTGAGATTCTTCTCCCTTCTTCCTTCCTCAGTTATAGTGAGATTATTCTCCCTCCTTCCTTCCCCAGTTATAGTGAGATTCTTCTCCCTCCTTCCTTCCTCAGTTATAGTGAGATTCTTCTCCCTCCTTCCTTCCCCAGTTATAGTGAGATTCTTCTCCCTCCTTCCCCAGTTATAGTGAGATTCTTCTCCCTCCTTCCTTCCTCCGTTATAGTGAGATTCTTCTCCCTCCTTCCTTCCTCAGTTATAGTGAGATTCTTCTCCCTCCTTCCTTCCTCGGTTATAGTGAGATTCTTCTCCCTCCTTCCTTCCTCAGTTGTAGTGAGATTATTCTCCCTCCTTCCTTCCTCAGTTATAGTGAGATTCTTCTCCCTCCTTCCTTCCCCAGTTATAGTGAGATTCTTCTCCCTCCTTCCTTCCTCAGTTATAGTGAGATTCTTCTCCCTCCTTCCTTCCCCAGTTATAGTGAGATTCTTCTCCCTCCTTCCTTCCCCAGTTATAGTGAGATTCTTCTCCCTCCTCCCTTCCTCAGTTATAGTGAGATTCTTCTCCCTCCTTCCTTCCCCCGTTATAGTGAGATTCTTCTCCCTCCTTCCCCAGTTATAGTGAGATTCTTCTCCCTCCTTCCTTCCCCAGTTATAATGAGATTCGTCTCCCTCCTTCCTTCCCCAGTTTTAATGAGATTCTTCTCCCTCCTTCCTTCCTCAGTTAAAGTGAGATTCTTCTCCCTCATTCCTTCCTCAGTTATAGTGAGATTCTTCTCCCTCCTTCCTTCCCCAGTTATAGTGAGATTCTTCTCCCTCCTTCCTTCCTCAGTTATAGTGAGATTCTTCTCCCTCCTTCCTTCCTCAGTTATAGTGAGATTCTTCTCCCTCCTTCCTTCCCCAGTTATAGTGAGATTCTTCTCCCTCCTGCCCCAGTTATAGTGAGATTCTTCTCCCTCCTTCCTTCCTCAGTTATAGTGAGATTCTTCTCCCTCCTTCCTTCCCCAGTTATAGTGAGATTCTTCTCCCTCCTTCCTTCCCCAGTTATAGTGAGATTCTTCTCCCTCCTCCCTTCCTCAGTTATAGTGAGGTTCTTCTCCCTCCTTCCTTCCCCAGTTATAGTGAGATTATTCTCCCTACATCCCCAGTTATAGTGAGATTCTTCTTCCTCCTTCCTTCCCCAGTTATAGTGAGATTCTTCTCCCTCCTTCCTTCCCCAGTTAGAATGAGATTCTTCTCACTCCTTCCTTCCCCAGTTATTGTGAGATTCTTCTCCCTCCTTCCTTCCTCAGTTAAAGTGAGATTCTTCTCCCTCCTTCCTTCCTCAGTTATAGTGAGATTCTTCTCCCTCCTTCCTTCCCCAGTTATAGTGAGATTCTTCTCCCTCCTTCCTTCCCCAGTTATAGTGAGATTCTTCTCCCTCCTTCCTTCCCCAGTTATAGTGAGATTCTTCTCCCTCCTTCCTTCCCCAGTTATAGTGAGATTCTTCTCCCTCCTTCCTTCCCCAGTTATAGTGAGATTCTTCTCCCTCCACCATTCCCCAGTTATAATGAGATTCTTCTCCCTCCTTCCTTCCTCAGTTATAGTGAGATTCTTCTCCCTCCCTACTTCCCCAGTTATAGTGAGATTCTTCTCCCTCCTTCCTTCCCCAGTTATAGTGAGATTCTTCTCCCTCCTCCCTTCCCCAGTTATAGTGAGATTCTTCTCCCTCCTTCCTTCCCCAGTTATAGTGAGATTCTCTCCCTCCTTCCTTCCACAGTTATCGTGAGATTCTTCTCACTCCTTCCTTCCCCAGCTTTAGTGAGATTCTTCTCCCTCCGTCCTTCCTCAGTTATAGTGAGATTCTTCTCCCTCCTTCCTTCCCCAGTTATAGTGAGATTCTTCTCCCTCCTTCCTTCCCCAGTTATAGTGAAATTCTTCTCCCTCCTTCCTTCCTCAGTTATAGTGAGATTCTTCTCCCTCCTTCCTTCTCCAGTTATAGTGAGATTCTCTCCCTCCTTCCTTCCTCAGTTATAGTGAGATTCTTCTCCCTCCTTCCTTCCCCAGCTTTCGTGAGATTCTTCTCCCTCCTTCCTTCCTCAGTTATAGTGAGATTCTTCTCCCTCCTTCCTTCCCCAGTTATAGTGAGATTCTTCTCCCTCCTTCCTTCCCCAGTTAGAGTGAGATTCTTCTCCCTCCTTCCTTCCTCAGTTGTAGTGAGATTATTCTCCCTCCTTACTTCTCCAGTTAGAGTGAGATTCTTCACCCTCCATCCTTCCCCAGTTATAGTGAGGTTCTTCTCCCTCCTTCCTTTCCCAGTTATAGTGACATTCTTCTCCCTCCTTCCTTCCCCAGTTATAGTGAGATTCTTCTCCCTCCTTCCTTCCCCAGTTACAGTGAGATTCTTCTCCCTCCTTCCTTCCCCATTTAAAGTGAGATTCTTCTCCCTCCTTCCTTCCCCAGTTATAGTGAGATTCTTCTCCCTCCAGTCTTCCCCAGTTATAGTGAGATTCTTCTCCCTCCTTCCATCCCCAGTTACAGTCAGATTCTTCTCCCTCCTTCCTTCCTCAGTTATAGTGTGATTCTTCTCCCTCCTTCCTTCCCCAGTTATAGTGAAATTCTTCGGCCTCCTCCCTTCCCCAGTTATAGTGAGATTCTTCTCCCTCCTTCCTTCCTCAGTTATAGTGAGATTTTTCTCCCTCCTTCCTTCCCCAGTTATAGTGAGATTCTTCTCCCTCCTTACTTCCTCAGTTTTCGTGAGATTCTTCTCCCTCCTTCCTTTCCCAATTATCGTGAGATTCTTCTCCCTCCTTCCTTCCCCAGTTATAGTGAGATTCTTCTCCCTCCTCCCTTCCTCAGTTATAGTGAGATTCTTCTCCCTCCTTCCTTCCTCAGTTATAGTGAGATTCTTCTCCCTCCTTCCTTCCTCAGTTTTACTGAGATTCTTCTCCCTCCTCCCTTCCCCAGTTATAGTGAGATTCTTCTCCCTCCTTCCTTCCCCAGTTATAGTGAGATTCTACTCCCTCCTTCCTTCCTCAGTAAAAGTGAGATTCTTCTCCCTCCTTCCTTCCTCAGTTATAGTGAGATTCTTCTCCCTCCTTCCTTCCCCAGTAAAAGTGACATTCTTCTCCCTCCTTCCTTCCCGAGTTATAGTGAGATTCTTCTCCCTCCTTCCTTCATCAGTTATAGTGAGATTCGTCTCCCTCCTTCCTTCCCCAGTTTTAGTGAGATTCTTCTCCCTCCTTCCTTCCCCAGTTATAGTGTGATTCTTCTCCCTCCTCCCTTCCCCAGTTATAGTGAGATTCTTCTCCCTCCTTCCTTCCCCAGTTATAGTGAGATTCTTCTCCCTCCTTCCTTCCTCAGTTATACTGAGATTCTTCTCCCTCCTTCCTTCCCCAGTTATAGTGAGATTCTTCCCCCTCCTTCCTTCCTCAGTTATAGTGAGATTCTTCTCCCTCCTTCCTTCCCCAGTTATAGTGAGATTCTTCTCCCTCCTTCCTTTCCCAGTTATAGTGAGATTCTTCTCCCTCCTTCCCCAGTGAGAGTGAGATTCTTCTCCCTCCTTCCTTCCTCAATGAAAGTGAGATTCTTCTCCCTCCTTCCTTCCCCAGTTATAGTGAGATTCTTCACCCTCCTTCCTTCCTCAGTTATAGTGAGATTCTTCTCCCTCCTTTCTTCCCCAGATATAGTGAGATTCTTCTCCCTCCTTCCTTCCCCAGTTATAGTGAGATTCTTCTCCCTCCTCCGTTCCTCAGTTATAGTGAGATTCTTCTCCCTCCTTCCTTCCCCAGTTATAGTGAGATTCTTCTCCCTCCTTCCCCAGTTATAGTGAGATTCTTCTCCCTCCTTCCTTCCCCAGTTATAGTGAGATTCTTCTCCCTCCTTCCTTCCCCAGTTATAATGAGATTCTTCTCCCTCCTTCCTTCCCCAGTTATAGTGAGATTCTTCTCCCTCTTTCCTTCCTCAGTTAAAGTGAGATTCTTCTCCCTCCTTCCTTCCTCAGTTATAGTGAGATTCTTCTCCATCCTTCCTTCCCCAGTTATAGTGAGATTCTTCTCCCTCCTTCCTTCCCCAGTTATAGTGAGATTCTTCTCCCTCCTTCCTTCCCCAGTGAAAGTGAGATTCTTCTCCCTCCTTCCTTCCCCAGTTATAGTGAGATTCTTCTCCCTCCTCCATTCCCCAGTTATAGTGAGATTCTTCCCCCTTCTTCCTTCCTCAGTTATAGTGAGATTCTTCTCCCTTCCTCCTTCCCCAGTTATAGTGAGATTCTTCTCCCTCCTTCCTTCCCCAGTTATAGTGAGATTCTTCTCCCTCCTTCCTTCCCCAGTTATAGTGAGATTCTTCTCCCTCCTTCCTTCCTCAGTTATAGTGAGATTCTTCTCCCTCCTTCCTTCTCCAGTTATAGTGAGATTCTTCTCCCTCCTTCCTTCCCCAGTTATAGTGAGATTCTTCTCCCTCCTTCCTTCCTCAGTTACAGTGAGATTCTTCTCCCTACTTCCTTCCCCAGTTATAGTGAGATTCTTCTCCCTCCTTCCTTCCTCAGTTATATTGAGATTCTTCTCCCTCCTTGCTTCACAAGTTATAGTGAGATTATTCTCCCTCCTTCCTTCCCCAGTTATGGTGAGATTTTTCTCCCTCCTTCCTTCCCCAGTTATAGTGAGATTCTTCTCCCTCCTTCCTTCCCCAGTTATAGTGAGATTCTTCTCCCTCCTTCCCCAGTTATAGTGAGATTCTTCTCCCTCCTTCCTTCCCCAGTTATAGTGAGATTCTTCTCCCGCCTTCCTTCCCCAGTTATAGCGAGATTCTTCTCCCTCCTCCCTTCCCCAGTTACAGTGAGATTCTTCTCCCTCCTACCTTCCCCAGTTATAGTGAGATTCTTCTCCCTCCTTCCTTCCCCAGTTATAGTGAGATTCTTCTCCCTCCTTCCCCAGTTATAGCGAGATTATTCCCCCTCCTCCCTTCCCCAGTTATAGTGAGATTCTTCTCCCTCCTTCCTTCCCCAGTTATAGTGAGATTCTTCTCCCGCCTTCCTTCCCCAGTTATAGCGAGATTCTTCTCCCTCCTCCCATCCCCAGTTACAGTGAGATTCTTCTCCCTCCTACCTTCCCCAGTTATAGTGAGATTCTTCTCCCTCCTTCCTTCCCCAGTTATAGTGAGATTCTTCTCCCTCTTTCCTTCCTCAGTTAAAGTGAGATTCTTCTCCCTCCTTCCTTCCTCAGTTATAGTGAGATTCTTCTCCATCCTTCCTTCCCCAGTTATAGTGAGATTCTTCTCCCTCCTTCCTTCCCCAGTTATAGTGAGATTCTTCTCCCTCCTTCCTTCCCCAGTGAAAGTGAGATTCTTCTCCCTCCTTCCTTCCCCAGTTATAGTGAGATTCTTCTCCCTCCTCCATTCCCCAGTTATAGTGAGATTCTTCCCCCTTCTTCCTTCCTCAGTTATAGTGAGATTCTTCTCCCTTCCTCCTTCCCCAGTTATAGTGAGATTCTTCTCCCTCCTTCCTTCCCCAGTTATAGTGAGATTCTTCTCCCTCCTCCCTTCCCCAGTTATAGTGAGATTCTTCTCCCTCCTTCCTTCCCCAGTTATAGTGAGATTCTCTCCCTCCTTCCTTCCTCAGTTATAGTGAGATTCTTCTCCCTCCTTCCTTCCCCAGCTTTAGTGAGAATCTTCTCACTCCTTCCTTCCTCAGTTATAGTGAGATTCTTCTCCCTCCTTCCTTCCCCAGTTATAGTGAGATTCTTCTCCCTCCTTCCTTCCCCAGTTATAGTGAGATTATTCTCCCTCCTTCCTTCCTCAGTTATAGTGAGATTCTTCTCCCTCCTTCCTTCTCCAGTTATAGTGAGATTCTTCTTCCTCCTTCCTTCCCCAGTTATAGTGAGATTCTTCTCCCTCCTTCCTTCCTCAGTTACAGTGAGATTCTTCTCCCTACTTCCTTCCCCAGTTATAGTGAGATTCTTCTCCCTCCTTCCTTCCTCAGTTATATTGAGATTCTTCTCCCTCCTTGCTTCACAAGTTATAGTGAGATTCTTCTCCCTCCTTCCTTCCCCAGTTATGGTGAGATTTTTCTCCCTCCTTCCTTCCCCAGTTATAGTGAGATTCTTCTCCCTCCTTCCTTCCCCAGTTATAGTGAGATTCTTCTCCCTCCTTCCCCAGTTATAGTGAGATTCTTCTCCATCCTTCCTTCCCCAGTTATAGTGAGATTCTTCTCCCGCCTTCCTTCCCCAGTTATAGCGAGATTCTTCTCCCTCCTCCCTTCCCCAGTTACAGTGAGATTCTTCTCCCTCCTACCTTCCCCAGTTATAGTGAGATTCTTCTCCCTCCTTCCTTCCCCAGTTATAGTGAGATTCTTCTCCCTCCTTCCCCAGTTATAGTGAGATTCTTCCCCCTCCTCCCTTCCCCAGTTATAGTGAGATTCTTCTCCCTCCTTCCACAGTTATAGTGAGATTCTTCTCGCTCCCTCTTTCCCCAGTTATAGTGAGATTCTTCTCCCTCCTTCCTTCCTCAGTTATAGTGAGATTCTTCTCCCTCCTTCCTTCCCCAGTTATAGTGAGATTTTTCTCCCTCCTTCCTCAGTTATAGTGAGATTCTTCTCCCTCCTACCTTCCCCAGTTATAGTGAGATTCTTCTCCCTCCTTCCTTCCTCAGTTATAGTGAGATTCTTCTCCCTCCTCCCTTCCCCAGTTATAGTGAGATTCTTCTCCCCCCTTCCTTCCCCAGTTATAGTGAGATTCTTCTCCCTCCTTCCTTCCCCAGTTATACTGAGATTCTTCTCCCTCCTTCCTTCCCCAGTTATGGTGAGATTCTTCTCCCCCATTCCTTCCCCAGTTATAGTGAAATTCTTCTCCCTCCTCCCTTCCACAGTTATAGTGAGATTCTTCTCCCTCCTTCCTTCCCCAGTTATAGTGAGATTCTTCTCCCTCCTTCCTTCCCCAGTTATAGTGAGATTCTTCTCCCTCCCTCTTTCCCCAGTTATATTGAGATTCTTCTCCCTCTTTCCTTCCTCAGTTCTTGTGAGATTCTTCTCCCTCCTTCCTTCCCCAGTTATAGTGAGATTCTTCTCGCTCCTTCCTCAGTTATAGTGAGATTCTTCTCCCTCCTACCTTCCCCTGTTATAGTGAGATTCTTCTCCCTCCTTCCTTCCTCAGTTATAGTGAGATTCTTCTCCCTCCTCCCTTCCCCAGTTATAGTGAGATTCTTCTCCCTCCTTCCTTCGTCAGTTATAGTGAGATTCTTCTCCCTCCTTCCTTCCCCAGTTATAGTGAGATTCTTCTCCCTCCTTCCTTCCCCAGTTATAGTGAGATTCTTCTCCCTCCTCCT
This sequence comes from Somniosus microcephalus, assembly GCF_052327205.1. Taxonomy (NCBI): domain Eukaryota; kingdom Metazoa; phylum Chordata; class Chondrichthyes; order Squaliformes; family Somniosidae; genus Somniosus; species Somniosus microcephalus. Next base: position 65,214,931 of record NC_140996.1, on the reverse strand, counting down.
TTCCCCAGTTATAGTGAGATTCTTCACCCTCCTTCCTTCCCCAGTACAGTAAGATTCTTCTCCCTCCTTCCGCAGTTATAGTGACATTCTTCTCCCTCCTTCCTTCCCCAGTTGTAGTGAGATTCTTCTCACTCCTTCCTTCCCCAGTTATAGTGAGACTCTTCTCCCTCCTTCCTTCCTCAGTTATAGTGAGATTCTTCTCCCTTCTTCCTTCCTCAGTTATAGTGAGATTATTCTCCCTCCTTCCTTCCCCAGTTATAGTGAGATTCTTCTCCCTCCTTCCTTCCTCAGTTATAGTGAGATTCTTCTCCCTCCTTCCTTCCCCAGTTATAGTGAGATTCCTCTCCCTCCTTCCTCAGTTATAGTGAGATTCTTCTCCCCCCTTCCTTCCCCAGTTATAGTGAGATTCTTCTCCCTCCTTCCCCAGTTATAGTGAGATTCTTCTCCCTCCTTCCTTCCCCAGTTATAGTGAGATTCTTCTCCCTCCTTCCTTCCCCAGTTATAATGAGATTCTTCTCCCTCCTTCCTTCCCCAGTTATAGTGAGATTCTTCTCCCTCTTTCCTTCCTCAGTTAAAGTGAGATTCTTCTCCCTCCTTCCTTCCTCAGTTATAGTGAGATTCTTCTCCATCCTTCCTTCCCCAGTTATAGTGAGATTCTTCTCCCTCCTTCCTTCCCCAGTTATAGTGAGATTCTTCTCCCTCCTTCCTTCCCCAGTGAAAGTGAGATTCTTCTCCCTCCTTCCTTCCCCAGTTATAGTGAGATTCTTCTCCCTCCTCCCTTCCCCAGTTATAGTGAGATTCTTCTCCCTCCTTCCTTCCCCAGTTATAGTGAGATTCTCTCCCTCCTTCCTTCCACAGTTATCGTGAGATTCTTCTCACTCCTTCCTTCCCCAGCTTTAGTAAGATTCTTCTCCCTCCGTCCTTCCTCAGTTATAGTGAGATTCTTCTCCCTCCTTCCTTCCCCAGTTATAGTGAGATTCTTCTCCCTCCTTCCTTCCCCAGTTATAGTGAAATTCTTCTCCCTCCTTCCTTCCTCAGTTATAGTGAGATTCTTCTCCCTCCTTCCTTCTCCAGTTATAGTGAGATTCTCTCCCTCCTTCCTTCCTCAGTTATCGTGAGATTCTTCTCCCTCCTTCCTTCCCCAGCTTTCGTGAGATTCTTCTCCCTCCTTCCTTCCTCAGTTATAGTGAGATTCTTCTCCCTCCTTCCTTCCCCAGTTATAGTGAGATTCTTCTCCCTCCTTCCTTCCCCAGTTATAGTGAGATTCTTGTCCCTCCTTCCTTCCTCAGTTACAGTGAGATTCTTCTCCCTCCTTCCTTCTCCAGTTATAGTGAGATTCTTCACTCTCCATCCTTCCCCAGTTATAGTGAGGTTCTTCTCCCTCCTTCCTTCCCCAGTTATAGTGACATTCTTCTCCCTCCTTCCTTCCCCAGTTATAGTGAGATTCTTCTCCCTCCTTCCTTCCCCAGTTACAGTGAGATTCTTCTCCCTCCTTCCTTCCCCATTTAAAGTGAGATTCTTCTCCCTCCTTCCTTCCCCAGTTATAGTGAGATTCTTCTCCCTCCAGCCTTCCCCAGTTATAGTGAGATTCTTCTCCCTCCTTCCATCCCCAGTTACAGTCAGATTCTTCTCCCTCCTTCCTTCCTCAGTTATAGTGTGATTCTTCTCCCTCCTTCCTCCCCCGGTTGTAGTGAAATTCTTCGGCCTCCTCCCTTCCCCAGTAATAGTGAGATTCTTCTCCCTCCTTCCTTCCTCAGTTATAGTGAGATTTTTCTCCCTCCTTCCTTCCCCAGTTATAGTGAGATTCTTCTCCCTCCTTCCTTCCTCAGTTTTCGTGAGATTCTTCTCCCTCCTTCCTTTCCCAATTATCGTGAGATTCTTCTCCCTCCTTCCTTCCCCAGTTATAGTGAGATTCTTCTCCCTCCTCCCTTCCTCAGTTATAGTGAGATTCTTCTCCCTCCTTCCTTCCTCAGTTATAGTGAGATTCTTCTCCCTCCTTCCTTCCTCAGTTATAGTGAGATTCTTCTCCCTCCTCCCTTCCCCAGTTATAGTGAGATTCTTCTCCCTCCTTCCTTCCCCAGTTATAGTGAGATTCTTCTCCCTCCTTCCTTCCTCAGTAAAAGTGAGATTCTTCTCCCTCCTTCCTTCCTCAGTTATAGTGAGATTCTTCTCCCTCCTTCCTTCCCCAGTTATAGTGAGATTCTTCTCCCTCCTTCCTTCCCGAGTTATAGTGAGATTCTTCTCCCTCCTTCCTTCCTCAGTTATAGTGAGATTCGTCTCCCTCCTTCCTTCCCCAGTTTTAGTGAGATTCTTCTCCCTCCTTCCTTCCCCAGTTATAGTGTGATTCTTCTCCCTCCTCCCTTCCCCAGTTATAGTGAGATTCTTCTCCCTCCTTCCTTCCCCAGTTATAGTGAGATTCTTCTCCCTCCTTTCTTCCTCAGTTATACTGAGATTCTTCTCCCTCCTTCCTTCCCCAGTTATAGTGAGATTCTTCCCCCTCCTTCCTTCCTCAGTTATAGTGAGATTCTTCTCCCTCCTTCCTTCCCCAGTTATAGTGAGATTCTTCTCCCTCCTTCCTTTCCCAGTTATAGTGAGATTCTTCTCCCTCCTTCCCCAGTGAGAGTGAGATTCTTCTCCCTCCTTCCTTCCTCAGTGAAAGTGAGATTCTTCTCCCTCCTTCCTTCCCCAGTTATAGTGAGATTCTTCACCCTCCTTCCTTCCTCAGTTATAGTGAGATTCTTCTCCCTCCTTTCTTCCCCAGATATAGTGAGATTCTTCTCCCTCCTTCCTTCCCCAGTTATAGTGAGATTCTTCTCCCTCCTCCGTTCCTCAGTTATAGTGAGATTCTTCTCCCTCCTTCCTTCCCCAGTTATAGTGAGATTCTTCTCCCTCCTTCCCCAGTTATATTGAGATTCTTCTCCCTCCTTCCTTCCCCAGTTATAGTGAGATTCTTCTCCCTCCTTCCTTCCCCAGTTATAATGAGATTCTTCTCCCTCCTTCCTTCCCCAGTTATAGTGAGATTCTTCTCCCTCTTTCCTTCCTCAGTTAAAGTGAGATTCTTCTCCCTCCTTCCTTCCTCAGTTATAGTGAGATTCTTCTCCATCCTTCCTTCCCCAGTTATAGTGAGATTCTTCTCCCTCCTTCCTTCCCCAGTTATAGTGAGATTCTTCTCCCTCCTTCCTTCCCCAGTGAAAGTGAGATTCTTCTCCCTCCTTCCTTCCCCAGTTATAGTGAGATTCTTCTCCCTCCTCCATTCCCCAGTTATAGTGAGATTCTTCCCCCTTCTTCCATCCTCAGTTATAGTGAGATTCTTCTCCCTTCCTCCTTCCCCAGTTATAGTGAGATTCTTCTCCCTCCTTCCTTCCCCAGTTATAGTGAGATTCTTCTCCCTCCTCCCTTCCCCAGTTATAGTGAGATTCTTCTCCCTCCTTCCTTCCCCAGTTATAGTGAGATTCTCTCCCTCCTTCCTTCCTCAGTTATAGTGAGATTCTTCTCCCTCCTTCCTTCCCCAGCTTTAGTGAGAATCTTCTCACTCCTTCCTTCCTCAGTTATCGTGAGATTCTTCTCCCTCCTTCCTTCCCCAGTTATAGTGAGATTCTTCTCCCTCCTTCCTTCCCCAGTTATAGTGAGATTCTTCTCCCTCCTTCCTTCCTCAGTTATAGTGAGATTCTTCTCCCTCCTTCCTTCTCCAGTTATAGTGAGATTCTTCTCCCTCCTTCCTTCCCCAGTTATAGTGAGATTCTTCTCCCTCCTTCCTTCCTCAGTTACAGTGAGATTCTTCTCCCTACTTCCTTCCCCAGTTATAGTGAGATTCTTCTCCCTCCTTCCTTCCTCAGTTGTATTGAGATTCTTCTCCCTCCTTGCTTCACAAGTTATAGTGAGATTCTTCTCCCTCCTTCCTTCCCCAGTTATGGTGAGATTTTTCTCCCTCCTTCCTTCCCCAGTTATAGTGAGATTCTTCTCCCTCCTTCCCCAGTTATAGTGAGATTCTTCTCCCTCCTTCCTTCCCCAGTTATAGTGAGATTCTTCTCCCGCCTTCCTTCCCCAGTTATAGCGAGATTCTTCTCCCTCCTCCCTTCCCCAGTTACAGTGAGATTCTTCTCCCTCCTACCTTCCCCAGTTATACTGAGATTCTTCTCCCTCCTTCCTTCCCCAGTTATAGTGAGATTCTTCTCCCTCCTTCCCCAGTTATAGTGAGATTCTTCCCTCTCCTCCCTTCCCCAGTTATAGTGAGATTCTTCTCCCTCCTTCCACAGTTATAGTGAGATTCTTCTCGCTCCCTCTTTCCCCAGTTATAGTGAGATTCTTCTCCCTCCTTCCTTCCTCAGTTATAGTGAGATTCTTCTCCCTCCTTCCTTCCCCAGTTATAGTGAGATTTTTCTCCCTCCTTCCTCAGTTATAGTGAGATTTTTCTCCATCCTTCCTTCCCCAGTTATAGTGAGATTCTTCTCCCTCCTTCCCCAGTTATAGTGAGATTCTTCTCCCTCCTTCCTTCCCCAGTTATAGTGAGATTCTTCTCCCTCCTTCCCCAGTTATAGTGAGATTCTTCCCTCTCCTCCCTTCCCCAGTTATAGTGAGATTCTTCTCCCTCCTTCCACAGTTATAGTGAGATTCTTCTCGCTCCCTCTTTCCCCAGTTATAGTGAGATTCTTCTCCCTCCTTCCTTCCTCAGTTATAGTGAGATTCTTCTCCCTCCTCCCTTCCCCAGTTATAGTGAGATTCTTCTCCCCCCTTCCTTCCCCAGTTATAGTGAGATTCTTCTCCCTCCTTCCTTCCCCAGTTATACTGAGATTCTTCTCCCTCCTTCCTTCCTCAGTTACAGTGAGATTCTTCTCCCTACTTCCTTCCCCAGTTATAATGAGATTCTTCTCCCTCCTTCCTTCCCCAGTTATAGTGAGATTCTTCTCCCTCTTTCCTTCCTCAGTTAAAGTGAGATTCTTCTCCCTCCTTCCTTCCTCAGTTATAGTGAGATTCTTCTCCATCCTTCCTTCCCCAGTTATAGTGAGATTCTTCTCCCTCCTTCCTTCCCCAGTTATAGTGAGATTCTTCTCCCTCCTTCCTTCCCCAGTGAAAGTGAGATTCTTCTCCCTCCTTCCTTCCCCAGTTATAGTGAGATTCTTCTCCCTCCTCCATTCCCCAGTTATAGTGAGATTCTTCCCCCTTCTTCCTTCCTCAGTTATAGTGAGATTCTTCTCCCTTCCTCCTTCCCCAGTTATAGTGAGATTCTTCTCCCTCCTTCCTTCCCCAGTTATAGTGAGATTCTTCTCCCTCCTCCCTTCCCCAGTTATAGTGAGATTCTTCTCCCTCCTTCCTTCCCCAGTTATAGTGAGATTCTCTCCCTCCTTCCTTCCTCAGTTATAGTGAGATTCTTCTCCCTCCTTCCTTCCCCAGCTTTAGTGAGAATCTTCTCACTCCTTCCTTCCTCAGTTATCGTGCGATTCTTCTCCCTCCTTCCTTCCCCAGTTATAGTGAGATTCTTCTCCCTCCTTCCTTCCCCAGTTATAGTGAGATTCTTCTCCCTCCTTCCTTCCTCAGTTATAGTGAGATTCTTCTCCCTCCTTCCTTCTCCAGTTATAGTGAGATTCTTCTCCCTCCTTCCTTCCCCAGTTATAGTGAGATTCTTCTCCCTCCTTCCTTCCTCAGTTACAGTGAGATTCTTCTCCCTACTTCCTTCCCCAGTTATAGTGAGATTCTTCTCCCTCCTTCCTTCCTCAGTTGTATTGAGATTCTTCTCCCTCCTTGCTTCACAAGTTATAGTGAGATTCTTCTCCCTCCTTCCTTCCCCAGTTATGGTGAGATTTTTCTCCCTCCTTCCTTCCCCAGTTATAGTGAGATTCTTCTCCCTCCTTCCCCAGTTATAGTGAGATTCTTCTCCCTCCTTCCTTCCCCAGTTATAGTGAGATTCTTCTCCCGCCTTCCTTCCCCAGTTATAGCGAGATTCTTCTCCCTCCTCCCTTCCCCAGTTACAGTGAGATTCTTCTCCCTCCTACCTTCCCCAGTTATACTGAGATTCTTCTCCCTCCTTCCTTCCCCAGTTATAGTGAGATTCTTCTCCCTCCTTCCCCAGTTATAGTGAGATTCTTCCCTCTCCTCCCTTCCCCAGTTATAGTGAGATTCTTCTCCCTCCTTCCACAGTTATAGTGAGATTCTTCTCGCTCCCTCTTTCCCCAGTTATAGTGAGATTCTTCTCCCTCCTTCCTTCCTCAGTTATAGTGAGATTCTTCTCCCTCCTTCCTTCCCCAGTTATAGTGAGATTTTTCTCCCTCCTTCCTCAGTTATAGTGAGATTTTTCTCCATCCTTCCTTCCCCAGTTATAGTGAGATTCTTCTCCCTCCTTCCCCAGTTATAGTGAGATTCTTCTCCCTCCTTCCTTCCCCAGTTATAGTGAGATTCTTCTCCCTCCTTCCCCAGTTATAGTGAGATTCTTCCCTCTCCTCCCTTCCCCAGTTATAGTGAGATTCTTCTCCCTCCTTCCACAGTTATAGTGAGATTCTTCTCGCTCCCTCTTTCCCCAGTTATAGTGAGATTCTTCTCCCTCCTTCCTTCCTCAGTTATAGTGAGATTCTTCTCCCTCCTCCCTTCCCCAGTTATAGTGAGATTCTTCTCCCCCCTTCCTTCCCCAGTTATAGTGAGATTCTTCTCCCTCCTTCCTTCCCCAGTTATACTGAGATTCTTCTCCCTCCTTCCTTCCTCAGTTACAGTGAGATTCTTCTCCCTACTTCCTTCCCCAGTTATAGTGAGATTCTTCTCCCTCCTTCCTTCCTCAGTTACAGTGAGATTCTTCTCCCTACTTCCTTCCCCAGTTATAGTGAGATTCTTCTCCCTCCTTCCTTCCTCAGTTGTATTGAGATTCTTCTCTCTCCTTGCTTCACAAGTTATAGTGAGATTCTTCTCCCTCCTTCCTTCCCCAGTTATGGTGAGATTTTTCTCCCTCTTTCCTTCCCCAGTTATAGTGAGATTCTTCTCCCTCCTTCCTTCCCCAGTTATAGTGAGATTCTTCTCCCGCCTTCCTTCCCCAGTTATAGCGAGATTCTTCTCCCTCCTCCCTTCCCCAGTTACAGTGAGATTCTTCTCCCTCCTACCTTCCCCAGTTATAGTGAGATTCTTCTCCCTCCTTCCTTCCCCAGTTATAGTGAGATTCTTCTCCCTCCTTCCCCAGTTATAGTGAGATTCTTCCCTCTCCTCCCTTCCCCAGTTATAGTGAGATTCTTCTCCCTCCTTCCACAGTTATAGTGAGATTCTTCTCGCTCCCTCTTTCCCCAGTTATAGTGAGATTCTTCTCCCTCCTTCCTTCCTCAGTTATAGTGAGATTCTTCTCCCTCCTTCCTTCCCCAGTTATAGTGAGATTTTTCTCCCTCCTTCCTCAGTTATAGTGAGATTTTTCTCCATCCTTCCTTCCCCAGTTATAGTGAGATTCTTCTCCCTCCTTCCCCAGTTATAGTGAGATTCTTCTCCCTCCTTCCTTCCCCAGTTATAGTGAGATTCTTCTCCCGCCTTCCTTCCCCAGTTATAGCGAGATTCTTCTCCCTCCTCCCTTCCCCAGTTACAGTGAGATTCTTCTCCCTCCTACCTTCCCCAGTTATAGTGAGATTCTTCTCCCTCCTTCCTTCCCCAGTTATAGTGAGATTCTTCTCCCTCCTTCCCCAGTTATAGTGAGATTCTTCCCTCTCCTCCCTTCCCCAGTTATAGTGAGATTCTTCTCCCTCCTTCCACAGTTATAGTGAGATTCTTCTCGCTCCCTCTTTCCCCAGTTATAGTGAGATTCTTCTCCCTCCTTCCTTCCTCAGTTATAGTGAGATTCTTCTCCCTCCTCCCTTCCCCAGTTATAGTGAGATTCTTCTCCCCCCTTCCTTCCCCAGTTATAGTGAGATTCTTCTCCCTCCTTCCTTCCCCAGTTATACTGAGATTCTTCTCCCTCCTTCCTTCCCCAGTTATGGTGAGATTCTTCTCCCCCCTTCCTTCCCCAGTTATAGTGAAATTCTTCTCCCTCCTCCCTTCCCCAGTTATAGAGAGATTCTTCTCCCTCCTTCCTTCCCCAGTTATAGTGAGATTCTTCTCCCTCCTTCCTTCCCCAGCTTTGGTGAGATTCTTCTCCCTCCCTCTTTCCCCAGTTATATTGAGATTCTTCTCCCTCTTTCCTTCCTCAGTTGTTGTGAGATTCTTCTCCCTCCTTCCTTCCCCAGTTATAGTGAGATTCTTCTCGCTCCTTCCTCAGTTATAGTGAGATTCTTCTCCCTCCTACCTTCCCCTGTTATAGTGAGATTCTTCTCCCTCCTTCCTTCCTCAGTTATAGTGAGATTCTTCTCCCTCCTACCTTCCCCAGTTATAGTGAGATTCTTCTCCCCCCTTCCTTCCCCAGTTATAGTGAGATTATTCTCCCTCCTTCCTTCCCCAGTTATAGTGAGATTCTTCTCCCTCCTTCCTTCCCCAGTTATGGTGAGATTCTTCTCCCCCCTTCCTTCCCCAGTTATAGTGAAATTATTCTCCCTCCTCCCTTCCCCAGTTATAGTGAGATTCTTCTCCCTCCTTCCTTCCCCAGTTGTAGTGAGATTCTTCTCCCTCCTTCCTTCCCCAGTTATAGTGAGATTCTTCTCCCTCCCTCTTTCCCCAGTTATATTGAGATTCTTCTCCCTCCTTCCTTCCTCAGTTGTTGTGAGTTTCTTCTCCCTCCTTCCTTCCCCAGTTATAGTGAGATTCTTCTCGCTCCTTCCTCAGTTATAGTGAGATTCTTCTCCCTCCTACCTTCCCCTGTTATAGTGAGATTCTTCTCCCTCCTTCCTTCCTCAGTTATAGTGAGATTCTTCTCCCTCCTCCCTTCCCCAGTAAAAGTGAGATTCTTCTCCCTCCTTCCTTCGTCAGTTATAGTGAGATTCTTCTCCCTCCTTCCTTCCCCAGTTATAGTGAGATTCTTCTCCCTCCTTCCTTCCCCAGTTATAGTGAGATTCTTCTCCCTCATCCCTTCCCCAGTTATAGTGGGATTCTTCACCCTCCTTCCTTCCCCAGTACAGTGAGATTCTTCTCCCTCCTTCCTCAGTTATAGTGACATTCTTCTCCCTCCTTCCTTCCCCAGTTGTAGTGAGATTCTTCTCACTCCTACCTTCCCCAGTTATAGTGAGACTCTTCTCTCTCCTTCCTTCCTCAGTTAGAGTGAGATTCTTCTCCCTCCTTCCTTCCTCAGTTATAGTGAGATTATTCTCCCTCCTTCCTTCCCCAGTTATAGTGAGATTCTTCTCCCTCCTTCCTTCCTCAGTTATAGTGAGATTCTTCTCCCTCCTTCCTTCCCCAGTTATAGTGAGATTCTTCTCCCTCCTTCCTCAGTTATAGTGAGATTCTTCTCCCCCCTTCCTTCCCCAGTTATAGTGAGATTCTTCTCCCTCCTTCCTTCCCCAGTTATAGTCAGATTCTTCTCCCTCCTTCCTTCCTCAGTTATAGTGAGATTCTTCTCCCTCCTTCCTTCCCCAGTTATAGTGAAATTCTTCTCCCTCCTTCCTTCCCCAGTTATAGTGAGATTCTTCTCCCTCCTTCCTTCCCCAGTAATAGTGAGATTTTTCTCCCTCCTTCCTTCCCCAGTTATAGTGAGATTCTTCTCCCTCCTTCCTTCCCCAGTTATAGTGAGATTCTTCTCCCTCATTCCTTCCCCAGTTATAGTGAGATTCTTCTCCCTCCTCCCTTCCTCAGTTATAGTGAGATTCTTCTCCCTCCTTCCTTCCTCAGTTATAGTGAGATTCTTCTCCCTCCTCCCTTCCCCAGTGAAAGTGAGATTCTTCTCCCTCCTTCCTTCCCCAGCTATAGTGAGATTCTTCTCCCTCCTTCCTTCCCCAGTTATAGTGAGATTCTTCTCCCTCCTTCCTTCCCCAGTTATAGTGAGATTCTTCTCCCTCCTTCCTTCCCCAGTTATAGTGAGAGTCTTCTCCCTCCTTCCTGCCCCAGTTACAGTGAGATTCTTCTCCCTCCTTCCTTCCCCAGTTATAGTGAGATTCTTCTCCCTCCTCCCTTCCCCAGTTATAGTGAGATTCTTCTCCCTCCATCCTTCCCCAGTTATAGTGAGATTCTTCTCCCTCCCCCTTTCCCCAGTTATAGTGAGATTCTTCCCCCTCCTTCCTTCCTCAGTTATAGTGAGATTCTTCTCCCTCCTTCCTTCCCCAGTTATAGTGAGATTCTTCTCCCTCCTTCCTCAGTTATAGTGAGATTCTTCTCCCTCCTACCTTCCCCAGTTATACTGAGATTCTTCTCCCTCCTACCTTCCTCAGTTATAGTGAGATTCTTCTCCCTCCTCCCTTCCCCAGTTATAGTGAGATTCTTCTCCCCCTTCCTTCCCCAGTTATAGTGAGATTCTTCTCCCTCCTTCCTTCCCAAGTTATAGTGAGATTCTTCTCCCTCCTTCCTTCCCCAGTTATAGTGAGATTCTTCTCCCTCCTTCCTTCCCCAGTTTTAGTGAGATTCTTCTCCCTCCTCCCTTCCCCAGTTATAGTGAGATTCTTCCCCCTCCTTCCTTCCCCAGTTATAGTGAGATTCTTCTCCCTCCTTCCTTCCCCAGTTATAGTGGGATTCTTCTCCCTCCTTCCTTCCCCAGTTATAGTGAGATTCTTCTCCCTCCTTCCTCAGTTATAGTGAGATTCTTCTCCCTCCTACCTTCCCCAGTTATAGTGAGATTCTTCTCCCTCCTTCCTTCCTCAGTTATAGTGAGATTCTTCTCCCTCCTCCCTTCCCCAGTTATAGTGAGATTCTTCTCCCTCCTTCCTTCCCCAGTTATAGTGAGATTCTTCTCCCTCCTTCCTCAGTTATAGTGAGATTCTTCTCCCTCCTACCTTCCCCAGTTATAGTGAGATTCTTCTCCCTCCTTCCTTCCTCAGTTATAGTGAGATTCTTCTCCCTCCTCCCTTCCCCAGTTATAGTGAGATTCTTCTCCCTCCTTCCTTCCCCAGTTACAGTGAGATTCTTCTCCCTCCTTCCTTCCCCAGTTATAGTGAGATTCTTCTCCCTCCTTCCTTCCGCAGTTATAGTGAGATTCTTCTCCCTCCTCCCTTCCCCAGTTATAGTGAGATTCTTCACCCTCCTTCCTTCCCCAGTTATAGTGAGAGCCTTCTCCCTCCTTCCTACCCCAGTTATCGTGAGATTCTTCTCCCTCCTTCCTTCCCCAGTAATAGTGAGATTCTTCTCCCTCCTTCCCCAGTTATAGTGAGATTCTTCTCCCTCATTCCTTCCTCAGTTATAGTGAGATTCTTCTCCCTCCTTCCTTCCTCGGTTATAGTGAGATTCTGCTCCCTCCCTCCTTCCCCAGTTATAGTGAGATTCTTCTCCCTCCTTCCTTCCCCAGTTGTAGTGAGATTCGTCTCCCTCCTTCCTTCCTCAGTTATAGTGAGATTCTTCTCCCTCCTTCCTTCCTCAGGTATAGTGAGATTCTTCTCCCTCCTCCCTTCCCCAGTTATAGTGAGATTCTTATCCCACCTTACTTCCTCAGTTATAGTGAGATTCTTCTCCCGCCGTCCTTCCTCAGTTATAGTGAGATTCTTCTCCCTCTTCCTTCCGCAGTTATAGTGAGATTCTTCTCCCTCCTCCCTTCCCCAGTTTTTGTGAGATTCTTCTCCCTCCTTCCATCCCCAGTTACAGTGAGATTCTTCTCCCTCCTTCCTTCCTCAGTTATAGTGAGATTCTTCTCCCTCCTTCCCTCCCCAGTTATCGTGAGATTCTTCTCCCTCCTTCCTTCCCCAGTTATAGTGAGATTCTTTACCCTCCTTCCTTCCCCAGTTATAGTGAGATTCTTCTCCCTCCTTCCCCAGTTATAGTGAGATTCTTCTCCCTCCTTCCTTCCCCAGTTATAGTGAGATTCTTCTCCCTCCTTCCTTCCTCAGTTATAGTGAGATTCCTCTCCCTCCTTCCTTCCTCAGTTATAGTCAGATTCTTCTCCCTCCTTCCTTCCCCAGTTGTAGTGAGATTCTTCTCCCTCCTTCCTTCCTCAGTTATAGTGAGATTCTTCTCCCTCCTTCCTTCCGCAGTTATAGTGAGATTCTTCTCCCTCCTTCCTCAGTTATAGTGAGATTCTTCTCCCTCCTTCCTTCCCCAGTTATAGTGAGATGCTTCTCCCTCCTTCCTTCCCCAGTTATAGTGAGATTCTTCTCCCTCCTCCCTTCCCCAGTTATAGTGAGATTCTTCTGCCTCCTTCCTTCCCCAGTTATAGTGAGATTCTTCACCCTCCTTCCTTCCCCAGTTATAGTGAGATTCTTCTCCCTCCTTCCTTCCCCAGTTATAGTGAGATTCTTCTCCCTCCTCCCTTCCCCAGTTATAGTGAGATTCTTCACCCTCCTTCCTTCCCCAGTTATAGTGAGAGTCTTCTCCCTCCTTCCTACCCCAGTTATAGTGAGATTCTTCTCCCTCCTTCCTTCCCCAGTTATAGTGAGATTCTTCTCCCTCCTCCCCAGTTATAGTGAGATTCTTCTCCCTCATTCCTTCCTCAGTTATAGTGAGATTCTTCTACCTCCTTCCTTCCTCGGTTATAGTAAGATTCTTCTCCCTCCCTCCTTCCCCAGTTATAGTGAGATTCTTCTCCCTCCTTCCTTCCCCAGTTATAGTGAGATTCTTCTCCCTCCTTACATCCTCAGTTATAGCGAGATTCTTCTCCCTCCCTCCTTCCCCAGTTATATTGAGATTCTTCTCCCTCCTTCCTTCCTCAGTTATAGTGAGATTCTTCTCCCTCCTCCCTTCCCCAGTTATAGTGAGTTTCTTCTCCCTCCTTCCTTCCTCAGTTATAGTGAGATTCTTCTCCCTCCTTCCTTCCTCAGTTATAGTGAGATTCTTCTCCCTCTTCCTTCCCCAGTTATAGTGAGATTCTTCTCCCTCCTCCCTTCCCCAGTTATAGTGAGATTCTGCTCCCTCCTTCCTTCCCCAGTTACAGTGAGATTCTTCTCCCGCCTCCCTTCCCCAGTTATACTGAGATTCTTCTCCCTCCTTCCTTCCTCAGTTATAGTGAGATTCTTCTCCCTCCTTCCTTCCCCAGTTATAGTGAGATTCTTCTCCCTCCTTCCTCAGTTATAGTGAGATTCTTCTCCCTCTTTCCTTCCCCAGTTATAGCGAGATGCTTCTCCCTCCTTCCTTCCCCAGTTATAGTGAGATTCTTCTCCCTCCTCCCTTCCCCAGTTATAGTGAGATTCTTCTGCCTCCTTCCTTCCCCAGTTATAGTGAGATTCTTCTCCCTCCTTCCTTCCCCAGTTATAGTGAGATTCTTCTCCCTCCTTCCTTCCCCAGTTGTAGTGAGATTCTTCTCCCTCCTCCCTTCCCCAGTTATAGTGAGATTCTTCACCCTCCTTCCATCCCCAGTTATAGTGAGAGTCTTCTCCCTCCTTCCTACCCCAGTTATAGTGAGATTCTTCTCCCTCCTTCCTTCCCCAGTTATAGTGAGATTCTTCTCCCTCCTTCCCCAGTTATAGTGAGATTCTTCTCCCTCATTCCTTCCTCAGTTATAGTGAGATTCTTCTCCCTCCTTCCTTCCTCGGTTATAGTAAGATTCTTCTCCCTCCCTCCTTCCCCAGTTATAGTGAGATTCTTCTCCCTCCTTCCTTCCCCAGTTATAGTGAGATTCTTCTCCCTCCTTACATCCTCAGTTATAGCGAGATTCTTCTCCCTCCCTCCTTCCCCAGTTATATTGAGATTCTTCTCCCTCCTTCCTTCCTCAGTTATAGTGAGATTCTTCTCCCTCCTCCCTTCCCCAGTTATAGTGAGTTTCCTCTCCCTCCTTCCTTCCTCAGTTATAGTGAGATTCTTCTCCCTCCTTCCTTCCTCAGTTATAGTGAGATTCTTCTCCCTCTTCCTTCCCCAGTTATAGTGAGATTCTTCTCCCTCCTCCCTTCCCCAGTTATAGTGAGATTCTGCTCCATCCTTCCTTCCCCAGTTACAGTGAGATTCTTCTCCCGCCTCCCTTCCCCAGTTATACTGAGATTCTTCTCCCTCCTTCCTTCCTCAGTTATAGTGAGATTCTTCTCCCTCCTTCCTTCCTCAGTTATAGTGAGATTCTTCTCCCTCTTCCTTCCCCAGTTATAGTGAGATTCTTCTCCCACCTTCCTTCCTCAGTTATAGTGAGATTCTTCTCACTCCTCCCTTCCCCAGTTATAGTGAGATTCTTCTCCCACCTTCCTTCCTCATTTATAGTGAGATTCTTCTCCCGCCGTCCTTCCTCAGTTATAGTGAGATTCTTTTCACTCTTCCTTCCGCAGTTATAGTGAGATTCTTCCCCATCCTCCCATCCCCAGTTATAGTGAGATTCTTCTCCCTCCTTCCTTCCCCAGTTACAGTGAGATTCTTCTCCCTCCTTCCTTCCTCAGTTATAGTGAGATTCTTTACCCTCCTTCCTTCCCCAGTTATATTGAGATTCTTCTCCCTCCTTCCTCAGTTATAGTGAGATTCTTCTCCCTCCTTCCTTCCCCAGTTATAGTGAGATTCTTCTCCCTCCTTCCTTCCCCAGTTATAGTGAGATGCTTCTCCCTCCTTCCTTCCCCAGTTATAGTGAGATTCTTCTCCCTCCTTCCTTCCTCAGTTATAGTGAGATTCTTCTCCATCCTTCCTTCCCCAGTCATAGTGAAATTCTTCTCCCTCCTTCCTTCCCCAGTCATAGTGAGATTCTTCTCCCTCCTTCCTTCCCCAGTTATAGTGAGATTCTTCTCCCTCCTTCCTTCCCCAGTTATCGTGAGATTCTTCTCCTTCCTTCCTTCCCCAGTTAGAGTGAGATTCTGCTCCCTCCTTCCTTCCCCAGTTATAGTGAGATTCTTCTCCCTCCTTCCTTCCTCAGTTATAGTGAGATTCTTCTCCCTCCTTCCTTCCCCAGTTACAGTGAGATTCTTCTCCCTCCTTCCTTCCCCAGTTATAGTGAGATTCTTCTCCCTCCTTCCTCAGTTATAGTGAGATTCTTCTCCCTCCTTCCTTCCCCAGTTATAGTGAGATTCTTCTCCCTCCTTCCTTCCCCAGTCATAGTGAGATTCTTCTCCCTCCTTCCTTCCCCAGTTATAGTGAGATTCTTCTCCCTCCTTCCTTCCCCAGTTATAGTGAGATTCTTCTCCCTCCTTCCTTCCCCAGTTACAGTGAGATTCTTCTCCCTCCTTCCTCAGTTATAGTGAGATTCTTCTCCCTCCTTCCTCAGTTATAGTGAGATTCTTCTCCCTCCTTCCTTCCCCAGTTACAGTGAGATTCTTCTCCCTCCTTCCTCAATTACAGTGAGATTCTTCTCCCTCCTTCCTTCCCCAGTTATAGTGAGATTCTTCTCCCTCCTTCCTTCCCCAGTTATAGTGAGATTCTTCTCCCTCCTTCCTTCCCCAGTTATAGTGAGATTCATATCCCTCGTTCCTTCCCCAGTTATAGTGAGATTCTTCTCCCTCCTTCCTTCCCCAGTTATAGTGAGATTCTTCTCCCTCCTTCCCCACTTATAGTGAGATTCTTCTCCCTCATTCCTTCCTCAGTTACAGTGAGATTCTTCTCCCTCCTTCCTTCCTCAGTTATAGTGAGATTCTTCTCCCTCCCTCCATCCCCAGTTTTAGTGAGATTCTTCTCCCTCCTTCCTTCCCCAGTTGTAGTGAGATTCTTCTCCCTCCTTCCTTCCTCAGTTATAGTGAGATTCTTCTCCCTCCCTCCTTCCCCAGTTATAGTGAGATTCTTCTCCCTCCTTCCTTCCTCAGTTATAGTGAGGTTTTTCTCCCTCCTTCCTTCCTCAGTTATAGTGAGATTTTTCTCCCTCCTTCCTTCCCCAGTTACAGTGAGATTCTTCTCCCTCTTTCATCACCAGTTATAGTGAGATACTTCTCCCTCCTTCCTTCCCCAGTTACAGTGAGATTCTTCTCCCTCCTTCCTTCCCCAGTTATAGTGAGATTCTTCTCCATCCTTCCTTCCCTAGTTATAGTGAGATTCTTCTCCATCCTTCCTTCCCCAGTTGCAGTGAGATTCTTCTCCCTCCTTCCTTCCTCAGTTATAGTGAGATTCTTCTCCCTCCTTCCATCCCCAGTTATAGTGAGATTCTTCTCCCTCCTTCCTTCCCCAGTTATAGTGAGATAATTCACCCTCCTTCCTTCCCCAGTTATAGTGAGATTCTTCTCCTTCCCTCCTCAGTTACAGTGAGATTCTTCTCCCTCCTTCCCTCCCCAGTTATAGTGAGATTCATCTCCCTCCTTCCTTCCTCAGTTATAGTGAGATTCTTCTCCCTCCTTCCTTCCCCAGTAATAGTGAGATTCTTCTCCCTCCTTCCTCAGTTATAGTGAGATTCTTCTCCCTCCTTCCTTCCCCAGTTATAGTGAGATTCTTCTCCCGCCTTCCTTCCCCAGTTATAGTGAGATACTTCTCCCGCCTTCCTTCCCCAGTTATAGTGACAGTCTTCTCCCTCCTTCCTTCCCCAGTTATAGTGAGATTCTTCTCCCTCCTTCCTTCCCCAGTTATAGAAAGATTCTTCTCCCTCCTTCCTTCCCCAGTTATAGTGAGATTCTTCTCCCTCCTCCCTTCCTCATTTATAGTGAGATTCTTCTCCCTCCTTCCTTCCTCAGTTATAGTGAGATTCTTCTCCCTCTTCCCTTCCCCAGTTATAGTGAGATTCTTCTCCCTCCTTCCTTCCCCAGTTATAGTGAGATTCTTCTCCCTCCTTCCTTTCCCAGTTATAGTGAGATTCTTCTCCCTCCTCCCTTCCTCAGTTATAGTGAGATTCTTCTCCCTCCTTCCTTCCTCAGTTATAGTGAGATTCTTCTCCCTCCTTCCTTCCTCAGTTATAGTGAGATTCTTCTCCCTCCTTCCTTACCCAGTTATAGTAAGATTCTTCTCCCTCCTTCCTGCCCCAGTTATAGTGAGATTCTTCTCCCTCCTTCCTTCCCTAGTGATCGTGAGATTCTTCTCCCTCCTTCCTTCCTCAGTTATAGTGAGATTCTTCTCCCTCCTTCCTTCCCCAGTAATAGTGAGATTCTTCTCCCTCCTTCCTCAGTTATAGTGAGATTCTTCTCCCTCCTTCCTTCCCCAGTTATAGTGAGATTCTTCTCCCTCCTTCCTTCCCCAGTTATAGTGAGATACTTCTCCCGCCTTCCTTCCTCAGTTATAGTGAGATTCTTCTCCCTCCTTCCTTCCCCAGTAATAGTGAGATTCTTCTCCCTCCTTCCTCAGTTATAGTGAGATTCTTCTCCCTCTTCCTTCCCCAGTTATAGTGAGATTCTTCTCCCTCCTCCCTTCCCCAGTTATAGTGAGATTCTGCTCCCTCCTTCCTTCCCCAGTTACAGTGAGATTCTTCTCCCGCCTCCCTTCCCCAGTTATACTGAGATTCTTCTCCCTCCTTCCTTCCTCAGTTATAGTGAGATTCTTCTCCCTCCTTCCTTCCCCAGTTATAGTGAGATTCTTCTCCCTCCTTCCTCAGTTATAGTGAGATTCTTCTCCCTCTTTCCTTCCCCAGTTATAGCGAGATGCTTCTCCCTCCTTCCTTCCCCAGTTATAGTGAGATTCTTCTCCCTCCTCCCTTCCCCAGTTATAGTGAGATTCTTCTGCCTCCTTCCTTCCCCAGTTATAGTGAGATTCTTCTCCCTCCTTCCTTCCCCAGTTATAGTGAGATTCTTCTCCCTCCTTCCTTCCCCAGTTGTAGTGAGATTCTTCTCCCTCCTCCCTTCCCCAGTTATACTGAGATTCTTCACCCTCCTTCCATCCCCAGTTATAGTGAGAGTCTTCTCCCTCCTTCCTACCCCAGTTATAGTGAGATTCTTCTCCCTCCTTCCTTCCCCAGTTATAGTGAGATTCTTCTCCCTCCTTCCCCAGTTATAGTGAGATTCTTCTCCCTCATTCCTTCCTCAGTTATAGTGAGATTCTTCTCCCTCCTTCCTTCCTCGGTTATAGTAAGATTCTTCTCCCTCCCTCCTTCCCCAGTTATAGTGAGATTCTTCTCCCTCCTTCCTTCCCCAGTTATAGTGAGATTCTTCTCCCTCCTTACATCCTCAGTTATAGCGAGATTCTTCTCCCTCCCTCCTTCCCCAGTTATATTGAGATTCTTCTCCCTCCTTCCTTCCTCAGTTATAGTGAGATTCTTCTCCCTCCTCCCTTCCCCAGTTATAGTGAGTTTCCTCTCCCTCCTTCCTTCCTCAGTTATAGTGAGATTCTTCTCCCTCCTTCCTTCCTCAGTTATAGTGAGATTCTTCTCCCTCTTCCTTCCCCAGTTATAGTGAGATTCTTCTCCCTCCTCCCTTCCCCAGTTATAGTGAGATTCTGCTCCATCCTTCCTTCCCCAGTTACAGTGAGATTCTTCTCCCGCCTCCCTTCCCCAGTTATACTGAGATTCTTCTCCCTCCTTCCTTCCTCAGTTATAGTGAGATTCTTCTCCCTCCTTCCTTCCTCAGTTATAGTGAGATTCTTCTCCCTCTTCCTTCCCCAGTTATAGTGAGATTCTTCTCCCTCCTTCCTTCCTCAGTTATAGTGAGATTCTTCTCACTCCTCCCTTCCCCAGTTATAGTGAGATTCTTCTCCCACCTTCCTTCCTCATTTATAGTGAGATTCTTCTCCCGCCGTCCTTCCTCAGTTATAGTGAGATTCTTTTCACTCTTCCTTCCGCAGTTATAGTGAGATTCTTCCCCATCCTCCCATCCCCAGTTATAGTGAGATTCTTCTCCCTCCTTCCTTCCCCAGTTACAGTGAGATTCTTCTCCCTCCTTCCTTCCTCAGTTATAGTGAGATTCTTTACCCTCCTTCCTTCCCCAGTTATATTGAGATTCTTCTCCCTCCTTCCTCAGTTATAGTGAGATTCTTCTCCCTCCTTCCTTCCCCAGTTATAGTGAGATTCTTCTCCCTCCTTCCTTCCCCAGTTATAGTGAGATGCTTCTCCCTCCTTCCTTCCCCAGTTATAGTGAGATTCTTCTCCCTCCTTCCTTCCTCAGTTATAGTGAGATTCTTCTCCATCCTTCCTTCCCCAGTCATAGTGAAATTCTTCTCCCTCCTTCCTTCCCCAGTCATAGTGAGATTCTTCTCCCTCCTTCCTTCCCCAGTTATAGTGAGATTCTTCTCCCTCCTTCCTTCCCCAGTTATCGTGAGATTCTTCTCCTTCCTTCCTTCCCCAGTTAGAGTGAGATTCTGCTCCCTCCTTCCTTCCCCAGTTATAGTGAGATTCTTCTCCCTCCTTCCTTCCTCAGTTATAGTGAGATTCTTCTCCCTCCTTCCTTCCCCAGTTACAGTGAGATTCTTCTCCCTCCTTCCTTCCCCAGTTATAGTGAGATTCTTCTCCCTCCTTCCTCAGTTATAGTGAGATTCTTCTCCCTCCTTCCTTCCCCAGTTATAGTGAGATTCTTCTCCCTCCTTCCTTCCCCAGTCATAGTGAGATTGTTCTCCCTCCTTCCTTCCCCAGTTATAGTGAGATTCTTCTCCCTCCTTCCTTCCCCAGTTATAGTGAGATTCTTCTCCCTCCTTCCTTCCCCAGTTACAGTGAGATTCTTCTCCCTCCTTCCTCAGTTATAGTGAGATTCTTCTCCCTCCTTCCTCAGTTATAGTGAGATTCTTCTCCCTCCTTCCTTCCCCAGTTACAGTGAGATTCTTCTCCCTCCTTCCTCAATTACAGTGAGATTCTTCTCCCTCCTTCCTTCCCCAGTTATAGTGAGATTCTTCTCCCTCCTTCCTTCCCCAGTTATAGTGAGATTCTTCTCCCTCCTTCCTTCCCCAGTTATAGTGAGATTCATATCCCTCGTTCCTTCCCCAGTTATAGTGATATTCTTCTCCCTCCTTCCTTCCCCAGTTATAGTGAGATTCTTCTCCCTCCTTCCCCACTTATAGTGAGATTCTTCTCCCTCATTCCTTCCTCAGTTACAGTGAGATTCTTCTCCCTCCTTCCTTCCTCAGTTATAGTGAGATTCTTCTCCCTCCCTCCATCCCCAGTTTTAGTGAGATTCTTCTCCCTCCTTCCTTCCCCAGTTGTAGTGAGATTCTTCTCCCTCCTTCCTTCCTCAGTTATAGTGAGATTCTTCTCCCTCCCTCCTTCCCCAGTTATAGTGAGATTCTTCTCCCTCCTTCCTTCCTCAGTTATAGTGAGGTTTTTCTCCCTCCTTCCTTCCTCAGTTATAGTGAGATTTTTCTCCCTCCTTCCTTCCCCAGTTACAGTGAGATTCTTCTCCCTCTTTCATCACCAGTTATAGTGAGATACTTCTCCCTCCTTCCTTCCCCAGTTACAGTGAGATTCTTCTCCCTCCTTCCTTCCCCAGTTATAGTGAGATTCTTCTCCATCCTTCCTTCCCTAGTTATAGTGAGATTCTTCTCCATCCTTCCTTCCCCAGTTGCAGTGAGATTCTTCTCCCTCCTTCCTTCCTCAGTTATAGTGAGATTCTTCTCCCTCCTTCCATCCCCAGTTATAGTGAGATTCTTCTCCCTCCTTCCTTCCCCAGTTATAGTGAGATAATTCACCCTCCTTCCTTCCCCAGTTATAGTGAGATTCTTCTCCTTCCCTCCTCAGTTACAGTGAGATTCTTCTCCCTCCTTCCCTCCCCAGTTATAGTGAGATTCATCTCCCTCCTTCCTTCCTCAGTTATAGTGAGATTCTTCTCCCTCCTTCCTTCCCCAGTAATAGTGAGATTCTTCTCCCTCCTTCCTCAGTTATAGTGAGATTCTTCTCCCTCCTTCCTTCCCCAGTTATAGTGAGATTCTTCTCCCGCCTTCCTTCCCCAGTTATAGTGAGATACTTCTCCCGCCTTCCTTCCCCAGTTATAGTGACAGTCTTCTCCCTCCTTCCTTCCCCAGTTATAGTGAGATTCTTCTCCCTCCTTCCTTCCCCAGTTATAGAAAGATTCTTCTCCCTCCTTCCTTCCCCAGTTATAGTGAGATTCTTCTCCCTCCTCCCTTCCTCATTTATAGTGAGATTCTTCTCCCTCCTTCCTTCCTCAGTTATAGTGAGATTCTTCTCCCTCTTCCCTTCCCCAGTTATAGTGAGATTCTTCTCCCTCCTTCCTTCCCCAGTTATAGTGAGATTCTTCTCCCTCCTTCCTTTCCCAGTTATAGTGAGATTCTTCTCCCTCCTCCCTTCCTCAGTTATAGTGAGATTCTTCTCCCTCCTTCCTTCCTCAGTTATAGTGAGATTCTTCTCCCTCCTTCCTTCCTCAGTTATAGTGAGATTCTTCTCCCTCCTTCCTTACCCAGTTATAGTAAGATTCTTCTCCCTCCTTCCTGCCCCAGTTATAGTGAGATTCTTCTCCCTCCTTCCTTCCCCAGTGATCGTGAGATTCTTCTCCCTCCTTCCTTCCTCAGTTATAGTGAGATTCTTCTCCCTCCTTCCTTCCCCAGTAATAGTGAGATTCTTCTCCCTCCTTCCTCAGTTATAGTGAGATTCTTCTCCCTCCTTCCTTCCCCAGTTATAGTGAGATTCTTCTCCCTCCTTCCTTCCCCAGTTATAGTGAGATACTTCTCCCGCCTTCCTTCCTCAGTTATAGTGAGATTCTTCTCCCTCCTTCCTTCCCCAGTTATAGTGAAATTCTTCTCCCTCCTTCCTTCCCCAGTTATAGTGAGATTCTTCTCCCTCCTTCCTTCCCCAGTTATAGTGACAGTCTTCTCCCTCCTTCCTTCCCCAGTTATAGTGAGATTCTTCTCCCTCCTTCCTTCCCCAGTTATAGAAAGATTCTTCTCCCTCCTTCCTTCCCCAGTTATAGTGAGGTTCTTCTCCCTCCTTCCTTCCCCAGTTGTAGTGAGATTCTTCTCCCTCCTCCCTTCCTCATTTATAGTGAGATTCTTCTCCCTCCTTCCTTCCTCAGTTATAGTGAGATTCTTCTCCCTCCTCCCTTCCCCAGTTATAGTGAGATTCTTCTCCCTCCTTCCTTCCCCAGTTATAGTGAGATTCTTCTCCCTCCTTCCCTCCCCAGTTATAGCAAGATTCTTCTCCCTCCTTCCTTCCCCAGTTATAGTGAGATTCTTCTCCCTCCTTCCTTCCCCAGTTATAGTGAGATTCTTCTCACTCCTCCCTTCCACATTTATAGTGAGATTCTTCTCCCTCCTTCCTTCCCCAGTTATAGTGAGATAATTCACCCTCCTTCCTTCCCCAGTTATAGTGAGATTCTTCTCCTTCCCTCCTCAGTTACAGTGAGATTCTTCTCCCTCCTTCCCTCCCCAGTTATAGTGAGATTCATCTCCCTCCTTCCTTCCTCAGTTATAGTGAGATTCTTCTCCCTCCTTCCTTCCCCAGTAATAGTGAGATTCTTCTCCCTCCTTCCTCAGTTATAGTGAGATTCTTCTCCCTCCTTCCTTCCCCAGTTATAGTGAGATTCTTCTCCCGCCTTCCTTCCCCAGTTATAGTGAGATACTTCTCCCGCCTTCCTTCCCCAGTTATAGTGACAGTCTTCTCCCTCCTTCCTTCCCCAGTTATAGTGAGATTCTTCTCCCTCCTTCCTTACCCAGTTATAGTAAGATTCTTCTCCCTCCTTCCTGCCCCAGTTATAGTGAGATTCTTCTCCCTCCTTCCTTCCCCAGTGATCGTGAGATTCTTCTCCCTCCTTCCTTCCTCAGTTATAGTGAGATTCTTCTCCCTCCTTCCTTCCCCAGTAATAGTGAGATTCTTCTCCCTCCTTCCTCAGTTATAGTGAGATTCTTCTCCCTCCTTCCTTCCCCAGTTATAGTGAGATTCTTCTCCCTCCTTCCTTCCCCAGTTATAGTGAGATACTTCTCCCGCCTTCCTTCCTCAGTTATAGTGAGATTCTTCTCCCTCCTTCCTTCCCCAGTTATAGTGAAATTCTTCTCCCTCCTTCCTTCCCCAGTTATAGTGAGATTCTTCTCCCTCCTTCCTTCCCCAGTTATAGTGACAGTCTTCTCCCTCCTTCCTTCCCCAGTTATAGTGAGATTCTTCTCCCTCCTTCCTTCCCCAGTTATAGAAAGATTCTTCTCCCTCCTTCCTTCCCCAGTTATAGTGAGGTTCTTCTCCCTCCTTCCTTCCCCAGTTGTAGTGAGATTCTTCTCCCTCCTCCCTTCCTCATTTATAGTGAGATTCTTCTCCCTCCTTCCTTCCTCAGTTATAGTGAGATTCTTCTCCCTCCTCCCTTCCCCAGTTATAGTGAGATTCTTCTCCCTCCTTCCTTCCCCAGTTATAGTGAGATTCTTCTCCCTCCTTCCCTCCCCAGTTATAGAAAGATTCTTCTCCCTCCTTCCTTCCCCAGTTATAGTGAGATTCTTCTCCCTCCTTCCTTCCCCAGTTATAGTGAGATTCTTCTCACTCCTCCCTTCCACATTTATAGTGAGATTCTTCTCCCTCCTTCCTTCCCCAGTTATAGTGAGATAATTCACCCTCCTTCCTTCCCCAGTTATAGTGAGATTCTTCTCCTTCCCTCCTCAGTTACAGTGAGATTCTTCTCACTCCTCCCTTCCACATTTATAGTGAGATTCTTCTCCCTCCTTCCTTCCTCAGTCATAGTGAGATTCTTCTCCCTCCTCCCTTCCCCAGTTATAGTGAGATTCTTCTCCCTCCTTCCTTCCCCAGTTATAGTGAGATTCTTCTCCCTCCTTCCTTCCCCAGTTATAGTGACAGTCTTCTCCCTCCTTCCTTCCCCAGTTATAGTGAGATTCTTCTCCCTCCTTCCTTCCCCAGTTATAGAAAGATTCTTCTCCCTCCTTCCTTCCCCAGTTATAGTGAGAATCTTCTCCCTCCTTCCTTCCCCAGTTATAGTGAGATTCTTCTCCCTCCTCCCTTCCTCATTTATAGTGAGATTCTTCTCCCTCCTTCCTTCCTCAGTTATAGTGAGATTCTTCTCCCTCCTCCCTTCCCCAGTTATAGTGAGATTCTTCTCCCTCCTTCCTTCCCCAGTTATAGTGAGATTCTTCTCCCTCCTTCGTTTCCCAGTTATAGTGAGATTCTTCTCCCTCCTCCCTTCCTCAGTAATACTGAGATTCTTCTCCCTCCTTCCTTCCTCAGTTATAGTGAGATTCTTCTCCCTCCTTTCTTCCCCAGTTATAGTGAGATTCTTCTCCCTCCTTCCTTCCCCAGTTATAGTGAGATTCTTCTCCCTCCTCCCTTCCCCAGTTATAGTGAGATTCTTCTCCCTCCTTCCATCCCCAGTTATAGTGAGATTCTTCTCCCTCCTTCATTCCCCAGTTATAGTGAGATTCTTCTCCCTCCTCCCTTCCATAGTTATAGTGAGATTCTTCTCCCTCCTTCCTTCCTCAGTTATAGTGAGATTCTTCTCCCTCCTTCCTTCCTCAGTTATAGTGAGATTCTACTCCCTCCTTCCTTCCTCTGTTATAGTGAGTATCTTCTCCCTCCTTCCTTCCCCAGTTATAGTGAGATTCTTCTCCCTCCTTCCTTCCTCAGTTATAGTGAGATTTTTCTCCCTCCTTCCTTCCCCAGTTATAGTGAGATTCTTCTCCCTCCTTCCTCAGTTATAGTGAGATTCTTCTCCCTCCTTCCATCCCCAGTTATAGTGAGATTCTTCTCCCTCCTTCCTTCCCCAGTTATACTGAGATACTTCTCCCGCCTTCCTTCCTCAGTGATAGTGAGATTCTTCTCCCTCCTTCCTTCCCCAGTTATAGTGAAATTCTTCTCCCTCCTTCCTTCCCCAGTTATAGTGAGATTCTTCTCCCTCCTTCCTTCCCCAGTTATAGTTACATTCTTCTCCCTCCTTCCTTCCCCAGTTATCGTGAGATTCTTCTCCCTCCTTCCTTCCCCAGTTGTAGTAAGATTCTTCTCACTCCTTCCTTCCCCAGTTATAGTGAGATTCTTCTCCCTCCTTCCTTCCCCAGTTATAGTGAGATTCTTCTCCCTCCTTCCTTCCCCAGTTATAGTGAGATTCTTCTCCCCCCTCCCTTCCCCAGTTATAGTGAGATTCTTCTCCCTCCTTCCTTCCCCAGTTATAGTGAGATTCTTCTCCCTCCTTCATTCCCCAGTTATAGTGAGATTCTTCTCCCTCCTCCCTTCCCCAGTTATAGTGAGATTCTTCTCCCTCCTTCCTTCCTCAGTTATAGTGAGATTCTTCTCCCTCCTTCCTTCGTCAGTTATAGTGAGATTCTTCTCCCTCCTTCCTTCCTCAGTTATAGTGAGATTCTTCTCCATCCTCCCTTCCCCAGTTATAGTAAGGTTCTTCTCCCTCCTTCCTTCCCCAGTTATAGTGAGATTCTTCTCCCTCCTCCCTTCCTCAGTTATAGAGAGATTCTTCTCCCTCCTTCCTTCCCCAGTTATAGTGAGATTCTTCTCCCTCCTTCCTTCCCCAGTTATAGTGAGATTCTTCTCCCTCCTTCCTTCCCCACTTATAGTGAGATTCTTCCATCTCCTTCGCTCCCCAGTTGTTGTGAGATTATTCTCCCTCCTTCCTTCACCAGTTATAGTGAGATTCTTCTCCCTCCTCCCTTCCCCAGTTATAGTGAGATTCTTCTCCCTCCTTCCCCAGTTACAGTGAGATTCTTCTCCCTCCTTCATTCCTCAGTTATTGTGAGATTCTTCTCCCTCCCTCCTTCCCCAGTTATAGTGAGATTCTTCTCCCTCCTTCCTTCCCCAGTTAAAGTGAGATTCTTCTCCCTCCTTCCTTCCTCAGTTATAGTGAGATTCTTCTCCCTCCTTCCTTCCTCAGTTATAGTGAGATTCTTCTCCCTCCTTCCTTCCCCAGTTATAGTGAGATTCTTCTCCCTCCTCCCTTCCCCAGTTACAGTGAGATTCTTCTCCCTCCTTCCTACCCCAATTATAGTGAGATTCTTCTCCCTCCTTCCTTCCCAAGTTATAGTGAGATTCTTCTCCCTCCTTCCTTCCCCAGTTAGAGTAAGATTCTGCTCCCTCCTTCCTTTCCCAGTTATGGTGAGATTCTTCTCCCTCCTCCCTTCCTCAGTTATAGTGAGATTCTTCTCCCTCCTTCGTACCCCAGTTATAGTGAGATTCTTCTCCCTCCTTCCTGCCCCAGTTATAGTGAGATTATTCTCCCTCCTTCCTTCCCCAGTTATCGTGAGATTCTTCTCCCTCCTCCCTTCCCCAGTTATAGTGAGATTCTTCTCCCTCCTTCCTTCCTTAGTTACAGTGAGATTCTTCTCCCTCCTCCCTTCCCCAGTTATAGTGAGATTCTTCTCCCTCCTCCCTTCCCCAGTTATAGTGAGATTCTTCTCCCTCCTTCCTTCCTCAGTTAGAGTGAGATTCTTCTCCCTCCTCCCTTCCCCAGTTATAGTGAGATTCTTCTCCCTCCTTCCTTCCCCAGTTACAGTGAGATTCTTCTCCCTCCTTCCTTCCCCAGTTATAGTGAGATTCTTCTCCCTCCTTCCTCAGTTATAGTGAGATTCTTCTCCCTCCTTCCTTCCCCAGTTAGAGTGAGATTCTTCTCCCTCCTTCCTTCCCCAGTTATAGTGAGATTCTTCTCCCTCCTTCCTTCCCCAGTTAGAGTGAGATTCATCTCCCTCCTTCCTCAGTTATAGTGAGATTCTTCTCCCTCCTTCCTCAGTTATAGAGAGATTCTTCTCCCTCCTTCCTTCCCCAGTTATAGTGAGATTCTTCTCCCTCCTTCCCCAGTTATCGTGAGATTCTTCTCCCTCATTCCTTCCTCAGTTACAGTGAGATTCTTCTCCCTCCTTCCTTCCTCAGTTATAGTGAGATTCTTCTCCCTCCTTCCTTCCCCAGTTATAGTGAGATTCTTCTCCCTCCTTCCTTCCCCAGTTATAGTGAGATTCTTCTCCATCCTTCCTTCCCTAGTTATAGTGAGATTCTTCTCCATCCTTCCTTCCCCAGTTGCAGTGAGATTCTTCTCCCTCCTTCCTTCCTCAGTTATAGTGAGATTCTTCTCCCTCATTCCTTCCCCAGTTATAGTGAGATTCTTCTCCCTCCTTCCTTCCCCAGTTATAGTGAGATACTTCACCCTCCTTCCTTCCCCAGTTATAGTGAGATTCTTCTCCCTCCTTCCTCAGTTATAGTCAGTTTCTTCTCCCTCCTTCCTTCCCCAGTTATAGTGAGATTCTTCTCCCTCCTTCCTTCCCCAGTTATAGTGAGATTCTTCTCCCTCCTTCCTTCCTCAGTTATAGTGAGATTCTACTCCCTCCTTCCCTCCTCAGTTACAGTGAGATTCTTCTCCCTCCTTCCTTCCGCAGTTATAGTGAGATTCTTCTCCCTCCTTCCTTCCTCAGTTATAGTGAGATTCTTCTCCCTCCTTCCTTCCCCAGTAATAGTGAGATTCTTCTCCCTCCTTCCTCAGTAATAGTGAGATTCTTCTCCCTCCTTCCTTCCCCAGTTATAGTGAGATTCTTCTCCCTCCTTCCTTCCCCAGTTGTAGTGAGATACCTCTCCCACCTTCCTTCCTCAGTTATAGTGAGATTCTTCTCCCTCCTTCCTTCCCCAGTTATAGTGAAATTCTTCTCCCTCCTTCCTTCCCCAGTTATAGTGAGATTCTTCTCCCTCCTTCCTTCCCCAGTTACAGTGACATTCTTCTCCCTCCTTCCTTCCCCAGTTATAGTGAGATTCTTCTCCCTCCTTCCTTCCTCAGTTATAGTGAGATTCTACTCCCTCCTTCCCTCCTCAGTTACAGTGAGATTCTTCTCCCTCCTTCCTTCCGCAGTTATAGTGAGATTCTTCTCCCTCCTTCCTTCCTCAGTTATAGTGAGATTCTTCTCCCTCCTTCCTTCCCCAGTAATAGTGAGATTCTTCTCCCTCCTTCCTCAGTAATAGTGAGATTCTTCTCCCTCCTTCCTTCCCCAGTTATAGTGAGATTCTTCTCCCTCCTTCCTTCCCCAGTTGTAGTGAGATACCTCTCCCGCCTTCCTTCCTCAGTTATAGTGAGATTCTTCTCCCTCCTTCCTTCCCCAGTTATAGTGAAATTCTTCTCCCTCCTTCCTTCCCCAGTTATAGTGAGATTCTTCTCCCTCCTTCCTTCCCCAGTTACAGTGACATTCTTCTCCCTCCTTCCTTCCCCAGTTTTGTGAGATTCTTCTCCCTCCTTCCTTCCCCAGTTATAGAAAGATTCTTCTCCCTCCTTCCTTCCCCAGTTATAGTGAGATTCTTCTCCCTCCTTCCTTCCCCAGTTATAGTGAGATTCTTCTCCCTCCTCCCTTCCTCAATTATAGTGAGATTCTTCTCCCTCCTTCCTTCCTCAGTTATAGTGAGATTCTTCTCCCTCCTCCCTTCCCCAGTTATAGTGAGATTCTTCTCCCTCCTTCCTTCCCCAGTTATAGTGAGATTCTTCTCCCTCCTTCCTTTCCCAGTTATAGTGAGATTCTTCTCCCTCCTCCCTTCCTCAGTTATAGTGAGATTCTTCTCCCTCCTTCCTTCCTCAGTTATAGTGAGATTCTTCTCCATCCTTCCTTCCTCCGTTATAGTGAGATTCTTCTCCCTCCTTCCTTACCCAGTTATAGTGAGATTCTTCTCCCTCCTTCCTGCCCCAGTTATAGTGAGATTCTTCTCCCTCCTTCCTTCCCCAGTTATAGTGAGATTCTTCTCCCTCCTCCCTTCCCCAGTTATAGTAAGATTCTTCTCCCTCCTTCCTTCCCCAGTTATAGTGAGATTCTTCTCCCTCCTCCCTTCCCCAGTTATAGTGAGATTCTTCTCCCTCCTTCCTTCACCTGTTATAGTGAGATTCTTCTCCCTCCTTTCTTCCCCAGTTATAGTGAGATTCTTCTCCCTCCTTCCTTCCCCAGTTATAGTGAGATTCTTC
Source organism: Somniosus microcephalus (assembly GCF_052327205.1). Lineage (NCBI taxonomy): Eukaryota > Metazoa > Chordata > Chondrichthyes > Squaliformes > Somniosidae > Somniosus > Somniosus microcephalus. The sequence goes on along the minus strand of NC_140996.1, from coordinate 65,186,378 downwards.
TCCCTCCTCCCTTCCCCAGTGATAGTGAGATTCTTCTCCCTCCTTCCATCCCCAGTTATAGTGAGATTCTTCTCCCTCCTTCATTCCCCAGTTATAGTGAGATTCTTCTCCCTCCTCCCTTCCCCAGTTATAGTGAGATTCTTCTCCCTCCTTCCTTCCTCAGTTATAGTGAGATTCTTCTCCCTCCTTCCTTCCTCAGTTATACTGAGATTCTACTCCCTCCTTCCTTCCTCTGTTATAGTGAGATTCTTCTCCCTCCTTCCTTACCCAGTTATAGTGAGATTCTTCTCCCTCCTTCCTGCCCCAGTTATAGTGAGATTCTTCTCCCTCCTTCCCTCCCCAGTTATAGTGAGATTCTTCTCCCTCCTCCCTTCCCCAGTTATAGTAGGATTCTTCTCCCTCCTTCCTTCCCCAGTTATAGTGAGATTCTTCTCCCTCCTCCCTTCCCCAGTTATAGTGAGATTCTTCTCCCTCCTTCCTTCCCCAGTTATAGTGAGATTCTTCTCCCTCCTTTCTTCCCCAGTTATAGTGAGATTCTTCTCCCTCCTTCCTTCCCCAGTTATAGTGAGATTCTTCTCCCTCCTCCCTTCCCCAGTTATAGTGAGATTCTTCTCCCTCCTTCCATCCCCAGTTATAGTGAGATTCTTCTCCCTCCTTCATTCCCCAGTTATAGTGAGATTCTTCTCCCTCCTCCCTTCCCCAGTTATAGTGAGATTCTTCTCCCTCCTTCCTTCCTCAGTTATAGTGAGATTCTTCTCCCTCCTTCCTTCCTCAGTTATAGTGAGATTCTACTCCCTCCTTCCTTCCTCTGTTATAGTGAGATTCTTCTCCCTCCTTCCTTCCCCAGTTATAGTGAGATTCTTCTCCCTCCTTCCTCAGTTATAGTGAGATTCTTCTCCCTCCTTCCTTCCCCAGTTATAGTGAGATTCTTCTCCCTCCTTCCTTCCCCAGTTATAGTGAGATACTTCTCCCGCCTTCCTTCCTCAGTTATAGTGAGATTCTTCTCCCTCCTTCCTTCCCCAGTTACAGTGAAATTCTTCTCCCTCCTTCCTTCCCCAGTTATAGTGAGATTCTTCTCCCTCCTTCCTTCCCCAGTTATAGTTACATTCTTCTCCCTCCTTCCTTCCCCAGTTATCGTGAGATTCTTCTCCCTCCTTCCTTCCCCTGTTATAGTGAGATTCTTCTCCCTCCTTCCTTCCCCAGTTATAGTGAGATTCTTCTCCCCCCTTCATTCCCCAGTTATAGTGAGATTCTTCTCCCTCCTCCCTTCCCCAGTTAGAGTGAGATTCTTCTCCCTCCTTCCTTCCTCAGTTATAGTGAGATTCTTCTCCCTCCTTCCTTCGTCAGTTATAGTGAGATTCTTCTCCCTCCTTCCTTCCTCAGTTATAGTGAGATTCTTCTCCCTCCTCCCTTCCCCAGTTATAGTGAGGTTCTTCTCCCTCCTTCCTTCCCCAGTTATAGTGAGATTCTTCTCCCTCCTCCCTTCCTCAGTTCTCGAGAGATTCTTCTCCCTCCTTCCTTCCCCAGTTATAGTGAGATTCTTCTCCCTCCTTCCTTCCCCAGTTATAGTGAGATTCTTCTCCCTCCTTCCTTCCCCACTTATAGTGATATTCTTCTCCCTCCTTCGCTCCCCAGTTATAGTGAGATTATTCTCCCTCCTTCCTTCCCCAGTTATAGTGAGATTCCTCTCCCTCCTCCCTTCCCCAGTTATAGTGAGATTCTTCTCCCTCCTTCCCCAGTTACAGTGAGATTCTTCTCCCTCCTTCCTTCCTCAGTTATTGTGAGATTCTTCTCCCTCCCTCCTTCCCCAGTTATAGTGAGATTCTTCTCCCTCCTTCCTTCCCCAGTTAAAGTGAGATTCTTCTCCCTCCTTCCTTCCTCAGTTATAGTGAGATTCTTCTCCCTCCTTCCTTCCTCAGTTATAGTGAGATTCTTCTCCCTCCTTCCTTCCCCAGTTATAGTGAGATTCTTCTCCCTCCTTCCTTCCCCAGTTATAATGAGATTCTTCTCCCTCTTTCCCCAGCTATTGTGAGATTCTTCTCCCTCCTCCCTTCCCCAGTTACAGTGAGATTCTTCTCCCTCCTTCCTACCCCAATTATAGTGAGATTCTTCTCCCTCCTTCCTTCCCCAGTTAGAGTAAGATTCTTCTCCCTCCTTCCTTTCCCAGTTATGGTGAGATTCTTCTCCCTCCTTCCTTCCTCAGTTATAGTGAGATTCTTCTCCCTCCTCCCTTCCACAGTTATAGTGAGATTCTTCTCCCTCCTTCCTTCCCCAGTTATAGTGAGATTCTTCTCCCTCCTTCCATTCCCAGTTATAGTGAGATTCTTCTCCCTCCTTCCTTCCTCAGTTATAGTGACATTCTTCTCCCTCCTTCCTTCCTCAGTTATAGTGAGATTCTTCTCCCTCCTTCCTTCCTCAGTTATAGTGAGATTCTTCTCCCTCCTTCGTACCCCAGTTATCGTGAGATTCTTCTCCCTCCTTCCTGCCCCAGTTATAGTGAGATTCTTCTCCCTCCTTCCTTCCCCAGTTATAGTGAGATTCTTCTCCCTCCTCCCTTCCCCAGTTACAGTGAGATTCTTCTCCCTCCTTCCTTCCTTAGTTATAGTGAGATTCTTCTCCCTCCTCCCTTCCCCAGTTATAGTGAGATTCTTCTCCCTCCTTCCTTCCCCAGTTATAGTGAGATTCTTCTCCCTCCTTCCTTCCCCAGTTATACTGAGATTTTTCTCACTCCTTCCTTCCCCAGTTATAGTGAGATTCTTCTCCCTCCTCCCTTCCCCAGTTAGAGTGAGATTCTTCTCCCTCCTTCCTTCCCCAGTTATAGTGAGATTCTTCTCCCTCCTTCATCCCCAGTTATAGTGAGATTCTTCTCCCTCCTTCCTTCCCCAGTTATAGTGAGATTCTTCTCCCTCCTTCCTTCCCCACTTATAGTGAGATTCTTCTCCCTCCTTCGCTCCCCAGTTATAGTGAGATTATTCTCCCTCCTTCCTTCCCCAGTTATAGTGAGATTCTTCTCCCTCCTCCCTTCCCCAGTTATAGTGAGATTCTTCTCCCTCCTTCCCCAGTTATAGTGAGATTCTTCTCCCTCCTCCCTTCCTCAGTTATAGTGAGATTCTTCTCCCTCCATCCTTCCCCAGTTATAGTGAGATTCTTCTCCCTCCTTCCTTCCCCACTTAAAGTGAGATTCTTCTCCCTCCTTCTTTCCTCAGTTATAGTGAGATTCTTCTCCCTCCTTCCTTCCCCAGTTATAGTGAGATTCTTCTCACTCCTTCCTTCCCCAGTTATAATGAGATTCTTCTTCCTCTTTCCCCAGTTATAGTGAGATTCTTCTCCCTCCTCCCTTCCCCAGTTACAGTGAGATTCTTCTCCCTCCTTCCTTCCCCAATTATAGTGAGATTCTCCTCCCTCCTTCCTTCCCCAGTTATAGTAAGATTCTTCTCCCTCCTTCACCAGTTATAGTGAGATTATTCTCCCTCCTTCCTTCTCCAGTTATAGTGAGATTATTCTCCCTCCTTCCTTCTCCAGTTATAGTGAGATTCTTCTCCATCCTTCCTTCCCCAGTTATAGTGAGATTCTTCTCCCTCCTTCCATCCTCAGTTATAGTGAGATTCTTCTGCCTCCCTCCTTCCCCAGTTATAGTGAGATTCTTCTCCCTCCTTCCTTCCCCAGTTATAGTGAGATCCTTCTCCATCCTTCCATCCTCAGTTATAGTGAGATTCTTCTCCCTCCCTCCTTCCCCAGTTATAGTGAGATTCTTCTCCCTCCTCCCTTCCCCAGTTATAGTGAGATTCTTCTCCCTCCTTCCTTCCCCAGTTATAGTGAGATTCCTCTCCCTCCTTCCATCCTCAGTTTTTGTGAGATTCTTCTCCCTCCCTCCTTCCCCAGTTATAGTGAGATTCTTCTCCCTCCTTCCTTCCCCAGTGATAGTGAGATTCTTCTCCATCCTTCCATCCGCAGTTATAGTGAGATTCTTCTCCCTCCCTCCTTCCCCAGTTATAGTGAGATTCTTCTCCCTCCTCCTTTCCCCAGTTATAGTGAGATTCTTCTCCCTCCTTCCTTCCTCAGTTATAGTGAGATTCTTCTCCCTCCTTCCTTCCTCAGTTATACTGAGATTCTTCTCCCTCCTTCCTTCCCCAGTTATAGTGAGATTCTTCTCCCTCTTCCTTCCGCAGTTACAGTGAGATTCTTCTCCCTCCTCTCTTCCCCAGTTATAGTGAGATTCTTCTCCATCCTTCCTTCCCCAGTTACAGTGAGATTCTTCTCCCTCCTTCCTTCCTCAGTTACAGTGAGATTCTTCTCCCTCCTTCCTTCCCCAGTTATAGTGAGATTCTTCTCCCTCCTTCCTTCCCCAGTTACAGTGAGATTCTTCACCCTCCTTCCTTCCCCAGTTGTAGTGAGATTCTTCTCCCTCCTTCCTCAGTTATAGTGAGATTCTTCTCCCTCCTTCCTTCCCCAGTTATAGTGAGATTCTTCTCCCTCCTTCCTTCCCCAGTTATAGTGAGATTCTTCTCCCTCCTTCCTTCCCCAGTTATACTGAGATTTTTCTCACTCCTTCCTTCCCCAGTTATAGTGAGATTCTTCACCCTCCTCCCTTCCCCAGTTAGAGTGAGATTCTTCTCCCTCCTTCCTTCCCCAGTTATAGTGAGATTCTTCTCCCTCCTTCATCCCCAGTTATAGTGAGATTCTTCTCCCTCCTTCCTTCCCCAGTTATAGTGAGATTCTTCTCCCTCCTTCCTTCCCCACTTATAGTGAGATTCTTCTCCCTCCTTCGCTCCCCAGTTAGAGTGAGATTATTCTCCCTCCTTCCTTCCCCAGTTATAGTGAGATTCTTCTCCCTCCTCCCTTCCCCAGTTATAGTGAGATTCTTCTCCCTCCTTCCCCAGTTATAGTGAGATTCTTCTCCCTCCTCCCTTCCTCAGTTATAGTGAGATTCTTCTCCCTCCATCCTTCCCCAGTTATAGTGAGATTCTTCTCCCTCCTTCCTTCCCCACTTAAAGTGAGATTCTTCTCCCTCCTTCCTTCCTCAGTTATAGTGAGATTCTTCTCCCTCCTTCTTTCCTCAGTTATAGTGAGATTCTTCTCCCTCCTTCCTTCCCCAGTTATAGTGAGATTCTTCTCACTCCTTCCTTCCCCAGTTATAATGAGATTCTTCTTCCTCTTTCCCCAGTTATAGTGAGATTCTTCTCCCTCCTCCCTTCCCCAGTTACAGTGAGATTCTTCTCCCTCCTTCCTTCCCCAATTATAGTGAGATTCTTCTCCCTCCTTCCTTCCCCAGTTATAGTGAGATTCTTCTCCCTCCTTCACCAGTTATAGTGAGATTATTCTCCCTCCTTCCTTCTCCAGTTATAGTGAGATTATTCTCCCTCCTTCCTTCTCCAGTTATAGTGAGATTCTTCTCCCTCCTTCCTTCCCCAGTTATAGTGAGATTCTTCTCCCTCCTTCCATCCTCAGTTATAGTGAGATTCTTCTGCCTCCCTCCTTCCCCAGTTATAGTGAGATTCTTCTCCCTCCTTCCTTCCCCAGTTATAGTGAGATTCTTCTCCATCCTTCCATCCTCAGTTAGAGTGAGATTCTTCTCCCTCCCTCCTTCCCCAGTTATAGTGAGATTCTTCTCCCTCCTCCCTTCCCCAGTTATAGTGAGATTCTTCTCCCTCCTTCCTTCCCCAGTTATAGTGAGATTCCTCTCCCTCCTTCCATCCTCAGTTTTTGTGAGATTCTTCTCCCTCCCTCCTTCCCCAGTTATAGTGAGATTCTTCTCCCTCCTTCCTTCCCCAGTGATAGTGAGATTCTTCTCCATCCTTCCATCCGCAGTTATAGTGAGATTCTTCTCCCTCCCTCCTTCCCCAGTTATAGTGAGATTCTTCTCCCTCCTCCTTTCCCCAGTTATAGTGAGATTCTTCTCCCTCCTTCCTTCCTCAGTTATAGTGAGATTCTTCTCCCTCCTTCCTTCCTCAGTTATACTGAGATTCTTCTCCCTCCTTCCTTCCCCAGTTATAGTGAGATTCTTCTCCCTCTTCCTTCCCCAGTTATAGTGAGATTCTTCTCCCTCCTCTCTTCCCCAGTTATAGTGAGATTCTTCTCCATCCTTCCTTCCCCAGTTACAGTGAGATTCTTCTCCCTCCTTCCTTCCTCAGTTACAGTGAGATTCTTCTCCCTCCTTCCTTCCCCAGTTATAGTGAGATTTTTCTCCCTCCTTCCTTCCCCAGTTACAGTGAGATTCTTCACCCTCCTTCCTTCCCCAGTTGTAGTGAGATTCTTCTCCCTCCTTCCTCAGTTATAGTGAGATTCTTCTCCCTCCTTCCTTCCCCAGTTATAGTGAGATTCTTCTCCCTCCTTCCTTCCCCAGTTATAGTGAGATTCTTCTCCCTCCTTCCTTCCCCAGTTATAGTGAGATTCTTCTCCCTCCTTCCTTCCTCAGTTATAGTGAGATTCTTCTCCCTCCTTCCTTCCTCAGTTATAGTGAGATTCTTCTCCCTCCTTCCTTCCCCAGTTATAGTGAGATTCCTCTCCCTCCTTCCTTTCTCAGTTATACTGAGATTCTTCTCCCTCCTTCCTTCCCCAGTTATAGTGTGATTCTTCTCCCTCCTTCCTCAGTTATAGTGAGATTCTTCTCCCTCCTTCCTTCCCCAGTTATAGTGAGATTCTTCTCCCTCCTTCCTTCCCCAGTTATAGTGAGATTCTTCTCCCTCCTTCCTTCCTCAGTTATAGTGAGATTCTTCTCCCTCCTTCCTTCCCCAGTTATACTGAGATTTTTCTCACTCCTTCCTTCCCCAGTTATAGTGAGATTCTTCACCCTCCTCCCTTCCCCAGTTAGAGTGAGATTCTTCTCCCTCCTTCCTTCCCCAGTTATAGTGAGATTCTTCTCCCTCCTTCATCCCCAGTTATAGTGAGATTCTTCTCCCTCCTTCCTTCCCCAGTTATAGTGAGATTATTCTCCCTCCTTCCTTCCCCAGTTATAGTGAGATTCTTCTCCCTCCTCCCTTCCCCAGTTATAGTGAGATTCTTCTCCCTCCTTCCCCAGTTATAGTGAGATTCTTCTCCCTCCTCCCTTCCTCAGTTATAGTGAGATTCTTCTCCCTCCATCCTTCCCCAGTTATAGTGAGATTCTTCTCCCTCCTTCCTTCCCCACTTAAAGTGAGATTCTTCTCCCTCCTTCCTTCCTCAGTTATAGTGAGATTCTTCTCCCTCCTTCTTTCCTCAGTTATAGTGAGATTCTTCTCCCTCCTTCCTTCCCCAGTTATAGTGAGATTCTTCTCACTCCTTCCTTCCCCAGTTATAATGAGATTCTTCTTCCTCTTTCCCCAGTTATAGTGAGATTCTTCTCCCTCCTCCCTTCCCCAGTTACAGTGAGATTCTTCTCCCTCCTTCCTTCCCCAATTATAGTGAGATTCTTCTCCCTCCTTCCTTCCCCAGTTATAGTGAGATTCTTCTCCCTCCTTCACCAGTTATAGTGAGATTATTCTCCCTCCTTCCTTCTCCAGTTATAGTGAGATTATTCTCCCTCCTTCCTTCTCCAGTTATAGTGAGATTCTTCTCCCTCCTTCCTTCCCCAGTTATAGTGAGATTCTTCTCCCTCCTTCCATCCTCAGTTATAGTGAGATTCTTCTGCCTCCCTCCTTCCCCAGTTATAGTGAGATTCTTCTCCCTCCTTCCTTCCCCAGTTATAGTGAGATTCTTCTCCATCCTTCCATCCTCAGTTAGAGTGAGATTCTTCTCCCTCCCTCCTTCCCCAGTTATAGTGAGATTCTTCTCCCTCCTCCCTTCCCCAGTTATAGTGAGATTCTTCTCCCTCCTTCCTTCCCCAGTTATAGTGAGATTCCTCTCCCTCCTTCCATCCTCAGTTTTTGTGAGATACTTCTCCCTCCCTCCTTCCCCAGTTATAGTGAGATTCTTCTCCCTCCTTCCTTCCCCAGTGATAGTGAGATTCTTCTCCATCCTTCCATCCGCAGTTATAGTGAGATTCTTCTCCCTCCCTCCTTCCCCAGTTATAGTGAGATTCTTCTCCCTCCTCCTTTCCCCAGTTATAGTGAGATTCTTCTCCCTCCTTCCTTCCTCAGTTATAGTGAGATTCTTCTCCCTCCTTCCTTCCTCAGTTATACTGAGATTCTTCTCCCTCCTTCCTTCCCCAGTTATAGTGAGATTCTTCTCCCTCTTCCTTCCCCAGTTATAGTGAGATTCTTCTCCCTCCTCTCTTCCCCAGTTATAGTGAGATTCTTCTCCATCCTTCCTTCCCCAGTTACAGTGAGATTCTTCTCCCTCCTTCCTTCCTCAGTTACAGTGAGATTCTTCTCCCTCCTTCCTTCCCCAGTTATAGTGAGATTTTTCTCCCTCCTTCCTTCCCCAGTTACAGTGAGATTCTTCACCCTCCTTCCTTCCCCAGTTGTAGTGAGATTCTTCTCCCTCCTTCCTCAGTTATAGTGAGATTATTCTCCCTCCTTCCTTCCCCAGTTATAGTGAGATTCTTCTCCCTCCTTCCTTCCCCAGTTATAGTGAGATTCTTCTCCCTCCTTCCTTCCCCAGTTATAGTGAGATTCTTCTCCCTCCTTCCTTCCTCAGTTATAGTGAGATTCTTCTCCCTCCTTCCTTCCTCAGTTATAGTGAGATTCTTCTCCCTCCTTCCTTCCCCAGTTATAGTGAGATTCCTCTCCCTCCTTCCTTTCTCAGTTATACTGAGATTCTTCTCCCTCCTTCCTTCCCCAGTTATAGTGTGATTCTTCTCCCTCCTTCCTCAGTTATAGTGAGATTCTTCTCCCTCCTTCCTTCCCCAGTTATAGTGAGATTCTTCTCCCTCCTTCCTTCCCCAGTTATAGTGAGATTCTTCTCCCTCCTTCCTTCCTCAGTTATAGTGAGATTCTTCTCCCTCCTTCCTTCCCCAGTTATAGTGAAATTCTTCTCACTCCTTCCTTCCCCAGTTATAGTGAGATTCTTCTCCCTCCTTCCTTCCCCAGTTTTAGTGAGGTTCTTCCCCCCTTCCTTCCCCAGTTATAGTGAGATTCTTCTCCCTCATTCCTTCCCCAGTTATAGTGAGATTCTTCTCCCTCCTTCCTCCCCCAGTTATAGTGAGATTCTTCTCCCTCCTTCCTTCCCCAGTTATAGTGAGATTCCTCTCCCTCCTCCCTTCCCCAGTTATAGTGAGGTTCTTCTCCCTCCTTCCTTCCCCAGTTATAGTGAGATTCTTCTCCCTCCTCCCTTCCTCAGTTATAGTGAGATTCTTCTCCCTCCTTCCTTCCCCAGTTATAGTGAGATTCTTCTCCCTCCTTCCTTCCCCACTTATAGTGAGATTCTTCTCCCTCCTTCGCTCCCCAGTTATAGTGAGATTATTCTCCCTCCTTCCTTCCACAGTTATAGTGAGATTCTTCTCCATCCTTCCATCCTCAGTTATAGTGAGATTCTTCTCCCTCCCTCCTTCCCCAGTTATAGTGAGATTCTTCTCCCTCCTCCCTTCCCCAGTTATAGTGAGATTCTTCTCCCTCCTTCCTTCCCCAGTTATAGTGAGATTCCTCTCCCTCCTTCCATCCTCAGTTTTTGTGAGATTCTTCTCCCTCCCTCCTTCCCCAGTTATAGTGAGATTCTTCTCCCTCCTTCCTTCCTCAGTTATACTGAGATTCTTCTCCCTCCTTCCTTCCCCAGTTATAGTGAGATTCTTCTCCCTCTTCCTTCCGCAGTTACAGTGAGATTCTTCTCCCTCCTCTCTTCCCCAGTTATAGTGAGATTCTTCTCCATCCTTCCTTCCCCAGTTACAGTGAGATTCTTCTCCCTCCTTCCTTCCTCAGTTACAGTGAGATTCTTCTCCCTCCTTCCTTCCCCAGTTATAGTGAGATTCTTCTCCCTCCTTCCTTCCCCAGTTACAGTGAGATTCTTCACCCTCCTTCCTTCCCCAGTTGTAGTGAGATTCTTCTCCCTCCTTCCTCAGTTATAGTGAGATTCTTCTCCCTCCTTCCTTCCCCAGTTATAGTGAGATTCTTCTCCCTCCTTCCTTCCCCAGTTATAGTGAGATTCTTCTCCCTCCTTCCTTCCCCACTTATAGTGAGATTCTTCTCCCTCCTTCGCTCCCCAGTTAGAGTGAGATTATTCTCCCTCCTTCCTTCCCCAGTTATAGTGAGATTCTTCTCCCTCCTCCCTTCCCCAGTTATAGTGAGATTCTTCTCCCTCCTTCCCCAGTTATAGTGAGATTCTTCTCCCTCCTCCCTTCCTCAGTTATAGTGAGATTCTTCTCCCTCCATCCTTCCCCAGTTATAGTGAGATTCTTCTCCCTCCTTCCTTCCCCACTTAAAGTGAGATTCTTCTCCCTCCTTCCTTCCTCAGTTATAGTGAGATTCTTCTCCCTCCTTCTTTCCTCAGTTATAGTGAGATTCTTCTCCCTCCTTCCTTCCCCAGTTATAGTGAGATTCTTCTCACTCCTTCCTTCCCCAGTTATAATGAGATTCTTCTTCCTCTTTCCCCAGTTATAGTGAGATTCTTCTCCCTCCTCCCTTCCCCAGTTACAGTGAGATTCTTCTCCCTCCTTCCTTCCCCAATTATAGTGAGATTCTTCTCCCTCCTTCCTTCCCCAGTTATAGTGAGATTCTTCTCCCTCCTTCACCAGTTATAGTGAGATTATTCTCCCTCCTTCCTTCTCCAGTTATAGTGAGATTCTTCTCCCTCCTTCCTTCTCCAGTTATAGTGAGATTCTTCTCCCTCCTTCCTTCCCCAGTTATAGTGAGATTCTTCTCCCTCCTTCCATCCTCAGTTATAGTGAGATTCTTCTGCCTCCCTCCTTCCCCAGTTATAGTGAGATTCTTCTCCCTCCTTCCTTCCCCAGTTATAGTGAGATTCTTCTCCATCCTTCCATCCTCAGTTAGAGTGAGATTCTTCTCCCTCCCTCCTTCCCCAGTTATAGTGAGATTCTTCTCCCTCCTCCCTTCCCCAGTTATAGTGAGATTCTTCTCCCTCCTTCCTTCCCCAGTTATAGTGAGATTCCTCTCCCTCCTTCCATCCTCAGTTTTTGTGAGATTCTTCTCCCTCCCTCCTTCCCCAGTTATAGTGAGATTCTTCTCCCTCCTTCCTTCCCCAGTGATAGTGAGATTCTTCTCCATCCTTCCATCCGCAGTTATAGTGAGATTCTTCTCCCTCCCTCCTTCCCCAGTTATAGTGAGATTCTTCTCCCTCCTCCTTTCCCCAGTTATAGTGAGATTCTTCTCCCTCCTTCCTTCCTCAGTTATACTGAGATTCTTCTCCCTCCTTCCTTCCTCAGTTATACTGAGATTCTTCTCCCTCCTTCCTTCCCCAGTTATAGTGAGATTCTTCTCCCTCTTCCTTCCCCAGTTATAGTGAGATTCTTCTCCCTCCTCTCTTCCCCAGTTATAGTGAGATTCTTCTCCATCCTTCCTTCCCCAGTTACAGTGAGATTCTTCTCCCTCCTTCCTTCCTCAGTTACAGTGAGATTCTTCTCCCTTCTTCCTTCCCCAGTTATAGTGAGATTTTTCTCCCTCCTTCCTTCCCCAGTTACAGTGAGATTCTTCACCCTCCTTCCTTCCACAGTTGTAGTGAGATTCTTCTCCCTCCTTCCTCAGTTATAGTGAGATTCTTCTCCCTCCTTCCTTCCCCAGTTATAGTGAGATTCTTCTCCCTCCTTCCTTCCCCAGTTATAGTGAGATTCTTCTCCCTCCTTCCTTCCCCAGTTATAGTGAGATTCTTCTCCCTCCTTCCTTCCTCAGTTATAGTGAGATTCTTCTCCCTCCTTCCTTCCTCAGTTATAGTGAGATTCTTCTCCCTCCTTCCTTCCCCAGTTATAGTGAGATTCCTCTCCCTCCTTCCTTTCTCAGTTATACTGAGATTTTTCTCCCTCCTTCCTTCCCCAGTTATAGTGTGATTCTTCTCCCTCCTTCCTCAGTTATAGTGAGATTCTTCTCCCTCCTTCCTTCCCCAGTTATAGTGAGATTCTTCTCCCTCCTTCCTTCCCCAGTTATAGTGAGATTCTTCTCCCTCCTTCCTTCCTCAGTTATAGTGAGATTCTTCTCCCTCCTTCCTTCCCCAGTTATAGTGAAATTCTTCTCACTCCTTCCTTCCCCAGTTATAGTGAGATTCTTCTCCCTCCTTCCTTCCCCAGTTTTAGTGAGGTTCTTCCCCCCCTTCCTTCCCCAGTTATAGTGAGATTCTTCTCCCTCATTCCTTCCCCAGTTATAGTGAGATTCTTCTCCCTCCTTCCTCCCCCAGTTATAGTGAGATTCTTCTCCCTCCTTCCTTCCCCAGTTATAGTGAGATTCTTCTCCCTCCTCCCTTCCCCAGTTATAGTGAGGTTCTTCTCCCTCCTTCCTTCCCCAGTTATAGTGAGATTCTTCTCCCTCCTCCCTTCCTCAGTTATAGTGAGATTCTTCTCCCTCCTTCCTTCCCCAGTTATAGTGAGATTCTTCTCCCTCCTTCCTTCCCCACTTATAGTGAGATTCTTCTCCCTCCTTCGCTCCCCAGTTATAGTGAGATTATTCTCCCTCCTTCCTTCCACAGTTATAGTGAGATTCTTCTCCATCCTTCCATCCTCAGTTATAGTGAGATTCTTCTCCATCCCTCCTTCCCCAGTTATAGTGAGATTCTTCTCCCTCCTCCCTTCCCCAGTTATAGTGAGATTCTTCTCCCTCCTTCCTTCCCCAGTTATAGTGAGATTCCTCTCCCTCCTTCCATCCTCAGTTTTTGTGAGATTCTTCTCCCTCCCTCCTTCCCCAGTTATAGTGAGATTCTTCTCCCTCCTTCCTTCCTCAGTTATACTGAGATTCTTCTCCCTCCTTCCTTCCCCAGTTATAGTGAGATTCTTCTCCCTCTTCCTTCCGCAGTTACAGTGAGATTCTTCTCCCTCCTCTCTTCCCCAGTTATAGTGAGATTCTTCTCCATCCTTCCTTCCCCAGTTACAGTGAGATTCTTCTCCCTCCTTCCTTCCTCAGTTACAGTGAGATTCTTCTCCCTCCTTCCTTCCCCAGTTATAGTGAGATTCTTCTCCCTCCTCCCTTCCCCAGTTATAGTGAGATTCTTCTCCCTCCTTCCCCAGTTATAGTGAGATTCTTCTCCCTCCTTCCTTCCTCAGTTATAGTGAGATTTTTCTCCCTCCCTTCTTCCCCAGTTATAGTGAGATTCTTCTGCCTCCTTCCTTCCCCACTTAAAGTGAGATTCTTCTCCCTCCTTCCTTCCTCAGTTATAGTGAGATTCTTCTCCCTCCTTCCTTCCTCAGTTATAGTGAGATTCTTCTCCCTCCTTCCTTCCCCAGTTATAGTGAGATTCTTCTCACTCCTTCCTTCCCCAGTTATGAGATTCTTCTTCCTCTTTCCCCAGTTATAGTGAGATTCTTCTCCCTCCTCCCTTCCCCAGTTACAGTGAGATTCTTCTCCCTCCTTCCTTCCCCAATTATAGTGAGATTATTCTCCCTCCTTGCTTCCCCAGTTATAGTGAGATTCTTCTCCCTCCTTCCTTCCTCAGTTATAGTGAGATTCTTCTCCCTCCTTCCTTCCCCAGTTATAGTGAAATTCTTCTCCCTCCTTCCTTCCCCAGTTATAGTGAGATTCTTCTCCCTCCTTCCTTCCCCAGTTTTAGTGAGATTCTTCCCCCCCTTCCTTCCCCAGTTATAGTGAGATTCTTCTCCCTCATTCCTTCCCCAGTTATAGTGAGATTCTTCTCCCTCCTTCCTCCCCCAGTTATAGTGAGATTCTTCTCCCTCCTTCTTTCCTCAGTTATAGTGAGATTCTTCTCCCTCCTTCCTTCCCCAGTTATAGTGAGATTCTTCTCACTCCTTCCTTCCCCAGTTATAATGAGATTCTTCTTCCTCTTTCCCCAGTTATAGTGAGATTCTTCTCCCTCCTCCCTTCCCCAGTTACAGTTGGATTCTTCTCCCTCCTTCCTTCCCCAATTATAGTGAGATTCTTCTCCCTCCTTCCTTCCCCAGTTATAGTGAGATTCTTCTCCCTCCTTCACCAGTTATAGTGAGATTATTCTCCCTCCTTCCTTCTCCAGTTATAGTGAGATTATTCTCCCTCTTCCTTCTCCAGTTATAGTGAGATTCTTCTCCCTCCTTCCTTCCCCAGTTATAGAGAGATTCTTCTCCCTCCTTCCATCCTCAGTTATAGTGAGATTCTTCTGCCTCCCTCCTTCCCCAGTTATAGTGAGATTCTTCTCCCTCCTTCCTTCCCCAGTTATAGTGAGATTCCTCTCCCTCCTTCCATCCTCAGTTCGAGTGAGATTCTTCTCCCTCCCTCCTTCCCCAGTTATAGTGAGATTCTTCTCCCTCCTTCCTTCCCCAGTGATAGTGAGATTCTTCTCCATCCTTCCATCCGCAGTTATAGTGAGATACTTCTCCCTCCCTCCTTCCCCAGTTATAGTGAGATTCTTCTCCCTCCTCCTTTCCCCAGTTATAGTGAGATTCTTCTCCCTCCTTCCTTCCTCAGTTATAGTGAGATTCTTCTCCCTCCTTCCTTCCTCAGTTATACTGAGATTCTTCTCCCTCCTTCCTTCCCCAGTTATAGTGAGATTCTTCTCCCTCTTCCTTCCCCAGTTATAGTGAGATTCTTCTCCCTCCTCTCTTCCCCAGTTATAGTGAGATTCTTCTCCATCCTTCCTTCCCCAGTTACAGTGAGATTCTTCTCCCTCCTTCCTTCCTCAGTTACAGTGAGATTCTTCTCCCTCCTTCCTTCCCCAGTTATAGTGAGATTCTTCTCCCTCCTTCCTTCCCCAGTTACAGTGAGATTCTTCACCCTCCTTCCTTCCCCAGTTGTAGTGAGATTCTTCTCCCTCCTTCCTCAGTTATAGTGAGATTCTTCTCCCTCCTTCCTTCCCCAGTTATAGTGAGATTCTTCTCCCTCCTTCCTTCCCCAGTTATAGTGAGATTCTTCTCCCTCCTTCCTTCCCCAGTTATAGTGAGATTCTTCTCCCTCCTTCCTTCCTCAGTTATAGTGAGATTCTTCTCCCTCCTTCCTTCCTCAGTTATAGTGAGATTCTTCTCCCTCCTTCCTTCCCCAGTTATATTGAGATTCCTCTCCCTCCTTCCTTTCTCAGTTATACTGAGATTCTTCTCCCTCCTTCCTTCCCCAGTTATAGTGTGATTCTTCTCCCTCCTTCCTCAGTTATAGTGAGATTCTTCTCCCTCCTTCCTTCCCCAGTTATAGTGAGATTCTTCTCCCTCCTTCCTTCCCCAGTTATAGTGAGATTCTTCTCCCTCCTTCCTTCCTCAGTTATAGTGAGATTCTTCTCCCTCCTTCCTTCCCCAGTTATAGTGAAATTCTTCTCCCTCCTTCCTTCCCCAGTTATAGTGAGATTCTTCTCCCTCCTTCCTTCCCCAGTTTTAGTGAGATTCTTCCCCCCCTTCCTTCCCCAGTTATAGTGAGATTCTTCTCCCTCATTCCTTCCCCAGTTATAGTGAGATTCTTCTCCCTCCTTCCTCCCCCAGTTATAGTGAGATTCTTCTCCCTCCTTCCTTCCCCAGTTATAGTGAGATTCTTCTCCCTCCTCCCTTCCCCAGTTATAGTGAGGTTCTTCTCCCTCCTTCCTTCCCCAGTTATAGTGAGATTCTTCTCCCTCCTCCCTTCCTCAGTTATAGTGAGATTCTTCTCCCTCCTTCCTTCCCCAGTTATAGTGAGATTCTTCTCCCTCCTTCCTTCCCCAGTTATAGTGAGATTCTTCTCCCTCCTTCCTTCCCCACTTATAGTGAGATTCTTCTCCCTCCTTCGCTCCCCAGTTATAGTGAGATTATTCCCCCTCCTTCCTTCCCCAGTTATAGTGAGATTCTTCTCCCTCCTCCCTTCCCCAGTTATAGTGAGATTCTTCTCCCTCCTTCCCCAGTTATAGTGAGATTCTTCTCCCTCCTTCCTTCCTCAGTTATAGTGAGATTTTTCTCCCTCCCTCCTTCCCCAGTTATAGTGAGATTCTTCTGCCTCCTTCCTTCCCCACTTAAAGTGAGATTCTTCTCCCTCCTTCCTTCCTCAGTTATAGTGAGATTCTTCTCCCTCCTTCCTTCCTCAGTTATAGTGAGATTCTTCTCCCTCCTTCCTTCCCCAGTTATAGTGAGATTCTTCTCACTCCTTCCTTCCCCAGTTATGAGATTCTTCTTCCTCTTTCCCCAGTTATAGTGAGATTCTTCTCCCTCCTCCCTTCCCCAGTTACAGTGAGATTCTTCTCCCTCCTTCCTTCCCCAATTATAGTGAGATTATTCTCCCTCCTTGCTTCCCCAGTTATAGTGAGATTCTTCTCCCTCCTTCCTTCCTCAGTTATAGTGAGATTCTTCTCCCTCCTTCCTTCCCCAGTTATAGTGAAATTCTTCTCCCTCCTTCCTTCCCCAGTTATAGTGAGATTCTTCTCCCTCCTTCCTTCCCCAGTTTTAGTGAGATTCTTCCCCCCCTTCCTTCCCCAGTTATAGTGAGATTCTTCTCCCTCATTCCTTCCCCAGTTATAGTGAGATTCTTCTCCCTCCTTCCTCCCCCAGTTATAGTGAGATTCTTCTCCCTCCTTCTTTCCTCAGTTATAGTGAGATTCTTCTCCCTCCTTCCTTCCCCAGTTATAGTGAGATTCTTCTCACTCCTTCCTTCCCCAGTTATAATGAGATTCTTCTTCCTCTTTCCCCAGTTATAGTGAGATTCTTCTCCCTCCTCCCTTCCCCAGTTACAGTGAGATTCTTCTCCCTCCTTCCTTCCCCAATTATAGTGAGATTCTTCTCCCTCCTTCCTTCCCCAGTTATAGTGAGATTCTTCTCCCTCCTTCACCAGTTATAGTGAGATTATTCTCCCTCCTTCCTTCTCCAGTTATAGTGAGATTATTCTCCCTCTTCCTTCTCCAGTTATAGTGAGATTCTTCTCCCTCCTTCCTTCCCCAGTTATAGTGAGATTCTTCTCCATCCTTCCATCCTCAGTTCGAGTGAGATTCTTCTCCCTCCCTCCTTCCCCAGTTATAGTGAGATTCTTCTCCCTCCTCCCTTCCCCAGTTATAGTGAGATTCTTCTCCCTCCTTCCTTCCCCAGTTATACTGAGATTCCTCTCCCTCCTTCCATCCTCAGTTTTTGTGAGATTCTTCTCCCTCCCTCCTTCCCCAGTTATAGTGAGATTCTTCTCCCTCCTTCCTTCCCCAGTGATAGTGAGATTCTTCTCCATCCTTCCATCCGCAGTTATAGTGAGATTCTTCTCCCTCCCTCCTTCCCCAGTTATAGTGAGATTCTTCTCCCTCCTCCTTTCCCCAGTTATAGTGAGATTCTTCTCCCTCCTTCCTTCCTCAGTTATAGTGAGATTCTTCTCCCTCCTTCCTTCCTCAGTTATACTGAGATTCTTCTCCCTCCTTCCTTCCCCAGTTATAGTGAGATTCTTCTCCCTCTTCCTTCCCCAGTTATAGTGAGATTCTTCTCCCTCCTCTCTTCCCCAGTTATAGTGAGATTCTTCTCCATCCTTCCTTCCCCAGTTACAGTTAGATTCTTCTCCCTCCTTCCTTCCTCAGTTACAGTGAGATTCTTCTCCCTCCTTCCTTCCCCAGTTATAGTGAGATTCTTCTCCCTCCTTCCTTCCCCAGTTACCGTGAGATTCTTCACCCTCCTTCCTTCCCCAGTTGTAGTGAGATTCTTCTCCCTCCTTCCTCAGTTATAGTGAGATTCTTCTCCCTCCTTCCTTCCCCAGTTATAGTGAGATTCTTCTCCCTCCTTCCTTCCCCAGTTATAGTGAGATTCTTCTCCCTCCTTCCTTCCCCAGTTATAGTGAGATTCTTCTCCCTCCTTCCTTCCTCAGTTATAGTGAGATTCTTCTCCCTCCTTCCTTCCTCAGTTATAGTGAGATTCTTCTCCCTCCTTCCTTCCCCAGTTATAGTGAGATTCCTCTCCCTCCTTCCTTTCTCAGTTATACTGAGATTCTTCTCCCTCCTTCCTTCCCCAGTTATAGTGTGATTCTTCTCCCTCCTTCCTCAGTTATAGTGAGATTCTTCTCCCTCCTTCCTTCCCCAGTTATAGTGAGATTCTTCTCCCTCCTTCCTTCCTCAGTTATAGTGAGATTCTTCTCCCTCCTTCCTTCCCCAGTTATAGTGAAATTCTTCTCCCTCCTTCCTTCCCCAGTTATAGTGAGATTCTTCTCCCTCCTTCCTTCCCCAGTTTTAGTGAGATTCTTCCCCCCCTTCCTTCCCCAGTTATAGTGAGATTTTCTCCCTCATTCCTTCCCCAGTTATAGTGAGATTCTTCTCCCTCCTTCCTCCCCCAGTTATAGTGAGATTCTTCTCCCTCCTTCCTTCCCCAGTTATAATGAGATTCTTCTCCCTCCTCCCTTCCCCAGTTATAGTGAGGTTCTTCTCCCTCCTTCCTTCCCCAGTTATAGTGAGATTCTTCTCCCTCCTTCCTTCCTCAGTTATAGTGAGATTCTTCTCCCTCCTTCCTTCCCCAGTTATAGTGAGATTCTTCTCCCTCCTTCCTTCCCCAGTTATAGTGAGATTCTTCTCCCTCCTTCCTTCCCCACTTATAGTGAGATTCTTCTCCCTCCTTCGCTCCCCAGTTATAGTGAGATTATTCTCCCTCCTTCCTTCCCCAGTTATAGTGAGATTCTTCTCCCTCCTCCCTTCCCCAGTTATAGTGAGATTCTTCTCCCTCCTTCCCCAGTTATAGTGAGATTCTTCTCCCTCCTTCCTTCCTCAGTTATAGTGAGATTTTTCTCCCTCCCTCCTTCCCCAGTTATAGTGAGATTCTTCTGCCTCCTTCCTTCCCCACTTAAAGTGAGATTCTTCTCCCTCCTTCCTTCCTCAGTTATAGTGAGATTCTTCTCCCTCCTTCCTTCCTCAGTTATAGTGAGATTCTTCTCCTTCCTTCCTTCCCCAGTTATAGTGAGATTCTTCTCACTCCTTCCTTCCCCAGTTATAATGAGATTCTTCTTCCTCTTTCCCCAGTTATAGTGAGATTCTTCTCCCTCCTCCCTTCCCCAGTTACAGTGAGATTCTTCTCCCTCCTTCCTTCCCCAATTATAGTGAGATTCTTCTCCCTCCTTCCTTCCCCAGTTATAGTGAGATTCTTCTCCCTCCTTCACCAGTAATAGTGAGATTATTCTCCCTCCTTCCTTCTCCAGTTATAGTGAGATTATTCTCCCTCCTTCCTTCTCCAGTTATACTGAGATTCTTCTCCCTCCTTCCTTCCCCAGTTATAGTGAGATTCTTCTCCCTCCTTCCATCCTCAGTTATAGTGAGATTCTTCTGCCTCCCTCCTTCCCCAGTTATATTGAGATTCTTCTCCCTCCTTCCTTCCCCAGTTATAGTGAGATTCTTCTCCATCCTTCCATCCTCAGTTAGAGTGAGATTCTTCTCCCTCCCTCCTTCCCCAGTTATAGTGAGATTCTTCTCCCTCCTCCCTTCCCCAGTAAAAGTGAGATTCTTCTCCCTCCTTCCTTCCCCAGTTATAGTGAGATTCCTCTCCCTCCTTCCATCCTCAGTTTTTGTGAGATTCTTCTCCCTCCCTCCTTCCCCAGTTATAGTGAGATTCTTCTCCCTCCTTCCTTCCCCAGTGATAGTGAGATTCTTCTCCATCCTTCCATCCGCAGTTATAGTGAGATACTTCTCCCTCCCTCCTTCCCCAGTTATAGTGAGATTCTTCTCCCTCCTCCTTTCCCCAGTTATAGTGAGATTCTTCTCCCTCCTTCCTTCCTCAGTTATAGTGAGATTCTTCTCCCTCCTTCCTTCCTCAGTTATACTGAGATTCTTCTCCCTCCTTCCTTCCCCAGTTATAGTGAGATTCTTCTCCCTCTTCCTTCCCCAGTTATAGTGAGATTCTTCTCCCTCCTCTCTTCCCCAGTTATAGTGAGATTCTTCTCCATCCTTCCTTCCCCAGTTACAGTGAGATTCTTCTCCCTCCTTCCTTCCTCAGTTACAGTGAGATTCTTCTCCCTCCTTCCTTCCCCAGTTATAGTGAGATTCTTCTCCCTCCTTCCTTCCCCAGTTACAGTGAGATTCTTCACCCTCCTTCCTTCCCCAGTTGTAGTGAGATTCTTCTCCCTCCTTCCTCAGTTATAGTGAGATTCTTCTCCCTCCTTCCTTCCCCAGTTATAGTGAGATTCTTCTCCCTCCTTCCTTCCCCAGTTATAGTGAGATTCTTCTCCCTCCTTCCTTCCCCAGTTATAGTGAGATTCTTCTCCCTCCTTGCTTCCTCAGTTATAGTGAGATTCTTCTCCCTCCTTCCTTCCTCAGTTATAGTGAGATTCTTCTCCCTCCTTCCTTCCCCAGTTATATTGAGATTCCTCTCCCTCCTTCCTTTCTCAGTTATACTGAGATTCTTCTCCCTCCTTCCTTCCCCAGTTATAGTGTGATTCTTCTCCCTCCTTCCTCAGTTATTGTGAGATTCTTCTCCCTCCTTCCTTCCCCAGTTATAGTGAGATTCTTCTCCCTCCTTCCTTCCCCAGTTATAGTGAGATTCTTCTCCCTCCTTCCTTCCTCAGTTATAGTGAGATTCTTCTCCCTCCTTCCTTCCCCAGTTATAGTGAAATTCTTCTCCCTCCTTCCTTCCCCAGTTATAGTGAGATTCTTCTCCCTCCTTCCTTCCCCAGTTTTAGTGAGATTCTTCCCCCCCTTCCTTCCCCAGTTATAGTGAGATTCTTCTCCCTCATTCCTTCCCCAGTTATAGTGAGATTCTTCTCCCTCCTTCCTCCCCCAGTTATAGTGAGATTCTTCTCCCTCCTTCCTTCCCCAGTTATAGTGAGATTCTTCTCCCTCCTCCCTTCCCCAGTTATAGTGAGGTTCTTCTCCCTCCTTCCTTCCCCAGTTATAGTGAGATTCTTCTCCCTCCTCCCTTCCTCAGTTATAGTGAGATTCTTCTCCCTCCTTCCTTCCCCAGTTATAGTGAGATTCTTCTCCCTCCTTCCTTCCCCAGTTATAGTGAGATTCTTCTCCCTCCTTCCTTCCCCACTTATAGTGAGATTCTTCTCCCTCCTTCGCTCCCCAGTTATAGTGAGATTATTCTCCCTCCTTCCTTCCCCAGTTATAGTGAGATTCTTCTCCCTCCTCCCTTCCCCAGTTATAGTGAGATTCTTCTCCCTCCTTCCCCAGTTATAGTGAGATTCTTCTCCCTCCTTCCTTCCTCAGTTATAGTGAGATTTTTCTCCCTCCCTCCTTCCCCAGTTATAGTGAGATTCTTCTGCCTCCTTCCTTCCCCACTTAAAGTGAGATTCTTCTCCCTCCTTCCTTCCTCAGTTATAGTGAGATTCTTCTCCCTCCTTCCTTTCTCAGTTATAGTGAGATTCTTCTCCCTCCTTCCTTCCCCAGTTATAGTGAGATTCTTCTCACTCCTTCCTTCCCCAGTTATGAGATTCTTCTTCCTCTTTCCCCAGTTATAGTGAGATTCTTCTCCCTCCTCCCTTCCCCAGTTACAGTGAGATTCTTCTCCCTCCTTCCTTCCCCAATTATAGTGAGATTATTCTCCCTCCTTGCTTCCCCAGTTATAGTGAGATTCTTCTCCCTCCTTCCTTCCTCAGTTATAGTGAGATTCTTCTCCCTCCTTCCTTCCCCAGTTATAGTGAAATTCTTCTCCCTCCTTCCTTCCCCAGTTATAGTGAGATTCTTCTCCCTCCTTCCTTCCCCAGTTTTAGTGAGATTCTTCCCCCCCTTCCTTCCCCAGTTATAGTGAGATTCTTCTCCCTCATTCCTTCCCCAGTTATAGTGAGATTCTTCTCCCTCCTTCCTCCCCCAGTTATAGTGAGATTCTTCTCCCTCCTTCCTTCCCCAGTTATAGTGAGATTCTTCTCCCTCCTCCCTTCCCCAGTTATAGTGAGGTTCTTCTCCCTCCTTCCTTCCCCAGTTATAGTGAGATTCTTCTCCCTCCTCCCTTCCTCAGTTATAGTGAGATTCTTCTCCCTCCTTCCTTCCCCAGTTATAGTGAGATTCTTCTCCCTCCTTCCTTCCCCAGTTATAGTGAGATTCTTCTCCCTCCTTCCTTCCCCACTTATAGTGAGATTCTTCTCCCTCCTTCGCTCCCCAGTTATAGTGAGATTATTCTCCCTCCTTCCTTCCCCAGTTATAGTGAGATTCTTCTCCCTCCTCCCTTCCCCAGTTATAGTGAGATTCTTCTCCCTCCTTCCCCAGTTATAGTGAGATTCTTCTCCCTCCTTCCTTCCTCAGTTATAGTGAGATTTTTCTCCCTCCCTCCTTCCCCAGTTATAGTGAGATTCTTCTGCCTCCTTCCTTCCCCACTTAAAGTGAGATTCTTCTCCCTCCTTCCTTCCTCAGTTATAGTGAGATTCTTCTCCCTCCTTCCTTCCTCAGTTATAGTGAGATTCTTCTCCCTCCTTCCTTCCCCAGTTATAGTGAGATTCATCTCACTCCTTCCTTCCCCAGTTATGAGATTCTTCTTCCTCTTTCCCCAGTTATAGTGAGATTCTTCTCCCTCCTCCCTTCCCCAGTTACAGTGAGATTCTTCTCCCTCCTTCCTTCCCCAATTATAGTGAGATTCTTCTCCCTCCTTCCTTCCCCAGTTATAGTGAGATTCTTCTCCCTCCTTCCCCAGTTATAGTGAGATTATTCTCCCTCCTTCCTTCTCCAGTTATAGTGAGATTCTTCTCCCTCCTTCCTTCCCCAGTTATAGTGAGATTCTTCTCCCTCCTTCCATCCTCAGTTATAGTGAGATTCTTCTGCCTCCCTCCTTCCCCAGTTATAGTGAGATTCTTCTTCCTCCTTCCTTCCCAGTTATAGTGAGCTTCTTCTCCATCCTTCCATCCTCAGTTATAGTGAGATTCCTCTCCCTCCTTCCTTCCCCAGTAATAGTGAGATTCTTCTCCCTCCTCCCTTCCCCAGTTATAGTGAGATTCTTCTCCCTCCTGCCTTCCCCAGTTATAGTGAGATTTTTCTCCCTCCTTCCTTCGCCAGATTTAGTGAGATTCTTCTCCCTCCTTCCTTCCCCAGTTATAGTGAGGTTCTTCTCCCTCCTTCCTTCCCCAGTTATAGTGAGATTCATCTCCCTCCTTCCTTCCCCAGTTATAGTGAGATTCTTATCCCTCCTTCCTTCCCCAGTTATAGTGAGATTATTCTCCCTCCTTCCCCAGTTATAGTGAGATTCTTCTCCCTCATTCCTTCCTCAGTTATAGTGAGATTCTTCTCCCTCCTTCCTTCCTCAGTTATAGTGAGATTCTTCTCCCTCCCTCCTTCCCCAGTTATAGTGAGATTCTTCTCCCTCCTTCCTTCCTCAGTTATAGTGAGATTCTTCTCCCTCCTTCCTTCCTCAGTTATAGTGAGATTCTTCTCCCTCCCTCCTTCCCCAGTTATAGTGAGATTCTTCTCCCTCCTTCCTTCCTCAGTTATAGTGAGATTCTTCTCCCTCCTTCCTTCCTCAGTTATACTGACATTCTTCTCCCTCCTTCCTTCCCCAGTTATAGTGAGATTCTTCTCCCTCTTCCTTCCCCAGTTATAGTGAGATTCTTCTCCCTCCTCTCTTCCCCAGTTATAGTGAGATTCTTCTCCCTCCTCTCTTCCCCAGTTATAGTGAGATTCTTCTCCCTCCTTCCTTCCCCAGTTGCAGTGAGATTCTTCACCCTCCTTCCTTCCCCAGTTATAGTGAGATTCTTCTCCCTCCTTCTCAGTTATAGTGAGATTCTTCTCCCTCCTTCCTTCCCCAGTTATAGTGAGATTCTTCTCCCTCCTTCCTTCCCCAGTTATAGTGAGATTCTTCTCCCTCCTTCCTTCCCCAGTTATAGTGAGATTCTTCTCCCTCCTTCCTTCCTCAGATATAGTGAGATTCTTCTCCCTCCTTCCTTCCTCAGTTATAGTGAGATTCTTCTCCCTCCTTCCTTCCCCAGTTAAAGTGAGATTCCTCTCCGTCCTTCCTTCCTCAGTTATACTGAGATTCTTCTCCCTCCTTCCTTCCCCAGTTATAATGAGATTCTTGTCCCTCCTTCCTCAGTTATAGTGAGCTTCTTCTCCCTCCTTCCTTCCCCAGTTATAGTGAAATCCTTCTCCCTCCTTCCTTCCCCAGTTATCGTGAGATTCTTCATCTCCTTCCTTCCTCAGTTATAGTGAGATTCTTCTCCCTCCTTCCTTCCCCAGTTATAGAGAAATTCTTCTCCCTTCTTCCTTCCCCAGTTATAGTGAGATTCTTCTCCCTCCTTCCTTCCCCAGTTATAGTGAGATTCTTCTCCCTCCTTCCTTCCCCAGTTATAGTGAGATTCTTCTCCCTCATTCCTTCCCCAGTTATAGTGAGATTCTTCTCCCTCCTTCCTCCCCCAGTTATAGTGAGATTCTTCTCCCTCCTTCCTTCCCCAGTTATAGTGAGATTCTTCTCCCTCCTCCCTTCCTCAGTTATAATGAGATTCTTCTCCTTCCTTCCTTCCTCAGTTATAGTGAGATTCTTCTCCCTCCTCCATTCCCCAGTTATAGTGAGATTCTTCTCCCTCCTTCCTTCCCCAGTTATAGTGAGATTCTTCTCCCTCCTTCCTTTCCCAGTTATAGTGAGATTCTTCTCCCTCCTTCCTTCCTCAGTTATAGTGAGATTCTTCTCCCTCCTTCCTTTCTCAGTTATAGTGAGATTCTTCTCCCTCCTTCCTTCCTCAGTTATAGTGAGATTCTTCTCCCTCCTTCCTTCCCCAGTTATAGAGAGATTCTTCTCCCTCCTTCCTTCCCCAGTTATCGTGAGATTCTTCTCCCTCCTCCCTTCCCCAGTTATAGTGAGATTCTTCTCCCTCCTTCCTTCCCCAGTTATAGTGAGATTCTTCACACTCCTTCCTTCCCCAGTTATAGTGAGATTCTTCTCCCTCCTTCCTCAGTTATAGTGAGATTCTTCTCCCTCCTTCCTTCCCCAGTTATAGTGAGATTCTTCTCCCTCCTTCCTTCCCCAGTTATAGTGAGATTCTTCTCCCTCCTTCCTTCCCCAGTTATAGTGAGATTCTTCTCCCTCCTTCCTCAGTTATAGTGAGATTCTTCTCCCTCCTTCCTTCCCCAGTTATAGTGAGATTCTTCTCCCTCCTTCGTTCCTCAGTTATAGTGAGATTCTTCTCCCTCCTTCCTTCCTCAGTTATAGTGAGATTCTTCTCCCTCCTTCCTTCCCCAGTTAAAGTGAGATTCCTCTCCCTCCTTCCTTCCTCAGTTATACTGAGATTCTTCTCCCTCCTTCCTTCCCCAGTTATAATGAGATTCTTCTCCCTCCTTCCTCAGTTATAGTGAGATTCTTCTCCCTCCTTCCTTCCCCAGTAATAGTGAAATCCTTCTCCCTCCTTCCTTCCCCAGTTATCGTGAAAATCTTCACTCTCCTTCCTTCCTCAGTTATAGTGAGATTCTTCTCCCTCCTTCCTTCCCCAGTTATAGAGAAATTCTTCTCCCTCCTTCCTTCCCCAGTTATAGTGAGATTCTTCTCCCTCCTTCCTTCCCCAGTTATTGTGAGATTCTTCTCCCTCCTTCCTTCCCCAGTTATAGTGAGATTCTTCTCCCTCATTCCCTCCCCAGTTATAGTGAGATTCTTCTCCCTCCTTCCTCCCCCAGTTATAGTGAGATTCTTCTACCTCCTTCCTTCCCCAGTTATAGTGAGATTCTTCTCCCTCCTCCCTTCCTCAGTTATAATGAGATTCTTCTCCTTCCTTCCTTCCTCAGTTATAGTGAGATTCTTCTCCCTCCTCCATTCCCCAGTTATAGTGAGATTCTTCTCACTCCTTCCTTCCCCTGTTAGAGTGAGATTCTTCTCCCGCCTTCCTTTCACAGTTATAGTGAGATTCTTCTCCCTCCTTCCTTCCTCAGTTATAGTGAGATTCTTCTCCCTCCTTCCTTTCTCTGTTATAATGAGATTCTTCTCCTTCCTTCCTTCCTCAGTTATAGTGAGATTCTTCTCCCTCCTCCATTCCCCAGTTATAGTGAGATTCTTCTCCCTCCTTCCTTCCCCAGTGAGAGTGAGATTCTTCTCCCTCCTTCCTTTCCCAGTTATAGTGAGATTCTTCTCCCTCCTTCCTTCCTCAGTTATAGTGAGATTCTTCTCCCTCCTTCCTTTCTCAGTTATAGTGAGATTCTTCTCCCTCCTTCCTTCCTCAGTTATAGTGAGATTCTTCTCCCTCCATCCTTCCCCAGTTATAGTGAGATTCTTCTCCCTCCTTCCTTCCCCAGTTATCGTGAGATTCTTCTCCCTCCTCCCTTCCCCAGTTATAGTGAGATTCTTCTCCCTCCTTCCTTCCCCAGTTATAGTGAGATTCTTCACCCTCCTTCCTTCCCCAGTTATAGTGAGATTCTTCTCCCTCCTTCCTTCCTCAGTTATAGTGAGATTCTTCTCCCTCCTTCCTTCCCCAGTTATAGTGAGATTCTTCTCACTCCTTCCTTCCCCAGTTATGAGATTCTTCTTCCTCTTTCCCCAGTTATAGTGAGATTCTTCTCCCTCCTCCCTTCCCCAGTTACAGTGAGATTCTTCTCCCTCCTTCCTTCCCCAATTATAGTGAGATTATTCTCCCTCCTTGCTTCCCCAGTTATAGTGAGATTCTTCTCCCTCCTTCCTTCCTCAGTTATAGTGAGATTCTTCTCCCTCCTTCCTTCCCCAGTTATAGTGAAATTCTTCTCCCTCCTTCCTTCCCCAGTTATAGTGAGATTCTTCTCCCTCCTTCCTTCCCCAGTTTTAGTGAGATTCTTCCCCCCCTTCCTTCCCCAGTTATAGTGAGATTCTTCTCCCTCATTCCTTCCCCAGTTATAGTGAGATTCTTCTCCCTCCTTCCTCCCCCAGTTATAGTGAGATTCTTCTCCCTCCTTCCTTCCCCAGTTATAGTGAGATTCTTCTCCCTCCTCCCTTCCCCAGTTATAGTGAGGTTCTTCTCCCTCCTTCCTTCCCCAGTTATAGTGAGATTCTTCTCCCTCCTCCCTTCCTCAGTTATAGTGAGATTCTTCTCCCTCCTTCCTTCCCCAGTTATAGTGAGATTCTTCTCCCTCCTTCCTTCCCCAGTTATAGTGAGATTCTTCTCCCTCCTTCCTTCCCCACTTATAGTGAGATTCTTCTCCCTCCTTCGCTCCCCAGTTATAGTGAGATTATTCTCCCTCCTTCCTTCCCCAGTTATAGTGAGATTCTTCTCCCTCCTCCCTTCCCCAGTTATAGTGAGATTCTTCTCCCTCCTTCCCCAGTTATAGTGAGATTCTTCTCCCTCCTTCCTTCCTCAGTTATAGTGAGATTTTTCTCCCTCCCTCCTTCCCCAGTTATAGTGAGATTCTTCTGCCTCCTTCCTTCCCCACTTAAAGTGAGATTCTTCTCCCTCCTTCCTTCCTCAGTTATAGTGAGATTCTTCTCCCTCCTTCCTTCCTCAGTTATAGTGAGATTCTTCTCCCTCCTTCCTTCCCCAGTTATAGTGAGATTCATCTCACTCCTTCCTTCCCCAGTTATGAGATTCTTCTTCCTCTTTCCCCAGTTATAGTGAGATTCTTCTCCCTCCTCCCTTCCCCAGTTACAGTGAGATTCTTCTCCCTCCTTCCTTCCCCAATTATAGTGAGATTCTTCTCCCTCCTTCCTTCCCCAGTTATAGTGAGATTCTTCTCCCTCCTTCCCCAGTTATAGTGAGATTATTCTCCCTCCTTCCTTCTCCAGTTATAGTGAGATTCTTCTCCCTCCTTCCTTCCCCAGTTATAGTGAGATTCTTCTCCCTCCTTCCATCCTCAGTTATAGTGAGATTCTTCTGCCTCCCTCCTTCCCCAGTTATAGTGAGATTCTTCTTCCTCCTTCCTTCCCAGTTATAGTGAGCTTCTTCTCCATCCTTCCATCCTCAGTTATAGTGAGATTCCTCTCCCTCCTTCCTTCCCCAGTAATAGTGAGATTCTTCTCCCTCCTCCCTTCCCCAGTTATAGTGAGATTCTTCTCCCTCCTGCCTTCCCCAGTTATAGTGAGATTTTTCTCCCTCCTTCCTTCGCCAGATTTAGTGAGATTCTTCTCCCTCCTTCCTTCCCCAGTTATAGTGAGGTTCTTCTCCCTCCTTCCTTCCCCAGTTATAGTGAGATTCATCTCCCTCCTTCCTTCCCCAGTTATAGTGAGATTCTTATCCCTCCTTCCTTCCCCAGTTATAGTGAGATTATTCTCCCTCCTTCCCCAGTTATAGTGAGATTCTTCTCCCTCATTCCTTCCTCAGTTATAGTGAGATTCTTCTCCCTCCTTCCTTCCTCAGTTATAGTGAGATTCTTCTCCCTCCCTCCTTCCCCAGTTATAGTGAGATTCTTCTCCCTCCTTCCTTCCTCAGTTATAGTGAGATTCTTCTCCCTCCTTCCTTCCTCAGTTATAGTGAGATTCTTCTCCCTCCCTCCTTCCCCAGTTATAGTGAGATTCTTCTCCCTCCTTCCTTCCTCAGTTATAGTGAGATTCTTCTCCCTCCTTCCTTCCTCAGTTATACTGACATTCTTCTCCCTCCTTCCTTCCCCAGTTATAGTGAGATTCTTCTCCCTCTTCCTTCCCCAGTTATAGTGAGATTCTTCTCCCTCCTCTCTTCCCCAGTTATAGTGAGATTCTTCTCCCTCCTCTCTTCCCCAGTTATAGTGAGATTCTTCTCCCTCCTTCCTTCCCCAGTTGCAGTGAGATTCTTCACCCTCCTTCCTTCCCCAGTTATAGTGAGATTCTTCTCCCTCCTTCTCAGTTATAGTGAGATTCTTCTCCCTCCTTCCTTCCCCAGTTATAGTGAGATTCTTCTCCCTCCTTCCTTCCCCAGTTATAGTGAGATTCTTCTCCCTCCTTCCTTCCCCAGTTATAGTGAGATTCTTCTCCCTCCTTCCTTCCTCAGATATAGTGAGATTCTTCTCCCTCCTTCCTTCCTCAGTTATAGTGAGATTCTTCTCCCTCCTTCCTTCCCCAGTTAAAGTGAGATTCCTCTCCGTCCTTCCTTCCTCAGTTATACTGAGATTCTTCTCCCTCCTTCCTTCCCCAGTTATAATGAGATTCTTGTCCCTCCTTCCTCAGTTATAGTGAGCTTCTTCTCCCTCCTTCCTTCCCCAGTTATAGTGAAATCCTTCTCCCTCCTTCCTTCCCCAGTTATCGTGAGATTCTTCATCTCCTTCCTTCCTCAGTTATAGTGAGATTCTTCTCCCTCCTTCCTTCCCCAGTTATAGAGAAATTCTTCTCCCTTCTTCCTTCCCCAGTTATAGTGAGATTCTTCTCCCTCCTTCCTTCCCCAGTTATAGTGAGATTCTTCTCCCTCCTTCCTTCCCCAGTTATAGTGAGATTCTTCTCCCTCATTCCTTCCCCAGTTATAGTGAGATTCTTCTCCCTCCTTCCTCCCCCAGTTATAGTGAGATTCTTCTCCCTCCTTCCTTCCCCAGTTATAGTGAGATTCTTCTCCCTCCTCCCTTCCTCAGTTATAATGAGATTCTTCTCCTTCCTTCCTTCCTCAGTTATAGTGAGATTCTTCTCCCTCCTCCATTCCCCAGTTATAGTGAGATTCTTCTCCCTCCTTCCTTCCCCAGTTATAGTGAGATTCTTCTCCCTCCTTCCTTTCCCAGTTATAGTGAGATTCTTCTCCCTCCTTCCTTCCTCAGTTATAGTGAGATTCTTCTCCCTCCTTCCTTTCTCAGTTATAGTGAGATTCTTCTCCCTCCTTCCTTCCTCAGTTATAGTGAGATTCTTCTCCCTCCTTCCTTCCCCAGTTATAGAGAGATTCTTCTCCCTCCTTCCTTCCCCAGTTATCGTGAGATTCTTCTCCCTCCTCCCTTCCCCAGTTATAGTGAGATTCTTCTCCCTCCTTCCTTCCCCAGTTATAGTGAGATTCTTCACACTCCTTCCTTCCCCAGTTATAGTGAGATTCTTCTCCCTCCTTCCTCAGTTATAGTGAGATTCTTCTCCCTCCTTCCTTCCCCAGTTATAGTGAGATTCTTCTCCCTCCTTCCTTCCCCAGTTATAGTGAGATTCTTCTCCCTCCTTCCTTCCCCAGTTATAGTGAGATTCTTCTCCCTCCTTCCTCAGTTATAGTGAGATTCTTCTCCCTCCTTCCTTCCCCAGTTATAGTGAGATTCTTCTCCCTCCTTCCTTCCTCAGTTATAGTGAGATTCTTCTCCCTCCTTCCTTCCTCAGTTATAGTGAGATTCTTCTCCCTCCTTCCTTCCCCAGTTAAAGTGAGATTCCTCTCCCTCCTTCCTTCCTCAGTTATACTGAGATTCTTCTCCCTCCTTCCTTCCCCAGTTATAATGAGATTCTTCTCCCTCCTTCCTCAGTTATAGTGAGATTCTTCTCCCTCCTTCCTTCCCCAGTTATAGTGAAATCCTTCTCCCTCCTTCCTTCCCCAGTTATCGTGAAAATCTTCACTCTCCTTCCTTCCTCAGTTATAGTGAGATTCTTCTCCCTCCTTCCTTCCCCAGTTATAGAGAAATTCTTCTCCCTCCTTCCTTCCCCAGTTATAGTGAGATTCTTCTCCCTCCTTCCTTCCCCAGTTATTGTGAGATTCTTCTCCCTCCTTCCTTCCCCAGTTATAGTGAGATTCTTCTCCCTCATTCCCTCCCCAGTTATAGTGAGATTCTTCTCCCTCCTTCCTCCCCCAGTTATAGTGAGATTCTTCTACCTCCTTCCTTCCCCAGTTATAGTGAGATTCTTCTCCCTCATTCCTTCCTCAGTTATAGTGAGATTCTTCTCCCTCCTTCCTTCCCCAGTTAAAGTGAGATTCTTCTCCCTCCTTCCTTTCTCAGTTATAATGAGATTCTTCTCCTTCCTTCCTTCCTCAGTTATAGTGAGATTCTTCTCCCTCCTCCATTCCCCAGTTATAGTGAGATTCTTCTCACTCCTTCCTTCCCCTGTTAGAGTGAGATTCTTCTCCCGCCTTCCTTTCACAGTTATAGTGAGATTCTTCTCCCTCCTTCCTTCCTCAGTTATAGTGAGATTCTTCTCCCTCCTTCCTTTCTCAGTTATAATGAGATTCTTCTCCTTCCTTCCTTCCTCAGTTATAGTGAGATTCTTCTCCCTCCTCCATTCCCCAGTTATAGTGAGATTCTTCTCCCTCCTTCCTTCCCCAGTGAGAGTGAGATTCTTCTCCCTCCTTCCTTTCCCAGTTATAGTGAGATTCTTCTCCCTCCTTCCTTCCTCAGTTATAGTGAGATTCTTCTCCCTCCTTCCTTTCTCAGTTATAGTGAGATTCTTCTCCCTCCTTCCTTCCTCAGTTATAGTGAGATTCTTCTCCCTCCATCCTTCCCCAGTTATAGTGAGATTCTTCTCCCTCCTTCCTTCCCCAGTTATCGTGAGATTCTTCTCCCTCCTCCCTTCCCCAGTTATAGTGAGATTCTTCTCCCTCCTTCCTTCCCCAGTTATAGTGAGATTCTTCACCCTCCTTCCTTCCCCAGTTATAGTGAGATTCTTCTCCCTCCTTCCTCAGTTATAGTGAGATTCTTCTCCCTCCTTCCTTCCCCAGTTATAGTGAGATTCTTCTCCCTCCTTCCTTCCCCAGTTATAGTGAGATTCTTCTCCCTCCTTCCTTCCCCAGTTATAGTGAGATTCTTCTCCCTCCTTCCTCAGTTATAGTGAGATTCTTCTCCCTCCTTCCTTCCCCAGTTATAGTGAGATTCTTCTCCCTCATTCCTTCCTCAGTTATAGTGAGATTCTTCTCCCTCCTTCCTTCCCCAGTTAAAGTGAGATTCCTCTCCCAGTTCCTTCCTCAGTTATACTGAGATTCTTCTCCCTCCTTCCTTCCCCAGTTATAATGAGATTCTTCTCCCTCCTTCCTCAGTTATAGTGAGATTCTTCTCCCTCCTTCCTTCCCCAGTTATAGTGAAATCCTTCTCCCTCCTTCCTTCCCCAGTTATCGTGAGATTCTTCACTCTCCTTCCTTCCTCAGTTATAGTGAGATTCTTCTCCCTCCTTCCTTCCCCAGTTATAGAGAAATTCTTCTCCCTCCTTCCTTCCCCAGTTATAGTGAGATTCTTCTCCCTCCTTCCTTCCCCAGTTATTGTGAGATTCTTCTCCCTCCTTCCTTCCCCAGTTATAGTGAGATTCTTCTCCCTCATTCCCTCCCCAGTTATAGTGAGATTCTTCTCCCTCCTTCCTCCCCCAGTTATAGTGAGATTCTTCTCCCTCCTTCCTTCCCCAGTTATCGTGAGATTCTTCACTCTCCTCCCTTCCTCAGTTATAATGAGATTCTTCTCCTTCCTTCCTTCCTCAGTTATAGTGAGATTCTTCTCCCTCCTCCATTCCCCAGTTATAGTGAGATTCTTCTCACTCCTTCCTTCCCCAGTTAGAGTGAGATTCTTCTCCCTCCTTCCTTTCCCAGTTATAGTGAGATTCTTCTCCCTCCTTCCTTCCTCAGTTATAGTGAGATTCTTCTCCCTCCTTCCTTTCTCAGTTATAGTGAGATTCTTCTCCCTCCTTCCTTCCTCAGTTATAGTGAGATTCTTCTCCCTCCTTCCTTCCCCAGTTATAGTGAGATTCTTCTCCCTCCTTCCTTCCCCAGTTATAGTGAGATTCTTCTCCCTCCTTCCTCAGTTATACTGAGATTCTTCTCCCTCCTCCCTTCCCCAGTTATAGTGAGATTCTTCTCCCTCCTTCCTTCCTCAGTTATAGTGAGATTCTTCTCCCTCCTTCCTTCCTCAGTTATAGTAAGATTCTTCTCCCTCCTTCCTTCCCCAGTTAAAGTGAGATTCCTCTCCCTCCTTCCTTCCTCAGTTATACTGAGATTCTTCTCCCTCCTTCCTTCCCCAGTTATAATGAGATTCTTCTCCCTCCTTCCTCAGTTATAGTGAGATTCTTCTCCCTCCTGCCTTCCCCAGTTATAGTTAAATCCTTCTCCCTCCTTCCTTCCCCAGTTATCGTGAGATTCTTCACTCTCCTTCCTTCCTCAGTTATAGTGAGATTCTTCTCCCTCCTTCCTTCCCAAGTTATAGAGAAATTCTTCTCCCTTCTTCCTTCCCCAGTTACAGTGAGATTCTTCTCCCTCCTTCCTTCCCCAGTTATAGTGAGATTCTTCTCCCTCCTTCCTTCCCCAGTTATAGTGAGATTCTTCTCCCTCATTCCTTCCCCAGTTATAGTGAGATTCTTCTCCCTCCTTCCTCCCCCAGTTATAGTGAGATTCTTCTCCCTCCTTCCTTCCCCAGTTATAGTGAGACTCTTCTCCCTCCTCCCTTCCTCAGTTATAATGAGATTCTTCTCCTTCCTTCCTTCCTCAGTTATAGTGAGATTCTTCTCCCTCCTCCATTCCCCAGTTATAGTGAGATTCTTCTCCCTCCTTCCTTCCCCAGTTAGAGTGAGATTCTTCTCCCTCCTTCCTTTCCCAGTTATAGTGAGATTCTTCTCCCTCCTTCCTTCCTCAGTTATAGTGAGATTCTTCTCCCTCCTTCCTTTCTCAGTTATAGTGAGATTCTTCTCCCTCCTTCCTTCCTCAGTTATAGTGAGATTCTTCTCCCTCCTTCCTTCCCCAGTTATAGAGAGATTCTTCTCCCTCCTTCCTTCCCCAGTTATCGTGAGATTCTTCTCCCTCCTCCCTTCCCCAGTTATAGTGAGATTCTTCTCCCTCCTTCCTTCCCCAGTTATAGTGAGATTCTTCACCCTCCTTCCTTCCCCAGTTATAGTGAGATTCTTCTCCCTCCTTCCTCAGTTATAGTGAGATTCTTCTCCCTCCTTCCTTCCCCAGTTATAGTGAGATTCTTCTCCCTCCTTCCTTCCCCAGTTATAGTGAGATTCTTCTCCCTCCTTCCTTCCCCAGTTATAGTGAGATTCTTCTCCCTCCTTCCTCAGTTATAGTGAGATTCTTCTCCCTCCTTCCTTCCCCAGTTATAGTGAGATTCTTCTCCCTCCTTCCTTCCTCAGTTATAGTGAGATTCTTCTCCCTCCTTCCTTCCTCAGTTATAGTGAGATTCTTCTCCCTCCTTCCTTCCCCAGTTAAAGTGAGATTCCTCTCCCTCCTTCCTTCCTCAGTTATACTGAGATTCTTCTCCCTCCTTCCTTCCCCAGTTATAATGAGATTCTTCTCCCTCCTTCCTCAGTTATAGTGAGATTCTTCTCCCTCCTTCCTTCCCCAGTTATAGTGAAATCCTTCTCCCTCCTTCCTTCCCCAGTTATCGTGAGATTCTTCACTCTCCTTCCTTCCTCAGTTATAGTGAGATTCTTCTCCCTCCTTCCTTCCCCAGTTATAGAGAAATTCTTCTCCCTCCTTCCTTCCCCAGTTATAGTGAGATTCTTCTCCCTCCTTCCTTCCCCAGTTATTGTGAGATTCTTCTCCCTCCTTCCTTCCCCAGTTATAGTGAGATTCTTCTCCCTCATTCCCTCCCCAGTTATAGTGAGATTCTTCTCCCTCCTTCCTCCCCCAGTTATAGTGAGATTCTTCTACCTCCTTCCTTCCCCAGTTATAGTGAGATTCTTCTCCCTCCTCCCTTCCTCAGTTATAATGAGATTCTTCTCCTTCCTTCCTTCCTCAGTTATAGTGAGATTCTTCTCCCTCCTCCATTCCCCAGTTATAGTGAGATTCTTCTCACTCCTTCCTTCCCCTGTTAGAGTGAGATTCTTCTCCCTCCTTCCTTTCCCAGTTATAGTGAGATTCTTCTCCCTCCTTCCTTCCTCAGTTATAGTGAGATTCTTCTCCCTCCTTCCTTTCTCAGTTATAATGAGATTCTTCTCCTTCCTTCCTTCCTCAGTTATAGTGAGATTCTTCTCCCTCCTCCATTCCCCAGTTATAGTGAGATTCTTCTCCCTCCTTCCTTCCCCAGTGAGAGTGAGATTCTTCTCCCTCCTTCCTTTCCCAGTTATAGTGAGATTCTTCTCCCTCCTTCCTTCCTCAGTTATAGTGAGATTCTTCTCCCTCCTTCCTTTCTCAGTTATAGTGAGATTCTTCTCCCTCCTTCCTTCCTCAGTTATAGTGAGATTCTTCTCCCTCCATCCTTCCCCAGTTATAGTGAGATTCTTCTCCCTCCTTCCTTCCCCAGTTATCGTGAGATTCTTCTCCCTCCTCCCTTCCCCAGTTATAGTGAGATTCTTCTCCCTCCTTCCTTCCCCAGTTATAGTGAGATTCTTCACCCTCCTTCCTTCCCCAGTTATAGTGAGATTCTTCTCCCTCCTTCCTCAGTTATAGTGAGATTCTTCTCCCTCCTTCCTTCCCCAGTTATAGTGAGATTCTTCTCCCTCCTTCCTTCCCCAGTTATAGTGAGATTCTTCTCCCTCCTTCCTTCCCCAGTTATAGTGAGATTCTTCTCCCTCCTTCCTCAGTTATAGTGAGATTCTTCTCCCTCCTTCCTTCCCCAGTTATAGTGAGATTCTTCTCCCTCCTTCCTTCCTCAGTTATAGTGAGATTCTTCTCCCTCCTTCCTTCCCCAGTTAAAGTGAGATTCCTCTCCCTCCTTCCTTCCTCAGTTATACTGAGATTCTTCCCCTCCTTCCTTCCCCAGTTATAATGAGATTCTTCTCCCTCCTTCCTCAGTTATAGTGAGATTCTTCTCCCTCCTTCCTTCCCCAGTTATAGTGAAATCCTTCTCCCTCCTTCCTTCCCCAGTTATCGTGAGATTCTTCACTCTCCTTCCTTCCTCAGTTATAGTGAGATTCTTCTCCCTCCTTCCTTCCCCAGTTATAGAGAAATTCTTCTCCCTCCTTCCTTCCCCAGTTATAGTGAGATTCTTCTCCCTCCTTCCTTCCCCAGTTATTGTGAGATTCTTCTCCCTCCTTCCTTCCCCAGTTATAGTGAGATTCTTCTCCCTCATTCCCTCCCCAGTTATAGTGAGATTCTTCTCCCTCCTTCCTCCCCCAGTTATAGTGAGATTCTTCTCCCTCCTTCCTTCCCCAGTTATCGTGAGATTCTTCACTCTCCTCCCTTCCTCAGTTATAATGAGATTCTTCTCCTTCCTTCCTTCCTCAGTTATAGTGAGATTCTTCTCCCTCCTCCATTCCCCAGTTATAGTGAGATTCTTCTCACTCCTTCCTTCCCCAGTTAGAGTGAGATTCTTCTCCCTCCATCCTTTCCCAGTTATAGTGAGATTCTTCTCCCTCCTTCCTTCCTCAGTTATAGTGAGATTCTTCTCCCTCCTTCCTTTCTCAGTTATAGTGAGATTCTTCTCCCTCCTTCCTTCCTCAGTTATAGTGAGATTCTTCTCCCTCCTTCCTTCCCCAGTTATAGTGAGATTCTTCTCCCTCCTTCCTTCCCCAGTTATCGTGAGATTCTTCTCCCTCCTCCCTTCCCCAGTTATAGTGAGATTCTTCTCCCTCCTTCCTCCCCAGTTATAGTGAGATTCTTCAGCCTCCTTCCTTCCCCAGTTATAGTGAGATTCTTCTCCCTCCTTCCTCAGTTATAGTGAGATTCTTCTCCCTCCTTCCTTCCCCAGTTATAGTGAGATTCTTCTCCCTCCTTCCTTCCCCAGTGAAAGTGAGATTCTTCTCCCTCCTTCCTTCCCCAGTTATAGTGAGATTCTTCTCCCTCCTTCCTCAGTTATAATGAGATTCTTCTCCCTCCTTCCTTCCCCAGTTATAGTGAGATTCTTCTCCCTCCTTCCTTCCCCAGTTATAGTGAGATTCTTCTCCCTCCTTCCTTCCTCAGTTCTAGTGAGATTCTTCTCCCTCCTTCCTTCCCCAGTTATAGTGAGATTCTTCTCCCTCCTTCCTTCCCCAGATATAGTGAGATTCGTCTCCCTCATTCCTACCCCAGTTATAGTAAGATTCTTCTCCCTCCTTCCTCCCCCAGTTATAGTGAGATTCTTCTCCCTCCTTCCTTCCCCAGTTATAGTGAGATTCTTCTCCCTCCTTCCTTCCCCAGTTATAGTGAGATTCTTCTCCCTCCTTCCATCCTCAGTTATAGTGAGATTCTTCTGCCTCCCTCCTTCCCCAGTTATAGTGAGATTCTTCTCCCTCCTTCCTTCCCCAGTTATAGTGAGATTCTTCTCCATCCTTCCATCCTCAGTTATAGTGAGATTCTTCTCCCTCCCTCCTTCCCCAGTTATAGTGAGATTCTTCTCCCTCCTCCCTTCCCCAGTTATAGTGAGATTCTTCTCCCTCCTTCCTTCCCCAGTTATAGTGAGATTCTTCTCCCTCCTTCCATCCTCAGTTATAGTGAGATTCTTCTCACTCCTTCCTTCCCCAGTTATAGTGAGATTCTTCTCCCTCCTTCCTTCCTCAGTTATAGTGAGGTTCTTCTCCCTCCTTCCTTCCTCGGTTATAGTGAGATTCTTCTCCCTCCCTCCTTCCTCAGTTATAGTGAGATTCTTCTCCCTCCTTCCTTCCCCAGTAATAGTGAGATTCTTCTCCCTCCTCCCTTCCCCAGTTATAGTGAGATTCTTCTCCCTCCTGCCTTCCCCAGTTATAGTGAGGATCTACTCCCTCCTTCCTTCCCCAGTTATAGTGAGATTCTTCTCCCTCCTTCCTTCCCCAGTTATAGTGAGATTCTTCTCCCTCCTTCCTTCCTCAGTTATAGTGAGATTCTTCTCCCTCCTTCCTTCCTCAGTTATAGTGAGATTCTTCTCCCTCCCTCCTTCCTCAGTTATAGTGAGATTCTTCTCCCTCCTTCCTTCCCCAGTTATAGTGAGATTCTTCTCCCTCCTCCCTTCCCCAGTTATAGTGAGATTCTTCTCCCTCCTCCCTTCCCCAGTTATAGTGAGATTCTTCTCCCTCCTTCCTTCCCCAGTTAAAGTGAGGTTCTTCTCCCTCCTTCCTTCCCCAGTTATAGTGAGATTCTTCTCCCTCCTTCCTAACCCAGTTATGGTGAGATTCTTCTCCCTCCTTCCTTCCCCAGTTATAGTGAGGTTCTTCTCCCTCCTTCCTTCCCCAGTTATAGTGAGATTCATCTCCCTCCTTCCTTCCCCAGTTATAGTGAGATTCTTCTCCCTCCTTCCTTCCCCAGTTATAGTGAGATTCTTCCCCCTCCTTCCCCAGTTATAGTGAGATTCTTCTCCCCCATTCTTTCCTCAGTTATAGTGAGATTCTTCTCCCTCCTTCCTTCCTCAGTTAAAGTGAGATTCTTCTCCCTCCCTCCTTCCCCAGTTATAGTGAGATTCTTCTCCCTCCTTCCTTCCTCAGTTAAAGTGAGATTCTTCTCCCTCCTTCCTTCCTCAGTTATAGTGAGATTCTTCTCCCTCCCTCCTTCCCCAGTTATAGTGAGATTCTTCTCCCTCCTTCCTTCCTCTGTTATAGTGAGATTCTTCTCCCTCCTTCCTTCCTCAGTTATACTGACATTCTTCTCCCTCCTTCCTTCCCCAGTTATAGTGAGATTCTTCTCCCTCTTCCTTCCACAGTTATAGAGAGATGCTTCTCCCTCCTCTCTTCCCCATTTATAGTGAGATTCTTCTCCCTCCCCTCTTCCCCAGTTATAGTGAGATTCTTCTCCCTCCTTCCTTCCCCAGTTACAGTGAGATTCTTCACACTCCTTCCTTCCCCAGTTATAGTGAGATTCTTCTCCCTCCTTCCTCAGTTATAGTGAGATTCTTCTCCCTCCTTCCTTCCCCAGTTATAGTGAGATTCTTCTCCCTCCTTCCTTCCCCAGTTATAGTGAGATTCTTCTCCCTCCTTCCTTCCCCAGTTGTAGCGAGATTCTTCTCCCTCCTTCCTTCCTCAGTTATAGTGAGATTCTTCTCCCTCCTTCCTTCCTCAGTTATAGTGAGATTCTTCTCCCTCCTTCCTTCCCCAGTTATAGTGAAATTCCTCTCCCTCCTTCCTTCCTCAGCTATACTGAGATTCTTCTCCCTCCTTCCTTCCCCAGTTATAATGAGATTATTCTCCCTCCTTCCTCAGTTATAGTGAGATTCTTCTCCCTCCTTCCTTCCCCAGTTATAGTGAGATTCTTCTCCCTCCTTCCTTCCCCAGTTATAGTGAGATTCTTCACCCTCCTTCCTTCCTCAGTTATAGTGAGATTCTTCTCCCTCCTTCCTTCCCCGGTTATACTGAATTTCTTCTCCCTCCTTCCTTCCCCAGTTAAAGTGAGATTCTTCTCCCTCCTTCCTTCCCCAGTTATAGTGAGATTCTTCTCCCTCCTTCCTTCCCCAGTTATAGTGAGATTCTTCTCCCTCATTCCTCCCCCAGTTATAGTGAGATTCTCCTCCCTCCTTCCTCCCCCAGTTATATTGAGATTCTTCTCCCTCCTTCCTTCCCCAGTTATAATGAGATTCTTCTCCCTCCTTCCTCAGTTATAGTGAGATTCTTCTCCCTCCTTCCTTCCCCAGTTATAGTGAGATTCTTCTCCCTCCTTCCTTCCCCAGTTATAGTGAGATTCTTCACCCTCCTTCCTTCCTCAGTTATAGTGAGATTCTTCTCCCTCCTTCCTTCCCCAGTTATACTGAAATTCTTCTCCCTCCTTCCTTCCCCAGTTAAAGTGAGATTCTTCTCCCTCCTTCCTTCCCCAGTTATAGTGAGATTCTTCTCCCTCCTTCCTTCCCCAGTTATAGTGAGATTTTTCTCCCTCATTCCTCCCCCAGTTATAGTGAGATTCTCCTCCCTCCTTCCTCCCCCAGTTATATTGAGATTCTTCTACCTTCCTCCTTCCCCAGTTACAGTGAGATTCTTCTCCCTCCTCCCTTCCTCAGTTATAATGAGATTCTTCTCTTTCCTTCCTTCCTCAGTTATAGTGAGATTCTTCTCCCTCCTCCATTCCCCAGTTATAGTGAGATTCTTCTCCCTCCTTCCTTCCCCAGTTATCTTGAGATTCTTCTCCCTCCTTCCTTTCCCAGTTATAGTGAGATTCTTCTCCCTCCTTCCTTCCTCAGTTATAGTGACATTCTTCTCCCTCCTTCCTTCCCCAGTTATAGTGAGGTTCTTCTCCCTCCTTCCTTCCCCAGTTATCGTGAGATTCTTCTCCCTCCTCCCTTCCCCAGTTATAGTGAGATTCTTCTCCCCACTTCCTTCCCCAGTTATAGTGAGACTCTTCACCCTCCTTCCTTCCCCAGTTATAGTGAGATTCTTCTCCCTCCTTCCTCAGTTATAGTGAGATTCTTCTCCCTCCTTCCTTCCCCAGTTATAGTGAGATTCTTCTCCCTCCTTCCTTCCCCAGTAATAGTGAGATTCTTCTCCCTCCTTCCTTCCCCAGCTACAGTGAGATTCTTCTCCCTCCTTCCTCAGTTATAGTGAGATTCTTCTCCCTCCTTCCTTCCCCAGTTATAGTGAGATTCTTCTCCCTCCTTCCTTCCCCAGTTATAGTGAGATTCTTCTCCCTCCTTGCTTCCTCAGTTATAGTGAGATTCTTCTCCCTCCTTCCTTCCCCAGTTATAGTGAAATTCTTCTCCCTCCTTCCTTCCCCAGTTATAGTGAGATTCTTCACCCTCCTTCCTTCCCCAGTTATAGTGAGATTCTTCTCCCTCCTTCCTTCCCCAGATATAGTGAGATTCTTCTCCCTCATTCCTTCCCCAGTTATAGTAAGATTCTTCTCCCTCCTTCCTCCCCCAGTTATAGTGAGATTCTTCTCCCTCCTTCCTTCCCAGTTAGAGTGAGATTCTTCTCCCTCCTCCCTTCCCCAGTTATAGTGAGATTCTTCTCGCTCCTTCCTTCCCCAGTTATAGTGAGATTCTTCTCCCTCCTTCCATCCTCAGTTATAGTGAGATTCTTCTCACTCCTTCCTTCCCCTGTAAAAGTGAGATTCTTCTCCCTCCTTCCTTCCTCAGATATAGTGAGATTCTTCTCCCTCCTTCCTTCCTCAGTTATAGTGAGATTCTTCTCCCTCCCTCCTTCCTCAGTTATAGTGAGATTCTTCTCCCTCCTTCCTTCCCCAGTAATAGTGAGATTCTTCTCCCTCCTCCCTTCCCCAGTTATAGTGAGATTCTTCTCCCTCCTGCCTTCCCCAGTTCTTGTGAGGTTCTACTCCCTCCTTCCTTCCCCAGTTATAGTGAGATTCTTCTCCCTCCTTCCTTCCCCAGTTATAGTGAGATTCTTCTCCCTCCTTCCTTCCTCAGTTATAGTGAGATTCTTCTCCCTCCTTCCTTCCTCAGTTATAGTGAGATTCTTCTCCCTCCCTCCTTCCTCAGTTATAGTGAGATTCTTCTCCCTTCTTCCTTCCCCAGTTATAGTGAGATTCTTCTCCCTCCTCCCCTCCCCAGTTATAGTGAGATTCTTCCCCCTCCTCCCTTCCCCAGTTATAGTGAGATTCTTCTCCCTCCTTCCTTCCCCAGTTATACTGAGGTTCTTCTCCCTCCTTCCTTCCCCAGTTATAGTGAGATTCTTCTCCCTCCTTCCTAACCCAGTTATGGTGAGATTCTTCTCCCTCCTTCCTTCCCCAGTTATAGTGAGGTTCTTCTCCCTCCTTCCTTCCCCAGTTATAGTGAGATTCATCTCCCTCCTTCCTTCCCCAGTTATAGTGAGATTCTTCTCCCTCCTTCCTTCCCCAGTTATAGTGAGATTCTTCTCCCTCCTTCCCCAGTTATAGTGAGATTCTTCTCCCCCATTCCTTCCTCAGTCATAGTGAGATTCTTCTCCCTCCTTCCTTCCTCAGTTAAAGTGAGATTCTTCTCCCTCCTTCCTTCCTCAGTTATAGTGAGATTCTTCTCCCTCCCTCCTTCCCCAGTTATAGTGAGATTTTTCTCCCTCCTTCCTTCCTCTGTTATAGTGAGATTCTTCTCCCTCCTTCCTTCCTCAGTTATACTGACATTCTTCTCCCTCCTTCCTGCCCCAGTTATAGTGAGATTCTTCTCCCTCTTCCTTCCCCAGTTATAGTGAGATGCTTCCCCCTCCTCTCTTCCCCATTTATAGTGAGATTCTTCTCCCTCCTCTCTTCCCCAGTTATAGTGAGATTCTTCTCCCTCCTTCCTTCCCCAGTTACAGTGAGATTCTTCACCCTCCTTCCTTCCCCAGTTATAGTGAGATTCTTCTCCCTCCTTCCTCAGTTATAGTGAGATTCTTCTCCCTCCTTCCTTCCCCAGTTATAGTGAGATTCTTCTCCCTCCTTCCTTCCCCAGTTGTAGTGAGATTCTTCTCCCTCCTTCCTTCCCCAGTTGTAGCGAGATTCTTCTCCCTCCTTCCTTCCTCAGTTATAGTGAGATTCTTCTCCCTCCTTCCTTCCTCAGTTATAGTGAGATTCTTCTCCCTCCTTCCTTCCCCAGTTATAGTGAGATTCCTCTGCCTCCTTCCTTCCTCAGTTATACTGAGATTCTTCTCCCTCCTTCCTTCCCCAGTTTTAATGAGATTCTTCTCCCTCCTTCCTCAGTTATAGTGAGATTCTTCTCCCTCCTTCCTTCCCCAGTTATAGTGAGATTCTTCTCCCTCCTTCCTTCCCCAGTTATAGTGAGATTCTTCACCCTCCTTCCTTCCTCAGTTATAGTGAGATTCTTCTCCCTCCTTCCTTCCCCAGTTATAGTGAAATTCTTCTCCCTCCTTCCTTCCCCAGTTATAGTGAGATTCTTCTCCCTCCTTCCTTCCCCAGTTATAGTGAGATTCTTCTCCCTCCTTCCTTCCCCAGTTATAGTGAGATTCTTCTCCCTCATTCCTTCCCCAGTTATAGTGACATTCTTCTCCCTCCTTCCTCCCCCAGTTATATTGAGATTCTTCTCCCTTCCTCCTTCCCCAGTTACAGTGAGATTCTTCTCCCTCTTCCCTTCCTCAGTTATAATGAGATTCTTCTCTTTCCTTCCTTCCTCAGTTATAGTGAGATTCTTCTCCCTCCTCCATTCCCCAGTTATAGTGAGATTATTCTCCCTTCTTCCTTCCCCAGTTATAGTGAGATTCTTCTCCCTCCTTCCTTTCCCAGTTATAGTGAGATTCTTCTCCCTCCTTCCTTCCGCAGTTAGAGTGAGATTCTTCTCCCTCCTTCCATCCTCAGTTATAGTGAGATTCTTCTCCCTCCTTCCTTCCTCAGTTATAGTGAGATTCTTCTCCCTCCTTCCTTCCCCAGTTATAGTGAGGTTCTTCTCCCTCCTTCCTTCCCCAGTTATCGTGAGATTCTTCTCCCTCCTCCCTTCCCCAGTTATAGTGAGATTCTTCTCCCCACTTCCTTCCCCAGTTATAGTGAGACTCTTCACCCTCCTTCCTTCCCCAGTTATAGTGAGATTCTTCTCCCTCCTTCCTCAGTTATAGTGAGATTCTTCTCCCTCCTTCCTTCCCCAGTTATAGTGAGATTCTTCTCCCTCCTTCCTTCCCCAGTAATAGTGAGATTCTTCTCCCTCCTTCCTTCCCCAGCTATAGTGAGATTCTTCTCCCTCCTTCCTCAGTTATAGTGAGATTCTTCTCCCTCCTTCCTTCCCCAGTTAAAATGAGATTCTTCTCCCTCCTTCCTTCCCCAGTTATAGTGAGATTCTTCTCCCTCCTTGCTTCCTCAG
The DNA here is from genome assembly GCF_052327205.1 of Somniosus microcephalus. Lineage (NCBI taxonomy): Eukaryota > Metazoa > Chordata > Chondrichthyes > Squaliformes > Somniosidae > Somniosus > Somniosus microcephalus. Next base: position 65,143,340 of record NC_140996.1, on the reverse strand, counting down.
TTATAGTGAGATTCTTCTCCCTCCTTCCTTCCCCAGTTATAGTGAATTTCTTCTCCCTCCTTCCTTCCCCAGTTATAGTGAGATTCTTCTCCCTCCTTCCTTCCCCAGTTATAGTGAGATTCTTCTCCCTCCTTCCTTCCCCAGATATAGTAAGATTCTTCTCCCTCATTCCTTCCCCAGTTATAGTAAGATTCTTCTCCCTCCTTCCTCCCCCAGTTATAGTGAGATTCTTCACCCTCCTTCCTTCCCAGTTATAGTGAGATTCTTCTCCCTCCTCCCTTCCTCAGTTATAATGAGATTCTTCTCCTTCCTTCCTTCCTCAGTTATAGTGAGATTCTTCTCCCTCCTCCCTTCCCCAGTTATAGTGAGTTTCTTCTCCCTCCTTCCTTCCCCAGTTATAGTGAGATTCTTCTCCCTCCTTCCTTTCCCAGTTATAGTGAGATTCTTCTCCCTCCTTCCTTCCTCAGTTATAGTGAGATTCTTCTCCCTCCCTCCTTCCTCAGTTATAGTGAGATTCTTCTCCCTTCTTCCTTCCCCAGTTATAGTGAGATTCTTCTCCCTCCTCCCTTCCCCAGTTATAGTGAGATTCTTCCCCCTCCTCCCTTCCCCAGTTATAGTGAGATTCTTCTCCCTCCTTCCTTCCCCAGTTATAGTGAGGTTCTTCTCCCTCCTTCCTTCCCCAGTTATAGTGAGATTCTTCTCCCTCCTTCCTAACCCAGTTATGGTGAGATTCTTCTCCCTCCTTCCTTCCCCAGTTATAGTGAGGTTCTTCTCCCTCCTTCCTTCCCCAGTTATAGTGAGATTGATCTCCCTCCTTCCTTCCCCAGTTATAGTGAGATTCTTCTCCCTCCTTCCTTCCCCAGTTATAGTGAGATTCTTCTCCCTCCTTCCCCAGTTATAGTGAGATTCTTCTCCCCCATTCCTTCCTCAGTTATAGTGAGATTCTTCTCCCTCCTTCCTTCCTCAGTTAAAGTGAGATTCTTCTCCCTCCTTCCTTCCTCAGTTATAGTGAGATTCTTCTCCCTCCCTCCTTCCCCAGTTAAAGTGAGATTTTTCTCCCTCCTTCCTTCCTCTGTTATAGTGAGATTCTTCTCCCTCCTTCCTTCCTCAGTTATACTGACATTCTTCTCCCTCCTTCCTGCCCCAGTTATAGTGAGATTCTTCTCCCTCTTCCTTCCCCAATTATAGTGAGATGCTTCTCCCTCCTCTCTTCCCCATTTATAGTGAGATTCTTCTCCCTCCTCTCTTCCCCAGTTATAGTGAGATTCTTCTCCCTCCTTCCTTCCCCAGTTACAGTGAGATTCTTCACCCTCCTTCCTTCCCCAGTTATAGTGAGATTCTTCTCCCTCCTTCCTCTGTTATAGTGAGATTCTTCTCCCTCCTTCCTTCCCCAGTTATAGTGAGATTCTTCTCCCTCCTTCCTTCCCCAGTTGTAGTGAGATTCTTCTCCCTCCTTCCTTCCCCAGTTGTAGCGAGATTCTTCTCCCTCCTTCCTTCCTCAGTTATAGTGAGATTCTTCTCCCTCCTTCCTTCCTCAGTTATAGTGAGATTCTTCTCCCTCCTTCCTTCCCCAGTTATAGTGAGATTCCTCTGCCTCCTTCCTTCCTCAGTTATACTGAGATTCTTCTCCCTCCTTCCTTCCCCAGTTTTAATGAGATTCTTCTCCCTCCTTCCTCAGTTATAGTGAGATTCTTCTCCCTCCTTCCTTCCCCAGTTATAGTGAGATTCTTCTCCCTCCTTCCTTCCCCAGTTATAGTGAGATTCTTCAGCCTCCTTCCTTCCTCAGTTATAGTGAGATTCTTCTCCCTCCTTCCTTCCCCAGTTATAGTGAAATTCTTCTCCCTCCTTCCTTCCCCAGTTATAGTGAGATTCTTCTCCCTCCTTCCTTCCCCAGTTATAGTGAGATTCTTCTCCCTCCTTCCTTCCCCAGTTATAGTGAGATTCTTCTCCCTCATTCCTTCCCCAGTTATAGTGAGATTCTTCTCCCTCCTTCCTCCCCCAGTTATATTGAGATTCTTCTCCCTTCCTCCTTCCCCAGTTACAGTGAGATTCTTCTCCCTCCTCCCGTGCTCAGTTATAATGAGATTCTTCTCTTTCCTTCCTTCCTCAGTTATAGTGAGATTCTTCTCCCTCCTCCATTCCCCAGTTATAGTGAGATTCTTCTCCCTCCTTCCTTCCCCAGTTATAGTGAGATTCTTCTCCCTCCTTCCTTTCCCAGTTATAGTGAGATTCTTCTCCCTCCTTCCTTCCTCAGTTATAGTGAGATTCTTCTCCCTCCTTCCTTCCTCAGTTATAGTGAGATTCTTCTCCCTCCTTCCTTCCTCAGTTATAGTGAGATTCTTCTCCCTCCTTCCTTCCCCAGTTATAGTAAGGTTCTTCTCCCTCCTTCCTTCCCCAGTTATCGTGAGATTCTTCTCCCTCCTCCCTTCCCCAGTTATAGTGAGATTCTTCTCCCCACTTCCTTCCCCAGTTATAGTGAGACTCTTCACCCTCCTTCCTTCCCCAGTTATAGTGAGATTCTTCTCCCTCCTTCCTCAGTTATAGTGAGATTCTTCTCCCTCCTTCCTTCCCCAGTTATAGTGAGATTCTTCTCCCTCCTTCCTTCCCCAGTAATAGTGAGATTCTTCTCCCTCCTTCCTTCCCCAGCTATAGTGAGATTCTTCTCCCTCCTTCCTCAGTTATAGTGAGATTCTTCTCCCTCCTTCCTTCCCCAGTTATAGTGAGATTCTTCTCCCTCCTTCCTTCCCCAGTTATAGTGAGATTCTTCTCCCTCCTTGCTTCCTCAGTTATAGTGAGATTCTTCTCCCTCCTTCCTTCCCCAGTTATAGTGAAATTCTTCTCCCTCCTTCCTTCCCCAGTTATAGTGAGATTCTTCTCCCTCCTTCCTTCCCCAGTTATAGTGAGATTCTTCTCCCTCCTTCCTTCCCCAGATATAGTAAGATTCTTCTCCCTCATTCCTTCCCCAGTTATAGTAAGATTCTTCTCCCTCCTTCCTCCCCCAGTTATAGTGAGATTCTTCTCCCTCCTTCCTTCCCAGTTATAGTGAGATTCTTCTCCCTCCTCCCTTCCTCAGTTATAATGAGATTCTTCTCCTTCCTTCCTTCCTCAGTTATAGTGAGATTCTTCTCCCTCCTCCCTTCCCCAGTTATAGTGAGTTTCTTCTCCCTCCTTCCTTCCCCAGTTATAGTGAGATTCTTCTCCCTCCTTCCTTTCCCAGTTATAGTGAGATTCTTCTCCCTCCTTCCTTCCCCAGTTATAGTGAGATTCTTCTCCCTCCTTCCTTTCCCAGTTATAGTGAGATTCTTCTCCCTCCTTGCTTCCTCAGTTATAGTGAGATTCTTCTCCCTCCTTCCTTCCTCAGTTATAGTGAGATTCTTCTCCCTCCTTCCTTCCTCAGTTATAGTGAGATTCTTCTCCCTCCTTCCTTCCCCAGTTATAGTGAGGTTCTTCTCCCTCCTTCATTCCCCAGTTATCGTGAGATTCTTCTCCCTCCTTCCTTCCTCAGTTATAGTGAGATTCTTCTCCCTCCTTCCTTCCCCAGTTATAGTGAGGTTCTTCTCCCTCCTTCCTTCCCCAGTTATAGTGAGATTCTTCTCCATCCTTCCTAACCCAGTTATGGTGAGATTCTTCTCCCTCCTTCCTTCCCCAGTTATAGTGAGGTTCTTCTCCCTCCTTCCTTCCCCAGTTATAGTGAGATTCATCTCCCTCCTTCCTTCCCCACTTATAGTGAGATTCTTCTCCCTCCTTCCTTCCCCAGTTATAGTGAGATTCTTCTCCCTCCTTCCCCAGTTATAGTGAGATTCTTCTCCCCCATTCCTTCCTCAGTTATAGTGAGATTCTTCTCCCTCCTTCCTTCCTCAGTTAAAGTGAGATTCTTCTCCCTCCTTCCTTCCTCAGTTATAGTGAGATTCTTCTCCCTCCCTCCTTCCCCAGTTAAAGTGAAATTTTTCTCCCTCCTTTCTTCCTCTGTTATAGTGAGATTCTTCTCCCTCCTTCCTTCCTCAGTTATACTGACATTTTTCTCCCTCCTTCCTGCCCCAGTTATAGTGAGATTCTTCTCCCTCTTCCTTCCCCAGTTATAGTGAGATGCTTCTCCCTCCTCTCTTCCCCATTTATAGTGAGATTCTTCTCCCTCCTCTCTTCCCCAGTTATAGTGAGATTCTTCTCCCTCCTTCCTTCCCCAGTTACAGTGAGATTCTTCACCCTCCTTACTTCCCCAGTTATAGTGAGATTCTTCTCCCTCCTTCCTCAGTTATTGTGAGATTCTTCTCCCTCCTTCCTTCCCCAGTTATAGTGAGATTCTTCTCCCTCCTTCCTTCCCCAGTTGTAGTGAGATTCTTCTCCCTCCTTCCTTCCCCAGTTGTAGCGAGATTCTTCTCCCTCCTTCCTTCCTCAGTTATAGTGAGATTCTTCTCCCTCCTTCCTTCCTCAGTTATAGTGAGATTCTTCTCCCTCCTTCCTTCCCCAGTTATAGTGAGATTCCTCTGCCTCCTTCCTTCCTCAGTTATACTGAGATTCATCTCCCTCCTTCCTTCCCCAGTTTTAATGAGATTCTTCTCCCTCCTTCCTCAGTTATAGTGAGATTCTTCTCCCTCCTTCCTTCCCCAGTTATAGTGAGATTCTTCTCCCTCCTTCCTTCCCCAGTTATAGTGAGATTCTTCAGCCTCCTTCCTTCCTCAGTTATAGTGAGATTCTTCTCCCTCCTTCCTTCCCCAGTTATAGTGAAATTCTTCTCCCTCCTTCCTTCCCCAGTTATAGTGAGATTCTTCTCCCTCCTTCCTTCCCCAGTTATAGTGAGATTCTTCTCCCTCCTTCCTTCCCCAGTTATAGTGAGATTCTTCTCCCTCATTCCTTCCCCAGTTATAGTGAGATTCTTCTCCCTCCTTCCTCCCCCAGTTATATTGAGATTCTTCTCCCTTCCTCCTTCCCCAGTTACAGTGAGATTCTTCTCCCTCCTCCCTTCCTCAGTTATAATGAGATTCTTCTCTTTCCTTCCTTCCTCAGTTATAGTGAGATTCTTCTCCCTCCTCCATTCCCCAGTTATAGTGAGATTCTTCTCCCTCCTTCCTTCCCCAGTTATACTGAGATTCTTCTCCCTCCTTCCTTTCCCAGTTATAGTGAGATTCTTCTCCCTCCTTCCTTCCTCAGTTATAGTGAGATTCTTCTCCCTCCTTCCTTCCTCAGTTATAGTGAGATTCTTCTCCCTCCTTCCTTCCTCAGTTAAAGAGAGATTCTTCTCCCTCCTTCCTTCCCCAGTTATAGTGAGGTTCTTCTCCCTCCTTCCTTCCCCAGTTATCGTGAGATTCTTCTCCCTCCTCCCTTCCCCAGTTATATTGAGATTCTTCTCCCCACTTCCTTCCCCAGTTATAGTGAGACTCTTCACCCTCCTTCCTTCCCCAGTTATAGTGAGATTCTTCTCCCTCCTTCCTCAGTTATAGTGAGATTCTTCTCCCTCCTTCCTTCCCCAGTTATAGTGAGATTCTTCTCCCTCCTTCCTTCCCCAGTAATAGTGAGATTCTTCTCCCTCCTTCCTTCCCCAGCTATAGTGAGATTCTTCTCCCTCCTTCCTCAGTTATAGTGAGATTCTTCTCCCTCCTTCCTTCCCCAGTTATAGTGAGATTCTTCTCCCTCCTTTCTTCCCCAGTTATAGTGAGATTCTTCTCCCTCCTTGCTTCCTCAGTTATAGTGAGATTCTTCTCCCTCCTTCCTTCCCCAGTTATAGTGAAATTCTTCTCCCTCCTTCCTTCCCCAGTTATAGTGAGATTCTTCTCCCTCCTTCCTTCCCCAGTTATAGTGAGATTCTTCTCCCTCCTTCCTTCCCCAGATATAGTAAGATTCTTCTCCCTCATTCCTTCCCCAGTTATAGTAAGATTCTTCTCCCTCCTTTCTCCCCCAGTTATAGTGAGATTCTTCTCCCTCCTTCCTTCCCCAGTAATAGTGAGATTCTTCTCCCTCCTTTCTTCCCCAGCTATAGTGAGATTCTTCTCCCTCCTTCCTCAGTTATAGTGAGATTCTTCTCCCTCCTTCCTTCCCCAGTTATAGTGAGATTCTTCTCCCTCCTTTCTTCCCCAGTTATAGTGAGATTCTTCTCCCTCCTTGCTTCCTCAGTTATAGTGAGATTCTTCTCCCTCCTTCCTTCCCCAGTTATAGTGAAATTCTTCTCCCTCCTTCCTTCCCCAGTTATAGTGAGATTCTTCTCCCTCCTTCCTTCCCCAGTTATAGTGAGATTCTTCTCCCTCCTTCCTTCCCCAGATATAGTAAGATTCTTCTCCCTCCTTCCTTCCCCAGTAATAGTGAGATTCTTCTCCCTCCTTCCTTCCCCAGCTATAGTGAGATTCTTCTCCCTCCTTCCTCAGTTATAGTGAGATTCTTCTCCCTCCTTCCTTCCCCAGTTATAGTGAGATTCTTCTCCCTCCTTCCTTCCCCAGTTATAGTGAGATTCTTCAGCCTCCTTCCTTCCTCAGTTATAGTGAGATTCTTCTCCCTCCTTCCTTCCCCAGTTATAGTGAAATTCTTCTCCCTCCTTCCTTCCCCAGTTATAGTGAGATTCTTCTCCCTCCTTCCTTCCCCAGTTATAGTGAGATTCTTCTCCCTCCTTCCTTCCCCAGTTATAGTGAGATTCTTCTCCCTCATTCCTTCCCCAGTTATAGTGAGATTCTTCTCCCTCCTTCCTCCCCCAGTTATATTGAGATTCTTCTCCCTTCCTCCTTCCCCAGTTACAGTGAGATTCTTCTCCCTCCTCCCTTCCTCAGTTATAATGAGATTCTTCTCTTTCCTTCCTTCCTCAGTTATAGTGAGATTCTTCTCCCTCCTCCATTCCCCAGTTATAGTGAGATTCTTCTCCCTCCTTCCTTCCCCAGTTATACTGAGATTCTTCTCCCTCCTTCCTTTCCCAGTTATAGTGAGATTCTTCTCCCTCCTTCCTTCCTCAGTTATAGTGAGATTCTTCTCCCTCCTTCCTTCCTCAGTTATAGTGAGATTCTTCTCCCTCCTTCCTTCCTCAGTTAAAGAGAGATTCTTCTCCCTCCTTCCTTCCCCAGTTATAGTGAGGTTCTTCTCCCTCCTTCCTTCCCCAGTTATCGTGAGATTCTTCTCCCTCCTCCCTTCCCCAGTTATAGTGAGATTCTTCTCCCCACTTCCTTCCCCAGTTATAGTGAGACTCTTCACCCTCCTTCCTTCCCCAGTTATAGTGAGATTCTTCTCCCTCCTTCCTCAGTTATAGTGAGATTCTTCTCCCTCCTTCCTTCCCCAGTTATAGTGAGATTCTTCTCCCTCCTTCCTTCCCCAGTAATAGTGAGATTCTTCTCCCTCCTTCCTTCCCCAGCTATAGTGAGATTCTTCTCCCTCCTTCCTCAGTTATAGTGAGATTCTTCTCCCTCCTTCCTTCCCCAGTTATAGTGAGATTCTTCTCCCTCCTTTCTTCCCCAGTTATAGTGAGATTCTTCTCCCTCCTTGCTTCCTCAGTTATAGTGAGATTCTTCTCCCTCCTTCCTTCCCCAGTTATAGTGAAATTCTTCTCCCTCCTTCCTTCCCCAGTTATAGTGAGATTCTTCTCCCTCCTTCCTTCCCCAGTTATAGTGAGATTCTTCTCCCTCCTTCCTTCCCCAGATATAGTAAGATTCTTCTCCCTCATTCCTTCCCCAGTTATAGTAAGATTCTTCTCCCTCCTTCCTCCCCCAGTTATAGTGAGATTCTTCTCCCTCCTTCCTTCCCAGTTATAGTGAGATTCTTCTCCCTCCTCCCTTCCTCAGTTATAATGAGATTCTTCTCCTTCCTTCCTTCCTCAGTTATTGTGAGATTCTTCTCCCTCCTCCCTTCCCCAGTTATAGTGAGTTTCTTCTCCCTCCTTCCATCCCCAGTTATAGTGAGATTCTTCTCCCTCCTTCCTTTCCCAGTTATAGTGAGATTCTTCTCCCTCCTTCCTTCCTCAGTTATAGTGAGATTCTTCTCCCTCCTTCCTTCCTCAGTTATAGTGTGATTCTTCTCCATCCTTCCTTCCTCAGTTATAGTGAGATTCTTCTCCCTCCTTCCTACCCCAGTTATAGTGAGATTCTTCTCCGTCCTTCCTGCCCCAGTTATAGTGAGATTCTTCTCCCTCCTTCCTTCCCCAGTTATAGTGAGATTCTTCTCCCTCCTCCCTTCCCCAGTTATAGTGAGATTCTTCTCCCTCCTTCCTTCCCCAGTTATAGTGAGATTCTTCTCCCTCCTCCCTTCCCCAGTTATAGTGAGATTCTTCTCCCTCCTTCCTTCCCCAGTTATAGTGAGATTCTTCTCCCTCCTTCCTTCCCCAGTTATAGTGAGGTTCTTCTCCCTCCTTCCTTCCCCAGTTATCGTGAGATTCTTCTCCCTCCTCCCTTCCCCAGTTATAGTGAGATTCTTCTCACCACTTCCTTCCCCAGTTATAGTGAGACTCTTCACCCTCCTTCCTTCCCCAGTTATAGTGAGATTCTTCTCCCTCCTTCCTCAGTTATAGTGAGATTCTTCTCCCTCCTTCCTTCCCCAGTTATAGTGAGATTCTTCTCCCTCCTTCCTTCCCCAGTAATAGTGAGATTCTTCTCCCTCCTTCCTTCCCCAGCTATAGTGAGATTCTTCTCCCTCCTTCCTCAGTTATAGTGAGATTCTTCTCCCTCCTTCCTTCCCCAGTTATAGTGAGATTCTTCTCCCTCCTTCCTTCCCCAGTTATAGTGAGATTCTTCTCCCTCCTTGCTTCCTCAGTTATAGTGAGATTCTTCTCCCTCCTTCCTTCCCCAGTTATAGTGAAATTCTTCTCCCTCCTTCCTTCCCCAGTTATAGTGAGATTCTTCTCCCTCCTTCCTTCCCCAGTTATAGTGAGATTCTTCTCCCTCCTTCCTTCCCAGTTATAGTGAGATTCTTCTCCCTCCTCCCTTCCTCAGTTATAATGAGATTCTTCTCCTTCCTTCCTCCCTCAGTTATAGTGAGATTCTTCTCCCTCCTCCCTTCCCCAGTTATAGTGAGTTTCTTCTCCCTCCTTCCTTCCCCAGTTATAGTGAGATTCTTCTCCCTCCTTCCTTTCCCAGTTATAGTGAGATTCTTCTCCCTCCTTCCTTCTTCAGTTATAGTGAGATTCTTCTCCCTCCCTCCTTCCTCAGTTATAGTGAGATTCTTCTCCCTTCTTCCTTCCCCAGTTATAGTGAGATTCTTCTCCCTCCTCCCTTCCCCAGTTATAGTGAGATTCTTCCCCCTCCTCCCTTCCCCAGTTATAGTGAGATTCTTCTCCCTCCTTCCTTCCCCAGTTATAGTGAGGTTCTTCTCCCTCCTTCCTTCCCCAGTTATAGTGAGATTCTTCTCCCTCCTTCCTAACCCAGTTATGGTGAGATTCTTCTCCCTCCTTCCTTCCCCAGTTATAGTGAGGTTCTTCTCCCTCCTTCCTTCCCCAGTTATAGTGAGATTCATCTCCCTCCTTCCTTCCCCACTTATAGTGAGATTCTTCTCCCTCCTTCCTTCCCCAGTTATAGTGAGATTCTTCTCCCTCCTTCCCCAGTTATAGTGAGATTCTTCTCCCCCATTCCTTCCTCAGTTAGTGAGATTCTTCTCCCTCCTTCCTTCCTCAGTTAAAGTGAGATTCTTCTCCCTCCTTCCTTCCTCAGTTATAGTGAGATTCTTCTCCCTCCCTCCTTCCCCAGTTAAAGTGAGATTTTTCTCCCTCCTTCCTTCCTCTGTTATAGTGAGATTCTTCTCCCTCCTTCCTTCCTCAGTTATACTGACATTCTTCTCCCTCCTTCCTGCCCCAGTTATAGTGAGATTCTTCTCCCTCTTCCTTCCCCAGTTATAGTGAGATGCTTCTCCCTCCTCTCTTCCCCATTTATAGTGAGATTCTTCTCCCTCCTCTCTTCCCCAGTTATAGTGAGATTCTTCTCCCTCCTTCCTTCCCCAGTTACAGTGAGATTCTTCACCCTCCTTCCTTCCCCAGTTATAGTGAGATTCTTCTCCCTCCTTCCTCAGTTATAGTGAGATTCTTCTCCCTCCTTCCTTCCCCAGTTATAGTGAGATTCTTCTCCCTCCTTCCTTCCCCAGTTGTAGTGAGATTCTTCTCCCTCCTTCCTTCCCCAGTTGTAGCGAGATTCTTCTCCCTCCTTCCTTCCTCAGTTATAGTGAGATTCTTCTCCCTCCTTCCTTCCTTAGTTATAGTGAGATTCTTCTCCCTCCTTCCTTCCCCAGTTAGAGTGAGATTCCTCTGCCTCCTTCCTTCCTCAGTTATACTGAGATTCTTCTCCCTCCTTCCTTCCCCAGTTTTAATGAGATTCTTCTCCCTCCTTCCTCAGTTATAGTGAGATTCTTCTCCCTCCTTCCTTCCCCAGTTATAGTGAGATTCTTCTCCCTCCTTCCTTCCCCAGTTATAGTGAGATTCTTCAGCCTCCTTCCTTCCTCAGTTATAGTGAGATTCTTCTCCCTCCTTCCTTCCCCAGTTATAGTGAAATTCTTCTCCCTCCTTCCTTCCCCAGTTATAGTGAGATTCTTCTCCCTCCTTCCTTCCCCAGTTATAGTGAGATTCTTCTCCCTCCTTCCTTCCCCAGTTATAGTGAGATTCTTCTCCCTCATTCCGTCCCCAGTTATAGTGAGATTCTTCTCCCTCCTTCCTCCCCCAGTTATATTGAGATTCTTCTCCCTTCCTCCTTCCCCAGTTACAGTGAGATTCTTCTCCCTCCTCCCTTCCTCAGTTATAATGAGATTCTTCTCTTTCCTTCCTTCCTCAGTTATAGTGAGATTCTTCTCCCTCCTCCATTCCCCAGTTATAGTGAGATTCTTCTCCCTCCTTCCCTCCCCAGTTATAGTGAGATTCTTCTCCCTCCTTCCTTTCCCAGTTATAGTGAGATTCTTCTCCCTCCTTCCTTCCTCAGTTATAGTGAGATTCTTCTCCCTCCTTCCTTCCTCAGTTATAGTGAGATTCTTCTCCCTCCTTCCTTCCTCAGTTAAAGAGAGATTCTTCTCCCTCCTTCCTTCCCCAGTTATAGTGAGGTTCTTCTCCCTCCTTCCTTCCCCAGTTATCGTGAGATTCTTCTCCCTCCTTCCTGCCCCAGTTATAGTGAGATTCTTCTCCCTCCTTCCTTCCCCAGTTATAGTGAGATTCTTCTCCCTCCTCCCTTCCCCAGTTATAGTGAGATTCTTCTCCCTCCTTCCTTCCCCAGTTATAGTGAGATTCTTCTCCCTCCTCCCTTCCCCAGTTATAGTGAGATTCTTCTCCCTCCTTCCTTCCCCAGTTATAGTGAGATTCTTCTCCCTCCTTCCTTCCCCAGTTATAGTGAGGTTCTTCTCCCTCCTTCCTTCCCCAGTTATCGTGAGATTCTTCTCCCTCCTCCCTTCCCCAGTTATAGTGAGATTCTTCTCACCACTTCCTTCCCCAGTTATAGTGAGACTCTTCACCCTCCTTCCTTCCCCAGTTATAGTGAGATTCTTCTCCCTCCTTCCTCAGTTATAGTGAGATTCTTCTCTCTCCTTCCTTCCCCAGTTATAGTGAGATTCTTCTCCCTCCTTCCTTCCCCAGTAATAGTGAGATTCTTCTCCCTCCTTCCTTCCCCAGCTATAGTGAGATTCTTCTCCCTCCTTCCTCAGTTATAGTGAGATTCTTCTCCCTCCTTCCTTCCCCAGTTATAGTGAGATTCTTCTCCCTCCTTCCTTCCCCAGTTATAGTGAGATTCTTCTCCCTCCTTGCTTCCTCAGTTATAGTGAGATTCTTCTCCCTCCTTCCTTCCCCAGTTATAGTGAAATTCTTCTCCCTCCTTCCTTCCCCAGTTATAGTGAGATTCTTCTCCCTCCTTCCTTCCCCAGTTATAGTGAGATTCTTCTCCCTCCTTCCTTCCCCAGATATAGTAAGATTCTTCTCCCTCATTCCTTCCCCAGTTATAGTAAGATTCTTCTCCCTCCTTCCTCCCCCAGTTATAGTGAGATTCTTCTCCCTCCTTCCTTCCCAGTTATAGTGAGATTCTTCTCCCTCCTCCCTTCCTCAGTTATAATGAGATTCTTCTCCTTCCTTCCTTCCTCAGTTATAGTGAGATTCTTCTCCCTCCTCCCTTCCCCAGTTATAGTGAGTTTCTTCTCCCTCCTTCCTTCCCCAGTTATAGTGAGATTCTTCTCCCTCCTTCCTTTCCCAGTTATAGTGAGATCCTTCTCCCTCCTTCCTTCCTCAGTTATAGTGAGATTCTTCTCCCTCCCTCCTTCCTCAGTTATAGTGAGATTCTTCTCCCTTCTTCCTTCCCCAGTTATAGTGAGATTCTTCTCCCTCCTCCCTTCCCCAGTTATAGTGAGATTCTTCCCCCTCCTCCCTTCCCCAGTTATAGTGAGATTCTTCTCCCTCCTTCCTTCCCCAGTTATAGTGAGGTTCTTCTCCCTCCTTCCTTCCCCAGTTATAGTGAGATTCTTCTCCCTCCTTCCTAACCCAGTTATGGTGAGATTCTTCTCCCTCCTTCCTTCCCCAGTTATAGTGAGGTTCTTCTCCCTCCTTCCTTCCCCAGTTATAGTGAGATTCATCTCCCTCCTTCCTTCCCCAGTTATAGTGAGATTCTTCTCCCTCCTTCCCCAGTTATAGTGAGATTCTTCACCCCCATTCCTTCCTCAGTTATAGTGAGATTCTTCTCCCTCCTTCCTTCCTCAGTTAAAGTGAGATTCTTCTCCCTCCTTCCTTCCTCAGTTATAGTGAGATTCTTCTCCCTCCCTCCTTCCCCAGTTAAAGTGAGATTTTTCTCCCTCCTTCCTTCCTCTGTTATAGTGAGATTCTTCTCCCTCCTTCCTTCCTCAGTTATACTGACATTCTTCTCCCTCCTTCCTGCCCCAGTTATAGTGAGATTCTTCTCCCTCTTCCTTCCCCAGTTATAGTGAGATGCTTCTCCCTCCTCTCTTCCCCATTTATAGTGAGATTCATCTCCCTCCTCTCTTCCCCAGTTATAGTGAGATTCTTCTCCCTCCTTCCTTCCCCAGTTACAGTGAGATTCTTCACCCTCCTTCCTTCCCCAGTTATAGTGAGATTCTTCTCCCTCCTTCCTCAGTTATAGTGAGATTCTTCTCCCTCCTTCCTTCCCCAGTTATAGTGAGATTCTTCTCCCTCCTTCCTTCCCCAGTTGTAGTGAGATTCTTCTCCCTCCTTCCTTCCCCAGTTGTAGCGAGATTCTTCTCCCTCCTTCCTTCCTCAGTTATAGTGAGATTCTTCTCCCTCCTTCCTTCCTTAGTTATAGTGAGATTCTTCTCCCTCCTTCCTTCCCCAGTTAGAGTGAGATTCCTCTGCCTCCTTCCTTCCTCAGTTATACTGAGATTCTTCTCCCTCCTTCCTTCCCCAGTTTTAATGAGATTCTTCTCCCTCCTTCCTCAGTTATAGTGAGATTCTTCTCCCTCCTTCCTTCCCCAGTTATAGTGAGATTCTTCTCCCTCCTTCCTTCCCCAGTTATGGTGAGATTCTTCAGCCTCCTTCCTTCCTCAGTTATAGTGAGATTCTTCTCCCTCCTTCCTTCCCCAGTTATAGTGAAATTCTTCTCCCTCCTTCCTTCCCCAGTTATAGTGAGATTCTTCTCCCTCCTTCCTTCCCCAGTTATAGTGAGATTCTTCTCCCTCCTTCCTTCCCCAGTTATAGTGAGATTCTTCTCCCTCATTCCTTCCCCAGTTATAGTGAGATTCTTCTCCCTCCTTCCTCCCCCAGTTATAGTGAGGTTCTTCTCCCTCCTTCCTTCCCCAGTTATAGTGAGATTCATCTCCCTCCTTCCTTCCCCAGTTATAGTGAGATTCTTCTCCCTCCTTCCTTCCCCAGTTATAGTGAGATTCTTCTCCCTCCTTCCCCAGTTATAGTGAGATTCTTCTCCCCCATTCCTTCCTCAGTTATAGTGAGATTCTTCTCCCTCCTTCCTTCCTCAGTTAAAGTGAGATTCTTCTCCCTCCTTCCTTCCTCAGTTATAGTGAGATTCTTCTCCCTCCCTCCTTCCCCAGTTAAAGTGAGATTTTTCTCCCTCCTTCCTTCCTCTGTTATAGTGAGATTCTTCTCCCTCCTTCCTTCCTCAGTTATACTGACATTCTTCTCCCTCCTTCCTGCCCCAGTTATAGTGAGATTCTTCTCCCTCTTCCTTCCCCAATTATAGTGAGATGCTTCTCCCTCCTCTCTTCCCCATTTATAGTGAGATTCTTCTCCCTCCTCTCTTCCCCAGTTATAGTGAGATTCTTCTCCCTCCTTCCTTCCCCAGTTACAGTGAGATTCTTCACCCTCCTTCCTTCCCCAGTTATAGTGAGATTCTTCTCCCTCCTTCCTCAGTTATAGTGAGATTCTTCTCCCTCCTTCCTTCCCCAGTTATAGTGAGATTCTTCTCCCTCCTTCCTTCCCCAGTTGTAGTGAGATTCTTCTCCCTCCTTCCTTCCCCAGTTGTAGCGAGATTCTTCTCCCTCCTTCCTTCCTCAGTTATAGTGAGATTCTTCTCCCTCCTTCCTTCCTCAGTTATAGTGAGATTCTTCTCCCTCCTTCCTTCCCCAGTTATAGTGAGATTCCTCTGCCTCCTTCCTTCCTCAGTTATACTGAGATTCTTCTCCCTCCTTCCTTCCCCAGTTTTAATGAGATTCTTCTCCCTCCTTCCTCAGTTATAGTGAGATTCTTCTCCCTCCTTCCTTCCCCAGTTATAGTGAGGTTCTTCTCCCTCCTTCCTTCCCCAGTTATAGTGAGATTCTTCAGCCTCCTTCCTTCCTCAGTTATAGTGAGATTCTTCTCCCTCCTTCCTTCCCCAGTTATAGTGAAATTCTTCTCCCTCCTTCCTTCCCCAGTTATAGTGAGATTCTTCTCCCTCCTTCCTTCCCCAGTTATAGTGAGATTCTTCTCCCTCCTTCCTTCCCCAGTTATAGTGAGATTCTTCTCCCTCATTCCTTCCCCAGTTATAGTGAGATTCTTCTCCCTCCTTCCTCCCCCAGTTATATTGAGATTCTTCTCCCTTCCTCCTTCCCCAGTTACAGTGAGATTCTTCTCCCTCCTCCCGTGCTCAGTTATAATGAGATTCTTCTCTTTCCTTCCTTCCTCAGTTATAGTGAGATTCTTCTCCCTCCTCCATTCCCCAGTTATAGTGAGATTCTTCTCCCTCCTTCCTTCCCCAGTTATAGTGAGATTCTTCTCCCTCCTTCCTTTCCCAGTTATAGTGAGATTCTTCTCCCTCCTTCCTTCCTCAGTTATAGTGAGATTCTTCTCCCTCCTTCCTTCCTCAGTTATAGTGAGATTCTTCTCCCTCCTTCCTTCCTCAGTTATAGTGAGATTCTTCTCCCTCGTTCCTTCCCCAGTTATAGTAAGGTTCTTCTCCCTCCTTCCTTCCCCAGTTATCGTGAGATTCTTCTCCCTCCTCCCTTCCCCAGTTATAGTGAGATTCTTCTCCCCACTTCCTTCCCCAGTTATAGTGAGACTCTTCACCCTCCTTCCTTCCCCAGTTATAGTGAGATTCTTCTCCCTCCTTCCTCAGTTATAGTGAGATTCTTCTCCCTCCTTCCTTCCCCAGTTATAGTGAGATTCTTCTCCCTCCTTCCTTCCCCAGTAATAGTGAGATTCTTCTCCCTCCTTCCTTCCCCAGCTATAGTGAGATTCTTCTCCCTCCTTCCTCAGTTATAGTGAGATTCTTCTCCCTCCTTCCTTCCCCAGTTATAGTGAGATTCTTCTCCCTCCTTCCTTCCCCAGTTATAGTGAGATTCTTCTCCCTCCTTGCTTCCTCAGTTATAGTGAGATTCTTCTCCCTCCTTCCTTCCCCAGTTATAGTGAAATTCTTCTCCCTCCTTCCTTCCCCAGTTATAGTGAGATTCTTCTCCCTCCTTCCTTCCCCAGTTATAGTGAGATTCTTCTCCCTCCTTCCTTCCCCAGATATAGTAAGATTCTTCTCCCTCATTCCTTCCCCAGTTATAGTAAGATTCTTCTCCCTCCTTCCTCCCCCAGTTATAGTGAGATTCTTCTCCCTCCTTCCTTCCCAGTTATAGTGAGATTCTTCTCCCTCCTCCCTTCCTCAGTTATAATGAGATTCTTCTCCTTCCTTCCTTCCTCAGTTATAGTGAGATTCTTCTCCCTCCTCCCTTCCCCAGTTATAGTGAGTTTCTTCTCCCTCCTTGCTTCCTCAGTTATAGTGAGATTCTTCTCCCTCCTTCCTTCCTCAGTTATAGTGAGATTCTTCTCCCTCCTTCCTTCCTCAGTTATAGTGAGATTCTTCTCCCTCCTTCCTTCCCCAGTTATAGTGAGGTTCTTCTCCCTCCTTCATTCCCC
The DNA here is from genome assembly GCF_052327205.1 of Somniosus microcephalus. Lineage (NCBI taxonomy): Eukaryota > Metazoa > Chordata > Chondrichthyes > Squaliformes > Somniosidae > Somniosus > Somniosus microcephalus. Next base: position 65,127,127 of record NC_140996.1, on the reverse strand, counting down.
AGTTATCGTGAGATTCTTCTCCCTCCTCCCTTCCCCAGTTATAGTGAGATTCTTCTCCCCACTTCCTTCCCCAGTTATAGTGAGACTCTTCACCCTCCTTCCTTCCCCAGTTATAGTGAGATTCTTCTCCCTCCTTCCTCAGTTATAGTGAGATTCTTCTCCCTCCTTCCTTCCCCAGTTATAGTGAGATTCTTCTCCCTCCTTCCTTCCCCAGTAATAGTGAGATTCTTCTCCCTCCTTCCTTCCCCAGCTATAGTGAGATTCTTCTCCCTCCTTCCTCAGTTATAGTGAGATTCTTCTCCCTCCTTCCTTCCCCAGTTATAGTGAGATTCTTCTCCCTCCTTCCTTCCCCAGTTATAGTGAGATTCTTCTCCCTCCTTGCTTCCTCAGTTATAGTGAGATTCTTCTCCCTCCTTCCTTCCCCAGTTATAGTGAAATTCTTCTCCCTCCTTCCTTCCCCAGTTATAGTGAGATTCTTCTCCCTCCTTCCTTCCCCAGTTATAGTGAGATTCTTCTCCCTCCTTCCTTCCCCAGATATAGTAAGATTCTTCTCCCTCATTCCTTCCCAGTTATAGTAAGATTCTTCTCCCTCCTTCCTCCCCCAGTTATAGTGAGATTCTTCTCCCTCCTTCCTTCCCAGTTATAGTGAGATTCTTCTCCCTCCTCCCTTCCTCAGTTATAATGAGATTCTTCTCCTTCCTTCCTTCCTCAGTTATAGTGAGATTCTTCTCCCTCCTCCCTTCCCCAGTTATAGTGAGTTTCTTCTCCCTCCTTCCTTCCCCAGTTATAGTGAGATTCTTCTCCCTCCTTCCTTTCCCAGTTATAGTGAGATTCTTCTCCCTCCTTCCTTCCTCAGTTATAGTGAGATTCTTCTCCCTCCCTCCTTCCTCAGTTATAGTGAGATTCTTCTCCCTTCTTCCTTCCCCAGTTATAGTGAGATTCTTCTCCCTCCTCCCTTCCCCAGTTATAGTGAGATTCTTCCCCCTCCTCCCTTCCCCAGTTATAGTGAGATTCTTCTCCCTCCTTCCTTCCCCAGTTATAGTGAGGTTCTTCTCCCTCCTTCCTTCCCCAGTTATAGTGAGATTCTTCTCCATCCTTCCTAACCCAGTTATGGTGAGATTCTTCTCCCTCCTTCCTTCCCCAGTTATAGTGAGGTTCTTCTCCCTCCTTCCTTCCCCAGTTATAGTGAGATTCATCTCCCTCCTTCCTTCCCCACTTATAGTGAGATTCTTCTCCCTCCTTCCTTCCCCAGTTATAGTGAGATTCTTCTCCCTCCTTCCCCAGTTATAGTGAGATTCTTCTCCCCCATTCCTTCCTCAGTTATAGTGAGATTCTTCTCCCTCCTTCCTTCCTCAGTTAAAGTGAGATTCTTCTCCCTCCTTCCTTCCTCAGTTATAGTGAGATTCTTCTCCCTCCCTCCTTCCCCAGTTAAAGTGAAATTTTTCTCCCTCCTTTCTTCCTCTGTTATAGTGAGATTCTTCTCCCTCCTTCCTTCCTCAGTTATACTGACATTCTTCTCCCTCCTTCCTGCCCCAGTTATAGTGAGATTCTTCTCCCTCTTCCTTCCCCAGTTATAGTGAGATGCTTCTCCCTCCTCTCTTCCCCATTTATAGTGAGATTCTTCTCCCTCCTCTCTTCCCCAGTTATAGTGAGATTCTTCTCCCTCCTTCCTTCCCCAGTTACAGTGAGATTCTTCACCCTCCTTCCTTCCCCAGTTATAGTGAGATTCTTCTCCCTCCTTCCTCAGTTATTGTGAGATTCTTCTCCCTCCTTCCTTCCCCAGTTATAGTGAGATTCTTCTCCCTCCTTCCTTCCCCAGTTGTAGTGAGATTCTTCTCCCTCCTTCCTTCCCCAGTTGTAGCGAGATTCTTCTCCCTCCTTCCTTCCTCAGTTATAGTGAGATTCTTCTCCCTCCTTCCTTCCTCAGTTATAGTGAGATCCTTCTCCCTCCTTCCTTCCCCAGTTATAGTGAGATTCCTCTGCCTCCTTCCTTCCTCAGTTATACTGAGATTCATCTCCCTCCTTCCTTCCCCAGTTTTAATGAGATTCTTCTCCCTCCTTCCTCAGTTATAGTGAGATTCTTCTCCCTCCTTCCTTCCCCAGTTATAGTGAGATTATTCTCCCTCCTTCCTTCCCCAGTTATAGTGAGATTCTTCAGCCTCCTTCCTTCCTCAGTTATAGTGAGATTCTTCTCCCTCCTTCCTTCCCCAGTTATAGTGAAATTCTTCTCCCTCCTTCCTTCCCCAGTTATAGTGAGATTCTTCTCCCTCCTTCCTTCCCCAGTTATAGTGAGATTCTTCTCCCTCCTTCCTTCCCCAGTTATAGTGAGATTCTTCTCCCTCATTCCTTCCCCAGTTATAGTGAGATTCTTCTCCCTCCTTCCTCCCCCAGTTATATTGAGATTCTTCTCCCTTCCTCCTTCCCCAGTTACAGTGAGATTCTTCTCCCTCCTCCCTTCCTCAGTTATAATGAGATTCTTCTCTTTCCTTCCTTCCTCAGTTATAGTGAGATTCTTCTCCCTCCTCCATGCCCCAGTTATAGTGAGATTCTTCTCCCTCCTTCCTTCCCCAGTTATACTGAGATTCTTCTCCCTCCTTCCTTTCCCAGTTATAGTGAGATTCTTCTCCCTCCTTCCTTCCTCAGTTATAGTGAGATTCTTCTCCCTCCTTCCTTCCTCAGTTATAGTGAGATTCTTCTCCCTCCTTCCTTCCTCAGTTAAAGAGAGATTCTTCTCCCTCCTTCCTTCCCCAGTTATAGTGAGGTTCTTCTCCCTCCTTCCTTCCCCAGTTATCGTGAGATTCTTCTCCCTCCTCCCTTCCCCAGTTATAGTGAGATTCTTCTCCCCACTTCCTTCCCCAGTTATAGTGAGACTCTTCACCCTCCTTCCTTCCCCAGTTATAGTGAGATTCTTCTCCCTCCTTCCTCAGTTATAGTGAGATTCTTCTCCCTCCTTCCTTCCCCAGTTATAGTGAGATTCTTCTCCCTCCTTCCTTCCCCAGTAATAGTGAGATTCTTCTCCCTCCTTCCTTCCCCAGCTATAGTGAGATTCTTCTCCCTCCTTCCTCAGTTATAGTGAGATTCTTCTCCCTCCTTCCTTCCCCAGTTATAGTGAGATTCTTCTCCCTCCTTTCTTCCCCAGTTATAGTGAGATTCTTCTCCCTCCTTGCTTCCTCAGTTATAGTGAGATTCTTCTCCCTCCTTCCTTCCCCAGTTATAGTGAAATTCTTCTCCCTCCTTCCTTCCCCAGTTATAGTGAGATTCTTCTCCCTCCTTCCTTCCCCAGTTATAGTGAGATTCTTCTCCCTCCTTCCTTCCCCAGATATAGTAAGATTCTTCTCCCTCATTCCTTCCCCAGTTATAGTAAGATTCTTCTCCCTCCTTCCTCCCCCAGTTATAGTGAGATTCTTCTCCCTCCTTCCTTCCCAGTTATAGTGAGATTCTTCTCCTTCCTTCCTTCCTCAGTTATTGTGAGATTCTTCTCCCTCCTCCCTTCCCCAGTTATAGTGAGTTTCTTCTCCCTCCTTCCATCCCCAGTTATAGTGAGATTCTTCTCCCTCCTTCCTTTCCCAGTTATAGTGAGATTCTTCTCCCTCCTTCCTTCCTCAGTTATAGTGAGATTCTTCTCCCTCCTTCCTTCCTCAGTTATAGTGTGATTCTTCTCCATCCTTCCTTCCTCAGTTATAGTGAGATTCTTCTCCCTCCTTCCTGCCCCAGTTATAGTGAGATTCTTCTCCCTCCTTCCTTCCCCAGTTATAGTGAGGTTCTTCTCCCTCCTTCCTTCCCCAGTTATCGTGAGATTCTTCTCCCTCCTCCCTTCCCCAGTTATAGTGAGATTCTTCTCACCACTTCCTTCCCCAGTTATAGTGAGACTCTTCACCCTCCTTCCTTCCCCAGTTATAGTGAGATTCTTCTCCCTCCTTCCTCAGTTATAGTGAGATTCTTCTCCCTCCTTCCTTCCCCAGTTATAGTGAGATTCTTCTCCCTCCTTCCTTCCCCAGTAATAGTGAGATTCTTCTCCCTCCTTCCTTCCCCAGCTATAGTGAGATTCTTCTCCCTCCTTCCTCAGTTATAGTGAGATTCTTCTCCCTCCTTCCTTCCCCAGTTATAGTGAGATTCTTCTCCCTCCTTCCTTCCCCAGTTATAGTGAGATTCTTCTCCCTCCTTGCTTCCTCAGTTATAGTGAGATTCTTCTCCCTCCTTCCTTCCCCAGTTATAGTGAAATTCTTCTCCCTCCTTCCTTCCCCAGTTATAGTGAGATTCTTCTCCCTCCTTCCTTCCCCAGTTATAGTGAGATTCTTCTCCCTCCTTCCTTCCCAGTTATAGTGAGATTCTTCTCCCTCCTCCCTTCCTCAGTTATAATGAGATTCTTCTCCTTCCTTCCTCCCTCAGTTATAGTGAGATTCTTCTCCCTCCTCCCTTCCCCAGTTATAGTGAGTTTCTTCTCCCTCCTTCCTTCCCCAGTTATAGTGAGATTCTTCTCCCTCCTTCCTTTCCCAGTTATAGTGAGATTCTTCTCCCTCCTTCCTTCCTCAGTTATAGTGAGATTCTTCTCCCTCCCTCCTTCCTCAGTTATAGTGAGATTCTTCTCCCTTCTTCCTTCCCCAGTTATAGTGAGATTCTTCTCCCTCCTCCCTTCCCCAGTTATAGTGAGATTCTTCCCCCTCCTCCCTTCCCCAGTTATAGTGAGATTCTTCTCCCTCCTTCCTTCCCCAGTTATAGTGAGGTTCTTCTCCCTCCTTCCTTCCCCAGTTATAGTGAGATTCTTCTCCCTCCTTCCTAACCCAGTTATGGTGAGATTCTTCTCCCTCCTTCCTTCCCCAGTTATAGTGAGGTTCTTCTCCCTCCTTCCTTCCCCAGTTATAGTGAGATTCATCTCCCTCCTTCCTTCCCCACTTATAGTGAGATTCTTCTCCCTCCTTCCTTCCCCAGTTATAGTGAGATTCTTCTCCCTCCTTCCCCAGTAAAAGTGAGATTCTTCTCCCCCATTCCTTCCTCAGTTAGTGAGATTCTTCTCCCTCCTTCCTTCCTCAGTTAAAGTGAGATTCTTCTCCCTCCTTCCTTCCTCAGTTATAGTGAGATTCTTCTCCCTCCCTCCTTCCCCAGTTAAAGTGAGATTTTTCTCCTTCCTTCCTTCCTCTGTTATAGTGAGATTCTTCTCCCTCCTTCCTTCCTCAGTTATACTGACATTCTTCTCCCTCCTTCCTGCCCCAGTTATAGTGAGATTCTTCTCCCTCTTCCTTCCCCAGTTATAGTGAGATGCTTCTCCCTCCTCTCTTCCCCATTTATAGTGAGATTCTTCTCCCTCCTCTCTTCCCCAGTTATAGTGAGATTCTTCTCCCTCCTTCCTTCCCCAGTTACAGTGAGATTCTTCACCCTCCTTCCTTCCCCAGTTATAGTGAGATTCTTCTCCCTCCTTCCTCAGTTATAGTGAGATTCTTCTCCCTCCTTCCTTCCCCAGTTATAGTGAGATTCTTCTCCCTCCTTCCTTCCCCAGTTGTAGTGAGATTCTTCTCCCTCCTTCCTTCCCCAGTTGTAGCGAGATTCTTCTCCCTCCTTCCTTCCTCAGTTATAGTGAGATTCTTCTCCCTCCTTCCTTCCTTAGTTATAGTGAGATTCTTCTCCCTCCTTCCTTCCCCAGTTAGAGTGAGATTCCTCTGCCTCCTTCCTTCCTCAGTTATACTGAGATTCTTCTCCCTCCTTCCTTCCCCAGTTTTAATGAGATTCTTCTCCCTCCTTCCTCAGTTATAGTGAGATTCTTCTCCCTCCTTCCTTCCCCAGTTATAGTGAGATTCTTCTCCCTCCTTCCTTCCCCAGTTATAGTGAGATTCTTCAGCCTCCTTCCTTCCTCAGTTATAGTGAGATTCTTCTCCCTCCTTCCTTCCCCAGTTATAGTGAAATTCTTCTCCCTCCTTCCTTCCCCAGTTATAGTGAGATTCTTCTCCCTCCTTCCTTCCCCAGTTATAGTGAGATTCTTCTCCCTCCTTCCTTCCCCAGTTATAGTGAGATTCTTCTCCCTCATTCCGTCCCCAGTTATAGTGAGATTCTTCTCCCTCCTTCCTCCCCCAGTTATATTGAGATTCTTCTCCCTTCCTCCTTCCCCAGTTACAGTGAGATTCTTCTCCCTCCTCCCTTCCTCAGTTATAATGAGATTCTTCTCTTTCCTTCCTTCCTCAGTTATAGTGAGATTTTTCTCCCTCCTCCATTCCCCAGTTATAGTGAGATTCTTCTCCCTCCTTCCCTCCCCAGTTATAGTGAGATTCTTCTCCCTCCTTCCTTTCCCAGTTATAGTGAGATTCTTCTCCCTCCTTCCTTCCTCAGTTATAGTGAGATTCTTCTCCCTCCTTCCTTCCTCAGTTATAGTGAGATTCTTCTCCCTCCTTCCTTCCTCAGTTAAAGAGAGATTCTTCTCCCTCCTTCCTTCCCCAGTTATAGTGAGGTTCTTCTCCCTCCTTCCTTCCCCAGTTATCGTGAGATTCTTCTCCCTCCTTCCTGCCCCAGTTATAGTGAGATTCTTCTCCCTCCTTCCTTCCCCAGTTATAGTGAGATTCTTCTCCCTCCTCCCTTCCCCAGTTATAGTGAGATTCTTCTCCCTCCTTCCTTCCCCAGTTATAGTGAGATTCTTCTCCCTCCTCCCTTCCCCAGTTATAGTGAGATTCTTCTCCCTCCTTCCTTCCCCAGTTATAGTGAGATTCTTCTCCCTCCTTCCTTCCCCAGTTATAGTGAGGTTCTTCTCCCTCCTTCCTTCCCCAGTTATCGTGAGATTCTTCTCCCTCCTCCCTTCCCCAGTTATAGTGAGATTCTTCTCACCACTTCCTTCCCCAGTTATAGTGAGACTCTTCACCCTCCTTCCTTCCCCAGTTATAGTGAGATTCTTCTCCCTCCTTCCTCAGTTATAGTGAGATTCTTCTCTCTCCTTCCTTCCCCAGTTATAGTGAGATTCTTCTCCCTCCTTCCTTCCCCAGTAATAGTGAGATTCTTCTCCCTCCTTCCTTCCCCAGCTATAGTGAGATTCTTCTCCCTCCTTCCTCAGTTATAGTGAGATTCTTCTCCCTCCTTCCTTCCCCAGTTATAGTGAGATTCTTCTCCCTCCTTCCTTCCCCAGTTATAGTGAGATTCTTCTCCCTCCTTGCTTCCTCAGTTATAGTGAGATTCTTCTCCCTCCTTCCTTCCCCAGTTATAGTGAAATTCTTCTCCCTCCTTCCTTCCCCAGTTATAGTGAGATTCTTCTCCCTCCTTCCTTCCCCAGTTATAGTGAGATTCTTCTCCCTCCTTCCTTCCCCAGATATAGTAAGATTCTTCTCCCTCATTCCTTCCCCAGTTATAGTAAGATTCTTCTCCCTCCTTCCTCCCCCAGTTATAGTGAGATTCTTCTCCCTCCTTCCTTCCCAGTTATAGTGAGATTCTTCTCCCTCCTCCCTTCCTCAGTTATAATGAGATTCTTCTCCTTCCTTCCTTCCTCAGTTATAGTGAGATTCTTCTCCCTCCTCCCTTCCCCAGTTATAGTGAGTTTCTTCTCCCTCCTTCCTTCCCCAGTTATAGTGAGATTCTTCTCCCTCCTTCCTTTCCCAGTTATAGTGAGATCCTTCTCCCTCCTTCCTTCCTCAGTTATAGTGAGATTCTTCTCCCTCCCTCCTTCCTCAGTTATAGTGAGATTCTTCTCCCTTCTTCCTTCCCCAGTTATAGTGAGATTCTTCTCCCTCCTCCCTTCCCCAGTTATAGTGAGATTCTTCCCCCTCCTCCCTTCCCCAGTTATAGTGAGATTCTTCTCCCTCCTTCCTTCCCCAGTTATAGTGAGGTTCTTCTCCCTCCTTCCTTCCCCAGTTATAGTGACATTCTTCTCCCTCCTTCCTAACACAGTTATGGTGAGATTCTTCTCCCTCCTTCCTTCCCCAGTTATAGTGAGGTTCTTCTCCCTCCTTCCTTCCCCAGTTATAGTGAGATTCATCTCCCTCCTTCCTTCCCCAGTTATAGTGAGATTCTTCTCCCTCCTTCCCCAGTTATAGTGAGATTCTTCACCCCCATTCCTTCCTCAGTTATAGTGAGATTCTTCTCCCTCCTTCCTTCCTCAGTTAAAGTGAGATTCTTCTCCCTCCTTCCTTCCTCAGTTATAGTGAGATTCTTCTCCCTCCCTCCTTCCCCAGTTAAAGTGAGATTTTTCTCCCTCCTTCCTTCCTCTGTTATAGTGAGATGCTTCTCCCTCCTTCCTTCCTCAGTTATACTGACATTCTTCTCCCTCCTTCCTGCCCCAGTTCTGGTGAGATTCTTCTCCCTCTTCCTTCCCCAGTTATAGTGCGATGCTTCTCCCTCCTCTCTTCCCCATTTATAGTGAGATTCATCTCCCTCCTCTCTTCCCCAGTTATAGTGAGATTCTTCTCCCTCCTTCCTTCCCCAGTTACAGTGAGATTCTTCACCCTCCTTCCTTCCCCAGTTATAGTGAGATTCTTCTCCCTCCTTCCTCAGTTATAGTGAGATTCTTCTCCCTCCTTCCTTCCCCAGTTATAGTGAGATTCTTCTCCCTCCTTCCTTCCCCAGTTGTAGTGAGATTCTTCTCCCTCCTTCCTTCCCCAGTTGTAGCGAGATTCTTCTCCCTCCTTCCTTCCTCAGTTATAGTGAGATTCTTCTCCCTCCTTCCTTCCTTAGTTATAGTGAGATTCTTCTCCCTCCTTCCTTCCCCAGTTAGAGTGAGATTCCTCTGCCTCCTTCCTTCCTCAGTTATACTGAGATTCTTCTCCCTCCTTCCTTCCCCAGTTTTAATGAGATTCTTCTCCCTCCTTCCTCAGTTATAGTGAGATTCTTCTCCCTCCTTCCTTCCCCAGTTATAGTGAGATTCTTCTCCCTCCTTCCTTCCCCAGTTATAGTGAGATTCTTCAGCCTCCTTCCTTCCTCAGTTATAGTGAGATTCTTCTCCCTCCTTCCTTCCCCAGTTATAGTGAAATTCTTCTCCCTCCTTCCTTCCCCAGTTATAGTGAGATTCTTCTCCCTCCTTCCTTCCCCAGTTATAGTGAGATTCTTCTCCCTCCTTCCTTCCCCAGTTATAGTGAGATTCTTCTCCCTCATTCCTTCCCCAGTTATAGTGAGATTCTTCTCCCTCCTTCCTCCCCCAGTTATATTGAGATTCTTCTCCCTTCCTCCTTCCCCAGTTACAGTGAGATTCTTCTCCCTCCTCCCTTCCTCAGTTATAATGAGATTCTTCTCTTTCCTTCCTTCCTCAGTTATAGTGAGATTCTTCTCCCTCCTCCATTCCCCAGTTATAGTGAGATTCTTCTCCCTCCTTCCATCCCCAGTTATAGTGAGATTCTTCTCCCTCCTTCCTTTCCCAGTTATAGTGAGATTCTTCTCCCTCCTTCCTTCCTCAGTTATAGTGAGATTCTTCTCCCTCCTTCCTTCCTCAGTTATAGTGAGATTCTTCTCCCTCCTTCCTTCCTCAGTTAAAGAGAGATTCTTCTCCCTCCTTCCTTCCCCAGTTATAGTGAGGTTCTTCTCCCTCCTTCCTTCCCCAGTTATCGTGAGATTCTTCTCCCTCCTCCCTTCCCCAGTTATAGTGAGATTCTTCTCCCCACTTCCTTCCCCAGTTATAGTGAGACTCTTCACCCTCCTTCCTTCCCCAGTTATAGTGAGATTCTTCTCCCTCCTTCCTCAGTTATAGTGAGATTCTTCTCCCTCCTTCCTTCCCCAGTTATAGTGAGATTCTTCTCCCTCCTTCCTTCCCCAGTAATAGTGAGATTCTTCTCCCTCCTTCCTTCCCCAGCTATAGTGAGATTCTTCTCCCTCCTTCCTCAGTTATAGTGAGATTCTTCTCCCTCCTTCCTTCCCCAGTTATAGTGAGATTCTTCTCCCTCCTTCCTTCCCCAGTTATAGTGAGATTCTTCTCCCTCCTTGCTTCCTCAGTTATAGTGAGATTCTTCTCCCTCCTTCCTTCCCCAGTTATAGTGAGATTCTTCTCCCTCCTTCCTTCCCCAGTTATAGTGAGATTCTTCTCCCTCCTTCCTTCCCCAGATATAGTAAGATTCTTCTCCCTCATTCCTTCCCCAGTTATAGTAAGATTCTTCTCCCTCCTTCCTCCCCCAGTTATAGTGAGATTCTTCTCCCTCCTTCCTTCCCAGTTATAGTGAGATTCTTCTCCCTCCTCCCTTCCTCAGTTATAATGAGATTCTTCTCCTTCCTTCCTTCCTCAGTTATAGTGAGATTCTTCTCCCTCCTCCCTTCCCCAGTTATAGTGAGTTTCTTCTCCCTCCTTCCTTCCCCAGTTATAGTGAGATTCTTCTCCCTCCTTCCTTTCCCAGTTATAGTGAGATTCTTCTCCCTCCTTCCTTCCTCAGTTATAGTGAGATTCTTCTCCCTCCTTCCTTCCTCAGTTATAGTGAGATTCTTCTCCATCCTTCCTTCCTCAGTTATAGTGAGATTCTTCTCCCTCCTTCCTACCCCAGTTATAGTGAGATTCTTCTCCCTCCTTCCTGCCCCAGTTATAGTGAGTTTCTTCTCCCTCCTTCCTTCCCCAGTTATAGTGAGATTCTTCTCCCTCCTTCCTTTCCCAGTTATAGTGAGATCCTTCTCCCTCCTTCCTTCCTCAGTTATAGTGAGATTCTTCTCCCTCCCTCCTTCCTCAGTTATAGTGAGATTCTTCTCCCTTCTTCCTTCCCCAGTTATAGTGAGATTCTTCTCCCTCCTCCCTTCCCCAGTTATAGTGAGATTCTTCCCCCTCCTCCCTTCCCCAGTTATAGTGAGATTCTTCTCCCTCCTTCCTTCCCCAGTTATAGTGAGGTTCTTCTCCCTCCTTCCTTCCCCAGTTATAGTGAGATTCTTCTCCCTCCTTCCTAACACAGTTATGGTGAGATTCTTCTCCCTCCTTCCTTCCCCAGTTATAGTGAGGTTCTTCTCCCTCCTTCCTTCCCCAGTTATAGTGAGATTCATCTCCCTCCTTCCTTCCCCAGTTATAGTGAGATTCTTCTCCCTCCTTCCCCAGTTATAGTGAGATTCTTCACCCCCATTCCTTCCTCAGTTATAGTGAGATTCTTCTCCCTCCTTCCTTCCTCAGTTAAAGTGAGATTCTTCTCCCTCCTTCCTTCCTCAGTTATAGTGAGATTCTTCTCCCTCCCTCCTTCCCCAGTTAAAGTGAGATTTTTCTCCCTCCTTCCTTCCTCTGTTATAGTGAGATGCTTCTCCCTCCTTCCTTCCTCAGTTATACTGACATTCTTCTCCCTCCTTCCTGCCCCAGTTCTGGTGAGATTCTTCTCCCTCTTCCTTCCCCAGTTATAGTGCGATGCTTCTCCCTCCTCTCTTCCCCATTTATAGTGAGATTCATCTCCCTCCTCTCTTCCCCAGTTATAGTGAGATTCTTCTCCCTCCTTCCTTCCCCAGTTACAGTGAGATTCTTCACCCTCCTTCCTTCCCCAGTTATAGTGAGATTCTTCTCCCTCCTTCCTCAGTTATAGTGAGATTCTTCTCCCTCCTTCCTTCCCCAGTTATAGTGAGATTCTTCTCCCTCCTTCCTTCCCCAGTTGTAGTGAGATTCTTCTCCCTCCTTCCTTCCCCAGTTGTAGCGAGATTCTTCTCCCTCCTTCCTTCCTCAGTTATAGTGAGATTCTTCTCCCTCCTTCCTTCCTTAGTTATAGTGAGATTCTTCTCCCTCCTTCCTTCCCCAGTTAGAGTGAGATTCCTCTGCCTCCTTCCTTCCTCAGTTATACTGAGATTCTTCTCCCTCCTTCCTTCCCCAGTTTTAATGAGATTCTTCTCCCTCCTTCCTCAGTTATAGTGAGATTCTTCTCCCTCCTTCCTTCCCCAGTTATAGTGAGATTCTTCTCCCTCCTTCCTTCCCCAGTTATAGTGAGATTCTTCAGCCTCCTTCCTTCCTCAGTTATAGTGAGATTCTTCTCCCTCCTTCCTTCCCCAGTTATAGTGAAATTCTTCTCCCTCCTTCCTTCCCCAGTTATAGTGAGATTCTTCTCCCTCCTTCCTTCCCCAGTTATAGTGAGATTCTTCTCCCTCCTTCCTTCCCCAGTTATAGTGAGATTCTTCTCCCTCATTCCTTCCCCAGTTATAGTGAGATTCTTCTCCCTCCTTCCTCCCCCAGTTATATTGAGATTCTTCTCCCTTCCTCCTTCCCCAGTTACAGTGAGATTCTTCTCCCTCCTCCCTTCCTCAGTTATAATGAGATTCTTCTCTTTCCTTCCTTCCTCAGTTATAGTGAGATTCTTCTCCCTCCTCCATTCCCCAGTTATAGTGAGATTCTTCTCCCTCCTTCCATCCCCAGTTATAGTGAGATTCTTCTCCCTCCTTCCTTTCCCAGTTATAGTGAGATTCTTCTCCCTCCTTCCTTCCTCAGTTATAGTGAGATTCTTCTCCCTCCTTCCTTCCTCAGTTATAGTGAGATTCTTCTCCCTCCTTCCTTCCTCAGTTAAAGAGAGATTCTTCTCCCTCCTTCCTTCCCCAGTTATAGTGAGGTTCTTCTCCCTCCTTCCTTCCCCAGTTATCGTGAGATTCTTCTCCCTCCTCCCTTCCCCAGTTATAGTGAGATTCTTCTCCCCACTTCCTTCCCCAGTTATAGTGAGACTCTTCACCCTCCTTCCTTCCCCAGTTATAGTGAGATTCTTCTCCCTCCTTCCTCAGTTATAGTGAGATTCTTCTCCCTCCTTCCTTCCCCAGTTATAGTGAGATTCTTCTCCCTCCTTCCTTCCCCAGTAATAGTGAGATTCTTCTCCCTCCTTCCTTCCCCAGCTATAGTGAGATTCTTCTCCCTCCTTCCTCAGTTATAGTGAGATTCTTCTCCCTCCTTCCTTCCCCAGTTATAGTGAGATTCTTCTCCCTCCTTCCTTCCCCAGTTATAGTGAGATTCTTCTCCCTCCTTGCTTCCTCAGTTATAGTGAGATTCTTCTCCCTCCTTCCTTCCCCAGTTATAGTGAGATTCTTCTCCCTCCTTCCTTCCCCAGTTATAGTGAGATTCTTCTCCCTCCTTCCTTCCCCAGATATAGTAAGATTCTTCTCCCTCATTCCTTCCCCAGTTATAGTAAGATTCTTCTCCCTCCTTCCTCCCCCAGTTATAGTGAGATTCTTCTCCCTCCTTCCTTCCCAGTTATAGTGAGATTCTTCTCCCTCCTCCCTTCCTCAGTTATAATGAGATTCTTCTCCTTCCTTCCTTCCTCAGTTATAGTGAGATTCTTCTCCCTCCTCCCTTCCCCAGTTATAGTGAGTTTCTTCTCCCTCCTTCCTTCCCCAGTTATAGTGAGATTCTTCTCCCTCCTTCCTTTCCCAGTTATAGTGAGATTCTTCTCCCTCCTTCCTTCCTCAGTTATAGTGAGATTCTTCTCCCTCCTTCCTTCCTCAGTTATAGTGAGATTCTTCTCCATCCTTCCTTCCTCAGTTATAGTGAGATTCTTCTCCCTCCTTCCTACCCCAGTTATAGTGAGATTCTTCTCCCTCCTTCCTGCCCCAGTTATAGTGAGATTCTTCTCCCTCCTTCCTTCCCCAGTTATAGTGAGATTCTTCTCCCTCCTCCCTTCCCCAGTTATAGTGAGATTCTTCTCCCTCCTTCCTTCCCCAGTTATAGTGAGATTCTTCTCCCTCCTCCCTTCCCCAGTTATAGTGAGATTCTTCTCCCTCCTTCCTTCCCCAGTTATAGTGAGATTCTTCTCCCTCCTTCCTTCCCCAGTTATACTGAGATTCTTCTCCCTCCTTCCTTCCCCAGTTATAGTGAGATTCTTCTCCCTCCTCCCTTCCCCAGTTCGAGTGAGATTCTTCTCCCTCCTTCCTTCCCCAGTTATAGTGAGATTCTTCTCCCTCCTTCATCCCCAGTTATAGTGAGATTCTTCTCCCTCCTCCCTTCCCCAGTTATAGTGAGATTCTACTCCCTCCTTCCTTCGTCAGTTATAGTGAGATTCTTCTCCCTCCTTCCTTCCTCAGATATAGTGAGATTATTCTCCCTCCTCCCTTCCCCAGTTATAGTGAGATTCTTCTCCCTCCTTCCTCAGTTATAGTGAGATTCTTCTCCCTCCTTCCTTCCCCAGTTATAGTGAGATTCTTCTCCCTCCTTCCTTCCCCAGTTGTAGTGAGATTCTTCTCCCTCCTTCCTTCCCCAGTTGTAGCGAGATTCTTCTCCCTCCTTCCTTCCTCAGTTATAGTGAGATTCTTCTCCCTCCTTCCTTCCTTAGTTATAGTGAGATTCTTCTCCCTCCTTCCTTCCCCAGTTAGAGTGAGATTCCTCTGCCTCCTTCCTTCCTCAGTTATACTGAGATTCTTCTCCCTCCTTCCTTCCCCAGTTTTAATGAGATTCTTCTCCCTCCTTCCTCAGTTATAGTGAGATTCTTCTCCCTCCTTCCTTCCCCAGTTATAGTGAGATTCTTCTCCCTCCTTCCTTCCCCAGTTATAGTGAGATTCTTCAGCCTCCTTCCTTCCTCAGTTATAGTGAGATTCTTCTCCCTCCTTCCTTCCCCAGTTATAGTGAAATTCTTCTCCCTCCTTCCTTCCCCAGTTATAGTGAGATTCTTCTCCCTCCTTCCTTCCCCAGTTATAGTGAGATTCTTCTCCCTCCTTCCTTCCCCAGTTATAGTGAGATTCTTCTCCCTCATTCCTTCCCCAGTTATAGTGAGATTCTTCTCCCTCCTTCCTCCCCCAGTTATATTGAGATTCTTCTCCCGTCCTCCTTCCCCAGTTACAGTGAGATTCTTCTCCCTCCTCCCTTCCTCAGTTATAATGAGATTCTTCTCTTTCCTTCCTTCCTCAGTTATAGTGAGATTCTTCTCCCTCCTCCATTCCCCAGTTATAGTGAGATTCTTCTCCCTCCTTCCCTCCCCAGTTATAGTGAGATTCTTCTCCCTCCTTCCTTTCCCAGTTATAGTGAGATTCTTCTCCCTCCTTCCTTCCTCAGTTATAGTGAGATTCTTCTCCCTCCTTCCTTCCTCAGTTATAGTGAGATTCTTCTCCCTCCTTCCTTCCTCAGTTAAAGAGAGATTCTTCTCCCTCCTTCCTTCCCCAGTTATAGTGAGGTTCTTCTCCCTCCTTCCTTCCCCAGTTATCGTGAGATTCTTCTCCCTCCTCCCTTCCCCAGTTATAGTGAGATTCTTCTCCCCACTTCCTTCCCCAGTTATAGTGAGACTCTTCACCCTCCTTCCTTCCCCAGTTATAGTGAGATTCTTCTCCCTCCTTCCTCAGTTATAGTGAGATTCTTCTCCCTCCTTCCTTCCCCAGTTATAGTGAGATTCTTCTCCCTCCTTCCTTCCCCAGTAATAGTGAGATTCTTCTCCCTCCTTCCTTCCCCAGCTATAGTGAGATTCTTCTCCCTCCTTCCTCAGTTATAGTGAGATTCTTCTCCCTCCTTCCTTCCCCAGTTATAGTGAGATTCTTCTCCCTCCTTCCTTCCCCAGTTATAGTGAGATTCTTCTCCCTCCTTGCTTCCTCAGTTATAGTGAGATTCTTCTCCCTCCTTCCTTCCCCAGTTATAGTGAAATTCTTCTCCCTCCTTCCTTCCCCAGTTATAGTGAGATTCTTCTCCCTCCTTCCTTCCCCAGTTATAGTGAGATTCTTCTCCCTCCTTCCTTCCCCAGATATAGTAAGATTCTTCTCCCTCATTCCTTCCCCAGTTATAGTAAGATTCTTCTCCCTCCTTCCTCCCCCAGTTATAGTGAGATTCTTCTCCCTCCTTCCTTCCCAGTTATAGTGAGATTCTTCTCCCTCCTCCCTTCCTCAGTTATAATGAGATTCTTCTCCTTCCTTCCTTCCTCAGTTATAGTGAGATTCTTCTCCCTCCTCCCTTCCCCAGTTATAGTGAGTTTCTTCTCCCTCCTTCCTTCCCCAGTTATAGTGAGATTCTTCTCCCTCCTTCCTTTCCCAGTTATAGTGAGACTCTTCTCC
Organism: Somniosus microcephalus; assembly: GCF_052327205.1. NCBI lineage: Eukaryota > Metazoa > Chordata > Chondrichthyes > Squaliformes > Somniosidae > Somniosus > Somniosus microcephalus. Next base: position 65,111,284 of record NC_140996.1, on the reverse strand, counting down.
CTCCTTCCTTCCTCAGTTATAGTGAGATTCTTCTCCCTCCTTCCTTCCTCAGTTATAGTGAGATTCTTCTCCATCCTTCCTTCCTCAGTTATAGTGAGATTCTTCTCCCTCCTTCCTACCCCAGTTATAGTGAGATTCTTCTCCCTCCTTCCTGCCCCAGTTATAGTGAGATTCTTCTCCCTCCTTCCTTCCCCAGTTATAGTGAGATTCTTCTCCCTCCTCCCTTCCCCAGTTATAGTGAGATTCTTCTCCCTCCTTCCTTCCCCAGTTATAGTGAGATTCTTCTCCCTCCTCCCTTCCCCAGTTATAGTGAGATTCTTCTCCCTCCTTCCTTCCCCAGTTATAGTGAGATTCTTCTCCCTCCTTCCTTCCCCAGTTATACTGAGATTCTTCTCCCTCCTTCCTTCCCCAGTTATAGTGAGATTCTTCTCCCTCCTCCCTTCCCCAGTTAGAGTGAGATTCTTCTCCCCCCTTCCTTCCCCAGTTATAGTGAGATTCTTCTCCCTCCTTCATCCCCAGTTATAGTGAGATTCTTCTCCCTCCTCCCTTCCCCAGTTATAGTGAGATTCTACTCCCTCCTTCCTTCGTCAGTTATAGTGAGATTCTTCTCCCTCCTTCCTTCCTCAGTTATAGTGAGATTATTCTCCCTCCTCCCTTCCCCAGTTATAGTGAGGTTCTTCTCCCTCCTTCCTTCCCCAGTTATAGTGAGATTCTTCTCCCTCCTCCCTTCCTCAGTTATAGTGAGATTCTTCTCCCTCCTTCCTTCCCCAGTTATAGTGAGATTCTTCTCCCTCCTTCCTTCCCCAGTTATAGTGAGATTCTTCTCCCTCCTTCCTTCCCCACTTATAGTGAGATACTTCTCCCTCCTTCGCTCCCCAGTTATAGTGAGATTATTCTCCCTCCTTCCTTCCCCAGTTATCGTGAGATTCTTCTCCCTCCTCCCTTCCCCAGTTATAGTGAGATTCTTCTCCCTCCTTCCCCAGTTATAGTGAGATTCTTCTCCCTCCTTCCTTCCTCAGTTATAGTGAGATTCTTCTCCCTCCCTCCTTCCCCAGTTGCAGTGAGATTCTTCTCCCTCCTTCCTTCCCCACTTAAAGTGAGAATCTTCTCCCTCCTTCCTAACTCAGTTATAGTGAGATTCTTCTCCCTCCTTCCTTCCCCAGTTATAGTGAGATTCTTCTCCCTCCTTCATTCCCCAGTTATAGTGAGATTCTTCTCCCTCCTTCCTTCCCCAGTTATAGTGAGATTCTTCTCCCTCCTTCCATCCTCAGTTATAGTGAGATTCTTCTGCCTCCCTCCTTCCCCAGCTATAGTGAGATTCTTCTCCCTCCTTCCTTCCCCAGTTATCGTGAGATTCTTCTCCATCCTTCCATCCTCAGTTATAGTGAGATTCTTCTCCCTCCCTCCTTCCCCAGTTATAGTGAGATTCTTCTCCCTCCTCCCTTCCCCAGTTATAGTGAGATTCTTCTCCCTCCTTTATCCCCAGTTATAGTGAGATTCTTCTCCCTCCTTCCATCCTCAGTTTTTGTGAGATTCTTCTCCCTCCCTCCTTCCCCAGTTATAGTGAGATTCTTCTCCCTCCTTCCTTCCCCAGTGATAGTAAGATTCTTCTCCATCCTTCCATCCGCAGTTATAGTGAGATTCTTCTCCCTCCCTCCTTCCCCAGTTATAGTGAGATTCTTCTCCCTCCTTCCTTCCTCAGTTATAGTGAGATTCTTCTCCCTCCTTCCTTCCTCAGTTATAGTGAGATTCTTCTCCCTCCTTCCTACCCCAGTTAGAGTGAGATTCTTCTCCCTCCTTCCTGCCCCAGTTATAGTGAGATTCTTCTCCCTCCTTCCTTCCCCAGTTATAGTGAGATTCTTCTCCCTCCTCCCTTCCCCAGTTACAGTGGGATTCTTCTCCCTCCTTCCTTCCCCAGTTATAGTGAGATTCTTCTCCCTCCTCCCTTCCCCAGTTATAGTGAGATTCTTCTCCCTCCTTCCTTCCCCAGTTATAGTGAGATTCTTCTCCCTCCTTCCTTCCCCAGTTATACTGAGATTCTTCTCCCTCCTTCCTTCCCCAGTTATAGTGAGATTCTTCTCCCTCCTCCCTTCCCCAGTTAGAGTGAGATTCTTCTCCCTCCTTCCTTCCCCAGTTATAGTGAGATTCTTCTCCCTCCTTCATCCCCAGTTATAGTGAGATTCTTCTCCCTCCTCCCTTCCCCAGTTATAGTGAGATTCTACTCCCTCCTTCCTTCCTCAGTTATAGTGAGATTCTTCTCCCTCCTTCCTTCGTCAGTTATAGTGAGATTCTTCTCCTTCCTTCCTTCCTCAGTTATAATGAGACTTTTCTCCCTCCTCCCTTCCCCAGTTATAGTGAGGTTCTTCTCCCTCCTTCCTTCCCCAGTTATAGTGAGATTCTTCTCCCTCCTCCCTTCCTCAGTTATAGTGAGATTCTTCTCCCTCCTTCCTTCCCCAGTTATAGTGAGATTCTTCTCCCTCCTTCCTTCCCCAGTTATAGTGAGATTCTTCTCCCTCCTTCCTTCCCCACTTATAGTGAGATACTTCTCCCTCCTTCGCTGCCCAGTTATAGTGAGATTATTCTCCCTCCTTCCTTCCCCAGTTATCGTGAGATTCTTCTCCCTCCTCCCTTCCCCAGTTATAGTGAGATTCTTCTCCCTCCTTCCCCAGTTATAGTGAGATTCTTCTCCCTCCTTCCTTCCTCAGTTATAGTGAGATTCTTCTCTCTCCCTCCTTCCCCAGTTATAGTGAGATTCTTCTCCCTCCTTCCTTCCCCACTTAAAGTGAGATTCTTCTCCCTCCTTCCTAACTCAGTTATAGTGAGATTCTTCTCCCTCCTTCCTTCCTCAGTTATAGTGAGATTCTTCTCCCTCCTTCCTTCCCCAGTTATAGTGAGATTCTTCTCACTCCTTCCTTCCCCAGTTATAATGAGATTCTTCTTCCTCTTTCCCCTGTTATAGTGAGGTTCTTCTCCCTCCTCCCTTCACCAGTTACAGTGAGATTCTTCGCCCTCCTTCCATCCCCAATTATAGTGAGATTCTTCTCCCTCCTTCGCCAGTTATAGTGAGATTATTCTCCCTCCTTCCTTCTCCAGTTATAGTGAGATTCTTCTCCCTCCTTCCTTCCCCAGTTATAGTGAGATTCTTCTCCCTCCTTCATTCCCCAGTTATAGTGAGATTCTTCTCCCTCCTTCCTTCCCCAGTGAAAGTGAGATTCTTCTCCCTCCTTCCATCCTCAGTTATAGTGAGATTCTTCTGCCTCCCTCCTTCCCCAGTTATAGTGAGATTCTTCTCCCTCCTTCCTTCCCCAGTTATAGTGAGATTCTTCTCCATCCTTCCATCCTCAGTTATAGTGAGATTCTTCTCCCTCCCTCCTTCCCCAGTTATAGTGAGATTCTTCTCCCTCCTCCCTTCCCCAGTTATAGTGAGATTCTTCTCCCTCCTTTATCCCCAGTTATAGTGAGATTCTTCTCCCTCCTCCCTTCCCCAGTTATAGTGAGATTCTTCTCCCTCCTCCCTTCCCCAGTTATAGTGAGATTCTTCTCCCTCCTTCCTTCCCCAGTTATAGTGAGATTCTTCTCCCTCCTTCCTTCCCCAGTTATACTGAGATTCTTCTCCCTCCTTCCTTCCCCAGTTATAGTGAGATTCTTCACGCTCCTCCCTTCCCCAGTTAGAGTGAGATTCTTCTCCCTCCTTCCTTCCCCAGTTATAGTGAGATTCTTCTCCCTCCTTCCTCCCCAGTTATAGTGAGATTCTTCTCCCTCCTCCCTTCCCCAGTTATAGTGAGATTCTACTCCCTCCTTCCTTCCTCAGTTATAGTGAGATTCTTCTCCCTCCTTCCTTCGTCAGTTATAGTGAGATTCTTCTCCCTCCTTCCTTCCTCAGTTATAGTGAGATTATTCTCCCTCCTCCCTTCCCCAGTTATAGTGAGGTTCTTCTCCCTCCTTCCTTCCCCAGTTATAGTGAGATTCTTCTCCCTCCTCCCTTCCTCAGTTATAGTGAGATTCTTCTCCGTCCTTCCTTCCCCAGTTATAGTGAGATTCTTCTCCCTCCTTCCTTCCCCAGTTATAGTGAGATTCTTCTCCCTCCTTCCTTCCCCACTTATAGTGAGATACTTCTCCCTCCTTCGCTGCCCAGTTATAGTGAGATTATTCTCCCTCCTTCCTTCCCCAGTTATCGTGAGATTCTTCTCCCTCCTCCCTTCCCCAGTTATAGTGAGATTCTTCTCCCTCCTTCCCCAGTTATAGTGAGATTCTTCTCCCTCCTTCCTTCCTCAGTTATAGTGAGATTCTTCTCTCTCCCTCCTTCCCCAGTTATAGTGAGATTCTTCTCCCTACTTCCTTCCCCACTTAAAGTGAGATTCTTCTCCCTCCTTCCTAACTCAGTTATAGTGAGATTCTTCTCCCTCCTTCCTTCCTCAGTTATAGTGAGATTCTTCTCCCTCCTTCCTTCCCCAGTTATAGTGAGATTCTTCTCACTCCTTCCTTCCCCAGTTATAATGAGATTCTTCTTCCTCTTTCCCCTGTTATAGTGAGGTTCTTCTCCCTCCTCCCTTCACCAGTTACAGTGAGATTCTTCGCCCTCCTTCCATCCCCAATTATAGTGAGATTCTTCTCCCTCCTTCGCCAGTTATAGTGAGATTATTCTCCCTCCTTCCTTCTCCAGTTATAGTGAGATTCTTCTCCCTCCTTCCTTCCCCAGTTATAGTGAGATTCTTCTCCCTCCTTCATTCCCCAGTTATAGTGAGATTCTTCTCCCTCCTTCCTTCCCCAGTGAAAGTGAGATTCTTCTCCCTCCTTCCATCCTCAGTTATAGTGAGATTCTTCTGCCTCCCTCCTTCCCCAGTTATAGTGAGATTCTTCTCCCTCCTTCCTTCCCCAGTTATAGTGAGATTCTTCTCCATCCTTCCATCCTCAGTTATAGTGAGATTCTTCTCCCTCCCTCCTTCCCCAGTTATAGTGAGATTCTTCTCCCTCCTCCCTTCCCCAGTTATAGTGAGATTCTTCTCCCTCCTTTATCCCCTGTTATAGTGAGATTCTTCTCCCTCCTCCCTTCCCCAGTTATAGTGAGATTCTTCTCCCTCCTCCCTTCCCCAGTTATAGTGAGATTCTTCTCCCTCCTTCCTTCCCCAGTTATAGTGAGATTCTTCTCCCTCCTTCCTTCCCCAGTTATACTGAGATTCTTCTCCCTCCTTCCTTCCCCAGTTATAGTGAGATTCTTCACCCTCCTCCCTTCCCCAGTTAGAGTGAGATTCTTCTCCCTCCTTCCTTCCCCAGTTATAGTGAGATTCTTCTCCCTCCTTCATCCCCAGTTATAGTGAGGTTCTTCTCCCTCCTCCCTTCCCCAGTTATAGTGAGATTCTACTCCCTCCTTCCTTCCTCAGTTATAGTGAGATTCTTCTCCCTCCTTCCTTCGTCAGTTATAGTGAGATTCTTCTCCCTCCTTCCTTCCTCAGTTATAGTGAGATTATTCTCCCTCCTCCCTTCCCCAGTTATAGTGAGGTTCTTCTCCCTCCTTCCTTCCCCAGTTATAGTGAGATTCTTCTCCCTCCTCCCTTCCTCAGTTATAGTGAGATTCTTCTCCGTCCTTCCTTCCCCAGTTATAGTGAGATTCTTCTCCCTCCTTCCTTCCCCAGTTATAGTGAGATTCTTCTCCCTCCTTCCTTCCCCACTTATAGTGAGATACTTCTCCCTCCTTCGCTGCCCAGTTATAGTGAGATTATTCTCCCTCCTTCCTTCCCCAGTTATCGTGAGATTCTTCTCCCTCCTCCCTTCCCCAGTTATAGTGAGATTCTTCTCCCTCCTTCCCCAGTTATAGTGAGATTCTTCTCCCTCCTTCCTTCCTCAGTTATAGTGAGATTCTTCTCTCTCCCTCCTTCCCCAGTTATAGTGAGATTCTTCTCCCTACTTCCTTCCCCACTTAAAGTGAGATTCTTCTCCCTCCTTCCTAACTCAGTTATAGTGAGATTCTTCTCCCTCCTTCCTTCCTCAGTTATAGTGAGATTCTTCTCCCTCCTTCCTTCCCCAGTTATAGTGAGATTCTTCTCACTCCTTCCTTCCCCAGTTATAATGAGATTCTTCTTCCTCTTTCCCCTGTTATAGTGAGGTTCTTCTCCCTCCTCCCTTCCCCAGTTACAGTGAGATTCTTCGCCCTCCTTCCATCCCCAATTATAGTGAGATTCTTCTCCCTCCTTCCTTCCCCAGTTATAGTGAGATTCTTCTCCCTCCTTCGCCAGTTATAGTGAGATTATTCTCCCTCCTTCTTTCTCCAGTTATAGTGAGATTCTTCTCCCTCCTTCCTTCCCCAGTTAGAGTGAGATTCTTCTCCCTCCTTCATTCCCCAGTTATAGTGAGATTCTTCTCCCTCCTTCCTTCCCCAGTTATAGTGAGATTCTTCTCCCTCCTTCCATCCTCAGTTATAGTGAGATTCTTCTGCCTCCCTCCTTCCCCAGTTATAGTGAGATTCTTCTCCCTCCTTCCTTCCCCAGTTATAGTGAGATTCTTCTCCATCCTTCCATCCTCAGTTATAGTGAGATTCTTCTACCTCCCTCCTTCCCCAGTTATAGTGAGATTCTTCTCCCTCCTCCCTTCCCCAGTTATAGTGAGATTCTTCTCCCTCCTTTATCCCCAGTTATAGTGAGATTCTTCTCCCTCCTTCCATCCTCAGTTTTTGTGAGATTATTCTCCCTCCCTCCTTCCCCAGTTATAGTGAGATTCTTCTCCCTCCTTCCTTCCCCAGTGATAGTGAGATTCTTCTCCATCCTTCCATCCGCAGTTATAGTGAGATTCTTCTCCCTTCCTCCTTCCCCAGTTATAGTGAGATTCTTCTCCCTCCTCCTTTCCCCAGTTATAGTGAGATTCTTCTCCCTCCTTCCTTCCCCAGTTAAAGTGAGATACTTCTCCCTCCTTCCATCCTCAGTTATGGTGAGATTCTTCTCACTCCTTCCTTCCCCAGTTATAGTGAGATTCTTCTCCCTCCTTCCTTCCTCGGTTATAGTGAGATTCTTCTCCCTCCTTCCTTCCTCAGTTATGGTGAGATTCTTCTCCCTCCCTCCTTCCTCAGTTATAGTGAGATTCTTCTCCCTCCTTCCTTCCCCAGTAATAGTGAGATTCTTCTCCCTCCTTCCTTCCCCAGTTATAGTGAGATTCTTCTCCCTCCTTCCTTCCCCAGTTATAGTGAGATTCTTCTCCCTCCTTCCTTCCTCAGTTATAGTGATATTCTTCTCCCTCCTTCCTTCCTCAGTTATAGTGAGATTCTTCTCCCTCCCTCCTTCCTCAGTTATAGTGAGATTCTTCTCCCTCCTTCCTTCCCCAGTTATAGTGAGATTCTTCTCCCTCCTCCCTTCCCCAGTTATAGTGAGATTCTTCTCCCTCCTCCCTTCCCCAGTTATAGTGAGATTCTTCTCCCTCCTTCCTTCCCCAGTTATAGTGAGGTTCTTCTCCCTCCTTCCTTCCCCAGATATAGTGAGATTCTTCTCCCTCCTTCCTTCCCCAGTTATAGTGAGATTCTTCTCCCTCCTTCCTTCCCCACTTATAGTGAGGTTCTTTTCCCTCCTTCCTTCCCCAGTTATAGTGAGATTCATCTCCCTCCTTCCTTCCCCAGTTATAGTGAGATTCTTCTCCCTCCTTCCTTCCCCAGTTATAGTGAGATTCTTCTCCCTCCTTCCCCAGTTATAGTGAGATTCTTCTCCCTCATTCCTTCCTCAGTTATACTGAGATTCTTCTGCCTCCTTCCTTCCTCAGTTATAGTGAGATTCTTCTCCCTCCCTCCTTCCCCAGTTATAGTGAGATTCTTCTCCCTCCTTCCTTCCTCAGTTATAGTGAGATTCTTCTCCCTCCTTCCTTCCTCAGTTATACTGAGATTCTTCTCCCTCCCTCCTTCCCCAGTTATAGTGAGATTCTTCTCCCTCCTTCCTTCCTCAGTTATAGTGAGATTCTTCTCCCTCCTTCCTTCCCCAGTTATAGTGAGATTCTTCTCCCTCCTTCCTTCCCCAGTTATAGTGAGATTCTTCTCCCTCCTTCCTCAGTTATAGTGAGATTCTTCTCCCTCCTTCCTTCCCCACTTATAGTGAGGTTCTTTTCCCTCCTTCCTTCCCCAGTTATAGTGAGATTCATCTCCCTCCTTCCTTCCCCAGTTATAGTGAGATTCTTCACCCTCCTCCCTTCCCCAGTTAGAGTGAGATTCTTCTCCCTCCTTCCTTCCCCAGTTATAGTGAGATTCTTCTCCCTCCTTCATCCCCAGTTATAGTGAGGTTCTTCTCCCTCCTCCCTTCCCCAGTTATAGTGAGATTCTACTCCCTCCTTCCTTCCTCAGTTATAGTGAGATTCTTCTCCCTCCTTCCTTCGTCAGTTATAGTGAGATTCTTCTCCCTCCTTCCTTCCTCAGTTATAGTGAGATTATTCTCCCTCCTCCCTTCCCCAGTTATAGTGAGGTTCTTCTCCCTCCTTCCTTCCCCAGTTATAGTGAGATTCTTCTCCCTCCTCCCTTCCTCAGTTATAGTGAGATTCTTCTCCGTCCTTCCTTCCCCAGTTATAGTGAGATTCTTCTCCCTCCTTCCTTCCCCAGTTATAGTGAGATTCTTCTCCCTCCTTCCTTCCCCACTTATAGTGAGATACTTCTCCCTCCTTCGCTGCCCAGTTATAGTGAGATTATTCTCCCTCCTTCCTTCCCCAGTTATCGTGAGATTCTTCTCCCTCCTCCCTTCCCCAGTTATAGTGAGATTCTTCTCCCTCCTTCCCCAGTTATAGTGAGATTCTTCTCCCTCCTTCCTTCCTCAGTTATAGTGAGATTCTTCTCTCTCCCTCCTTCCCCAGTTATAGTGAGATTCTTCTCCCTACTTCCTTCCCCACTTAAAGTGAGATTCTTCTCCCTCCTTCCTAACTCAGTTATAGTGAGATTCTTCTCCCTCCTTCCTTCCTCAGTTATAGTGAGATTCTTCTCCCTCCTTCCTTCCCCAGTTATAGTGAGATTCTTCTCACTCCTTCCTTCCCCAGTTATAATGAGATTCTTCTTCCTCTTTCCCCTGTTATAGTGAGGTTCTTCTCCCTCCTCCCTTCCCCAGTTACAGTGAGATTCTTCGCCCTCCTTCCATCCCCAATTATAGTGAGATTCTTCTCCCTCCTTCCTTCCCCAGTTATAGTGAGATTCTTCTCCCTCCTTCGCCAGTTATAGTGAGATTATTCTCCCTCCTTCTTTCTCCAGTTATAGTGAGATTCTTCTCCCTCCTTCCTTCCCCAGTTAGAGTGAGATTCTTCTCCCTCCTTCATTCCCCAGTTATAGTGAGATTCTTCTCCCTCCTTCCTTCCCCAGTTATAGTGAGATTCTTCTCCCTCCTTCCATCCTCAGTTATAGTGAGATTCTTCTGCCTCCCTCCTTCCCCAGTTATAGTGAGATTCTTCTCCCTCCTTCCTTCCCCAGTTATAGTGAGATTCTTCTCCATCCTTCCATCCTCAGTTATAGTGAGATTCTTCTACCTCCCTCCTTCCCCAGTTATAGTGAGATTCTTCTCCCTCCTCCCTTCCCCAGTTATAGTGAGATTCTTCTCCCTCCTTTATCCCCAGTTATAGTGAGATTCTTCTCCCTCCTTCCATCCTCAGTTTTTGTGAGATTATTCTCCCTCCCTCCTTCCCCAGTTATAGTGAGATTCTTCTCCCTCCTTCCTTCCCCAGTGATAGTGAGATTCTTCTCCATCCTTCCATCCGCAGTTATAGTGAGATTCTTCTCCCTTCCTCCTTCCCCAGTTATAGTGAGATTCTTCTCCCTCCTCCTTTCCCCAGTTATAGTGAGATTCTTCTCCCTCCTTCCTTCCCCAGTTAAAGTGAGATACTTCTCCCTCCTTCCATCCTCAGTTATGGTGAGATTCTTCTCACTCCTTCCTTCCCCAGTTATAGTGAGATTCTTCTCCCTCCTTCCTTCCTCGGTTATAGTGAGATTCTTCTCCCTCCTTCCTTCCTCAGTTATGGTGAGATTCTTCTCCCTCCCTCCTTCCTCAGTTATAGTGAGATTCTTCTCCCTCCTTCCTTCCCCAGTAATAGTGAGATTCTTCTCCCTCCTTCCTTCCCCAGTTATAGTGAGATTCTTCTCCCTCCTTCCTTCCCCAGTTATAGTGAGATTCTTCTCCCTCCTTCCTTCCTCAGTTATAGTGATATTCTTCTCCCTCCTTCCTTCCTCAGTTATAGTGAGATTCTTCTCCCTCCCTCCTTCCTCAGTTATAGTGAGATTCTTCTCCCTCCTTCCTTCCCCAGTTATAGTGAGATTCTTCTCCCTCCTCCCTTCCCCAGTTATAGTGAGATTCTTCTCCCTCCTCCCTTCCCCAGTTATAGTGAGATTCTTCTCCCTCCTTCCTTCCCCAGTTATAGTGAGGTTCTTCTCCCTCCTTCCTTCCCCAGATATAGTGAGATTCTTCTCCCTCCTTCCTTCCCCAGTTATAGTGAGATTCTTCTCCCTCCTTCCTTCCCCACTTATAGTGAGGTTCTTTTCCCTCCTTCCTTCCCCAGTTATAGTGAGATTCATCTCCCTCCTTCCTTCCCCAGTTATAGTGAGATTCTTCTCCCTCCTTCCTTCCCCAGTTATAGTGAGATTCTTCTCCCTCCTTCCCCAGTTATAGTGAGATTCTTCTCCCTCATTCCTTCCTCAGTTATACTGAGATTCTTCTGCCTCCTTCCTTCCTCAGTTATAGTGAGATTCTTCTCCCTCCCTCCTTCCCCAGTTATAGTGAGATTCTTCTCCCTCCTTCCTTCCTCAGTTATAGTGAGATTCTTCTCCCTCCTTCCTTCCTCAGTTATACTGAGATTCTTCTCCCTCCCTCCTTCCCCAGTTATAGTGAGATTCTTCTCCCTCCTTCCTTCCTCAGTTATAGTGAGATTCTTCTCCCTCCTTCCTTCCCCAGTTATAGTGAGATTCTTCTCCCTCCTTCCTTCCCCAGTTATAGTGAGATTCTTCTCCCTCCTTCCTCAGTTATAGTGAGATTCTTCTCCCTCCTTCCTTCCCCACTTATAGTGAGGTTCTTTTCCCTCCTTCCTTCCCCAGTTATAGTGAGATTCATCTCCCTCCTTCCTTCCCCAGTTATAGTGAGATTCTTCTCCCTCCTTCCTTCCCCAGTTATAGTGAGATTCTTCTCCCTCCTTCCCCAGTTATAGTGAGATTCTTCTCCCTCATTCCTTCCTCAGTTATACTGAGATTCTTCTGCCTCCTTCCTTCCTCAGTTATAGTGAGATTCTTCTCCCTCCCTCCTTCCCCAGTTATAGTGAGATTCTTCTCCCTCCTTCCTTCCTCAGTTATAGTGAGATTCTTCTCCCTCCTTCCTTCCTCAGTTATACTGAGATTCTTCTCCCTCCCTCCTTCCCCAGTTATAGTGAGATTCTTCTCCCTCCTTCCTTCCTCAGTTATAGTGAGATTTTTCTCCCTCCTTCCTTCCCCAGTTATAGTGAAATTCTTCTCCCTCCTTCCTTCCCCAGTTATAGTGAGATTCTTCTCCCTCCTTCCTTCCCCAGTTATAGTGAGATTCTTCTCCCTCCTTCCTTCCCCAGTTATAGTGAGATTCTTCTCCCTCATTCCTTCCCCAGTTATAGTGAGATTCTTCTCCCTCCTTCCTTCCCCAGTTATAGTGAGATTCTTCTCCCTCCTTCCTTCCCCAGTTATAGTGAGATTCTTCTCCCTCATTCCTTCCCCAGTTATAGTGAGATTATTCTCCCTCCTCCCTTCCCCAGTTATAGTGAGGTTCTTCTCCCTCCTTCCTTCCCGAGTTATAGTGAGATTATTCTCCCTCCTCCCTTCCTCAGTTATAGTGAGATTCTTCTCCCTCCTTCCTTCCCCAGTTATAGTGAGATTCTTCTCCCTCCTTCCTTCCCCAGTTATAGTGAGATTCCTCTCCCTCCTTCCTTCCCCACTTATAGTGAGATTCTTCTCCCTCCTTCGCTCCCCAGTTATAGTGAGATTATTCTCCCTCCTTCCTTCCCCAGTTATAGTGAGATTCTTCTCCCTCCTCCCTTCCCCAGTTATAGTGAGATTCTTCTCCCTCCTTCCCCAGTTATAGTGAGATTCTTCTCCCTCCTTCCTTCCTCAGTTATAGTGAGATTTTTCTCCCTCCCTCCTTCCCCAGTTATAGTGAGATTCTTCTCCCTCCTTCCTTCCCCACTTAAAATGAGATTCTTCTCCCTCCTTCCTTCCTCAGTTATAGTGAGATTCTTCTCCCTCCTTCCTTCCTCAGTTATAGTGAGATTCTTCTCCCTCCTTCCTTCCCCAGTTATAGTGAGATTCTTCTCACTCCTTCCTTCCCCAGTTATAATGAGATTCTTCTTCCTCTTTCCCCAGTTACAGTGAGATTCTTCTCCCTCCTCCCTTCCCCAGTTACAGTGAGATTCTTCTCCCTCCTTCCTTCCCCAATTATAGTGAGATTCTTCTCCCTCCTTCCTTCCCCAGTTATAGTGAGATTCTTCTCCCTCCTTCCCCAGTTATAGTGAGATTATTCTCCCTCCTTCCTTCTCCAGTTATAGTGAGATTCTTCTCCCTCCTTCCTTCCCCAGTTATAGTGAGATTCTTCTCCCTCCTTCCATCCTCAGTTATAGTGAGATTCTTCTGCCTCCCTCCTTCCCCAGTTATAGTGAGATTCTTCTCCCTCCTTCCTTCCCCAGTTATAGTGAGATTCTTCTCCATCCTTCCATCCTCAGTTATAGTGAGATTCTTCTCCCTCCCTCCTTCCCCAGTTATAGTGAGATTCTTCTCCCTCGTCCCTTCCCCAGTTATAGTGAGATTCTTCTCCCTCCTTCCTTCCCCAGTTATAGTGAGATTCTTCTCCCTCCTGTCATCCTCAGTTTTTGTGAGATTCTTCTCCCTCCCTCCTTCCCCAGTTATAGTGAGATTCTTCTCCCTCCTTCCTTCCCCAGTTATAGTGAGATTCTTCTGCCTCCCTCCTTCCCCAGTTATAGTGAGATTCTTCTCCCTCCTTCCTTCCCCAGTTATAGTGAGGTTCTTCTCCCTCCTTCCTTCCCCAGTTATAGTGAGATTCTTCTCCCTCCTTCCTTCCCCAGTTATAGTGAGATTCTTCTCCCTCCTTCCATCCTCAGTTATAGTGAGATTCTTCTGCCTCCCTCCTTCCCCAGTTATAGTGAGATTATTCTCCCTCCTCCCTTCCCCAGTTATAGTGAGGTTCTTCTCCCTCCTTCCTTCCCCAGTTATAGTGAGATTCTTCTCCCTCCTCCCTTCCTCAGTTATAGTGAGATTCTTCTCCGTCCTTCCTTCCCCAGTTATAGTGAGATTCTTCTCCCTCCTTCCTTCCCCAGTTATAGTGAGATTCTTCTCCCTCCTTCCTTCCCCACTTATAGTGAGATACTTCTCCCTCCTTCGCTGCCCAGTTATAGTGAGATTATTCTCCCTCCTTCCTTCCCCAGTTATCGTGAGATTCTTCTCCCTCCTCCCTTCCCCAGTTATAGTGAGATTCTTCTCCCTCCTTCCCCAGTTATAGTGAGATTCTTCTCCCTCCTTCCTTCCTCAGTTATAGTGAGATTCTTCTCTCTCCCTCCTTCCCCAGTTATAGTGAGATTCTTCTCCCTACTTCCTTCCCCACTTAAAGTGAGATTCTTCTCCCTCCTTCCTAACTCAGTTATAGTGAGATTCTTCTCCCTCCTTCCTTCCTCAGTTATAGTGAGATTCTTCTCCCTCCTTCCTTCCCCAGTTATAGTGAGATTCTTCTCACTCCTTCCTTCCCCAGTTATAATGAGATTCTTCTTCCTCTTTCCCCTGTTATAGTGAGGTTATTCTCCCTCCTCCCTTCCCCAGTAACAGTGAGATTCTTCGCCCTCCTTCCATCCCCAATTATAGTGAGATTCTTCTCCCTCCTTCCTTCCCCAGTTATAGTGAGATTCTTCTCCCTCCTTCGCCAGTTATAGTGAGATTATTCTCCCTCCTTCCTTCTCCAGTTATAGTGAGATTCTTCTCCCTCCTTCCTTCCCCAGTTAGAGTGAGATTCTTCTCCCTCCTTCATTCCCCAGTTATAGTGAGATTCTTCTCCCTCCTTCCTTCCCCAGTTATAGTGAGATTCTTCTCCCTCCTTCCATCCTCAGTTATAGTGAGATTCTTCTGCCTCCCTCCTTCCCCAGTTATAGTGAGATTCTTCTCCCTCCTTCCTTCCCCAGTTATAGTGAGATTCTTCTCCATCCTTCCATCCTCAGTTATAGTGAGATTCTTCTACCTCCCTCCTTCCCCAGTTATAGTGAGATTCTTCTCCCTCCTCCCTTCCCCAGTTATAGTGAGATTCTTCTCCCTCCTTTATCCCCAGTTATAGTGAGATTCTTCTCCCTCCTTCCATCCTCAGTTTTTGTGAGATTCTTCTCCCTCCCTCCTTCCCCAGTTATAGTGAGATTCTTCTCCCTCCTTCCTTCCCCAGTGATAGTGAGATTCTTCTCCATCCTTCCATCCGCAGTTATAGTGAGATTCTTCTCCCTTCCTCCTTCCCCAGTTATAGTGAGATTCTTCTCCCTCCTCCTTTCCCCAGTTATAGTGAGATTCTTCTCCCTCCTTCCTTCCCCAGTTAAAGTGAGATACTTCTCCCTCCTTCCATCCTCAGTTATGGTGAGATTCTTCTCACTCCTTCCTTCCCCAGTTATAGTGAGATTCTTCTCCCTCCTTCCTTCCTCGGTTATAGTGAGATTCTTCTCCCTCCTTCCTTCCTCAGTTATGGTGAGATTCTTCTCCCTCCCTCCTTCCTCAGTTATAGTGAGATTCTTCTCCCTCCTTCCTTCCCCAGTAATAGTGAGATTCTTCTCCCTCCTTCCTTCCCCAGTTATAGTGAGATTCTTCTCCCTCCTTCCTTCCCCAGTCATAGTGAGATTCTTCTCCCTCCTTCCTTCCTCAGTTATAGTGATATTCTTCTCCCTCCTTCCTTCCTCAGTTATAGTGAGATACTTCTCCCTCCCTCCTTCCCCAGTTATAGTGAGATTCTTCTCCCTCCTTCCTTCCCCAGTTATAGTGAGGTTCTTCTCCCTCCTTCCTTCCCCAGATATAGTGAGATTCTTCTCCCTCCTTCCTTCCCCACTTATAGTGAGGTTCTTTTCCCTCCTTCCTTCCCCAGTTATAGTGAGATTCATCTCCCTCCTTCCTTCCCCAGTTATAGTGAGATTCTTCTCCCTCCTTCCTTCCCCAGTTATAGTGAGATTCTTCTCCCTCCTTCCCCAGTTATAGTGAGATTCTTCTCCCTCATTCCTTCCTCAGTTATACTGAGATTCTTCTGCCTCCTTCCTTCCTCAGTTATAGTGAGATTCTTCTCCCTCCCTCCTTCCCCAGTTATAGTGAGATTCTTCTCCCTCCTTCCTTCCTCAGTTATAGTGAGATTCTTCTCCCTCCTTCCTTCCTCAGTTATACTGAGATTCTTCTCCCTCCCTCCTTCCCCAGTTATAGTGAGATTCTTCTCCCTCCTTCCTTCCTCAGTTATAGTGAGATTCTTCTCCCTCCTTCCTTCCTCAGTTATACTGAGATTCTTCTCCCTCCTTCCTTCCCCAGTTATAGTGAGATTCTTCTCCCTCTTCCTTCCCCAGTTATAGTGAGATTCTTCTCCCTCCTCTCTTCCCCAGTTATAGTGAGATTCTTCTCCATCCTTCCTTCCCCAGTTACAGTGAGATTCTTCTCCCTCCTTCCTTCCTCAGTTATAGTGAGATTCTTCTCCCTCCTTCCTTCCCCAGTTATAGTGAGATTCTTCTCCCTCCTTCCTTCCCCAGTTACAGTGAGATTCTTCACCCTCCTTCCTTCCCCAGTTATAGTGAGATTCTTCTCCCTCCTTCCTCAGTTATAGTATGATTCTTCTCCCTCCTTCCTTCCCCAGTTATAGTGAGATTCTTCTCCCTCCTTCCTTCCCCAGTTATAGTGAGATTCTTCTCCCTCCTTCCTTCCCCAGTTATAGTGAGATTCTTCTCCCTCCTTCCTTCCTCAGTTATAGTGAGATTCTTCTCCCTCCTTCCTTCCTCAGTTATAGTGAGATTCTTCTCCCTCCTTCCTTCCTCAGTTATAGTGAGATTCCTCTCCCTCCTTCCTTCCTCAGTTATAGTGAGATTCTTCTCCCTCCTTCCTTCCCCAGTTATAGTGTGATTCTTCTCCCTCCTTCCTCAGTTATAGTGAGATTCTTCTCCCTCCTTCCTTCCCCAGTTATAGTGAGATTCTTCTCCCTCCTTCCTTCCCCAGTTATAGTGAGATTCTTCTACCTCCTTCCTTCCTCAGTTATAGTGAGATTTTTCTCCCTCCTTCCTTCCCCAGTTATAGTGAAATTCTTCTCCCTCCTTCCTTCCCCAGTTATAGTGAGATTCTTCTCCCTCCTTCCTTCCCCAGTTATAGTGAGATTCTTCTCCCTCCTTCCTTCCCCAGTTATAGTGAGATTCTTCTCCCTCATTCCTTCCCCAGTTATAGTGAGATTCTTCTCCCTCCTTCGTCCCCCAGTTATAGTGAGATTCTTCTCCCTCCTTCCTTCCCCAGTTATAGTGAGATTCTTCTCCCTCCTTCCTTCCCCAGTTATAGTGAGATTCTTCTCCCTCCTTCCTTCCCCGGTTATAGTGAGATTCTTCTCCCTCATTCCTTCCCCAGTTATAGTGAGATTATTCTCCCTCCTCCCTTCCCCAGTTATAGTGAGGTTCTTCTCCCTCCTTCCTTCCCGAGTTATAGTGAGATTATTCTCCCTCCTCCCTTCCTCAGTTATAGTGAGATTCTTCTCCCTCCTTCCTTCCCCAGTTATAGTGAGATTCTTCTCCCTCCTTCCTTCCCCAGTTATAGTGAGATTCCTCTCCCTCCTTCCTTCCCCACTTATAGTGAGATTCTTCTCCCTCCTTCGCTCCCCAGTTATAGTGAGATTATTCTCCCTCCTTCCTTCCCCAGTTATAGTGAGATTCTTCTCCCTCCTCCCTTCCCCAGTTATAGTGAGATTCTTCTCCCTCCTTCCCCAGTTATAGTGAGATTCTTCTCCCTCCTTCCTTCCTCAGTTATAGTGAGATTTTTCTCCCTCCCTCCTTCCCCAGTTATAGTGAGATTCTTCTCCCTCCTTCCTTCCCCACTTAAAATGAGATTCTTCTCCCTCCTTCCTTCCTCAGTTATAGTGAGATTCTTCTCCCTCCTTCCTTCCTCAGTTATAGTGAGATTCTTCTCCCTCCTTCCTTCCCCAGTTATAGTGAGATTCTTCTCACTCCTTCCTTCCCCAGTTATAATGAGATTCTTCTTCCTCTTTCCCCAGTTACAGTGAGATTCTTCTCCCTCCTCCCTTCCCCAGTTACAGTGAGATTCTTCTCCCTCCTTCCTTCCCCAATTATAGTGAGATTCTTCTCCCTCCTTCCTTCCCCAGTTATAGTGAGATTCTTCTCCCTCCTTCCCCAGTTATAGTGAGATTATTCTCCCTCCTTCCTTCTCCAGTTATAGTGAGATTCTTCTCCCTCCTTCCTTCCCCAGTTATAGTGAGATTCTTCTCCCTCCTTCCATCCTCAGTTATAGTGAGATTCTTCTGCCTCCCTCCTTCCCCAGTTATAGTGAGATTCTTCTCCCTCCTTCCTTCCCCAGTTATAGTGAGATTCTTCTCCATCCTTCCATCCTCAGTTATAGTGAGATTCTTCTCCCTCCCTCCTTCCCCAGTTATAGTGAGATTCTTCTCCCTCGTCCCTTCCCCAGTTATAGTGAGATTCTTCTCCCTCCTTCCTTCCCCAGTTATAGTGAGATTCTTCTCCCTCCTGTCATCCTCAGTTTTTGTGAGATTCTTCTCCCTCCCTCCTTCCCCAGTTATAGTGAGATTCTTCTCCCTCCTTCCTTCCCCAGTTATAGTGAGATTCTTCTGCCTCCCTCCTTCCCCAGTTATAGTGAGATTCTTCTCCCTCCTTCCTTCCCCAGTTATAGTGAGGTTCTTCTCCCTCCTTCCTTCCCCAGTTATAGTGAGATTCTTCTCCCTCCTTCCTTCCCCAGTTATAGTGAGATTCTTCTCCCTCCTTCCATCCTCAGTTATAGTGAGATTCTTCTGCCTCCTCCCTTCCCCAGTTATAGTGAGGTTCTTCTCCCTCCTTCCTTCCCCAGTTATAGTGAGATTCTTCTCCCTCCTCCCTTCCTCAGTTATAGTGAGATTCTTCTCCGTCCTTCCTTCCCCAGTTATAGTGAGATTCTTCTCCCTCCTTCCTTCCCCAGTTATAGTGAGATTCTTCTCCCTCCTTCCTTCCCCACTTATAGTGAGATACTTCTCCCTCCTTCGCTGCCCAGTTATAGTGAGATTATTCTCCCTCCTTCCTTCCCCAGTTATCGTGAGATTCTTCTCCCTCCTCCCTTCCCCAGTTATAGTGAGATTCTTCTCCCTCCTTCCCCAGTTATAGTGAGATTCTTCTCCCTCCTTCCTTCCTCAGTTATAGTGAGATTCTTCTCTCTCCCTCCTTCCCCAGTTATAGTGAGATTCTTCTCCCTACTTCCTTCCCCACTTAAAGTGAGATTCTTCTCCCTCCTTCCTAACTCAGTTATAGTGAGATTCTTCTCCCTCCTTCCTTCCTCAGTTATAGTGAGATTCTTCTCCCTCCTTCCTTCCCCAGTTATAGTGAGATTCTTCTCACTCCTTCCTTCCCCAGTTATAATGAGATTCTTCTTCCTCTTTCCCCTGTTATAGTGAGATTATTCTCCCTCCTCCCTTCCCCAGTTATAGTGAGGTTCTTCTCCCTCCTTCCTTCCCCAGTTATAGTGAGATTCTTCTCCCTCCTCCCTTCCTCAGTTATAGTGAGATTCTTCTCCGTCCTTCCTTCCCCAGTTATAGTGAGATTCTTCTCCCTCCTTCCTTCCCCAGTTATAGTGAGATTCTTCTCCCTCCTTCCTTCCCCACTTATAGTGAGATACTTCTCCCTCCTTCGCTGCCCAGTTATAGTGAGATTATTCTCCCTCCTTCCTTCCCCAGTTATCGTGAGATTCTTCTCCCTCCTCCCTTCCCCAGTTATAGTGAGATTCTTCTCCCTCCTTCCCCAGTTATAGTGAGATTCTTCTCCCTCCTTCCTTCCTCAGTTATAGTGAGATTCTTCTCTCTCCCTCCTTCCCCAGTTATAGTGAGATTCTTCTCCCTACTTCCTTCCCCACTTAAAGTGAGATTCTTCTCCCTCCTTCCTAACTCAGTTATAGTGAGGTTCTTCTCCCTCCTCCCTTCCCCAGTTACAGTGAGATTCTTCGCCCTCCTTCCATCCCCAATTATAGTGAGATTCTTCTCCCTCCTTCCTTCCCCAGTTATAGTGAGATTCTTCTCCCTCCTTCCTCAGTTATAGTGAGATTTTTCTCCCTCCTTCCTTCCCCAGTTATAGTGAAATTCTTCTCCCTCCTTCCTTCCCCAGTTATAGTGAGATTCTTCTCCCTCCTTCCTTCCCCAGTTATAGTGAGATTCTTCTCCCTCCTTCCTTCCCCAGTTATAGTGAGATTCTTCTCCCTCATTCCTTCCCCAGTTATAGTGAGATTCTTCTCCCTCCTTCCTCCCCCAGTTATAGTGAGATTCTTCTCCCTCCTTCCTTCCCCAGTTATAGTGAGATTCTTCTCCCTCCTTCCTTCCCCAGTTATAGTGAGATTCTTCTCCCTCCTTCCTTCCCCAGTTATAGTGAGATTCTTCTCCCTCATTCCTTCCCCAGTTATAGTGAGATTATTCTCCCTCCTCCCTTCCCCAGTTATAGTGAGGTTCTTCTCCCTCCTTCCTTCCCGAGTTATAGTGAGATTATTCTCCCTCCTCCCTTCCTCAGTTATAGTGAGATTCTTCTCCCTCCTTCCTTCCCCAGTTATAGTGAGATTCTTCTCCCTCCTTCCTTCCCCAGTTATAGTGAGATTCCTCTCCCTCCTTCCTTCCCCACTTATAGTGAGATTCTTCTCCCTCCTTCGCTCCCCAGTTATAGAGAGATTATTCTCCCTCCTTCCTTCCCCAGTTATAGTGAGATTCTTCTCCCTCCTCCCTTCCCCAGTTATAGTGAGATTCTTCTCCCTCCTTCCCCAGTTATAGTGAGATTCTTCTCCCTCCTTCCTTCCTCAGTTATAGTGAGATTTTTCTCCCTCCCTCCTTCCCCAGTTATAGTGAGATTCTTCTCCCTCCTTCCTTCCCCACTTAAAATGAGATTCTTCTCCCTCCTTCCTTCCTCAGTTATAGTGAGATTCTTCTCCCTCCTTCCTTCCTCAGTTATAGTGAGATTCTTCTCCCTCCTTCCTTCCCCAGTTATAGTGAGATTCTTCTCACTCCTTCCTTCCCCAGTTATAATGAGATTCTTCTTCCTCTTTCCCCAGTTACAGTGAGATTCTTCTCCCTCCTCCCTTCCCCAGTTACAGTGAGATTCTTCTCCCTCCTTCCTTCCCCAATTATACTGAGATTCTTCTCCCTCCTTCCTTCCCCAGTTATAGTGAGATTCTTCTCCCTCCTTCCCCAGTTATAGTGAGATTATTCTCCCTCCTTCCTTCTCCAGTTATAGTGAGATTCTTCTCCCTCCTTCCTTCCCCAGTTATAGTGAGATTCTTCTCCCTCCTTCCATCCTCAGTTATAGTGAGATTCTTCTGCCTCCCTCCTTCCCCAGTTATAGTGAGATTCTTCTCCCTCCTTCCTTCCCCAGTTATAGTGAGATTCTTCTCCATCCTTCCATCCTCAGTTATAGTGAGATTCTTCTCCCTCCCTCCTTCCCCAGTTATAGTGAGATTCTTCTCCCTCGTCCCTTCCCCAGTTATAGTGAGATTCTTCTCCCTCCTTCCTTCCCCAGTTATAGTGAGATTCTTCTCCCTCCTGTCATCCTCAGTTTTTGTGAGATTCTTCTCCCTCCCTCCTTCCCCAGTTATAGTGAGATTCTTCTCCCTCCTTCCTTCCCCAGTTATAGTGAGATTCTTCTGCCTCCCTCCTTCCCCAGTTATAGTGAGATTCTTCTCCCTCCTGCCTTCCCCAGTTATAGTGAGGTTCTTCTCCCTCCTTCCTTCCCCAGTTATAGTGAGATTCTCCCTCCTTCCTTCCCCAGCTTTAGTGAGATTCTTCTCCCTCCTTCCTTCCCCAGTTATAGCGAGATTCATCTCCCTCCCTCCTTCCCCAGTTATAGTGAGATTCTTCTCCCTCCTTCCTTCCCCAGTTATAGTGAGATTCTTCTCCCTCCTTCCTTCCCCAGTTATTGTGAGATTCTTCTCCCTCCGTCCTTCCCCAGTTATAGTGAGATTCTTCTCCTTCCTTCCTTACCCAGTTATAGTCAGATTCTTCTCCCTCCATCCTTCCCCAGTTATAGTGTGATTCTTCTCCCTCCTTCCTTCCCCAGTTATAGTGAAATTCTTTGCCCTCCTCCCTTCCCCAGATATAGTGAGATTCTTCTCCCTCCTTCCTTCCTCAGTTATAGTGAGATTTTTCTCCTTCCTTCCTTCCCCAGTTATAGTGAGATTCTTCTCCCTCCTTCCTTCCTCAGTTATAGTGAGATTCTTCTCCCTCCTTCCTTCCCCAGTTATAGTGAGATTCTTCTCCCTCCTTCCTTCCCCAGTTATAGTGAGATTC
Organism: Somniosus microcephalus; assembly: GCF_052327205.1. Classification (NCBI taxonomy): domain Eukaryota; kingdom Metazoa; phylum Chordata; class Chondrichthyes; order Squaliformes; family Somniosidae; genus Somniosus; species Somniosus microcephalus. The sequence goes on along the minus strand of NC_140996.1, from coordinate 65,089,817 downwards.
TTCTCCCTCCTTCCTTCCCCAGTTATAGTGAGATTCTTCTCCCTCCTCCCTTCCTCAGTTATAGTGAGATTCTTCTCCCTCCTTCCTACCTCAGTTATCGTGAGATTCTTCTCCCTCCTCCCTTCCTCAGTTATACTGAGATTCTTCTCCCTCCTCCCTTCCCCAGTTATATTGAGATTCTTCTCCCTCCTTCCTTCCCCAGTTATAGTGAGATTCTTCTCCCTCCTTCCTTCCTCAGTTAAAGTGAGATTCTACTCCTTCCTTCCTTCCTCAGTTATAGTGAGATTCTTCTCCCTCCTTCCTTCCTCAGTTAAAGTGAGATTCTTCTCCCTCCTTCCTTCCCCAGTTATAGTGAGATTCTTCTCCCTCCTTCCGTCCCCAGTTATAGTGAGATTCTTCTCCCTCTTTCCTTCCCCGGTTATAGTGAGATTCTGCTCCCTCCTTCCTTCCTCAGTTATAATGAGATTCTTCTCCCTCCTTCCTTCCCCAGTTATAGTGAGATTCTTCTCCCTCCCTCCTTCCCCAGTTATAGTGAGATTCTTCTCCCTCCTTCCTTCCCCAGTTATAGTGAGATTCTTCTCCCTCCTTCCTTCCCCAGTTATAGTGAGATTCTTCTCCCTCCTTCCCCAGTTATAGTAACATTCTTCTCCCTCCTTCCTTCCCCAGTTATAGTGAGATTCTTCTCCCTCCTTCCTTCCTCAGTTATAGTGAGATTCTTCTCCCTCCTACCTTCATCAGTTATACTGAGATTTTTCTCCCTCCTTCCTTCCTCAGTTATAGTGAGATTCTTCTCCCTCCTTCCTTCCCCAGTTATAGTGAGATTCTTCTCCCTCCTTCCTACCCCAGTTATAGCGAGATTCTTCTCCCTCCTCCCTTTCCCAGTTATCGTGAGATTCTTCTCCCTCCTTCCTTCCTCAGTTATAATGAGATTCTTCTCCCTCCTTCCTTCCCCAGTTATAGTGAGATTCTTCTCCCTCCTTCCTGCCCCAGTTATAGTGAGATTCTTCTCCCTCCTCCCTTCCTCAGTTAAAGTGAGATTCTTCTCCCTCCTCCCTTCCCCAGTTGTAGTGAGATTCTTCTCCCTCCTTCCTTACCCAGTTATAGTGAGATTCTTCTCTCTCCTCCCTTCCCCAGTTATAGTGAGATTCTTCTCCCTCCTTCCTTCCCCAGTTGTAGTGAGATTCTCTCCCTCCTTCCTTCCTCAGTTATCGTGAGATTCTTCTCCCTCCTTCCTTCCTCGGTTATAGTGAGATTCTTCTCCCTTCTTCCTTCCCCAGTTATAGTGAGATTCTTCTCCCTCCTTCCTTCCCCAGTTATGGTGAGATTCTTCTCCCTCCTCCCTTCCCCAGTTATAGTGAGATTCTTCTCCCTCCTTCCTTCCCCAGTTATAGTGAGATTCTTCTCCCTCCTTCCTTCCTCAGTTATAGTGAGATTCTTCTCCCTCCTTCCTTCCCCAGTTATAGTGAGATTCTTCTCCCTCCTGCCCCAGTTATAGTGAGATTCTTCTCCCTCCTTCCTTCCTCAGTTATAGTGAGATTCTTCTCCCTCCTTCCTTCCCCAGTTATAGTGAGATTCTTCTCCCTCCTTCCTTCATCAGTTATAGTGAGATTCTTCTCCCTCCTTCCTTCCCCAGTTATAGTGAGATTCTTCTCCCTCCTTCCTTCCCCAGTTATAGTGAGATTCCTCTCCCTCCTCCTTTCCTCAGTTATAGTGAGGTTCTTCTCCCTCCTTCCTTCCCCAGTAATAGTGAGATTCCTCTCCCTCCTTCCCCAGTTATAGTGAGATTCTTCTCCCTCCTTCCTTCCCCAGTTATAGTGAGATTATTCTCCCTCCTTCCTTCCCCAGTTATAATGAGATTCTTCTCCCTCCTTCCTTCCCCAGTTATAGTGAGATTCTTCTCCCTCCTTCCTTCCTCAGTTAAAGTGAGATTTTTCTCCCTCCTTCCTTCCTCAGTTATAGTGAGATTCTTCTCCCTCCTTCCTTCCCCAGTTATAGTGAGATTCTTCTCCCTCCTTCCTTCCCAAGTTATAGTGAGATTCTTCTCCCTCCTTCCTTCCCCAGTTATAGTGAGATTCTTCTCCCTCCTTCCTTCCCCAGTTATAGTGAGATTCTTCTCCCTCCTTCCTTCCCCAGTTATAGTGAGATTCTTCTCCCTCCTCCATTCCCCAGTTATAATGAGATTCTTCTCCCTCCTTCCTTCCTCAGTTATAGTGAGATTCTTCTCCCTCCCTCCTTCCCCAGTTATCGTGAGATTCTTCTCCCTCCTTCCTTCCCCAGTTATAGTGAGATTCTTCTCCCTCCTCCCTTCCCCAGTAAAAGTAAGATTCTTCTCCCTCCTTCCTTCCCCAGTTATAGTGAGATTCTCTCCCTCCTTCCTTTCTCAGTTATCGTGAGATTCTTCTCCCTCCTTCCTTCCCCAGCTTTTGTGAGATTCCTCTCCCTCCTTCCTTCCTCAGTTAAATGAGATTCTTCTCCCTCCTTCCTTCCCCAGTTATAGTGAGATTCTTCTCCCCCCTTCCTTCCCCAGTTATAGTGAGATTCTTCTCCCTCCTTCCTTCCTCAGTGAAAGTGAGATTCTTCTCCCTCCTTCCTTCCCCAGTTATAGTGAGATTCTCTCCCTCCTTCCTTCCTCAGTTATAGTGAGATTCTTCTCCCTCCTTCCTTCCCCAGCTTTAGTGAGATTCTTCTCCCTCCTTCCTTCTCCAGTTATAGTGAGATTCTTCTCCCTCCTTCCTTCCCCAGTTATAGTGAGATTCTTCTCCCTCCTTCCTTCCCCAGTTATAGTGAGATTCTTCTCCCTCCTTCCTTCCTCAGTTATAGTGAGATTCTTCTCCCTCCTTCCTTCTCCAGTTATAGTGAGATTCTTCACCCTCCTTCCTTCCCCAGTTATAGTGAGGTTCTTCTCCCACCTTCCTTCCCCAGTGATAGTGAGATTCTTCTCCCTCTTTCCTTCCCCAGTTATAGTGAGATTCTTCTCCCTCCTTCCTTCCCCAGTTACAGTGAGAGTCTTCTCCGTCCTTCCTTCCCCAGTTATAGTGAGATTCTTCTCCCTCCTTCCTTCCCCAGTTATAGTGAGATTTTTCTCCCTCCGTCCTTCCCCAGTTATAGTGAGATTCTTCTCCTTCCTTCCTTCCCCAGTTATAGTCAGATTCTTCTCCCTCCATCCTTCCCCAGTTATAGTGTGATTCTTCTCCCTCCTTCCTTCCCCAGTTATAGTGAAATTCTTCGCCCTCCTCCCTTCCCCAGTTATAGTGAGATTCTTCTCCCTCCTTCCTTCCTCAGTTATAGTGAGATTTTTCTCCCTCCTTCCTTCCTAAGTTATAGTGAGATTCTTCTCCCTCCTTCCTTCCTCAGTTATAGTGAGATTCTTCTCCCTCCTTCCTTCCCCAGTTATAGTGGGATTCTTCTCCCTCCTTCCTTCCCCAGTTATAGTGAGATTCTTCTCCCTCCTTCCTTCCCCAGTTATAGTGAGATTCTTCTCCCTCGTCCCTTCCTCAGTTATAGTGAGATTCTTCTCCCTCCTTCCTACCTCAGTTATAGTGAGATTCTTCTCCCTCCTCCCTTCCTCAGTTATAGTGAGATTCTTCTCCCTCCTCCCTTCCCCAGTTATATTGAGATTCTACTCCCTCCTTCCTTCCCCAGTTATAGTGAGATTCTTCTCCCTCCTTCCTTCCTCAGTTAAAGTGAGATTCTTCTCCCTCCTTCCTTCCCCAGTTATAGTGAGATTCTTCTCCCTCCTTCCGTCCCCAGTTATAGTAAGATTCTTCTCCCTCCTTCCGTCCCCAGTTATAGTGAGATTCTTCTCCCTCTTTCCTTCCCCGGTTATAGTGAGATTCTGCTCCCTCCTTCCTTCCTCAGTTATTGTGACATTCTTCTCCCTCCTTCCTTCCCCAGTTATAGTGAGATTCTTCTCCCTCCTTCCTCCCCAGTTATAGTGAGATTCTTCTCCCTCCTTCCTTCCCCAGTTATAGTGAGATTCTTCTCCCTCCTTCCTTCCCAGTTATAGTGAGATTCTTCTCCCTCCTTCCCCAGTTATAGTAAGATCCTTCTCCCTCCTTCCTTCCCCAGTTATAGTGAGATTCTTCTCCCTCCTTCCTTCCTCAGTTATAGTGAGATTCTTCTCCCTCCTACCTTCATCAGTTATAGTGAGATTCTTCTCCCTCCTTCCTTCCCCAGTTATAGTGAGATTCTTCTCGCTCCTTCCTTCCCCAGTTATAGTGAGATTCTTCTCCCTCCTTCCTTCCCCAGTTATAGTGAGATTCTTCTCCCTCCTCCCTTCCTCAGTTATAGTGAGATTCTTCTCCCTCCTTCCTACCTCAGTTATAGTGAGATTCTTCTCCCACCTCCCTTCCTCAGTTATACTGAGATTCTTCTCCCTCCTCCCTTCCCCAGTTATATTGAGATTCTTCTCCCTCCTTCCTTCCCCAGTTATAGTGAGATTCTTCTCCCTCCTTCCTTCCTCAGTTAAAGTGAGATTCTTCTCCCTCCTTCCTTCCTCAGTTCTAGTGAGATTCTTCTCCCTCCTCCCTTCCTCAGTTATAATGAGATTCTTCTCCCTTCTTCCTTCCCCAGTTATAGTGAGATTCTTCTCCCTCCTTCCTTCCCCAGTTATAGTGAGATTCTTCTCCCTCCTTCCTTCCCCAGTTATAGTGAGATTCTTCTCCCTCCTTCCTTCCCCAGTTATAGTGAGATTCTTCTCCCTCCTTCCCCAGTTATAGTAACATTCTTCTCCCTCCTTCCTTCCCCAGTTATAGTGAGATTCTTCTCCCTCCTTCCTTCCTCAGTTATAGTGAGATTCTTCTCCCTCCTACCTTCATCAGTTATACTGAGATTTTTCTCCCTCCTTCCTTCCTCAGTTATAGTGAGATTCTTCTCCCTCCTTCCTTCCCCAGTTATAGTGAGATTCTTCTCCCTCCTTCCTACCCCAGTTATAGCGAGATTCTTCTCCCTCCTCCCTTTCCCAGTTATCGTGAGATTCTTCTCCCTCCTTCCTTCCTCAGTTATAATGAGATTCTTCTCCCTCCTTCCTTCCCCAGTTATAGTGAGATTCTTCTCCCTCCTTCCTTCCTCAGTTAAAGTGAGATTCTTCTCCCTCCTTCCTTCCTCAGTTCTAGTGAGATTCTTCTCCCTCCTCCCTTCCTCAGTTATAATGAGATTCTTCTCCCTCCTTCCTTCCCCAGTTATAGTGAGATTCTTCTCCCTCCTTCCTTCCCCAGTTATAGTGAGATTCTTCTCCCTCCTTCCTTCCCCAGTTATAGTGAGATTCTTCTCCCTCCTTCCTTCCCCAGTTATAGTGAGATTCTTCTCCCTCCTTCCCCAGTTATAGTAACATTCTTCTCCCTCCTTCCTTCCCCAGTTATAGTGAGATTCTTCTCCCTCCTTCCTTCCTCAGTTATAGTGAGATTCTTCTCCCTCCTACCTTCATCAGTTATACTGAGATTTTTCTCCCTCCTTCCTTCCTCAGTTATAGTGAGATTCTTCTCCCTCCTTCCTTCCCCAGTTATAGTGAGATTCTTCTCCCTCCTTCCTACCCCAGTTATAGCGAGATTCTTCTCCCTCCTCCCTTTCCCAGTTATCGTGAGATTCTTCTCCCTCCTTCCTTCCTCAGTTATAATGAGATTCTTCTCCCTCCTTCCTTCCCCAGTTATAGTGAGATTCTTCTCCCTCCTTCCTGCCCCAGTTATAGTGAGATTCTTCTCCCTCCTCCCTTCCTCAGTTAAAGTGAGATTCTTCTCCCTCCTCCCTTCCCCAGTTGTAGTGAGATTCTTCTCCCTCCTTCCTTACCCAGTTATAGTGAGATTCTTCTCTCTCCTCCCTTCCCCAGTTATAGTGAGATTCTTCTCCCTCCTTCCTTCCCCAGTTGTAGTGAGATTCTCTCCCTCCTTCCTTCCTCAGTTATCGTGAGATTCTTCTCCCTCCTTCCTTCCTCGGTTATAGTGAGATTCTTCTCCCTTCTTCCTTCCCCAGTTATAGTGAGATTCTTCTCCCTCCTTCCTTCCCCAGTTATGGTGAGATTCTTCTCCCTCCTCCCTTCCCCAGTTATAGTGAGATTCTTCTCCCTCCTTCCTTCCCCAGTTATAGTGAGATTCTTCTCCCTCCTTCCTTCCTCAGTTATAGTGAGATTCTTCTCCCTCCTTCCTTCCCCAGTTATAGTGAGATTCTTCTCCCTCCTGCCCCAGTTATAGTGAGATTCTTCTCCCTCCTTCCTTCCTCAGTTATAGTGAGATTCTTCTCCCTCCTTCCTTCCCCAGTTATAGTGAGATTCTTCTCCCTCCTTCCTTCATCAGTTATAGTGAGATTCTTCTCCCTCCTTCCTTCCCCAGTTATAGTGAGATTCTTCTCCCTCCTTCCTTCCCCAGTTATAGTGAGATTCCTCTCCCTCCTCCTTTCCTCAGTTATAGTGAGGTTCTTCTCCCTCCTTCCTTCCCCAGTAATAGTGAGATTCCTCTCCCTCCTTCCCCAGTTATAGTGAGATTCTTCTCCCTCCTTCCTTCCCCAGTTATAGTGAGATTATTCTCCCTCCTTCCTTCCCCAGTTATAATGAGATTCTTCTCCCTCCTTCCTTCCCCAGTTATAGTGAGATTCTTCTCCCTCCTTCCTTCCCCAGTTATAGTGAGATTCTTCTCCCTCCTTCCTACCCCAGTTATAGCGAGATTCTTCTCCCTCCTCCCTTTCCCAGTTATCGTGAGATTCTTCTCCCTCCTTCCTTCCTCAGTTATAATGAGATTCTTCTCCCTCCTTCCTTCCCCAGTTATAGTGAGATTCTTCTCCCTCCTTCCTGCCCCAGTTATAGTGAGATTCTTCTCCCTCCTCCCTTCCTCAGTTAAAGTGAGATTCTTCTCCCTCCTCCCTTCCCCAGTTGTAGTGAGATTCTTCTCCCTCCTTCCTTACCCAGTTATAGTGAGATTCTTCTCTCTCCTCCCTTCCCCAGTTATAGTGAGATTCTTCTCCCTCCTTCCTTCCCCAGTTGTAGTGAGATTCTCTCCCTCCTTCCTTCCTCAGTTATCGTGAGATTCTTCTCCCTCCTTCCTTCCTCGGTTATAGTGAGATTCTTCTCCCTTCTTCCTTCCCCAGTTATAGTGAGATTCTTCTCCCTCCTTCCTTCCCCAGTTATGGTGAGATTCTTCTCCCTCCTCCCTTCCCCAGTTATAGTGAGATTCTTCTCCCTCCTTCCTTCCCCAGTTATAGTGAGATTCTTCTCCCTCCTTCCTTCCTCAGTTATAGTGAGATTCTTCTCCCTCCTTCCTTCCCCAGTTATAGTGAGATTCTTCTCCCTCCTGCCCCAGTTATAGTGAGATTCTTCTCCCTCCTTCCTTCCTCAGTTATAGTGAGATTCTTCTCCCTCCTTCCTTCCCCAGTTATAGTGAGATTCTTCTCCCTCCTTCCTTCATCAGTTATAGTGAGATTCTTCTCCCTCCTTCCTTCCCCAGTTATAGTGAGATTCTTCTCCCTCCTTCCTTCCTCAGTTAAAGTGAGATTCTTCTCCCTCCTTCCTTCCTCAGTTATAGTGAGATTCTTCTCCCTCCTTCCTTCCCCAGTTATAGTGAGATTCCTCTCCCTCCTTCCCCAGTTATAGTGAGATTCTTCTCCCTCCTTCCTTCCCCAGTTATAGTGAGATTATTCTCCCTCCTTCCTTCCCCAGTTATAATGAGATTCTTCTCCCTCCTTCCTTCCCCAGTTATAGTGAGATTCTTCTCCCTCCTTCCTTCCTCAGTTAAAGTGAGATTCTTCTCCCTCCTTCCTTCCTCAGTTATAGTGAGATTCTTCTCCCTCCTTCCTTCCCCAGTTATAGTGAGATTCTTCTCCCTCCTTCCTTCCCAAGTTATAGTGAGATTCTTCTCCCTCCTTCCTTCCCCAGTTATAGTGAGATTCTTCTCCCTCCTTCCTTCCCCAGTTATAGTGAGATTCTTCTCCCTCCTTCCTTCCACAGTTATAGTGAGATTCTTCTCCCTCCTCCATTCCCCAGTTATAATGAGATTCTTCTCCCTCCTTCCTTCCTCAGTTATAGTGAGATTCTTCTCCCTCCCTCCTTCCCCAGTTATCGTGAGATTCTTCTCCCTCCTTCCTTCCCCAGTTATAGTGAGATTCTTCTCCCTCCTCCCTTCCCCAGTAAAAGTAAGATTCTTCTCCCTCCTTCCTTCCCCAGTTTTAGTGAGATTCTCTCCCTCCTTCCTTTCTCAGTTATCGTGAGATTCTTCTCCCTCCTTCCTTCCCCAGCTTTTGTGAGATTCCTCTCCCTCCTTCCTTCCTCAGTTAAATGAGATTCTTCTCCCTCCTTCCTTCCCCAGTTATAGTGAGATTCTTCTCCCCCCTTCCTTCCCCAGTTATAGTGAGATTCTTCTCCCTCCTTCCTTCCTCAGTGAAAGTGAGATTCTTCTCCCTCCTTCCTTCCCCAGTTATAGTGAGATTCTCTCCCTCCTTCCTTCCTCAGTTATAGTGAGATTCTTCTCCCTCCTTCCTTCCCCAGCTTTAGTGAGATTCTTCTCCCTCCTTCCTTCTCCAGTTATAGTGAGATTCTTCTCCCTCCTTCCTTCCCCAGTTATAGTGAGATTCTTCTCCCTCCTTCCTTCCCCAGTTATAGTGAGATTCTTCTCCCTCCTTCCTTCCTCAGTTATAGTGAGATTCTTCTCCCTCCTTCCTTCTCCAGTTATAGTGAGATTCTTCACCCTCCTTCCTTCCCCAGTTATAGTGAGGTTCTTCTCCCACCTTCCTTCCCCAGTGATAGTGAGATTCTTCTCCCTCTTTCCTTCCCCAGTTATAGTGAGATTCTTCTCCCTCCTTCCTTCCCCAGTTACAGTGAGAGTCTTCTCCGTCCTTCCTTCCCCAGTTATAGTGAGATTCTTCTCCCTCCTTCCTTCCCCAGTTATAGTGAGATTTTTCTCCCTCCGTCCTTCCCCAGTTATAGTGAGATTCTTCTCCTTCCTTCCTTCCCCAGTTATAGTCAGATTCTTCTCCCTCCATCCTTCCCCAGTTATAGTGTGATTCTTCTCCCTCCTTCCTTCCCCAGTTATAGTGAAATTCTTCGCCCTCCTCCCTTCCCCAGTTATAGTGAGATTCTTCTCCCTCCTTCCTTCCTCAGTTATAGTGAGATTTTTCTCCCTCCTTCCTTCCTAAGTTATAGTGAGATTCTTCTCCCTCCTTCCTTCCTCAGTTATAGTGAGATTCTTCTCCCTCCTTCCTTCCCCAGTTATAGTAGGATTCTTCTCCCTCCTTCCTTCCCCAGTTATAGTGAGATTCTTCTCCCTCCTTCCTTCCCCAGTTATAGTGAGATTCTTCTCCCACGTCCCTTCCTCAGTTATAGTGAGATTCTTCTCCCTCCTTCCTACCTCAGTTATAGTGAGATTCTTCTCCCTCCTCCCTTCCTCAGTTATAGTGAGATTCTTCTCCCTCCTCCCTTCCCCAGTTATATTGAGATTCTTCTCCCTCCTTCCTTCCCCAGTTATAGTGAGATTCTTCTCCCTCCTTCCTTCCTCAGTTAAAGTGAGATTCTTCTCCCTCCTTCCTTCCCCAGTTATAGTGAGATTCTTCTCCCTCCTTCCGTCCCCAGTTATAGTGAGATTCTTCTCCCTCCTTCCGTCCCCAGTTATAGTGAGATTCTTCTCCCTCTTTCCTTCCCCGGTTATAGTGAGATTCTGCTCCCTCCTTCCTTCCTCAGTTATTGTGAGATTCTTCTCCCTCCTTCCTTCCCCAGTTATAGTGAGATTCTTCTCCCTCCTTCCTCCCCAGTTATAGTGAGATTCTTCTCCCTCCTTCCTTCCCCAGTTATAGTGAGATTCTTCTCCCTCCTTCCTTCCCAGTTATAGTGAGATTCTTCTCCCTCCTTCCCCAGTTATAGTAAGATCCTTCTCCCTCCTTCCTTCCCCAGTTATAGTGAGATTCTTCTCCCTCCTTCCTTCCTCAGTTATAGTGAGATTCTTCTCCCTCCTACCTTCATCAGTTATAGTGAGATTCTTCTCCCTCCTTCCTTCCCCAGTTATAGTGAGATTCTTCTCGCTCCTTCCTTCCCCAGTTATAGTGAGATTCTTCTCCCTCCTTCCTTCCCCAGTTATAGTGAGATTCTTCTCCCTCCTCCCTTCCTCAGTTATAGTGAGATTCTTCTCCCTCCTTCCTACCTCAGTTATAGTGAGATTCTTCTCCCACCTCCCTTCCTCAGTTATACTGAGATTCTTCTCCCTCCTCCCTTCCCCAGTTATATTGAGATTCTTCTCCCTCCTTCCTTCCCCAGTTATAGTGAGATTCTTCTCCCTCCTTCCTTCCTCAGTTAAAGTGAGATTCTTCTCCCTCCTTCCTTCCTCAGTTCTAGTGAGATTCTTCTCCCTCCTCCCTTCCTCAGTTAAAGTGAGATTCTTCTCCCTCCTTCCTTCCCCAGTTATAGCGAGATTCTTCTCCCTCCTTCCGTCCCCAGTTATAGTGAGATTCTTCTCCCTCTTTCCTTCCCCGGTTATAGTGAGATTCTGCTCCCTCCTTCCTTCCTCAGTTATAGTGAGATTCTTCTCCCTCCTTCCTTCCCCAGTTATAGTGAGATTCTTCTCCCTCCTTCCTTCCCCAGTTATAGTGGGGTTCTTCTCCCTCCTTCCTTCCCCAGTTATAGTGAGATTCTTCTCCCTCCTTCCTTCCCCAGTTATAGTGAGATTCTTCTCCCTCCTTCCCCAGTTATAGTAAGATTCTTCTCCTTCCTTCCTTCCCCAGTTATAGTGAGATTCTTCTCCCTCCTTCCTTCCTCAGTTATAGTGAGATTCTTCTCCCTCCTACCTTCATCAGTTATAGTGAGATTCTTCTCCCTCCTTCCTTCCTCAGTTATAGTGAGATTCCTCTCCCTCCTTCCTTTCTCAGTTCTAGTGAGATTCTTCTCCCTCCTTCCTTCCCCAGTTATAGTGAGATACTTCTCCCTCCTTCCTACCCCAGTTATAGCGAGATTCTTCTCCCTCCTCCCTTTCCCAGTTATCGTGAGATTCTTCTCCCTCCTTCCTTCCTCAGTTATAGTGAGATTCTTCTCCCTCCTTCCTTCCCCAATTATAGTGAGATTCTTCTCCCTCCTTCCTGCCCCAGTTATAGTGAGATTCTTCTCCCTCCTCCCTTCCTCAGTTAAACTGAGATTCTTCTCCCTCCTCCCTTCCCCAGTTATAGTGAGATTCTTCTCCCTCCTTCCTTACCCAGTTATAGTGAGATTCTTCTCCCTCCTTCCTTCCCCAGTTATAGTGAGATTCTCTCCCTCCTTCCTTCCTCAGTTATAGTGAGATTCTTCTCCCTCCTTCCTTCCTCGGTTATAGTGAGATTCTTCTCCCTTCTTCCTTCCCCAGTTATAGTGAGATTCTTCTCCCTTCTTCCTTCCCCAGTTATGGTGAGATTCTTCTCCCTCCTCCCTTCCCCAGTTAAAGTGAGATTCTTCTCCCTCCTTCCTTCCCCAGTTATAGTGAGATTCTTCTCCCTCCTTCCTTCCTCAGTTATAGTGAGATTCTTCTCCCTCCTTCCTTCCCCAGTTATAGTGAGATTCTTCTCCCTCCTGCCCCAGTTATAGTGAGATTCTTCTCCCTCCTTCCTTCCTCAGTTATAGTGAGATTCTTCTCCCTCCTTCCTTCCCCAGTTATAGTGAGATTCTTCTCCCTCCTTCCTTCCTCAGTTATAGTGAGATTCTTCTCCCTCCTTCCTTCCCCAGTTATAGTGAGATTCTTCTCCCTCCTTCCTTCCCCAGTTATAGTGAGATTCCTCTCCCTCCTCCCTTCCTCAGTTATAGTGAGGTTCTTCTCCCTCCATCCTTCCCCAGTTATCGTGAGATTCCTCTCCCTCCTTCCCCAGTTATAGTGAGATTCTTCTCCCTCCTTCCTTCCCCAGTTATAGTGAGATTCTTCTCCCTCCTTCCTTCCCCAGTTATAATGAGATTCTTCTCCCTCCTTCCTTCCCCAGTTATAGTGAGATTCTTCTCCCTCCTTCCTTCCTCAGTTAAAGTGAGATTCTTCTCCCTCCTTCCTTCCTCAGTTATAGTGAGATTCTTCTCCCTCCTTCCTTCCCCAGTTATAGTGAGATTCTTCTCCCTCCTTCCCTCCCAAGTTATAGTGAGATTCTTCTCCCTCCTTCCATCCCAAGTTATAGTGAGATTCTTCTCCCTCCTTCCTTCCCCAGTTATAGTGAGATTCTTCTCCCTCCTTCCTTCCCCAGTTATAGTGAGATTCTTCTCCCTCCTCCATTCCCCAGTTATAATGAGATTCTTCTCCCTCCTTCCTTCCTCAGTTATAGTGAGATTCTTCTCCCTCCCTCCTTCCCCAGTTATAGTGAGATTCTTCTCCCTCCTTCCTTCCCCAATTATAGTGAGATTCTTCTCCCTCCTCCCTTCCCCAGTTATAGTAAGATTCTTCTCCCTCCTTCCTTCCCCAGTTATAGTGAGATTCTCTCCCTCCTTCCTTTCTCAGTTATCGTGAGATTCTTCTCCCTCCTTCCTTCCCCAGCTTTTGTGAGATTCCTCTCCCTCCTTCCTTCCTCAGTTAAATGAGATTCTTCTCCCTCCTTCCTTCCCCAGTTATAGTGAGATTCTTCTCCCCCCTTCCTTCCCCAGTTATAGTGAGATTCTTCTCCCTCCTTCCTTCCTCAGTGAAAGTGAGATTCTTCTCCCTCCTTCCTTCCCCAGTTTTCGTGAGATTCTCTCCCTCCTTCCTTCCTCAGTTATAGTGAGATTCTTCTCCCTCCTTCCTTCCCCAGCTTTAGTGAGATTCTTCTCCCTCCTTCCTTCCTCAGTTATAGTGAGATTCTTCTCCCTCCTTCCTTCCCCAGTTATAGTGAGATTCTTCTCCCTCCTTCCTTCCCCAGTTATAGTGAGATTCTTCTCCCTCCTTCCTTCCTCAGTTATAGTGAGATTCTTCTCCCTCCTTCCTTCTCCAGTTATAGTGAGATTCTTCACCCTCCTTCCTTCCCCAGTTATAGTGAGGTTCTTCTCCCTCCTTCCTTCCCCAGTGATAGTGAGATTCTTCTCCCTCTTTCCTTCCCCAGTTATAGTGAGATTCTTCTCCCTCCTTCCTTCCCAATTACAGTGAGAGTCTTCTCCCTCCTTCCTTCCCCAGTTATAGTGAGATTCTTCTCCCTCCTTCCTTCCCCAGTTATAGTGAGATTTTTCTCCCTCCGTCCTTCCCCAGTTATAGTGAGATTCTTCTCCTTCCTTCCTTCCCCAGTTATAGTCAGATTCTTCTCCCTCCATCCTTCCCCAGTTATAGTGTGATTCTTCTCCCTCCTTCCTTCCCCAGTTATAGTGAAATTCTTCGCCCTCCTCCCTTCCCCAGTTATAGTGAGATTCTTCTCCCTCCTTCCTTCCTCAGTTATAGTGAGATTTTTTTCCCTCCTTCCTTCCCCAGTTATAGTGAGATTCTTCTCCCTCCTTCCTTCCTCAGTTATAGTGAGATTCTTCTCCCTCCTTCCTTCCCCAGTGATAGTGGGATTCTTCTCCCTCCTTCCTTCCCCAGTTATAGTGAGATTCTTCTCCCTCCTTCCTTCCCCAGTTATAGTGAGATTCTTCTCCCTCCTTCCTTCCCCAGTTATAGTGAGATTCTTCTCCCTCCTTCCTTCCCCAGTGATAGTGAGATTCTTCTCCCTCCTTCCTTCCTCAGTTAAAGTGAGATTCTTCTCCCTCCTTCCTTCCTCAGTTATAGTGAGATTCTTCTCCCTCCTTCCTTCCCCAGTTATAGTGAGATTCTTCTCCCTCCTTCCCTCCCAAGTTATAGTGAGATTCTTCTCCCTCCTTCCATCCCAAGTTATAGTGAGATTCTTCTCCCTCCTTCCTTCCCCAGTTATAGTGAGATTCTTCTCCCTCCTTCCTTCCCCAGTTATAGTGAGATTCTTCTCCCTCCTCCATTCCCCAGTTATAATGAGATTCTTCTCCCTCCTTCCTTCCTCAGTTATAGTGAGATTCTTCTCCCTCCCTCCTTCCCCAGTTATAGTGAGATTCTTCTCCCTCCTTCCTTCCCCAATTATAGTGAGATTCTTCTCCCTCCTCCCTTCCCCAGTTATAGTAAGATTCTTCTCCCTCCTTCCTTCCCCAGTTATAGTGAGATTCTCTCCCTCCTTCCTTTCTCAGTTATCGTGAGATTCTTCTCCCTCCTTCCTTCCCCAGCTTTTGTGAGATTCCTCTCCCTCCTTCCTTCCTCAGTTAAATGAGATTCTTCTCCCTCCTTCCTTCCCCAGTTATAGTGAGATTCTTCTCCCCCCTTCCTTCCCCAGTTATAGTGAGATTCTTCTCCCTCCTTCCTTCATCAGTGAAAGTGAGATTCTTCTCCCTCCTTCCTTCCCCAGTTTTCGTGAGATTCTCTCCCTCCTTCCTTCCTCAGTTATAGTGAGATTCTTCTCCCTCCTTCCTTCCCCAGCTTTAGTGAGATTCTTCTCCCTCCTTCCTTCCTCAGTTATAGTGAGATTCTTCTCCCTCCTTCCTTCCCCAGTTATAGTGAGATTCTTCTCCCTCCTTCCTTCCCCAGTTATAGTGAGATTCTTCTCCCTCCTTCCTTCCTCAGTTATAGTGAGATTCTTCTCCCTCCTTCCTTCTCCAGTTATAGTGAGATTCTTCACCCTCCTTCCTTCCCCAGTTATAGTGAGGTTCTTCTCCCTCCTTCCTTCCCCAGTGATAGTGAGATTCTTCTCCCTCTTTCCTTCCCCAGTTATAGTGAGATTCTTCTCCCTCCTTCCTTCCCCAGTTACAGTGAGAGTCTTCTCCCTCCTTCCTTCCCCAGTTATAGTGAGATTCTTCTCCCTCCTTCCTTCCCCAGTTATAGTGAGATTTTTCTCCCTCCGTCCTTCCCCAGTTATAGTGAGATTCTTCTCCTTCCTTCCTTCCCCAGTTATAGTCAGATTCTTCTCCCTCCATCCTTCCCCAGTTATAGTGTGATTCTTCTCCCTCCTTCCTTCCCCAGTTATAGTGAAATTCTTCGCCCTCCTCCCTTCCCCAGTTATAGTGAGATTCTTCTCCCTCCTTCCTTCCTCAGTTATAGTGAGATTTTTTTCCCTCCTTCCTTCCCCAGTTATAGTGAGATTCTTCTCCCTCCTTCCTTCCTCAGTTATAGTGAGATTCTTCTCCCTCCTTCCTTCCCCAGTGATAGTGGGATTCTTCTCCCTCCTTCCTTCCCCAGTTATAGTGAGATTCTTCTCCCTCCTTCCTTCCCCAGTTATAGTGAGATTCTTCTCCCTCCTCCCTTCCTCAGTTATAGTGAGATTCTTCTCCCTCCTTCCTACCTCAGTTATAGTGAGATTCTTCTCCCTCCTCCCTTCCTCAGTTATAGTGAGATTCTTCTCCCTCCTCCCTTCCCCAGTTATATTGAGATTCTTCTCCCTCCTTCCTTCCCCAGTTATAGTGAGATTCTTCTCCCTCCTTCCTTCCTCAGTTAAAGTGAGATTCTTCTCCCTCCTTCCGTCCCCAGTTATAGTGAGATTCTTCTCCCTCCTTCCGTCCCCAGTTATAGTGAGATTCTTCTCCCTCCTTCCGTCCCCAGTTATTGTGAGATTCTTCTCCCTCTTTCCATCCCCGGTTATAGTGAGATTCTGCTCCCTCCTTCCTTCCTCAGTTATTGTGAGATTCTTCTCCCTCCTTCCTTCCCCAGTTATAGTGAGATTCTTCTCCCTCCTTCCTTCCCCAGTTACAGTGAGATTCTTCTCCCTCCTTCCTTCCCCAGTTATAGTGAGATTCTTCTCCCTCCTTCCTTCCCCAGTTATAGTGAGATTCTTCTCCCTCCTTCCTTCCCCAGTTATAGTGAGATTCTTCTCCCTCCTTCCCCAGTTATAGTAAGATCCTTCTCCCTCCTTCCTTCCCCAGTTATAGTGAGATTCTTCTCCCTCCTTCCTTCCTCAGTTATAGTGAGATTCTTCTCCCTCCTACCTTCATCAGTTATAGTGAGATTCTTCTCCCTCCTTCCTTCCTCAGTTATAGTGAGATTCTTCTCCCTCCTTCCTTCCCCAGTTATAGTGAGATTCTTCTCCCTCCTTCCTACCCCAGTTATAGCGAGATTCTTCTCCCTCCTCCCTTCCCCAGTTATCGTGAGATTCTTCTCCCTCCTTCCTTCCTCAGTTATAGTGAGATTCTTCTCCCTCCTTCCTTCCCCAGTTATAGTGAGATTCTTCTCCCTCCTTCCTGCCCCAGTTATAGTGAGATTCTTCTCTCTCCTCCCTTGCTCAGTTAATGTGAGATTCTTCTCCCTCCTCCCTTCCCCAGTTATAGTGAGATTCTTCTCCGTCCTTCCTTACCCAGTTATAGTTAGATTCTTCTCCCTCCTCCCTTCCCCAGTTATAGTGAGATTCTTCTCCCTCCTTCCTTCCCCAGTTATAGTGAGATTCTCTCCCTCCTTCCTTCCTCAGTTATAGTGAGATTCTTCTCCCTCCTTCCTTCCCCAGCTTTAGTGAGATTCTTCTCCCTCCTTCCTTCCTCAGTTATAGTGAGCTTCTTCTCCCTCCTTCCTTCCCCAGTTATAGTGAGATTCTTCTCCCTCCTTCCTTCCCCAGTTATAGTGAGATTCTTCTCCCTCCTTCCTTCCTCAGTTATACTGAGATTCCACTCCCTCCTTCCTTCCCCAGTTATAGTGAGATTCTTCTCCCTCCTTCCTTCCTCAGTTATAGTGAGATTCTTCTCCCTCCTTCCTTCCCCAGTTATAGTGAGATTCTTCTCCCTCCTTCCTCAGTTACAGTGAGATTCTTCTCCCTCCTTCCTTCCCCAGTTATAGTGAGATTCTTCTCCCTCCTTCCTCAGTTATAGTGAGATTCTTCTCCCTCCTTCCTTCCCCAGTTATAGTGAGATTCTTCTCCCTCCTTCCTTTCCCAGTTATAGTGAGATTCTTCTCCCTCCTTCCCCAGTTATAGCGAGATTCTTCTGCCTCCTTCCTTCCCCAGTTATATTGAGATTCATCTCCCTCCTTCCTTCCTCAGTTATAGTGAGATTCTTCTCCCTCCTTCCTTCCCCAGATATAGTGAGGTTAATCTCCCTCCTTCCTTCCTCAGTTATAGTTAGATTCTTCTCCCATCCTTCTTTCCCCAGTTATAGTGACATTCTTCTCCCTCCTTCCCCAGTTATAGTGAGATTCTTCTCCCTCCTTCCTTCCTCAGTTATAGTGAGATTCTTCTCCCTCCTTCCTTCCTCAGTTATAGTGAGATTCTTCTCCCTCCTTCCTTCCCCAGTTATAGTGAGATTCCTCTCCCTCCTTCCTTCCTCAGTTATAGTGAGATTCTTCTCCCTCCTTCCTTCCTCAGTTGTAGTGAGATTCTTCTCCCTCCTTCCTTCCCCAGTTATAGTGAGATTCTTCTCCCTCCTTCCTTCCCCAGTTGTAGTGAGATTCTTCTCCCTCCTTCCTTCCCCAGTTATATTGAGATTCTTCTCCCTCCTCCCTTCCCCAATTATAGTGAGATTCTTCTCCCTCCTTCCTTCCCCAGTTATATTGAGATTCTTCTCCCTCCTCCCTTCCCCAATTATAGTGAGATTCTTCTCCCTCCTTCCTTCCCCAGTTATAGTGAGATTCTTCTCCCTCCTCCCTTCCCCAGTTATAGTGAGATTCTTCTCCCTCCTTCCTTACCCAGTTATAGTGAGATTCTTCTCCCTCCTTCCTTCCCCAGTTATAGTGAGATTCTCTCCCTCCTTCCTTCCTCAGTTATAGTGAGATTCTTCTCCCTCCTTCCTTCCTCGGTTATAGTGAGATTCTTCTCCCTTCTTCCTTCCCCAGTTATAGTGAGATTCTTCTCCCTCCTTCCTTCCCCATTTATGGTGAGATTCTTCTCCCTCCTCCCTTCCCCAGTTATAGTGAGATTCTTCTCCCTCCTTCCTTCCCCAGTTATAGTGAGATTCTTCTCCCTCCTTCCTTCCTCAGTTATAGTGAGATTCTTCTCCCTCCTTCCTTCCCCAGTTATAGTGAGATTCTTCTCCCTCCTGCCCCAGTTATAGTGAGATTCTTCTCCCTCCTTCCTTCCTCAGTTATAGTGAGATTCTTCTCCCTCCTTCCATCCCCAGTTATAGTGAGATTCTTCTCCCTCCTTCCTTCCTCAGTTATAGTGAGATTCTTCTCCCTCCTTCCTTCCCCAGTTATAGTGAGATTCTTCTCCCTCCTTCCTTCCCCAGTTATAGTGAGATTCCTCTCCCTCCTCCCTTCCTCAGTTATAGTGAGGTTCTTCTCCCTCCATCCTTCCCCAGTTATCGTGAGATTCCTCTCCCTCCTTCCCCAGTTATAGTGAGATTCTTCTCCCTCCTTCCTTCCCCAGTTATAGTGAGATTCTTCTCCCTCCTTCCTTCCCCAGTTATAATGAGATTCTTCTCCCTCCTTCCTTCCCCAGTTATAGTGAGATTCTTCTCCCTCCTTCCTTCCTCAGTTAAAGTGAGATTCTTCTCCCTCCTTCCTTCCTCAGTTATAGTGAGATTCTTCTCCCTCCTTCCTTCCCCAGTTATAGTGAGATTCTTCTCCCTCCTTCCCTCCCAAGTTATAGTGAGATTCTTCTCCCTCCTTCCATCCCAAGTTATAGTGAGATTCTTCTCCCTCCTTCCTTCCCCAGTTATAGTGAGATTCTTCTCCCTCCTTCCTTCCCCAGTTATAGTGAGATTCTTCTCCCTCCTCCATTCCCCAGTTATAATGAGATTCTTCTCCCTCCTTTCTTCCTCAGTTATAGTGAGATTCTTCTCCCTCCCTCCTTCCCCAGTTATAGTGAGATTCTTCTCCCTCCTTCCTTCCCCAATTATAGTGAGATTCTTCTCCCTCCTCCCTTCCCCAGTTATAGTAAGATTCTTCTCCCTCCTTCCTTCCCCAGTTATAGTGAGATTCTCTCCCTCCTTCCTTTCTCAGTTATCGTGAGATTCTTCTCCCTCCTTCCTTCCCCAGCTTTTGTGAGATTCCTCTCCCTCCTTCCTTCCTCAGTTAAATGAGATTCTTCTCCCTCCTTCCTTCCCCAGTTATAGTGAGATTCTTCTCCCCCCTTCCTTCCCCAGTTATAGTGAGATTCTTCTCCCTCCTTCCTTCCTCAGTGAAAGTGAGATTCTTCTCCCTCCTTCCTTCCCCAGTTTTCGTGAGATTCTCTCCCTCCTTCCTTCCTCAGTTATAGTGAGATTCTTCTCCCTCCTTCCTTCCCCAGCTTTAGTGAGATTCTTCTCCCTCCTTCCTTCCTCAGTTATAGTGAGATTCTTCTCCCTCCTTCCTTCCCCAGTTATAGTGAGATTCTTCTCCCTCCTTCCTTCCCCAGTTATAGTGAGATTCTTCTCCCTCCTTCCTTCCTCAGTTATAGTGAGATTCTTCTCCCTCCTTCCTTCTCCAGTTATAGTGAGATTCTTCACCCTCCTTCCTTCCCCAGTTATAGTGAGGTTCTTCTCCCTCCTTCCTTCCCCAGTGATAGTGAGTTTCTTCTCCCTCTTTCCTTCCCCAGTTATAGTGAGATTCTTCTCCCTCCTTCCTTCCCCAGTTACAGTGAGAGTCTTCTCCCTCCTTCCTTCCCCAGTTATAGTGAGATTCTTCTCCCTCCTTCCTTCCCCAGTTATAGTGAGATTCTTCTCCCTCCGTCCTTCCCCAGTTATAGTGAGATTCTTCTCCTTCCTTCCTTCCCCAGTTATAGTCAGATTCTTCTCCCTCCATCCTTCCCCAGTTATAGTGTGATTCTTCTCCCTCCTTCCTTCCCCAGTTATAGTGAAATTCTTCGCCCTCCTCCCTTCCCCAGTTATAGTGAGATTCTTCTCCCTCCTTCCTTCCTCAGTTATAGTGAGATTTTTCTCCCTCCTTCCTTCCCCAGTTATAGTGAGATTCTTCTCCCTCCTTCCTTCCTCAGTTATAGTGAGATTCTTCTCCCTCCTTCCTTCCCCAGTGATAGTGGGATTCTTCTCCCTCCTTCCTTCCCCAGTTATACTGAGATTCTTCTCCCTCCTTCCTTCCCCAGTTATAGTGAGATTCTTCTCCCTCCTCCCTTCCTCAGTTATAGTGAGATTCTTCTCCCTCCTTCCTACCTCAGTTATAGTGAGATTCTTCTCCCTCCTCCCTTCCTCAGTTATAGTGAGATTCTTCTCCCTCCTCCCTTCCCCAGTTATATTGAGATTCTTCTCCCTCCTTGCTTCCCCAGTTATAGTGAGATTCTTCTCCCTCCTTCCTTCCTCAGTTAAAGTGAGATTCTTCTCCCTCCTTCCGTCCCCAGTTATAGTGAGATTCTTCTCCCTCCTTCCGTCCCCAGTTATAGTGAGATTCTTCTCCCTCCTTCCGTCCCCAGTTATAGTGAGATTCTTCTCCCTCTTTCCATCCCCGGTTATAGTGAGATTCTGCTCCCTCCTTCCTTCCTCAGTTATTGTGAGATTCTTCTCCCTCCTTCCTTCCCCAGTTATAGTGAGATTCTTCTCCCTCCTTCCTTCCCCAGTTACAGTGAGATTCTTCTCCCTCCTTCCTTCCCCAGTTATAGTGAGATTCTTCTCCCTCCTTCCTTCCCCAGTTATAGTGAGATTCTTCTCCCTCCTTCCTTCCCCAGTTATAGTGAGATTCTTCTCCCTCCTTCCCCAGTTATAGTAAGATCCTTCTCCCTCCTTCCTTCCCCAGTTATAGTGAGATTCTTCTCCCTCCTTCCTTCCTCAGTTATAGTGAGATTCTTCTCCCTCCTACCTTCATCAGTTATAGTGAGATTCTTCTCCCTCCTTCCTTCCTCAGTTATAGTGAGATTCTTCTCCCTCCTTCCTTCCCCAGTTATAGTGAGATTCTTCTCCCTCCATCCTACCCCAGTTATAGCGAGATTCTTCTCCCTCCTCCCTTCCCCAGTTATCGTGAGATTCTTCTCCCTCCTTCCTTCCTCAGTTATAGTGAGATTCTTCTCCCTCCTTCCTTCCCCAGTTATAGTGAGATTCTTCTCCCTCCTTCCTTCCTCAGTGAAAGTGAGATTCTTCTCCCTCCTTCCTTCCCCAGTTTTCGTGAGATTCTCTCCCTCCTTCCTTCCTCAGTTATAGTGAGATTCTTCTCCCTCCTTCCTTCCCCAGCTTTAGTGAGATTCTTCTCCCTCCTTCCTTCCTCAGTTATAGTGAGATTCTTCCCCCTCCTTCCTTCCCCAGTTATAGTGAGATTCTTCTCCCTCCTTCCTTCCCCAGTTATAGTGAGATTCTTCTCCCTCCTTCCTTCCTCAGTTATAGTGAGATTCTTCTCCCTCCTTCCTTCTCCAGTTATAGTGAGATTCTTCACCCTCCTTCCTTCCCCAGTTATAGTGAGGTTCTTCTCCCTCCTTCCTTCCCCAGTGATAGTGAGTTTCTTCTCCCTCTTTCCTTCCCCAGTTATAGTGAGATTCTTCTCCCTCCTTCCTTCCCCAGTTACAGTGAGAGTCTTCTCCCTCCTTCCTTCCCCAGTTATAGTGAGATTCTTCTCCCTCCTTCCTTCCCCAGTTATAGTGAGATTTTTCTCCCTCCGTCCTTCCCCAGTTATAGTGAGATTCTTCTCCTTCCTTCCTTCCCCAGTTATAGTCAGATTCTTCTCCCTCCATCCTTCCCCAGTTATAGTGTGATTCTTCTCCCTCCTTCCTTCCCCAGTTATAGTGAAATTCTTCGCCCTCCTCCCTTCCCCAGTTATAGTGAGATTCTTCTCCCTCCTTCCTTCCTCAGTTATAGTGAGATTTTTCTCCCTCCTTCCTTCCCCAATAATAGTGAGATTCTTCTCCCTCCTTCCTTCCTCAGTTATAGTGAGATTCTTCTCCCTCCTTCCTTCCCCAGTGATAGTGGGATTCTTCTCCCTCCTTCCTTCCCCAGTTATAGTGAGATTCTTCTCCCTCCTTCCTTCCCCAGTTATAGTGAGATTCTTCTCCCTCCTCCCTTCCTCAGTTATAGTGAGATTCTTCTCCCTCCTTCCTACCTCAGTTATAGTGAGATTCTTCTCCCTCCTCCCTTCCTCAGTTATAGTGAGATTCTTCTCCCTCCTCCCTTCCCCAGTTATATTGAGATTCTTCTCCCTCCTTGCTTCCCCAGTTATAGTGAGATTCTTCTCCCTCCTTCCTTCCTCAGTTAAAGTGTGATTCTTCTCCCTCCTTCCGTCCCCAGTTATAGTGAGATTCTTCTCCCTCCTTCCGTCCCCAGTTATAGTGAGATTCTTCTCCCTCCTTCCGTCCCCAGTTATAGTGAGATTCTTCTCCCTCTTTCCATCCCCGGTTATAGTGAGATTCTGCTCCCTCCTTCCTTCCTCAGTTATTGTGAGATTCTTCTCCCTCCTTCCTTCCCCAGTTATAGTGAGATTCTTCTCCCTCCTTCCTTCCCCAGTTACAGTGAGATTCTTCTCCCTCCTTCCTTCCCCAGTTATAGTGAGATTCTTCTCCCTCCTTCCTTCCCCAGTTATAGTGAGATTCTTCTCCCTCCTTCCTTCCCCAGTTATAGTGAGATTCTTCTCCCTCCTTCCCCA
The DNA here is from genome assembly GCF_052327205.1 of Somniosus microcephalus. Classification (NCBI taxonomy): domain Eukaryota; kingdom Metazoa; phylum Chordata; class Chondrichthyes; order Squaliformes; family Somniosidae; genus Somniosus; species Somniosus microcephalus. The sequence continues at coordinate 65,067,486 of NC_140996.1, read as the reverse complement.
GTTATAGTAGGATCCTTCTCCCTCCTTCCTTCCCCAGTTATAGTGAGATTCTTCTCCCTCCTTCCTTCCTCAGTTATAGTGAGATTCTTCTCCCTCCTACCTTCATCAGTTATAGTGAGATTCTTCTCCCTCCTTCCTTCCTCAGTTATAGTGAGATTCTTCTCCCTCCTTCCTTCCCCAGTTATAGTGAGATTCTTCTCCCTCCTTCCTACCCCAGTTATAGCGAGATTCTTCTCCCTCCTCCCTTCCCCAGTTATCGTGAGATTCTTCTCCCTCCTTCCTTCCTCAGTTATAGTGAGATTCTTCTCCCTCCTTCCTTCCCCAGTTATAGTGAGATTCTTCTCCTTCCTTCCTGCCCCAGTTATAGTGAGATTCTTCTCTCTCCTCCCTTGCTCAGTTAATGTGAGATTCTTCTCCCTCCTCCCTTCCTCAGTTATAGTGAGATTCTTCTCCGTCCTTCCTTACCCAGTTATAGTGAGATTCTTCTCCCTCCTCCCTTCCCCAGTTATAGTGAGATTCTTCTCCCTCCTTCCTTCCCCAGTTATGGTGAGATTCTCTCCCTCCTTCCTTCCTCAGTTATAGTGAGATTCTTCTCCCTCCTTCCTTCCCCAGCTTTAGTGAGATTCTTCTCCCTCCTTCCTTCCTCAGTTATAGTGAGCTTCTTCTCCCTCCTTCCTTCCCCAGTTATAGTGAGATTCTTCTCCCTCCTTCCTTCCCCAGTTATAGTGAGATTCTTCTCCCTCCTTCCTTCCTCAGTTATACTGAGATTCCACTCCCTCCTTCCTTCCCCAGTTATAGTGAGATTCTTCTCCCTCCTTCCTTCCTCAGTTATAGTGAGATTTTTCTCCCTCCTTCCTTCTCCAGTTATAGTGAGATTCTTCTCCCTCCTTCCTCAGTTACAGTGAGATTCTTCTCCCTCCTTCCTTCCCCAGTTATAGTGAGATTCTTCTCCCTCCTTCCTCAGTTATAGTGAGATTCTTCTCCCTCCTTCCTTCCCCAGTTATAGTGAGATTCTTCTCCCTCCTTCCTTTCCCAGTTATAGTGAGATTCTTCTCCCTCCTTCCCCAGTTATAGCGAGATTCTTCTGCCTCCTTCCTTCCCCAGTTATATTGAGATTCATCTCCCTCCTTCCTTCCTCAGTTATAGTGAGATTCTTCTCCCTCCTTCCTTCCCCAGTTATAGTGAGGTTAATCTCCCTCCTTCCTTCCTCAGTTATAGTTAGATTCTTCTCCCATCCTTCTTTCCCCAGTTATAGTGACATTCTTCTCCCTCCTTCCCCAGTTATAGTGAGATTCTTCTCCCTCCTTCCTTCCTCAGTTATAGTGAGATTCTTCTCCCTCCTTCCTTCCTCAGTTATAGTGAGATTCTTCTCCCTCCTTCCTTCCCCAGTTATAGTGAGATTCCTCTCCCTCCTTCCTTCCTCAGTTATAGTGAGATTCTTCTCCCTCCTTCCTTCCTCAGTTGTAGTGAGATTCTTCTCCCTCCTTCCTTCCCCAGTTATAGTGAGATTCTTCTCCCTCCTTCCTTCCCCAGTTATAGTGAGATTCTTCTCCCTCCTTCCTTCCCCAGTTATATTGAGATTCTTCTCCCTCCTCCCTTCCCCAATTATAGTGAGATTCTTCTCCCTCCTTCCTTCCCCAGTTATAGTGAGATTCTTCTCCCTCCTTCCTTCCCCAGTTATAGCGAGATTCTTCTCCCTCCCTCCTGCCCCAGTAATAGTGAGATTCTTCTCCCTCCTTCCTTCCCCAGTTATAGTGAGATTCTTCTCCCTATTCCTTCCCCAGTTATACTGAGATTCTTCTCCCTCCTCCCTTCCCCAGTTATAGTGCGATTCTTCTCCCTCCTTCCTTCCTCAGTTATAGTGAGATTCTTCTCCCGCCTTCCTTCCCCAGTTATACTGAGATTCTTCTCCCTCCTTCCTTCCCCAGTTATAGTGAGATTCTTCTCCCTTCTTCCCCAGTTATAGTGAGATTCTTCTCCCTCCTTCCACAGTTATAGTAAGATTCTTCTCCCTCCTTCCTTCCCCAGTTATAGTGAGATTCTTCTCCCTCCTTCCTTCCCCAGTTATAGATAGATTCTTCTCCCTCCTTCCTTCCTCAGTTATAGTGAGATTCTTCTCCCTCCCTCCTTCCCCAGTTATAGTGAGATTCTTCTCCCTCCTTCCTTCGCCAGTTATAGTGAGATTCTTCTCCTTCCTTCCTTCCCCAGTTATAGTGAGATTCTTCTCCCTCCTTCCTTCCCCAGTTATAGTGAGATTCTTCTCCCTCCTTCCTTCCCCAGTTATAGTGAGATTCTTCTCCCTCATTCCTTCCCGAGTTATAGTGAGATTCTTCTCCCTCCTTCCCCAGTTATAGTGAGATTCTTTTATCTTCTTCCTTCCCCAGTTATAGTAAGATTCTTCTCCCTCCTTCCTTCCTCAGTTATAGTGAGATTCTTCTCCCTCCTTCCTTCATCAGTTATAGTGAGATTCTTCTCCCTCCTTCCTTCCTCAGTTATAGTGAGATTCTTCTCCCTCCTTCCTTCCCCAGTTATAGTGAGATTCTTCTCCCTCCTTCCTACCCCAGTTATAGCAAGATTCTTCTCCCTCCTCCCTTCCCCAGTTATCGTGAGATTCTTCTCCCTCCTTCCTTCCTCAGCTGTAGTGAGATTCTTCTCCCTCCTTCCTTCCCCAGTTATAGTGAGATTCTTCTCCCTCCTTCATGCCCCAGTTATAGTGAGATTCTTCTCCCTCTTCCCTTCCTCAGTTAAAGTGAGATTCTTCTCCCTCCTCCCTTCCCCAGTTATAGTGAGATTCTTCTCCCTCCTTCCTTCCCCAGTTATAGTGAGATTCTTCTCCCTCCTCCCTTCCCCAGTTATAGTGAGATTCTTCTCCCTCCTTCCTTCCCCAGTTATAGTGAGATTCTCTCCCTCCTTCCTTCCTCAGTTATAGTGAGATTCCTCTCCCTCCTTCCTTCCCCAGCTTTAGTGAGATTCTTCTCCCTCCTTCCTTCCTCAGTTATATTGAGATTCTTCTCCCTCCTTCCTTCCCCAGTTATAGTGAGATTCTTCTCCCTCCTTCCTTCCCCAGTTATAGTGAGATACTTCTCCCTCCTTCCTTCCTCAGTTATACTGAGATTCCACTCCCTCCTTCCTTCCCCAGTTATAGTGAGATTCTTCTCCCTCCTTCCTTCCCCAGATATAGTGAGATTCTTCTCCCTCCTCCCTTCCCCAGTTATAGTGAGATTCTTCTCCCTCCTTCCTTCCTCAGTTATAGTGAGATTCTTCTCCCTCCTTCCTTCCCCAGTTATAGTGAGATTCTTCTCCCTCCTTCCTCAGTTATAGTGAGATTCTTCTCCCTCCTTCCTTCCCCAGTTATAGTGAGATTCTTCTCCCTCCTTCCTCAGTTATAGTGAGATTCTTCTCCCTCCTTCCTTCCTCAGTTATAGTGAGATTCTTCTCCCTCCTTCCTTTCCCAGTTATAGTGAGATTATTCTCCCTCCTTCCCCAGTTATAGCGAGATTCTTCTGCCTCCTTCCTTCCCCAGTTATATTGAGATTCATCTCCCTCCTTCCTTCCTCAGTTATAGTGAGATTCTTCTCCCTCCTTCCTTCCCCAGTTATAGTGAGATTAATCTCCCTCCTTCCTTCCTCAGTTTTAGTGAGATTCTTCTCCCTCCTTCCTTCCCCAGTTATATTGAGATTCTTCTCCCTCCTGCCCCAGTTATAGTGAGATTCTTCTCCCTCCTTCCTTCCTCAGTTATAGTGAGATTCTTCTCCCTCCTTCCTTCCCCAGTTATAGTGAGATTCTTCTCCCTCCTTCCTTCCTCAGTTATAGTGAGATTCTTCTCCCTCCTTCCTTCCCCAGTTATAGTGAGATTCTTCTCCCTCCTGCCCCAGTTATAGTGAGATTCTTCTCCCTCCTTCCTTCCTCAGTTATAGTGAGATTCTTCTCCCTCCTTCCTTCCCCAGTTATAGTGCGATTCTTCTCCCTCCTTCCTTCCTCAGTTATAGTGAGATTCTTCTCCCTCCTTCCTTCCCCAGTTATAGTGAGATTCTTCTCCCTCCTTCCTTCCCCAGTTATAGTGAGATTCTTCTCCCTCCTCCCTTCCTCAGTTATTGTGAGATTCTTCTCCCTCCTTCCTTCCCCAGTTATAGTGAGATTCTTCTCCCTCCTTCCCCAGTTATAGTGAGATTCTTCTCTCTCCTTCCTTCCCCAGTTATAGTGAGAATCCTCTCCCTCCTTCCTTCCCCAGTTATAATGAGATTCTTCTCCCTCCTTCCTTCCCTAGTTATAGTGAGATTCTTCTCCCTCCTTCCTTCCTCAGTTAAAGTGAGATTCTTCTCCCTCCTTCCTTCCTCAGTTATAGTGAGATTCTTCTCCCTCCTTCCTTCCCCAGTTATAGTGAGATTCTTCTCCCTCCTTCCTTCCTCAGTTATAGTGGGATTCTTCTCCCTCCTTCCTTCCTCGGTTATAGTGAGATTCTTCTTCATTCTTCCTTCCCCAGTTATAGTGAGATTCTTCTCCCTCCTTCCTTCCCCTGTTCTAGTGAGATTCTTCTCCCTCCTCCCTTCCCCAGTTATAGTGAGATTCTTCTCCCTCCTTCCTTCCCCAGTTATAGTGAGATTCTTCTCCCTCCTTCCTTCCTCAGTTATAGTGAGATTCTTCTCCCTCCTTCCTTCCCCAGTTATAGTGAGATTCTTCTCCCTCCTGCCCCAGTTATAGTGAGATTCTTCTCCATCCTTCCTTCCTCAGTTATAGTGAGATTCTTCTCCCTCCTTCCTTCCCCAGTTATAGTGAGATTCTTCTCCCTCCTTCCTTCCTCAGTTATAGTGAGATTCTTCTCCCTCCTCCTTCCCCAGTTATAGTGAGATTCTTCTCCCTCCTTCCTTCGCCAGTTATAGTGAGATTCTTCTCCGTCCTTCCTTCCCCAGTTATAGTGAGATTCTTCTCCCTCCTTCCTTCCCCAGTTATAGTGAGATTCTTCTCCCTCCTTCCTTCCCCAGTTATAGTGAGATTCTTCTCCCTCCTTCCTTCCCGAGTTATAGTGAGAGTCTTCTCCCTCCTTCCCCAGTTATAGTGAGATTCTTTTATCTTCTTCCTTCCCCAGTTATAGTGAGATTCTTCTCCCTCCTTCCTTCCCCAGTTATAGTGAGATTCTTCTCCCTCCTTCCTTCCCCAGTTATACTGAGATTCTTCTCCCTCCTTCATTCCCCAGTTATAGTGAGATTCTTCTCCCTCCTTCATTCCCCAGTTAAAGTGAGATTCTTCTCCCTCCTTCCTTCCCCCGTTACAGTGAGATTCTTCTCCCTCCTTCCTTCCCCAGTTATAGTGAGGTTCTTCTCCCTCCTTCCTTCCCCAGTTACAGTGAGATTCTTCTCCCTCCTTCCTTCCCCAGTTATAGTGAGGTTCTTCTCCCTCCTTCCTTCCCCAGTTACAGTGAGATTCTTCTCCCTCCTTCCTTCCCCAGTTATCGGGAGATTCTTCTCCCTCCTTCCTTCCCCAGTTATAGTGAGATTCTTCTCCCTCCTTCCTTACCCAGTTATAGTGTGCTTCTTCTCCCTCCTTCCTTCCCCAGTTATAATCAGATTCTTCTCCCTCCTTCCTTCGCCAGTTATAGTGTGATTCTTCTCCCTCCTTCCTTCCCCAGTTATAGTGAAATTCTTCTCCCTCCTCCCTTCCCCAGTTATAGTGAGATTCTTCTCCCTCCTTCCTTCCTCAGTTATAGTGAGATTTTTCTCCCTCCTTCCTTCCCCAGTTATAGTGAGATTCTTCTCCCTCCTTCCTTCCCCAGTTATAGTGAGATTCTTCTCCCTCCTCCCTTCCTCAGTTATAGTGAGATTCTTCTCCCTCCTTCCTTCCTTAGTTATAGTGAGATTCTTCTCCCTCCTTCCTTCCTCAGTTATAGTGAGATTCTTCTCCCTCCTCCCCTCGCCAGTTATAGTGAAATTCTTCTCCCTCCTTCCTTCCCCAGTTATAGCGAGATTCTTCTCCCTCCTTCCTTCCTCAGTTATAGTGAGATTCTTCTCCCTCCTTCCTTCCCCAGTTATAGTGAGATTCTTCTCCCTCCTTCCCCAGTTATAGCGAGATTCTTCTCCCTCCTTCCTTCCTCAGTTACAGTGAGATTCTTCTCCCTCCTTCCTTCCTCAGTTATAGTGAGATTCTTCTCCGTCCTTCCTTCCTCAGTTATAGTGAGATTCTTCTCCCTCCTTCCTTCCTCAGTTATAGTGAGATTCTTCTCCCTCCTTCCTTCCTCAGTTATAGTGAGATTCTTCTCCCTCCTTCCTTCCCCAGTTATAGTGAGATTCTTCTCCCTCCTTCCCCAGTTATAGTGAGATTTTCTCCCTCCTTCCTTCCTCAGTTATAGTGAGATTCTTCTCCCTCCTTCCTTCCTCAGTTACAGTGAGATTCTTCTCCCTCCTTCCTTCCTCGGTTATAGTGAGATTCTTCTCCCTTCTTCCTTCCCCAGTTATAGTGAAATTCTTCTCCCTCCTTCCTTCCCCAGTTATAGTGAGATTCTTCTCCCTCCTCCCTTCCCCAGTTATAGTGAGATTCTTCTCCCTCCTTCCTTCCCCAGTTATAGTGAGATTCTTCTCCCTCCTTCCTTCCTCAGTTTTAGTGAGATTCTTCTCCCTCCTTCCTTCCCCAGTTATATTGAGATTCTTCTCCCTCCTGCCCCAGTTATAGTGAGATCCTTCTCCCTCCTTCCTTCCTCAGTTATAGTGAGATTCTTCTCCCTCCTTCCTTCCTCAGTTATAGTGAGATTCTTCTCCCTCCTTCCTTCCCCAGTTATAGTGAGATTCTTCTCCCTCCTGCCCCAGTTATAGTGAGATTCTTCTCCCTCCTTTCTTCCTCAGTTATAGTGAGATTCTTCTCCCTCCTTCCTTCCCCAGTTATAGTGAGATTCTTCTCCCTCCTTCCTTCGTCAGTTATAGTGAGATTCTTCTCCCTCCTTCCTTCCCCAGTTATACTGAGATTCTTCTCCCTCCTTCCTTCCCCAGTTATAGTGAGATTCTTCTCCCTCCTCCCTTCCTCAGTTATTGTGAGATTCTTCTCCCTCCTTCCTTCCCCAGTTATAGTGAGATTCTTCTCCCTCCTTCCCCAGTTATAGTGAGATTCTTCTCCCTCCTTCCTTCCCCAGTTATCGTGAGATTCTTCTCCCTCCTTCCTTCCCCAGTTATAATGAGATTCTTCTCCCTCCTTCCTTCCCTAGTTATAGTGAGATTCTTCTCCCTCCTTCCTTCCTCAGTTAAAGTGAGATTCTTCTCCCTCCTTCCTTCCTCAGTTATAGTGAGATTCTTCTCCCTCCTTCCTTCCCCAGTTATAGTGAGATTCTTCTCCCTCCTTCCTTACCCAGTTATAGTGAGCTTCTTCTCCCTCCTTCCTTCCCCAGTTATAATCAGATTCTTCTCCCTCCTTCCTTCCCCAGTTATAGTGTGATTCTTCTCCCTCCTTCCTTCCCCAGTTATAGTGAAATTCTTCTCCCTCCTCCCTTCCCCAGTTATAGTGAGATTATTCTCCCTCCTTCCTTCCTCAGTTATAGTGAGATTTTTCTCCCTCCTTCCTTGCCCAGTTATAGTGAGATTCTTCTCCCTCCTTCCTTCCCCAGTTATAGTGCGATTCTTCTCCCTCCTCCCTTCCTCAGTTATAGTGAGATTCTTCTCCCTCCTTCCTTCCTTAGTTATAGTGAGATTCTTCTCCCTCCTTCCTTCCTCAGTTATAGTGAGATTCTTCTCCCTCCTCCCCTCGCCAGTTATAGTGAGATTCTTCTCCCTCCTTCCTTCCCCAGTTATAGTGAGATTCTTCTCCCTCCTTCCTTCCTCAGTTATAGTGAGATTCTTCTCCCTCCTTCCTTCCCCAGTTATAGTGAGATTCTTCTCCCTCCTTCCTTCGTCAGTTATAGTGAGATTCTTCTCCCTCCTTCCTTCCCCAGTTATAGTGAGATTCTTCTCCCTCCTCCCTTCCTCAGTTATTGTGAGATTCTTCTCCCTCCTTCCTTCCCCAGTTATAGTGCGATTCTTCTCCCTCCTTCCCCAGTTATAGTGAGATTCTTCTCCCTCCTTCCTTCCCCAGTTATCGTGAGATTCTTCTCCCTCCTTCCTTCCCAAGTTATAATGAGATTCTTCTCCCTCCTTCCTTCCCTCGTTATAGTGAGATTCTTCTCCCTCCTTCCTTCCTCAGTTAAAGTGAGATTCTTCTACCTCCTTCCTTCCTCAGTTATAGTGAGATTCTTCTCCCTCCTTCCTTCCCCAGTTATAGTGAGATTCTTCTCCCTCCTTCCTTACCCAGTTATAGTGAGCTTCTTCTCCCTCCTTCCTTCCCCAGTTATAATCAGATTCTTCTCCCTCCTTCCTTCCCCAGTTATAGTGTGATTCTTCTCCCTCCTTCCTTCCCCAGTTATAGTGAAATTCTTCTCCCTCCTCCCTTCCCCAGTTATAGTGAGATTATTCTCCCTCCTTCCTTCCTCAGTTATAGTGAGATTTTTCTCCCTCCTTCCTTCCCCAGTTATAGTGAGATTCTTCTCCCTCCTTCCTTCCCCAGTTATAGTGAAATTCTTCTCCCTCCTCCTTTCTTCAGTTATAGTGAGATTCTTCTCCCTCCTTCCTTCCTTAGTTATAGTGAGATTCTTCTCCCTCCTTCCTTCCTCAGTTATAGTGAGATTCTTCTCCCTCCTCCCCTCGCCAGTTATAGTGAGATTCTTCTCCCTCCTTCCTTCCCCAGTTATAGTGAGATTCTTCTCCCTCCTTCCTTTCTCAGTTATAGTGAGATTCTTCTCCCTCCTTCCTTCCCCAGTTATAGTGAGATTCTTCTCCCTCCTTCCCCAGTTATAGTGAGATTCTTCTCCCTCCTTCCTTCCTCAGTTATAGTGAGATTCTTCTCCCTCCTTCCTTCCTCAGTTATAGTGAGATTCTTCTCCCTCCTTCCTTCCTCGGTTATAGTGAGATTCTTCTCCCTCCTTCCTTCCTCAGTTATAGTGAGATTCTTCTCCCTCCTTCCTTCCTCAGTTATAGTGAGATTCTTCTCCCTCCTTCCTTCCTCAGTTATAGTGAGATTCTTCTCCCTCCTTCCTTCCCCAGTTATAGTGAGATTCTTCTCCCTCCTTCCCCAGTTATAGTGAGATATTCTCCCTCCTTCCTTCCTCAGTTATAGTGAGATTCTTCTCCCTCCTTCCTTCCTCAGTTACAGTGAGATTCTTCTCCCTCCTTCCTTCCTCGGTTATAGTGAGATTCTTCTCCCTTCTTCCTTCCCCAGTTACAGTGAGATTCTTCTCCCTCCTTCCTTCCCCAGTTATAGTGAGATTCTTCTCCCTCCTCCCTTCCCCAGTTATAGTGAGATTCTTCTCCCTCCTTCCTTCCCCAGTTATAGTGAGATTCTTCTCCCTCCTTCCTTCCTCAGTTTTAGTGAGATTCTTCTCCCTCCTTCCTTCCCCAGTTATATTGAGATTCTTCTCCCTCCTGCCCCAGTTATAGTGAGATCCTTCTCCCTCCTTCCTTCCTCAGTTATAGTGAGATTCTTCTCCCTCCTTCCTTCCCCAGTTATAGTGAGATTCTTCTCCCTCCTTCCTTCCTCAGTTATAGTGAGATTCTTCTCCCTCCTTCCTTCCCCAGTTATAGTGAGATTCTTCTCCCTCCTGCCCCAGTTATAGTGAGATTCTTCTCCCTCCTTCCTTCCTCAGTTATAGTGAGATTCTTCTCCCTCCTTCCTTCCCCAGTTATAGTGAGATTCTTCTCCCTCCTTCCTTCGTCAGTTATAGTGAGATTCTTCTCCCTCCTTCCTTCCCCAGTTATAGTGAGATTCTTCTCCCTCCTTCCTTCCCCAGTTATAGTGAGATTCTTCTCCCTCCTCCCTTCCTCAGTTATTGTGAGATTCTTCTCCCTCCTTCCTTCCCCAGTTATAGTGAGATTCTTCTCCCTCCTTCCCCAGTTATAGTGAGATTCTTCTCCCTCCTTCCTTCCCCAGTTATCGTGAGATTCTTCTCCCTCCTTCCATCCCCAGTTATAATGAGATTCTCCTCCCTCCTTCCTTCCCTAGTTATAGTGAGATTCTTCTCCCTCCTTCCTTCCTCAGTTAAAGTGAGATTCTTCTCCCTCCTTCCTTCCTCAGTTATAGTGAGATTCTTCTCCCTCCTTCCTTCCCCAGTTATAGTGAGATTCTTCTCCCTCCTTCCTTCCTCAGTTATAGTGAGATTCTTCTCCCTCCTTCCTTCCTCAGTTATAGTGAGATTCTTCTCCCTCCTTCCTTCCCCAGTTTTGTGAGATTCTTCTCCCTCCTTCCCCAGTTATAGTGAGATTCTTCTCCCTCCTTCCTTCCTCAGTTATAGTGAGATTCTTCTCCCTCCTTCCTTCCTCAGTTATAGTGAGATTCTTCTCCCTCCTTCCTTCCTCGGTTATAGTGAGATTCTTCTCCCTTCTTCCTTCCCCAGTTATAGTGAGATTCTTCTCCCTCCTTCCTTCCCCTGTTATAGTGAGATTCTTCTCCCTCCTCCCTTCCCCAGTTATAGTGAGATTCTTCTCCCTCCTTCCTTCCCCAGTTATAGTGAGATTCTTCTCCCTCCTTCCTTCCCCTGTTATAGTGAGATTCTTCTCCCTCCTCCCTTCCCCAGTTATAGTGAGATTCTTCTCCCTCCTTCCTTCCCCAGTTATAGTGAAATTCTTCTCCCTCCTTCCTTCCCCAGTTATAGTGAGATTCTTCTCCCTCCTGCCCCAGCTATAGTGAGATTATTCTCCCTCCTTCCTTCCTCAGTTATAGTGAGATTCTTCTCCCTCCTTCCTTCCCCAGTTATAGTGAGATTCTTCTCCCTCCTTCCTTCCTCAGTTATAGTGAGATTCTTCCCCTCCTTCCTTCCCCAGTTATAGTGAGATTCTTCTCCCTCCTCCCTTCCTCAGTTATAGTGAGGTTCTTCTCCCTCCTTCCTTCCCCAGTTATACTGAGATTCTTCTCCCTCCTTCCCCAGTTATAGTGAGATTCTTCTCCCTCCTTCCTTCCCCAGTTATAGTGAGAGTCTTCTCCCTCCTTCCTTCCCCAGTTATAATGAGATTCTTCTCCCTCCTTCCTTCCCCAGTTATAGTGAGATTCTTCTCCCTCCTTCCTTCCTCAGTTAAAGTGAGATTCTTCTCCCTCCTTCCTTCCTCAGTTATACTGAGATTCTTCTCCCTCCTTCCTTCCCCAGTTATAGTGAGATTCTTCTTCCTCCTTCCTTCCCAAGTTATAGTGAGATTCTTCTCCCTCCTCCCTTCCCCAGTTATAGTGAGATTCTTCTCCCTCCTTCCTTCCCCAGGTATAGTGAGATTCTTCTCCCTCCTTCCTTCCCGTTATAGTGAGATTCTTCTCCCTCCTCCATTCCCCAGTTATAATGAGATTCTTCTCCCTCCTTCTTTCCTCAGTTATAGTGATATTCTTCTCCCTCCCTCCTTCCCCAGTTATAGTGAGATTCTTCTCCCTCCTTCCTTCCCCAGTTATAGTGAGATTCTCTCCCTCCTTCCTTTCTCGGTTATCCTGAGATTCTTCTCCCTCCTTCCTTCCCCAGCTTTAGTGAGATTCTTCTCCCTCCTTCCTTCCTCAGTTAAATGAGATTCTTCTCCCTCCTTCCTTCCACAGTTATAGTGAGATTCTTCTCCCCCCTTCCTTCCCCAGTTATAGTGAGATTCTTCTCCCTCCTTCCTTCCTCAGTTATAGTGAGATTCTTCTCCCGCCTTCCTTCCCCAGTTATAGTGAGATTCTCTCCCTCCTTCCTTCCTCAGTTAAAGTGAGATTCTTCTCCCTCCTTCCTTCCCCAGCTTTAGTGAGATTCTTCTCCCTCCTTCCTTCCTCAGTTACAGTGAGATTCTTCTCCCTCCTTCCTTCCCCAGTTATAGTGAGATTCTTCTCCCTCCTTCCTTCCCCAGTTATAGTGAGATTCTTCACCCTCCTTCCTTCCTCAGTTATAGTGTGATTCTTCTCCCTCCTTCCTTCCCCAGTTATAGTGAGATTCTTCTCCCTCCTTCCTTCCCCAGTTATCGTGAGATTCGTCTCCCTCCTTCCTTCCCTAGCTTTAGTGAGATTCTTCTCCCTCCTTCCTTCCTCAGTTAAATGAGATTCTTCTCCCTCCTTCCTTCCCCAGTTATAGTGAGATTCTTCTCCCCCCTTCCTTCCCCAGTTATAGTGAGATTCTTCACCCTCCTTCCTTCCTCAGTTATAGTGAGATTCTTCTCCCGCCTTCCTTCCCCAGTTATAGTGAGATTCTCTCCCTCCTTCCTTCCTCAGTTAAAGTGAGATTCTTCTCCCTCCTTCCTTCCCCTGCTTTAGTGAGATTCTTCTCCCTCCTCCTTCCTCAGTTACAGTGAGATTCTTCTCCCTCCTTCCTTCCCCAGTTATAGTGAGATTCTTCTCCCTCCTTCCTTCCCCAGTTATAGTGAGATTCTTCTCCCTCCTTCCTTCCTCAGTTATAGTGTGATTCTTCTCCCTCCTTCCTTCTCCAATTATAGTGAGATTCTTCTCCCTCCTTCCTTCCCCAGTGATAGTGAGATTCTTCTCCCTCTTTCCTTCCCCAGTTATAGTGAGATCCTTCTCCCTCCTTCCTTCCCCAGTTACACTGAGATTCTTCTCCCTCCTTCCTTCCCCAGTTATAGTGAGATTCCTCTCCCTCCTTCCTTCCCCAGTTATAGTGAGATTCTTCTCCCTCCGTCCTTCCCCAGTTATAGTGAGATTCTTCTCCTTCCTTCCTTCCCCTGTTATAGTCAGATTCTTCTCCCTCCATCCTTCCCCAGTTATAGCTTGATTCTTCTCCCTCCTTCCTTCCCCAGTTATAGTGAAATTCTTCACCCTCCTCCCTTCCCCAGTTATAGTGAGATTCTTCTCCCTCCTTCCTTCCTCAGTTATAGTGAGATTTTTCTCCCTCCTTCCTTCCCCAGTTATAGTGAGATTCTTCTCCCTCTTTCCTTCCTCAGTTATAGTGAGATTCTTCTCCCTCCTTCCTTCCCCAGTTATACTGAGATTCTTCTCCCTCCTTCCTTCCCCAGTTATAGTGAGATTCTTCTCCCTCCTTCCTTCCCCAGTTATAGTGAGATTCTTCTCCCTCCTCCCTTCCTCAGTTATAGTGAGATTCTTCTCCCTCCTTCCTACCTCAGTTATAGTGAGATTCTTCTCCCTCTTCCCTTCCTCAGCAATAGTGAGATTCTTCTCCCTCCTCCCTTCCCCAGTTATAGTGAGATTCTTCTCCCTCCTTCCTTCCCCAGTTATAGTGAGATTCTTCTCCCTCCTTCCTTCCCCAGTTATAGTGAGATTCTTCTCCCTCCTTCCATCCCCAGTTATAGTGAGATTCTTCTCCCTCCTCCCTTCCCCAGTTATAGTGAGATTCTCTCCCTCCTTCCTTTCTCAGTTATCGTGAGATTCTTCTCCCTCCTTCCTTCCCCAGCTTTAGTGAGATTCTTCTCCCTCCTTCCTTCCTCAGTTAAATGAGATTCTTCTCCCTCCTTCCTTCCCCAGTTATAGTGAGATTCTTCTCCCCCCTTCCTTCCCCAGTTATAGTGAGATTCTTCTCCCTCCTTCCTTCCTCAGTTATAGTGAGATTCTTCTCCCTCCTTCCATCCCCAGTTATAGTGAGATTCTCTCCCTCCTTCCTTCCTCAGTTAAAGTGAGATTCTTCTCCCTCCTTCCTTCCCCAGCTTTAGTGAGATTCTTCTCCCTCCTTCCTTCCTCAGTTATAGTGAGATTCTTCTCCCTCCTTCCTTCCCCAGTTATAGTGAGTTTCTTCTCCCTCCTTCCTTCCCCAGTTATAGTGAGATTCTTCTCCCTCCTTCCTTCCTCAGTTATAGTGAGATTCTTCTCCCTCCTTCCTTCTCCAGTTATAGTGAGATTCTTCACCCTCCTTCCTTCCCCAGTTATAGTGAGGTTCTTCTCCCTCCTTCCTTCCCCAGTGATAGTGAGATTCTTCTCTCTCTTTCCTTCCCCAGTTATAGTGAGATTCTTCTCCCTCCTTCCTTCCCCAGTTATAGTGAGATTCTTCTCCCTCCTTCCTTCCCCAGTTATAGTGAGATTCTTCTCCCCCCTTCCTTCCCCAGGTATAGTGAGATTCTTCTCCCTCCTTCCTTCCTCAGTTATAGTGAGATTCTTCTCCCTCCTTCCATCCCCAGTTATCGTGAGATTCTCTCCCTCCTTCCTTCCTCAGTTAAAGTGAGATTCTTCTCCCTCCTTCCTTCCCCAGCTTTAGTGAGATTCTTCTCCCTCCTTCCTTCCTCAGTTATCGTGAGATTCTTCTCCCTCCTTCCTTCCCCAGTTATAGTGATATTCTTCTCCCTCCTTCCTTCCCCAGTTATAGTGAGATTCTTCTCCCTCCTTCCTTCCTCAGTTATAGTGAGATTCTTCTCCCTCCTTGCTTCTCCAGTTATAGTGAGATTCTTCACCCTCCTTCCTTCCCCAGTTATAGTAAGGTTCTTCTCCCTCCTTCCTTCCCCAGTGATAGTGAGATTCTTCTCCCTCTTTCCTTCCTCAGTTATAGTGAGATTCTTCTCCCTCCTTCCTTCCCCAGTTATAGTGAGATTCTTCTCCGTCCTTCCTTCCCCAGTTATAGTGAGATTCTTCTCCCTCCTTCCTTCCTCAGTTATAGTGAGATTCTTCTCCCTCCTTCCTTCCCCAGTGAAAGTGAGATTCTTCTCCCTCCTTCCTTCCCCAGTTATAGTGTGATTCTTCTCCCTCCTCCCTTCCCCAGTTATAGTGAGATTCTTCTCCCTCCTTCCTTCCCCAGTTATAGTGAGATTCTTCTCCCTCCTTCCTTCCTCAGTTATAGTGAGATTCTTCTCCCTCCTTCCTTCCCCAGTTATAGTGAGATTCTTCTCCCTCCTTCCCCAGTTATAGTGAGATTCTTCTCCCTCCATCCTTCCTCAGTTATACTGAGATTCTTCTCCCTCCTTCCTTCCCCAGTTATAGTGAGATTCTTCTCCCTCCTTCCTTCCTCAGTTATAGTGAGATTCTTCTCCCTCCTTCCTTCCCCAGTTATAGTGAGATTCTTCTCCCTCCTTCCTTCCCCAGTTATAGTGATATTCTTCTCCCTCCTTCCCCAGTTATAGTGAGATTCTTCTCCCTCCTTCCTTCCTCAGTGAAAGTGAGATTCTTCTCCCTCCTTCCTTCCCCAGTTATAGTGACATTCTTCACCCTCCTTCCTTCCTCAGTTATAGTGAGATTCTTCTCCCTCCTTTCTTCCCCAGTTATAGTGAGATTCTTCTCCCTCCTTCCTTCCCCAGTTATAGTGAGATTCTTCTCCCTCCTCCCTTCCTCAGTTATAGTGAGATTCTTCTCCCTCCTTCCTTCCCCAGATATAGTGAGATTCTTCTCCCTCCTTCCCCAGTTATAGTGAGATTCTTCTCCCTCCTTCCTTCCCCAGTTATAGTGAGATTCTTCTCCCTCCTTCCTTCCCCAGTTATAATGAGATTCTTCTCCCTCCTTCCTTCCCCAGTTATAGTGAGATTCTTCTCCCTCCTTCCTTCCCCAGTTATAGTGAGATTCTTCTCCCTCCTTCCTTCCTCAGTTATAGTGAGATTCTTCTCCCTCCTTCCTTCTCCAGTTATAGTGAGATTCTTCACCCTCCTTCATTCCCCAGTTATAGTGAGGTTCTACTCCCTCCTTCCTTCCCCAGTGATAGTGAGATTCTTCTCCCTCTTTCCTTCCCCAGTTATAGTGAGATTCTTCTCCCTCCTTCCTTCCCCAGTTATAGTGAGATTCTTCTCCCTCCTTCCTTCCCCCGTTATAGTGAGATTCTTCTCCCCCCTTCCTTCCCCAGTTATAGTGAGATTCTTCTCCCTCCTTCCTTCCTCAGTTATAGTGAGATTCTTCTCCCTCCTTCCATCCCCAGTTATAGTGAGATTCTCTCCCTCCTTCCTTCCTCAGTTAAAGTGAGATTCTTCTCCATCCTTCCTTCCCCAGATTTAGTGAGATTCTTCTCCCTCCTTCCTTCCTCAGTTATAGTGAGATTCTTCTCCCTCCTTCCTTCCCCAGTTATAGTGAGATACTTCTCCCTCCTTCCTTCCCCAGTTATAGTGAGATTCTTCTCCCTCCTTCCTTCCTCAGTTATAGTGAGATTCTTCTCCCTCCTTCCTTCTCCAGTTATAGTGAGATTCTTCACCCTCCTTCCTTCCCCAGTTATAGTGAGGTTCTTCTCCCTCCTTCCTTCCCCAGTGATAGTGAGATTCTTCTCCCTCTTTCCTTCCTCAGTTATAGTGAGATTCTTCTCCCTCCTTCCTTCCCCAGTTATAGTGAGATTCTTCTCCCTCCTTCCTTCCCCAGTTATAATGAGATTCTTCTCCCTCCTTCCTTCCTCAGTTATAGTGAGATTCTTCTCCCTCCTTCCTTCCCCAGTTATAGTGAGATTCTTCTCCCTCCTTCCTTCCCCAGTTATAGTGTGATTCTTCTCCCTCCTCCCTTCCCCAGTTATAGTGAGATTCTTCTCCCTCCTTCCTTCCCCAGTTATAGTGAGATTCTTCTCCCTCCTTCCTTCCTCAGTTATAGTGAGATTCTTCTCCCTCATTCCTTCCCCAGTTATAGTGAGATTCTTCTCCCTCCTTCCCCAGTTATAGTGAGATTCTTCTCCCTCCTTCCTTCCTCAGTTATACTGAGATTCTTCTCCCTCCTTCCTTCCCCAGTTATAGTGAGATTCTTCTCCCTCCTTCCTTCCTCAGTTATAGTGAGATTCTTCTCCCTCGTTCCTTCCCAAGGTATAGTGAGATTCTTCTCCCTCCTTCCTTCCCCAGTTATAGTGATATTCTTCTCCCTCCTTCCCCAGTGATAGTGAGATTCTTCTCCCTCCTTCCTTCCTCAGTAAAAGTGAGATTCTTCTCCCTCCTTCCTTCCCCAGTTATAGTGAGATTCTTCACCCTCCTTCCTTCCTCAGTTATAGTGAGATTCTTCTCCCTCCTTTCTTCCCCAGTTATAGTGAGATTCTTCTCCCTCCTTCCTTCCCCAGTTATAGTGAGATTCTTCTCCCTCCTCCCTTCCTCAGTTATAGTGAGATTCTTCTCCCTCCTTCCTTCCCCAGATATAGTGAGATTCTTCTCCCTCCTTCCCCAGTTATAGTGAGATTCTTCTCCCTCCTTCCTTCCCCAGTTATAGTGAGATTCTTCTCCCTCCTTCCTTCCCAGTTATAATGAGATTCTTCTCCCTCCTTCCTTCCCCAGTTATCGTGAGATTCTTCTCCCTCCTTCCTTCCTCAGTTATAGTGAGATTCTTCTCCCTCCTTCCTTCCCCAGTTATAGTGAGATTCTTCTCCCTCCTTCCTTCCCCAGTTATAGTGAGATTCTTCTCCCTCCTTCCTTCCCCAGTTATAGTGAGATTCTTCTCCCTCCTTCCTTCCCCAGTTATCGTGAGATTCTTCTCCCTCCTTCCTTCCCCAGTTATAGTGAGATTCTTCTCCCTCCTCCATTCCCCAGTTATTGTGAGATTCTTCTCCCTCCTTTCTTCCTCAGTTATAGTGAGATTCTTCTCCCCCCCTCCTTCCCCAGTTATAGTGAGATTCTTCTCCCTCCTTCCTTCCCCAGTTATGGTGAGATTCTTCTCCCTCCTCCCTTCCCCAGTTATAGTGAGATTCTTCTCCCTCCTTCCTTCCCCAGTTATAGTGAGATACTCTCCCTCCTTCCTTCCTCAGTTATAGTGAGATTCTTCTCCCTCCTTCCTTCCCCAGCTTTAGTGAGATTCTTCTCCCTCCTTCCTTCCTCAGTTATAGTGAGATTCTTCTCCCTCCTTCCTTCCCCAGTTATAGTGAGATTCTTCTCCCTCCTTCCTTCCCCAGTTATAGTGAGATTCTTCTCCCTCCTTCCTTCCCCAGTTATAGTGTGATTCTTCTCCCTCCTCCCTTCCCCAGTTACAGTGAGATTCTTCTCCCTCCTTCCTTCCCCAGTTATACTGAGATTCTTCTCCCTCCTTCCTTCCTCAGTTATAGTGAGATTCTTCTCCCTCCTTCCTTCCCCAGTTATAGTGAGATTCTTTTCCCTCCTTCCCCAGTTATAGTGAGATTCTTCTCCCTCCTTCCTTCCTCAGTTATACTGAGATTCTTCTCCCTCCTTCCTTCCCCAGTTATAGTGAGATTCTTCTCCCTCCTTCCTTCCTCAGTTATAGTGAGATTCTTCTCCCTCCTTCCTTCCCCAGTTATAGTGAGATTCTTCTCCCTCCTTCCTTCCCCAGTTATAGTGATATTCTTCTCCCTCCTTCCCCAGTTATAGTGAGATTCTTCTCCCTCCTTCCTTCCTCAGTGAAAGTGAGATTCTTCTCCCTCCTTCCTTCCCCAGTTATAGTGAGATTCTTCACCCTCCTTCCTTCCTCAGTTATAGTGAGATTCTTCTCCCTCCTTTCTTCCCCAGTTATAGTGAGATTCTTCTCCCTCCTTCCTTCCCCAGTTATAGTGAGATTCTTCTCCCTCCTCCCTTCCTCAGTTATAGTGAGATTCTTCTCCCTCCTTCCTTCCCCAGATATAGTGAGATTCTTCTCCCTCCTTCCCGTTATAGTGAGATTCTTCTCCCTCCTTCCTTCCCCAGTTATAGTGAGATTCTTCTCCCTCCTTCCTTCCCAGTTATAATGAGATTCTTCTCCCTCCTTCCTTCCTCAGTTATAGTGAGATTCTTCTCCCTCCTTCCTTCCCCAGTTATAGTGAGATTCTTCTCCCTCCTTCCTTCCCCAGTTATAGTGAGATTCTTCTCCCTCCTTCCTTCCCCAGTTATAGTGAGATTCTTCTCCCTCCTTCCTTCCCCAGTTATCGTGAGATTCTTCTCCCTCCTTCCTTCCCCAGTTATAGTGAGATTCTTCTCCCTCCTCCAGTCCCCAGTTATTGTGAGAGTCTTCTCCCTCCTTCCTTCCTCAGTTATAGTGAGATTCTTCTCCCCCCCTCCTTCCCCAGTTATAGTGAGATTCTTCTCCCTCCTTCCTTCCCCAGTTATGGTGAGATTCTTCTCCCTCCTCCCTTCCCCAGTTATAGTGAGATTCTTCTCCCTCCTTCCTTCCCCAGTTATAGTGAGATTCTCTCCCTCCTTCCTTCCTCAGTTATAGTGAGATTCTTCTCCCTCCTTCCTTCCCCAGCTTTAGTGAGATTCTTCTCCCTCCTTCCTTCCTCAGTTATAGTGAGATTCTTCTCCCTCCTTCCTTCCCCAGTTATAGTGAGATTCTTCTCCCTCCTTCCTTCCCCAGTTATAGTGAGATTCTTCTCCCTCCTTCCTTCCTCAGTTATAGTGAGATTGTTCTCCCTCCTTCCTTCCCCAGTTATAGTGAGGTTCTTCTCCCTCCTTCCTTCCCCAGATACAGTGAGATTCTTCTCCCTCCTTCCTTCCCCAGTTATATTGACATTCTTCTCCCTCCTTCCTTCCTCAGTTATAGTGAGATTCTTCTCCCTCCTTCATTCCCCAGTTATAGTGAGATTCTTCTCCCTCCTTCCTTCCCCAGTTATAGTGAGATTCTTCTCCCTCCTTCCTTCCCCAGTTATAGTGAGATTCTTCTCCCTCCTTCCTTCCCCAGTTATAGTGAGATTCTTCTCCCTCCTTCCTTCCTCAGTTATAGTGAGATTCTTCTCCCTACTTCCTTCCCCAGTTATAGTGAGATTCTTCTCCCTCCTTCCTTCCTCAGTTACATTGAGATTCTTCTCCCTCCTTGCTTCCCCAGTTATAGTGAGATTCTTCTCCCTCCTTCCTTCCCCAGTTATGGTGAGATTCTTCTCCCTCCTTCCTTCCCCAGTTACAGTGAGATTCTTCTCCCTCCTTCCTTCCACAGTTATAGTGAGATTTTTTTCCCTCCTTCCCCAGTTATAGTGAGATTCTTCTCCCTCCTTCCTTCCCCAGTTATAATGAGATTCTCCTCCCTCCTTCCCCAGTTATAGCGAGATTCTTCTCCCTCCTCCCTTCCCCAGTTACAGTGAGATTCTTCTCCCTTTTCCTTCCCCAGTTATAGTGAGATTCTTCTCCCTCCTTCCTTCCCCAGTTATAGTGAGATTCTTCTCCCTCCTTCCCCAGTTATAGTGAGATTCTTCCCCCTCCTCCCTTCCCCAGTTACAGTGAGATTCTTCTCCCTCCTTCCTTCCTCAGTTAAAGTGAGATTCTTCTCCCTCCTTCCTTCCTCAGTTATAGTGAGATTCTTCTCCCTCCTTCCTTCCCCAGTTGTAGTGAGATTCTGCTCCCTCCTTCCTTCCCCAGTTATAGTGAGATTCTTCTCCCTCCTTCCTTCCCCAGTTATAGTGAGATTCCTCTCCCTCCTTCCTTCCCCAGTTATAGTGAGATTCTTCTCCCTCCTTCCTTCCCCAGTTATAGTGAGATTCTTCTCCCTCCTCCATTCCCCAGTTATAGTGAGATTCTTCTCCCTCCTTCCTTCCTCAGTTACAGTGAGATTCTTCTCCCTCCCTCCTTCCCCAGTTATAGTGAGATTCTTCTCCCTCCTTCCTTCCCCAGTTATAGTGAAATTCTTCTCCCTCCTCCCTTCCCCAGTTATAGTGAGCTTCTTCTCCCTCCTTCCTTCCTCAGATATAGTGAGATTTTTCTCCCTCCTTCCTTCCCCAGTTATCGTGAGATTCTTCTCCCTCCTTCCTTCCCCAGTTATAGTGAGATTCTTCTCCCTCCTCCCTTCCTCAGTTATAGTGAGATTCTTCTCCCTCCTTCCTTCCCCAGTTATAGTGAGATTCTTCTCCCTCCTTCCTTCCTCAGTTATAGTGAGATTCTTCTCCCTCCTCCCTTCCCCAGTTATAGTGAGATTCTTCTCCCTCCTTCCTTCCCCAGTTATAGTGAGATTCTTCTCCCTCCTTCCTTCCTCAGTTATAGTGAGATTCTTCTCCCTCCTTCCTTCCCCAGTTATAGTGAGATTCTTCTCCCTCCTTCCCCAGTTATAGTGAGATTCTTCTCCCTCCTTCCTTCCTCAGTTATAGTGAGATTCTTCTCCCTCCTTCCTTCCTCAGTTATAGTGAGATTCTTCTCCCTCCTTCCTTCCTCGGTTATAGTGAGATTCTTCTCCCTCCTTCCTTCCTCAGTAATAGTGAGATTCTTCTCCCTCCTTCCTTCCTCAGTTATAGTGAGATTCTTCTCCCTCCTTCCTTCCTCAGTTATAGTGAGATTCTTCTCCCTCCTTCCTTCCCCAGTTATAGTGAGATTCTTCTCCCTCCTTCCCCAGTTATAGTGAGATTCTTCTCCCTCCTGCCCCAGTTATAGTGAGATTCTTCTCCCTCCTTCCTTCCTCAGTTAGAGTGAGATTCTTCTCCCTCCTTCCTTCCCCAGTTATAGTGAGATTCTTCTCCCTCCTTCCTTCCTCAGTTATAGTGAGATTCTTCTCCCTCCTTCCTTCCCCAGTTATAGTGAGATTCTTCTCCCTCCTGCCCCAGTTATACTGAGATTCTTCTCCCTCCTTCCTTCCTCAGTTATAGTGAGATTCTTCTCCCTCCTTCCTTCCCCAGTTATAGTGAGATTCTTCTCCCTCCTTCCTTCCTCAGTTATAGTGAGATTCTTCTCCCTCCTTCCTTCCCCAGTTATGTTGAGATTCTTCTCCCTCCTTCCTTCCCCAGTTATAGTGAGATTCTTCTCCCTCCTCCCTTCCTCAGTTATTGTGAGATTCTTCTGCCTCCTTCCTTCCCCAGTTATAGTGAGATTCTTCTCCCTCCTTCCCCAGTTATAGTGAGATTCTTCTCCCTCCTTCCTTCCCCAGTTATAGTGAGATTCTTCTCCCTCCTTCCTTCCCCAGTTATAATGAGATTCTTCTCCCTCCTTCCTTCCCCAGTTATAGTGAGATTCTTCTCCCTCCTTCGTTCCTCAGTTATAGTGAAATTTTTCTCCCTCCTTCCTTCCCCAGTTATAGTGAGATTCTTCTCCCTCCTTCCCCAGTTATAGTGAGATTCTTCTCCCTCCTTCCTTCCTCAGTTATACTGAGATTCTTCTCCCTCCTTCCTTCCCCAGTTATAGTGAGATTCTTCTCCCTCCTTCCTTCCTCAGTTATAGTGAGATTCTTCTCCCTCCTTCCTTCCCCAGTTATAGTGAGATTCTTCTCCCTCCTTCCTTCCCCAGTTATAGTGAGATTCTTCTCCCTCCTTCCCCAGTTATAGTGAGATTCTTCTCCCTCCTTCCTTCCTCAGTGAATGTGAGATTCTTCTCCCTCCTTCCTTCCCAAGTTATAGTGAGATTCTTCACCCTCCTTCCTTCCTCAGTTATAGTGAGATTCTTCTCCCTCCTTTCTTCCCCAGTTATAGTGAGATTCTTCTCCCTCCTTCCTTCCCCAGTTATAGTGAGATTCTTCTCCCTCCTCCCTTCCTCAGTTATAGTGAGATTCTTCTCCCTCCTTCCTTCCCCAGTTATAGTGAGATTCTTCTCCCTCCTTCCCCAGTTATAGTGAGATTCTTCTCCCTCCTTCCTTCCCCAGTTATAGTGAGATTCTTCTCCCTCCTTCCTTCCCCAGTTATAATGAGATTCTTCTCCCTCCTTCCTTCCCCAGTTATAGTGAGATTCTTCTCCCTCCTTCCTTCCTCAGTTATAGTGAGATTCTTCTCCCTCCTTCCTTCCCCAGTTATAGTGAGATTCTTCTCCCTCCTTCCTTCCCCAGTTATAGTGAGATTCTTCTCCCTCCTTCCTTCCTCAGTGAAAGTGAGATTCTTCTCCCTCCTTCCTTCCCCAGTTATAGTGAGATTCTTCACCCTCCTTCCTTCCTCAGTTATAGTGAGATTCTTCTCCCTCCTTTCTTCCCCAGTTATAGTGAGATTCTTCTCCCTCCTTCCTTCCCCAGTTATAGTGAGATTCTTCTCCCTCCTCCCTTCCTCAGTTATAGTGAGATTCTTCTCCCTCCTTCCTTCCCCAGTTATAGTGAGATTCTTCTCCCTCCTTCCCCAGTTATAGTGAGATTCTTCTCCCTCCTTCCTTCCCCAGTTATAGTGAGATTCTTCTCCCTCCTTCCTTCCCCAGTTATAATGAGATTCTTCTCCCTCCTTCCTTCCCCAGTTATAGTGAGATTCTTCTCCCTCCTTCCTTCCTCAGTTATAGTGAGATTCTTCTCCCTCCTTCCTTCCCCAGTTATAGTGAGATTCTTCTCCCTCCTTCCTTCCCCAGTTATAGTGAGATTCTTCTCCCTCCTTCCTTCCTCAGTGAAAGTGAGATTCTTCTCCCTCCTTCCTTCCCCAGTTATAGTGAGATTCTTCACCCTCCTTCCTTCCTCAGTTATAGTGAGATTCTTCTCCCTCCTTTCTTCCCCAGTTATAGTGAGATTCTTCTCCCTCCTTCCTTCCCCAGTTATAGTGAGATTCTTCTCCCTCCTCCCTTCCTCAGTTATAGTGAGATTCTTCTCCCTCCTTCCTTCCCCAGATATAGTGAGATTCTTCTCCCTCCTTCCCCAGTTATAGTGAGATTCTTCTCCCTCCTTCCTTCCCCAGTTATAGTGAGATTCTTCTCCCTCCTTCCTTCCCCAGTTATAATGAGATTCTTCTGCCTCCTTCCTTCCCCAGTTATCGTGAGATTCTTCTCCCTCCTTCCTTCCTCAGTTATAGTGAGATTCTTCTCCCTCCTTCCTTCCCCAGTTATAGTGAGATTCTTCTCCCTCCTTCCTTCCCCAGTTATAGTGAGATTCTTCTCCCTCCTTCCTTCCCCAGTTATAGTGAGATTCTTCTCCCTCCTTCCTTCCCCAGTTATCGTGAGATTCTTCTCCCTCCTTCCTTCCCCAGTTATAGTGAGATTCTTCTCCCTCCTCCATTCCCCAGTTATTGTGAGATTCTTCTCCCTCCTTCCTTCCTCAGTTATAGTGAGATTCTTCTCCCCCCCTCCTTCCCCAGTTATAGTGAGATTCTTCTCCCTCCTTCCTTCCCCAGTTATGGTGAGATTCTTCTCCCTCCTCCCTTCCCCAGTTATAGTGAGATTCTTCTCCCTCCTTCCTTCCCCAGTTATAGTGAGATTCTCTCCCTCCTTCCTTCCTCAGTTATAGTGAGATTCTTCTCCCTCCTTCCTTCCCCAGCTTTAGTGAGATTCTTCTCCCTCCTTCCTTCCTCAGTTATAGTGAGATTCTTCTCCCTCCTTCCTTCCCCAGTTATAGTGAGATTCTTCTCCCTCCTTCCTTCCCCAGTTATAGTGAGATTCTTCTCCCTCCTTCCTTCCTCAGTTATAGTGAGATTGTTCTCCCTCCTTCCTTCCCCAGTTATAGTGAGGTTCTTCTCCCTCCTTCCTTCCCCAGATACAGTGAGATTCTTCTCCCTCCTTCCTTCCCCAGTTATATTGACATTCTTCTCCCTCCTTCCTTCCTCAGTTAGAGTGAGATTCTTCTCCCTCCTTCATTCCCCAGTTATAGTGAGATTCTTCTCCCTCCTTCCTTCCCCAGTTATAGTGAGATTCTTCTCCCTCCTTCCTTCCCCAGTTATAGTGAGATTCTTCTCCCTCCTTCCTTCCCCAGTTATAGTGAGATTCTTCTCCCTCCTTCCTTCCTCAGTTATAGTGAGATTCTTCTCCCTACTTCCTTCCCCAGTTATAGTGAGATTCTTCTCCCTCCTTCCTTCCTCAGTTACATTGAGATTCTTCTCCCTCCTTGCTTCCCCAGTTATAGTGAGATTCTTCTCCCTCCTTCCTTCCCCAGTTATGGTGAGATTCTTCTCCCTCCTTCCTTCCCCAGTTATCGTAAGATTCTTCTCCCTCCTTCCTTCCCCAGTTATAGTGAGATTCTTCTCCCTCCTTCCTTCCTCAGTTATAGTGAGATTCTTCTCCCTACTTCCTTCCCCAGTTATAGTGAGATTCTTCTCCCTCCTTCCTTCCTCAGTTACATTGAGATTCTTCTCCCTCCTTGCTTCCCCAGTTATAGTGAGATTCTTCTCCCTCCTTGCTTCCCCAGTTATGGTGAGATTCTTCTCCCTCCTTCCTTCCCCAGTGACAGTGAGATTCTTCTCCCTCCTTCCTTCCACAGTTAGAGTGAGATTCTTTTCCCTCCTTCCCCAGTTATAGTGAGATTCTTCTCCCTCCTTCCTTCCCCAGTTATAATGAGATTCTTCTCCCTCCTTCCCCAGTTATAGCGAGATTCTTCTCCCTCCTCCCTTCCCCAGTTACAGTGAGATTCTTCTCCCTCCTTCCTTCCCCAGTTATAGTGAGATTCTTCTCCCTCCTTCCTTCCCCAGTTATAGTGAGATTCTTCTCCCTCCTTCCCCAGTTATAGTGAGATTCTTCCCCCTCCTCCCTTCCCCAGTTACAGTGAGATTCTTCTCCCTCCTTCCTTCCTCAGTTAAAGTGAGATTCTTCTCCCTCCTTCCTTCCTCAGTTATAGTGAGATTCTTCTCCCTCCTTCCTTCCCCAGTTGTAGTGAGATTCTGCTCCCTCCTTCCTTCCCCAGTTATAGTGAGATTCTTCTCCCTCCTTCCTTCCCCAGTTATAGTGAGATTCCTCTCCCTCCTTCCTTCCCCAGTTATAGTGAGATTCTTCTCCCTCCTTCCTTCCCCAGTTATAGTAAGATTCTTCTCCCTCCTCCATTCCCCAGTTATAGTGAGATTCTTCTCCCTCCTTCCTTCCTCAGTTACAGTGAGATTCTTCTCCCTCCCTCCTTCCCCAGTTATAGTGAGATTCTTCTCCCTCCTTCCTTCCCC
This sequence comes from Somniosus microcephalus, assembly GCF_052327205.1. NCBI lineage: Eukaryota > Metazoa > Chordata > Chondrichthyes > Squaliformes > Somniosidae > Somniosus > Somniosus microcephalus. Next base: position 65,041,991 of record NC_140996.1, on the reverse strand, counting down.
AGTTATAGTGAGATTCTTCTCCCTCCTTCCTTCCTCAGTTATAGTGAGATTCTTCTCCCTACTTCCTTCCCCAGTTTTAGTGAGATTCTTCTCCCTCCTTCCTTCCCCAGTTATAATGAGATTCTTCTCCCTCCTTCCCCAGTTATAGCGAGATTCTTCTCCCTCCTCCCTTCCCCAGTTACAGTGAGATTCTTCTCCCTCCTTCCTTCCCCAGTTATAGTGAGATTCTTCTCCCTCCTTCCTTCCCCAGTTATAGTGAGATTCTTCTCCCTCCTTCCCCAGTTAGAGTGAGATTCTTCCCCCTCCTCCCTTCCCCAGTTACAGTGAGATTCCTCTCCCTCCTTCCTTCCTCAGTTAAAGTGAGATTCTTCTCCCTCCTTCCTTCCTCAGTTATAGTGAGATTCTTCTCCCTCCTTCCTTCCCCAGTTGTAGTGAGATTCTGCTCCCTCCTTCCTTCCCCAGTTATAGTGAGATTCTTCTCCCTCCTTCCTTCCCCAGTTATAGTGAGATTCCTCTCCCTCCTTCCTTCCCCAGTTATAGTGAGATTCTTCTCCCTCCTTCCTTCCCCAGTTATAGTGAAATTCTTCTCCCTCCTCCATTCCCCAGTTATAGTGAGCTTCTTCTCCCTCCTTCCTTTCTCAGTTATAGTGAGATTTTTCTCCCTCCTTCCTTCCCCAGTTATAGTGAGATTCTTCTCCCTCCTTCCTTCCCCAGTTATAGTGAGATTCTTCTCCCTCCTCCCTTCCTCAGTTATAGTGAGATTCTTCTCCCTCCTTCCTTCCTTAGTTATAGTGAGATTCTTCTCCCTCCTTCCGTCCTCAGTTATAGTGAGATTCTTCTCCCTCCTCCCTTCCCCAGTTATAGTGAGATTCTTCTCCCTCCTTCCTTCCCCAGTTATAGTGAGATTCTTCTCCCTCCTTCCTTCCTCAGTTATAGTGAGATTCTTCTCCCTCCTTCCTTCCCCAGTTATAGTGAGATTCTTCTCCCTCCTTCCCCAGTTATAGTGAGATTCTTCTCCCTCCTTCCTTCCTCAGTTATAGTGAGATTCTTCTCCCTCCTTCCTTCCACAGTTATAGTGAGATTCTTCTCCCTCCTTCCTTCCTCGGTTATAGTGAGATTCTTCTCCCTCCTTCCTTCCTCAGTTATAGTGAGATTCTTCTCCCTCCTTCCTTCCTCAGTTATAGTGAGATTCTTCTCCCTCCTTCCTTCCTCAGTTATAGTGAGATTCTTCTCCCTCCTTCCTTCCCCAGTTATGGTGAGATTCTTCTCCCTCCTTCCCCAGTTATAGTGAGATTCTTCTCCCTCCTGCCCCAGTTATAGTGAGATTCTTCTCCCTCCTTCCTTCCTCAGTTAGAGTGAGATTCTTCTCCCTCCTTCCTTCCCCAGTTATAGTGAGATTCTTCTCCCTCCTTCCTTCCTCAGTTATAGTGAGATTCTTCTCCCTCCTTCCTTCCCCAGTTATAGTGAGATTCTTCTCCCTCCTGCCCCAGTTATAGTGAGATTCTTCTCCCTCCTTCCTTCCTCAGTTATAGTGAGATTCTTCTCCCTCCTTCCTTCCCCAGTTGTAGTGAGATTCTTCTCCCTCCTCCCTTCCTCAGTTATTGTGAGATTCTTCTCCCTCCTTCCTCCCCAGTTATAGTGAGATTCTTCTCCCTCCTTCCCCAGTTATAGTGAGATTCTTCTCCCTCCTTCCTTCCCCAGTTATAGTGTGATTCTTCTCCCTCCTTCCTTCCCCAGTTATAATGAGATTCTTCTCCCTCCTTCCTTCCCCAGTTATAGTGAGATTCTTCTCCCTCCTTCCTTCCTCAGTTATAGTGAAATTTTTCTCCCTCCTTCCTTCCCCAGTTATAATGAGATTCTTCTCCCTCCTTCCCCAGTTATAGTGAGATTCTTCTCCCTCCTTCCTTCCTCAGTTATACTGAGATTCTTCTCCCTCCTTCCTTCCCCAGTTATAGTGAGATTCTTCTCCCTCCTTCCTTCCTCAGTTATAGTGAGATTCTTCTCCCTCCTTCCTTCCCCAGTTATAGTGAGATTCTTCTCCCTCCTTCCTTCCCCAGTTATAGTGAGATTCTTCTCCCTCCTTCCCCAGTTATAGTGAGATTCTTCTCCCTCCTTCCTTCCTCAGTGAAAGTGAGATTCTTCTCCCTCCTTCCTTCCCCCGTTATAGTGAGATTCTTCACCCTCCTTCCTTCCTCAGTTATAGTGAGATTCTTCTCCCTCCTTTCTTCCCCAGTTATAGTGAGATTCTTCTCCCTCCTTCCTTCCCCAGTTATAGTGAGATTCTTCTCCCTCCTCCCTTCCTCAGTTATAGTGAGATTCTTCTCCCTCCTTCCTTCCCCAGTTATAGTGAGATTCTTCTCCCTCCTTCCCCAGTTATAGTGAGATTCTTCTCCCTCCTTCCTTCCCCAGTTATAGTGAGATTCTTCTCCCTCCTTCCTTCCCCAGTTATAATGAGATTCTTCTCCCTCCTTCCTTCCCCAGTTATAGTGAGATTCTTCTCACTCCTTCCTTCCTCAGTTATAGTGAGATTCTTCTCCCTCCTTCCTTCCCCAGTTATAGTGAGATTCTTCTCCCTCCTTCCTTCCCCAGTTATAGTGAGATTCTTCTCCCTCCTTCCTTCCTTAGTTATAGTGAGATTCTTCTCCCTCCTTCCTTCCTCAGTTATAGTGAGATTCTTCTCCCTCCTCCCATCCCCAGTTATAGTGAGATTCTTCTCCCTCCTTCCTTCCCCAGTTATAGTGAGATTCTTCTCCCTCCTTCCTTCCTCAGTTATAGTGAGATTCTTCTCCCTCCTTCCTTCCCCAGTTATAGTGAGATTCTTCTCCCTCCTTCCCCAGTTATAGTGAGATTCTTCTCCCTCCTTCCTTCCTCAGTTATAGTGAGATTCTTCTCCCTCCTTCCTTCCTCAGTTATAGTGAGATTCTTCTCCCTCCTTCCTTCCTCGGTTATAGTGAGATTCTTCTCCCTCCTTCCTTCCTCAGTTATAGTGAGATTCTTCTCCCTCCTTCCTTCCTCAGTTATAGTGAGATTCTTCTCCCTCCTTCCTTCCCCAGTTATAGTGACATTCTTCTCCCTCCTTCCCCAGTTATAGTGAGATTCTTCTCCCTCCTGCCCCAGTTATAGTGAGATTCTTCTCCCTCCTTCCTTCCTCAGTTAGAGTGAGATTCTTCTCCCTCCTTCCTTCCCCAGTTATAGTGAGATTCTTCTCCCTCCTTCCTTCCTCAGTTATAGTGAGATTCCTCTCCCTCCTTCCTTCCCCAGTTATAGTGAGATTCTTCTCCCTCCTGCCCCAGTTATAGTGAGATTCTTCTCCCTCCTTCCTTCCTCAGTTATAGTGAGATTCTTCTCCCTCCTTCCTTCCCCAGTTATAGTGAGATTCTTCTCCCTCCTTCCTTCCTCAGTTATAGTGAGATTCTTCTCCCTCCTTCCTTCCCCAGTTATGTTGAGATTCTTCTCCCTCCTTCCTTCCCCAGTTATAGTGAGATTCTTCTCCCTCCTCCCTTCCTCAGTTATTGTGAGATTCTTCTCCCTCCTTCCTTCCCCAGTTATAGTGAGATTCTTCTCCCTCCTTCCCCAGTTATAGTGAGATTCTTCTCCCTCCTTCCTTCCCCAGTTATAGTGAGATTCTTCTCCCTCCTTCCTTCCCCAGTTATAATGAGATTCTTCTCCCTCCTTCCTTCCCCAGTTATAGTGAGATTCTTCTCCCTCCTTCCTTCCTCAGTTATAGTGAAATTTTTCTCCCTCCTTCCTTCCCCAGTTATAGTGAGATTCTTCTCCCTCCTTCCCCAGTTATAGTGAGATTCTTCTCCCTCCTTCCTTCCTCAGTTATACTGAGATTCTTCTCCCTCCTTCCTTCCTCAGTTATAGTGAGATTCTTCTCCCTCCTTCCTTCCCCAGTTATAGTGAGATTCTTCTCCCTCCTTCCTTCCCCAGTTATAGTGAGATTCTTCTCCCTCCTTCCCCAGTTATAGTGAGATTCTTCTCCCTCCTTCCTTCCTCAGTGAAAGTGAGATTCTTCTCCCTCCTTCCTTCCCCAGTTATAGTGAGATTCTTCACCCTCCTTCCTTCCTCAGTTATAGTGAGATTCTTCTCCCTCCTTTCTTCCCCAGTTATAGTGAGATTCTTCTCCCTCCTTCCTTCCCCAGTTGTAGTGAGATTCTTCTCCCTCCTCCCTTCCTCAGTTATAGTGAGATTCTTCTCCCTCCTTCCTTCCCCAGTTATAGTGAGATTCTTCTCCCTCCTTCCCCAGTTATAGTGAGATTCTTCTCCCTCCTTCCTTCCCCAGTTATAGTGAGATTCTTCTCCCTCCTTCCCCAGTTATAGTGAGATTCTTCTCCCTCCTTCCTTCCTCAGTTATAGTGAGATTCTTCTCCCTCCTTCCTTCCTCAGTTATAGTGAGATTCTTCTCCCTCCTTCCTTCCTCGGTTATAGTGAGATTCTTCTCCCTCCTTCCTTCCTCAGTTATAGTGAGATTCTTCTCCCTCCTTCCTTCCTCAGTTATAGTGAGATTCTTCTCCCTCCTTCCTTCCTCAGTTATGGTGAGATTCTTCTCCCTCCTTCCTTCCCCAGTTATAGTGACATTCTTCTCCCTCCTTCCCCAGTTATAGTGAGATTCTTCTCCCTCCTGCCTCAGTTATAGTGAGATTCTTCTCCCTCCTTCCTTCCTCAGTTAGAGTGAGATTCTTCTCCCTCCTTCCTTCCCCAGTTATAGTGAGATTCTTCTCCCTCCTTCCTTCCTCAGTTATAGTGAGATTCCTCTCCCTCCTTCCTTCCCCAGTTATAGTAAGATTCTTCTCCCTCCTGCCCCAGTTATAGTGAGATTCTTCTCCCTCCTTCCTTCCTCAGTTATAGTGAGATTCTTCTCCCTCCTTCCTTCCCCAGTTATAGTGAGATTCTTCTCCCTCCTTCCTTCCTCAGTTATAGTGAGATTCTTCTCCCTCCTTCCTTCCCCAGTTATGTTGAGATTCTTCTCCCTCCTTCCTTCCCCAGTTATAGTGAGATTCTTCTCCCTCCTCCCTTCCTCAGTTATTGTGAGATTCTTCTCCCTCCTTCCTTCCCCAGTTATAGTGAGATTCTTCTCCCTCCTTCCCCAGTTATAGTGAGATTCTTCTCCCTCCTTCCTTCCCCAGTTATAGTGAGATTCTTCTCCCTCCTTCCTTCCCCAGTTATAATGAGATTCTTCTCCCTCCTTCCTTCCCCAGTTATAGTGAGATTCTTCTCCCTCCTTCCTTCCTCAGTTATAGTGAATTTTTTCTCCCTCCTTCCTTCCCCAGTTATAGTGAGATTCTTCTCCCTCCTTCCCCAGTTATAGTGAGATTCTTCTCCCTCCTTCCTTCCTCAGTTATACTGAGATTCTTCTCCCTCCTTCCTTCCTCAGTTATAGTGAGATTCTTCTCCCTCCTTCCTTCCCCAGTTATAGTGAGATTCTTCTCCCTCCTTCCTTCCCCAGTTATAGTGAGATTCTTCTCCCTCCTTCCCCAGTTATAGTGAGATTCTTCTCCCTCCTTCCTTCCTCAGTGAAAGTGAGATTCTTCTCCCTCCTTCCTTCCCCAGTTATAGTGAGATTCTTCACCCTCCTTCCTTCCTCAGTTATAGTGAGATTCTTCTCCCTCCTTTCTTCCCCAGTTATAGTGAGATTCTTCTCCCTCCTTCCTTCCCCTGTTGTAGTGAGATTCTTCTCCCTCCTCCCTTCCTCAGTTATAGTGAGATTCTTCTCCCTCCTTCCTTCCCCAGTTATAGTGAGATTCTTCTCCCTCCTTCCCCAGTTATAGTGAGATTCTTCTCCCTCCTTCCTTCCCCAGTTATAGTGAGATTCTTCTCCCTCCTTCCTTCCCCAGTTATAATGAGATTCTTCTCCCTCCTTCCTTCCCCAGTTATAGTGAGATTCTTCTCCCTCCTTCCTTCCTCAGTTATAGTGAGATTCTTCTCCCTCCTTCCTTCCCCAGTTATAGTGAGATTCTTCTCCCTCCTTACTTCCCCAGTTATAGTGAGATTCTTCTCCCTCCTTCCTTCCTCAGTGAAAGTGAGATTCTTCTCCCTCCTTCCTTCACCAGTTATAATGAGATTCTTCACCCTCCTTCCTTCCTCAGTTATAGTGAGATTCTTCTCCCTCCTTTCTTCCCCAGTTATAGTGAGATTCTTCTCCCTCCTTCCTTCCCCAGTTATAGTGAGATTCTTCTCCCTCCTCCCTTCCTCAGTTATAGTGAGATTCTTCTCCCTCCTTCCTTCCCCAGATATAGTGAGATTCTTCTGCCTCCTTCCCCAGTTATAGTGAGATTCTTCTCCCTCCTTCCTTCCCCAGTTATAGTGAGATTCTTCTCCCTCCTTCCTTCCCCAGTTATAATGAGATTCTTCTCCCTCCTTCCTTCCCCAGTTATCGTGAGATTCTTCTCCCTCCTTCCTTCCTCAGTTATAGTGAGATTCTTCTCCCTCCTTCCTTCCCCAGTTATAGTGAGATTCTTCTCCCTCCTTCCTTCCCCAGTTATTGTCAGATTCTTCTCCCTCCTTCCTTCCCCAGTTATAGTGAGATTCTTCTCCCTCCTTCCTTCCCCAGTTATCGTGAGATTCTTCTCCCTCCTTCCTTCCCCAGTTATAGCGAGATTCTTCTCCCTCCTCCATTCCCCAGTTATTGTGAGATTCTTCTCCCTCCTTCCTTCCTCAGTTATAGTGAGATTCTTCTCCCCCCCTCCTTCCCCAGTTATAGTGAGATTCTTCTCCCTCCTTCCTTCCCCAGTTATGGTGAGATTCTTCTCCCTCCTCCCTTCCCCAGTTATAGTGAGATTCTTCTCCCTCCTTCCTTCCCCAGTTATAGTGAGATTCTCTCCCTCCTTCCTTCCTCAGTTATAGTGAGATTCTTCTCCCTCCTTCCTTCCCCAGCTTTAGTGAGATTCTTCTCCCTCCTTCCTTCCCCAGTTATATTGACATTCTTCTCCCTCCTTCCTTCCTCAGTTATAGTGAGATTCTTCTCCCTCCTTCATTCCCCAGTTATAGTGAGATTCTTCTCCCTCCTTCCTTCCCCAGTTATAGTGAGATTCTTCTCCCTCCTTCCTTCCCCAGTTACAGTGAGATTCTTCTCCCTCCTTCCTTCCCCAGTTATAGTGAGATTCTTCTCCCTCCTTCCTTCCTCAGTTATAGTGAGATTCTTCTCCCTACTTCCTTCCCCAGTTATAGTGAGATTCTTCTCCCTCCTTCCTTCCTCAGTTACATTGAGATTCTTCTCCCTCCTTGCTTCCCCAGTTTTAGTGAGATTCTTCTCCCTCCTTCCTTCCCCAGTTATGATGAGATTCTTCTCCCTCCTTCCTTCCCCAGTTACAGTGAGATTCTTCTCCCTCCTTCCTTCCACAGTTATAGTGAGATTCTTTTCCCTCCTTCCCCAGTTATAGTGAGATTATTCTCCCTCCTTCCTTCCCCAGTTATAATGAGATTCTTCTCCCTCCTTCCCCAGTTATAGCGAGATTCTTCTCCCTCCTCCCTTCCCCAGTTACAGTGAGATTCTTCTCCCTCCTTCCTTCCCCAGTTATAGTGAGATTCTTCTCCCTCCTTCCTTCCCCAGTTATAGTGAGATTCTTCTCCCTCCTTCCCCAGTTATAGTGAGATTCTTCCCCCTCCTCCCTTCCCCAGTTACAGTGAGATTCTTCTCCCTCCTTCCTTCCTCAGTTAAAGTGAGATTCTTCTCCCTCCTTCCTTCCTCAGTTATAGTGAGATTCTTCTCCCTCCTTCCTTCCCCAGTTGTAGTGAGATTCTGCTCCCTCCTTCCTTCCCCAGTTATAGTGAGATTCTTCTCCCTCCTTCCCCAGTTATAGTGAGATTCTTCTCCCTCCTTCCTTCCTCAGTTATAGTGAGATTCTTCTCCCTCCTTCCTTCTTCAGTTATAGTGAGATTCTTCTCCCTCCTTCCTTCCTCGGTTATAGTGAGATTCTTCTCTCTCCTTCCTTCCTCAGTTATAGTGAGATTCTTCTCCCTCCTTCCTTCCTCAGTTATAGTGAGATTCTTCTCCCTCCTTCCTTCCTCAGTTATATTGAGATTCTTCTCCCTCCTTCCTTCCCCAGTTATAGTGAGATTCTTCTCCCTCCTTCCCCAGTTATAGTGAGATTCTTCTCCCTCCTGCCCCAGTTATAGTGAGATTCTTCTCCCTCCTTCCTTCCTCAGTTAGAGTGAGATTCTTCTCCCTCCTTCCTTCCCCAGTTATCGTGAGATTCTTCTCCCTCCTTCCTTCCTCAGTTATAGTGAGATTCTTCTCCCTCCTTCCTTCCCCAGTTATAGTGAGATTCTTCTCCCTCCTGCCCCAGTTATAGTGAGATTCTTCTCCCTCCTTCCTTCCTCAGTTATAGTGAGATTCTTCTCCCTCCTTCCTTCCCCAGTTATAGTGAGATTCTTCTCCCTCCTTCCTTCCTCAGTTATAGTGAGATTCTTCTCCCTCCTTCCTTCCCCAGTTATGTTGAGATTCTTCTCCCTCCTTCCTTCCCCAGTTATAGTGAGATTCTTCTCCCTCCTCCCTTCCTCAGTTATTGTGAGATTCTTCTCCCTCCTTCCTTCCCCAGTTATAGTGAGATTCTTCTCCCTCCTTCCCCAGTTATAGTGAGATTCTTCTCCCTCCTTCCTTCCCCAGTTATAGTGAGATTCTTCTCCCTCCTTCCTTCCCCAGTTATAATGAGATTCTTCCCCCTCCTTCCTTCCCCAGTTATAGTGAGATTCTTCTCCCTCCTTCCTTCCTCAGTTATAGTGAAATTTTTCTCCCTCCTTCCTTCCCCAGTTATAGTGAGATTCATCTCCCTCCTTCCCCAGTTATAGTGAGATTCTTCTCCCTCCTTCCTTCCTCAGTTATACTGAGATTCTTCTCCCTCCTTCCTTCCCCAGTGAAAGTGAGATTCTTCTCCCTCCTTCCTTCCTCAGTTATAGTGAGATTCTTCTCCCTCCTTCCTTCCCCAGTTATAGTGAGATTCTTCTCCCTCCTTCCTTCCCCAGTTGTAGTGAGATTCTTCTCCCTCCTTCCCCAGTTATAGTGAGATTCTTCTCCCTCCTTCCTTCCTCAGTGAAAGTGAGATTCTTCTCCCTCCTTCCTTCCCCAGTTATAGTGAGATTCTTCACCCTCCTTCCTTCCTCAGTTAGAGTGAGATTCTTCTCCCTCCTTTCTTCCCCAGTTATAGTGAGATTCTTCTCCCTCCTTCCTTCCCCAGTTATAGTGAGATTCTTCTCCCTCCTCCCTTCCTCAGTTATAGTGAGATTCTTCTCCCTCCTTCCTTCCCCAGTTATAGTGAGATTCTTCTCCCTCCTTCCCCAGTTATAGTGAGATTCTTCTCCCTCCTTCCTTCCTCAGTTATAGTGAGATTCTTCTCCCTCCTTCCATCCTCGGTTATAGTGAGATTCTTCTCCCTCCTTCCTTCCTCAGTTATAGTGAGATTCTTCTCCCTCCTTCCTTCCCCAGTTATAGTGAGATTCTCTCCCTCCTTCCTTCCTCAGTTATAGTGAGATTCTTCTCCCTCCTTCCTTCCCCAGCTTTAGTGAGATTCTTCTCCCTCCTTCCTTCCCCAGTTATATTGACATTCTTCTCCCTCCTTCCTTCCTCAGTTATAGTGAGATTCTTCTCCCTCCTTCATTCCCCAGTTATAGTGAGATTCTTCTCCCTCCTTCCTTCCCCAGTTATAGTGAGATTCTTCTCCCTCCTTCCTTCCCCAGTTACAGTGAGATTCTTCTCCCTCCTTCCTTCCCCAGTTATAGTGAGATTCTTCTCCCTCCTTCCTTCCTCAGTTATAGTGAGATTCTTCTCCCTACTTCCTTCCCCAGTTATAGTGAGATTCTTCTCCCTCCTTCCTTCCTCAGTTACATTGAGATTCTTCTCCCTCCTTGCTTCCCCAGTTTTAGTGAGATTCTTCTCCCTCCTTCCTTCCCCAGTTATGATGAGATTCTTCTCCCTCCTTCCTTCCCCAGTTACAGTGAGATTCTTCTCCCTCCTTCCTTCCACAGTTATAGTGAGATTCTTTTCCCTCCTTCCCCAGTTATAGTGAGATTCTTCTCCCTCCTTCCTTCCCCAGTTATAATGAGATTCTTCTCCCTCCTTCCCCAGTTATAGCGAGATTCTTCTCCCTCCTCCCTTCCCCAGTTACAGTGAGATTCTTCTCCCTCCTTCCTTCCCCAGTTATAGTGAGATTCTTCTCCCTCCTTCCTTCCCCAGTTATAGTGAGATTCTTCTCCCTCCTTCCCCAGTTATAGTGAGATTCTTCCCCCTCCTCCCTTCCCCAGTTACAGTGAGATTCTTCTCCCTCCTTCCTTCCTCAGTTAAAGTGAGATTCTTCTCCCTCCTTCCTTCCTCAGTTATAGTGAGATTCTTCTCCCTCCTTCCTTCCCCAGTTGTAGTGAGATTCTGCTCCCTCCTTCCTTCCCCAGTTATAGTGAGATTCTTCTCCCTCCTTCCCCAGTTATAGTGAGATTCTTCTCCCTCCTTCCTTCCTCAGTTATAGTGAGATTCTTCTCCCTCCTTCCTTCTTCAGTTATAGTGAGATTCTTCTCCCTCCTTCCTTCCTCGGTTATAGTGAGATTCTTCTCTCTCCTTCCTTCCTCAGTTATAGTGAGATTCTTCTCCCTCCTTCCTTCCTCAGTTATAGTGAGATTCTTCTCCCTCCTTCCTTCCTCAGTTATATTGAGATTCTTCTCCCTCCTTCCTTCCCCAGTTATAGTGAGATTCTTCTCCCTCCTTCCCCAGTTATAGTGAGATTCTTCTCCCTCCTGCCCCAGTTATAGTGAGATTCTTCTCCCTCCTTCCTTCCTCAGTTAGAGTGAGATTCTTCTCCCTCCTTCCTTCCCCAGTTATAGTGAGATTCTTCTCCCTCCTTCCTTCCTCAGTTATAGTGAGATTCTTCTCCCTCCTTCCTTCCCCAGTTATAGTGAGATTCTTCTCCCTCCTGCCCCAGTTATAGTGAGATTCTTCTCCCTCCTTCCTTCCTCAGTTATAGTGAGATTCTTCTCCCTCCTTCCTTCCCCAGTTATAGTGAGATTCTTCTCCCTCCTTCCTTCCTCAGTTATAGTGAGATTCTTCTCCCTCCTTCCTTCCCCAGTTATGTTGAGATTCTTCTCCCTCCTTCCTTCCCCAGTTATAGTGAGATTCTTCTCCCTCCTCCCTTCCTCAGTTATTGTGAGATTCTTCTCCCTCCTTCCTTCCCCAGTTATAGTGAGATTCTTCTCCCTCCTTCCCCAGTTATAGTGAGATTCTTCTCCCTCCTTCCTTCCCCAGTTATAGTGAGATTCTTCTCCCTCCTTCCTTCCCCAGTTATAATGAGATTCTTCCCCCTCCTTCCTTCCCCAGTTATAGTGAGATTCTTCTCCCTCCTTCCTTCCTCAGTTATAGTGAAATTTTTCTCCCTCCTTCCTTCCCCAGTTATAGTGAGATTCATCTCCCTCCTTCCCCAGTTATAGTGAGATTCTTCTCCCTCCTTCCTTCCTCAGTTATACTGAGATTCTTCTCCCTCCTTCCTTCCCCAGTGAAAGTGAGATTCTTCTCCCTCCTTCCTTCCTCAGTTATAGTGAGATTCTTCTCCCTCCTTCCTTCCCCAGTTATAGTGAGATTCTTCTCCCTCCTTCCTTCCCCAGTTGTAGTGAGATTCTTCTCCCTCCTTCCCCAGTTATAGTGAGATTCTTCTCCCTCCTTCCTTCCTCAGTGAAAGTGAGATTCTTCTCCCTCCTTCCTTCCCCAGTTATAGTGAGATTCTTCACCCTCCTTCCTTCCTCAGTTAGAGTGAGATTCTTCTCCCTCCTTTCTTCCCCAGTTATAGTGAGATTCTTCTCCCTCCTTCCTTCCCCAGTTATAGTGAGATTCTTCTCCCTCCTCCCTTCCTCAGTTATAGTGAGATTCTTCTCCCTCCTTCCTTCCCCAGTTATAGTGAGATTCTTCTCCCTCCTTCCCCAGTTATAGTGAGATTCTTCTCCCTCCTTCCTTCCTCAGTTATAGTGAGATTCTTCTCCCTCCTTCCATCCTCGGTTATAGTGAGATTCTTCTCCCTCCTTCCTTCCTCAGTTATAGTGAGATTCTTCTCCCTCCTTCCTTCCTCAGTTATAGTGAGATTCTTCTCCCTCCTTCCTTCCTCAGTTATATTGAGATTCTTCTCCCTCCTTCCTTCCCCAGTTATAGTGAGATTCTTCTCCCTCCTTCCCCAGTTATAGTGAGATTCTTCTCCCTCCTGCCCCAGTTATAGTGAGATTCTTCTCCCTCCTTCCTTCCTCAGTTAGAGTGAGATTCTTCTCCCTCCTTCCTTCCCCAGTTATAGTGAGATTCTTCTCCCTCCTTCCTTCCTCAGTTATAGTGAGATTCTTCTCCCTCCTTCCTTCCCCAGTTATAGTGAGATTCTTCTCCCTCCTGCCCCAGTTATAGTGAGATTCTTCTCCCTCCTTCCTTCCTCAGTTACAGTGAGATTCTTCTCCCTCCTTCCTTCCCCTGTTATAGTGAGATTCTTCTCCCTCCTTCCTTCCTCAGTTATAGTGAGATTCTTCTCCCTCCTTCCTTCCCCAGTTATGTTGAGATTCTTCTCCCTCCTTCCTTCCCCAGTTATAGTGAGATTCTTCTCCCTCCTCCCTTCCTCAGTTATTGTGAGATTCTTCTCCCTCCTTCCTTCCCCAGTTATAGTGAGATTCTTCTCCCTCCTTCCCCAGTTATAGTGAGATTCTTCTCCCTCCTTCCTTCCCCAGTTATAGTGAGATTCTTCTCCCTCCTTCCTTCCCCAGTTATAATGAGATTCTTCTCCCTCCTTCCTTCCCCAGTTATAGTGAGATTCTTCTCCCTCCTTCCTTCCTCAGTTATAGTGAAATTTTTCTCCCTCCTTCCTTCCCCAGTTATAGTGAGATTCTTCTCCCTCCTTCCCCAGTTATAGTGAGATTCTTCTCCCTCCTTCCTTCCTCAGTTATACTGAGATTCTTCTCCCTCCTTCCTTCCCCAGTGAAAGTGAGATTCTTCTCCCTCCTTCCTTCCTCAGTTATAGTGAGATTCTTCTCCCTCCTTCCTTCCCCAGTTATAGTGAGATTCTTCTCCCTCCTTCCTTCCCCAGTTATAGTGAGATTCTTCTCCCTCCTTCCCCAGTTATAGTGAGATTCTTCTCCCTCCTTCCTTCCTCAGTGAAAGTGAGATTCTTCTCCCTCCTTCCTTCCCCAGTTATAGTGAGATTCTTCACCCTCCTTCCTTCCTCAGTTAGAGTGAGATTCTTCTCCCTCCTTTCTTCCCCAGTTATAGTGAGATTCTTCTCCCTCCTTCCTTCCCCAGTTATAGTGAGATTCTTCTCCCTCCTCCCTTCCTCAGTTATAGTGAGATTCTTCTCCCTCCTTCCTTCCCCAGTTATAGTGAGATTCTTCTCCCTCCTTCCCCAGTTATAGTGAGATTCTTCTCCCTCCTTCCTTCCCCAGTTATAGTGAGATTCTTCTCCCTCCTTCCTTCCCCAGTTATAATGAGATTCTTCTCCCTCCTTCCTTCCCCAGTTATAGTGAGATTCTTCTCCCTCCTTCCTTCCTCAGTTATAGTGAGATTCTTCTCCCTCCTTCCTTCCCCAGTTATAGTGAGATTCTTCTCCCTCCTTCCTTCCCCAGTTATAGTGAGATTCTTCTCCCTCCTTCCTTCCCCAGTTATAGTGAGATTCTTCTCCCTCCTTCCTTCCTTAGTTATAGTGAGATTCTTCTCCCTCCTTCCTTCCTCAGTTATAGTGAGATTCTTCTCCCTCCTCCCTTCCCCAGTTATAGTGAGATTCTTCTCCCTCCTTCCTTCCCCAGTTATAGTGAGATTCTTCTCCCTCCTTCCTTCCTCAGTTATAGTGAGATTCTTCTCCCTCCTTCCTTCCCCAGTTATAGTGAGATTCTTCTCCCTCCTTCCCCAATTATAGTGAGATTCTTCTCCCTCCTTCCTTCCTCAGTTATAGTGAGATTCTTCTCCCTCCTTCCTTCCTCAGTTATAGTGAGATTCTTCTCCCTCCTTCCTTCCTCGGTTATAGTGAGATTCTTCTCCCTCCTTCCTTCCTCAGTTATAGTGAGATTCTTCTCCCTCCTTCCTTCCTCAGTTATAGTGAGATTCTTCTCCCTCCTTCCTTCCTCAGTTATACTGAGATTCTTCTCCCTCCTTCCTTCCCCAGTTATAGTGAGATTCTTCTCCCTCCTTCCCCAGTTATAGTGAGATTCTTCTCCCTCCTGCCCCAGTTATAGTGAGATTCTTCTCCCTCCTTCCTTCCTCAGTTAGAGTGAGATTCTTCTCCCTCCTTCCTTCCCCAGTTATAGTGAGATTCTTCTCCCTCCTTCCTTCCTCAGTTATAGTGAGATTCTTCTCCCTCCTTCCTTCCACAGTTATAGTGAGATTCTTCTCCCTCCTGCCCCAGTTATAGTGAGATTCTTCTCCCTCCTTCCTTCCTCAGTTATAGTGAGATTCTTCTCCCTCCTTCCTTCCCCAGTTATAGTGAGATTCTTCTCCCTCCTTCCTTCCTCAGTTATAGTGAGATTCTTCTCCCTCCTTCCTTCCCCAGTTATGTTGAGATTCTTCTCCCTCCTTCCTTCCCCAGTTATAGTGAGATTCTTCTCCCTCCTCCCTTCCTCAGTTATTGTGAGATTCTTCTCCCTCCTTCCTTCCCCAGTTATAGTGAGATTCTTCTCCCTCCTTCCCCAGTTATAGTGAGATTCTTCTCCCTCCTTCCTTCCCCAGTTATAGTGAGATTCTTCTCCCTCCTTCCTTCCCCAGTTATAATGAGATTCTTCTCCCTCCTTCCTTCCCCAGTTATAGTGAGATTCTTCTCCCTCCTTCCTTCCTCAGTTATAGTGAAATTTTTCTCCCTCCTTCCTTCCCCAGTTATAGTGAGATTCTTCTCCCTCCTTCCCCAGTTATAGTGAGATTCTTCTCCCTCCTTCCTTCCTCAGTTATACTGAGATTCTTCTCCCTCCTTCCTTCCCCAGTTATAGTGAGATTCTTCTCCCTCCTTCCTTCCTCAGTTATAGTGAGATTCTTCTCCCTCCTTCCTTCCCCAGTTATAGTGAGATTCTTCTCCCTCCTTCCTTCCCCAGTTATAGTGAGATTCTTCTCCCTCCTTCCCCAGTTATAGTGACATTCTTCTCCCTCCTTCCTTCCTCAGTGAAATGGGGTAATTCTCCCTCCTTCCTTCCCCAGTTATAGTGAGATTCTTCACCCTCCTTCCTTCCTCAGTTACAGTGAGATTCTTCTCCCTCCTTTCTTCCCCAGTTATAGTGAGATTCTTCTCCCTCCTTCCTTCCCCAGTTATAGTGAGATTCTTCTCCCTCCTCCCTTCCTCAGTTATAGTGAGATTCTTCTCCCTCCTTCCTTCCCCAGTTATAGTGAGATTCTTCTCCCTCCTTCCCCAGTTATAGTGAGATTCTTCTCCCTCCTTCCTTCCCCAGTTATAGTGAGATTCTTCTCCCTCCTTCCTTCCCCAGTTATAATGAGATTCTTCTCCCTCCTTCCTTCCCCAGTTATAGTGAGATTCTTCTCCCTCCTTCCTTCCCCAGTTATAGTGAGATTCTTCTCCCTCCTCCCTTCCTCAGTTATAGTGAGATTCTTCTCCCTCCTTCCTTCCCCAGATATAGTGAGATTCTTCTGCCTCCTTCCCCAGTTAAAATGAGATTCTTCTCCCTCCTTCCTTCCCCAGTTATAGTGAGATTCTTCTCCCTCCTTCCTTCCCCAGTTATAGTGAGATTCTTCTCCCTCCTTACTTCCCCAGTTATAGTGAGATTCTTCTCCCTCCTTCCTTCCTCAGTGAAAGTGAGATTCTTCTCCCTCCTTCCTTCCCCAGTTATAGTGAGATTCTTCACCCTCCTTCCTTCCTCAGTTATAGTGAGATTCTTCTCCCTCCTTTCTTCCCCAGTTATAGTGAGATTCTTCTCCCTCCTTCCTTCCCCAGTTATAGTGAGATTCTTCTCCCTCCTCCCTTCCTCAGTTATGGTGAGATTCTTCTCCCTCCTTCCTTCCCCAGATATAGTGAGATTCTTCTGCCTCCTTCCCCAGTTATAGTGAGATTCTTCTCCCTCCTTCCTTCCCCAGTTATAGTGAGATTCTTCTCCCTCCTTCCTTCCCCAGTTATAATGAGATTCTTCTCCCTCCTTCCTTCCCCAGTTATCGTGAGATTCTTCTCCCTCCTTCCTTCCTCAGTTATCGTGAGATTCTTCTCCCTCCTTCCTTCCCCAGTTATAGTGAGATTCTTCTCCCTCCTTCCTTCCCCAGTTATAGTGAGATTCTTCTCCCTCCTTCCTTCCCCAGTTATAGTGAGATTCTTCTCCCTCCTTCCTTCCCCAGTTATCGTGAGATTCTTCTCCCTCCTTCCTTCCCCAGTTATAGCGAGATTCTTCTCCCTCCTCCATTCCCCAGTTATTGTGAGATTCTTCTCCCTCCTTCCTTCCTCAGTTATAGTGAGATTCTTCTCCCCCCCTCCTTCCCCAGTTATAGTGAGATTCTTCTCCCTCCTTCCTTCCCCAGTTATGGTGAGATTCTTCTCCCTCCTCCCTTCCCCAGTTATAGTGAGATTCTTCTCCCTCCTTCCTTCCCCAGTTATAGTGAGATTCTCTCCCTCCTTCCTTCCTCAGTTATAGTGAGATTCTTCTCCCTCCTTCCTTCCCCAGCTTTAGTGAGATTCTTCTCCCTCCTTCCTTCCTCCGTTATAGTGAGATTCTTCTCCCTCCTTCCTTCCCCAGTTATAGTGAGATTCTTCTCCCTCCTTCCTTCCCCAGTTATAGTGAGATTCTTCTCCCTCCTTCCTTCCTCAGTTATAGTGAGATTGTTCTCCCTCCTTCCTTCCCCAGTTATAGTGAGGTTCTTCTCCCTCCTTCCTTCCCCAGATACAGTGAGATTCTTCTCCCTCCTTCCTTCCCCAGTTATATTGACATTCTTCTCCCTCCTTCCTTCCTCAGTTATAGTGAGATTCTTCTCCCTCCTTCATTCCCCAGTTATAGTGAGATTCTTCTCCCTCCTTCCTTCCCCAGTTATAGTGAGATTCTTCTCCCTCCTTCCTTCCCCAGTTATAGTGAGATTCTTCTCCCTCCTTCCTTCCCCAGTTATAGTGAGATTCTTCTCCCTCCTTCCTTCCTCAGTTATTGTGAGATTCTTCTCCCTACTTCCTTCCCCAGTTATAGTGAGATTCTTCTCCCTCCTTCCTTCCTCAGTTACATTGAGATTCTTCTCCCTCCTTGCTTCCCCAGTTATAGTGAGATTCTTCTCCCTCCTTCCTTCCCCAGTTATGGTGAGATTCTTCTCCCTCCTTCCTTCCCCAGTTACAGTGAGATTCTTCTCCCTCCTTCCTTCCACAGTTATAGTGAGATTCTTTTCCCTCCTTCCCCAGTTATAGTGAGATTCTTCTCCCTCCTTCCTTCCCCAGTTATAATGAGATTCTTCTCCCTCCTTCCCCAGTTATAGCGAGATTCTTCTCCCTCCTCCCTTCCCCAGTTACAGTGAGATTCTTCTCCCTCCTTCCTTCCCCAGTTATAGTGAGATTCTTCTCCCTCCTTCCTTCCCCAGTTATAGTGAGATTCTTCTCCCTCCTTCCCCAGTTATAGTGAGATTCTTCCCCCTCCTCCCTTCCCCAGTTACAGTGAGATTCTTCTCCCTCCTTCCTTCCTCAGTTAAAGTGAGATTCTTCTCCCTCCTTCCTTCCTCAGTTATAGTGAGATTCTTCTCCCTCCTTCCTTCCCCAGTTGTAGTGAGATTCTGCTCCCTCCTTCCTTCCCCAGTTATAGTGAGATTCTTCTCCCTCCTTCCTTCCCCAGTTATAGTGAGATTCCTCTCCCTCCTTCCTTCCCCAGTTATAGTGAGATTCTTCTCCCTCCTTCCTTCCCCAGTTATAGTGAGATTCTTCTCCCTCCTCCATTCCCCAGTTATAGTGAGATTCTTCTCCCTCCTTCCTTCCTCAGTTACAGTGAGATTCTTCTCCCTCCCTCCTTCCCCAGTTATAGTGAGATTCTTCTCCCTCCTTCCTTCCCCAGTTATAGTGAAATTCTTCTCCCTCCTCCCTTCCCCAGTTATAGTGAGCTTCTTCTCCCTCCTTCCTTCCTCAGTTATAGTGAGATTTTTCTCCCTCCTTCCTTCCCCAGTTATAGTGAGATTCTTCTCCCTCCTTCCTTCCCCAGTTATAGTGAGATTCTTCTCCCTCCTCCCTTCCTCAGTTATAGTGAGATTCTTCTCCCTCCTTCCTTCCTTAGTTATAGTGAGATTCTTCTCCCTCCTTCCTTCCTCAGTTATAGTGAGGTTCTTCTCCCTCCTCCCTTCCCCAGTTATAGTGAGATTCTTCTCCCTCCTTCCTTCCCCAGTTATAGTGAGATTCTTCTCCCTCCTTCCTTCCTCAGTTATAGTGAGATTCTTCTCCCTCCTTCCTTCCCCTGTTGTAGTGAGATTCTTCTCCCTCCTTCCCCAGTTATAGTGAGATTCTTCTCCCTCCTTCCTTCCTCAGTTATAGTGAGATTCTTCTCCCTCCTTCCTTCCTCAGTTATAGTGAGATTCTTCTCCCTCCTTCCTTCCTCGGTTATAGTGAGATTCTTCTCCCTCCTTCCTTCCTCAGTTATAGTGAGATTCTTCTCCCTCCTTCCTTCCTCAGTTATAGTGAGATTCTTCTCCCTCCTTCCTTCCTCAGTTATAGTGAGATTCTTCTCCCTCCTTCCTTCCCCAGTTATAGTGAGATTCTTCTCCCTCCTTCCCCAGTTATAGTGAGATTCTTCTCCCTCCTTCCCCAGTTATAGTGAGATTCTTCTCCCTCCTTCCTTCCTCAGTTAGAGTGAGATTCTTCTCCCTCCTTCCTTCCCCAGTTATAGTGAGATTCTTCTCCCTCCTTCCTTCCTCAGTTATAGTGAGATTCTTCTCCCTCCTTCCTTCCCCAGTTATAGTGAGATTCTTCTCCCTCCTGCCCCAGTTATAGAGAGATTCTTCTCCCTCCTTCCTTCCTCAGTTATAGTGAGATTCTTCTCCCTCCTTCCTTCCCCAGTTATAGTGAGATTCTTCTCCCTCCTTCCTTCCTCAGTTATAGTGAGATTCTTCTCCCTCCTTCCTTCCCCAGTTATGTTGAGATTCTTCTCCCTCCTTCCTTCCCCAGTTATAGTGAGATTCTTCTCCCTCCTCCCTTCCTCAGTTGTTGTGAGATTCTTCTCCCTCCTTCCTTCCCCAGTTATAGTGAGATTCTTCTCCCTCCTTCCCCAGTTATAGTGAGATTCTTCTCCCTCCTTCCTTCCCCAGTTATAGTGAGATTCTTCTCCCTCCTTCCTTCCCCAGTTATAATGAGATTCTTCTCCCTCCTTCCTTCCCCAGTTATAGTGAGATTCTTCTCCCTCCTTCCCCAGTTATAGTGAGATTCTTCCCCCTCCTCCCTTCCCCAGTTACAGTGAGATTCTTCTCCCTCCTTCCTTCCTCAGTTAAAGTGAGATTCTTCTCCCTCCTTCCTTCCCCAGTTACAGTGAGATTCTGCTCCCTCCTTCCTTCCCCAGTTATAGTGAGATTCTTCTCCCTCCTTCCTTCCCCAGTTATAGTGAGATTCCTCTCCCTCCTTCCTTCCCCAGTTATAGTGAGATTCTTCTCCCTCCTTCCTTCCCCAGTTATAGTGAGATTCTTCTCCCTCCTCCATTCCCCAGTTATAGTGAGATTCTTCTCCCTCCTTCCTTCCTCAGTTACAGTGAGATTCTTCTCCCTCCCTCCTTCCCCAGTTATAGTGAGATTCTTCTCCCTCCTTCCTTCCCCAGTTATAGTGAAATTCTTCTCCCTCCTCCCTTCCCCAGTTATAGTGAGCTTCTTCTCCCTCCTTCCTTCCTCAGTTATAGTGAGATTTTTCTCCCTCCTTCCTTCCCCAGTTATAGTGAGATTCTTCTCCCTCCTTCCTTCCCCAGTTATAGTGAGATTCTTCTCCCTCCTCCCTTCCTCAGTTATAGTGAGATTCTTCTCCCTCCTTCCTTCCTTAGTTATAGTGAGATTCTTCTCCCTCCTTCCTTCCTCAGTTATAGTGAGATTCTTCTCCCTCCTCCCTTCCCCAGTTATAGTGAGATTCTTCTCCCTCCTTCCTTCCCCAGTTATAGTGAGATTCTTCTCCCTCCTTCCTTCCTCAGTTATAGTGAGATTCTTCTCCCTCCTTCCTTCCCCTGTTGTAGTGAGATTCTTCTCCCTCCTTCCCCAGTTATAGTGAGATTCTTCTCCCTCCTTCCTTCCTCAGTTATAGTGAGATTCTTCTCCCTCCTTCCTTCCTCAGTTATAGTGAGATTCTTCTCCCTCCTTCCTTCCTCGGTTATAGTGAGATTCTTCTCCCTCCTTCCTTCCTCAGTTATAGTGAGATTCTTCTCCCTCCTTCCTTCCTCAGTTATAGTGAGATTCTTCTCCCTCCTTCCTTCCTCAGTTATAGTGAGATTCTTCTCCCTCCTTCCTTCCCCAGTTATAGTGAGATTCTTCTCCCTCCTTCCCCAGTTATAGTGAGATTCTTCTCCCTCCTTCCCCAGTTATAGTGAGATTCTTCTCCCTCCTTACTTCCTCAGTTAGAGTGAGATTCTTCTCCCTCCTTCCTTCCCCAGTTATAGTGAGATTCTTCTCCCTCCTTCCTTCCTCAGTTATAGTGAGATTCTTCTCCCTCCTTCCTTCCCCAGTTATAGTGAGATTCTTCTCCCTCCTGCCCCAGTTATAGTGAGATTCTTCTCCCTCCTTCCTTCCTCAGTTATAGTGAGATTCTTCTCCCTCCTTCCTTCCCCAGTTATAGTGAGATTCTTCTCCCTCCTTCCTTCCTCAGTTATAGTGAGATTCTTCTCCCTCCTTCCTTCCCCAGTTATGTTGAGATTCTTCTCCCTCCTTCCTTCCCCAGTTATAGTGAGATTCTTCTCCCTCCTCCCTTCCTCAGTTGTTGTGAGATTCTTCTCCCTCCTTCCTTCCCCAGTTATAGTGAGATTCTTCTCCCTCCTTCCCCAGTTATAGTGAGATTCTTCTCCCTCCTTCCTTCCCCAGTTATAGTGAGATTCTTCTCCCTCCTTCCTTCCCCAGTTATAATGAGATTCTTCTCCCTCCTTCCTTCCCCAGTTATAGTGAGATTCTTCTCCCTCCTTCCTTCCTCAGTTATACTGAGATTCTTCTCCCTCCTTCCTTCCCCAGTTATAGTGAGATTCTTCTCCCTCCTTCCTTCCTCAGTTATAGTGAGATTCTTCTCCCTCCTTCCTTCCCCAGTTATAGTGAGATTCTTCTCCCTCCTTCCTTCCCCAGTTATAGTGAGATTCTTCTCCCTCCTTCCCCAGTTATAGTGAGATTCTTCTCCCTCCTTCCTTCCTCAGTGAAAGTGAGATTCTTCTCCCTCCTTCCTTCCCCAGTTATAGTGAGATTCTTCACCCTCCTTCCTTCCTCAGTTATAGTGAGATTCTTCTCCCTCCTTTCTTCCCCAGTTATAGTGAGATTCTTCTCCCTCCTTCCTTCCCCAGTTATAGTGAGATTCTTCTCCCTCCTCCCTTCCTCAGTTATAGTGAGATTCTTCTCCCTCCTTCCTTCCCCAGTTATAGTGAGATTCTTCTCCCTCCTTCCCCAGTTATAGTGAGATTCTTCTCCCTCCTTCCTTCCCCAGTTATAGTGAGATTCTTCTCCCTCCTTCCTTCCCCAGTTATAATGAGATTCTTCTCCCTCCTTCCTTCCCCAGTTAGAGTGAGATTCTTCTCCCTCCTTCCTTCCTCAGTTATAGTGAGATTCTTCTCCCTCCTTCCTTCCCCAGTTATAGTGAGATTCTTCTCCCTCCTTCCTTCCCCAGTTATAGTGAGATTCTTCTCCCTCCTTCCTTCCCCAGTTATAGAGAGATTCTTCTCCCTCCTTCCTTCCCCAGTTATAGTGAGATTCTTCTCCCTCCTCCATTCCCCAGTTATAGTGAGATTCTTCTCCCTCCTTCCTTCCTCAGTTATAGTGAGATTCTTCTCCCCCCCTCCTTCCCCAGTTATAGTGAGATTCTTCTCCCTCCTTCCTTCCCCAGTTATAGTGAGATTCTTCTCCCTCCTCCCTTCCCCAGTTATAGTGAGATTCTTCTCCCTCCTTCCTTCCCCAGTTATAGTGAGATTCTCTCCCTCCTTCCTTCCTCAGTTATAGTGAGATTCTTCTCCCTCCTTCCTTCCCCAGCTTTAGTGAGATTCTTCTCCCTCCTTCCTTCCTCAGTTATGGTGAGGTTCTTCTCCCTCCTTCCTTCCCCAGTTATAGTGAGGTTCTTCTCCCTCCTTCCTTCCCCAGATATAGTGAGATTCTTTTCCCTCTTTCCTTCCCCAGTTATAGTGAGATTCTTCTCCCTCCTTCCCCAGTTATAGTGAGATTCTTCTCCCTCCTTCCTTCCTCAGTTAAAGTGAGATTCTTCTCCCTCCTTCCTTCCTCAGTTATAGTGAGATTCTTCTCCCTCCTTCCTTCCCCAGTTATAGTGAGATTCTTCTCCCTCCTTCATTCCTCAGTTATAGTGAGATTCTTCTCCCTCCTTCCTTCCTCAGTTATAGTGAGATTCTTCTCCCTCCTTCCTTCCCCAGTTATAGTGAGATTCTTCTCCCTCCTTCCCCAGTTATAGTGAGATTCTTCTCCCTCCTTCCTTCCTCAGTTATAGTGAGATTCTTCTCCCTCCTTCCTTCCTCAGTTATAGTGAGATTCTTCTCCCTCCTTCCTTCCTCGGTTATAGTGAGATTCTTCTCCCTTCTTCCTTCCCCAGTTATAGTGAGATTCTTCTCCCTCCTTCCTTCCCCAGTTGTAGTGAGATTCTTCTCCCTCCTCCCTTCCCCAGTTATAGTGAGATTCTTCTCCCTCCTTCCTTCCCCAGTTATAGTGAGATTCTTCTCCCTCCTTCCTTCCTCAGTTATAGTGAGATTCTTCTCCCTCCTTCCTTCCCCAGTTCTAGTGAGATTCTTCTCCCTCCTGCCCCAGTTATAGTGAGATTCTTCTCCCTCCTTCCTTCCTCAGTTATAGTGAGATTCTTCTCCCTCCTTCCTTCCCCAGTTATAGTGAGATTCTTCTCCCTCCTTCCTTCCTCAGTTATAGTGAGATTCTTCTCCCTCCTTCCTTCCCCAGTTATAGTGAGATTCTTCTCCCTCCTTCCTTCCACAGTTATAGTGAGATTCTTCTCCCTCCTCCCTTCCTCAGTTATAGTGAGGTTCTTCTCCCTCCTTCCTTCCCCAGTTATAGTGAGATTCTTCTCCCTCCTTCCTTCCCCAGTTATAGTGAGATTCTTCTCCCTCCTCCCTTCCTCAGTTATAGTGAGATTCTTCTCCCTCCTTCCTTCCCCAGTTATAGTGAGATTCTTCTCCCTCCTTCCCCAGTTATAGTGAGATTCTTCTCCCTCCTTCCTTCCCCAGTTATAGTGAGATTCTTCTCCCTCCTTCCTTCCCCAGTTATAATGAGATTCTTCTCCCTCCTTCCTTCCCCAGTTAGAGTGAGATTCTTCTCCCTCCTTCCTTCCTCAGTTATAGTGAGATTCTTCTCCCTCCTTCCTTCCCCAGTTATAGTGAGATTCTTCTCCCTCCTTCCTTCCCCAGTTATAGTGAGATTCTTCTCCCTCCTTCCTTCCCCAGTTATAGAGAGATTCTTCTCCCTCCTTCCTTCCCCAGTTATAGTGAGATTCTTCTCCCTCCTCCATTCCCCAGTTATAGTGAGATTCTTCTCCCTCCTTCCTTCCTCAGTTATAGTGAGATTCTTCTCCCCCCCTCCTTCCCCAGTTATAGTGAGATTCTTCTCCCTCCTTCCTTCCCCAGTTATAGTGAGATTCTTCTCCCTCCTCCCTTCCCCAGTTATAGTGAGATTCTTCTCCCTCCTTCCTTCCCCAGTTATAGTGAGATTCTCTCCCTCCTTCCTTCCTCAGTTATAGTGAGATTCTTCTCCCTCCTTCCTTCCCCAGCTTTAGTGAGATTCTTCTCCCTCCTTCCTTCCTCAGTTATGGTGAGGTTCTTCTCCCTCCTTCCTTCCCCAGTTATAGTGAGGTTCTTCTCCCTCCTTCCTTCCCCAGATATAGTGAGATTCTTTTCCCTCTTTCCTTCCCCAGTTATAGTGAGATTCTTCTCCCTCCTTCCCCAGTTATAGTGAGATTCTTCTCCCTCCTTCCTTCCTCAGTTAAAGTGAGATTCTTCTCCCTCCTTCCTTCCTCAGTTATAGTGAGATTCTTCTCCCTCCTTCCTTCCCCAGTTATAGTGAGATTCTTCTCCCTCCTTCATTCCTCAGTTATAGTGAGATTCTTCTCCCTCCTTCCTTCCTCAGTTATAGTGAGATTCTTCTCCCTCCTTCCTTCCCCAGTTATAGTGAGATTCTTCTCCCTCCTTCCCCAGTTATAGTGAGATTCTTCTCCCTCCTTCCTTCCTCAGTTATAGTGAGATTCTTCTCCCTCCTTCCTTCCTCAGTTATAGTGAGATTCTTCTCCCTCCTTCCTTCCTCGGTTATAGTGAGATTCTTCTCCCTTCTTCCTTCCCCAGTTATAGTGAGATTCTTCTCCCTCCTTCCTTCCCCAGTTGTAGTGAGATTCTTCTCCCTCCTCCCTTCCCCAGTTATAGTGAGATTCTTCTCCCTCCTTCCTTCCCCAGTTATAGTGAGATTCTTCTCCCTCCTTCCTTCCTCAGTTATAGTGAGATTCTTCTCCCTCCTTCCTTCCCCAGTTCTAGTGAGATTCTTCTCCCTCCTGCCCCAGTTATAGTGAGATTCTTCTCCCTCCTTCCTTCCTCAGTTATAGTGAGATTCTTCTCCCTCCTTCCTTCCCCAGTTATAGTGAGATTCTTCTCCCTCCTTCCTTCCTCAGTTATAGTGAGATTCTTCTCCCTCCTTCCTTCCCCAGTTATAGTGAGATTCTTCTCCCTCCTTCCTTCCACAGTTATAGTGAGATTCTTCTCCCTCCTCCCTTCCTCAGTTATAGTGAGGTTCTTCTCCCTCCTTCCTTCCCCAGTTATACTGAGATTCTTCTCCCTCCTTCCCCAGTTATAGTGAGATTCTTCTCCCTCCTTCCTTCCCCAGTTATAGTGAGATTCTTCTCCCTCCTTCCTTCCCCAGTTATAATAAGATTCTTCTCCCTCCTTCCTTCCCCAGTTATAGTGAGATTCTTCTCCCTCCTTCCTTCCTCAGTTAAAGTGAGATTCTTCTCCCTCCTTCCTTCCTCAGTTATAGTGAGATTCTTCTCCCTCCTTCCTTCCCCAGTTATAGTGAGATTCTTCTCCCTCCTTCCGTCCCAAGTTACAGTGAGATTCTTCTCCCTCCTCCCTTTACCAGTTATAGTGAGATTCTACTCCCTCCTTCCTTCCCCAGTTATAGTGAGATTCTTCTCCCTCCTCCATTCCCCAGTTATAATGAGATTCTTCTCCCTCCTTCCTTCCTCAGTTATAGTGAGATTCTTCTCCCTAGCTCCTTCCCCAGTTATAGTGAGATTCTTCTCCCTCCTTCCTTCCCCAGTTATAGTGAGATTCTTCTCCCTCCTCCCTTCCCCAGTTATAGTAAGATTCTTCTCCCTCCTTCCTTCCCCAGTTATAGTGAGATTCTCTCCCTCCTTCCTTTCTCAGTTATCGTGAGATTCTTCTCCCTCCTTCCTTCCCCAGCTTTAGTGAGATTCTTCTCCCTCCTTCCTTCCTCAGTTAAAGGAGATTCTTCTCCATCCTTCCTTCCCCAGTTATAGTGAGATTCTTCTCCCCCCTTCCTTCCCCAGTTATAGTGAGATTCTTCTCCCTCCTTCCTTCCTCAGTTATAGTGGGATTCTTCTCCCTCCTTCCTTCCCCAGTTATAGTGAGATTCTCTCCCTCCTTCCTTCCTCAGTAAAAGTGAGATTCTTCTCCCTCCTTCCTTCCCCAGCTTCAGTGAGATTCTTCTCCCTCCTTCCTTCCTCAGTTATACTGAGATTCTTCTCCCTCCTTGCTTCCCCAGTTATAGTGAGATTCTTCTCCCTTCTTCCTTCCCCAGTTATAGTGAGATTCTTCTCCCTCCTTCCTTCCTCAGTTATAGTGAGATTCTTCTCCCTCCTTCCTTCTCCAGTTATATTGAGATTCTTCACCCTCCTTCCTTCCCCAGTTATAGTGAGGTTCTTCTCCCTCCTTCCTTCCCCAGTGATAGTGAGATTCTTCTCCCTCTTTCCTTCCCCAGTTATAGTGAGATTCTTCTCCCTCCTTCCTTCCCCAGTTACAGTGAGATTCTTCTCCCTCCTTCCTTCCCCAGTTATAGTGAGATTCTTCTTCCTCCTTCCTTCCCCAGTTAAAATGAGATTCTTCTCCGTCCGTCCTTCCCCAGTTATAGTGAGATTCTTCTCCTTCCTTCCTTCCCCAGTTATAGTCAGATTCTTCTCCCTCCATCCTTCCCCAGTTATAGTGAGATTCTTCTCCCTCCTTCCTTCCCCAGTTGTAGTGAGTTTCTTCTCCCTCCTTCCTTCCCCAGATATAGTGAGATTCTTCTCCCTCCTTCCTTCCCCAGTTATAGTGAGATTCTCTCCCTCCTTCCTTTCTCAGTTATCGTGAGATTCTTCTCCCTCCTTCCTTCCCCAGCTTTAGTGAGATTCTTCTCCCTCCTTCCTTCCTCAGTTAAATGAGATTCTTCTCCATCCTTCCTTCCCCAGTTATAGTGAGATTCTTCTCCCCCCTTCCTTCCCCAGTTATAGTGAGATTCTTCTCCCTCCTTCCTTCCTCAGTTATAGTGGGATTCTTCTCCCTCCTTCCTTCCCCAGTTATAGTGAGATTCTCTCCCTCCTTTCTTCCTCAGTTAAAGTGAGATTCTTCTCCCTCCTTCCTTCCCCAGCTTTAGTGAGATTTTTCTCCCTCCTTCCTTCCTCAGTTATACTGAGATTCTTCTCCCTCCTTCCTTCCCCAGTTATAGTGAGATTATTCTCCCTCCTTCCTTCCCCAGTTATAGTGAGATTCTTCTCCCTCCTTCCTTCCTCAGTTATAGTGAGATTCTTCTCCCTCCTTCCTTCTCCAGTTATAGTGAGATTCTTCACCCTCCTTCCTTCCCCAGTTATAGTAAGGTTCTTCTCCCTCTTCCTTCCCCAGTGATAGTGAGATTCTTCTCCCTCTTTCCTTCCCCAGTTATAGTGAGATTCTTCTCCCTCCTTCCTTCCCCAGTTACAGTGAGATTCTTCTCCCTCCTTCCTTCCCCAGTTATAGTGAGATTCTTCTCCCTCCTTCCTTCCCCAGTTAAAATGAGATTCTTCTCCCTCCGTCCTTCCCCAGTTATAGTGAGATTCTTCTCCTTCCTTCCTTCCCCAGTTATAGTCAGATTCTTCTCCCTCCATCCTTCCCCAGTTATAGTTTGATTCTTCTCCCTCCTTCCTTCCCCAGTTATAGTGAAATTCTTCGCCCTCCTCCCTTCCCCAGTTATAGTGAGATTCTTCTCCCTCCTTCCTTCCTCAGTTATAGTGAGATTTTTCTCCCTCCTTCCTTCCCCAGTTATAGTGAGATTCTTCTCCCTCCTTCCTTCCTCAGTTATCGTGAGATTCTTCTCCCTCCTTCCTTCCCCAGTTATAGTGAGATTCTTCTCCCTCCTTCCTTCCCCAGTTATAGTGAGATTCTTCTCCCTCCTTCCTTCCCCAGTTATAGTGAGATTCTTCTCCCTCCTCCCTTCCTCAGTTATAGTGAGATTCTTCTCCCTCCTTCCTACCTCAGCTATAGTGACATTCTTCTCCCTCCTCCCTTCCTCAGTGACAGTGAGATTCTTCTCCCTCCTCCCTTCCCCAGTTATAGTGAGATTCTTCTCGTTCCTTCCTTCCCCAGTTATAGTGAGATTCTTCTCCCTCCTTCCTTACTCAGTTAAAGTGAGATTCTTCTCCCTCCTTCCTTCCTCAGTTATAGTGAGATTCTTCTCCCTCCTTCCTTCCCCAGTTATAGTGAGATTCTTCTCCGTCCTTCCTTCCCCAGTTATAGTGAGATTCTTCTCCCTCCTTCCTTCCTCAGTTATAGTGAGATTCCTCTCCCTCCTTCCTTCCCCAGTTATAGTGAGATTCTTCTCCCTCCTTCCTTCCCCAGTTATAGTGTGATTCTTCTCCCTCCTCCCTTCCCCAGTTATAGTGAGATTCTTCTCCCTCCTTCCTTCCCCAGTTATAGTGAGATTCTTCTCCCTCCTTCCTTCCTCAGTTATAGTGAGATTCTTCTCCCTCCTTCCTTCCCCAGTTATAGTGAGATTCTTCTCCCTCCTTCCCCAGTTATAGTGAGATTCTTCTCCCTCCTTCCTTCCTCAGTTATACTGAGATTCTTCTCCCTCCTTCCTTCCCCAGTTATAGTGAGATTCTTCTTCCTCCTTCCTTCTTCAGTTATAGTGAGATTCTTCTCCCTCCTTCCTTCCCCAGTTATAGTGAGATTCTTCTCCCTCCTTCCTTCCCCGGTTATAGTGAGATTCTTCTCCCTCCTTCCCCAGTTTTTGTGAGATTCTTCTCCCTCCTTCCTTCCTCAGTGAATGTGAGATTCTTCTCCCTCCTTCCTTCCCCAGTTATAGTGAGATTCTTCACCCTCCTTCCTTCCTCAGTTAAAGTGAGATTCTTCTCCCTCCTTTCTTCCCCAGTTATAGTGAGATTCTTCTCCCTCCTTCCTTCCTCAGTTATAGTGAGATTCTTCTCCCTCCTTCCTTCCCCAGTTATAGTGAGATTCTTCTCCCTCCTTCCTTCCTCAGTTATAGTGAGATTCTTCTCCCTCATTCCTTCCCCAGTTATAGTGAGGTTCTTCTCCCTCCTTCCTTCCCCAGATATAGTGAGATTCTTCTCCCTCCTTCCTTCCCCAGTTATAGTGAGATTCTTCTCCCTCCTCCATTCCCCAGTTATAGTGAGATTCTTCTCCCTCTTTCCTTCCTCAGTTATAGTGAGATTCTTCTCCCCCCCTCCTTCCCCAGTTATAGTGAGATTCTTCTCCCTCCTTCCTTCCCCAGTTAGAATGAGATTCTTCTCCCTCCTCCCTTCCCCAGTTATAGTGAGATTCTTCTCCCTCCTTCCTTCCCCAGTTATAGTGAGATTCTCTCCCTCCTTCCTTCCTCAGTTATAGTGAGATTCTTCTCCCTCCTTCCTTCCCCAGCTTAATGAGATTCTTCTCCCTCCTTCCTTCCTCAGTTATAGTGAGATTCTTCTCCCTCCTTCCGTCCCCAATTATAGTGAGATTCTTCTCCCTCCTTCCTTCCCCAGTTATAGTGAGATTCTTCTCCCTCCTTCCTTCCTCAGTTATAGTGAGATTCTTCTCCCTCCTTCCTTCCCCAGTTATAGTGAGGTTCTTCTCCCTCCTTCCTTCCCCAGATATAGTGAGATTCTTCTCCCTCCTTCCTTCCCCAGTTATAGTGACATTCTTCTCCCTCCTTCCTTCCTCAGTTATAGTGAGATTCTTCTCCCTACTTCCTTCCCCAGTTATTGTGAGATTCTTCTCCCTCCTTCCTTCCTCAGTTATATTGAGATTCTTCTCCCTCCTTGCTTCCCCAGTTATAGTGAGATTCTTCTCCCTCCTTCCTTCCCCAGTTATGGTGAGATTCTTCTCCCTCCTTCCTTCCCCAGTTATAGTGAGATTCTTCTCCCTCCTTCCTTCCCCAGTTATAGTGAGATTCTTTTCCCTCCTTCCCCAGTTATAGTGAGATTCTTCTCCCTCCTTCCTTCCCCAGTTATCGTGAGATTCTTCTCCCTCCTTCCTTCCCCAGTTATAGCGAGATTCTTCTCCCTCCTCCCTTCCCCAGTTACAGTGAGATTCTTCTCCCTCCTTCCTTCCCCAGTTATAGTGAGATTCTTCTCCCTCCTTCCTTCCCCAGTTATAGTGAGATTCTTCTCCCTCCTTCCCCAATTATAGTGAGATTCTTCCCCCTCCTCCCTTCCCCAGTTACAGTGAGATTCTTCTCCCTCCTTCCTTCCCCAGTTATAGTGAGATTCTTCTCCCTCCTTCCTTCCTCAGTTATAGTGAGATTCTGCTCCCTCCTTCCTTCCCCAGTTATAGTGAGATTCTTCTCCCTCCTTCCTTCCCCAGTTATAGTGAGATTCCTCTCCCTCCTTCCTTCCCCAGTTATAGTGAGATTCTTCTCCCTCCTTCCTTCCCCAGTTATAGTGAGACTCTTCTCCCTCCTTCCTTCCCCAGTTATAGTGAGATTCTTCTCCCTCCTCCATTCCCCAGTTATAGTGAGATTCTTCTCCCTCCTTCCTTCCCCAGTTATAGTGAGATTCTCTCCCTCCTTCCTTCCTCAGTTATAGTGAGATTCTTCTCCCTCCTTCCTTCCCCAGCTTTAGTGAGATTCTTCTCCCTCCTTCCTTCCTCAGTTATAGTGAGATTCTTCTCCCTCCTTCCTTCCCCAGTTATAGTGAGATTCTTCTCCCTCCTTCCTTCCTCAGTTATAGTGAGATTCTTCTCCCTCATTCCTTCCCCAGTTATAGTGAGGTTCTTCTCCCTCCTTCCTTCCCCAGATATAGTGAGATTCTTCTCCCTCCTTCCTTCCCCAGTTATAGTGAGATTCTTCTCCCTCCTCCATTCCCCAGTTATAGTGAGATTCTTCTCCCTCTTTCCTTCCTCAGTTATAGTGAGATTCTTCTCCCCCCCTCCTTCCCCAGTTATAGTGAGATTCTTCTCCCTCCTTCCTTCCCCAGTTATAGTGAGATTCTTCTCCCTCCTCCCTTCCCCAGTTATAATGAGATTCTTCTCCCTCCTTCCTTCCCCAGTTATAGTGAGATTCTCTCCCTCCTTCCTTCCTCAGTTATAGTGAGATTCTTCTCCCTCCTTCCTTCCCCAGCTTAATGAGATTCTTCTCCCTCCTTCCTTCCTCAGTTATAGTGAGATTCTTCTCCCTCCTTCCGTCCCCAGTTATAGTGAGATTCTTCTCCCTCCTTCCTTCCCCAGTTATAGTGAGATTCTTCTCCCTCCTTCCTTCCTCAGTTATAGTGAGATTCTTCTCCCTCCTTCCTTCCCCAGTTATAGTGAGGTTCTTCTCCCTCCTTCCTTCCCCAGATATAGTGAGATTCTTCTCCCTCCTTCCTTCCCCAGTTATAGTGACATTCTTCTCCCTCCTTCCTTCCTCAGTTATAGTGAGATTCTTCTCCCCCCCTCCTTCCCCAGTTATAGTGAGATTCTTCTCCCTCCTTCCTTCCCCAGTTAGAATGAGATTCTTCTCCCTCCTCCCTTCCCCAGTTATAGTGAGATTCTTCTCCCTCCTTCCTTCCCCCGTTATAGTGAGATTCTCTCCCTCCTTCCTTCCTCAGTTATAGTGAGATTCTTCTCCCTCCTTCCTTCCCCAGCTTAATGAGATTCTTCTCCCTCCTTCCTTCCTCAGTTATAGTGAGATTCTTCTCCCTCCTTCCGTCCCCAGTTATAGTGAGATTCTTCTCCCTCCTTCCTTCCCCAGTTATAGTGAGATTCTTCTCCCTCCTTCCTTCCTCAGTTATAGTGAGATTCTTCTCCCTCCTTCCTTCCCCAGTTATAGTGAGGTTCTTCTCCCTCCTTCCTTCCCCAGATATAGTGAGATTCTTCTCCCTCCTTCCTTCCCCAGTTATAGTGACATTCTTCTCCCTCCTTCCTTCCTCAGTTATAGTGAGATTCTTCTCCCTACTTCCTTCCCCAGTTATTGTGAGATTCTTCTCCCTCCTTCCTTCCTCAGTTATATTGAGATTCTTCTCCCTCCTTGCTTCCCCAGTTATAGTGAGATTCTTCTCCCTCCTTCCTTCCCCAGTTATGGTGAGATTCTTCTCCCTCCTTCCTTCCCCAGTTATAGTGAGATTCTTCTCCCTCCTTCCTTCCCCAGTTATAGTGAGATTCTTTTCCCTCCTTCCCCAGTTATAGTGAGATTCTTCTCCCTCCTTCCTTCCCCAGTTATCGTGAGATTCTTCTCCCTCCTTCCTTCCCCAGTTATAGCGAGATTCTTCTCCCTCCTCCCTTCCCCAGTTACAGTGAGATTCTTCTCCCTCCTTCCTTCCCCAGTTATAGTGAGATTCTTCTCCCTCCTTCCTTCCCCAGTTATAGTGAGATTCTTCTCCCTCCTTCCCCAATTATAGTGAGATTCTTCCCCCTCCTCCCTTCCCCAGTTACAGTGAGATTCTTCTCCCTCCTTCCTTCCCCAGTTATAGTGAGATTCTTCTCCCTCCTTCCTTCCTCAGTTAAAGTGAGATTCTTCTCCCTCCTTCCTTCCTCAGTTATAGTGAGATTCTGCTCCCTCCTTCCTTCCCCAGTTATAGTGAGATTCTTCTCCCTCCTTCCTTCCCCAGTTATAGTGAGATTCCTCTCCCTCCTTCCTTCCCCAGTTATAGTGAGATTCTTCTCCCTCCTTCCTTCCCCAGTTATAGTGAGACTCTTCTCCCTCCTTCCTTCCCCAGTTATAGTGAGATTCTTCTCCCTCCTCCATTCCCCAGTTATAGTGAGATTCTTCTCCCTCCTTCCTTCCCCA
Organism: Somniosus microcephalus; assembly: GCF_052327205.1. NCBI lineage: Eukaryota > Metazoa > Chordata > Chondrichthyes > Squaliformes > Somniosidae > Somniosus > Somniosus microcephalus. Next base: position 65,009,743 of record NC_140996.1, on the reverse strand, counting down.
GTTATAGTGAGATTCTCTCCCTCCTTCCTTCCTCAGTTATAGTGAGATTCTTCTCCCTCCTTCCTTCCCCAGCTTTAGTGAGATTCTTCTCCCTCCTTCCTTCCTCAGTTATAGTGAGATTCTTCTCCCTCCTTCCTTCCCCAGTTATAGTGAGATTCTTCTCCCTCCTTCCTTCCTCAGTTATAGTGAGATTCTTCTCCCTCATTCCTTCCCCAGTTATAGTGAGGTTCTTCTCCCTCCTTCCTTCCCCAGATATAGTGAGATTCTTCTCCCTCCTTCCTTCCCCAGTTATAGTGAGATTCTTCTCCCTCCTCCATTCCCCAGTTATAGTGAGATTCTTCTCCCTCTTTCCTTCCTCAGTTATAGTGAGATTCTTCTCCCCCCCTCCTTCCCCAGTTATAGTGAGATTCTTCTCCCTCCTTCCTTCCCCAGTTATAGTGAGATTCTTCTCCCTCCTCCCTTCCCCAGTTATAGTGAGATTCTTCTCCCTCCTTCCTTCCCCAGTTATAGTGAGATTCTCTCCCTCCTTCCTTCCTCAGTTATAGTGAGATTCTTCTCCCTCCTTCCTTCCCCAGCTTAATGAGATTCTTCTCCCTCCTTCCTTCCTCAGTTATAGTGAGATTCTTCTCCCTCCTTCCGTCCCCAGTTATAGTGAGATTCTTCTCCCTCCTTCCTTCCCCAGTTATAGTGAGATTCTTCTCCCTCCTTCCTTCCTCCGTTATAGTGAGATTCTTCTCCCTCCTTCCTTCCCCAGTTATAGTGAGGTTCTTCTCCCTCCTTCCTTCCCCAGATATAGTGAGATTCTTCTCCCTCCTTCCTTCCCCAGTTATAGTGACATTCTTCTCCCTCCTTCCTTCCTCAGTTATAGTGAGATTCTTCTCCCTCCTTCCTTCCCCAGTTTTCGTGAGATTCTTCTCCCTCCTTCCTTCCCCAGTTATAGTGAGATTCTTCTCCCTCCTTCCTTCCCCAGTTATAGTGAGATTCTTCTCCCTCCTTCCTTCCCCAGTTATAGTGAGATTCTTCTCCTTCCTTCCTTCCTCAGTTATAGTGAGATTCTTCTCCCTACTTCCTTCCCCAGTTATTGTGAGATTCTTCTCCCTCCTTCCTTCCTCAGTTATATTGAGATTCTTCTCCCTCCTTGCTTCCCCAGTTATAGTGAGATTCTTCTCCCTCCTTCCTTCCCCAGTTATGGTGAGATTCTTCTCCCTCCTTCCTTCCCCAGTTATAGTGAGATTCTTCTCCCTCCTTCCTTCCCCAGTTATAGTGAGATTCTTTTCCCTCCTTCCCCAGTTATAGTGAGATTCTTCTCCCTCCTTCCTTCCCCAGTTATCGTGAGATTCTTCTCCCTCCTTCCTTCCCCAGTTATAGCGAGATTCTTCTCCCTCCTCCCTTCCCCAGTTACAGTGAGATTCTTCTCCCTCCTTCCTTCCCCAGTTATAGTGAGATTCTTCTCCCTCCTTCCTTCCCCAGTTATAGTGAGATTCTTCTCCCTCCTTCCCCAATTATAGTGAGATTCTTCCCCCTCCTCCCTTCCCCAGTTACAGTGAGATTCTTCTCCCTCCTTCCTTCCCCAGTTATAGTGAGATTCTTCTCCCTCCTTCCTTCCTCAGTTAAAGTGAGATTCTTCTCCCTCCTTCCTTCCTCAGTTATAGTGAGATTCTGCTCCCTCCTTCCTTCCCCAGTTATAGTGAGATTCTTCTCCCTCCTTCCTTCCCCAGTTATAGTGAGATTCCTCTCCCTCCTTCCTTCCCCAGTTATAGTGAGATTCTTCTCCCTCCTTCCTTCCCCAGTTATAGTGAGACTCTTCTCCCTCCTTCCTTCCCCAGTTATAGTGAGATTCTTCTCCCTCCTCCATTCCCCAGTTATAGTGAGATTCTTCTCCCTCCTTCCTTCCTCAGTTATAGTGAGATTCTTCTCCCCCCCTCCTTCCCCAGTTATAGTGAGATTCTTCTCCCTCCTTCCTTCCCCAGTTATAGTGAGATTCTTCTCCCTTCTCCCTTCCCCAGTTATAGTGAGATTCTTCTCCCTCCTTCCTTCCCCAGTTATAGTGAGATTCTCTCCCTCCTTCCTTCCTCAGTTATAGTGAGATTCTTCTCCCTCCTTCCTTCCCCAGCTTTAGTGAGATTCTTCTCCCTCCTTCCTTCCTCAGTTATAGTGAGATTCTTCTCCCTCCTTCCTTCCCCAGTTATAGTGAGATTCTTCTCCCTCCTTCCTTCCTCAGTTATAGTGAGATTCTTCTCCCTCATTCCTTCCCCAGTTATAGTGAGGTTCTTCTCCCTCCTTCCTTCCCCAGATATAGTGAGATTCTTCTCCCTCCTCCCTTCCCCAGTTATAGTGAGATTCTTCTCCCTACTTCCTTCCCCAGTTATAGTGAGATTCTCTCCCTCCTTCCTTCCTCAGTTATAGTGAGATTCTTCTCCCTCCTTCCTTCCCCAGCTTAATGAGATTCTTCTCCCTCCTTCCTTCCTCAGTTATAGTGAGATTCTTCTCCCTCCTTCCGTCCCCAGTTATAGTGAGATTCTTCTCCCTCCTTCCTTCCCCAGTTATAGTGAGATTCTTCTCCCTCCTTCCTTCCTCAGTTATAGTGAGATTCTTCTCCCTCCTTCCTTCCCCAGTTATAGTGAGGTTCTTCTCCCTCCTTCCTTCCCCAGATATAGTGAGATTCTTCTCCCTCCTTCCTTCCCCAGTTATAGTGACATTCTTCTCCCTCCTTCCTTCCTCAGTTATAGTGAGATTCTTCTCCCTCCTTCCTTCCCCAGTTTTCGTGAGATTCTTCTCCCTCCTTCCTTCCTCAGTTATAGTGAGATTCTTCTCCCTCCTTCCTTCCCCAGTTATAATGAGATTCTTCTCCCTCCTTCCTTCCCCAGTTATAGTGAGATTCTTCTCCCTCCTTCCTTCCTCAGTTATAGTGAGATTCTTCTCCCTCCTTCCTTCCCCAGTTATAGTGAGATTCTTCTCCCTCCTTCCTTCCCCAGTTATCGTGAAATTCTTCTCCCTCCTTCCTTCCCCAGTTATAGTGAGATTCTTCTCCCTCCTTCCTTCCCCAGTTATAGTGAGATTCTTCTCCCTCCTTCCTTCCCCAGTTATAGTGAGATTCTTCTCCCTCCTCCATTCCCCAGTTATAGTGAGATTCTTCTCCCTCCTTCCTTCCTCAGTTATAGTGAGATTCTTCTCCCCCCCTCCTTCCCCAGTTATAGTGAGATTCTTCTCCCTCCTTCCTTCCCCAGTTATAGTGAGATTCTTCTCCCTCCTCCCTTCCCCAGTTATAGTGAGATTCTTCTCCCTCCTTCCTTCCCCAGTTATAGTGAGATTCTCTCCCTCCTTCCTTCCTCAGTTATAGTGAGATTCTTCACCCTCCTTCCTTCCCCAGCTTTAGTGAGATTCTTCTCCCTCCTTCCTTCCTCAGTTATAGTGAGATTCTTCTCCCTCCTTCCTTCCCCAGTTATAGTGAGATTCTTCTCCCTCCTTCCTTCCTCAGTTATAGTGAGATTCTTCTCCCTCATTCCTTCCCCAGTTATAGTGAGGTTCTTCTCCCTCCTTCCTTCCCCAGATATAGTGAGATTCTTCTCCCTCCTTCCTTCCCCAGTTATAGTGAGATTCTTCTCCCTCCTCCATTCCCCAGTTATAGTGAGATTCTTCTCCCTCTTTCCTTCCTCAGTTATAGTGAGATTCTTCTCCCCCCCTCCTTCCCCAGTTATAGTGAGATTCTTCTCCCTCCTTCCTTCCCCAGTTAGAATGAGATTCTTCTCCCTCCTCCCTTCCCCAGTTATAGTGAGATTCTTCTCCCTCCTTCCTTCCCCAGTTATAGTGAGATTCTCTCCCTCCTTCCTTCCTCAGTTATAGTGAGATTCTTCTCCCTCCTTCCTTCCCCAGCTTAATGAGATTCTTCTCCCTCCTTCCTTCCTCAGTTATAGTGAGATTCTTCTCCCTCCTTCCGTCCCCAGTTATAGTGAGATTCTTCTCCCTCCTTCCTTCCCCAGTTATAGTGAGATTCTTCTCCCTCCTTCCTTCCTCAGTTATAGTGAGATTCTTCTCCCTCCTTCCTTCCCCAGTTATAGTGAGGTTCTTCTCCCTCCTTCCCTCCCCAGATATAGTGAGATTCTTCTCCCTCCTTCCTTCCCCAGTTATAGTGACATTCTTCTCCCTCCTTCCTTCCTCAGTTATAGTGAGATTCTTCTCCCTCCTTCCTTCCCCAGTTTTCGTGAGATTCTTCTCCCTCCTTCCTTCCCCAGTTATAGTGAGATTCTTCTCCCTCCTTCCTTCCCCAGTTATAGTGAGATTCTTCTCCCTCCTTCCTTCCCCAGTTATAGTGAGATTCTTCTCCTTCCTTCCTTCCTCAGTTATAGTGAGATTCTTCTCCCTACTTCCTTCCCCAGTTATTGTGAGATTCTTCTCCCTCCTTCCTTCCTCAGTTATATTGAGATTCTTCTCCCTCCTTGCTTCCCCAGTTATAGTGAGATTCTTCTCCCTCCTTCCTTCCCCAGTTATGGTGAGATTCTTCTCCCTCCTTCCTTCCCCAGTTATAGTGAGATTCTTCTCCCTCCTTCCTTCCCCAGTTATAGTGAGATTCTTTTCCCTCCTTCCCCAGTTATAGTGAGATTCTTCTCCCTCCTTCCTTCCCCAGTTATCGTGAGATTCTTCTCCCTCCTTCCTTCCCCAGTTATAGCGAGATTCTTCTCCCTCCTCCCTTCCCCAGTTACAGTGAGATTCTTCTCCCTCCTTCCTTCCCCAGTTATAGTGAGATTCTTCTCCCTCCTTCCTTCCCCAGTTATAGTGAGATTCTTCTCCCTCCTTCCCCAATTATAGTGAGATTCTTCCCCCTCCTCCCTTCCCCAGTTACAGTGAGATTCTTCTCCCTCCTTCCTTCCCCAGTTATAGTGAGATTCTTCTCCCTCCTTCCTTCCTCAGTTAAAGTGAGATTCTTCTCCCTCCTTCCTTCCTCAGTTATAGTGAGATTCTGCTCCCTCCTTCCTTCCCCAGTTATAGTGAGATTCTTCTCCCTCCTTCCTTCCCCAGTTATAGTGAGATTCCTCTCCCTCCTTCCTTCCCCAGTTATAGTGAGATTCTTCTCCCTCCTTCCTTCCCCAGTTATAGTGAGACTCTTCTCCCTCCTTCCTTCCCCAGTTATAGTGAGATTCTTCTCCCTCCTCCATTCCCCAGTTATAGTGAGATTCTTCTCCCTCCTTCCTTCCCCAGTTATAGTGAGATTCTCTCCCTCCTTCCTTCCTCAGTTATAGTGAGATTCTTCTCCCTCCTTCCTTCCCCAGCTTTAGTGAGATTCTTCTCCCTCCTTCCTTCCTCAGTTATAGTGAGATTCTTCTCCCTCCTTCCTTCCCCAGTTATAGTGAGATTCTTCTCCCTCCTTCCTTCCCCAGTTATAGTGAGATTCTTCTCCCTCCTCCATTCCCCAGTTATAGTGAGATTCTTCTCCCTCTTTCCTTCCTCAGTTATAGTGAGATTCTTCTCCCCCCCTCCTTCCCCAGTTATAGTGAGATTCTTCTCCCTCCTTCCTTCCCCAGTTATAGTGAGATTCTTCTCCCTCCTCCCTTCCCCAGTTATAGTGAGATTCTTCTCCCTCCTTCCTTCCCCAGTTATAGTGAGATTCTCTCCCTCCTTCCTTCCTCAGTTATAGTGAGATTCTTCTCCCTCCTTCCTTCCCCAGCTTAATGAGATTCTTCTCCCTCCTTCCTTCCTCAGTTATAGTGAGATTCTTCTCCCTCCTTCCGTCCCCAGTTATAGTGAGATTCTTCTCCCTCCTTCCTTCCCCAGTTATAGTGAGATTCTTCTCCCTCCTTCCTTCCTCAGTTATAGTGAGATTCTTCTCCCTCCTTCCTTCCCCAGTTATAGTGAGGTTCTTCTCCCTCCTTCCTTCCCCAGATATAGTGAGATTCTTCTCCCTCCTTCCTTCCCCAGTTATAGTGACATTCTTCTCCCTCCTTCCTTCCTCAGTTATAGTGAGATTCTTCTCCCTCCTTCCTTCCCCAGTTTTCGTGAGATTCTTCTCCCTCCTTCCTTCCCCAGTTATAGTGAGATTCTTCTCCCTCCTTCCTTCCCCAGTTATAGTGAGATTCTTCTCCCTCCTTCCTTCCCCAGTTATAGTGAGATTCTTCTCCTTCCTTCCTTCCTCAGTTATAGTGAGATTCTTCTCCCTACTTCCTTCCCCAGTTATTGTGAGATTCTTCTCCCTCCTTCCTTCCTCAGTTATATTGAGATTCTTCTCCCTCCTTGCTTCCCCAGTTATAGTGAGATTCTTCTCCCTCCTTCCTTCCCCAGTTATGGTGAGATTCTTCTCCCTCCTTCCTTCCCCAGTTTTTGTGAGATTCTTCTCCCTCCTTCCTTCCCCAGTTATAGTGAGATTCTTTTCCCTCCTTCCCCAGTTATAGTGAGATTCTTCTCCCTCCTTCCTTCCCCAGTTATCGTGAGATTCTTCTCCCTCCTTCCTTCCCCAGTTATAGCGAGATTCTTCTCCCTCCTCCCTTCCCCAGTTACAGTGAGATTCTTCTCCCTCCTTCCTTCCCCAGTTATAGTGAGATTCTTCTCCCTCCTTCCTTCCCCAGTTATAGTGAGATTCTTCTCCCTCCTTCCCCAATTATAGTGAGATTCTTCCCCCTCCTCCCTTCCCCAGTTACAGTGAGATTCTTCTCCCTCCTTCCTTCCCCAGTTATTGTGAGATTCTTCTCCCTCCTTCCTTCCTCAGTTAAAGTGAGATTCTTCTCCCTCCTTCCTTCCTCAGTTATAGTGAGATTCTGCTCCCTCCTTCCTTCCCCAGTTATAGTGAGATTCTTCTCCCTCCTTCCTTCCCCAGTTATAGTGAGATTCCTCTCCCTCCTTCCTTCCCCAGTTATAGTGAGATTCTTCTCCCTCCTCCATTCCCCAGTTATAGTGAGATTCTTCTCCCTCCTTCCTTCCTCAGTTATAGTGAGATTCTTCTCCCCCCCTCCTTCCCCAGTTATAGTGAGATTCTTCTCCCTCCTTCCTTCCCCAGTTATAGTGAGATTCTTCTCCCTTCTCCCTTCCCCAGTTATAGTGAGATTCTTCTCCCTCCTTCCTTCCCCAGTTATAGTGAGATTCTCTCCCTCCTTCCTTCCTCAGTTATAGTGAGATTCTTCTCCCTCCTTCCTTCCCCAGCTTTAGTGAGATTCTTCTCCCTCCTTCCTTCCTCAGTTATAGTGAGATTCTTCTCCCTCCTTCCTTCCCCAGTTATAGTGAGATTCTTCTCCCTCCTTCCTTCCTCAGTTATAGTGAGATTCTTCTCCCTCATTCCTTCCCCAGTTATAGTGAGGTTCTTCTCCCTCCTTCCTTCCCCAGATATAGTGAGATTCTTCTCCCTCCTCCCTTCCCCAGTTATAGTGAGATTCTTCTCCCTCCTTCCTTCCCCAGTTATAGTGAGATTCTCTCCCTCCTTCCTTCCTCAGTTATAGTGAGATTCTTCTCCCTCCTTCCTTCCCCAGCTTAATGAGATTCTTCTCCCTCCTTCCTTCCTCAGTTATAGTGAGATTCTTCTCCCTCCTTCCGTCCCCAGTTATAGTGAGATTCTTCTCCCTCCTTCCTTCCCCAGTTATAGTGAGATTCTTCTCCCTCCTTCCTTCCTCAGTTATAGTGAGATTCTTCTCCCTCCTTCCTTCCCCAGTTATAGTGAGGTTCTTCTCCCTCCTTCCTTCCCCAGATATAGTGAGATTCTTCTCCCTCCTTCCTTCCCCAGTTATAGTGACATTCTTCTCCCTCCTTCCTTCCTCAGTTATAGTGAGATTCTTCTCCCTCCTTCCTTCCCCAGTTTTCGTGAGATTCTTCTCCCTCCTTCCTTCCCCAGTTATAGTGAGATTCTTCTCCCTCCTTCCTTCCCCAGTTATAGTGAGATTCTTCTCCCTCCTTCCTTCCCCAGTTATAGTGAGATTCTTCTCCTTCCTTCCTTCCTCAGTTATAGTGAGATTCTTCTCCCTACTTCCTTCCCCAGTTATTGTGAGATTCTTCTCCCTCCTTCCTTCCTCAGTTATATTGGGATTCTTCTCCCTCCTTGCTTCCCCAGTTATAGTGAGATTCTTCTCCCCCCTTCCTTCCCCAGTTATGGTGAGATTCTTCTCCCTCCTTCCTTCCCCAGTTATAGTGAGATTCTTCTCCCTCCTTCCTTCCCCAGTTATAGTGAGATTCTTTTCCCTCCTTCCCCAGTTATAGTGAGATTCTTCTCCCTCCTTCCTTCCCCAGTTATCGTGAGATTCTTCTCCCTCCTTCCTTCCCCAGTTATAGCGAGATTCTTCTCCCTCCTCCCTTCCCCAGTTACAGTGAGATTCTTCTCCCTCCTTCCTTCCCCAGTTATAGTGAGATTCTTCTCCCTCCTTCCTTCCCCAGTTATAGTGAGATTCTTCTCCCTCCTTCCCCAATTATAGTGAGATTCTTCCCCCTCCTCCCTTCCCCAGTTACAGTGAGATTCTTCTCCCTCCTTCCTTCCCCAGTTATAGTGAGATTCTTCTCCCTCCTTCCTTCCTCAGTTATAGTGAGATTCTGCTCCCTCCTTCCTTCCCCAGTTATAGTGAGATTCTTCTCCCTCCTTCCTTCCCCAGTTATAGTGAGATTCCTCTCCCTCCTTCCTTCCCCAGTTATAGTGAGATTCTTCTCCCTCCTTCCTTCCCCAGTTATAGTGAGACTCTTCTCCCTCCTCCATTCCCCAGTTATAGTGAGATTCTTCTCCCTCCTTCTTTCCTCAGTTACAGTGAGATTCTTCTCCCTCCCTCCTTCCCCAGTTATAGTGAGATTCTTCTCCCTCCTTCCTTCCCCAGTTATAGTGAGATTCTTCTCCCTCCTCCCTTCCCCAGTTATAGTGAGATTCTTCTCCCTCCTTCCTTCCCAAGTTATAGTGAGATTCTCTCCCTCCTTCCTTCCTCAGTTATAGTGAGATTCTTCTCCCTCCTTCCTTCCCCAGTTATAGTGAGATTCTTCTCCCTCCTTCCTTCCTCAGTTATAGTGAGATTCTTCTCTCTCCTTCCTTCGCCAGTTATAGTGAGATTCTTCTCCCTCCTTCCTTCACCAGATATAGTGAGATTCTTCTCCCTCCTTCCTTCCCCAGTTATAGTGAGATTCTTCTCCCTCCTTCCTTCCTCAGTTATAGTGAGATTCTTCTCCCTCCTTCCTTCCCCAGTTATAGTGAGATTCTTCTCCCTCCTTCCTTCCCCAGTTATAGTGAGATTCTTCTCTCTCCTTCCTTCCTCAGTTATAGTGAGATTCTTCTCCCTCCTTCCTTCCCCAGTTATAGTGAGATTCTTCTCCCTCCTTCCTTCCTCAGCTATAGTGAGATTCTTCTCCCTACTTCCTTCCCCAGTTATAGTGAGATTCTTCTCCCTCCTTCCTTCCTCAGTTATATTGAGATTCTTCTCCCTCCTTGCTTCCCCAGTTATAGTGAGATTCTTCCCCCTCCTCCCTTCCCCAGTTACAGTGAGATTCTTCTCCCTCCTTCCTTCCCCAGTTATAGTGAGATTCTTCTCCCTCCTTCCTTCCTCAGTTATAGTGAGATTCTGCTCCCTCCTTCCTTCCCCAGTTATAGTGAGATTCTTCTCCCTCCTTCCTTCCCCAGTTATAGTGAGATTCCTCTCCCTCCTTCCTTCCCCAGTTATAGTGAGATTCTTCTCCCTCCTTCCTTCCCCAGTTATAGTGAGACTCTTCTCCCTCCTCCATTCCCCAGTTATAGTGAGATTCTTCTCCCTCCTTCTTTCCTCAGTTACAGTGAGATTCTTCTCCCTCCCTCCTTCCCCAGTTATAGTGAGATTCTTCTCCCTCCTTCCTTCCCCAGTTATAGTGAGATTCTTCTCCCTCCTCCCTTCCCCAGTTATAGTGAGATTCTTCTCCCTCCTTCCTTCCCAAGTTATAGTGAGATTCTCTCCCTCCTTCCTTCCTCAGTTATAGTGAGATTCTTCTCCCTCCTTCCTTCCCCAGTTATAGTGAGATTCTTCTCCCTCCTTCCTTCCTCAGTTATAGTGAGATTCTTCTCTCTCCTTCCTTCGCCAGTTATAGTGAGATTCTTCTCCCTCCTTCCTTCACCAGATATAGTGAGATTCTTCTCCCTCCTTCCTTCCCCAGTTATAGTGAGATTCTTCTCCCTCCTTCCTTCCTCAGTTATAGTGAGATTCTTCTCCCTCCTTCCTTCCCCAGTTATAGTGAGATTCTTCTCCCTCCTTCCTTCCCCAGTTATAGTGAGATTCTTCTCTCTCCTTCCTTCCTCAGTTATAGTGAGATTCTTCTCCCTCCTTCCTTCCCCAGTTATAGTGAGATTCTTCTCCCTCCTTCCTTCCTCAGCTATAGTGAGATTCTTCTCCCTACTTCCTTCCCCAGTTATAGTGAGATTCTTCTCCCTCCTTCCTTCCTCAGTTATATTGAGATTCTTCTCCCTCCTTGCTTCCCCAGTTATAGTGAGATTCTTCTCCCTCCTTCCTTCCCCAGTTATAGTGAGATTCTTCTCCCTCCTTCCTTCCCCAGTTATAGTGAGATTTTTCTCCCTCCTTCCCCAGTTATAGTGAGATTCTTCTCCCTCCTTCCTTCCCCAGTTATAGTGAGATTCTTCTCCCTCCTTCCTTCCCCAATTATAGCGAGATTCTTCTCCCTCCTCCCTTCCCCAGTTACAGTGAGATTCTTCTCCCTCCTTCCTTCCCCAGTTATAGTGAGATTCTTCTCCCTCCTTCCTTCCCCAGTTAGTGTGAGATTCTTCTCCCTCCTTCCCCAGTTATAGTGAGATTCTTCCCCCTCCTCCCTTCCCCAGTTACACTGAGATTCTTCTCCCTCCTTTCTTCCCCAGTTATAGTGAGATTCTTCTCCCTCCTTCCTTCCCCAGTTATAGTGAGATTCTTCTCCCTCCTTCCTTCCCCAGTTACAGTGAGATTCTTCTCCCTCCTTCCTTCCCCAGTTATAGTGAGATTCTTCTCCCTCCTTCCTTCCTCAGTTATACTGAGATTCTTCTCCCTCCTTCCTTCCTCAGTTATAGTGAGATTCTTCTCCCTCCTTCCTTCCCCAGTTATAGTGAGATTCTCCTCCCTCCTTCCTTCCCCAGTTATAGTGAGATTCTTCTCCCTCCTTCCTTCCTCAGTTATAGTGAGATTTTTCTCCCTCCTTCCTTCCCCAGTTATAGTGAGATTCTTCTCCCTCCTTCCTTCCTCAGTTATAGTGAGATTCTTCTCCCTCCTTCCTTCCCCAGTTATAGTGAGATTCTTCTCCCTCCTTCCTTCCCCAGTTATAGTGAGATTCTTCTCCCTCCTTCCTTCCCCACTTACAGTGAGATTCTTCTCCCTCCTTCCTTCCCCAGTTATAGTGAGATTCTTCTCCCTCCTTCCTTCCCCAGTTATAGTGAGATTCTTCTCCCTCCTTCCCTCCCCAGTTATAGTGAGATTCTTCTCCCTCCTTCCTTCCTCAGTTATAGTGAGATTCTTCTCCCTCCTTCCTTCCCCAGTTATAGTGAGATTCTTCTCCCTCCTTCCGTCCTCAGTTATAGTGAGATTCTTCTCCCTCCTTCCTTCCCCAGTTATAGTGAAATTCTTCTCCCTCCTTCCTTCCTCAGTTATAGTGAGATTCTTCTCCCTCCTTCCTTCCCCAGTTAGAGTGAGATTCTTCTCCCTCCTTCCTTCCCCAGTTACAGTGAGATTCTTCTCCCTCCTTCCTTCCCCAGTTATATTGAGATTCTTCTCCCTCCATCCTTCCCCAGTTATAGTGAGATTCTTCTCCCTCCTTCCTTCCCCAGTTATAGTGAGATTCTTCTCCCTCCTTCCTTCCCCAGTTATAGTGAGATTCTTCTCCCTCCTCCCTTCCCCAGTTATAGTGAGATTCTTCTCCCTCCTTCCATCCCCAGTTATAGTGACATTCTTCTCCCTCCTTCCTTCCCCGGTTATAGTGAGATTCTTCTCCCTCCTTCCTTCCTCAGTTATAGTGAGATTCTTCTCCCTCCTTCCTTCCCCAGTTAAAGTGAGATTCTTCTCCCTCCGTCCTTCCCCAGTTATAGTGAGATTCTTCTCCCTCCTTCCTTCCCCAGTTATAGTGAGATTCTTCTCCCTCCTTCCTTCCCCAGTTATAGTGAGATTCTTCTCCCTCCTTCCCCAGTTATAGTGAGATTCTTCTCCCTCCTTCCTTCCTCAGTTATAGTGAGATTCTTCTCCCTCCTTCCTTCCTCAGTTATAGTGAGATTCTTCTCCCTCCTTCCTTCCCCAGTTATAGTGAGATTCTTCTCCTTCCTTCCTACCCCAGTTATAGCGAGATTCTTCTCCCTCCTCCCTTCCCCAGTTATCGTGAGATTCTTCTCCCTCCTTCCTTCCTCAGTTATAGTGAGATTCTTCTCCCTCCTTCCTTCCCCAGTTATAGTGAGATTCTTCTCCCTCCTTCCTGCCCCAGTTATAGTGAGATTCTTCTCCCTCCTCCCTTCCCCAGTTATAGTGAGATTCTTCTCCCTCCTCCCTTCCCCAGTTATAGTGAGATTCTTCTCCCTCCTTCTTTCCCCAGTTATGGTGAGATTCTTCTCCCTCCTTCCTTCCCCAGTTATAGTGAGATTCTTCTCCCTCCTTCCTTCGCCAGTTATAGTGAGATTCTTCTCCCTCCTTCCTTCCTCAGTTATAGTGAGATTCTTCTCCCTCCTTCCTTCGTCAGTTATAGTGAGATTCTTCTCCCTCCTTCCTTCCCGTTATAGTGAGATTCTTCTCCCTCCTTCCTTCCTCAGTTATAGTGAGATTCTTCTCCCTACTTCCTTCCCCAGTTATAGTGAGATTCTTCTCCCTCCTTCCTTCCTCAGTTATATTGAGATTTTTCTCCCTCCTTGCTTCCCCAGTTATAGTGAGATTCTTCTCCCTCCTTCCTTCCCCAGTTATAGTGAGATTCTTCTCCCTCCTTCCTTCCCCAGTTATAGTGAGATTTTTCTCCCTCCTTCCCCAGTTATAGTGAGATTCTTCTCCCTCCTTCCTTCCCCAGTTATAGTGAGATTCTTCTCCCTCCTTCCTTCGCCAGTTATAGTGAGATTCTTCTCCCTCCTTCCTTCCTCAGTTATAGTGAGATTCTTCTCCCTCCTTCCTTCGTCAGTTATAGTGAGATTCTTCTCCCTCCTTCCTTCCCGTTATAGTGAGATTCTTCTCCCTCCTTCCTTCCTCAGTTATAGTGAGATTCTTCTCCCTACTTCCTTCCCCAGTTATAGTGAGATTCTTCTCTCTCCTTCCTTCCTCAGTTATAGTGAGATTCTTCTCCCTCCTTCCTTCCCCAGTTATAGTGAGATTCTTCTCCCTCCTTCCTTCCTCAGTTATAGTGAGATTCTTCTCCCTACTTCCTTCCCCAGTTATAGTGAGATTCTTCTCCCTCCTTCCTTCCTCAGTTATATTGAGATTCTTCTCCCTCCTTGCTTCCCCAGTTATAGTGAGATTCTTCTCCCTCCTTCCTTCCCCAGTTATAGTGAGATTCTTCTCCCTCCTTCCTTCCCCAGTTATAGTGAGATTTTTCTCCCTCCTTCCCCAGTTATAGTGAGATTCTTCTCCCTCCTTCCTTCCCCAGTTATAGTGAGATTCTTCTCCCTCCTTCCTTCCCCAATTATAGCGAGATTCTTCTCCCTCCTCCCTTCCCCAGTTACAGTGAGATTCTTCTCCCTCCTTCCTTCCCCAGTTATAGTGAGATTCTTCTCCCTCCTTCCTTCCCCAGTTAGTGTGAGATTCTTCTCCATCCTTCCCCAGTTATAGTGAGATTCTTCCCCCTCCTCCCTTCCCCAGTTACACTGAGATTCTTCTCCCTCCTTTCTTCCCCAGTTATAGTGAGATTCTTCTCCCTCCTTCCTTCCCCAGTTATAGTGAGATTCTTCTCCCTCCTTCCTTCCCCAGTTACAGTGAGATTCTTCTCCCTCCTTCCTTCCTCAGTTATAGTGAGATTCTTCTCCCTCCTTCCTTCCCCAGTTATAGTGAGATTCTTGTCCCTCCTTCCTTCCTCAGTTATACTGAGATTCTTCTCCCTCCTTCCTTCCTCAGTTATAGTGAGATTCTTCTCCCTCCTTCCTTCCCCAGTTATAGTGAGATTCTCCTCCCTCCTTCCTTCCCCAGTTATAGTGAGATTCTTCTCCCTCCTTCCTTCCTCAGTTATAGTGAGATTTTTCTCCCTCCTACCTTCCCCAGTTATAGTGAGATTCTTCTCCCTCCTTCCTTCCTCAGTTATAGTGAGATTCTTCTCCCTCCTTCCTTCCCCAGTTATAGTGAGATTCTTCTCCCTCCTTCCTTCCCCAGTTATAGTGAGATTCTTCTCCCTCCTTCCTTCCCCACTTACAGTGAGATTCTTCTCCCTCCTTCCTTCCCCAGTTATAGTGAGATTCTTCTCCCTCCTTCCTTCCCCAGTTATAGTGAGATTCTTCTCCCTCCTTCCCTCCCCAGTTATAGTGAGATTCTTCTCCCTCCTTCCTTCCTCAGTTATAGTGAGATTCTTCTCCCTCCTTCCTTCCCCAGTTATAGTGAGATTCTTCTCCCTCCTTCCGTCCTCAGTTATAGTGAGATTCTTCTCCCTCCTTCCTTCCCCAGTTATAGTGAAATTCTTCTCCCTCCTTCCTTCCTCAGTTATAGTGAGATTCTTCTCCCTCCTTCCTTCCCCAGTTAGAGTGAGATTCTTCTCCCTCCTTCCTTCCCCAGTTACAGTGAGATTCTTCTCCCTCCTTCCTTCCCCAGTTATATTGAGATTCTTCTCCCTCCATCCTTCCCCAGTTATAGTGAGATTCTTCTCCCTCCTTCCTTCCCCAGTTATAGTGAGATTCTTCTCCCTCCTTCCTTCCCCAGTTATAGTGAGATTCTTCTCCCTCCTCCCTTCCCCAGTTATAGTGAGATTCTTCTCCCTCCTTCCGTCCCCAGTTATAGTGAGATTCTTCTCCCTCCTTCCTTCCCCGGTTATAGTGAGATTCTTCTCCCTCCTTCCTTCCTCAGTTATAGTGAGATTCTTCTCCCTCCTTCCTTCCCCAGTTAAAGTGAGATTCTTCTCCCTCCGTCCTTCCCCAGTTATAGTGAGATTCTGCTCCCTCCTTCCTTCCCCAGTTATAGTGAGATTCTTCTCCCTCCTTCCTTCCCCAGTTATAGTGAGATTCCTCTCCCTCCTTCCTTCCCCAGTTATAGTGAGATTCTTCTCCCTCCTTCCTTCCCCAGTTATAGTGAGACTCTTCTCCCTCCTCCATTCCCCAGTTATAGTGAGATTCTTCTCCCTCCTTCTTTCCTCAGTTACAGTGAGATTCTTCTCCCTCCCTCCTTCCCCAGTTATAGTGAGATTCTTCTCCCTCCTTCCTTCCCCAGTTATAGTGAGATTCTTCTCCCTCCTCCCTTCCCCAGTTATAGTGAGATTCTTCTCCCTCCTTCCTTCCCAAGTTATAGTGAGATTCTCTCCCTCCTTCCTTCCTCAGTTATAGTGAGATTCTTCTCCCTCCTTCCTTCCCCAGTTATAGTGAGATTCTTCTCCCTCCTTCCTTCCTCAGTTATAGTGAGATTCTTCTCTCTCCTTCCTTCGCCAGTTATAGTGAGATTCTTCTCCCTCCTTCCTTCACCAGATATAGTGAGATTCTTCTCCCTCCTTCCTTCCCCAGTTATAGTGAGATTCTTCTCCCTCCTTCCTTCCTCAGTTATAGTGAGATTCTTCTCCCTCCTTCCTTCCCCAGTTATAGTGAGATTCTTCTCCCTCCTTCCTTCCCCAGTTATAGTGAGATTCTTCTCTCTCCTTCCTTCCTCAGTTATAGTGAGATTCTTCTCCCTCCTTCCTTCCCCAGTTATAGTGAGATTCTTCTCCCTCCTTCCTTCCTCAGCTATAGTGAGATTCTTCTCCCTACTTCCTTCCCCAGTTATAGTGAGATTCTTCTCCCTCCTTCCTTCCTCAGTTATATTGAGATTCTTCTCCCTCCTTGCTTCCCCAGTTATAGTGAGATTCTTCTCCCTCCTTCCTTCCTCAGCTATAGTGAGATTCTTCTCCCTACTTCCTTCCCCAGTTATAGTGAGATTCTTCTCCCTCCTTCCTTCCTCAGTTATATTGAGATTCTTCTCCCTCCTTGCTTCCCCAGTTATAGTGAGATTCTTCTCCCTCCTTCCTTCCCCAGTTATAGTGAGATTCTTCTCCCTCCTTCCTTCCCCAGTTATAGTGAGATTCTTCTCCCTCCTTCCTTCCCCAATTATAGCGAGATTCTTCTCCCTCCTCCCTTCCCCAGTTACAGTGAGATTCTTCTCCCTCCTTCCTTCCCCAGTTATAGTGAGATTCTTCTCCCTCCTTCCTTCCCCAGTTAGTGTGAGATTCTTCTCCCTCCTTCCCCAGTTATAGTGAGATTCTTCCCCCTCCTCCCTTCCCCAGTTACACTGAGATTCTTCTCCCTCCTTTCTTCCCCAGTTATAGTGAGATTCTTCTCCCTCCTTCCTTCCCCAGTTATAGTGAGATTCTTCTCCCTCCTTCCTTCCCCAGTTACAGTGAGATTCTTCTCCCTCCTTCCTTCCTCAGTTATAGTGAGATTCTTCTCCCTCCTTCCTTCCCCAGTTATAGTGAGATTCTTGTCCCTCCTTCCTTCCTCAGTTATACTGAGATTCTTCTCCCTCCTTCCTTCCTCAGTTATAGTGAGATTCTTCTCCCTCCTTCCTTCCCCAGTTATAGTGAGATTCTCCTCCCTCCTTCCTTCCCCAGTTATAGTGAGATTCTTCTCCCTCCTTCCTTCCTCAGTTATAGTGAGATTTTTCTCCCTCCTTCCTTCCCCAGTTATAGTGAGATTCTTCTCCCTCCTTCCTTCCTCAGTTATAGTGAGATTCTTCTCCCTCCTTCCTTCCCCAGTTATAGTGAGATTCTTCTCCCTCCTTCCTTCCCCAGTTATAGTGAGATTCTTCTCCCTCCTTCCTTCCCCACTTACAGTGAGATTCTTCTCCCTCCTTCCTTCCCCAGTTATAGTGAGATTCTTCTCCCTCCTTCCTTCCCCAGTTATAGTGAGATTCTTCTCCCTCCTTCCCTCCCCAGTTATAGTGAGATTCTTCTCCCTCCTTCCTTCCTCAGTTATAGTGAGATTCTTCTCCCTCCTTCCTTCCCCAGTTATAGTGAGATTCTTCTCCCTCCTTCCGTCCTCAGTTATAGTGAGATTCTTCTCCCTCCTTCCTTCCCCAGTTATAGTGAAATTCTTCTCCCTCCTTCCTTCCTCAGTTATAGTGAGATTCTTCTCCCTCCTTCCTTCCCCAGTTAGAGTGAGATTCTTCTCCCTCCTTCCTTCCCCAGTTACAGTGAGATTCTTCTCCCTCCTTCCTTCCCCAGTTATATTGAGATTCTTCTCCCTCCATCCTTCCCCAGTTATAGTGAGATTCTTCTCCCTCCTTCCTTCCCCAGTTATAGTGAGATTCTTCTCCCTCCTTCCTTCCCCAGTTATAGTGAGATTCTTCTCCCTCCTCCCTTCCCCAGTTATAGTGAGATTCTTCTCCCTCCTTCCATCCCCAGTTATAGTGACATTCTTCTCCCTCCTTCCTTCCCCGGTTATAGTGAGATTCTTCTCCCTCCTTCCTTCCTCAGTTATAGTGAGATTCTTCTCCCTCCTTCCTTCCCCAGTTAAAGTGAGATTCTTCTCCCTCCGTCCTTCCCCAGTTATAGTGAGATTCTTCTCCCTCCTTCCTTCCCCAGTTATAGTGAGATTCTTCTCCCTCCTTCCTTCCCCAGTTATAGTGAGATTCTTCTCCCTCCTTCCCCAGTTATAGTGAGATTCTTCTCCCTCCTTCCTTCCTCAGTTATAGTGAGATTCTTCTCCCTCCTTCCTTCCTCAGTTATAGTGAGATTCTTCTCCCTCCTTCCTTCCCCAGTTATAGTGAGATTCTTCTCCTTCCTTCCTACCCCAGTTATAGCGAGATTCTTCTCCCTCCTCCCTTCCCCAGTTATCGTGAGATTCTTCTCCCTCCTTCCTTCCTCAGTTATAGTGAGATTCTTCTCCCTCCTTCCTTCCCCAGTTATAGTGAGATTCTTCTCCCTCCTTCCTGCCCCAGTTATAGTGAGATTCTTCTCCCTCCTCCCTTCCCCAGTTATAGTGAGATTCTTCTCCCTCCTCCCTTCCCCAGTTATAGTGAGATTCTTCTCCCTCCTTCTTTCCCCAGTTATGGTGAGATTCTTCTCCCTCCTTCCTTCCCCAGTTATAGTGAGATTCTTCTCCCTCCTTCCTTCGCCAGTTATAGTGAGATTCTTCTCCCTCCTTCCTTCCTCAGTTATAGTGAGATTCTTCTCCCTCCTTCCTTCGTCAGTTATAGTGAGATTCTTCTCCCTCCTTCCTTCCCGTTATAGTGAGATTCTTCTCCCTCCTTCCTTCCTCAGTTATAGTGAGATTCTTCTCCCTACTTCCTTCCCCAGTTATAGTGAGATTCTTCTCCCTCCTTCCTTCCTCAGTTATATTGAGATTTTTCTCCCTCCTTGCTTCCCCAGTTATAGTGAGATTCTTCTCCCTCCTTCCTTCCCCAGTTATAGTGAGATTCTTCTCCCTCCTTCCTTCCCCAGTTATAGTGAGATTTTTCTCCCTCCTTCCCCAGTTATAGTGAGATTCTTCTCCCTCCTTCCTTCCCCAGTTATAGTGAGATTCTTCTCCCTCCTTCCTTCGCCAGTTATAGTGAGATTCTTCTCCCTCCTTCCTTCCTCAGTTATAGTGAGATTCTTCTCCCTCCTTCCTTCGTCAGTTATAGTGAGATTCTTCTCCCTCCTTCCTTCCCGTTATAGTGAGATTCTTCTCCCTCCTTCCTTCCTCAGTTATAGTGAGATTCTTCTCCCTACTTCCTTCCCCAGTTATAGTGAGATTCTTCTCTCTCCTTCCTTCCTCAGTTATAGTGAGATTCTTCTCCCTCCTTCCTTCCCCAGTTATAGTGAGATTCTTCTCCCTCCTTCCTTCCTCAGTTATAGTGAGATTCTTCTCCCTACTTCCTTCCCCAGTTATAGTGAGATTCTTCTCCCTCCTTCCTTCCTCAGTTATATTGAGATTCTTCTCCCTCCTTGCTTCCCCAGTTATAGTGAGATTCTTCTCCCTCCTTCCTTCCCCAGTTATAGTGAGATTCTTCTCCCTCCTTCCTTCCCCAGTTATAGTGAGATTTTTCTCCCTCCTTCCCCAGTTATAGTGAGATTCTTCTCCCTCCTTCCTTCCCCAGTTATAGTGAGATTCTTCTCCCTCCTTCCTTCCCCAATTATAGCGAGATTCTTCTCCCTCCTCCCTTCCCCAGTTACAGTGAGATTCTTCTCCCTCCTTCCTTCCCCAGTTATAGTGAGATTCTTCTCCCTCCTTCCTTCCCCAGTTAGTGTGAGATTCTTCTCCATCCTTCCCCAGTTATAGTGAGATTCTTCCCCCTCCTCCCTTCCCCAGTTACACTGAGATTCTTCTCCCTCCTTTCTTCCCCAGTTATAGTGAGATTCTTCTCCCTCCTTCCTTCCCCAGTTATAGTGAGATTCTTCTCCCTCCTTCCTTCCCCAGTTACAGTGAGATTCTTCTCCCTCCTTCCTTCCTCAGTTATAGTGAGATTCTTCTCCCTCCTTCCTTCCCCAGTTATAGTGAGATTCTTGTCCCTCCTTCCTTCCTCAGTTATACTGAGATTCTTCTCCCTCCTTCCTTCCTCAGTTATAGTGAGATTCTTCTCCCTCCTTCCTTCCCCAGTTATAGTGAGATTCTCCTCCCTCCTTCCTTCCCCAGTTATAGTGAGATTCTTCTCCCTCCTTCCTTCCTCAGTTATAGTGAGATTTTTCTCCCTCCTACCTTCCCCAGTTATAGTGAGATTCTTCTCCCTCCTTCCTTCCTCAGTTATAGTGAGATTCTTCTCCCTCCTTCCTTCCCCAGTTATAGTGAGATTCTTCTCCCTCCTTCCTTCCCCAGTTATAGTGAGATTCTTCTCCCTCCTTCCTTCCCCACTTACAGTGAGATTCTTCTCCCTCCTTCCTTCCCCAGTTATAGTGAGATTCTTCTCCCTCCTTCCTTCCCCAGTTATAGTGAGATTCTTCTCCCTCCTTCCCTCCCCAGTTATAGTGAGATTCTTCTCCCTCCTTCCTTCCTCAGTTATAGTGAGATTCTTCTCCCTCCTTCCTTCCCCAGTTATAGTGAGATTCTTCTCCCTCCTTCCGTCCTCAGTTATAGTGAGATTCTTCTCCCTCCTTCCTTCCCCAGTTATAGTGAAATTCTTCTCCCTCCTTCCTTCCTCAGTTATAGTGAGATTCTTCTCCCTCCTTCCTTCCCCAGTTAGAGTGAGATTCTTCTCCCTCCTTCCTTCCCCAGTTACAGTGAGATTCTTCTCCCTCCTTCCTTCCCCAGTTATATTGAGATTCTTCTCCCTCCATCCTTCCCCAGTTATAGTGAGATTCTTCTCCCTCCTTCCTTCCCCAGTTATAGTGAGATTCTTCTCCCTCCTTCCTTCCCCAGTTATAGTGAGATTCTTCTCCCTCCTCCCTTCCCCAGTTATAGTGAGATTCTTCTCCCTCCTTCCGTCCCCAGTTATAGTGAGATTCTTCTCCCTCCTTCCTTCCCCGGTTATAGTGAGATTCTTCTCCCTCCTTCCTTCCTCAGTTATAGTGAGATTCTTCTCCCTCCTTCCTTCCCCAGTTAAAGTGAGATTCTTCTCCCTCCGTCCTTCCCCAGTTATAGTGAGATTCTTCTCCCTCCTTCCTTCCCCAGTTATAGTGAGATTCTTCTCCCTCCTTCCTTCCCCAGTTATAGTGAGATTCTTCTCCCTCCTTCCCCAGTTATAGTGAGATTCTTCTCCCTCCTTCCTTCCTCAGTTATAGTGAGATTCTTCTCCCTCCTTCCTTCCTCAGTTATAGTGAGATTCTTCTCCCTCCTTCCTTCCCCAGTTATAGTGAGATTCTTCTCCTTCCTTCCTACCCCAGTTATAGCGAGATTCTTCTCCCTCCTCCCTTCCCCAGTTATCGTGAGATTCTTCTCCCTCCTTCCTTCCTCAGTTATAGTGAGATTCTTCTCCCTCCTTCCTTCCCCAGTTATAGTGAGATTCTTCTCCCTCCTTCCTGCCCCAGTTATAGTGAGATTCTTCTCCCTCCTCCCTTCCCCAGTTATAGTGAGATTCTTCTCCCTCCTCCCTTCCCCAGTTATAGTGAGATTCTTCTCCCTCCTTCTTTCCCCAGTTATGGTGAGATTCTTCTCCCTCCTTCCTTCCCCAGTTATTGTGAGATTCTTCTCCCTCCTTCCTTCGCCAGTTATAGTGAGATTCTTCTCCCTCCTTCCTTCCTCAGTTATAGTGAGATTCTTCTCCCTCCTTCCTTCGTCAGTTATAGTGAGATTCTTCTCCCTCCTTCCTTCCCGTTATAGTGAGATTCTTCTCCCTCCTTCCTTCCTCAGTTATAGTGAGATTCTTCTCCCTCCTTCCTTCCCCAGTTATAGTGAGATTCTTCTCCCTCCTTCCTTCCTCAGTTATAGTGAGATTCTGCTCCCTCCTTCCTTCCCCAGTTGTAGTGAGATTCTTCTCCCTCCTTCCTTCCCCAGTTATAGTGAGATTCTTCTCCCTCCTTCCTTCCCCAGTTATAGTGAGATTCTTCTCCCTCCTCCCTTCCCCAGTTTTAGTGAGATTCTTCTCCCTCCTTCCTTCCCCAGTTATATTGAGATTCTTCTCCTTCCTTCCTTCCCCAGTTATAGTGAGATTCTTCTCCCTCCTCCCTTCCTCAGTTATAGTGAGATTCTTCTCCCTCCTTCCTTCCCCAGTTATAGTGAGATTCTTCTCCCTGCTTCCTCAGTTATCGTGAGATTCTTCTCCCTCCTTCCTTCCCCAGTTATAGTGATTCTTCTCCCTCCTTCCTTCCTCAGTTATAGTGAGATTCTTCTCCCTCCTTCCTTCCCCAGTTTTGTGAGATTCTTCTCCCTCCTTCCTTCCCCAGTTATAGTGAGATTCTTCTCCCTCCTTCCTTCCCCAGTTATAGTGAGATTCTTCTCCCTCCTTCCTTCCTCAGTTATAGTAAGATTCTTCTCCCTCCTTCCATCCCCAGTTACAGTGAGATTCTTCTCCCTCCTTCCTTCCCCAGTTATAGTGAGATTCTTCTCCCTCCTTCCTTCCCCAGTTTTTACTGGGATTCTTCTCCCTCCTTCCTTCCTCAGTTATAGTGAGATTCTTCTCCCTCCTTCCTTCCCCAGTTTTTACTGGGATTCTTCTCCATCCTTCCTTCCTCGGTTTTTACTGGGATTCTTCTCCATCCTTCCTACCTCAGTTTTTACTGGGATTCTTCTCCATTCTTCCTTCATTAGGTTACATTGGGAATCTTTTCCCTCCTTCCTTTGCCAGGTTATAATAGGATTCTTCTTCATCCTCCTTCCCCAGTTTGTACTGGGATTGTTCTCCTTCCTCCGTCCTCAGGTTATACTGGCAATCTTCTCCCTCCTCCCATCCCCAGGTTATGTTAACATTCTTTGCCGTCCTTTCCCCTCCTTTAATCCCTAATTTGTTCCAGCATTCTCCATCATTCCTTTCCCAGGTAATACTGGCATTCTTCTCCACCCATCCTTCCCCAGGTTTTACTGGATTTTCTCCCTTTTAACTTCCTTAGGTTATACTTGGATCTTCACTATCCCTTTTTCCCAGGTTATACTGGGATTCTTCTCAATTCTTCCTTCCTCAGGCTTCACTGGAATTCCGCTGCATCCTTCCTTCCCAGTTTAGACTTGGGTTCTTTTCCATCCTTCCTACCCCAGCTTATACTGGGATACTTCTTCCTTCAGTCCTCAGGTAATTCTGGGATTTTTCTGCCTTCTCTCTTCCCCAGATTATACTGGGACATTGTCCCCTGCTTCCCAGGTGACTCTGGCATTAGTCTCCATAATGACTTCTCACGGTTCTACTGGCAATCTTCTATCTCCTTCCTTCACTTGGTTATATTGGGATTCTTCTCCACCCTTCTTCTCCCATGTTATACTGGGATTCTTCACCCTCCTTCCTTATTCTCCCTGCTTCCTTGCCCAAGTTTACTGGGATTCTGGGTTATTCAGTTCTGTCGAAAGGTCAGCTTCTTGAAACGTTATCTGTTTCTCTTTCCACAGATGCTACCTGACCTGCTGAGTATTTCCAGCATTACTAGGATTATTCCACCTGCCTTGCCCAGTTTATACTGGCATTCTTTTCCATTTTCCATAGTACATATTGTGATTCATCTTGCTCCTTCCTTCCCCAGGGTGTCACATTATTCTGCATCATTCCATCCCATTTTTGGAATAACATTCTACTCCATCCTTCTCCATGTTAAACTGGCATTCTTCTCCATCCTCCATCCCACGGTTCCACTGGCATTTGTTCCATCCTTCATTTAATAGGTTATACTGGGATTTATCTCCCTCTTTCCTTCCCCAGGTTATACTGACATTCTCCATCATACCTTCCCCAGCATAAAATGGCATTTTGATTCATCCTTCATTCACCAGTTTATATTGGCATTCTTCTCCCTCCTTCCCCTGCCATTCTTGTGCATCGTTCCATTCCCTTTATATACTGACATTCTACACCACCCTTATTAAAGTTAATCAGGATTTCTTCTCCATCCTTCCTTCATCCTTCACTAGGTTACACTGGGATTCTTCTCCATCCTTCCTTTCAGCAGTTTCTATTGGGATTCCTCTCCCTCCTTCCTTTACCAGTTTTTGCAGGGATTCTTCTCCCTCTATCCTTCTCCAGATTATACTGGCATTCTGCTGCCTCATTCCATCTCCAGTTTGTACCGGCATTCTCCCTCCCTCCTTTCCCAGGTTATACTGGTATTCTTATCCTTCCTTCCCTAGGTTGTACTGGCCCTCTCCCTCCTTCCTTCCCAAGGGTGCACTGCCAGTCTTCAGCAACATTGCACCCCCTTTTTATACTGACCTTCTACTCCATCCTTCTACAGGTTAAAGTGTCATTGTTTTCCATCCATCCTTCACAAGCTTATATAAAAGCAAAATACCGTGGATGCTGGAAATCTGAAATAAAAACAGAAAATGCTGGAAATATTCAGCAGATCAGGCAGCATCTGTGGAGAGAGAAACAAAGTTAATAGCCCAAAATTTGTGATCGGAGACTTCCTGCGGGCGGATGCCTCCGACCTGTAAAAAATCTACGCGTTTACCTGGTGTCCCGGGAGGTATGGAGGCTTGCGATCCTGGGCCTCTCCCGGGTACCTGTGGGCAGAGCCCCACGTATTCCAAGGGCTCATGCAGTTCGCGAACGCCCCTGGGATCATGTGGGCCAGCCCAACCAATAACAAAAGGGAATCCCCATTCATACTTATGGGAGTTGCGTACGTACAGTACTCCCATAAGTATGAATGGGGATCGCTTAAAAAATACACAAACACTGAAATAAAAAAAAGACTTATTTAAAATTAATTAAAATGCCATTTAATTAAATATTTTAAACAAAAATTTAATTTTTTGAAAAAATGTATGGGGAAAAATTCAGTTGGTAGCGCCACCCGTTAGTGCCTTAAGAGGGAGCTAAGTGGGGCGCAAACCAACTAGCGCCCGGGCGCGTCGATAGCTGCGCCTCTCGCGAAATTGACCGGACATTTTGCGGCCGCGCTAAACAATACCGCCCGATCTCCTGCGCACGCAGATCTTGACGTCGTTCGAGAGTGCAATGCCCTTGGGGCGCACCGGACCGGAAATTCAGTGGTGCCCCCCTCCTTTCCGCCTGGCGCTACCAACAACAGGTTGACTGGAACGTACCCTGTCTTGTTTTGCACACTTTGTACAAAAATAATAAATTGCAGGACAACGGAGTATTATAATTTAAACTCTTTTAATGAAAGCATTAGGTCTGATCTTACTCACAGCAGTACAGTGTGGACAAGATGGAGTCAGGACCCCTACTGGGTCTTCTAAACAATAGCAGTCCTTACAGATGCCTGCAGGCCAATGACAACTCAGCATGTGATCACATGTGAATAAAATAGGTATTCCTTACAGATGCCTGCGGGCCAATGATAAATCAATATGCAAATGTTACATCCCCTTTCTTTTAAAAGAAAAATGTTATGCATTACTTTTGAATCTTTCTTCTACATAATGTTCTCAGTAGCATCAACATATAAGTAAACTCAACATTTAACTAGCACTGTAAACATCTCAACATTTCAATAACAATGTAGTGTTTTTTTAGGGCAGCGATCCGCATACACCCTTTAACAGTTCACAAGTCAAGGATAACTCTAGGCTTGACCTCTCATCGGAATGACGGTGTTGTTCCTTGGTGTTCAGGAGGTGTCTGCAATTGCGGCGGTACACCTGTCCTTCTGGGGTGCGGATGTGATACGATCGCTCAGTGTCAGCTGGCTGGATGATGACTGCAGACTTCCAGTAGCCATGCTCCTGGATTCTGATGGATTCTCCATTGTGCAGCGGCGGCAGTAGTCTAGCTGACCTGTCATAGTATCTCTTTTGGTGTTGCTGTCTCTGTACACGTTTTGCATGCACTTGCTTGCAGCTGACGACCTGCCAGGGCTTGTCTGGGATACGGTGAGGTATCATGGGCTCTTTGACATTTGATGGGCGGCGTTCTAGACAAATGGAACATTTTCCGACAGTGTCCTCAATGTGTTTGCACATTCCAGGCCAAAACATAATGTCACGTGCTCTTTGTTTGCATTTTTCCATCCCCATATGTCCAGCATGAATTTTTGTCAACATCTCTTCTCTGAGACTGGTTGGAATGATGATTTTCTCCCCTTTGAAGACAATTCCGTTGATTTGTGACAGTTCGTCTCTGTGGTTCCAGAATTCAGATATGCTCTGAGGGCATTTCCTCCTTTCCTCAGGCCATCCTTCATGTATGACTTTGCTCAGCAGTGTCAGTTGTGCATCTTTCTCTGTTCCTGCTCGGATCTCCTTCAGTTTTGAGTCACTCACAGGTAAGCTGTTGTGCACCATGTGCACCTGCACATCCATGCCTTCACTGAGGCTGCTGTCCTGGTAGCTAAGAGACTTTCTGGAGAGCGTGTCTGCGACAGGAATGTCTTTGCCTGGATGGTGAATGATTGTGAAGTCGTACTTCTTTAGCTGAAGGAACATTCTCTGTAGCCTTGGTGGGGCTGCGGCTAGTGGTTTCCTCATGATTGACTCGAGGGGCTTGTGGTCGGATTCCACAATGACTTGTCGGCCATAGACGTACTGGTGGAAACGCTTACATCCAAACAGAATTGCATATAGCTCTTTCTCGATTTGAGCATAGTTGATTTCACTGTCTGAGATCTGGAAGCATAGCCGATGGGCTTTTCTTCTTGCAGTAATACTGTGCTTAGTCCGTACTTTGATGCGTCATTGGATTGTTTGAGCAACTGATGCATGGGTGCCTTGATTTCGGAGAGGCTCGGGGCAAACTTGGCTAAGTAGTTAACCATGCCTAGTACTGTCTCTAGCTCTGCGCGGTTCTTCGGCGGCTCCATCTTCTTGATGGCGGAGATTTTCTCTGGATCCGGCTTAATGCCATCAGTTGAGAGGCGATGCCCAAAATAACTGATCTCGGTGGATCCGATTATACTTTTCTCGGGGTTGTGCCGGATACCTTTCTCCCATGATCTTTGTAGCATCACACGGAGGTTCCTGTCATGTTCCTCTCTATTCCTGCCATAGATGAGGATGTCATCTACGATTGCAACTACTCCGTCGAGGCCTTCAAAGGTTTCGTCGCTCTTCCGCTGGAATTCATCCTGAGCTGAGATAAGGCCAAATGGTAAACGCAGAAATCGGTAGCGTCCAAATGGTGTGTTGAATGTTGTTAGCTTACATGACTTTTCCGTGAGGTTGATAGTCCAGTATCCTGATCGTGTGTCCATTACACTGAAGTAACGTGCTCCCACTAGCTTGGGTGTGATGTCATCTAATGTTGGTAGAGGGTAGTGAGGGCGTTTGATAGCCTTGTTCAAATCTCTGGGGTCGAGACAGACTCTGAGCTTGCCTGTACGTGGTTTCTCAACCACTACTAACGCGTTGACCCACTCTGTCAGTTCTGTTTCCCGGATGATGATTTCTGTATTCTCCATGCTCTGCAGCTCCTCCTTCAGGCGACTACATAGAGCAAGGGGTAGCCTTCTCGGTGGGCAAACCACAGGGGTTGCTGCTGGGTCAAGGTGAATAGTGCATTCACCTGGGAATAGTCCGATTCCTTTGAAAACATCAGCAAACTCCTCCATGACTGTCTGCTTCTCAACTGGTGCTGTCAATGATAGCATTAGCTTGACGAGGTCCATGTCTAAACATGTCTTTAGACCTAGCACTGGAGGTGCTCGAGTGTCAACAATGTAAAAATCCAACATCATGTCGCTTTCTTTGTACTTGCATTTCATCACGCATGTGCCTTTTACAATGAGCTGCTCGCCCCCATAGCCGGTCAGTTTGCGTGAGGTGGGCTGCAGCTCACACTCATCCTTCAAGCTGTGATACTCACTCAGAGGAATTACATTAACCTGAGATCCAGTGTCTAGTTTAAACCTAAGCTCTGTGCCCTGTTTTCCTATCTCAATATCGGCATAGGCTTGCTCAGTCTCTGAAATCTGTTTTTTCTGTGACACAGAATCAATAAACAGTTCCTCTGCATTTGGCTCTCTATCTGGCATTTGGCTGTCACTCACTGCGTGTACTGTTTTTCCGAAAACAGGTTCCGTTTACCACATTTCGTACATTGCCTTCCTTTGGCAGGGCAGTACTCCTATTCTCCATGCCAGTTGTTTCCACAATATCCACAGTTTTTGAAGCGTTTTATGTCTGTGTTGCCCATTTTTAGAACTCTCGCTGTTCTTTCTGTTCTGAAACACGCTCTCTGGGCAGTGTTCTTTGGTGTGTGTCTATTAACTGCGTGCACTGTCTGTTCACGTGAGCTGTTCGTGGTGCCGGTTATGGTTTTCAACTGTGCTTGGGCTATCTCGTGTGATCTAGCGTTAGCCCGGACCCAACATTCAAAAGTATCTCTCTCACTTTAGCTGAATGTATTCCAAACACGATGCGGTCTCTGACCATCTCATCGTTATCTGCATATACACAGTCTTTTACCAGCAGTTTTAACTCAGTCACGAACTGTTCAAACGACTCACTAGCTCCTTGTACTTTCTCCTGAAACTTGTACCAAGCGAATATCGTATTTGTCTTGGGCATCACATATGCTTCAAAACGGTCAAAATAACTTTTCAGTACCTTTGCTTCATCCGCGGTGAGAGACCATGTGTTAAAAATGTCTCTCCCTTTTCCTTCGATCCACAGGAGTAGGTAGCTGCATTTTTCTTCCTCCCCTTTGCTTTTCAGTGGACCCGAAAACACCAACTCCATGTGTTGCTTGAACTTGCTCCATTCTCTATGCATGTTCAAAGAATCCCAATCCATTCAAGGCAAGGGAGCTCCAACGATGTCCATTTCAAATCCCTGTTCTGACACCATGTCTTGTTTTGCACACTTTGTACAAAAATAATAAATTGCAGGACAATGGAGTATTATAATTTAAACTCTTTTAATGAAAGCATTAGGTCTGATCTTACTCACAGCAGTACAGTGTGGACAAGATGGAGTCAGGACCCCTACTGGGTCTTCTAAACAATAGCAGTCCTTACAGATGCCTGCAGGCCAATGACAACTCAGCATGTGATCACATGTGAATAAAATAGGTATTCCTTACAGATGCCTGCGGGCCAATGATAAATCAATATGCAAATGTTACACACCCCAGTTGCTGTGGGGCTGGGGGGCGCTATTTAAAGGGGGCCTCTTCCTGGCTTTTGTGTGGTAGCCATTTTTGCACCACTCGTTCTGAAAGAGAGAGATTTGGAGAGAGACAAAGAGAGAAAGAGAGACTTCTGCATTGAGTCAACGCTGTCTGAGGTAGTTTTGGCTTCTGACCATAACTTTGCAGGTACTTTGCTTTTTGACCTTCATAACTTTGATTGCCCAGATACTATGGGGGCTGAAATGGATGGGAACGTCGTCCTTCTCCATCACATTCAGAGGGCACAGAGACGCAGAGAGAGTGGCAATCATGGCCAGACGGAGGAGGGCCAACAGGCCTCGGTACAGGAGACCTTACCCTCCCAGGGTTTTTCGCCAACAGTTCTCCTACATTAATATGTCTGAGGAGCACTGTTTGCGAAGGCTGCGATTCAGCAAGGAGGTGGTCACTGAGCCCTGCCACCTGCTTCAGCCAGATCTGCAGCCTCAACTGAGGAGCAGGACGTCTCTGTCAGTGGCAGTGAAGATAATAGTGGCTCTCAACTTTTATGCCACCGGCTCATTTCAATCAGCTACTGGGGACATCGCCAATATCTTCCAGTTCACGGTGCATTGCTGCATCCGTCAGGTAACAAGTGCCCTCTTTAAAAGGAGATGAGAGTACATCTCTTTCCCCATGACCCCGGACAAGCAGCAAGAGTGCACAGCGGGCTTTGCTAGGATAGCGGACTTCCCCATGGTGCAGGGCGCCATTGATTGCACGCATGTGGCTTTGCAGGCGCCGCAAGAGAATGCCGAGGATTTCCGCAACCGAAAGGGCTTCCACTCCTTAAACGTCCAGTTGGTCTGTGACCACAAACAGCTGATACTCGCTGTCAATGCCCACTTTCCAGGCAGCAGCCACAATGCCTTCATCCTGCGCCAGACTTCTGTGGCAAACCTTTTCCAGGCACCGCATCACCCAGGAGGTTGACTTCTCAGGGACAAGGGATATCCTCTGTGCACCTGGCTGATGACACCACTCCGTACACCCAGCACCCCTGCTGAGCTGCGATACAACGAGAGCCATCAAGCTACCAGGAACATCGTTGAGCACACAATCGGCGTGCTCAAGCAACGGTTCCGCTGTCTGGACCATTCTGGGGGAGCCCTGCAGTACTCGCCTGAGCGAGTCTCCCACTTCGTTGTTGTGTGCTGCATGCTGTATAACCTTGCAATCCTCAGGACCCAGCCAATGCCACGAGACATTGGAGCACCACCAGAGGAGGAGGAGGATGAGGAGGAGGAAGATGAGGAGGATGATCATCAGCAGCACCAAGGCGGGAGGGAGGCACAAAGTGGAAGGGCCGTCCGTTAAAGGCTCATAGCAAGTCGCTTCTAAGCCCCCTCTGAGGGAATGGCTTCTGCCATTTAAACAACCTGAATGAAAGCATCCCGCAACCCCTAAGCCGGTCAAGGCAACAATGAGTGCAAAGACCAAACATGTACATTTTGAATACAGACACTTCTTTATTTCACAAACTCTGTGTGTCTCATTTCCGCATGACAAAGTAATAGAAAGAAACACAAAAAAAAAGCAGTCATTCACATAACTGGCTCTCACAACCTGGAGACAATGTCCAAAACAGTAACAAAAATTTGACCACGAACCTCGGCCTTCAATAAAACAATGAAAAACATTTTGCCACACCTCCAACTTTTTGCCCTTCGAGGGTGATCTGCTTCCCTTGCGAAATTGCCCCCTTCCCAACCTGCAGCTCCTCCGTACTGGGACCCCAGTGGCTGGAGCAAGGCTGGGGGAAGGCTGCTGAGTGTCAGAAACTGAGACTGCAGATGCCCTTGAGGGACGGCCTGGACCAGCTCTGGGCCTGGAGGGCCCGGCTGCTGACTGCACCAACTCTGCATGGACGGCAGCAGTCTGTCCTACAGGTGGTGGCACTGCAGTGGAGAAGTGTCAGTGGTGGCAGCAGGAATGCTGTCATCTTGAGAGAGGACAGCAACTCCCTGCTCGACGACACACTGGCACTCCCATGGGGCAGCACTTCAGCATCCGGAGCAATCTGATGGAGCCCCGGGGAAATGTGCCCAATCCAGCGAGGGTGGCAGCAGTCAGTGCTCGCGTGGCCTCAATCTGCGTCTGCATGAGACCAGCCACTGACTGCATTGCAGCACTTAGGATTTGCGTGGCAGCCGCCTGAGTGCTCGACCCTCCTTGCCAGTGATTTAATGGATTTGGGCAACCTTGCCACTGCAGCCATGAGCTCAGTGTGCCTTTGCTCTGCCTGGGCGCTCATTTCAGTGAGGCCCCTCCAGGGAAGGTGTGTTCCCAGTATGGGCATGGGCTGCCTCGGTTGAGGGTGGCGTTGATGGTCTGGCTTCCTCTTCCTCCTTGCCTTCAGCTTCACTCTTACTGGCAGCTTGAGGGCCCGTCTCCTCACCTGGTGAATCACCATCTGAAAGCAGGGAGGTACAAGAGTGGCTTTAGCGTGAGGACAGGGTGGCAGCAAGGGGGGCATTAGTGCAGCAATTTAGTGATTTGGATTGAAAGTGTCAAAGGCTGCAATTGTGAGGAACAAGTGGAAGGAGAGAGGACAAAAAGGTGATGACCTTACCATTGCTGTCCAGAACAGGGTCGGCGTCTCCAGTGGCGATGGGACCAATCACCCGGCTTACCACAATCCTGTGGACGTGCTCCTCAAGATCGCTATGGGGTTGAAGCTGAGGCCGCCCTCCACCGGTCCGTTGCTGCTGTCTCCTATTATGAGACAGCTTGGCCTGCAAGGAAAAGGACGGCGTCTGAGTAAATATACAGCCATGGTCTTGCCTGATATGCCTCCCATAGTTGAATAGCCCTTACTGTATGCAGCCATGGTCTTGCCTGATGTGCCTCCCATAGTTGAATAGCCCTTACTGTATGCAAAGTGTGGAATGTGCATGTGTGTTTGATGAAAGGGCCATAGGTGTTGTATGAGTGTTGGGCATTGGGGCTTTCAAGACCCTCTGGCCATAAAGTGAGGTTGAGATGGAGGGATGAAGAGGTTATGTAAAAAAAGCCACTTACCCTGACGACCCGAGTGAGGTCGTTGAACTTTTTCCTACATTGCACATGGGTCCTAGGCACCATGCTGCTAGAGGAAACGCTTTGAGCCACCTCCCTCCACACTCTTCTGTACTCGCGTGGCAAAGGCCTCCTGCCACTCTTTGGGTACAGAATGGATCTTCTGCGCTCCACCCCGCGAACCAGAGCCTCCATAGCCCACTCGCAGAAGCGCTGTGCTCGCTCCCTGGCCCTTTCCATAGTGTCTAGCTGCTAGATTTAGCCACAGGTCTGTCCAGGCCGAGATTCAAGGCTCCAGTGAGCAGGGTGCGGCTGCAGAGCAAGATCGGCCCTCCCATTTAAGAACTGACTGGCGCCAGTGTGTCTGTGTTCAATCGCTAACTGACAGCACCTGCGCTGCACCCGCCCTCTGAGGTAGTGCCTCGCTCCTCGGCCTTAGCGCCTTAAGAGAGTTGTGTAGCGCCTGATTTAGCGCTCCAATCACCTCCAGGGGTGATAAAAGCCAAGTTTGCAGTCGGAGTCGATAATTAGCGCCAGGTGCTAATCTATGAGCCCGGCCGATAATTGCGCCCCAAATGGGGTGATACCGAATTTCTCCCCCTATATGTTTTAACAGGGTTAAAAATAAGCTTACCTTATTGGACAGGGTTTTTAATGTATAAATGAGTGATAACATTTTATTTTTCTACTTTTTAAAACTCTTATGCTGGTAAAAGCAGGCCTTACTGCTTTTACAAGGCGTAAGAATTTCACAGGCATTCAGCGGGTGGAAGTTGGGCAAATAGCGCAACTCTCCACCCGCAGAGGCCCATCTCCCGGGGATGCGGAGGATCTGTCAAGAAGATTCTTGACAGATCGCAAGTTCTGGGTTTTAGTGCATGCACGTCGCATACCTAAACCTGGAACTTCCGCGGTCCCTACGGGTGTGCACACACCTCGTACGCATCCGTAGGGGTCGCAAAATACAACCCAATATTTCAGGTCGATGACCGTTCATCAGAACTGGAAAACGTTAGAGATGTAATAAGTTTTAAGGAGGTACAGAGGCTAAGAAAGGGGGGAGGAGTGAAGAAAGAATGAAAGGGAAGGTCTGTGATAGGGTGGAAGGCCGGAGAGATTAAAGGACAAAAGGGCTTATGAAGCAAGGCAATAGGGGACAGTAATAGGATAAGTAAAACAGCAAAAGATGGGTCTAGAAGAGGTGTAAATGGCAATTGTAGAATCATTACCAACAGCTGCTGTCCAAAAAAAATGGGAGCAGTGATTATGATTTGAAATTGTTGAACTTAATTTTGAGTCTAGAAGGCTGTAAAGTGCCTAATCAAAAGGTGAGGTGCTGTTCCTCGAGCTTCATTGGAACAGTGTAGGCGGCCAAGAACAGAGAGGTCAGAATGGGAGTGGAGCAGGGAATTAAAATGACCAGCAACCATCCTCAGGGAAGCTCAGGGTCACACTTGCGGACTGAACGGAGGTGTTCCGCAAAATGATCACCCAATCTGCGTTTGGTCTCTCCAATGTAGAGGAGACCGCATCATGAGCAGCGAACACAGTACACTAAATTGAAAGAAGTACAAGTAAATCACTGTTTCACCTGGAGGGAGTGTGTGAGGCCCTGGACGATGGGAAGGGAGGAGGTAAAAGGGCAGGTGTTGCATCTCCTGCACTTGCATGGAAAAGTATCATTGGAAGGAGAGGGGTTGTTGGGGGTAACTGAAGAGTGGACCAGGGTGTCGCGGAGGGAACGGTCCCTTCGGAATGCTGAAAGGGGAGGGGAGGAAAAGATGCGTTTAGTGGTGGCATCATGCTGGAGGTGGCGGAAATGGCGGAGGATGATCCGTTGAATGTGGAGGCTGGTAGGGTGGAAGGTGAGGACAAGGGGAACCCTATCATGGTCCTGGGAGGGAGGGGAAGGGGTGAGAGCAGTGCGGGAAATGGGACGGACACGGTTGTCAACCACAGTGGAGGGGAATCCTTAGTTGAGGAAAAAGGATGACATATCAAAAGCACTGTTCTGGAAGGTGGCATCGTCAGAACAAATGTGAGAGATGGAGCTTGACCTGCTGAGTATTTTAAGCATTTTCTGTTTTTATTTCAAATTTCCAGCATCCGCAGTATTTTGATTTTGATCTTTTACCTTAAATCTATGTTCTTTGAATGTCGATTCTTCTGCCACCGGAAACATTTTCTCCTTGTTTACTCAATCAAAAACCTCTCCTGATTTTAAGCACCTCTATTAAATCTCCACTTAACCTGCTCTTCTCTAAGGAAAACAACCCCAGCTATTCTACTCCCTCCATGCACCGGAACTCCCGCATCACTGGTACCATCCTAGTTAATCTCCTGTGCACACTCTCAAGCCTTGACATCTTTCCGAAAGTGTGGTGCCCAGAATTGGACACAATGCTCCAGCTGAGGCTGAACCAGTGATTTATAATGGTTTAACAGAACTTCCTTGCTTTTACATAGAAACATAGAAGATAGGAGCAGGAGTCGGCCATTCGGCCCTTCGAGCCTGCTCCGCCATTCAATGAGATCATGGCTGATCATCCAAATTCAGTACCCTGTCCCTGCCTTCTCCCCATATCCCTTGATCCCTTTAGCCTTAAGAAATATATCCAACTCCTTTTTGAATATATTTAATGAACTGGCCTCCACCGCCCTCTGTGGCAGAGAATTCCACAGGTTCACCACTCTCTGGGTGAAGAAATTCCTCCTCATTTCAGTCCTAAATGGCTTACCCCTTATCTTTAGACTATGACCCCTGGTTCTGGACTCCCCGGCCATCATAAACATCCTTCCTGCATCTAGTCTGTCCAGGCCTGACAGAATTTTATAGGTTTCGATGAGATCCCCTCTCAATCTTCTAAACTCCAGTGAGTATAAGCCCAATCGACACAATCTCTCCTCATACGTCATTCCTACCATCCCAGGTATCAGCCTGGTGAATCTTCGCTGCACTCCTTCCATGGCAAGAACGTCCTTCCTCAGGTAAGGTGACCAAAACTGCACACAATACTCAAGGTGCGGTCTCACCAAGGCCCTGTACAACTGTAGCAAGACATCCTTGTTCCTGTACTCGAACCCTCTTGCTACGAAGGCCAACATACCATTTGCCTTCTTAACCGCCTGCTGCACCTGCATGCTTACCTTCAGCGACTGGTGCACAAGAACACCCAGGTCTCTTTGCACTTCCCCTTCTCCCAATCTATTGCCATTCAAATAATAATCTGCCTTCCTGTTTTTGCCACCAAAGTGGATAACCTCACATTTCTCCACATTATAGTGCATTTGCCATGTTTCTACCCAATCACCCAACCTGTCCAAATCGTACTGGAGTTTCACGACATCCTCCTCACAGCTTACCCTCCCACCCAGCTTTGTGTCGTCTGCAAATTTGGAGATATTACATCCAATTCCCTCGTCCAGATCATTAATATATATTGTGAACAACTGGGGTCCTAGGACCGATCCTTGCGGTACCCCACTAGTCACTGCCTGCCACTCGGAAAATGACCCGTTTATTCCAACTCTTTGCTTTCTGTCCGCCAACCAGTTCTCTATCCAAGTCAATACCTTGCCCCCAATCCCATGTGCCTTAATTTTGCACGCTAATCTCTTATGTGGGACCTTATCGAAAGCCTTCTGAAAGTCCAAATACACCACATCCACTGGTTCTCCCTTATCTTATATACACTATGCCTCTGTTTATAAAGGCAAGGATCCCTTTTGCTTCTTTAATATCCTCCCCAACTTGTCCTGCCACCTTCAAAGATTTGTGTATGTACACCCCCGGGTCTTTCTGTTCCTGTACCTGCTTTAACGTTGTATCATTTAGTTTGTATTGCCTCTCCTCATTTTCCCTACTAAAATACATCACTTTACACTTCTCTGCATTAAGTTTCATCTGCCATGTGTCTGCCCAGTTCATCAGTCTGCCTATGTCCTCCTGAAGTCTGTTACTATCCTCCTCACTGTTTACTACATTTCAGACTTCATGTCATCTGCAAACTTTGAAATTATGCCCTGTATACCCAAGCCAGGTCATTAATATGACTTTACCGTGAAGGCCGTCACCGAGCTATGTCGCCTGCTACAGCCACAACTCCAGCCTTAAACCAACGCATGGACAACAGTGCCTGTGGCTATCAAGGTCACCATCGCCCTCAACCTTTATGCTACAGGCTCCTTTCAGGTTGCAACCTCTCACAATTCGCAGTACACCAATGTATTAGGGAGGTCACCTAGGGTCTCTACACCTGGAGAAACACCTACATCTCCTCCCCTATTGACAGATTGAAGCAGGATGAGAGAGCACAAGGTTTTGCCCACATGGCAGGCTTCCCCATGGTATAGGGTGTCATTGATGACACACACATTGCCTTGTGTCCTCCTTATCAGCAGCCTGGCATCTTTATCAATCAAAACGGATTACATTCCATCAACGTACAGCTAAATTGTGGCCATAGACAGTGCATCACAAAATGTTAGTGTCTTCTGCATGCTCCACAGTGTCACTATCATGAGGGACCAGCCCTTCCCACCACCTGGACAGCAACAAGTAGAGAAGGAGCAGCCGAAAGAGAGAAAGGAAGAGGAGGAGGAGGAGAGGCAGTGACCAGCAGAGCCCCTATCTTCCCGAACTCTGAGCAAAACTCAACAAGGAAGATTTCAACTAAAGCAGGCCTCCCATTCCCCATTCATCAATAGTCCCACAACGCTTACCACTCTTCTTACAGCCACCATCCAATTGCCTTCCTTCACTCCAAACTTATTGGTCTTGACCTCACTTCACTACAAAGGCAAATACTATCATCAAATCCAAATCAAAAAACATATCTGTCAAACAAATTATGTCAGCATTGACAAAACATGACTAATCATCCTTCTGCAAGCCCTTAGTGCCCATCGTATGTGTTCCTTTCCCTACCTGAGTGCTCCTATGAGGTACAACCTCAGTGGCTATTGCTTGGGAAGTGGAAGCCTGCTGAGCTTCTATTGGGGACACTTCAGATTGTATTGGAGCATGACCTCGAGCAGCTCTAGGACCCAGCTGCAGACTGCAGTATCTCGGCATAGGCTGCAGCAGTCTGGGGCAGCTTGCTGAGTGGCACTAGCAAGGTCACTGGCCGGGTAGCTGGAGGGGGAGCAGGCACGCTGTCATCCTGAGTCAGGACAGCAGATGCCTCTTCCATGGAGCCAAGGCAATGCTCCTGGGGCAGCATCTTAGCACTGCATGAGAACAGATAGCAGGAGTGATGTGATGCCCTGGAAGCTCCTTTCAACAGTGGCTCTCCAAAGCCAAGATGGCAGTCATCTGAGTTTCCATGCCAGCAGTGTAAACTGCCATAGTAGCCCTATGTTTGCACTGCCATGGAAGCTGTCAGTTTTCATACAATGCTCCATCATGATGGATGTCACTACATTGCTGATCGAACTGACCACTGTTGGACAGAATGGTCTCCATGCTCTGCGCAAAGCCTTGAGACAAGTTGGAGCTGGACTCCTCCATACTCTGCAACATTATGTGCAAGCTCTCTGGCAGGCTGTCCAGTGCACCAAGCATTTCGTGATGTATGGCCATTAGCCTTCTTCGGTAGCCTGGGCCCTCGAAGTCTGCATCTGAGTCCTGTACAGTGCAATGTCACCTTCCAGCAAACTGGCACCTGTGATATCCTATCTACCTGCCTTGGCTTCTGTGTCCTTATACCCGGTGAGTCACCACATGGAGGTACGTCCTCTAACTTAACCTCTAAAATCCGCTTATGACAGTCAGATCAAGGGATGGTGCATCTTCAGGAATACTGCGCTCCTCGTCCTCCACTGTGAGGGGCATCGACATTCTTATCAGCTGAAATAAAAGAAACGAATGAAGGTTAGCTTGTGGTGCGAGGGCGAGAAGTCGGTATTGAGAGCATCTGTACCTTGTCATGCACAGTGTGTGGTCTGAGGGAGAAGTCAGAAGAGATAAAGCAAATTAGGTATGAAGAAACCCTGCATGACATCTCCTCCATTGGCCTCAGTCACCACAGCCTCCACTCTGCCCTTTTGCATTATAGCCAGGACACACTTTTCAAGGTGGAGAGGGTGTGCAAGTGAGCTTTTCCTCCTCCGGTGGCATGTTACCTTGGATTGTGTGAAACCTTTTCCTGCAAGAAAGAGTAAAGTGCATCGTGAGAGTCTTGAGATGTTTGGGAAATGTGGCCGTCATGAGAGAATAGCTAACAGTATGTGTGGGAGATATGAGTTGTGGGTAAGTGAAGTCTATAATAGTAGTGAGTGTGTGAGCATGAGGAGAAGAACGCTTATTGAAGTTTGGTGCAGTGATTGCAGCACAATGCAGCGTAGTGGGGAGCCTCCAGTGCAGCATCACCGAACCTCGGTGCCCACTTGCTCCCTCCTTCAGCCAATCAGTTGTTACAGTCTTTGCAGGCAGAATAAACCTCCCCATTAAAAGATGCTGGCTGCCTTTGATTAGCACCTTGAACTCCCAATATTGCAAACCCCCAATAGTCATGCAGCCAATAAATAGTACAGGTAGTGCTGGCTGCAAGCACGAATCATTGTGAGTGCCAGGCTAGACTGCCCGTTTTCAGGCACAATCTGATTTCTAGGCCCATTTTATTTTAATAGGACCATAAAAATGCATGAAAATAGAAACAATTAAAACCCCTAAAGGTGAGGCTATGAGATAGGATTGCTGCATGACATTCATGTCTTTTCATCGCTACAGTCACTTTTTGCTTTTGCTTTTGTTACTGAAGGCCGAAATGGCCTCTATCTGCACTGTGGGGTTTCTGTGATTCTGTGAAATAGGAAGTAGCACCTCCAATTATCTACATTTTGGCTACAAGTATAAATAAGTTGGCATACTTTCCATAGTTGGGAAAAAATATTTTCCTTAGATACATAACATAAATAAAATTGAAAGTAATATAGAGGGGTAATGGTTCCTTTTTCATATTAACTTTGCCAGATTAAGACCATTAAACAAGACTAGATAATTCAATATCAAAGTAATCTCTACTTATACAGTCAGATGGCTATAGAAGTCCAATTGAAGGCAAGTAAGTGCTGGCACAGGGAACACTGCTCACTACATTATTTCACAATGGCAATTGAAAACGTAGCAAGACATGCAACATGTTTCTTTGAGTACTATATTTTGTTGACCTAATAGTAATTTTATTTACCATTAAACAGTATTTTCATAACTCATTTCTGCAATTTGGTGAAATACTTTGAATCAACTGGAAATATAGCCCTATGTTAATTTTCTTATAACCTATGAAAAGGAACACTTCACAATTATGACTTCATTTAAAAATATTTTTTGTTTATTTTCAGAGCAAGTCATTTAGTTTGCTTAATTTCTCTTGTAATGAAGTGACATTTTAAGAAGTCATTATTATAAAATCTGAATGAGTAATTATGCATTTTACTTAGTACAGTCTAAATTAAGATCAACATTTAAGCCTTAAAGTACTCTAAATGGGTAGTTAAAAGTACATCAAAGTGTTCGCTAAGCCTGACCAGAACTGATATTGCACATTAACATGACTGAAAGTGCAATATTTGTGGTCACTTCTCCTCATGTATTAGTAATATTCACAATAGTATTAATACAAACCACAGAGCCACTTTTGGACTAGTATATGTGTTGAAAGAGACCTGTCTGGGTCAGACAGGATTAGAACACCAAATGCTTAATAACATTCAGTGCTGCACTGAGAGAAAGCTACTGCATTTTGGGTTTAAAATGGTACAGTGTAACCTACTGTAAACAACTAATTAAGTATAATGGCCCGGATTTTGCATTGAGAATAATGGTGAGGCTAACAACGCTCACTGTTATTATGGACTAAATGTGCAGTTAAACATGGAAATCCGTATCTTAGTGAGGATTCTTCAATCTGATTGGTTGAAGAGCCTCGCTGTTGCTTTCCTGCTCACATACGCCACAGATCCCCTGTAGAGGGTGCCACGCTGGATCAGATGCCCGATAACGCTCCAAAGCCCGCAAAATCTCACTGGGCAGTTGTCAGAGTAGTGACAAGCGCCGTTCCTTTGCCGCTGACCACAAAATCCAGGCCAATGTAAAAAGTGAATATTACAATTTTTTTTCTTCTCATTTTCTAGGAACTTCTATTACATAACAATGCTGAGAGACCCAGTATCCCGCTTTTTGAGTGAATGGAGACATGTTCAGAGAGGGGCCACGTGGAAGGCTTCACTACACATGTGTGATGGCAGAACGCCGACGCAAGATGAGCTTCCGACCTGCTACATGGGTAATGATTGGTCAGGCTGCACTCTGCAGGAGTTCATGAATTGCCCTTACAATCTGGCCAACAACCGACAGGTCCGCATGCTCGCAGACCTCAGTCTCGTGGGATGCTACAATTTATCCATCATGACGGAAAACAAGAGAAATGAGATTCTTTTGCACAGTGCAAAAAATAACCTTAAAGACATGGCCTTTTTCGGACTCACAGAATTCCAGAGGAAGACTCAATATCTATTTGAAAGAACCTTTCATTTGAAGTTCATCTCACCTTTCACCCAGTTCAATAGCACACGAGCTGCCAGTGTGGAGCTGGGTGAACAGACTAGGAAACACATTGAGGAATTGAATTTTTTAGATGTGCAGCTCTATGACTATGCAAAAGATCTTTTTCTGCAGCGCTTTCAGTACATGAGACAGAAGGAGCACCGGGCAGATAAGAGAAAGCGTCAAGAAGAACGAAGACAGCATCATGAGAAACAGGCAACACACTACAGGTCACAAACAAAGGACACAGAGAGTGTGACCACAGATGATTACACAAGTCAAGTGGAAAGATGGTGATTGTTTCTTTTCTGTTAGCTTTGGAATACAATTTGGACAATTAAGATTATTGAATTCCAACAACAAAAAAGTCACATTTAGGACTCATGGGATAGGACAGTATTTCACATGCAACATATGCTATCATGCTGTGGAAAAACCACAGTAAACCTGCCTTGAAATATATTTTCATTTGGATCTTAAACCCTCTTCCAATGATGTGCATTTCTGCTATTCATCCTTGTTTTGTGTTTGCATTCTGGTAGATTTAAAGTCAAATAGAAAAGAAACATTAAGTTGCTTTAGGTATATCTTACTGAAATCAGTGAACCAAAAGGAACGCTGATACGAATGCTCTCTGGTAAAATGTAGAGCTGTGAAAGAAACCTAGAGGCAATACCTTGCTTCTGTCAATCAGTGGAGTGTATTTAGTAAGCTGTTATAGTAGCCCATTAGGGCATTTGACTATCATTTGCTTGTGAGCTTGTCACTGCCTATAATCATGCTTCCAAAATCATGCTGAAGGGTTTTATAAAATAAAATAAAGAGCTCCCTTCAGGTTTTTATTTGATTAAACTTGTCTAAACCCATCCAATCCATTGCCAGAACTAGGCAGTAATGAGTAATGTGTAAGTGATTTCATATATGTATACAATTTGCATACAAGACATACTGCAATCCCATTTCATTTAACTAACACTCAATAAACTTGATATTTGATATAAATGTGCCTATTTTTTTTAACTCAAAAGGAAACAGGCAGTAAAAAATATTATCAAGCTTGGTTTCCAAATTGTGAAACAAATGTAGCATTTTCCACTTAATAGGCTGAGATACTCTGTCAGACAGCCACATTGCAGGTCTTTAATAACGCATGTATTATAGATATGTAGTAAAATATACCAATACAGTATATCAAATCTGGCAGTAGCAGTAACATCACAGAATGATGTCACAGCACATTTAAACTCATTTTGAGCTTTTCCTCTCAGTACACTATGCACTGAATCAACATTTTTGATCTAAAAACCTGATTAATCAAAAGATTTTTCTAACTCAAAAACTGGTTAAGCTAAGGAGGTGTACACATAGTAGTTTATTTGGAAACTTTAATATATGGACTCCATTTCTCTATTTTCAAACTAGATTTACTTTTCTCATAGTTTCTCTTGGACTTAAACCTGTGCTTTATTTGGGCCTGTTAGCTCATTGCGAGAGCTGGCTTACCCCACACTCCTAAAATCCCACTCATACTTTAGAAGATACAAAGATCATGCAACACTCCAAGAATTAAAAGATTACGTAATAATGGTCTAATTATAAACAGAATACTGGCCAAGTTCAAATCAGAATTATTTGACCATGTAAATCGCCTTGGAAAGTTGACTCAATATTGTAATTTTCCATTGAGCAAAAACAAGTGCTATTTCAAGGTATTAGGCCATAATTTGCATCAATAAAACACACAAGATTAAATTATTAGCATAGCTGATTCCCCATTGATTGTTACAGCAGAATATTGGTCACAGTTGGTTTAGAACCAAAAAATGTGAATTAATTACTCTTCCTGCAACATGATAGAGATTGAAGGCCCTACAGCTTCTTCTGCTGACATTATGGTTTGATAAAAATTGTGAATCATACGCAAAAGGAAAAACTTAATAATGTACAGAAAACTGAGTGAGATAGGTTGACTGCTAATGTAAGGTTTGCAAAGGCTCTGCAAGAAGTCATACATGGTACAACACTTGTGTGTGTTTATATTTTTCAACTTGCAGAACAAAACTAGTTTTAAAACTTACTATCCAACTGAAGGTTTGTTTATTTCTATTCTGAGTACTGTATTCTTTGATTGCAAGCATTGGAAAATCACTACCATGTGATTCTGCATTTAACGTATCACCAATGTAATGGACGATTTTCTTAGTGCCCTGTCAAGCAAAAAAAAATTTAAAAGAAAAAAAGGAAAATGTCATAATATGATTGGGCAGAATCAACATGAATTTATGAAAGCAAAATCATTTTTGACAAATCTGTTGGCGTTTTTTTGAGGTTGTGACATCATGGCATTGACGGAGACATGCTTGAGGGGTGATGACACCTTTTGCCATAAGGAAGCTTCCCCACCTGGCTATACTTTCCACCATATTCCATGCCCAAACCACTGTGGTGGTGGTGTAGCCCGCATATCTAAATCACACTTTGTCTGTCTCCCTACTCCTCCGGCAACTTCTCCTTTTAGCATCTTACCTTGTGCCACCCCTCACGTCTCTTTTAAAATCCTTATTCTGTACTGCCCACCCAAATACCACACCAATTTGCTCAATGAGATATCTTCTCTGCTTTCCTCCCTCTGCCCTAAGTGACTTCTCATCCTCGGTGGTTTCAACCTCCATCTCAACTCATCTTACTCCCTATCCTCTGAGTTCACTGTTCTCTTTTCCTCCCTTAATCTCTCCATTCATGTCAACTCCCCCACCCATATACACGGCCACTCCCTCAATCTTATCATCTCACGTGG
This sequence comes from Somniosus microcephalus, assembly GCF_052327205.1. Lineage (NCBI taxonomy): Eukaryota > Metazoa > Chordata > Chondrichthyes > Squaliformes > Somniosidae > Somniosus > Somniosus microcephalus. The sequence goes on along the minus strand of NC_140996.1, from coordinate 64,966,743 downwards.
CCTCGCTAGCCCCTCTGTAACCATCATAAGGCAATCCTCGACCATTTCCTTATATCACTCTCTACCCATATTCCCCTTCCCCCTCCTAAACCCACTTCTTTTCGTATCCACCGCTAGAAAAAAAAATCTCCTTCAAGTCTCTTACCACTGCACTTTTTAATTCCCAACTACCCAGCCTTTTGCGTACAATTCTCCATAACATCTCTGCAGCTACTGACTTACACATTTGATGCCTCTGTCCCCACTAAAATCGTTGCACTCTCTCCCCATAGTTGTTCCCCCTGGTATACCCCTCATCTTCACTCCCTTAGTCCAAGAGAGGCAGACTTGAACGTCTTTGGCGGACAACTGGCCTAATCAGCCATCACCAGATTTCGCTAGATCATATAAAGCACTACCAGGTTCTGCTCTCCATCACAAAAACGCTCATTATTCTAAGATAAGAACATAAGAAATAGGAGCAGGAGTAGGTAATTCGGCCCTTCGAGCCTGCTCTGCCAGTCAATGAGATCATGGCTGATCTTCTGCCTCAACTCCATTCACCGGCCCTATCGCCATATCCCTTGATGCCTTTACTAGTCAGAAATCTATTGACTTCTGTTTCGAATATACCCAATGACTGAGCCTCCACAGCCCTCTGGTGTAGATCAACCAGGACGGCAAAAATAACTCCAGGCTTCTCTTCTTCACCATTAACCGTAATCTCAAACCACCCTCCCTTGCCTTCTCCTCCATCATCTCCAGCAATAAATGTGAGGAGCTCATGGACTTCTTTGTTAAAAAGACTGACCACATCCATTCAACTGTTTCTACTTTCAATTCCCTCCCTTCCTCTAGCCCACTGGATCTTTCTTCTTGTTCATTTTCCCCTTGCGCTAACCCTAAATTTGCATATTTCTCTCCTGCCTCCCCTCTTGCCCTTTCAAAGCTCATCTTGTCAATGAGACCAACCTCCTGCTCTCTCGACCCTATTCCTACTAAATTACTGACAACCCAACTTTCCTTTCTGGCTCCCAATTTAACAGATATTGTTAACGGTTCTCTCTCCTCCGGCATTGTCCCCCTTTCCTTCAAATCTGCAGTCATCACCCCTCTCCTCAAAAAAACAACCCTTGACTCCCCCATTCTTGCAAACTATCACCCCGATCTCCAACCTCCCTTTCCTCTCCAAAGTCCATGAACGTGTTATCACCTCCCAAATCCATTCCCATCTTTCCCAGAACTCCTTGTTTGAATCCCTCCAATCAGGCTTCCGCCCCTTCCACAGTACTGAAACTGCTCTTACAAAGATCAATTGCTCTTTGCGGAAGAGAGTTCCAAACTTCTACGACCCTTTGTGAGTAGAAGTGTGTCCTAATTTCACCCCTAAAAGGTTTGGCTCTAATTTTTAAAGTATGCCCCCTAGTCCTAGACTCCCCAACCAGCGTAAATAGTTTCTCTCTAACTACCCTATCAGTTCCCATTAATCTCTTGAAAACTTCGATCAAATCACCCCATAACCTTTAATTTCAGTAGCCTTAACTTAATGTAGATCAAGTAAGTAGTCAAGAAACTACACTGTAAACTAAGTTACCGAATTAGAAATTTACTTAAATTTATTTAAATAAAACAAGGTCATATAGGGATGGCAGTGCAGGTGGTGTGCCGCAACTGCAGCATGTGGGAGTTTGTGGAGAGCATTGTGATCCCGGACAACCACGTTTACAGTAAGTACCTGCATCTTGAGGAACTTCAGCTCAGAGTTTTTGAGCTGAAACCTGAGGTGCAGACATTGCAGGGCATCAGGGATTGGGGGGGAGTTACCTGGACACTTTGATCCAAGAGGCAGTCACACCCCTTAGGTTAGGTAGTGGTACAGGTCTGGTTAGCCAGGGACAGGAGGGTGTGACTGCAACTCAGGCAACATATAAACATAGAATATAGGAGTAGGAGTAGGCCATTCGGCTCCTCGAGTATGCTCTGCCATTTAATGAGATCATGGCTGATCATCCAAATTCAGTACCCTGTTCCTGCTTTCTCCCCATATTCCTTGATCCCTTTAGCCTTAAGAAATATATCTAACTCCTTCTTGAATATATTTAATGAATTGGCCTCAACTACCTTTTGCGGTAGAGAATTCCACAGGTTCACCACTCTCTGGGTGAAGAAATTCCTCCTCAACTCAGTCCTAAATGGCTTACCCCTTATCTTTAGACTGTGACCCCTGGTTCTGGACTCCCCTGCCATCAGGAACATCCTTCCTGCATCTAGTCTGTCTAGTCCTGTTAGAATTTTATAAGTTTCAATGAGATCCTCTCTCATTCTTCTAAACTCCAGCGAATATAAGCCCAATCGTCCCAATCTCTCCCCATATGTCATTCCCGCCATCCCAGGTATCAGTCTGGCAGGTAAGGGGACCCAAGGTGTAGTGCTGTAGGAGCCTCAGCCTTTGCCCTTGTCCAACATGTATGAGATTCTTGCTGCCTGTGTGGATGAGGGAAAAGCCTGCAGGATGGATGAGCAACCTGACCATGGCACCATGGTGCAGGAGGCCATTCGAGTGGGGGGACTGAAAGGGAATGTAGTTGTGGTAGGGTACAGTATAGTCAGGGGGATAGATACTGTTCTCTGCAGCCGTGACCGAGAGTTCTGAAGGTTGTGTTGCCTGCCCGGTGCCAGGGTTAAAGATATCTCCTCGTGGCTGGAGAAAAACTTGGAGTGGGAGTGGGAGGATCCAGTTGTCATGGTCCCCGTAGGAACCAACGACATAGGTAGAACTAGGAATGAGGTTCTGCTGAGGGAATTTGAGGAGCTAGGATCCAAATTAAAAAGCAGAACGTCAAAGGTAATAATCTCTGGATTGTTACCTGAGCCACGCACAAATTGGCATAGCGACAAACAGATTAGAGGTTTAAATGCGTGGTTCAAAGTGTGGCGTGGGAAGAAGGGGTTTTGGTACATGGGACCCTGGCACCAGTACTGCGGAAAATAAAAATCAGTCAAAGCTAAAGGCACTATATCTGAAATTGCGAAGCATTCGCAACAAAATAGATGAATTAATCGCGCAGTTAGAAATTCTATCTCCCGCACTTCTGCCCTCACCCCTGCCCCTCCCTCCCGGAACCACGATAGGGTTCCCCTTGTCCTCACCTTTCACCCCACCAGCCTCCACATTCAACGGATCATCCTCCGGCATTTCCGCTACCTCCAAAGTGATCCCATCATCCCCTCCCCTCCCCTTTCTGCATTCCGTAGGGACCGCTCCCTCCGAGACACCCTAGTCCACTCCTCTATCACCCCAAACAGCCCTTCCCCTTCGCCTGGCACCTTCCCGTGCAAGCGGAGGAGATGTAACACCTGCCCCTATACCTCCCCCCCTTCCCACTGTCCAGGGCCCCAAACACCCCTTCCAGGTGAAACAGCGATTTACTTGTACTTCTCGCAATCTAGTATACTGTATTCGCTGCTCACGATGCGGTCTCCTCTACATTGGGGAGACCAAACGCAGATTGGGTGACCGCTTTGCGGAACACCTCTGTTCAGTCCGTAAGGGTGACCCCGAGCTTCCGGTCGCCTGTCATTTTAATTCAATGCTCCATTCCCACTCGGACCTCACCGTCCTTGGCCTCTTGTATTGTTCCACGGAAGCTCAACGTAAACTCGAGGAACAGCACCTCATCTTCCGATTAGGCACTCTGCAGCCTTCCGGACTCAATATCGAGTTCAACAATTTCAGATCATAACCCTATTTCATTTTTTCTTGTAATTTTTCCACTCCTTTCCCCCCCCCCGCTTTCCTTTCGTTTCGCTCTCACACCTGGCAGCTATCCCTTGCCCTGCCAGTACACTTTACACCCAATCTCAGCCTATTACCATCTCATCTAGCTTCTAACACCTTTTATTGTCTCTTTTTTACTTCTTTTGTTTCTTTTATTCTTTTGTCCGATCGCAGCCCTGCCTCCGATCTATCTTTTCTTTCCAGTTTTGAAGAAGGGTTCGACCCGAAACGTCAACTCAAATTTCTGTCCACGGATGTTGCCTGACCTGCTGAGTTTTTCCAGCATTTTCTGTTGTTATTTCGGATTTCCAACATCCGCAGTATTTTGCTATCGTACTAGTGTTTGGTTCACTGCCACACCTCTTCTAGGAATGCCTACCTTGAAGAAGTTCTGCTCTTCTCTTCGACGGGATCTCCATTTGGCTCTTCAACCTTGTTCATCTTCATTACTTTCAGTTTCCCTTCTCGTGTTTGATCAGGTATCTGCCAAGACTCGGTTTCACAGCCACATCATTTTCCTCAGCAACTGTCTCCAGTTCCGACTTATTCCACGTGGATTCCAACTAAACTTCCACCCTTCGTGTTTCGGATCCACCCAGGATTACAAATATCTTCAAGATATTCATCGTTCCTCGAACTACTGCTCTCGCCGCATCTTGAGATCCACGCTCAACGCCATGCGCCGCCACATGAACAACCTCGACCTCTCTCTTCAGCAGCACCGACGCACTCTATCTCAAAGCTGTCCGGGTCCACAGTTCCATTTCATCCTTCGACTCATCCGACGCTTCAACAAAAAACTTTTCTTCTTCCTTTCCGATGTCAAGGATCGCAAGCTTCATCAACTCTTGGACACCAACGCCCCTCCGGAACCTTCTTCCCTTTCACTTTCCTCTGACCCCCCTTCTCCCAATCGTACCCCCTGCCGCGTTTTCACTATCCCCTCTGACCTTCCACTCTCTGACCCTGAACGATCAGTCCTCAGCAAAGGCCTGAGCTTCATCCCCTTACGCCCCCACCTCAATGAATTTCGAGCTCGGCACGATGTTGAGCTCTTTTTCCGCCGCCTTCGTCTCTGTGTCCACTTCTCTGGCCAGGAGTCTTCCCCCCGCACAACTGACCCTTTCTCCCGCTTGCAGAATTCCCGTTCTACCTGGACCCCTCCCCCTGGCCTCTTACCCTCTCTAGATCTTTTCATCGCTAACTGCCGCCATGACATCGGCCGTCTCCATTTCTCTGCTCCCCTCACTCACTCCAACCTCCCTCTGAACTTGCAGCACTCCATTCTCTTAGATCCAACCCTGACATTGTCATTAAACCCGCTGACAAGGGTGGTGCTGTTGTTGTTTGGCACACTGACCTCTACCTAGCGGAAGCTGAACGCCAACTCTCCGACACCTCCTCCTACCTCCCCCTGGACCATGACCCCACTACCGAACATCAAACCACCGTTTCCAAGACTGTCACTGACCTCATCTCCTCTGGAGATCTTCCCCCCGCTGCCACCAACCTCATAGTTCCCCAACCCCGCACAGCCCGCTTCTACCTCCTTCCCAAGATCCACAAACAGGACTGCCCTGGTAGACCCATCGTTTCAGCCTGTTCTTGCCCCACGGAACTTATCTCTTCCAATCTTGACTCCATCTTTTCTCCCCTTGTCCAGTCTCTTCCCACCTACATCCGTGACTCTTCGGACGCCCTCCGCCACTTTAACAGTTTCCAGTTTCCTGGCCCCAACCGCTTCCTTTTCACCATGGACGTACAATCCCTCTACACCTCCATCCCCCACCCGGATGGCCTGAAGGCGCTCCGCTTCTTCCTTGAACAGAGGCCCGACCAGTCCCCATCCACCACCACATTCCTCCGCCTGGCTGAACTTGTTCTCACATTGAACAACTTCTCCTTTAACTCCACTCATTTCCTCCAAATCAAAGGTGTTGCCATGGGTACCTGCATGGGTCCTAGCTATGCCTGCCATTTTGTGGGCTATGTGGAACAATCTTTGTTCCAGTCCTACTCGGGTCCCCTCCCTCACCTCTTTTTCCGATACATTGATGACTGTATCGGTGCCGTTTCCTGCTCTCGTCCCGAACTTGACAATTTCATTCACTTTGCCTCCAATTTCCACCCTTCCCTCACCTTCACATGGTCCATCTCTGACTCTTCCCTTCCCTTCCTCGACTTCTCTGTCTCCATCTCTGGGGATAGGTTATCGACCAATATTCACTACAAGCCCACTGACTCCCACAGCTACCTGGACTACACTTCCTCCCACCCCGCTTCCTGTAAGGACTCTATTCCATTCTCCCAGTTTCTCCATCTCCGCCGTATCTGCTCTGACGATACCACCTTCCACATCAGTGCTTCAGACATGTCTTCCTTTTTCCGCAACCGAGGATTCCCCTCTACCGTGATTGACACTGCCCTCGACCGTGTCAGTTCTATCTCCCGCACTTCTGCCCTCACCCTTGCCCCTCCCTCCCGGAACCACGATAGGGTTCCCCTTGTCCTCACCTTTCACCCCACCAGCCTCCACATTCAATGGATCATCCTCTGGCATTCCCGCTACCTCCAAAGTGATCCCACCACCAAACGTATCTTCCCCTCCCCTCCCCTTTCAGCATTCCGCAGGGACCGCTCCCTCCGAGACACCCTAGTCCACTCCTCTATCACCCCAAACAGCCCTTCCCCTTCGCCTGGCACCTTCCCGTGCAAGCGGAGGAGATGTAACACCTGCCCCTATACCTCCCCCCTTCCCACTGTCCAGGGCCCCAAACACCCCTTCCAGGTGTAACAGCGATTTACTTGTACTTCTTGCAATCTAGTATACTGTATTCGCTGCTCACGATGCGGTCTTCTCTACATTGGGGAGACCAAACGCAGATTGGGTGACCACTTTGCGGAACACCTCCGTTCAGTCCGTAAGGGTGACCCTGAGCTTCCGGTCGCCTGTCATTTTAATTCAACGCTCCATTCCCATTCGGACCTCACCGTCCTTGGCCTCTTGTATTGTTCCACGGAAGCTCAATGTAAACTCGAGGAACAGCACCTCATCTTCCGATTAGGCACTCTGCAGCCTTCCGGACTCAATATCGAGTTCAACAATTTCAGATCATAACCTCGGCCCCTATTTCATTTTTTCTTGTAATTTTTCCACTCCTTTCCCCCCCCCCCCGCCTTTCCTTTCGTTTCGCTCTCACACCTGGCAGCTATCCCTTGCCCTGCCAGTACACTTTACACCCAATCTCAGCCTATTACCATCTCATCTAGCTTCTAACACCTTTTATTGTCTCTTTTTTACTTCTTTTGTTTCTTTTATTCTTTTGTCCGATCGCAGCCCTGCCTCCGATCTATCTTTTCTTTCCAGTTTTGAAGAGGGGTTCGACCCGAAACGTCAACTCAAATTTCTGTCCACGGATGTTGCCTGACCTGCTGAGTTTTTCCAGCATTTTCTGCTGTTATTTTAGAAATTAACAAGTTTGGTCTAATAGCTGTAACAGAGACATGGTTGCAAAGTGGCTAAGGTTAGGAACTAAATATTCCAGGATGCTTAACTTTTAGAAGAGAGAGGCAAAATGGAAAAGGAGAAGGTGTAGCCCTGATAGAATCATAGAAAGTTACAGCACGGAAGGAAGCCATTTCGGCCCATCGTGTCCGCGCCGGCCAAAAAAGAGCTATCCAGCCTCATCCCACTTCCCAGCTCTTGGTCCATAGCCCTGCAGGTTAGAGTATCCCAAGTGCACATCCAAGTATTTTTAAAATGTGGTTAGGGTTCCTGCCTCTACCACCTTTTCAGGCAGTGAGTTCCAGGCACCCACAACCCTCTGGGTGAAGAAATTTCCCCTCAAATCCCCTCTAAACCTTCCCCCAATTACTTTAAATCTGTGCCCCTGGTTTTTGACCCCCCTACTTTATCTATGCCCCTCATAATTTTATACACCTCAATAAGGTCTCCCCTCAGCCTCCTCTGCTCCAAGGAAAACAGACCCAGCCTATCCAGTCTGTCCTCATAGCTAGGATTCTCTACTCCCGGCAACATCCTTGTAAATCTCCTCTGCAACCTCTCCAGTGTAATCACATCTTTCCTGTAATGTGGTGACCAGAACTGCATGCAGTACTCTAGCTGAGGCCTAACTAGTGTTTCATATCATTGAAGCATAACCCCCCTGCTCTTGTATTCTATGCCACGGCTAATAAAGGCAAGCATTCCGTATGCCTTCTTAACCACCTTATCTACTTGGCCTGCTACATTCAGGGATGTGTGGACATGCACTCCCTTTGTTCCTTTACACTACTCAGTGTCCTACCATTTAATGTGTATTCTCTTTCCTTGTTAGCCCTCCCCAAATGCATTACCTCACACTTCTCCAGATTGAAATCCATGTGCCACTGTTCTGCCCACCTGGCCAATTTGTTGCTATTATCCTGCAGTCTACAGCTTCCTTCTTCAGAAATTGGTCTACATATTTGTTCTTCTATCTCCCTCTCACTGTTTGGGGGTCTGTAGTACACTCCCAGCAGTGTGATCACCCCTTTTTTGTTTTTCAATTCTACCCATGTGGCCTCGTTTGATGATCCCTCCAACATATCATCCCTCCTCACAGCTGTAATAGTTTCTTTAATCAATACTGCGACCCCCCTCCCTTTTTACCTCCCTCTCTATCCCGTCTGAAAATCCTGTAACCAGGAATGTTGAGCTGCCATACCTGCCCCTCTTTCAGCCACGTCTCTGTAATAGCTATAATATCATAGTCCCAAGTATCTACCTGTGCCCTCAGCTCATCTGCCTTGTTCGCTATACTCCTTGCATTGAAGTATATACCATTTAGTACAGGCAAACCTCCTTGTTGACTACTATCTAGTCCTTGATTCCTCTGTCCTTGCAATTTACTTTCTACATTTTTGTTTTCCAATTCCAGTTTTTCTTCCCTCCCTATTGACTCTATACTTAGGTTCACATCCCCCTGCCAAGCTAGTTTAAACCCTTCCCAACAGCACTAGCAAACCCTCCCACAAGGATATTGGTCCTGTTCCCGTTGAGGTGCAACCCCTCTGGCTTGTAGAGGTCCCACCTCCCCCAGAAAAGGTTCCAATTCCTCAGGAATCTAAATCCCTCCCTCCTACATCATCTCTCCAGCCACGGATTCATCTGCTCTATCTTCCTATTTCTGAACTCACTAGCACATGGCACTGGTAGTAATCCGGAGATTATTACCTTTGAGGTCCTGCTTTTTAACCTCTTTCCTAGCACCCTAAACTCTACCTGCAGGACCTCATCCCTCTTCCTACCTATGTCGTTGGTACTGATATGGACCACGACCTCTGGCTGTTCACCCTCCCCCCTCAAAATGCCTGCCCTACAGCTGTTCAGTGACATCCTTGACCCTGGAACCAGGGAAGCAACATACCATCCTGGAGTCACGTCTGCGGCCGCAGAAACACCTGTCTACTCCTCTAACTATTGAATCCCCTCTCACTATTGCTCTCCCTCTCCTCGTCCCCCCCCCCGCCTGTGCAGCTGAGCCTTCCATGGTGCTGTGGACTTGGCTCTGGCAGCACTCCCCAGAGGAACCATCGCCCTCACTAGTACTCAGCACCGAATACTTTTGCGGGCTTTGTTGCAGAGGCCAGTGTCGGGAGGAGCAGAGAGCTTAAACTCTCTTTTGCGGGCTTTTTTGCAGAGGCTTACCAATCTCATAGACCGGCGGCGGCGTTCCGGAGCGACGTCACGATTCAAAAAGTGACGCAGGCAAGAGGAAGCCGCTGATTGGGCAAGTACGGCCAGGTGAGTATTTATACTACTCTATAGTTTGACAGTTAAGATTAATAGTTTATAAAATTGAGACGGTCTTAATTTTTATGGTTATAGTTTCTAAGGTCTCTGTTGTGTATCGGGGAGTGCTAGTAACCAAGGGCCCTTGAGTATATCATTTAATTGTAGTGTAATTAGTGGTATTGATTTGATTTAATTGAAATTAATTAAAGAGTAAGTCATGGCAGGACGGCTCGGTCATGTGGCATGCACCCCTTGCGCTATGTGGGAAGTCAGGGACACTTCCTGTGTCCCTGACGACCATGTGTGCGGAAAGTGTATCTAGCTGCAGCTACTGACAGCCCGCATTGCGGTGCTGGAGCTGCGAATTGATACATACTGGAGCATTCGCGATGCTAAGGACGTCGTGGATATCATGTTTAATCAGTTGGTCACACCGCAGTTAAAGGCTGCACAGGCGAGAAGGGAATGGGTGACCACCAAGCAGAGTAGTAGGCGCAGGCAGGTAGTGCAGGGGTCCCCTGAGGCCACCCCCCTCTCAAACAGATATACCACTTTGGATATTGGTGAGGGAGATGGCTTATCGGGGGAAGGCAGCAGCAGCCAACTTCCTGGCATCAAGGGTGGTTCTGCTGCACAGGACAGGAGGAAAAAGAGTGGGAGAGCTATAGTGATAGGGGATTCTATTGTAAGGGGAATAGATAGGCGTTTCTGCGGCCGCAAACGAGACTCCAGGATGGTATGTTGCCTCCCTGGTGCAAGGGTCAAGGATGTCTCGGGGCAGCTGCAGGGCATTCTGGAGGGGAAGGGTGAACAAAAAGTTGTCGTGGTGCATATAGGTACCAATGATATAGGTAAAAAACGGGGTGAGGTCCTAAAAGCTGAATATAGGGAGTTAGGAGGTAAATGAAAAAATAGGACCTCAAAGGTAGTAATCTCAGGATTGCTACCAGTGCCAAGTGCTAGTCAGAGTAGAAATACAAGGATATTTCAGATGAATACGTGGCTAGAGGAATGGTGCAAGGGGGAGGGATTCAAATTCCTGGGACATTGGAACAGGTTCTGGGGGAGGTGGGACCAGTACAAACTGGACGGTTTGCACCTGGGCGGGACCGGGACTGATGTCCTAGCGGGAGTGTATGCTGGTGCTGTTGGGGAGGGTTTAAACTAAAATGGCAGGGGGTTGGGAACCTGTGCAGGGAGACAGAGGAGAGGGAAGTAAGGATAGAAACAAAAGACAGGAAGGAGAAAAGCAGAGCAATCAAGGGTGTAACTCAAACAGGGCTACAGTAAATAATAATTCTAAAAGGACTAAGAGTATTAAAAAATCAAGCCTGAAAGCTTTGTGTCTTAATGCGAAGAGCAATCATAATAAGGTGGATGAATTAGCTGCGCAAATAGATGTAAACGAATATGATGCAATTGGAATTACGGAGACATGGCTCCAGGGTGACCAAGGCTGGGAATTCAACATCCAAGGGTATTCAATATTCAGGAAGGACAGGCAAAAAGGAAAAGGAGGTGGGGTAGCATAGCTGGTTAAAGAGGAGATTAACACAACAGTAAGGAAGGATATTAGCTCTGATGATGTGGAATCTGTATGGGTAGAGCTGAGAAATACCAAGGGGCAGAAAACGTTAGTGGGACTTGTATACACACCCCCAAACAGTAATGCTGATGTTGGAGATGGCATTAAATGGGAAATTAGAGACGCGTGCAATAAGGGCACAGCGGTCGTCATGGGTGACTTTAATCTACATATAGATTGGGCTAACCAAATTAGTAACAATACTGTGCAGGAGGAATTCCTACAGTGTACACGGGATGGTTTCCTGGACCAATATGTCGAGGAACCAACTAGTGATCAGGCCATCATTATGTAATGAGAAAGGATTAATTAGCAATGTTGTTGTGCGAGGCCCCTTGGGGAGGAACGATCATAATATGATAGAATTCTTCATTAAAATGGAGAGTGAAGTAGTTGACTCAGAGACTAGAGTCCTGAATTTAAATAAAGGAAACTACGATGGTATGAGGCGCGAGTTGGCTAGTATGGATTGGGGAACGTTACTTAAAGGGTTGACATTCAATAGGCAATGGCAAACATTTAAAGATTGCATGGATGAACTACAGAATTTATTCATCCCTGTTTGGCATAAAAATAAAACAAAAAAGGTGACTCAACTGTGGCTAACAAGGGAAATTAGGGATAGCATAAGATCCAAGGAGAGGACATATAAATTGGCCAGAAAAAGCAGAAAACCTGAGGATTCGGAGCAGTTTAGGATTCAGCAAAGGAGGGCAAAGGGATTAATTAAGAGGGGGGAAATAGAATATGAGAGTAAGCTTGCAGGGAACATAAAATCTGATTGTAAAAGCTTCTATAGATATGTGAAGAGAAAAAGATTGGTGAAGTCAAGCATAGGTCCCTTGCAGTCAGAATCAGGGGAATTTTAATGGGGAACAAAGAAATGGCAGACCAATTAAATGCATACTTTGGTTCTGTCTTCATATAGGACACAAATAACCTTCCAGAGATGGTGGGGAACATAGGGTCTAATGAGAGGGAGCAATTGAATGAAATCTATATTTGTAGGGAAATGGTGTTAGGGAAATTGATGGGATTGAAGGCCGATAAATCCCCAGGGCCTGATAATCTACATCCTAGGGTACTTAAGGAAGTAGTCCTAGAAATAGTAGATGCATTGCTGGTCATCTTCCAAAATTCTATAGACTCTGGAATTGTTCCAATGGATTGGAGGGTAGCTAACTATTTTAAAAAGGTGGTAGAGAGAAAACAGGGAATTATAGACCGGTAAGCCTGATATCGGTAGTGGGGAAAATGCTAGAGTCCATTATAAAAGATGTAATAGCAGAGCACTTGGAAAACAGTGACAGGATCAGACAAAGTCAACATGGATTTACAAAAGGTAGATCATGCTTAACTAATCTACTGGAATTTTTTGAGGATGTAACTGGTAGAATAGATAAGGGAGAACCAGTGGAGGTGGTGTATTTGGAATTTCAGAAGATTATCGATAAGGTCCCGCATAAGAGATTAGCGTGGGATTGGGGGTAAGGTACTGACTTGGATAGAGAACTGGTTGGCAGACAGGAAGCAAAGAGTTGGAATAAATGGGACTTTTTCCGAGTGGCAGGCAGTGACTAGTGGGGTACCGCAGGGATCGGTGATAGGACCCCAGCTATTCACAATATATATTAATGATCTAGATGAGGGAACTAGATGTAATATCTCCAAGTTTGCAGATGACACAAAGCTGGGTGGGCGTGTGTGCTGTGAGGAGGATGCAGAGAAACTCCAGTAGGATTTGGACAGGTTGGGTGATTGGGCAGATACATGACAAATGCAGTATAATGTGGATAAATGCGAGGTTATCCACTTTGGTGGCAAAAACAGGAAGACAGATTATTATCTGAATGACAATAGATTGGGAAAAGGGGAAGTGCAAAGAGACCTGGGTGTCCTTATGCACCAGTCGCTGAAGGTAAGTATGCAGGTACAGCAGGCGGTTAAGAAGGCAAATGGTACAGGAAACTTCTTTTTATCCGGCACGGACGGGACTGACGTGGTGCCGGTTCATCAAAAATTCCAGATAATCGAACGCTATAGTAAAAGATAGGGAGAGCTGACAGCTCCGTATAAAGCAACAAACCCTGTTGCTTAGCAACAACTGTAGAAGAATGAACACAAGTTTCAAGCGTCTCTGTAGCTTAGCAACAGCTGCAGCCACACCCTTGCTCAGCACAGATGGAAGAAGGCAAATAAATATGAAGTAAAACCTACTCCTGAATTTTGCCGGTTAACCGAGATTTCCGGTTATTTAGGTGCCGGTAAATCGAAAGTTTCCTGTATGTTGGCCTTCATAGCGAGAGGATTCGAGTACAGGAGCAATTGTGTGCAGTTTTGGTCGCCTTATCTGAGGAAGAATGTTCTTGCCATGGAGGGAGTGCAGCGAAGATTCACCAGACTGATACCTGGGATGGCAGGAATGACGTATGAAGAGAGATTGGGTCAATTAGGCTTTTATTCACTAGAGTTTACAAGAATGAGAGGAGATCTCATTGAAACTTATAAAATTCTAACAGGACTAGACAGACTAGGTGCAGGAAGGATGTTCCCAATGGCGGGGGAGTCCAGAAACAGAGGTCACAGTCTAAAGATAAGGGGTAAGCAATTTAGGACTGAGATGAGGAGGAATTTCTTCACCCAGAGATTGGTGAACCTGTGGAATTCTCTACCACAGAAGTCAGTTGAGGCCAACTTAGTAAATATATTCAAGAAGGAGTTAGATATATTTCTTACGGCTAAAGGGATCAAGGGATCTGGGAAGAAAGCAGGGACAGGGTACTGAATTTGGATGATCAGCCATGATCTCATTAAATGCCAGAACAGGCTCGAGGAGCCAAATGACCTACTCCTGCTCCTATCTTCCATGTTTCTATGTTTCTATGTGAGCAAGATGGGCTCAGGGGACTCCTGCACTACCTGCCTGGTCCTCCTCTTCTGTCTGACGGTCACCCATTCCCTCTCTGCCTGCACACTCTTAAGCTGCGGGGTGACCACCTCCTGAAACATGCTATCCACATAGCGCTCAGCCTTGTGGATGCACAGAAGTGACTGCAGCCGCCGCTCAAGCTCCATAACCCAGTGCTCGAGCTGCTGTAGCTGGCGACACTTCCCGCATATGTGGTCGTCTAGGCCACGGGAGGTGTCCAGGACTTCCCACATGGCACAGGAAGTGCATTCCACGGGTGTGAGCTGGCCTGCCATACCTCTAATTTACTAACCTAGCTGGAATAAACTTAAAACTTTAAGAAAGCCAAGTAAAAACACTTACCAGATACTCACCAATCAGCTCCATCCCCTTGTGCCAATGTCACTTTTGACTTCTGATGTCACTCTTTGAAAATTCTGCTGGTGCTGTGTTGGTACCGCTGCCGCCTTGCCGCTCCTCCCAGGTCTGCACTGCCACCGCTGCTGCTGTGGCTGTGGGGCCTATCTGCACCTCAGGCTCTCTTTATACCGCTGCTGCTGCCTCGCCGCTCCTCCCAGGTCTGCACTGCCACCGCTGGAATGGTCTCCTGCCGAGAGAGGACACCTGCACCATGGTCGGACGACACACTGGCTATCTGAGGGGAGCGGCTCGGCTCATCTGCCACAATCGCAGGCCTGTTAGCCCTCCCTCGAACTGTCGCTAATAGCGCTGGGCGCTAAGGCTCTGGGCGCCACCCAATATGCGCTCAGGCGCTCCTAAAAGGCGTTGCACACTGAAATGACGTCATGAGCTGTTTGCGCTCGCGGGCGTGCGCAAACACTTAGCGCAGGCGCTAAATGTATAGTCAATTTCTGAGTCGGCGCTATCCTCATAGCGTTCGCCCCAACATAGGGCTTCGCCCCAATTCTAGGTCTCTTTAGGCGCTCAGCGCCGGCGCTACCAACCCAATTTCTAGGCCAAAGGATCTTAGCTCTGAAAATCAAGACGTAGAGTCCGTTTGGGTGGAGCTAAGAAACAGCAAGGGGCAGAATACATTGGTGGGAGTTGTTTATAGGCCCCCAAATAGTAGTTGTAATGGAGGGCAGAGTATAAATCAGGAAATTAGAGGCGCATGTAACAAGCGTAATACAGTAATCATGGGACTTTAATCTACATATAGACTGGGCAAACCAAATTTTCAGTAATAGTGTGAAGGACAAATTCATGGAATGTATGCAACATAGTTTTCTCGATCGGTATGTTAAGGAACCAAGTGGGGATCAGGCTATTTTAGATCTAGTATTGTGCAACGAGAAAGGGTTAATTAATAACCTTGTACAGGAAACTTTGGTTTATCGGAGGTTATATGTCCGGAATACTCGATCTAACGGCAAAAATCAGGAGCCGTTTTCTATATGTTTTTTTAGTTCTTGTTGCTTTTTTTTTCCCAGTCAAGCACTGCAAGGTCTGTAGCTATAGCAACAGCTTCAGCTACAGACGCTTGCAGCTGCAGCCGACTGTTTTGAAGCTGTTGCTAAGCAACAGGGTTTGTTGATTCACACGGAGCTTCTCAGTTCCGTATATTTAAACATTAACTCTGGTATGTCTGGCACTTTTGATGTTACGGCACCAGCTCGGACCCGTCAGTGTCGGATATCAGAAAGTTTCCTGTATTAAAGGTGTCTTTAGGGAAGAGTGACCATAATATGATAGAATTTTATATTGAGTTTTAAAGCGATTTAGTTAAATCCGAAACTAGGATCTTAAAACTAAACAAAGCAAACTGCGTAGGTATGATGGGCGAGTTGGCTAAGGTAGATTGGGAAACGACATTAAAAGGTATGACAGTGGACAAGTAATGGCTAGCATTTAAAGAATTAGAGGGAGAAATTCGGTATCGCCCCGTTTGGGTCGCAATTATCAGCCGAGAGCAAAGTTTAGTGCCTGGCGCAAATTATTGCCTCCATCTACAAACTTGGCTTCTATCGCCCCTGGAGGCGATTGCAGTCTTAAGGCGCAAAGGCCGAGGAGCGAGGCGCTAACTCAGAGCACTGGCGAAGCTCAGGTAATGTCAGTTAGCGATGGAACACAGACACACTGGCGCCGGCCAGTTCTTAAAGGGGAGGGTCGATCTTGCTCTCCAGCCACACCCTGCTCATTGCAGCCTTGAATCTTGGCCTGGACAGACCTCAACCTCAAAGCTGCTGCAAAGAACTATGGAGAGGGCCAGGGAATGAGCTCAGCACTTCAGCGACTGGGCCTTGGTGGCTCTGGTTGGCGCAGTGGAGCGCCGAAGATCAATACTGTACCCAGAGAGTGGCAGGAGGCCATTGCCCTGCGACTATAGAAGAGTGTGGAGGGAGGTGGCTCAGCACGTCTCCTCCAGGAGCATGGTGCCCAGGACCCACACACAATGTCGGAAAAAGTTCAATGACCTCACTCGGGTCGTCAGGGTGAGTGGCTGCTTTTCAATACCTCTCCATCCCTCCATCTCAACCTCACTCTATGGCCAGAGGGAGTAAAAACCCCAATGGCCAACACTCATCCAAGACCTATGGCCATCTCATAAAACACACACGCACATTCCACACCTTGCATATATTAAGGGTTGTTCAACTATGGGAGGCACATCAGGCAAGCACATGGCAGTATATTTTAAGGGCTATTCAACTATGGGAGGCACATCAGGCAAGCACATGGCTGCATATTTACTCGGACGCCATCCTTTTTCTTGCAGGCCAAGCTATCTCTTAATAGGCGCCAGCAGCAATGGATGGGTGGAGGGCCGCCTCAGCTGCAAACCCTCAGCGATCTGGAGGCGCGCATCCACAGGATCGTCGCAAGCCAGGTGATCGGTCCCGTCACCGCTGAAGAGGTCGACCCCCTTTGGGACAGTAATGGTAAGGTCATCAGTTTTCTCTCCTCTCTCATTCCACTTGTCCCTCACAACACCAGCCTTTTACACTTTCAATCCAACGCTAAAGCTACTCTTGTACCTCCCTGCTTTCAGATGGTGAACCACCAGCTGAGGAGACGGGCCCTCAACCAGCCAGTAGGAGCGACTCCGCAGGCAAGGAGGAAGAGGAAGCCAGAGCCTCAGCGCCACCATCTCCCGAGTAAGTCCATACCCATACTGGGATCACGTCTTCCCTGGAGGGGAGCAGCGGAGAAGGGTCTGATGAGGGCGAAGCTCGGGGACCCAGCAGGCTGCAGCAATGGGGGTAGGTAAGCTCGGGGGCCTTCTCCCCGGAGGGAGAGCAGGCCAGCGAGTCCTGCTGCACTGGACGCAGGGGAGGAGCGGCTCATCATGGAAATGAACACCCAGGCAGTGAACATGCACACTCAGCTCATGGGTGCAGTGGGAAGCGTGCCCGAAAGCATTGATGGACTGGCAAGGAGTGTGGAGCACTCCACTGCAGCACAGGCGGACGCAACACAACTGCTTTGTGCTGCAATTCAGTCACTGGCTGCTGTGATCCCATCTCAGACTGCTCTCATGCAGTCTCAGATTGAGGCAAAGCAAGCACTGGCTGCTGCCATCATCGCTGGTTCGGCCACATTTCCCCAGTGCTCTCACAGTGCTGCAGCAGACCAGAAATCTGTGCTTGAGCAGATTGCTCCGGATGCTGAGGTGCTGCCCCGTGGGAGTGCCAGTTTGTCGTTCGAGTAAGGTGCTGTCCTCTCTCAGGATGACAGCATTCCTGCTCCCACCACTGTCACTTCCTCATTGCACTTGCCACCACCTGCAACACAACCAGCCCAGACTGCTGCCGCCCATGCAGAGTTGGTGCAGTCTGCAGCCGGGGCCTCCAGGCCCAGAGTTGGTCAAGGGCATCCTTCAAGGGCATCTGAAGTCTCAGGATCTGACATTCAGCAGCCTTCCACTAGCCTTGCTGCAGCCAGTGGGGCCCCACTACAGAGAAGCAGCAGGGTGGGAAGGGGGGAAGTGTGCAAGGAATGGAGATCACCCTTGAAGGGCAAAAAGTAGGAGGTCTCAAGAAATGTTGGCAATGTTTTTATTAAAGGCTGAGGTTTGTCTGATAACTTTTGTTTAGTGTTTTGGCCATTATCTCCAGCTTGTAAGAACCAGTTATGTTAATTAATGATTTGTTGTGTTTGTTTCTATTAGTTTGTCATGAATAAATGACACACACAGAGTTTGTAAAATAAAGAAGTTGTTGTATTCAAAATGTACATGTTTGGCCTTTGGAATCATTGCTGCCTTGGCTGGCTATAGGGATTGCAAGTTGCTTTCCATCATGTTGTTCTCCATGCCAGAAGCCATCTTCTGAGTAGGGGCCTAGAAGCGGCTTGTTATCAGCTGTTGATGGACGGCCCTTGCAGTTTCAACATTGTGGGCTTCCCTCCCGCTTTGGTGCTGCTGCTGATCATCCTCCTCCTCCTCTTCCTCCTCCGGTGGTGCACCAATCCCTGGTGGCATTGGCTGGATCCTGAGGATTGCAAGGTTGTGAAGCATGCTGCATACAACTATGAAGAGGGAGACTCGCTCAGGAGAGTACTGCAGGGCTCCTCCTGAGTGGTCCAGACAGCGGAACCGTTGCTTGAGCACGCCGATCGTCTGCTCAATTATGTTCTTGGTAGCGATATGGCTCTCATTATACTGCAGCTCGGCAGGGGTGTTGGGGTTACGGAGCAATGTCATCAGCCAGATGCAGAGTGGATAACCCTTGTCCCTGAGGAGCCAACCACTTGGCTGATGCGGTGCCTGGAAAAGGTCTGGCATACCAGTCTGGTGTTTCACAGGATGAAAGCATCGTGGCTGCTGCCAGGATAGCAGGCATTGATGGCAAGTATCAGCTGTCTGTGGCCACAGACCAACTAGACAGTTAAGGAGTGGCAGCCCTTGTGGTTTCGGAAAACCTCTACATTCTCATGCGGTGCCCGCAATGCCACATGCGTGCAGTCAATGGCGCCCTGCACCATGGGGAAGCCCACTATCCTCGCAAAGCCAAATGCTCGTTCATGCTGTTTGGCCCGGGTCTTCGGGAAAGAGATGTACTGGCGTCTCCTTTTATAGAGGGCATTCGTGACCTGACGGATGCAGCAATGGGCAGCGAACTGGGAGATATTGGCGATGTCCCCAGTAGCTACTTGAAAGGAGTCGGTGGCATAAAAATTCAGAGCCACTGTGACCTTCAGTGCCACCGACAGAGACGTCCTGGTCCTCAGTTGAGGCTGCAGATCTGGTTGCAGCAGGTGGCAGAGCTCAGTGACCACCTCCTTGCTGAATCGCAGTTTGCGCAAACACTGCTTCTCAGACAAATGAATGTTGGAAAATTGTTCCTGGAATACCCTGGGGGGGTAAGGTCTCCTGTGCAGAGGCCTGTTGGCCCTCTTCCCTCTGGCCATGATTGCCACTCTCTCTCTGTGTCTCTGCTGCCTCCAATTCTGCAGGCTGTAGGATTCTCAAAATTCCCACATCTCCCAAGTTATTAATAAGGGTACCCTAAAGGGAATGGCTTTTGGACTTCATGGCAAAACCTGCAAGGTTAAAGCAGGACCCTGCAAACAGCATGTCAAGTTCAAAACCTGAAAACTTGACATGCCTGGGCCTGTGGGAGACAGCTTTGATTTGTTATTTCAAACCAGACAGCTAAAGGAGACAGAACACGCATTCTTCCCTTTAAAACAAATCAACTCAGGAAACGACTTAATCTTGCACAAACCTAAAGCCCATCAAAACTATGCATATATAATTGCTTACAGTTAGAAACATAGAAACTAGGAGCAGGAGTAGGCCATTCAGCCCTTCGAGCCTGCTCCGCCATTCAACGAGATCATGGCTGATCATCCAAACTCTAGCACCCGGTCCCTACACCGACAGCCATCCCACCCAAGCCCTATCCCCGTAACCCCGTAACCCCACATATTTAATCCCCCCTAACACTAAGGGCCAATTTTTATCATGGCCAATCAACCTAACCCACACATCTTTGGACTGTGGGAGGAAACCGGAGCACCCGGAGGAAACCCACGCAAACACGGGGAGAATGTGCAAACTCCACACAGACAGTCACCCGAGGCCGGATTTGAACCCGGGTCCCTGGCGCTGTGAGGCAACAGTGCTAACCACTATGCCATCGTGCTGCCCTATGCCATCGAACTAGCTACCAAGCCAGGAAGATACCGATTTACACTATGCATAACAAACACCGAGACATTAAAAACCATTTAGCAACGGGACAACCGCCCAAAAACCAGTTAAGGTGAACGGCTATAATCACCTTAACAAGCCCGCCAAAAACCAGACAAAGAACTAGCCCTGATTTGGCGCGCAGATAACAAACTCAAAACCAGTATAATTGTAGGCCCACCGGTAACCAAGGGAGCAAGGCATCACAGAGAGGCAGAAGCTTGCAGGACACAGGGGCATTCAACTGGAAGGCTCACGGAACATCATGGTGGGGCAGGCTCGACTGAAGACAACAAGGTCGCAACCGCAGCCCCACACGAGGACCGACCATGAGCACCGGGGTAACAAAGGGCAGGGTAAACCATACCTTCAGATCATTACCACTATACAGGTAATGATTTAGGCCACCACGACCGAGTCGACACCGAAGACCGCCAACCGAACCCCAGCCGCAACAAAACTCGACAACCAGACCACCACCAGAAGAACAAAACCCAAAGTTATCCACTCTACAAGCTAAAGTACCCAACAAAGACTTTATTCCCTATTTCTAGCTAAGGAAAGAAGGTACTTACCCAGACAAATCCACAGCCGCGCCCTTACCGCATCAGCGGACTCCACCCAACTGAAGAACCTTCACAGATTCTAAGACTGGGACCACGTGGCGACGGCAGGCCCCAAGGGACACAAAGAGCTAACCCCAAAAATGCAATCGGCTTAACTGACAGGATTCGAACTGTCAAGAAACCCCTATTGGTGAGTGTGGTGATTATTCTTGTTTTATAAGAAGCATTGTAATTGGTTGCCTGTTTTCCTGCCTTGAGATATATGCTGTAAACTTATTGGTTAGTTGATTCCATGTGACCTGTGGTGGCCATCTTAAATTCAGTTCTCTACAGCTTGGTTGAGACTGGGTGCTTAACATGTACTGCTGGTTTTTTAAGGTTAATAAAGCCTAGCTTTTGAAAGGCAAGCTACTCTTTATTTCAATTTATTAACCTTTTGCTATAATGGAACGATATCTTCAACCGGAACGATTTAATGCTGACCCTAATTCTGCAGGAGTGGATGATCAATGGAAACATTGGTATCACAGAAATCACAGAAACCCCAGTGCAGATAGAGGCCATTTCGGCCCATCGAGCCTGCACCGACACATATCCCACCCGATCCCCGTAACCCCTACACCAACACATATCCCACCCTATCCCCGTAACCCCACGTATTTAATCCCCCTAACACTAAGGGTCAATTTATCATAGCCAATCAACCTAACCCGCACATCTTTTTGGGCGTGTTGGATCAGCAATCTCTGAATAAGTTGGATATACTAATCAACTACATTGCTCCGGATGTGTATAAGTATATTTTGGACTGTGAAACTTATGAATTGGCTATTGCTACGTTGGAAAAAAATTTTGTTAAATCCAAAAATGAGGTATTTGCACGTCACCTTTTATCTGCCCGTAGGCAGCAGGCAGGAGAATCCTTGGATGCTTATTTACAAGCACTCCGGCGCCTTGGTGCTAACTGTAATTATAAGGCCGTGTCTGCAGAAGAACATAAGGAAGAGTCGGTACGGGATGCATTTATTAATGGATTACTGTCTAGATCAATTCGTCAGCGGATATTAGAAAATAAGACCTTGGATCTTAAGAGTGCTTTTGAGCAAGCCTCTACATTGGATTTGGCTCAGAGAAGTTCGGATTCTTATGCTCTTTTTGATCGGCCTGCGACCGTGGATTCGGCGGTTCCGGATGAAAGGGAGTCACGTGGATTTAATAGGAGTGGTTTACCAGATTCCGAAACAGTTTCTACTTCGGCAGCTGTTGCCTCTAGGATTCAGAAGTGTTATTTTTGCGGGAACGCCCGGCACCCCCGTCTGAAGTGCCCTGCCCGGGAGGCTGTGTGTAGTAAATGCGGCAAGGGAGGTCATTATGCACGTGTTTACAAATTGGTTGCCTCCTCTGCGACCATTCAGCCTTTAGATAGGGCGTTTATTGCATCAGTTTCTGCCGCCTTTTCCCATGGCCTAAACAAAGCTATAGTTATGGCCCAAGTTAATGGGTTAGAAGTGAAGGCCCTTATAGATACGGGCAGTACTGAGAGCTTTATAAGTCTTCAGTTCGTGAGGGAGAAGCGTTTGAAAATTTCGCCTGCTTCCTATCAGGTGTGTATGGCTCAGACGACTCTCACCTCACAAGTAGCTGGTTGTTGCCTTGTGAAATTAATTCTCCTAGGTAATACGTATACTGATATACACCTATCCGTTCTGCCTAATCTCTGTGCGGACATTTTGATTGGTCATGATGTGCTTCAATTACATGAGTCCCTCAGTCTTTCTTTCGGAGGAACTAAGCCACCTTTGTCTATTTGTGGATTAACTTCTTTATTCATTTCTCCATTATCACTTTTTTCCAATTTGATGCCGGACTGTAAGCCAATTGCTACCAAGTCAAGAAGGTATAGCAGTCAGGATAACGAATTTATTAATTCTGAAGTTCAACGTCTTTTATCGGAAGGAATCATTGAACCTAGTTTTTCGCCCTGGCGGGCACAGGTAGTTGCCACCACTAATGAGAGACATAAGAAGCGAATGGTGATAGACTACTCTCAAACTATTAACAGGTATACTCAATTAGATGCGTACCCCCTGCCTAAGATTGATGAGCTTATCAATAAAGTATCTCAATATAAGGTTTTTAGCACTATTGACCTAAAGAGTGCTTATCATCAGATTCCTATCGCTAAGAGGGACAAACCATATACGGCCTTTGAAACTGGCGGAAAGCTGTACCAGTTTTGCCGAGTACCATTCGGTGTTACTAACGGTGTCGTCTGTTTTCAACGGGCAATGGATGCTTTTATAAGTGATAACTCTCTCTGACACCTTCTCATATTTAGATGACATCACGGTGTGTGGCAAATCAAGGGTGGAGCACGATTTTAATCTAGAAAGATTCCTTCAAGTTGCGGAAAAAGTTGGCTTAACTTTCAATAAAGAGAAGTGTATCTTTTCGACCACCGAGGTAAATTTACTGGGGTATATTATCTCGGGAAACAAGATTAAACCAGATCCAGAACGGCTGCGACCACTGATTGAGTTACCTTGCCCTACTAATTCTAAGGCCTTGCAATGAGTTGTTGGACTGTTTTCTTATTATTCTAATTGGATTGCAAACTTCTCGCAGAAGATCCGGCCCCTTATTCGGGTTACGACATATCCTCTATCATGGGAGGCCAGGATGTGTTTTGATAATCTTAAAAAGGATATCCTTGGAGCAGTTGTGCATTCTATTGATGAGCAGGTTCCCTTTGTGATTGAGACGGACGCTTCCGATTTTGCAATTGGGGCTACCCTGAACCAAAATGGAAGACCTGTGGCCTTTTTCTCACGTACTCTGAGCAATAGTGAGCAGAGACATTCATCAATAGAGAAAGAGGCATACGCAATAGTAGAAGCACTGCGTAAATGGAGACATTATTTATCTGGGCGACATTTTACGTTAGTAACTGACCAAAAATCTGTATCCTTCATGTTTGATGTCAAACATTTCGGAAAGATTAAGAATGATAAAATAATGAGGTGGAGGATCGAGTTGGCATGCTATCATTTTGATATAGTCTATCGTCCGGGGAAGGATAATGTTGCCGCTGATGCGCTGTCGAGGGCTTATTGTTCTGTGCTTCACGGAGATACGCTTATTAATCTTCATAATGCTTTGTCCCATCCTGGTGTTACGAGGATGATACACTTCGTACGAAGTAAGAATTTGCCCTTTTCAGTTGAAGACGTCAAGCGGATGACTTCGTCATGCTCTGTCTGCGCCCGGTGTAAACTGAATTTCTTTAAGCCTCAACGAGCTCATCTTATAAAGGCTACTTCTCCCTTTGAACGCCTGAGCGTTGATTTTAAGGGGCCTCTTCCTTCAACGACTCAGAATCGATATATATTTACTGTTGTGGATGAGTTTTCAAGGTTCCCTTTTGCTTTTCCTTGTGCAGATGTATCAGCTGCTACAGTTATTAAATGTCTGACTCAACTTTTTGTCATCTTTGGGATGCCTGCGTATATCCATTCGGATCAGGGAAGTTCTTTTATGTCTTCCCAGAGTCGGGGAATTTCTACTAACAGAACTACCCCGTATAATCCCCAGGGTAATGGACAGTGTGAACGATACAATGGGGTGATCTGGAAGGCAGTTATGTTGGCTTTGGCATCCCGGAACCTTAAGAATACACAGTGGGAAATGGTACTGCCTGATGCCCTGCATTCCATTAGATCATTGCTTTCAACGGCTACTAATGTGACCCCCCATGAAAGGCTCTTCAACTATCCGCGGAGATCCTCTACGGGATATTCGGTACCTTCATGGCTTACTATGCAGGGACCTGTGCTGCTCCGACGCCATGTTAGACTGTCAAAGTATGATCCTTTAGTGGAGGAGGTGGAGCTATTGGAGGCAAATTCCCAATATGCTCATATTCGATTCCAAGATGGGAAAGAAAGTACGGTTTCAGTTAAAGACTTAGCTCCTTGTGGTGGCCAGCCCTCTCCTGAGGACATTAACAATAGCCATAATTCAGATAATGTTGATGTCGTCACAGATACTACGAATATTTCCAATCCTATTGCAGACACTTACAATTCTCTCAGTCTGCCCCCGATGGATGTTCATGACCCTCCCAGTCTACCTTCTAATGGGACTTCCAATCCGGAAACCGTTGATAATCGGGATATTGATAGCCTCCCTGCAGAAGATATTTCTGTGTCTCCTGGTGTGGAAGGGCAAGGAACTCCACCAAGGCTAAGAAGGTCGACACGAACAAGATATCCGGTCGACCGATTAAAAATGGACTTTTAAAATAATTAATAATTAATAGTAAAATTTAAAAATTGTTGAAAGCATTATACATGTATTGCTCTAGTCATAAATAACTGATTGTAAACTGTAAAGGCTACCTAGATTGAAGTATATTTTAAAAGGAGGGGTGAATGTGGTGATTATTCTTGTTTTATAAGAAGCATTGTAATTGGTTGCCTGTTTTCCTGCCTTGAGATATATGCTGTAAACTTATTGGTTAGTTGATTCCATGTGACCTGTGGTGGCCATCTTAAATTCAGTTCTCTACAGCTTGGTTGAGACTGGGTGCTTAACATGTACTGCTGGTTTTTTAAGGTTAATAAAGCCTAGCTTTTGAAAGGCAAGCTACTCTTTATTTCAGTGAGCATAATCCCTGGCCCCTTTTAGCACAATTTAGTTAGATATTGGGGGTGGGACAAGGGTAGGGGGATTATTAACGTGAATTTTCCCTCGTTGTGCCGTGTGTTCCCCATTCTTAATTAAGTGTACTCTTGAATGTCTGTAACTACTCCAGTAATCTAAGTGTGTAATTTTATTGTGACTCTAATAAACAGTTTTCTAGTACCAAACCAGTTGTCTACTCCAATTTTGTATCGCAGCCTGTACCTAAGTCCGGAGTCTAGAACCCAAAGGGGTGTGGGAGCGATTCGAACCGCTCAAAACAGTCAGGGGCAAAGCTGACTCCACACACCACCCCCTACAGAATGGCGACTGCGGCAGGACTCCGACAACAGGGGTGCGATACAGTAGACACTGATTCGGAAGAGCAAATGGAAGAGAGGATTTCAAATTATGTTTTCAGTAAGGTGAATATCACTAAGAAGTGGATCACTAATCTGTTAAAGGCTGGGCATCCAGTAGATGCTGCAGCTAAATGGACAGAAGGGAAGGATCATAAGATATTCATAGAAAAGGCAGTCTGGCTGATGTGCTTCAAGAAACAGATCCAGCTTTTGGACAGGCTCATTGAAGCACAGGCAGCTGAGATACGGGAGTCAGCCCTGGAAGTCCAAGCGAGGGCTCTAGCAGGGGAGAAGTTACTGGCAGGATTGCAGGCTCTGAACCAGGAAAAGGTGCAGTTAATGGGGGAGCATAAGGCCAGGCAGGAATATTTACAGTGTCAGGTCACCGAGGCCAAGTACAATGAGCTGAGGTTGCGGGAAAAGAATGCCCGCCTAGCAAGACAAGTAAGAGAGCAGGAGGAGAAAGTAAGAGACATAAAGGCAGCCTATAAGATAGCGAGCACACAGGGGTTTGAAGATGCAGATCATGGCCCCTACCAGGAACAGATAGAGAAGCTGAGCCTTGCTCTAAGGAAGGCAAAGGGCATGGTGTGCCTCATAAGCCCGAAGGCAGCCCAGGTCGACTTTACAGGGAACGAGGGGAGAACGGTTCAGACACCACGGGTAGTGCCAAGGGACGACCTGGTTGAGGAGCAGGAGGACCCACGACCACCACCCATAGCGCCAGGTCTCAGCGAGGTCTGGCAGCAAGGGGGGTGGAGTTAGGGGTAGAAGCTGAGGTGGAAAAACCCCCGCAAGAGAAGCTGGGACCGGGGCCGATGTGCCCGGCCCGGCAGCAAAGGTTTGGCCCACCCGCTGATGAAGGGGAGCAGGGACCCCTCCAAAACCAGTTCGTGGTTCCCTACGGCACCCAACAGCTTAGGGCCATGGTAAGCCATATACCAAAACTCGCAGAGAATGGGGACCCCTCGGTCCACTTCAGGGAAGTGGAACAGGCAGCCAGCATCAACGAGTGCGATGATGCCGAACAGGCCAAAATGCTGCTATTCTCCCTGGAGGGTAAGCTCCTCCAGTCCCTCTCTGACCAGTGTAAGAGGGGACAGTGCGAGTATGGGGAACTCAGGGAGGAAGTTCTTGAGGCCATGGGGATGAATGAGGGACGTCCATTCTCCCGAGTGGAGAAGACAGTGCAGCTCGCAGGGGAAACCCCGCAGGCTTTCGCGGACAGGTTGTGGCCAGTGTATAGGAGTGCCTGTACAGGGGCACCTGACCGGGCTAACCTGGACCAGGATCAGCTGGCCCACTGGCTCCGTTACCTGGTGGCAAACAGCTTGCCACAGGTCAGGGCCAAGGCAGAAATGTGGTTTGACCCAAAGCATCCCCTGACTACTGAACTGACGGTGATCAAACAATTGACCCTAGCTTACCGGAATGGTAAGGAAACCGATGCACACCCACCTAAGGGGAAGGTGCATGAAATGAAACCCGGCCAGGGTAGGAAGGAGTGGCATCAGGAAGGGAAGAACCCTTCCAACACAAAGCTTAACTGTTACGGGTGTGGGAAGGATGGACACTGGAGGAAGGCGTGTAGAAATCCTTGGAAGGATAACAAGGGAAAGAATTCCTCAGCCCCAGCCCAAAAGACAGAGACAGGAATCCCTCCCGCCACGGTCGAGTCCTTTTTGGACGCAATGAGGACCCTACTGACGGGCCCAGGGAAGGTAGCAGCCACCACTGGTGCTCTGACCCCATCCGCCCCATCCAACCTACAGCCCTGACTAGAGCCAGCGTAGCCTGTTTACCTGTGTTCACTGAAGTACGACTTATGGAAGAGACCCCTCGTTGAGATGGAGGTAGAAGAGGTGAAAGGGACCTATCTGTTGGACATGGGGGCATCATGCACCGTGATCCATTCAGCTAACCCCACCACCTCACCTCTATCTAACGGGGTCCCATACAGTCTGTCGGGATTCACAGGTAAAGAACAGGCAGGCTCATTTTCCATCCCACTGTCCATTCGCTTAGGGACACGCAGCTCTAAGTGGACCTGTGTCCTAATGAAGTGGGAAGTGGAGGGTGGAAAAGGGATCCTGGGAGCTGACTTTATTGTAGGCCACGGGATCCTCGTGGATTTAAGGAATCACTGCCTATGGGGGGCAAACACAGGAAAGGTGGAGTAGTAATCATCCCAGGTAAACAGGGGAAGGGGACCCTGTGCACCATGAAACCTAAAGAGGGTTATAACCTCGAGCTCATGGTCCACAATAACCCAAGGGAGTTCCAGGCCTTTGTGCGAGCCCACCTAGCCACATTTGCCACACACAAGCACGACTGTGGGAGGGTCAACGGGTTCGAGGTCAAGGTAGATGGGGACCCTATGGCCCGACCACAAAAGCAGTACAACTTCCCCAGGGAAGCGGAGCCAGATATGGAAGCAGCCATGTCCTCCTTAGTACAGCAGGGAGTCCTGAGACCGATAGCCACCCACGTGAACTCTCCACTGTGGCCGGTTAGAAAACCGGACAACTCCTGGAGGGCCACAGTGGGCTATCGGGTGCTCAACAGTAACATTCCAGCCTGTGCACCCACAGTAGCAGCAGTTGCCGACCTGATAGGAAGTATCCCAGCATCCGCGACCACTTTCACGGTGCTGGATATTTCCAACAGGTTTCGGTCCATTCCTTTTAGGGGAGAGGACCAGTACAGGTTTGCCTTTACTTTTAAAGGGCAACAGTACACCTGGAACTGTTTGCCTCAGGGCTTCCACAATAGCCCTAGCATTTTCCAACAATGCATGACAGTCTGAAGGGCTTCAGCCAGCCCAGGCAGCTGGTACAGTATGTGGATGACCTGCTCTTATTCATCGATTCGAGAGAGGAGCATGGCCCACTACTGGCCGAACTGCTGGAACTGCTCAGGCAGGAAGGCTTTAAAGTGAACCCAAAAATAGCGCAGATCGGCCAGCAGGAGGTGAAATTCCTGGGCCTGACTGTACGCGCTGGGGAAAGGGCCATAGATAAAGCTAGAAGGGAAGCAGTATAGGAGTTACCAGTCCCCAACACAGCCACGGGAGTGAGATCTTTTCTAGGGCTAACCGGGTACCGCAGAGACTTTATTGAGGACTATGCAGCCACAGCAGTCCCTCTGCTCCGGCTCCTACATAAGGGAGTGGAGTGGGTTTGGGATGAGGGTTGCCAGGCAGCATTTGTCAGGCTCAAGAAATATCTGCAGACCGCACCAGCTCTAGGGGCCATAGATGGGGGGAAGAGTTCTTCCTGGAGGTAGCAGCCACCGGGGACAGCCAGAGTGCTGTGCTGCTCCAAGAGCAGCATGGCAGGCTGAGGCCGGTGGTCTACTCCTCCAGGATACTTACGGATGTGGAGAAGAGCTACTCCAATTGTGAGAGGCACCGCCTGGCCACACATTAGGCTGTGAAAAGATCACTGATCTTCACAGGCACCTCTCTCATCACACTCCTCACCCATCACACGCCCACCCAGATGCTCCTGGACGGGAGAATCAAGGATGGGACAGTGAGCAGTGCCCGCATTGCTCGCTGGACCCTGCTTCTCTCACAGATGGACCTGAAAGTAAAAGGTCTCTGCGAGCCAAAGCTCGCAGCTAACTTGGTATATCCTGGAACAACTCACCGGTGTTCCATAGAAGGGGTTTGGGAAGTAGACATAGGTTTGCGGGCCGGGATACACCCCACAGGCCGCGAAATCTATGTCGATGCCACTAGCACAGTATCTGCTGGTGAGCGACTCACAGGGTGTGGAGTTTATGACCCAGCGGCGAACGTTGCACTGGCAATTAGCTCCCCAGCACCATGAGCGCCCAGCAGGCTGAACTGTCCGCGGAAGTGTACGTCGTTACACACCCCGAAATCTTCCCCACCCCATACACGATTTGCTCGGACAGCATGTTCACATGCAATTCGTGTACGGAGTACCTGGCCATCTGGTCCCGCCGCAGATACACCTCCGCTGACGGGAGACCCCTCACAGAGAAACCCCTGCTGGAGAAAATCTTAGCAGCAGTGGGGGAGGGAGGGGGGTTTTCAGCCCATTCCTCCACAGAACCCCGTAGTCAGGGCAACCAGCAGACCAATGTGCTAGCTAAGGAGGGTGCCCGCACAGGCACTTTCTGGGACCCATATGGGTCCAGTCCTATAGCAGCAGCCAGGGGTCGGAATGGGACACAAGGGAGTGCAGGGGTAGCTTTAACCCCGGACCTTAAGACGGTCCAAACCCAAGACCCCGTCCTCAAGGCAGTCCTCAGTGCAGTGACTGAGGGGAAAAGGGTAGAGGGCCCTTATAGCACAGCAGCCCTCTCTGTGAAGGAAGGCATGCTGTTTAGGGGAGAACAATGGGTAGTACCACAGCAGCACAGGTGGGAATTCCTTCAACTGGCCCATGAGGGTCCAGGAGCGGGGCATCCCGGGCCTGAGACCACCTGGCAGCGGGTGGAACAGGCGGGATGGTGGCCAGGACTCAGGGAAGATGTCCGCGAGTTCTGTGACAGCTGTCTGGTGTGTGCTGCTAACAACCCTGACCCCCACAAAAGGAAGGTACCTATGGGACACATCAGGAGGGTAGAGGGGCTATGGCAGTCGATACAGGTCGACTACATCGGGCCCCTACCCACCGCCCAGGGAAGCTATAAGTACTGCCTAGTCCTGGTGGACGTGTTCACAAAGTGGGTAGAAGCCTTCCCCTGCCGAGCAGCCACAGCTCTGGGTACAGCCACGATCCTGGTCAAGGAGGTGTTCTCGCGATGGGGGCTACCACAGTATGTGGAGTCCGACCAAGGGAGTCACTTTACCGGGGAGGTCATGCAGAATACCCTTATGGTACTCGGCATTGAGGGGAAATGGCACGTTGCACACAACCCACAGTCCTCAGGGATTGTGGAGGGGATGAACAGGACCTTGAAAGAAAGGCTGAGGAAAGAGACGGTAGACTCACCTAGAATATGGGCAGAGGTCCTACCGTTGGTCCTGATGGGGATCCGAGCCAGCCAGTGAAAATGCACGGGGCATTCCCCACACGAGCTGATGACTGGCAGAGTTATGCGGACCCCCACCCATATACGAGCCCCGGTGCTCACAGAAGGTCAGCTCAGGGAGGTGAACCGGGACAGTTTCGCCAGGAACCTGTTTGAGCACCTTAAACAGGTCCACGGGCAGGCGGCTGGGAACATGGGAAAGCAGCATCGGAGTAACCGATTGCTGTTAGAACCCCGAACACACCACGAGTGGGAGATAGGGGATCAGGTTATGGTTAGGAATTTTGCTCGGGTAGGAAGTCTAGAACCGTTATACATGAAGCCCTACAGCATTGTAGACAAGGCAAGCCCCATGTTATACGCCATAAAGATGCCTCGGCGCATCAAATGGTTCCACATTAACCAATGCAAATTGTTTAAGCCTGAGAGAAGGGAACAGCCAGTTAGGGCAAGGTCTGAGGATCGCAATCCTCAGCCTGCAGCAGGAGGAAACTCACAGACTGCACAGACAGGTGCAGTGGCTTGTTTTAACGGAAGGGCCATCCCACCCACTGTTTGGGACCCTCCCCCACTCATCTGGGACTTAGATGAGGGGGGACCTGAGGTCGAGGACCCGCAACCTGCAGCATCAGGCTGTGTAGAGTTGCCTGCCCCTAGCACAGGTTTAGGAGAGGAAAAGCCTGAGGATGAAAATCCCCAGCCAGCGGTAGTGGGAAGTTCACAGACCGCACAGGAGGGGGCAGTGGCTCGTGTTAAAGACCCACCAGCCAGAAACCCCCCACCAGCCAAAGTCCCTAGAAGGTCCCCACGAACGCCACGGCCAAAGGAACCGTGGTCATCGGCTCCCCAGTTTAAAAGGGTAGATTTTTAATAAAGACTTTTGTAATGATCAATAACATGTCATTCTATAGTGGACACTAGGTGGAGCCGTAGAGCTGTGAAGAGCTGTATATAGCTGTATGTATATAAGACTACACTACCCAGCTGTATGTATATTAAGACTACATTACCCATGAGGCACTAGGCTACCCACAAGGCAGCAGTCAAGATGGATGCCTCTACAGATACTGTACCTAGTCCACATGTGCCCAATAAAGTGTCTAGCAAAAGCTAGCTGTGTTCATAATAAGAATGTCTATTTATTAATGAACATAAGAACTTTGATGCATTTTTTTAAATAAAGGTGTATGTGTACCAAGTGGTGCAGGGGTGTTGGACCCCTCCATGCTTGGATGTGTGTAAATAACTGTATTTTGCCTATGTATACTTATGTACACTACATTTTTAAAGAATGGGAAATGCATGTGTCATGGGATTTTAGATAGGTAATTACAGGGAAGGTTGGCTATGGAGGGTTGGGAATTTTGCTCACCTTGTAAGTATGATACTTGAAGTGAGTTTCAGTATCACGGGGGGGGGGGGCGGCGTAGGATTCTCAAAATTCCCACATCTCCCAAGTTATTAATAAGGGTACCCTAAAGGGAATGGCTTTTGGACTTCATGGCAAAACCTGCAAGGTTAAAGCAGGACCCTGCAAACAGCATGTCAAGTTCAAAACCTGAAAACCTGACATGCCCGGGCCTGTGGGAGACAGCTTTGATTTGTTATTTCAAACCAGACAGCTAAAGGAGACAGAACACGCATTCTTCCCTTTAAAACAAATCAACTCAGGAAATGACTTAATCTTGCACAAACCTAAAACCCATCAAAACTATGCATATATAATCGCTTACAGTTTTAACTAGCTACCAAGCCAGGAAGATACCGATTTACACTATGCATAACAAACACCGAGACATTAAAAACCATTCAGCATCGGGACAACCGCCCAAAAACCAGTTAAGGTGAACGGCTATAATCACCTTAACAAGCCCGCCAAAAATCAGACAAAGAACTAGCCCTGATTTGGCGCGCAGATAACAAACTCAAAACCAGTATAATTGTAGGCCCACTGGTAACCAAGGGAACAAGGCATCACACAGAGGCAGAAGCTTGCAGGACACAGGGGCATTCAACTGGAAGGCTCACGGAACATCACGGCGAGGGGACACTGTGGGGCAGGCTCGAATGACGACAACAAGGCCGCAACCGCAGCCTGACACGAGGACCGACCATGAGCACTGCGGTAACAAAGGGCCGGGTAAACCATACCTTCAGATCACTACCACTACACAGGTAATGATCTAGGCCACCACGACCGAGCCGACACCGAAGACCGCCAACCGAACCCCAACCGCAACAAAACTCGACGACCAGACCACCACCAGAAGAACAAAACCCAAAGTTTTCCACTCTACAAGCTAAAGTACCCAACAAAGACTTTATTCCCTATTTCTAACAAAGGAAAGAAGGTACTTACCCAGACAAATCCACAACCGCGCCCTTACCGCATCAGCGGACTCCACCCAACTGAAGAACCTTCGCAGATTCTAAGACTGGGACCACGTGGCGGCGGCAGGCCCCAAAGAGCGAACCCCAAAAACGCAACCGGCTTAACTGACAGGATTCGAACTGTCAAGAAACCCCTATTGGTGAGCATAATCCCTGGCCCCTTTTAGCACAATTTAGTTAGATATTGGGGGTGGGACAAGGGTAGGGGGATTATTAACGTGAATTTTCCCTCGTTGTGCCGTGTGCTCCCCATTCTTAATTAAGTGTACTCTTGAATGTCTGTAACTACTCCAGTAATCTAAGTGTGTAATTTTATTGTGACTCTAATAAACAGTTTTCTTGTACCAAACAAGTTGTCTATTCCAATTTTGTATCGCAGCCTGTACCTAAGTCCAGAGTCTAGAACCCAAAGGGGTGTGGGAGCGATTCGAAGTGCTCAAAACAGTCAGGGGCAAAGCTGACTCCACACACCACCCCCTACAAGGCGCAGGACGATGCCCCGAATCAGTGCAGCCCCCAAAGTCTCTGGACAATCGAAGCAATGAAGGTCAAATCCAAAAGAATCTGCAAAGTGCTGCTCAGTAGCCAAAATTACTTCACACGGGGTTAAATCTCTCCAGAAGTCTCTCTCTCTCTCTCTCAGAATCTCTCTCTCCTCTCAGAATGCATGGTGCAAAAATGTCTCCCACAAAAAAAGGCAGGAAGAGGCCGCCTTTAAATAGTGCTCCCCCAGCCCCTTCCCGACTGCAAAACGTTCCACTCTCCCTGTCGTTGCTAGCAGCAGGTGGAAAGGAAGGCGGCGCCACTCAATATCCGGTCCGGGGCGCCACCAGGGCGTTGCACGCTCGACTGTCGTCACAATCTGCGGGCACAGGAGTTCGTGGCGGTACAGTTTAGCGAGTTGCTCAAACATCACTGCGCCTGGGCGCAAGTTGCTTTGCACCCCGTTAGTGCCCTCTTAGGGCGCAAACGGGAGGTGCTAATCAACCAAATTTTTCCCCCTTAATACATAATTTACAACAAACATACATTCCTTTAAGGGACAAAAACCCCACAGGAAAAGTGGTCCAAACATAGCTAACAACAGAAGTTAAAGATAGTATATGTTAATATAATAAAGGAAGAGGCATATAATGTTGCCAAAAAGAATAGTAAGCCTGAGGATTGGGAGTATTTTAGAATTCAGCAAAGGAGGACCAAGAAATCGATTAAGAAAGGGAAAATAGAATATGAGGGTAAACTAGCGAGACATAAAAAGTGACTGTAAAAGCTTCTATAGGTATGTAAAAAGGAAAAGATTAGCAAAAGTAAATGTGATCCCTTACAGGCTGAGACAGTAGAAACTATAATGGTGAATAAGGAAATGGCAGAGAAATTAAACAAATATTTTGGCCGCGAATTTGCCGACGCTCAGAGGGCGGGTTAGAGGTTAAAGTCATTATGATTGACAGCAGGTAGGAAACCCACTGTAAACCCACCTGCACGCGAGTCTCCCATGTGTCGGGTCTGTTAGCAGAGAACTGACCCAACGCCAAGCAGTGGGGGATACAATTGAGCTTGTTAAATGGCTTGTTAAGAGCCAATTTAATATTATTTTGAGGCTTCCTTCCAATTTTACGTTCTCCCCCACAGGTTACCTGCTGCTCGGAGAACACGCCAACTCAACCTGGCATGATTTGAGTCTGCGCTGATGTTTCTGATAAGCTGACAGCTGCAGAAGTGGTGTAAAGGATGCCATATTGCAGATGGTCAGTTTAAGAGCACAGAAACTGTTGGTTACTTAATTTGTAATACATATAGAGATTTCTTTAGCTTGCAAGAGTTTAGAGGCAACAGTATGTCCAGTGCCACCTCATTGGAACAACCTCTCTCACCATTGACAGATCGCTTCTGTCATCTCACCTGCAGCTGCCATCTATTGTAGCAACATCGGTGCCCTTGAAATAATCAGACCTTGGTCCTCTGAATCCTTCCACGATCAGCCCCAACACCAACATCACCAGCACCAACCTTCTCCGCCATCACCTGATGTTGCACAGGACACAGGGCCCCTGACAACATTGCTGCCCGGGGGGCCAGCGATGGCATCACCATGGCCAGGTATTCTTCACTTGATGCTGTAAACCCTGGCTGCCACATGATGCGCCAGGTTGACACCATCCCACACCAGCACCATAAAGCATCCCTACAATGTCCAAGCCATTTCATGCACACTCATCACTAAAGTGGGGAGGGTGGGGGGAGGAGGTAGGTCTGAGCATTCACTGGAACTCAGTATGACACTTCTAAAGGTGCGTTCAGATCTGTCCAATAAAGGGCAGTGTTGGAAAAATAGATTTCACTGTATGACAACTCATTACCAGAAACTTCACATGGACATTGGCTAAACCTCTCAAGTGCCTACGCTTGTGTGTTGTTAGTTGGTATGCTTGCAATAGGATGAGGGTGAGTGTGAGGGATGGCTAGTGAGATGGGGAAGTGATAACGCCAGGGGCCCCATATGACATCCCTGCTTTTGCCCTCCTGCGCAATGTGCAACCAGGCTGCGTTGGTGTCCTTGGGATGTCTCCTCTGCCCTTGGGATGTCTGCTCTGAGGGAGGGAGTCATTTGAGAGCCTGGGTGCAAGCGTTCACCTTTGTGCAGTGCTTGTCAGTGTTTGCAGCACTTCAAACACTGACAGAACAACTGTCAAACTCAATGTGGTCGTGGTCCCTTTAAGGAAACCGGCTGATGACGCGTCATCAAATGATGTCATCAGACCCGCTTCCTGTTAAATGGCTGGGAAGCCCACAGGGCGGACTTAACAAGGTCAATCAAGGGAAAATCTCTGTGACAGAGCGGCTGCAGCTGGGATCGTGACGGGAATCCGGAAACCTGCACTCCCGCCACCATCCCGCCTCCGCTGGGAAATTCGCGGCCTTTGTGTCTGTCTCCACGGAAGAAGACACAAAAAACTTCCCGGAAATAGTGGAAAACCAAGGGTCTAGCGAGAATGAGCAATTGAAAGAAATTAGTATTGCTAAAAAAAATAGTACTGGAGAAATTAATGGGACTGAAAGCCAATAAATCCCCTGGACCTGATGGTCTACATCCTAGGGTTTTGAAAGAGGTGGCTATAGCGATAGTGGATGCATTGGTTGTCATTTTCCAAAATTCAATAGATTATTATTTTCTAAGTGCCCTGTTAACACGTCCTTAATAATAGATTCTAGCATTTTCCCTACTACTGATGTCAGACTAACTGGTCTGTAGTTCCCCGTTTTGTCTCTCCCTCCTTTCTTAAATAGTGGGGTTACATTTGCTACCTTCCAATCCACGGGAACCATTCTAGAATCTTTGGAAATTTGGAAAATGACAACCAATGCATCCACTACCTTTATAGCCACCTCTTTCAAAACCCTAGGATGTAGGTCATCAGGTTTTATTGGTTTTCAGTCACATTAATTTCTCCAGTACTATTTTTTTACTAAAATAATTTATTTCAGTTCCTCACACTGAGGACATCCTTCATCGTGTTGTGTGGCACTATAACCGTGCTAAATGGGATAGATTCAGAACAGATCTAGCAGCTCAAAATTGGGCATCCATGAGGCGATGTGGGCCATCAGCAGCAGCAGAATTGTATTCCACCACAATCTGTAACCTCATGGCCCGGCTTATCCCTCACTCTACCATTACCATCAAGCCAGGGGACCAACCCTGGTTCAATAAGGAGTGTAGAAGAGCATGCCAGGAGCAGCACCATGCATACCTAAAAATGAGGTGCCAACCTCGGGGAACTGCAACACAGGACGACAGGAAACTTTGTGCTATCCGGCACCGACGGGACCGAGCTGTTGCCGTCCCATCAAAACTGGGATAGTCAGAGTGTGAAAGGCTCAGAGGGTGTAGAATTCTTAAAGTGCATCCAGGAGAGCTTTTTGAGCCAGCATTTCGAAAGTCCTACAAGAGAGGGGGCGGTACTGGACCTAATTCTAGGGAATGTGGCCGGCCAAGTGGAAAAAGTGCTAGTAGGTGAGCACTTTGGTGACAGTGACCATAATATGGTGAGATTTAAGGTGGTCATGGAAAAGGACAGGGATGGGCCGGAAATAAAGGTTCTAAATTGGGGGAAGGCCGATTTTAATAGGATAAGGCAGGATCTGGCCAAAATGGACTGGGATCAGCTACTTGTAGGAAAATCCGCATCGGAGCAATGGGAGGCTTTCAGAAGGGAGATTGAGATCATACAATGGCAACATGTTCCCGTAAAGGTCAAGGGTGGTTCCAAAAACCACAGGGAACCTTGGATGTCAGGGGATATACGAGAATGGATTCGGAAAAAAAGGAGGGCTTTTGGCAGATACAAAAGGCTAAAGATGGAGGAAGCCCGAGAGGAGTACAAAAAGTGCAGGGGGAGACTTAAAAAAGAAATTAGGAGATCAAGGAGGGGCCATGAAATAACGCTGGCGAGCAAAATAAAGGAAAATCCTAAGATGTTTTATAAGTATACTAGCTGGGGGA
Source organism: Somniosus microcephalus (assembly GCF_052327205.1). NCBI lineage: Eukaryota > Metazoa > Chordata > Chondrichthyes > Squaliformes > Somniosidae > Somniosus > Somniosus microcephalus. The sequence goes on along the minus strand of NC_140996.1, from coordinate 64,929,053 downwards.
GCCCGGCGGTGCCGAGGCTTTCTCAAGGGCATGTTGTTGTTGGAAGAGAGAGAGGGAGCGACTGGGGGGAAGAGAGAGAGGGAAGGAGAGAGAGAGAGAGGGAAGGAGAGAGAGAGGGAAGGAGAGAGAGAGAGGGAAGGAGAGAGAGAGAGGGAAGGAGAGAGAGAGAGAGGGGGGGGGAAGGAGAGAGAGAGAGAGGAGGAAGGAGAGAGAGAGAGATGGAAGGAAAGAGAGAGAGATATGGAAGGAGAGAGAGACGGAAGGAGAGAGAGGGAAGGAGAAAGAGAGGGAAGGAGAAAGAGAGGGAAGGAGAGAGACAGAGAGAGAGAGGGAAGGAGAGAGAGAGAGAGAGAGGGAAGGAGAGAGAGATTGGAGTGAGAGAGAGAGAGATTGGGAGTGTGAGAGAGAGAGATTGGGAGTGAGAGAGAGAGATTGGGAGTGAGAGAGAGAGAGATTGGGAGTGAGAGAGAGATTGGGTGTGTGAGAGAGAGAGAGAGATTGGGAGTGTGCGAGAGAGACTGGGCGTGTGAGAGAGAGAGATTGGGTGTGTGAGAGAGAGAGAGATTGGGAGTGTGAGAGAGAGAGATTGGGAGTGTGAGAGAGAGAGATTGGGAGTGTGAGAGAGAGAGAGAGACTGGGAGTGTGAGAGAGAGAGATTGGGACTGAGAGAGAGAGAGAGACTGGGCGTGTGAGAGAGAGAGATTGGGAGTGTGAGAGAGAGAGATTGGGAGTGTGTGAGAGAGAGAGATTGGGAGTGTGAGAGAGAGAGATTGGGAGTGTGAGAGAGAGAGAGATTGGGAGTGTGAGAGAGAGAGATTGGGAGTGTGAGAGAGAGAGAGATTGGGAGTGTGAGAGAGAGAGATTGGAGTGTGAGAGAGAGATTGGGAGTGTGAGAGAGAGAGATTGGGAGTGTGAGAGAGAGAGAGATTGGGAGTGTGAGAGAGAGAGAGAGATTGGGAGAGTGAGAGAGAGATTGGGAGTGTGAGAGAGAGAGAGAGATTGGGAGTGTGAGAGAGAGAGATTGGGAGTGTGAGAGAGAGAGATTGGGAGTGTGAGAGAGAGAGACTGGGAGTGTGAGAGACAGAGATTGGGAGTGAGAGAGAGACTGGGAGTGAGAGAGAGAGAGATTGGGAATGTGAGAGAGAGAGAGATTGGGAGTGTCAGAGAGAGAGATTGGGAGTGAGAGAGAGAGAGAGATTGGGAGTGTGTGAGAGAGAGATTGGGAGTGTGAGAGAGAGAGATTGGGAGTGAGAGAGAGAGAGATTGGGAGTGTGAGAGAGAGAGAGATTGGGAGTGTGAGAGAGAGAGACTGGGGAGAGAGAGAGAATGGGGAGATAGAGAGAGAGAGAGATTGGGAGTGAGAGAGAGAGAGAATGGGGAGATAGAGAGAGAGAGATTGGGAGTGTGAGAGAGAGAGACTGGGGAGAGAGAGAGAGAATGGGGAGATAGAGAGAGAGAGAGAGAGATTGGGAGTGAGAGGGAGAGATTGGGAGTGTGAGAGAGAGAGATTGGGAGTGTGAGAGAGAGAGATTGGGAGTGTGAGAGAGAGAGACTGGGAGTGTGAGAGACAGAGATTGGGAGTGAGAGAGAGACTGGGAGTGAGAGAGAGAGAGATTGGGAATGTGAGAGAGAGAGAGATTGGGAGTTTCAGAGAGAGAGATTGGGAGTGAGAGAGAGAGAGAGATTGGGAGTGTGTGAGAGAGAGATTGGGAGTGTGAGAGAGATTGGGAGTGAGAGAGAGAGAGATTGGGAGTGTGAGAGAGATTGGGAGTGAGAGAGAGATTGGGAGTGTGAGAGAGAGAGATTGGGAGTGTGAGAGAGAGAGACTGGGGAGAGAGAGAGAATGGGGAGATAGAGAGAGAGAGAGATTGGGAGTGAGAGAGAGAGAGAATGGGGAGATAGAGAGAGAGAGATTGGGAGTGTGAGAGAGAGAGACTGGGGAGAGAGAGAGAGAATGGGGAGATAGAGAGAGAGAGAGAGAGATTGGGAGTGAGAGGGAGAGATTGGGAGTGTGAGAGAGAGAGATTGGGAGTGTGAGAGAGAGAGACTGGGGAGAGAGAGAGAGAATGGGGAGACAGAGAGAGAGAGCGACTGAGGGGAGAGAGAGAGCGGCTGATGGGTGAGAGAGAGATGTGGAGAGAGAGAGAGACTGGGGAGATAGAGAGAGAGACTGAGGGGGGAGAGAGAGAGAGACTGAGGGGGGAGAGACAGAGCGACTGAGGGAGAGAGAGAGGGAGAGTGAGAGATGGGGGAGAGAGAGAGAGAGACGGGGGAGACTTTTTCGAGGGCATGTTGTTGTTGGAAGAGAGAGAGCGAGTGGGGGGGGGAAGAGAGAGAGAGAGAGCAAGTGGGGGGGGCGGTGCAGAGGCTTTTTTGAGGGCATGTTGTTGGAAGAGAGAGAGGGAGCAACTGGGGGGGGAAGAGAGCGAACGACTGGGGGGGGGAAGCGAAAGAACGACTGGGGGGGGAAGCGAGAGAGCGACTGGGGGGAAGAGAGAGAGCGACTGGGGGGGAAGAGAGAGAGCGACTGGGGGGAAGAGAGAGAGCGACTGGGGGGGAAGAGAGAGAGCGACTGGGGGGGAAGAGAGAGAGCGACGGGGGGGAAGAGAGAGAGCGACGGGGGGGAAGAGAGAGAGCGACAGGGGGGAAGAGAGAGAGCGACGGGGGGGAAGAGAGAGAGCGACGGGGGGGAAGAGAGAGAGCGACGGGGGGGAAGAGAGAGAGCGACGGGGGGGGAAGAGAGAGAGCGACGGGGGGGAAGAGAGAGAGCGACGGGGGGGGAAGAGAGAGAGCGACGGGGGGGGAAGAGAGAGAGCGACGGGGGGGGAAGAGAGAGAGCGACGGGGGGGAAGAGAGAGAGCGACGGGGGGAAGAGAGAGAGCGACGGGGGGAAAGAGAGAGAGCGACGGGGGGAAAGAGAGAGAGCGACGGGGGGAAGAGAGAGAGCGACGGGGGGGAAGAGAGAGAGCGACGGGGGGGAAGAGAGAGCGACGGGGGGAAGAGAGAGAGCGACAGGGGGGAAGAGAGAGAGCGACGGGGGGAAGAGAGAGAGCGACGGGGGGGAAGAGAGAGAGCGACGGGGGGGGAAGAGAGAGAGCGACGGGGGGGAAGAGAGAGAGCGACGGGGGGGGAAGAGAGAGAGCGACGGGGGCGAAGAGAGAGAGCGACGGGGGGGAAGAGAGCGACGGGGGGGGAAGAGAGAGAGCGATGGGGGGGGAAGAGAGAGAGAGCGACGGGGGGGGAAGAGAGAGCGCGACGGGGGGGAGAGAGAGCGCGACGGGGGGGGGAAGAGAGAGCGCGACGGGGGGGAAGAGAGAGAGCGCGACGGGGGGGGAAGAGAGAGCGCGACGGGGGGGAAGAGAGAGAGCGCGACGGGGGGAAGAGAGAGAGCACGACGGGGGGAAGAGAGAGAGCGCGACGGGGGGAAGAGAGCGCGACGGGGAGAAGAGAGAGAGCGCGACGGGGGAAGAGAGAGAACGCGACGGGGGGAAGAGAGAGAGCGCGACGGGGGGAAGAGAGAGAGCGCGACGGGGGAAGAGAGAGAGCGCGACGGGGGGAAGAGAGAGAGCGCGACGGGGGGAAGAGAGAGAGCGCAACGGGGGGAAGAGAGCGCGACGGGGGGAAGAGAGAGAGCGCGACGGGGGGGAAGAGAGAGCGCGACGGGGGGGAAGAGAGAGAGCGCGACGGGGGGAAGAGAGAGCGCGACGGGGGGAAGAGAGAGAGCGCGACGGGGGGAAGAGAGAGAGCGCGACGGGGGGAAGAGAGAGAGCGCGACGGGGGGAAGAGAGAGAGAGCGACGGGGGGAAGAGTGAGAGAGCGACGGGGGGAAAGAGAGAGAGCGCGACGGGGGAAAGAGAGCGCGCGACGGGGGGAAAGAGAGAGAGCGCGCGACGGGGGGGGAAGAGAGAGAGCGCGACGGGGGGGGAAGAGAGAGAGCGCGACGGGGGGAAGAGAGACAGCGCGACGGGGGGGAAGAGAGACAGCGCGACGGGGGGGAAGAGAGAGAGCGCGACGGGGGGAGGGGGGGGGAAGGTGGCCCGATGGACCCCTGCGAAGGAAGGAAGAAGGGAAGCTCTCCCACCCCTTCACTCTTTCCCTCCCTGTCCCGCCCCTTCACTCTTTCCCTCCCTCACCCTCTCTCTCCCTCCCCCGTCTCTCCCTGCTTTACTCTCCCTCCCCCTCTCCTCACGCTCTCCCTCCCTCACCGTCTCTCCCTGCTTTACTCTCACCCTCCCTCCCCCCCCTCCCTGCCCCCTCTCCCTCCCCTCCCCCCACCCCTCCCTCACTCCCCCACCCTCTCGCTCCCCCACCCTCTCGCTCCCCCACCCTCTCGCTCCCCCCACCCTCTCTCCCCTCCCCCCACCCTCCCTCGCTCCGCCACCCTCTCTCCCCTCCCCCCACCCTCTCCCCTCCCCCCACCCTCTCCCCTCCCCCTACCCTCTCTCCGCTCCCCTCCCCCTCTCTATCTTCTCCCCCATCCCCTCTCTCTTCTCCCCCCGCCCTCTCTCTCTCTCTCCCCCACGATTTCCCGAGGCTCTCTCCCCCCGCCCCCGCGATTTCCCGAGGCTCTCCCCCCCGCGATTTCACGAGGCTCTCCCCCCCCGCGATTTCCCGAGGCTCTCCCCCCCGCAATTTCCCGAGGCTCTCTCCCCCCCGCCCCCCGCGATTTCCCGAGGCTCTCCCCCCGCGATTTCCTGAGGCTCTCCCCCCCGCGATTTCCCGAGGCTCTCTCCCCCCCGCCCCCCGCGATTTCCCGAGGCTCTCC